>NC_136461.1:110950851-112216476 GCF_902686455.1 Sciurus vulgaris
AAGGACAAAAACTGGTAAACTGAGGCAGAGAATGTGACCCATGTTGGAAACTTGAGAGGCTCTTCTGCTGTGAGTTGAAATGGATTTTCTGGGGTGCAACGAATAAGATCCTTTGGGTTAGTCGGTAGTTAAGCTGGGTGTCATTACACATCTCTGATGATGTTTGAGTGTTCCATGGAGTAAGTGTGTGCACTCTGGAATCTGAATCCAGCAACCTGACTTCAAGTCTGGGTGGGAGTTTTTGTCTAGGCTTGGATAATGTTCGTTTTCTTGGTTTCTGCTTCCACATCCTGATTTAGGAGGTGAGGAGGTTTTGGTCCAGGGACAAAAGCTGCTCTGAGCAGGGTCTACAGCAGACCCCCAGCGTGCTTCCTGGTCCTCAGTAGTTTGTGCCGGGCAGGTGTGGCACCTGCACTGCCAGATCCTCAGGATTTGAAGTCCTTGAAGATGGGTTCTGGGAGAGGCCATGTCCACAGGGAATTGAAACATATTGAATTTGGAAATTAAACCATCCTCAGATATCTCCCTATCCTGCCACCAACGTCCCTGAGACCCAACAAGAACCCCTCATCCCTGCCAAGCCCAGTCCTCTTATGAACCTCAGGGTGGAAGGTCTCTTGCACTGAAAATGTGGTTGCCACCAAATCCTCTGCTTGGGGCTTTGTCCAACATGACACCTTTTAATCACACCATCTTTTGGGTAAGTTGTTAATTGGGGAAACTGTGATGGTGTCAGCTCAGCCTCCAGTGATTGCGTCCTACTATGGGAGTGCTGATTTCTGAGTCCTGTAGTTTGTTCTGATGGCTCATTTAATTCTGGTTAGTCATTGATCCTTTAATTTTTTTTATTTGTTCTTTTTAGTCATCATGACAGTACAGTCTATTTTGACGTATTTATACAAACATGGAGTACATCTTATTCTAATTAGGATCCCAGTCTGTGGTTTACATGATGTGGAGATTCACTGTGGTATATTCATATATGTACATAGGAAAGGTATATTAGATTCATTCACCATTTTTTGAATGATTCTTTATATTCAGAATTTCTGGCTCTGATGTCTCCATCATGGACACTGAAGGCCAGGTTGACAGTCACTGTGGAAGTGATTCCAGGTAACCTGAAAATACATGTTGTTTCTGTCACTATGTTACTTTTGCCTGTTTAGAAATTCACTGCAATGGAATGCACTAAATGTACTTTTTGTGATGTTTTTGGGATCCACATTGTTGAATGTTTCAGTAAGCTCTTTCTTTGAAAAATATTTTTTTTAGTTGTAGATGGACACAATACCTTTATTTATTTTTATGTGGTGTTGAGGCTCAAACCCAGTGCCTTGCACATGCTAGGTGAGTGCTCTACCACTGAGCCACAACCCAGCCCCTCAGTAATCTCTCTTATTGTGTGGTTTTGTTCCACTGGATGAATGCATCACAATGTAGCCATAACTTAATGGACATTTGAATAGCTTCCAGCTTGGGGAATATCAGAAATAAAGCTACGAAAAATAAATCTTTTTTGTGGACATATGTTTTATAAATTTCATTTTCAATTTGTAATTCTTCAATACTTTGTGTATGGATATTACATTCACAGACACAAAATACATTCAAATGTTATAAAAGCAGAACTCTATGCACTTTTCTATTGTATTTCAAAATTTGGGGGAGGAAACTTAGCTTGAATATTGTTTCCTTGCAGCCTAATGTTTAATGCAGGCTGCACATACTATGTTAGGTGTATCACTAAATTATCACATTTGATTCATGCAACAACTCCATGAGGTACTAAATATTTTTTCACATGACACTTGCAAATTGAGGCATAGCAAATTAAAAGAGTCAGACAGAAGGCAACTGGTGCGTCCAGGACCAAAAGGGAGACCTCTCCAAAGGCAGAAAAAAACCTAATCCTTTTATAGTGATGTCATCTGTCTGATAATATCCAAGTGGGGCAGGAGAAAGGGTTAAAATGGACAGGTAGGAAACTTGGACTCCTTCAAAGACAGGTTTTTATTCAGTGGGGCTAAGAAACCACAAAGAAGCCAAGCTTCATCCAAGTCAGGCTCACTTCTGGGTAAGCAGAAAAAACTGATAAGACATCTGCTGTCTAATTCCTAGACCCTCAAAAAGGGGGGCACAGTAACCTGAATGGATCACAGAATGTGGGAAGAGATCATGGACACTGAGTGCCTTTCCCAGGATTGGGTAGGGGGTTACCTCCCTTAACTCTGTAGAGTCATATAAACCCCTAGGATAATAGTCATTTCCAGTATCCCTCTTTTGGGACCCCTTCTGCTTTGGGAGCTCTATTTCTTCCTTTACAACTAAGAAATCCTGTTTCTTGGCTCTCACCCTTGTGTCAGTGCATTTCATTCTTTAAATTCCAGACAGAAAACCCAACCCCACACTGTGCTACACAAGCAGTTTCCAGGGGCTGCATTGGAAGACTGCTTTCTGTCAGAAACGCCTCCCTCAGGGATCTGGAGCATAAAGTAGTGATAACAGCCTGAGAACAAGGAAAGTTCCTTGGACGCTCTAATAAAATATTTTCTTCAGTATGGTGCTGAAGTTGACCAGTCGTGGTTCATGTATCATATTTAAGCAAAGGAACCTCCCTCCAGCTGCTGGAGAGGAGACGGTTCTTCATCAAACTAGATCCAGTCTGCAGGACTCATGGCCTCTGCTTGCAGTGTCCTGATACTCTGCTTGGAATCCTGGTTTTTGATAGTTTGCTCCTTGCTTCACCAGGGTATCAGAAACCGTCTGAGACATTGAAAAACCTTGGAGTTTGGTCCCTGAGGTAGTAGGGTTGAGGCGGCCACAGTCCTTCCTTGAGCCCGGTAGTTTATTACAAGAACTTCAGGCATCAGAGGTGAGAATTGGATCAGCAAACACCTTGGAAGAGATTGGCAAAATATTAGCAACCACCAACACTGTATTTGGGATTTTCTTCAGAACCCGGAGGCATTTTGAGTTAGGGAAAAACAAATGACTTCTGAAAATTAAATAGTTATTTTGGACTTTATTAGGCCTTCTGAAAAAAAAATTTATGTAATTCACAGTGTATACATGTCTGTTGTGAAAAAATTATAACACTCAGAACTATATGGAATAAAATGATCTCCCTACTTTATCCCCCCTCCCTTAAAAAATTCACATCTATGGGGTCGGGGATTTAGCTCAGTGACAGAGCGCTTGCCTAGCACGCGCAAGGCCCCGAGAGTTCGGTCCTCGGCCCTGAAAGAAGAAAGAAAAAAAAAAAAAAAAATCACATATAAATACATGGATAGTTATTCCACCAGGTATGGTAGTACAGATCTGCAACCCCAATAGCTCGGGAGATTTGGGCAGTAAAATCACAAGTTCAAAACTGCATGTCAACATTTTCGAAAAAAATCGAGACAGATTTTTTAGGTTGAAACTCCAACAGCAGAAAAACCATCTCCACCACAGTCTCACATGAGTCAAAAAAAGAAGGAAAATTACTAAACAGTCTACTTTTCCACTGTAGAACAATCAGGGAAAGCGCGAACGCAGTCCCCACTACCACAAATTATGCAGTCGAGTTTCCCGCATTTGGGGAAATCGCAGGGGTCAGCGCAGCCGGAGTGCAATGGATAAGCCTCGCCCTGGGAAAACCACCTTCGTGATCATGGTCTTTCCCCTGCCAGGTAAGTATGAGCGCTTCGGCCTCCCTCGCACCGCAGCAGCATACGCCCGTCACTGTACACACACGGTCACTAACTCGCCCACTCCCGGGCCCTCTCAGCCCTTACACACAGCGGAAACACCCCGGCTCGCGCAACAGCGCTTCACTCGCTCCCACAGCACGGGGAAATCAGCCGGGTTTAAGCAGCAGGTGCCCAAACCGCAGCCCCCGCGCTGTCGCATCTACATACGCCACGCTCTACCTGTGACGTCACAAGCGACGCCCTGCCCTAGGGCGCACGCCCCGTCCCTCGTTAGCGCCCCCTTCTGCGCGGTCACCGCCACCTACCAGCGCCCTGGCAGCGGGTGCTGGAAGTGATGTATTCCTCTACCTTGTTCCCTCCTGCCCCACCCGGTGTTCGGCCGGTGGGCGGAGCCTGAGCCTGATCTCCTAGAACTGCCGGGTTCTTAATCTGTGACTGGGTGAGGACCCTTTTAGCCATTTGGGCTCTGCCACCAAGCTACACCCCCAGCCTTACCTGTTGGGATTCTTGTTAAAGACAAACCAGGCATCAGACATTACCTAATGGGCGGCGGAGGATGAGGAACCAACCCAACCCTTTTAGATAGGGAGAGTGTGTTGGGAATTGGGGCCAAACTGACTCAGAAGGATTCTTCCAAAACTGGACTGACGATGCAGAATTGAACTGGGAGGCCCAGAAGGCAATCAGAGTTGGAAGAGTATCAGAGAAGCTTTAATTAAGGATGTAGCTCAGTGGTAGAGTGCACTTGCTTGGCAGTTGACGCCCTGGGTTCACCGTCCAGCACACCAGGAACGGTTTTTGGGAGAGTTCATTTTAGGCGACTAGAATTCATTGACCCCTGTGAATTCTTCATGTTGGCTCCTCATATTGGTCTTCAGAATCTGAAAACAGTGGGGCGGTCCCATTGCCTCTAGGCCTGAGTGGATGTGTTTTCCTGGGCTGACGAAACAAAATAGAATCAGGGTTTAAAAATAGTATAAAATCTGTTCTGATACTCGGAGTGCCTCGACTTGTCTATTTGGTTGCTATCTTTTTTTTTTTTTTTTTTTTTTTTTTTTGGGGGGGGGTGCTGGGGATCAAACGCAGGGTTTTGTGCTTATAAGGCAAGCACTCTACCAACGGAGCTATCCCCCCAGTCCCTGGTTGCGTTTGCTATCTATACAATTCTCTTTTTAAGTCTCTTTGTGACTTAAAAAAAAAAATCAGTTGTCCTCTTACCTTCAGGAACCCCGAATGTTTTGAGATGGATTTTTCAGATACGATTGGTGCCTTTGTACATTTATGCTGCTTCTCATGATTTGGATCTTTGTCCCCCACAAAGCTCCTATGTTGAATGTTTAGTCCCCAGTGCAGCAGTGTTCAGAGGTGGGTCTTTGGGAGGTGAGTGGATCATGAGGTCTCTGACTTCATGAATGGATTAATCGATTTATGGATTCATAGCCCAGTGAGTTTGGAGGGAGGAGCTTTGTTGTCAAAGTGAGCTCTCCTGGCTTCCCTACTGTCTGAAGTGAGCAGCTGCTTCTGTCACAAGATCCTGCTGCCATGCTTTTCTGCCTCACCATAGACTTAAAAGTGACCGGGCCAGCCATGGACTAGGAGTTCTGAAATCGGGAGCCACAATAAACCTCTCCGAATTTAAGTTGATTTGTTTCAGGTTATCTTGCCATGGCAACGGAAAATTGACTAACGCTGCTATCCTACAGAATACCAGAGACGGAGTTAATTTATGAACAGCAGAAATTTCTTTTTCACAGTTCTGGAGGCTGAGCAGTTCAGGATCAAGTCACAGGCAGGTTTGGTATCTGGTAAAGGCCCTTTCCCCATAGATGACACCATCTAGATGTCCTTACTTGGCAATCAGGATTGAAAGGGCAAAAGGGGACAAACTGCTGTGTCCTGGTAGAAGAACAGATTAACAAACCAAACAAAACTCAAAAGAAAAAAAAAAAGAAAAGACACACAGAAAACAATGTGTGGGGAGCACCCAAGCTATTTGCCTAATTTTTACATCTGCTTCCAACTTAGGACCAATCACATCAGTTCAAATCTCTTTAAGCAATCACAAAAGATGCACCACATCTAGTTAGCCTGCTTACAGCTTCCATGCCCACAGCCTCTAACCGGGCACACCTGAAGCCTCTTCCCCATATAGCCTTCCAGTCGCTCTGTCTGCTTTCAACTCTCTGCCAAAATGCAGTGATCTGACTGACTCCTTTGCTCTTTTTTCCCCTGGGATTGAACCCACGGGTGCTCTACCACTTAGCTGCACCCAGAGTCATTTTTGTTTTTTATTTTGAGACCGTCTACGTTCCTGAGGCTAGCCTCTAACTGGCAATTCTCCTGCCTCATCTTCACGAGTCCCTGGGATTATAGGTGTGTGCCACTGTGCCCAGCTGCTCTTCTTATTTAGTTGGTCAGCATTTATTCATAGAACCTTCAATGCAGAGTTGACAAAGATTCCCTCCTGGCCAAACTTTAGTCAGTTTCCTCTGAGTCCACTTCTAGTTTTAGCAAAGAAACCTGCTAAGCCAGTTTAGCAAGAGTTCTCCACCCTTGACATCTAATCAAGTTCCTGTTGGTAATTTCCCACCTGCTCACTCCCTCATGCTGCCTCTTGGCTAAAAATCTCAGCAGTTCATGGGGTATTTGGTGTCGAACTCGGTTCCAAGCTGAAGACTTTCTCCCCTACTGAAGTATATGGAATAAAACTGATTGTTGTGTTTTCAGTACTGGGAATTGCACTCAAGTGTGCTCTGCTACTGAGCTACATCCTCAGCCATTTATATGTTTTATTTTGAGACAGGGTCTCACCAAGCTGTCAAGGCTGTCTCCTCCTGCCTCAGGCTCCACGTGTGCCACTGCATCAGGCTCACATTGGTCCTTTAGAACACTGCTTGGAAGCACAGAATCTTGGAATTGGTTTCTGTGGGTTCCAGGATTATTTCAAATTAAAAGATTAGAAATACTGGCTGCGCCAGTATACAGCGGCATGCGCCTACAATCCCAGCGGCTGGGAAGGCTGAGGCAGGAGGTTCAAAGGTAGCCTCAGCAACTTAGCAAGTCCCTAAGCAACTTACTGTGACCCTGTTTCAAAATAAAGTATAAAAAATGACAGGAGATGTGGCTTATTGGCTAAGTGCCCCTCTGTCAATCCCTGGTGCCTTCGCTAAGGAATGCAAGATAGAAAGGAGGACCATTGATAAGTGAAAAATACTGTAGCAAAGGTTAAAGTTTAAAAAAAAAAAAAAAACCCAGTGAAGAGTCCCAAGTTCAGCACAGAGGGTGTAATTCAAAAGGAAAAACTATCAGTAAACAACAAGATGAAAAAGGGAAATTATATAATCTAAACTCAGAAAAAGAGATTGGAGGAAAATATTGCACAGAGTCTCAAGGACCTGTGAAAGAACATAGAAAGGTCTAGCATTCATGTTACCAGAGTGTGGAAGAACAAAAAAGACAAGGCTGACACGATAGCCATGTGAGCAAATGACCAATTTGGCAAGACACAGAAACCTACAGGTTTGAGATGTTGCACAAACACCAAATGGAATAAAGAAGCTCAAAGTACTTTGTGACAAGATCCATGACAATCCACCTTTTTAAAATTAAAGACAAAGAAACTACCTGCAAAGAGAACCAGAAGGATAACAAATTACCATCAGGGTCAAAATAATTCAGGTGACAGTGGACTTCTCATCAGAAAACATGGAGACAGAAGTAAGTGGCACAACGTTCCAAGTGCTGATGGAAAACAAGGATCAAGCCACGCTCCTACACAGCAACAAGCATGTGATCAGCAATTAAATGGAAACCAAAAGAATCTCAGATTCAGGAAAACTAAGGGAATCTCTCACCTACAGTTGTAGCATAAAAGAATGGCCACTAGGAGCTCTCTAAACAGAAAGGAAATAACAGAAGGAAATTTGAGACATCAGAAAGAATGGGGGAGAATGATCAAAATAATATTTCCTTCTCTTGAGTTCTCTAAGTTATGTTTGATGGTTTAAGAAAGCTCACTTGCTGTTTGGCATGGTTCCCCAATTATATAAAGGAAATGCTAAGATAATGATGTCGGGGTCTTAAGCCCCTTTGCTCTTCTTGACCAGCCACAAGGGAAGGGAACACTCCCCAAGAAGGCCAGACTGGGATAGGTAGGGCTGACTGCCTGCCCCCAGCCCTCAGGGTGGAGAACAACCAGACACATCAGGGAGACCAGTCACAGCAGGAACTCGTTTATTGAGGAAGTCACGCAGCTTTTTTATGTAGGGTGGAGGCTAGGTGGGAACCAGTCAGCTTAAAGGTCAGCAAGGGGAGAGGGGATCACGCAGGCAAGAGTCCCATAGGACTATATGGCAAGCACGAGCTGATCACATTCTTGGAACTGTTGTTAACCAATCCCTGACGGTGGTCCGATTTATCGTCATTAACTTTTGAAACCGCCTTTGAGGCCTTGATCTTGCTCACCTGCCAGCGAGAAAGGAGTCAGCCTGAGTTAGTTAACATGCCATTAGTCCCAACAAAATGACATTATAAACAGGAAGGGTAAAGAGATATAAAAGGCAAGAAAGTTTTTCTATGGCTCGCTTGAACTGGTAAAATAATAACATCCATGTACTGTGTTAAAATAGAAACCAAAACAGCTATATAAACCAATCTTACCAAAAACACTATGGATACAGCAGTGTGTAATTTTAAAATGTATTTCAGCTCCCACGGGACAGCAAGAAAAAGAAAACAGCCCCAGAAAACAAATGAAACATTACAAGCAGAAAGTGAAGAAATGGTAGATGCAAGCCCTCTCATTTCAAAAACGTACATTATTGCTGGCCATATAGTCCATCACGTAGAGTGCCTGCCTCTCAAACTCGAGACCCAGGTTCGAGTCCCTAGCACTGTTAGATTGAGAAAATTCCAAACAAAAGAAACCAATCCAAAACGTACATTAAATGTAAATGGTCTGAATACCTCCGTTCAAAGACATATTAGAGGAATGCATTAAGAGGTATGACCCAAATATACACTGGTTACAAAGAAACCAAAGTCAAATAGAATGATACAGGCAGATGGGAAAGAATGGATGGACAGAGATATACCATGCAGACATGAAGCAAAGGAAGGCAGAACTGGCTGCCTTAACATCAGATGAGGGGAAGTTTAGAGCAAACACACTAGCCAGAGACCCACAGGGACATTACACAATGATAAAAAAGGGTTGATCCAACAAAAACCCCAACACAAGACTTGTGTACATATGCAACAAACACTGATGGAACGGAACAGAGAAAGAGACAATATCACAATTACACTTGGAGACTTCAGTGTGTTCAACAATATATAGAACAACTAGTCATAATCAGCAGGGATATAGAAGGGCCTAACAACACTATTAATCAGCAGGACCTAATTGACAGTTTTAGACCCCTCTGCAACAGCAGAATGCATACTGTTGTGGGCTGAATTATGCCCTCCCTCAAGCCCAGATTCACAGGTCAAAGGCCTAACATCATCAGCCACTAGGGAAATGATAATTAAAGTCACAATGAGCTCTCAGTACACACCTATCAGGATGTCCGCAATAAAATCATGACAACATCAAGTGCTGGGGAGCATGCAGGGAAGCCTGGATCACTCCTACATTGCTGGTGTGAATGTCAAATGTTACCGCCACTCTAGGAAATATTTCTGTGGTATGTTTTTAAAGGTAAACATGCATCTGCCATAGGACCTAGGAATTGCATTCCAGTATTTATCACAGAGAGATAAGCACTCGTGTTCACATGAATGTATATATACTACAGTTTATAGCAACTTTATTTCTAATATCCCAAAAAAGAGAAAAACGTGGATAACCTTCCTTGTGTGAATGGGTAGACAAATGGTGGTTTACCCGTAGCGTGGAAAAGTATGCAGCTGTTGAAATATGAAAAGAACAATCTGTTGATACAGCAAGTGGAATGACTCTCCAGAGAAATTCACTGAGGGAAAAACTAATTCCAAGGGCCATATGTAGGATTCCATACACATTACATTGTTTAGATGAATAAGTGATAGGAATGGAAACTGATTAGTTGTAGCCAGGGGTTGGAGAGGAAAGGAGAGGCAATCCTGAAGAGATGGAGCCATCAAAATGTGATGGAGTTTTGTGCTGATAAAAATGTTATGTAACTTAATTGTATCAGTGTTCCTTTTTTTTTCTATTGGAGATTGAACCCAATGACCGTTTACCAATGAGCCCCATCCCTAGTCCTTTTTTATTTTTATTTTGAAACAGGGTGTTCCTAAGTTGCTGAACTGGCCTTGAATTTGTGATCCTCCCCCCGCAAGACTTGTGAGTGACTGGAATTACAAACCTGTGCTGTCTCATCTAGCTTCCATTCTTTTTTTCAGTTACTCCCATCTTTTGCAGAAATTATACATACTTATTAAATGCAATTCAAACAATGCAGAAAAATACAAAAATGACAAAATGTTCAACACCTTAAATTCAGAAATAACTTTTGTTGATGTTAGATAAAATACTGAAGGAGGAATTTTTGTCTGGTATCTCTGCAGAGTGTAGAGTATCAATTAAATATGTCTTCAGTGCTTGGAATTGAACCCAGAACCTGGCCTTTGTTAGGCAGTTGCTCTAATACAGAGGTTCACCCCCTGCCCAAATATGCTTTTATACCTTTGAGTTGTTTATACTCTATTTTTGTTTAAAGTAGATTCAACTTAATATGCATGAATTTAACTGAAGAAAAAGAAACAGAAGCAAAAACGAAAGACTTGTTGAACTTTCAGTTGGATAAAAGTACCCTCTCAGGCTAAAAAATATAATCATGAAATTAAAATCTGGAGTTATTTTTCTATTCCTTACAATCAAATTTTTTAATGAGCATTTTATTTTTTTATTTTTTTAAATTTATTTTTATTGTAAACAAACGGAATACATGTTGTTTCTGTTTGTACATGGAGTAACAGCATACCATTTGTGTATTCATACATTTCCATACCGTAATGATGTTTGATTCATTGTTATTTTTTCCTTCCACCCACCCCTTCCACCCCTCTTTTCCCTCTATACAGTCCCTCCTTCCTCCATTCTCACCCCCTCCCACCCCCCATTATGTGTCATCATACGCTTATCAGCGAGATCATTCAACCTTTGGTTTTTTAAGATTGGCTTATCTCACTTAGCATGATATTCTCCAATTTCATCCATTTGCCTGCAAATGCCATAATTTTATTATTCTTTATAGCTGAGTAATATTCCATTGTGTGTATATATATATATATATATATATATATATATATATATATATATATATACCACAGTTTCTTTACCCATTCATCAGTTGAAGGACCTCTAGGTTGGTTCCACAATCTGGCTATTGTGAATTGAGCAGTTCTGAACATTGATGTGGCTGTATCTCTGTAGTATGCTGATTTTAAGTCCTTTAAGTATAGGCCGAGGAGTGGGATAGCTGGGTCAAATAGTGGGTCCATTTCAAGTTTCCTAAGGAATCTCCACACTGCTTTCCAGAGTGGCTGCACTAATTTGCAGCCCCACCAGCAATGTATGAGTGTACCTTTTTCCCCACAACCCCTCCGGCACCTATTGTTGCTTGTATTCTTGATAATCGCCATTCTAATTGGGGTGAGATGGAATCTTAGGGTAGTTTTGATTTGCATTTCTCTTATTACTGAAAACGGTGAACGTTTTTTCATATGTTTGTTGATTGCTTGTAGATCTTCTGTGAAGTATCTGTTCATTTCCTTAGCCCATTTGTTGATTGGGTTATTTGTATCCTTCGTGTAGAGTTTTTGGAGATCTTTATAGATTCTGGAAATTAATGCTCTATCTCAAGTATGAGTGGCAAAAATTTTCTCCCACTCTGTAGGCTCTCTCTTCACATTACTGATAGTTTCCTTTGCTGAGAGAAAGCTATTTAGTTTGAATCTATCCCAGTTATTGATTCTTGCTTTTATTTCATGTGCTATGGGAGTCCTGTTAAAGAAGTCTGATCTTAAGGCAACAAGTTGAAGATTTGGACCTACTTTTTCCTCTATAAGATGCAGGGTCTCTGGTCTGATTTCAAGGTCCTTGATCCATTGTGAGTTGATATTTGTGCAGGGTGAGAGATAGGGGTTTCGTTTCATTCTGTTGCATATGGATTTCCAGTTTTCCCAGCACCATTTGTTGAAGAGGCTATCTTTTCTCTATTTCATATTTTTGGCACCTTTGTCTAGTATGAGAAAATTGTATTTATTTGGGTTTGTGTCCATGTACTCCATTCCGTACCATTGATCTACCTGTCTATTTTGGTGCCAATACCATGCCGTTTTTGTTACTATTGCTTTGTAGTATAGTTGAAGTTCTGGTATTGTGATACCCCTGTTTCATTCTTCCTGCTAAGGATTGCTTCAGCTATTCTGGGTTTCTTATTCTTCCAGAAGAATTTCATGATTACTTGCTCTATTTTTGTAAGGTACATCATTGGAATTTTAATTGGAATTGCATTGAATCTGTATAGCACTTTTGGTAGTATGGCCATTTTGACAATATTAATTCTGCCTATCCAAGAACATGGGAGATCTTTCCATCTTCTAAGGTCTTCCTCAATTTCTCTCTTCAATGTTTTGTAGTTTTCATTGTAGAGATCTTTTACCTCTTTGGTTAGATTGGTTCCCAAGTTTTTTTTTGTTTTGTTTTGTTTTGTTTTTTTGTTTTTTGTTTTTTGTTTTTGTTTTTTTTTTTTAGGCTATTGCAAATGGAGTTGTTTTCCTCATTTCCTTTTCAGATGTTTCATCACTTCCGTATAAAAATGCTTTAGATTTGTGCGTGTTGATTTTATAACCTGCTATTTTGCTGAATTCATTCATGAGGTCTAGAAGTTTTCTGGAGGAGTTTTTTGGATCCTCTAAATATAGAATCATGTCATCAACAAGTAGTGACACCTGAAGTTCCTCTTTTGCTATTCGTATTCCTTTAATTTCTTTAGTCTGTCTAATTGCTCTCGCTAGAGTGTCGAGGACAGTGTTGAATTGATGTGGTGACAGTGGGCATCCGTGCCTTGTTCCCATTTTTAAAGGCAATGGTTTCAGTTTTTCTCCATTAAGAATGATGTTGGCCTTGGGCTTAGCATAAATAGCCTTTACAACGTTCAGGTATGTTCCTACTATTCCTATTTTGTCTAGTGTTTTGAGCATGAAGGGGTGTTGTGTTTTGTCAGACTCTTTTTCTGAATCACTTGAAATAACCATATGATTCTTATCCTTAAGTCTATTGACATGATGGATTACGTTTATTGATTTATGGATGTTAAACCATCCTTGCATTACAGGGATGAACGCCACTTGATCGTGGTGCACAATTTTCTTAACATGTTTTTGGATACAATTTCCCAATATTTTGTTAAGGATCTTTGCATCTATATTCATCAAGGATATTGGTCTATAATTTTCTTTCCTTGATGTGACTTTGCCTGGTTTGAGTACAAGGGTGATACTAGCTTCATAGAATGAGTTTGGTAGGGTACCCTCCTTTTCTATTTCCTGGAATACGTTGAGAAGTATTGGAATGCGTTCTTCTTTGAAAATCTTGTAGAACTCAGCTGAGAATCTGTCTGGTCCTGGGCTTTTCTTGGATGGTAGATTTTTAATGGCTTCTTCTATTTCATTACTTGATATTGATCTGTTTAAATTGTGTATGTCCTCCTGGTTCAGTTTGGGAGGAGCATATGTCTCTAGAAATTTGTCAATGTCTTTGGTAGTTTCTATTTTGTTGGAATACAGATTTTCAAAGTAGCTTCTCATTATGTTCTGTATCTCAGTGGTGTCTGTGTGACATTTCCTTTTCCATCATGCATTTTAGTAATTTGAGTCTTCTCTCTCCTTCTCTTTGTTAGTGTGGCTAAGGGTTTGTCTATTTTGTTTACTTTCTCAAGGAACCAACTTTTTGTTTTGTCAATTTTTTGAATTGTTTGTTTTGTTTCAATTTCATTGATTTCAGCTCTGATTTTAATTATTTCCTGTCTTCTACTACTTTTGCTGTTCTTCTGTTCTTCTTTTTCTAGGGCTTTGAGCTGTAATATTAGATCTTTACTTTTTGACTTTTCATTCTTTTCTGGAATGCGCTCCATGCAATGAATTTTCCCCTTAGTACCACTTTCATAGTGTCCCAGAGATTTTGACATGTTGTATCATCGTTCTCATTGACCTCTAAGAATTTTTTTTATCTCCTCCCTGATGTTTTTTGTTATCCATTTTTAATTCAATAACATATCATTTAGTCTCCAAGTGTTGGAGTAATTTCTGTTTTTTATTTTATCATTGATTTCTACTCTCAGTCCATTATGATCTGATAGAACACAAGGCAGTATCTCAATTTTTTTGCATTTCCTATTTTTTTGCATTTCCTATTTCCTGCTTTGTGGCATAACATATGGTCTATTTTTGAGAAGGTTCCATGTGCTGCTGAGAAGAAAGTGATTCTGCTCGTTGATGGATGGAATATTCTACATACATCTATTAAGTCTAGGTTATTTATTGTGTTATTGACTTCTATGGTTTTTTTGGTTGTTTTTTGTTTAGAAATTCTATGTAGTGGTGACAGTGGTGGGTTAAAGTCACCCAGAATTATTGTGTCGTGGTCTATTTGATTCCTGAAATTGAGAAGGGTTTTTTTTTTTTTTTTTTTTTTATGTACAGGGATGTGCCATTGCTTGGGGCATATATATTTACTATGGTTATGTCTTCCTGATTTATGGTTCCCTTAAGCAGTATGAAATGTCCTTCATTATCCCTTCTCACTAACTCTGGCTTGAAGTCCACTTTATCTGATATAAGGAGAGCAACCCCCACTTTTTTACTGAGTCCATGTGCGTGGTAGGTTTTTACCCATCCTTTCACCTTTAGTCTGTGAATGTCTTTTTCTTTTGAGATGAATCTCTTGCAGGCAGCATATTGTTGGGTCTTTCTTTTTAATCCATTCTGCTAGTCTATGTCTTTTGATTGATGAATTTCGGCCATTAACGTTCAGGGTTATTATTGAGATATGATTTATATTCCCAGTCATTTGGGCTTATTTTTGGTTTCTAACTTGGCTCGGGTTCTCCTTTGAATGTTTTTTCTCTAAGGTAGTTCCTCACTTTGCTGACCTCCATTGTTGTTTTTCATTTCCTCCTCATGGAATGTATTGTTGAGAACATTCTGTAGGGCAGGCTTTCTATTTGTAAATTCTTATAACTATTGTTTATCAGGGAAGGATTTTATTTCATCTTCAAATCTGAAGGTTAGTTTTGCTGGGT
The DNA here is from genome assembly GCF_902686455.1 of Sciurus vulgaris. Lineage (NCBI taxonomy): Eukaryota > Metazoa > Chordata > Mammalia > Rodentia > Sciuridae > Sciurus > Sciurus vulgaris. The sequence continues at coordinate 110,965,838 of NC_136461.1, forward strand.
ATAGGATTCTTGGTTGGCAACCATGTTCTTTCAGAGCCTGAAATATGTTGTTCCAGTCCTTTCTAGCTTTTAGAGTCTGGGTTGAGAAGTCGGCTGCTATCCATATTGGGATCCCCCTATATGTAATCTGATGCTTTTCTCTCGCGGCCTTCAAAATCCTATCTTTATTTTGAATGTTAGGCATTTTCATTAAAATGTGCCTTGGTGTGGATCTGTTGTGATTCTGTACATTTGGTGTTCTGTAAGCCTCTTGTATTTGTTTTTCCATTTCATTCTTCAGGTTTGGGAAATTTTCTGATATTTTTTCATTGAATAGGTTGTTCATTCCTTTGGTTTGTATCTCTGTGCCTTCCTCAATCCCAATAATTCTTAAATTTGGGTCTTTCCATGATGTCCCATAGTCCTTGGAGATTCTGTTCATGATTTCTTACCATCTTCTCTGTTTGGGCAACTTTATTTTCAAGATTAAATATTTTGTCTTCATTGTCTGAGGTTCTGTCTTCCAAGTGGTCTAGTCTTTTGGTGATGCTTTTCATTGAGTTTTTTATTTGGTTTATTGTTTCCTTCCTTTCAAGGATTTCCATTTGGGTTTTTTTGAGAATCTCTATCTCTTTGTTGAAATGATCTTTTGCTTCCTGCAATGGCTCTTTCAACTGCTTATAGTATTATCATCCATTGCCTGCATTTGCTCTCTTAACTCATCCTCTGCTTCACGAATCATCTGAATCATGTATAATATGAAGTCCTTTTCTGACATTTCTTCTACCATTCTGTCATTGGATTCTATTAATATAGAATCTAGATTTGTTTGGATCATTTTCTTCCCTTGTTTTTTCATGTTTTTCACGTATCTTCTTCTCTAGCGGTGCAGATCTGCGGTACTGCAGATTTCCCCCTATAGGCTTATAGTGGCCCTATAGGTTTCCAAAACCTTTTCTTTAAGGGGAAATCGATATTAGCCATGCCCAATTCAGACACTATGTAATCCTAGACCAAATAGCCCCTATGAGGACAATAACAAAATTGTCATAATAAACAGAATGAGTTCAAATATTATCTTCAGTTTAACAAACAGATTTGCAATAAGGCCTTCAGTTTCTAATGGAGGACAAAGAGAATGCAGAGGGATGTAGGGTGTAGCTGTTAATGGGATAAGAAAAGAATATACAGAAGTTCTAGATTATAGAAAGGGCGAGAGTGTAATCAAAAGGAATTAGATGTTAGCATGCAAAAAGAAAGAAAGAGACTCTGAGGGAACAGGTAAACAAAAGGAAAAGAGAGCCAAAAAAAGTAAAGAAAGAAAAACTTAAAATTGTTCAATAAGGAGAAGAAAGAAAATCTACACTATAACAGTCATATAGTATTCAAACCTCCCAGTGTTCAGTAGCCTGATGTATGAGAGGTTCCTGACAATGAGCTTCAAGCCTCCAGCAGGCGTCTCAGGATGGGTTTGCCCCACCCAAAGATCGGAGCTACAGCTTCCAGGATTATCCAAGATGGCTGCTCTGGCTTCCAAATGTGTTGGCAAATGGGGAGCTGCAGCTCGGGGTGTGGACATGGTTGGCTGGAGGTCCTGGAGACTGGGTGTAGTTGGTCAGGCAGGGGTCCTGTAGGTCGGGCGTGTTTGATGTGGTTGCGGGATCCTGGAGGCCGGGTGCAATCAGTCGGTCTGGGGTCCCGGTGATAGGGCACAGTCAGTTAGTCTGGGGTTCCTGGAGGCAGGGAGCAGTCAGTCCAGCCAGGGGTCCTGCGGGGCCTGGCTGTTGTCTCAAAATGGCAGGCAGCCACGTGTAACCAAACCTGCAGGTACTATAACAGTGAACTTCCAGGCAGCAGCAGGCAGCTGGCACTCCACTGGTGGTCTGCAGTCAGTCTGCTGGCAGCTGTCGGATGATCGGGAGGTGAACCTCGGATGGTGGGTGATGGATAGGTAAAGGCAGGTGATGGACAGGCGAGAGGCAGGCAAATGGCAGATGGTAGGTGCCTGACAATGAGCAATCTGCACTCAAAAAAGGTGTCGATATGCTGGCAGACCGCAGTTCACCACAGCAGACAAATGGGGTACAAAGCAGGGGATCGATAAGCAGCAAAAACTGCCTCACCAAGAAATAGATGTCTTCTGCTTGAAACCAGAGTTACGGAGCGACAAGAAACACAGCCTCCCTCTAGTTCGCCCTCTTGGATCTGAATCTACAATCAAATTTTTTAAAATATAATTTCTAAATGCTTCCCTTTCCGGTTTGATGAGGTTACACATATGTAGCTACTATTCACTTCTAGAAAAAGAACATTTGCATTACTGCAAAGTGTCCTCTTGTGCCTCCTACCACTCTGTCCCAGGCAGTAAATGATCTCATTTCTGTTACTGTAAGTTACTTTTGCCTGTTCTAGAAATTCCCTTCAATGGAACCACACTGACTGGGCCTTTGATGAAGTTTTTGAGATCTGTACTGTTGAATGTTTCAACACTATGTTCTGTTTTGTTATATGGTTGTGTTTCCCTGGGCGAATATGTCACTCTGTATCCATTCACTGTTTGTTTGTTTGTTTGTTTGTTTGTTTTGTACTGGGGATTGAATCCAGGGACACTCAACCACTAACCTGCATGCCCAGCATTTTTTTGTATTTTATTTAGAGACAGGGTTGCCGAGTGCCTGGCTAAGGTGCTGAGGCTGGCTTTGAACTTATATCCTCCTGCCTCTGCCTCCCAAGCCACAGGGGTTACAGGCTTGCACCACTGCACCTAGCTTTCATTCACTTCTTGATGGACATTTGAATTGTTTCCAGTTTGGGGACCATCACAAACAAAGCTATTAACAAGATGTCCTTTTGGTGGGCATATGTTTTATAAATCCCATTTTAAATTTCTTTTAAAAAATTTTTTGTAAATGGACACGATAACTTTATTTTATTTATTTATTTATTTTTGTGTGGTGCTGAGGATTGAACCCAGTGCCTCACACGTGCTAGGTGATCGCTCTATCACTGAGCCACAACCCCAACCCCTTAAATTTGTTTTCAATACTAACTTATTTTGTGAATGGATATTTCATTCATAAGCACAAAAATTCATTTGAATATTATGAAAGCCCAAAGTGGAAGTCTATGTACTTTTTTCTTTTTTAAATTTGTTCTTTAGTTATACATGACAGTAGAATGTATTTTGACATATCATACATACATGGAGCATAACTTCCCATTCTCATGGTTGCACATGATGTTGAGTTACACTGGTCCTGTATTCACATATGAACATAGACAAGATATGTTCAATTCATTTCAACTGTCTTTCTCACACCCATCCCCGCCCTTCCCCCACCCTTCCCTGTCCAATTTCATGAACCTCCACTCCCCCTCATTCCCCACCCTGCCTGTTGTGAGTCAGTATCAGTATATCAGAGAGAATATTTGGCCTTTGGTATTTTGGGATTCGCTTATTTCACTTAGCATGATAGCCTCCACTTTTACCAGGAAATGCCATATTTTCATTCTTCTTTATGGCTGAGTAATATTCCATTGTGTGTATGTACCACATATTTTTCAACCATTCAGCTGTAGAAGGGCACCTAGGTTGGTTCCATAGCTTAGCTATAGTGAACTGAGCCACTATGACCATTAATGTAGCAGCATCCCTATAGTTTGCTGACTTTAAGTCCTTTGGGTATATGACAAGAAGTGGGATAACTGGGTCAAACAGCGGTCCCTTTTCAAGATTTCTGAGGAATTTCCATACTGCTTTCCAGATTGGTTGCCCCAGTTTGCACTCCCACCAGCAATGTGTGAGTGTACCTTTCCCCCACATGCTTGCCAACTCTTATTGTTAACCAAGAATATTGGTAATTGCCATTCTGACTGAAGCCAGATGGAATCTCAGTGTGATTTTAATTTGCATTTCTCTAATTACTAGAGATGTTGAACCTTTTTATATATTTGTTGACTGTTCATAGTTCTTCTTCTGTGAAGTGTCTGTTCAGTTCCATAGTCCATGTATTGGTTGGGTTATTTAGGGGGGCCTTTGTGTTAATTTTTTTGACCTCTTTATAAATCCTGGAGATTAATGCACTATCTGAGGGCAGGGGATAAAGATTTTCCCCCATTGTGTACACTCTCCCTTCACGTTCTTGATTTTTCCTTTGCTGTGAAGAAGTTTTTAGTTTGATATGATCCCCTCTATTGATACTTGATTTTACTTCTTGTGCTTTCGGAGTCTTGTTGGGGAATTCAGTTCCTAAGCCAACATGATGGAGTTTTGGCCTACATTTTCTTCTGGTAGGTGCATGGTCTCTGGTCTTATACCCAGGTCCTTGATCCACTTGAAGTTGAGCTTTGTGCTGGCTGAGAGATAGGGGTCTAAGTTCATTTTATTACATATGGATTTCCAGTTTCCCCGGCACCCTTTGTTGAAGAGGCTATCTTTTCTCTAATGTACGTCATGGTGCCTTTGTCTAGTAGGAGATAACTGTACTTATGTGTGTTTGTCTCTGTGTCTTCTGTTCTGTACTATTGGTCTTCATGTCTGTTTTGGTGCCAATGCCATGCTGTTTTTGTTAATAACAAAATTAAAGCTCTGTAGTATAATTTAAGGTGTGGTATGGTGATGCCTCCTGCTTCACTTTTCTTGCTGAGGATTGCTGTGGCTATTCTGGGTCTCTTATTTTTCCAGATGAATTTCAAGACTGTTATTCCTGTTTCTATGAAGAACATCATCAGAATCTCAGTAGCAATTGCATTAAACCTGTAGAAAACTTACTTTTGGTAGTCTGGTCATTTTGACAATATTAATTCTGCCTATGCAGAAACACGGAGATCTTTCCATCTTCTAAGGTCTTCTTCAATTTCTTTCTTTAGTGTTCTGTAATTTTCATTGTAGAGGTCTTTCACCTGTTTTTTTAGATGGATTCCCAAGTATGTGTTTATAAATATATATTTGAGGTTATTGTGAATGGGACAGTTTTCCTAATGTCTCTTTCAGTTGATCATGTGTGTATAGGAATGCAATTGATTTATGGGTGTTAATTTTATAGCCTACTATTTTGCTGAATTCATTTATCAGTTCTAGAAATTTTCTGGTGGAGACTTTTGGGCCTTCTAAATATAGAATCATGTCATCAGCAAATAGGGATAGTTTGAGTTCTTCTTTTCCTATTTTTATCACTTTCATTTCTTCCTTCTGTCTAATTGCTCTGGCTAGATTTTCCAGGACTATGTTGAAGAGAAGTGGTGAAAGAAGTTATCCCTGCCTTGTTCCAGTTTTTAGAGGGAATTATTTCAATTTTTTCCATTTAGAATGATTTTGACCTTGGGTTTAACATCTATAGCTTTTACAATGCTGAGGTATGTTCCTACTATCCCTAATTTTTCTAGTGGTTTGAACCTGAATGGATGCTGTATTTTGTCGGATGCTTTTTCTCATCTATTGAGATAATAATGTGATTCTTGTCCTTAAGTTTATTGATGCGATGACTTATGTTTATTGATTTCCATATGTTGAACCAAGTTTGCATCCCTTGGATGAATACCACTTGATCATGGGATACTATCTTTTAAAATATGTTTTTGTATGTGGTTTGTCAGTATTTTATTAAGAATTTTTGTGGGCTGAGGTTGTGGCTCAGTGGTAGAGTACTTACCTAGCACATGTTAGGCACCACATTAAAAAAATAAAGTTATGGGGACTGGGGTTGTGGCTCAGTGGTAGAGTGCTTGCCTAGCAGACACAAGGCCCTGGGGTCAATCCTCAGCACCACATAAAAATAAAAGAAAGGTGTTGTGTCCACCTACAACTAAAAACAAAATATGAAAAAATAAATAAATAAAAATAAAGTCATGTCCATCTCCTTCTAAAACACATACTTTTTAAAAAGAATTTTTGCACCTATGTTCATTTGGGAGATCGTACTAAAGTTTTCTTCCTTGATGTGTCTTTGGTTTTGGTATCAGGGTGATACTAGCTTCACAGAATGAGTTTGGAAGGGTTCCCTCTTTCTTTCATGGAATCATTTGAGGAGGACTAGTGTTAGTTCTTCTTTGAAGGTCTGGTAGAACTCAGCTGAGAATTCATCTGGTCCTGGGCTTTTCTTTCTTGGTAGGCTTTTGATGGCATCTTGAATGTCATTGCATGAAATTTATCTGTTCAAATTTTCTATGTCCTCCTGATTCAATTAGGTAGACCATATGTCTCTAGAAACTTGTCAATGTCTTCAAGATTTTCTATTTTTTACAGTGTTAATTTTCAAAATACATTCTGATTATCATCTGTATTTCAGTAGTGTCCATTGTGATATTTCCTTTTTCATCACAAATTTTACTAATTTGAGTACTCTCTCGCTTTCTCCTTGTTAGCTTGGCTAAGGGTTTATCAATTTTATTGATTTTTTTTTCAAAGAACCAACTTTTTGTTTTGTCGATTTTGGGGATTATATCTTTTATTTCAATTTCGTTTATTTCAGCTCTGATTTTAATTATTTCCTGTGTTCTGCTTTGGTGTTGATTTGTTCTTTTTCTATGGATTTGCAATACAATGTTAGGTTATTTTTTTGTTGACTTTCTATTCTTTTAATGAATGAGCTCAATGTAATCAACTGTCCTCTTAGCACTGCCTTCTTAGTGTCCCAGTAATTTTGTTATGTTGTATTGCTATTCTCATTTACCTCTGTTTTTGGTTTTTTTTTTTTTTTTTAATTTCACCCCTGATTTCTTCTGCTATTCATTGGTCATTCAATAGTGTATTATTTAGTCTCCAGATGTTAGAGTAGCTTCTCCTTTTTATTTTATCATTAATTTCTAATTTCATTCCTTTATGATCTGATAGGATGCAAGGTATTATCTCTATTTTTTTTTTTTATTTGCTAAGCAGTGCTTTGTGGCCTAAGATATGGTCTGTTTTAGAGAAGGAGCCATGTGCTACTGAGAAGAAACTGTATGGATGAACTATTCTATATATGTCTGTTAAGTCTAAATTATTGATTGTATTTTTTAGTTCTGTAGTTTCTTTAGTTTTTGTTTAGAGAATCTATCCAGTGGTGAGAGAAGTGTATTAAAGTTATCCAGTATTATTGTGTTGTGGTCTATCCGCTTCTTGAAATTGAGGTTTGTTTGATGTATGCAGATGCTCCATTGTTTGAGGCATAAATATTTATCATCACTAGGTCTTCATGTATAATTCCCATAAACAGTGGAAATGTCCTTCTTTATCTCTTCTGATTAACTTTGGCTTGAAGCCCACTTTATCTGATACAAGAGTAAAAACCCCTGCTTGTTTACAAGACCCATGTGAATGTGTTCTTTCCCATCCTTTTACCTCCAGGCTGTGGATGTCTTTGCCTGTGAGATAAGTCTCTTGGAGACAGCATATCGTTGGGTTAAATCCAATCAGCCAATCTGTGTCTTTTGATTGATGAGTTGGCCATTTACATTCAATGTTATTATTGAGATATTATGTTTTAGTCCCTGTCATTTCAGTTCATTTATGATTTTTTAATTTAATTTGTTTCCCCATTGATTTGCTGTTCTTTTAGTGTAGTCCCTCCCTTTTCTGGTTCTCACCTTTATTTTTATTTCTTTTTCATGAAATATCTTATTATGTTTTGTAGTGCAGGCTTTCTAGTTATGAATTCTTTTAACATTTGTTTATCATGGAAGGTTTTTATTTCATCTTCAAATCTGAAGCTTAATTTTGCTGGGTATAGTATTCTTGGCTGGCATCCATTTTCTTTCCGAGTTTGGTATTTATTATTTCAAGACCTTTAGTTTTGAGGGTCTGGGTCGACAGATCAGCTGAAATCTGGGTTGGTTTCCCTCTAAATATTACCTGTCATGTTTCTCTGGCAGGCTTTGAAAATTCTATCCTTCTTCTGTATGTTAAATCATTGTCATAATAATGTGCCTTGGTGTAGGTCTGTTGTAATTTTGTGTATTGAGGGTTTTGTAAGGCTCTTGTATTTGATTTTCCATTTCATTCTTTAGGTTTGGAAAATTTTCTGATTTTTTTTTTTTTTATTTTTCAGTGCTGGGGATTGAACCCAGGAAGTTGTACTTGCAAGGTAAGCACTCTACTAACTGAGCTATATGCCCAGCCCCTGATATTTCATTGAAAAGATTGTGCATTCATTTCATATGTACCCCTGAGTCTTCATCTATCCCAATAAATCTTAAATTTGGTCTTTTCAGTTTATCCCATATTTCTTGGAAGTTTTGTTCATGGTCACTTAACATCTTTTCTCCATAGTCATCTTTGTTTTCAAGATTTTATATATATATATATATATATATTTTTTTTTTTTTTTTCTGGTACCAGGGGTTGAACCCAGGGGCATTTAACCACTGAGCCATATCCTCAACTATTTTTTAAAATATTTTATGTTGAGACAGGTTCTTGCTGAGTTGCTTAAGGCCTCACTAATTTGCTGAGGCTGGTTTTGAACTCGCAATCCTCCTGCCTCAGCCTCCTGGGCTGTGTGTACCACCACACTGGGCAAGATTATGTATTTTGTCTTCATTGCCTGAAACTCTTCCAAGTGATCTTTTCTGTTGGTGAATTTTTAATATGGTTCATTCATTCCTTCATTTGGAGGATTTCTGCCTTTTTTGTTTGTTTGTTTTTTCAGAATCTCTCCCTCTCTCTCTCTCTCTCTCTTTTTTTTTTTTTTTTTTTTTTGCGGTGCTTGCAAGGCAAGCACTCTGCCAACTGAGCTATATCCCCAGCCCAGAATCTCTTTATTGAATTGATCTTTCGCATTCTTTCTTTTTTTTTTTTTTCTGATTCCACTCCTTATCCCATCCTTTACTTTGCAGATCAGCTTAACTATGTGCATTTTAAACTCCTTCTCTGACATTTCTTCCATTGGGGTGTCGATGGATTCTGTTATTGTGTATCTTGGTCTGTTTGGGGAGATTATTTCCCTTGCTTTTTCCTGTCATTTGTGTGTCTACCCATCTAACAGTATGGATCGGAGGCAGTAGAGTTTCTACCCTGTGGACTTATGGTGTTCCTGAAGGTTTCCAGTACCTAACTTGCTGAGAAGTTGACTCCTTTTTTTCTTGGTTTCACAGACCAGTCAGGACAGTGACCTCTTCTATTCTACCCTCTTAAAAACCCTCTGCACTTTTCTTTATATCTCATAATTAAAAGCAAAAGTTTGGGGCTGAGGTGGTTCAGTGGTAGTGTGCTTGCCTCACATGTGTTGAGGTACTGGTTTGATTCTCAGCACCACATATAATGAAATCAATAAAATAAAGTTTCATCAACTAAAAATAATTTAGAAAAAATTTAGAAAAAAAGGAAATAGTTTATCTTAGGTAGTTTCCTTTTAGCCTATCTTTAATATAGGCTGCATACACTATGCTAACTATATTATTAGATTATCTCATTTGATTTATGCAACAATTCTGAAGTACTCATATTCTTTTTTCATATGCCACATGCACAGTTGAGGCCTAGGAAATCAAAAGAGCCGGTCCACAGTCAAACACAAGGCGACTGGTGGCTCCAGGACCAAAAGGGAGAAAACTTCCCAAAGGCAGACGAAACCTAATGTCTTTAGCCACTGCATTGGAAGGCTGCTTTTGGTCAGAAAGTCCTCCCTCAGGGATCTGGAGCACAAAGTAAGGGTAACATCCCTGAAAACAAGGAAATTCCTTCAGTTCACTCTAAAAAATTGTTCTCCTTGGTAAGGCAGTGAAAGTCGACTTCAGCTGGTGCTCATGCATCTTACATTTGAGCAAGGAAACCTCTTGCTGCTGGAGAGAAGTAGATGGCTGTTTTTTGAACTAGATCAGTCTGTAGGACTTGTGGCTTCTTCTGGCAATTTCCTGAATACTTGCTGGGCATCGTGTGATTCTAAGTGGTTTTCTTTATTATTGATGTTAGACCTGCCTCCTACTCTAACAGGCACTGGGGGCACCATTGTCCTACCTGCCATGGTCCTGCCTTTCCCATTAGGCTAGGCAGTTTCTATTTACTAGGACATTTGGGATCAGAAAAGTGAGGAAGGATCAGCAAACACCCTGGGAGAGGTTGGAAAAATGCTGGCAACCACCACCACTGGATTTGGGATTTTCTTCTGAAGTGTAGCTCACCCCTCAGGCATTTTCAATTGGGAGAAAAAAAAAAGAAAAATTTTTTTTTTTTTTTTTTTTTTTTTTTTTTTTTTAACTGGGAATTGGACCTAGGGGCACTTAACCACTGAGCAACATTCCCAGCCCCTTTTGAGACAGGGTATAGCTAAGTTAGCGAGGACCTTACGAAGTTGCTAAGGCTGACTTTGAACTTGTGATCCTCCTGCCTCAGTCTCCAAGTTTAAAGGAATTATAGGCATGAGCCAAGGCAAAAAAAAAAAAAAAAAAAAAAAAGACTTCTGACAGTTAAAAGGTTAAAAGTAACAACTGTTTACTATTTGTACTGTCATTTGAGGAGAAGGGGTATTAAGGAAATGTCCATAATTTGTCAGATCCACCAATGCATGTCAGGAGCCAACTGGAGGCTCAATGGGCAGCACTCCTGACTATGAAGGCAATAAGCAAGGCTCGGAATAGGAAGGGAAAAGGAACCATAAATTTGAAGAGGTGGCTTTAGGTGCAAAGGATGAGTTAGAATGATATCTTCTGTAAAGGATACAGGATGTGATAGCAAGACATCAAGCAAGTTAGCTATCACTTAAGTCTGAGGAAAGGAGCTACTTAAGTGGAAGGAGGTCGGTAAGAAAACTGCCCTAGTAGAAGCCCCAGGAGATAAATGCGGCCCTGACTCCTATGCAAGAGTTCCTATTTTATATTCCTGAGAGAACAGAGAATTGTAAACTGGGTGGCCTCAGAGAATATGAGTAATATGACAACATATCAGGGCACAGCTGTTCCGGTACACATGATGAACCTATTACTTTGACAATTAGAGCGAATACTGGTAGTATTCCGAGTTAATACTTTCTTTCAAAGAGAAGGGTAACCATCTTTAGATACAGGTTCCACCCTGCTCAAATAGATTAGTATGCCTCCAGTACAATGAGCTTCGGAATGTCCCTGCAAAACCAGTGGTGAAAAAGCAAGAGAGTTGCTGAACATATGTATATGGCTTTTAAACCTCTACAGACGTATCCTCTCACTGTAAGAAACAGGTTGCAGTAAAGACCGGGTAACACGCTACAGATTATAAACCCATTGCGCAATGCAAAACATTTCCTCTCCAATCGGAAGGGCAGGGTGCGGAAGACCACGAGGCCTGCGGAGCTCCTTCGGGGTCTGCAGTCTTTAGCTTTCTGATCCTGGGACTGGAGAGCTTATTGGTCCGTTACGAAAAAGCGTCCCCTTCCGCTAAGGCGGGTAAACCGAGAGAACAAGATTCTGTACCGGTTCTGCTCAGCTTCTGAGGCCTAAAGTTATCAGTAGCTCGAGTCTTAACGTACCCGTCAACAGCTGGAAAACCACAGTAGTTTACAAACAGGTCAGCAACAGAAAAAAGTAAGAAGCAAGAAACGATAGCTACTTTTCGACAAAGAAAGAGCCAGGGGAGAGCGCGAACGCAGTCCCCCACTACCACAAATTATGCAGTCGAGTTTCCCACATTTGGGGAAATCGCAGGGGTCAGCACATCCGGAGTGCAATGGATAAGCCTCGCCCTGGGAAAACCACCTTCATGATCATGGTATCTCCCCTGCCAGGTAAGTATGAGTTGGTCGGCCTCCCTCCCACCTCAGCCTCATACGCCCTCCACCGTACACACACGGTCACTTTACATCGCCCACTCCCGGGCCCTCTTAGCCCTTTCACACAGCCGAAACACCCTGCCTCGCCCAACAGTCCTTTATTTGCTCCCACAGCACGGGGAAATCAATCGTGTTTAAGCAGCAGGTACCCAAACAGCAGCCCCTGCGCTGTCTCATCTACATACACCACGCCCTATCTGTGACGTCGCAAACGGCGCCCTGCCCCACGTCCGCTCCTCCCTCCCTTACGCTGTCCACCCGGCCAAGTGGCGTGCAGCCCCGAGTCGGGGAAGTGGCGTCTGCCTCTTTCTCTCCCTCACGCCCCGCCCTGTGTTGGGGCGGTGCACGGAGCCCGGCCCGGTATCCCGTACAGGGACGCCCTTTTTACCACCCTTCGAGGTTTTGCCCTCCAACCTGCACACTTCCATCAGGGCAGCGCTTTTCACACTTGGGGTTCAGCAGCATTCGGAGGAAGCCCCGACGACCATCAGCGGTGGGTGTCTGGAGGAGGAGGCTCGGGGCGAGGAAAACCCGGAGTCACCTGTTTTGTCCCCGCCTGTTTTCACCCACTCTTTGCCTCCACAAAGCTCATATGCGTCCCAGACAGCAAACTGCTGCGGCCCACACTAGCGCATTGCCTAAGTGCCACCCCTAATTTTCTCTCTTGAAAGGGTCTCTCTGGAAGAGCCCCTGAGTGTGAGGCCAGAGAGAGCACAATTGAAAATGCTTCTCTCCTTCGTGTTCTCTCTCTCCCGCCTATGAACATCAGCCTTGCACACACCTCAGTTCATAATAGGCTTCAATCCCAATACAATCTTTCCTCCTCCTCCTCCTCCTCCTCCTCCTCCTCCTCCTCCTCCTCCTCCTCCTCCTCCTCCTCCTCCTCCTCCTCCTCCTCCTCCTCCTCCTCCTCCTCCTCCTCCTCCTCCTCCTCCTCCTCCTCCTCCTCCCCTCCTCCTCCTCCTCCTCCTCCTCCCCCTCCCCCCCCCATTCTCTTATATTTCCTCCTCCCCCTCTCCTCAAAAGTCCTCAAAGCCCTGTTTCCTTCTTGCTTGTGTAATTCCTCCTGAGTTGATTCTGAAGAGATGGTCAGCAGCCCAGACTAGTTTTAACTAGTCATTTGTGTCGGTCATTTGTTTGGTTTTGGCACTGAACTAGAACTTGCCTCATATAATGCCTAAGAACTTGTCCCTTGGTTTATATTTTCTGGAAGAGATTTTTCAAGGAATTTGTATCACCTCTCTCTTTCTCTCTCTCTCTCTCTCTCTCTTTCTCTCTCTCTCTTTAATGTTTAGTAGAATTAATCAGCAAAAACCACCTAGACCTGCTGCTTTGTTTTGGAAGCTTATTAGTTGTTGATTCTATTTTTTAATACATACTTGTGTGAATACTGCTTTGATTCTGTTGACAAATTTCTATGAATTGTATTTTCAGTTAGTCCAAAATTAATTCCTCTTGAAATGTTATTTTGATGCATCTGTTATACTTAAGTATGTTGTTTAATCACCAAATTTGGCGGTTTCCTGCTATCTTAGTGATTGCTTGTTGAGTTCCACTGGGTATTATTTTTATTCCTTTAAATTCGTTGAAATATGTTTTATGGTCCATGATGGGCAGATCATGGTGGTAATGAAGTAATCTGTAGACCTCAGGTGGACCCTATTACCTGGTGGTATTTCCACTTCACCCTTACCCTCTTTGATTTTCTAAGTGCTGAATCTGCCAATTAGTGTTTGAGTGAGGCTGAAGTCTCCGACTATACCAGAGCATTTTTCCATATCTCCTTGCACTTCTTTCAGGTTTTGCCAAATGAACACATTCTACACTCTCCTGTTAGGGACATGCTTAGTAACGACGGTTATATCTTTCTTCTTGGGAAACTGACCCCTTAATCATATGTAATATCCTTTTTGACCCCTGATGACTTTGTCTTGAAGTTTTCTCTATCTGAAACTAATATAGTTACTCCAGTTGTCTTTCAATCAATATTAGCCTAGTATATCTCTCTCCATCTTTTTACTTGCAATTTATCTGTGTGCCTTCACATTTAGGTATGTTTCTTGCTGGGCAGGGTGGCCCATGCCTTAGTCTTGTAGTGCCAGCTCCTCTGGAGGCTGAGGCAGTCTTGCTTGACCCAGGGGTTTGGAGCCACACTGGACAACATAGTGACAACCCATCTTTTAATATTTTTAAAAAGTAGGTTTCTGTTTTGAAAGCTGCTCCATATGCCAGAAGTTTTCATTGTGATTACAGCAAGAAATATCACGACAAACCACAAAAGGAATCTTTCTTTAGTGAGTCTGACATGGTGATTTATGAATTCTTCACTGAGACAGAGAGAAACCAGCCTTGATCACAACAGAGAGTGGTGCCTATGCCCCAATTTTGGTCAATCTCTTATAAATGAGAGTCTGGGGGAAAAGGAGGAATTGTTTTCAAACAGTTGTTTGATTGACACACTATTAGGTTGAAGGCCTAGAGCTTTGGGTTCTTACATAAGCAAACCAAACCCAGGAAAGTGAAATAGGACTAGAGACCTTACCAGCAAGAAACCACCAACTAATCTCTAACTAGGTAGCTTCCTCTGTAACCAATCAAATATGATTTCTTTATTCTACTTTCCATGAACATATATCACTTTTTCCTTTTTTGCCCCTTCCAGTGCTAAGTTGCTAATAAAGCCCCATTTTTGTCACTAAATGTTCAAATAAGCTCTTTAAAAATTTTGATTGATGAACTCTAATTATACCTAGTAGAGAAATTCATTATGCCACATTTGTATCTGCATATAACATAATCAATCTCATTCCCTAGTACCTTTCCTTTACTTATCTCCTGCTGCTCTTTAAAATTTTAATGTGCTAAGATTTATTTTTAAAAACTAAGGCCACCTGAAGAAATTTCCTGCATCGCATGCAGATTGTTTTGAGACCTTATCAATTTTTATGGATTCTGTGTGTACCCATTTAATATTGCAGTGTTTTGTTAACATAAACACTTAATGAACTGTAAGGGAACTTGGGTACACATAGCCAGGACCTAGTGCTGAGTGCTCTTGGGTACCTTGATATGGAGATTTTAAAAAACCATCCAACTTTAGGGTTCTGATAGAGACACTGGAATGGAATCAGGTTGGCCAACTCTTGGGAAACAGTGTGTCCAAGTGTCAGAGCCCTGCTCCCTGGTCAGATCATGTATGGTGGAGTCTGAGTTACAGGCAGGTAAATATGATCTGCTTTGAGTATTATTATAAATATCAAACATATGTGATTGCTTTGTATTGTAATTCAACAGATATTCATTGTAAAACAAGAACAGATTCCCCTCACCTTGCAAACAAACAAACCCAAACATAATGAAAGAGTTCCCCTGCACCCCAATCTTCCATTGGTGACCCATCTTTGTCACAGGTAGGCTGAGGTGAAGTGTAATATGTACTATGTGGCAAAGGAACTCAGGAATCCTAAGAGTCACCCTGACAATCATGGAGTCACCCTGTGCCCAAGGAGTAGTGTAAAGGTCAAGAAAAGGAAAATAACACTATTGTTTGCATACAATTTCACCTAAGGACAAGAAACTGGTAAACTGAGGCAGAGAATGTGACCCATGTTGGAAACTTGAGAGGCTCTTCTGCTGTGAGTTGAAATGGATTTTCTGGGGTACAACGAATAAGATCCTTTGGGTTAGTCGGTAGTTAAGCTGGGTGTCATTACACATCTCTGATGATGTTTGAGTGTTCCATGGAGTAAGTGTGTGCACTCTGGAATCTGAATCCAGCAACCTGACTTCAAGTCTGGGTGGGAGTTTTTGTCTAGGCTTGGATAATGTTCGTTTTCTTGGTTTCTGCTTCCACATCCTGATTTAGGAGGTGAGGAGGTTTTGGTCCAGGGACAAAAGCTGCTCTGAGCAGGGTCTACAGCAGATCCCCAGCATGCTTCCTGGTCCTCAGTAGTTTGTGCCGGGCAGGTGTGGCACCTGCACTGCCAGATCCTCAGGATTTGAAGTCCTTGAAGATGGGTTCTGGGAGAGGCCATGTCCACAGGGAATTGAAACATATTGAATTTGGAAATTAAACCATCCTCAGATATCTCCCTATCCTGCCACCAACGTCCCTGAGACCCAACAAGAACCCCTCATCCCTGCCAAGCCCAGTCCTCTTATGAACCTCAGGGTGGAAGGTCTCTTGCACTGAAAATGTGGTTGCCACCAAATCCTCTGCTTGGGGCTTTGTCCAACATGACACCTTTAATCACACCATCTTTTGGGTAAGTTGTTAATTGGGGAAACTGTGATGGTGTCAGCTCAGCCTCCAGTGATTGCGTCCTACTATGGGAGTGCTGATTTCTGAGTCCTGTAGTTTGTTCTGATGGCTCATTTAATTCTGGTTAGTCATTGATCCTTTAATTTTTTTTTATTTGTTCTTTTTAGTCATCATGACAGTACAGTATATTTTGACGTATTTATACAAACATGGAGTACATCTTATTCTAATTAGGATCCCAGTCTGTGGTTTACATGATGTGGAGATTCACTGTGGTATATTCATATATGTACATAGGAAAGGTATATTAGATTCATTCACCATTTTTTGAATGATTCTTTATATTCAGAATTTCTGGCTCTGATGTCTCCATCATGGACACTGAAGGCCAGGTTGACAGTCACTGTGGAAGTGATTCCAGGTAACCTGAAAATACATGTTGTTTCTGTCACTATGTTACTTTTGCCTGTTTAGAAATTCACTGCAATGGAATGCACTAAATGTACTTTTTGTGATGTTTTTGGGATCCACATTGTTGAATGTTTCAGTAAGCTCTTTCTTTGAAAAATATTTTTTTTAGTTGTAGATGGACACAATACCTTTATTTATTTTTATGTGGTGTTGAGGCTCAAACCCAGTGCCTTGCACATGCTAGGTGAGTGCTCTACCACTGAGCCACAACCCAGCCCCTCAGTAATCTCTCTTATTGTGTGGTTTTGTTCCACTGGATGAATGCATCACAATGTAGCCATAACTTAATGGACATTTGAATAGCTTCCAGCTTGGGGAATATCAGAAATAAAGCTACGAAAAATAAATCTTTTTTGTGGACATATGTTTTATAAATTTCATTTTCAATTTGTAATTCTTCAATACTTTGTGTATGGATATTACATTCACAGACACAAAATACATTCAAATGTTATAAAAGCAGAACTCTATGCACTTTTCTATTGTATTTCAAAATTTGGGGGAGGAAACTTAGCTTGAATATTGTTTCCTTGCAGCCTAATGTTTAATGCAGGCTGCACATACTATGCTAGGTGTATCACTAAATTATCACATTTGATTCATGCAACAACTCCATGAGGTACTAAATATTTTTTCACATGACACTTGCAAATTGAGGCATAGCAAATTAAAAGAGTCAGACAGAAGGCAACTGGTGCGTCCAGGACCAAAAGGGAGACCTCTCCAAAGGCAGAAAAAAACCTAATCCTTTTATAGTGATGTCATCTGTCTGATAATATCCAAGTGGGGCAGGAGAAAGGGTTAAAATGGACAGGTAGGAAACTTGGACTCCTTCAAAGACAGGTTTTTATTCAGTGGGGCTAAGAAACTACAAGGAAGCCATGCTTCATCCCAAGTCAGGCTGACTTCTGGGTAAGCAGAAAAAACTGATAAGACATCTGCTGTCTAATTCCTAGACCCTCAAAAAGGGGGGCACAGTAACCTGAATGGATCACAGAATGTGGGAAGAGATCATGGACACTGAGTGCCTTTCTCAGGATTGGGTAGGGGGTTACCTCCCTTAACTCTGTAGAGTCATATAAACCCCTAGGATAATAGTCATTTCCAGTATCCCTCTTTGGGACCCCTTCTGCTTTGGGAGCTCTATTTCTTCCTTTACAACTAAGAAATCCTGTTTCTTGGCTCTCACCCTTGTGTCAGTGCATTTCATTCTTTAAATTCCAGACAGAAAACCCAACCCCACACTGTGCTACACAAGCAGTTTCCAGGGGCTGCATTGGAAGACTGCTTTCTGTCAGAAACGCCTCCCTCAGGGATCTGGAGCATAAAGTAGTGATAACAGCCCTGAGAACAAGGAAATTCCTTGGACGCTCTAATAAAATATTTTCTTCAGTATGGTGCTGAAAGTTGACCAGTCGTGGTTCATGTATCATATTTGAGCAAGAGAACCTACCTCCAGCTGCTGGAGAGGAGATGGTTCTTCATCAAACTAGATCAGTCTGCAGGACTCATGGCCTCTGCTTGCAGTGTCCTGAATACTCTGCTTGGAATCCTGGTTTTTGATAGTTTTGCTCCTTGCTTTACCAGGGTATCAGAACCGTCTGAGACATTGAAAACCTTGGAGTTTGGTCCCTGAGGTAGGTAGGGTGAGGCGCCACAGTCTTTCCTTGAGCCCGGTAGTTTATTACAAGAACTTCAGGCATCAGAGGTGAGAATTGGATCAGTAAACACCTTGGAAGAGATTGGCAAAATGTTAGCAACCACCAAAACTGTATTTGGGATTTTCTTCAGAACCCGGAGGCATTTTCAGTTAGGGAAAAACAAATGATTTCTGAAAATTAAAGTTACTTTGGACTTTATTAGGCCTTCTGAAAATAAATTTATGTAATTCATACTAAATACATATGTCTTGTGAAAAGTTATAATACTCAGAAGTATATGGAATTAAAATGATCTCCCTACTTTATCCCCCCAAATACGTATAGAGATAGTTATTTCACCAAGCATGGTAGCACAGGCCTGTAATGCCAGTAGTTTGGGAGATTTGGTCAGGAAAATCACAAGTTCAAGGCAACTTGTCAAAACTGTGTTAGAATTTATGAAGCAAAAACAAACAAAAAAAAACTATACAGTTAACAAACAGCAATAACAACAACAAAAAAGAAAACCTGTCAAATAAAGGTAATTATAGAAAAAAAAACAAACAAACAATAAGCTCAAACATACAAACCAGCTTACTTTCCCACATTAGTATATTCAGGGAAAGCGCGAACGCAGTCCCCACTACCACAAATTATGCAGTCGAGTTTCCCGCATTTGGGGAAATCGCAGGGGTCAGCGCAGCCGGAGTGCAATGGATAAGCCTCGCCCTGGGAAAACCACCTTCGTGATCATGGTCTTTCCCCTGCCAGGTAAGTATGAGCGCTTCAGCCTCCCTCGCACCGCAGCAGCATACGCCCGTCACTGTACACACACGGTCACTAACTCGCCCACTCCCGGGCCCTCTCAGCCCTTACACACAGCGGAAACGCCCCGGCTCGCGCAACAGCGCTTCACTCGCTCCCACAGCACGGGGAAATCCACAGTGTGTTAAAGCAGCCGGTGCCAGAAGAGCAGCCCCCTCGCGGTCTTATCTACATACAACTCTCCCTGTTTATGACGTAACAGGATAGACCTGCCCTAGAGCGATGCCCAGCCTCATATCCGCTCCTCCCTAGCCGTACTGGCCCCTCTGCCTAAAGGCGGTTAGGCAGCAGCGGCTAGAAGAGACTTCTGACTCTACCTCCTGCCCTCTCCTCCCGCCTGGTGGTGGGGCGGTGCGCGGATCCCGGACCAGTTCTCCTAGAACATACATTCATTGTAAAAATAGAATGTATCCATCCCCCTAACCCAAAACATACACAGAAGTATATGAAAAAGTTTCCCTGCACCCCAGTCTTCCATTGGTGGTACACTTTATCTATTACACTATCTACTACAGGTAGGTCCAGTTCCCATGTGGCTAAGGAACTGAGGAATTCAACTCGTGTCCTGACAGGACTTTCCTCTGGGCAGTGCGAAAATTGTAAAGGTCAATAAAGGAAAATAACTGTATTTTTGCAAAAATTTCACCTCAGGATATGAAACTGGCAGAGAAAATGGCTTATGATGGATATTTGAAGGGCTCTTCCCCTGCCCTGAGCCCAAAGTGGATTTTACCACATTTCCTGAGGTGCAAATGAAATCCCTTGCTTTAGTCGATAGGAAAGCTGGATGTCAATACACATCTCTGATCATGTTCCAGAAACTCTTAGTGTGGGTTCTGTGGCATAATGGTGAGCATTCTGGACTCTGGATCTAGCGAGTTTACATCTCGGTGGGACCTTTCAACCCTTATTGGGGACTTGGTTTCTGCCTTGAGTCCTGATTTAGGGGGCGGGAATGTTTCAGTCCCGGGAAGGAGGCTTCGCGGGGCCGGGGCTGCACCAGAACTCCGCGTCCCTCCTAGTCTTCCCGCCACCATTTGCTCTGTTCAGTCGTGTCGCCCTATCTGCCTGCCAGTTCCTCAGGATTCGGGCTTCTGAGGCCGTATTATGAGCGAGGCCGCGTCCACAGGGAAATTGGGACACGTCGAGTGACCCAACTGCTCTCGGATATCCCCTGCCCAGTCTTCTCTCTTATCCGAAGTCCCCCGCCTACCTCCAAGAGACCCAACAAGGACCCCCCACCAGCTTATTCCTCCGGTGACCCTCTGGGTGAAAGGTCTGCACTGAAAAGGCGGTGGCCAACAAATCCTCCACCCTGGACTTTCTCTCAACACGACACCTCGTGAGCACACCATCTTCTGGGTCAAATGCCAATTGGAGAAACTGCGGTGGCGTCAGCTCAGCGGTGGGTGCGTCCGGCTTCGAGGGTGGAGGCTGGAGCCCTTTGGAGTTCTGAATTTCATTCAGACAGCTTATTATTATTATTATTATTATTATTATTATTATTATTTTTCTGGGTAGTCACTCATAGATTCCTTTTTTTTTTTTTGAGGGGGTTCTCGGGGATTGAACTCAGGGGCACTGGACCACTGAGCCACATCCCAGCCTTATTTTGTATTTTATTTAGAGACAGGGTCTCACTGATTGCTTAGCGCCTCGCTTTTGCTGAGACTGGCTTTGAACTTCCAATCCTCCTGCACCAGCCTCCTGAACCGCTGGGGTTACAGGCGTGCGCTATCGCGTCCGGCTGATCGGTTCTTTATACTCAGATTTTACTCATAGTTGCTGAGGTTGATCTAAAATTTGAGAGCCTCTTTCCTCGGTCTCCCAGATATCTGGGATTACAGGGGTATGCTATCCTGTCTGGTTTAGTACAGTATTTTTGAGTAATTTTTTTTTAGATTTTAAATTTATATAAGTGATCATTACCTTGCTTAAGTTAATCAGGGTAGTAGGTCCTTTAACTTTTTAGAGATGTAATTTCTCTTCACTTCAGAAAGAAAAAGAGCATGCCAATTTATTTCCTGAGAATAATATATTTGTATGTCTGAAAATATATTATTATATATTAATATAATATATGGGACTTCTAAAGAAACCAACTATCGTAAGTACTATCAATTAAGGTGGAAACAGGAGCCACTGGCAAGCTTAAAGGTGAGGGAAACAAGAGGAAATAATTAGGAATCATCAGAACTTTGGAGACTCCCCTTCATAAAGATTTGAATAATTCTCTTACACCTTTTTTAGTCTGACAGTACATTCTCTTTCCCAGGGTAAGAAGTGATTGCTTGTCACTCACTTTTACCAAGGATTGGACTTACTGATATTCCTGAAAATTTTAAAATTTGATTTGTGTAGTTGTTGGAAATGCTAATGTTGCTGATTAATTGTTTGCAATTAAATGCTACTGATGGGAGAAAATTATAAAAATGTCTTCCCGTAGTGTGACCTAAATGATCTTTAAAGTGCATTGATTTGTCGCATACAAAAATATATTATAAAGATAGTGCACCACCATCGAGTGGGTTTTATCCCAGGGATGCAAGGTTGGTTCAACATCTGGAAATCAATCAATGTAATTCACCATATCAACAGACTTTAAGTCAAGAATCACATGATTATTTCAATAGATGCAGAAAAAGCATTTGATAAAATACAGCATCCCTTCATGCTCAAAACACTAGAAAAAATAGGGATACTGGGAACATTCCTTAACATTGTAAAGGCCATCTATGCTAAGCCCATGGCCAATATCATTCTAAATGGTGAAAAACTGAAAGCATTCCCCCTAAAAACTGGAACAAGGCAGGGATGCCCTCTTTCACCACTTCTATTCAACATTGTCCTTGAAACTCTAGCCACAGCAATTAGACGGACCAAAGAAATTAAAGGGATATGAATAGGAAAAGAAGAACTCAAGCTATCCCTATTTGCTGATAACATGATTATATATTTAGAGGAACCAGGAAATTCCACCAGAAAACTTTTAGAACTCATAAGTGAATTCAGTATCATAGCAGGATATAGGATCAATGCTCATAAATCTAATGCATTTTTATACAGAAGTGATGAATCTTCAGAAAGAGAAGTTAGGAAAACTACCCCATTCACAATAGCCTCGAAAAAAATAAAATACTTGGGAATCAATCTCACAAAAGAGGTGAAAGACCTCTACAATGAGAACTACAGAACACCAAAGAAAGAAATTAAAGAAAACCTTAGGAGATGGAAAGATCTCCCATGTTCTTGGATAGGCAGAATTAATATTGTCAAAATGGCCATACTACCAAAAGTGCTATACAGATGCAATGCAATTCTAATTAAAATCCCAATGACGTACCTTACAGAAATAGAGCAAGCAATCATGAAATTCATCTGGAAGAATAAGAAAACCAGAATGGCTAAAGCAATCTTTAGCAGGAAAAGTGAAACAGGGGGTATCACAATACCAGAACTTCAACTATACTACAAAGCAATAGTAACAAAAATGGCATGGTATTGGTCCAAAATAGGTAAATCAATGGTGCAGAATAGAGGACATGGACACAAACCCAAATAAATACAATTTTCTCATACTAGGCATAGGTGCCAAAAATATGCAATGGAGAAAAGATAGCCTCTTCAACAAATGGTCCTGGGAAAACTGGAAATCCATATGTAACAGAATGAAACTAAACCCCTATCTCTCACCTTGCACAAAACTCAACTCAAAATGGACCAAGGACCTTGGAATCAGACCAGAGACCCTTCATCTTATAGAAGAAAAAGTAGGTCCAAATCTTCAACATGTCGGCTTAGGATCAAACTTCCTTAACAGGACTCCCATAGCACAAGAAATAAAAGCAAGAATCAATAACTAGGATAGCTTCAAACTAAATAGTTTTCTCTCAGCAAAGGAAACTATCAGCAATGTGAAGAGAGAGCCTACAGAGTGGGAGAAAATCTTTGCCACTCATACTTCAAATAGAGCACTAATTTCCAGAATATATAAAGAACTCAAAAAATTCTACACCAAGAATACAAATAATCCAATCAACAAATGGGCTAAAGAAATGAACAGACACTTTACAGAAGATCATCTACAAACAATTAACAGATATATGAAAAAATGTTCAACATCTCTAGTAATAAGGGAAATGCAAATCAAAACTACCCTAAGATTCCATCTCACCCAAATTAGAATGGCAATTATCAAGAATACAAGCAACAATAGGTGTTGGTGAGGATGTGGGGGAAAAGGTACGCTCATACGTTGCTGGTGGGGTTGCAAATTAGTGCAGCCACTCTGGAAAGCAGTGTGGAGATTCCTTAGAAAACTTGGAATGGAACCACCATTTGACCCAGCTATCCCACTTCTTGACCTATACACAAGTGCATTGATTTGAAAATTTTCAACTGTTTTCAAACAAGTAAACCAGTTAGAGAAAGCTGCCACTGCACATTAAGTCAGTTTTCTTGCTGCACAAAGATTCCCTTTAGGTATAGCAACTTATGAAAACCAAGAGTTTCTATGATGGGGCCTCAGCATATTAGCATCAATCTTACTGTAGATACTGTATTCAACTTTTACAAATATTGACGACAAGAGGTCCATAAATTGTACCAAATGTTGGAAAGACAATAGGGGAAAAAAACTGTCTCAAAAATCAGGAAATACTAGAAACCTAGGACAACAGGTGATCAAAACAGACTCAGACTAGATTAGATGTCATGTATCACAAAATAGAATGGATCTCTGTCAACCAGCACCCAAAAGAGACTATCCGCAGGGGGTCATTTTATGTCATAAAAACTCCCATCAGTGATTGTACTGATGGGAGAAAATGATGCCAATAGGAGAGAAAGAAAGAAACAAAAAAAGACTTGTTCAATAACTACACTTAACATATAAAAGCCAAACACCTGAAATACTATTCATGAGATTCAACAGACAAACAGGGAATGTCAGTCAATAGCTTCTAAGGACCCAGGATTGCATGAGGTGCATACCAGGTACAGGATTCTATTGGATCCAGTGGTATGTTCAGATTGGTTAATTTGTATGCCCATAACCCTTGGAACAACCTGTTAAGGAATAACATAGGGACAGTTATTTCATAATAATTTGCCATTTTATCAAAGGGAGTACTGGCTTTAGATTGTTTTCAACAACTACTAAAAGCTAAACCAACATTTATAAAGAAAAGCGAAAAGGGCGGGAGGATAAAATGTCTGGGACCATTATGATTTTCCTCCTCTTTGATAAGTGGGTTCGCAGAAAGTGGTCAAAAAAGGTCATGCTGACCAGTATTCTCTGGACCTGAGTGACTAAGTCACCACAGAAAATGATTATAGTTATTGGAGGGGTTAAAAATACTTTGAAATTTTAACTGTCTAAAATACACAACATGCTTACCTATGAGTCATATCCACTATGGCCTCTGTGGTACCTCTGCCATAGCTAAGCCAGGAAGGCAGCACTGCCCTTATCAGAATATCATAGACAGATGAAGAAAAAGTTTGTTGTGCTGGCAAGCAAAGTGACATTGATAGAATTGGAAAATAGCTTGGAATATGATTTGGTACCACGTCTGTGGAAGGTGAATTTACAGAATGTACTAAAATCATATGCATTGTACACACACTATAATGTAAAACATGCACATCTAATTCTCTACCCTACAAAAACATGTGCATTACTGACCAGATATGTGTACAAAGATGATTGCAGCATTAGTTATAATCATAAACTCATGAAACCAACTTAGCTTCAAAAATATTTGGAAAATTGCTGCGACTGGTGCAAACTCTCCGTTCTAATGAGGGGCAAAGGGGGATTGGAAAATAAAGATTCACAAACACAGATTTTGAAGATTAAGCTGGGATCAAGTGGGCTGCTCTTTGATGGAGATGTAGATCTAAAAAGTTATGCCAGCAATCTTTATTTATATATGTGTCATTATCAGGTTAAAGACTATTAACCATTATTCTTTGTATTCAGGAAAGTTACAGAAACTAGAACATTTATGTAGCTTTTCCACAGTTGCAATCCACAGTTGCAAAGTGCAATGTTAGGAGCTTTGTGTAGCTCTCAAGAAAGCCCATTGTTTAAAGTTACTGTAAAGCAGGCAGGAACCTGAGAAATGGAGCTGGTGAAACATTGTGGTTGTCTAGCATAAGAATTCCTTCCTTCCCAGGAGCTAAGCACCTGAGATCAAGATCAGAACTGATAGGACTCTTGCACAGAGCCTCCTCATGCGGGATTCCAAAATCAGAAGGCAGCAGAATAGCCTTGGCCCTGCGCTACCCACTCTACTATTTCCGAAGTTCAAGCCAGGGAGATGTTGCCTCCAGTGTTTGCACTGCAGTCCTGCAGTGAGTCAACCAGTGCCCACCTCACTTGGCCACCTTTTTTGTTCTGGAAAGTTTCTGCTGCTTCGGATTCCAGTGTATGTTACCAGATCTCCAACATGACAGGAGTCTCGGTGGTGTCGCTCTTGGATCCTCTCTCCAATAACAGGGTCCAGCCCTCATTCAAGTTAGGACTTGTTGAAGTAATCCATCATAGTCTATAGGTTTTAGTCCTGGGAAGAGTCCTGTGGATGGAAATCTGAAAATTTTATGAAAGGGGAAGTTCTTGTTAACCCTGGATTGATTTCTCAGCATCTGGTGGAGAGGGAGCGGGAAGGGCCACAGTGCACCTTCTGCATGGTTGCAGTCCCTGAGCTCAAGGAGGCTGGGGTCAGGGAGGAGGTGAGAGTGTGTGAAGGGCCAGGGCGAAGGGAAGAGTCAAAGGGGGACATCCATGAGCAGGGAAAGGAACTGGAGAATAGTGAACAGAGACGGCACCACCCCAGACAAGACTTCTTCAGGGGAACACACCAGGTGAGGAAAATTTTTTTTAATTGTAATAGAATGGGTGTAAGGAAAATGCAGCTCAGTTTAGGTCCCAAGGCAGCTTAGACCCTTGAATCCAGGGGAGCAAGCACTCTGGGGTGCCCGGTCTGAGTCGTGGTCCAGTAACAGCCACAGAAAGCCATTCCAGACATGGGAACTCACACCAGAGATTTTATCAGGCAGATGACCAGAGCATCCTCTCTCAGAGCTGGGAGAGGGGGGGGGGGGAGGCAGAAATGGCACAGGAGCTTCTCATAAGTAGTGGAATTTCACGGGCTAACAACAATTGGGCCAATTACTACAAGGGGGCTCACAGGCTAACTAGTGGACCAATAACTGGCTAGGATGTTCACAGACTGATGGTCTAGGTTGTAAGATGGGAGAGGGAGAAATGGCTGCAGCATAAAGGGCGGGGGAGCAACTTTATATTATATTTCCCCATTTTTGTTTTTATAAGAAGTTTTTTTGGGGGGGCACATGGACGAAGGTCCATCTTCAGTAACTGCTTCCTGCTGGGTGTGGATGTAGAACTGATTCAGGGGAGAGAGATGTCATTGTGGCAGGTGGGAGTTGGGGTCCCAATAGTTCCTCTGGGGAGTGCACTTGTAGCCAGGTTCCGATTCTTTTCCTGTGAGATCCTGATATTCACGTAATACAAGCTGATTAATAGTCTGATTAGAAATTTTTTGAATTTGATTTTGTACAAATCTTAATGCACAGGGGGCAAAGTCCAGTATGATGGCAATTATAAGGAGTGGGGATATAAATTGCCATAATTGGCCTGAAATGGGCCACAAGAATCCTTGGGTAAGTTTGTTCCTTCTCCTCTCCAAGTCCTCCTGTAACTATTTGATCTTGTCCTTAACAATACATGTTTGGTTGACATAGAAGCAGCACTTTTCCTATAGGAAAAGACAGAGGTCCCCCTTTTGGCTGTTAGTAGATCTAGCCCACGACAATTTTGGAGAACCACCACTGCCAGGGAGTCTAGCTGATTTTGGAGGGTAAGAATGGACTCTGCCACCCTTTGAATGTCCCCAATGAGCTGATTGGAAAGCTGTTGATAGTATGTTATAGAGGTGGTTATTCCTACTGTCCCAGTTGCTATGCCAGCAGTCACCCCAAGGGTAGCTAGCAAGGTAAGAATTGTATGGCTGTCTTAGGTCTGGGCCTTATGTTGATTGTGAGGGGTATTGGGACCGCCTCATCTCCAGGGATGAGGTCTATAGCAGAAAATAAGAGAACAAGAGTACAGATGCCCTGCCAGTCTGGAGGAAGGCAGCGATAGTTGTTCCACAGAGAAGAGAGACTTCAGATGGGGGGCAAAGAGCATTTGTAGCGGGTGCATGGGACTCTACCTGTGAACACTCCCCTTTTCCTAGTGAGCCCACAGAGTGGTTTCTATTGGAAGATATGCACTTGGAAGCAGATTGGAAGAGAGGCACTCCTGATAATTTTGGGGTGATATCCGCCTGCTCTGAAGGGGTGCTGTTGAAAGTCAAGGAGCTGTTAAAATTTATGGTGCTGGCCAGGAGATGAGAGAGCCCCGCTCTCATGCACATCCAATATCTCTGTGCCATGAGAGGGTTAGTTAAATTGAGTTTGTAGTGTATGGTGGCAACTGTGTTAAGAGTGGATCCTCAGGGATTGGTTCCCAACTAATGGAGAAGTTGAGGGGACAGCAAGTGGGATAAAACAGGTCATGTCAGATCTGGGGTATTTATGTGAATAATTCCTTGTGGCATGCTTGGTCCTGTGTGTCTCCCCCATCTGATATGACCCAGTGGGTTTGATAGGACCAGCAACAGGTGTCAGGATTCCACCTTTTGTTCCATGTTTGTTGTGAGTCCCAGGGACAGGTATAGCCCGCACTGGGGAGTTTGGCTTTTCCCGTCCAATATCTTCGATTGCTGTTCTTGCAAAGGGAAGCTGACATGTAGCACCGACTGAACATATGTAAAGTTGGTAAAACATCTCTGGGGACAATAGGATCTTCTATCAGTCCCGCGGGCAACCTGGGAGGGAGGAAATGGCTGGCATTTGAACAGATCTATTGAGGAAAAATTCAATGGTTAGGAAAATGGCAGACAGGGCGAATGGCAGGGGAGGCAAGAATGTAGCTAGCAGTCCTGTCTTCATGGCTGGGTGTGGTTGTCTGGTGCCTCAATTGTCTGGTCCTCAGTCTCTGGAATGGGAGAAAGGGTGGAGAGCTTGATGGCCTTCAGCCTAAGACAGAGAAGTCCCACAGGGGTGGCCGAGTATTGGCTGGAAGAAGCCTGCGTGTTAGAAGCTGGAGAGGGGTTTGTGGATTGAAAATAGAGCTTAACCCAAGAAACATATAGCCTCCTGGTAAATCTTGCACCTTGACAGCTATTGGTGTAGCCAGGGTCACCGTATGGGGGCCCTGCCATTTGGGAAACAGAGGGGCTGTAGCCTCCTGAGGAGGAGAGATAAGAACTTGGTCTCCTATTTGAAGAGGTTGAGCCAAGGGATCAGACAAAGGTTTAGGCAGGAAAGAGTCAGCAAAACCCCATAGAAGTGCTCAAATGTGGTTTAGGAGAGGAATGGATATATGAGAAGGAAGAAGGGAAGGAAGGGGCACTATCCTAGGGGGAAGGATGGGACAACCACACATCAGCTCAAAAGGGGAAATATTAGCAGATTTCTTTGGGAGTGAATGAAGATGTAGAAGAGCAAGGGGCAGGAGTTTAACCCAGTCAAGGTGAGGTTCTAAAGAGAGTCCATTTAAGACATTTTCAAGAGTTTGGTTTGCTCTTCCTACTTTACCTGATGACTTTGGGTGAAAGGGAATGTGGAAATGCCAAGGGACCCCAAGGGCCTTGGCAAGTTGTTGGGAAACTTGGGAAATGAATTCAGGCCCATTATCTGACTGGAAGGAAGTAGGTAGTCCAAGGTGAGGAATGATTTCATGAAGGATGAAGGTAGAGACAGTAGTGTCCTTTTGTTGGAGGTGGGGATGACTTCAACCCATCCTGAGAAGGTATCTACCATAACAAAAAGGTATTTAGACTTTCTTACTGTGGGCATGTGGGTGAAATCAAGTTGCCAGTCTACCCCTGACACGGTGGCACAGGGCTTGGTGAGTCAGAAAAGTGGGGGGCCTGACAGTTGTAGGACTGGTTCATAGGCAAACTTCACATGTGGAGGAGAGTTCCTTCAGAAATGAGATGTCAGAAGAGGATAGTTGCAGATGAATCTTGGTGAATTGTAAGAGTGAAGAAAGGTTGGGGAGGAACAAACAGTGGAGCTAAGGGATCATGGAGAGTCATAATGGGGGCTGGCATGGATGAAAGACAGCCCTTTTAGCCTCCTCATCTGCCTTGTTGTTGCCTGAAGAGATGAATGATTGGTCTGTCTGATGAGCTCGGCAATGTGCAAGGCCTATAGTTGCTGGGAGGTGAACAGCCTCAAGGAGATTTAGGATGTAGCTAGAGTTGGTGATGGAGTTCCCTTTTATAGTAAGAAGGCCCCTCTCTTTCCAAATAGCAGCATGGGAAAGGATAATGTGAAAAGCATATTTGGAGCCAGTGTAGATTGTGAGGGATTCTCCCTTTGTGAGGGTGAACATATGGGTAAGGGCGATTAGTTCTGCCTGTTGGTTGGTGGTGTTGTTAGGTAGTGGTCCTGACTCTATAACCTTTTCCAGAGAAACAATGGCATATCCAGTCCATTGGATCCCTTCATAGAGAAAAGAGCTCCCATCAGTGAACCATATGAAAGTAGGGTTGTATAAGGCCCCCTCCTTTACATTATAATGGGGAGGGAGCAAAAAAGAGAAAGTGAATGAACAACAGATGTGAGAACCTCCCTAGGAATAAGATCTTCCAGAACTATAGGAAGAAAACTAGGCCCTTGAGATCCCTGAAATCCTTGGAAGTAGAATTAACATCAGCATCCTTCACATTCCTTTTGTCAAAGGAGTTGCTTCCATTTTTGTACAATGGTTTGTATTTATTAAATAAATGAGGATGAAACCAGAAGCCGAACTCGGGATCTGACAAGATGGCCGGGCTGCCCCGCAGGATCATCAAGGAAACCCAGCGTTTGTTGGCAGAACCAGTTCCTGGCATTAAAGCAGAATCAGATGAGAGCAATGCCCATTTTTTTTCATGTGGTCATTGATGGCCCCCAGGATTCCCCCTTTGAGGGAGGGACTTTTAAACTTGAACTATTCCTTCCAGAAGAAGACCCAATGGCGGCACTGAAAGTGTTGGGGGCTGTGCCATGTTGACCGCACCAGAATGGCACCTGATCACATCGGCAGTGAGGAGGTTAATTGACATAAGCACACTCAGGTGATTTGTTGTCCACACACAATGTATGCGCATGTGTTCTCGAGCACTCCTAATTGTGCCTGCTCGGACTTCTAGCGGTTGGCCTAATCTTTGCGTAAAAGGCGTGGCCCTACTCTCCACCTCCTGGAGGTGATATAAGCGTAGGTGGAGCGAGACAGCGCAGCAGCAGCTAGAGGGAAAAACATAGCAGCTAGTAGAAAGAAGAGCGATAGCAGCTAGCAGAAAGAAGCGGCAAGAAGAAAGAAAAGACAGTGGTGCAGCAGGTAGCAGAAAGAAGTGCAGAGAAGCCATTAGCAGAAAGGAAGAAGCAGCAGCAGCTAGCAGACACACACAGCAGCTAGTAGGGAAAAGACAGCAGCTAGCAGGAATAGGGCTAGAAGAAAAGACAGCAGAAGCAGCAGCTATAGAAAGAAGCGGCACAGCAGCTAGTAGAAGCAGCAGCTAGTAGAAAGACAGCAGAACAGCAGCTAGCAGAAAGCGGCGGAAGGCAGATCGCAGAGCAGAGAACTGAGACGCATCAAAAACTAAAGGTCACAAAGGACACGACAGTGAAGTGCAAAAATGCGTGTATTTGTGTTGTTTGTTTTTAAAACTAAAACAAGTCAAGTAAAATAAGTCAAGAAAAGTTAAAGTAGTATACAGGAAGCTGGGTAAAGTAACCCCCAGTGGAGCTGGGTCGAAGAGGGCCCAGGTACAGGGAGTTGGGTAAAGTGACCCCTAGCGGACAGGGAGCTGGGTAAAGTAACCCCTGGCAGACTGGCCAGGTATTAAAATAATAAGATTTTTTTGTGTTGTTGTTTGTCCAGAGTTTATGTCTTTGGTCGCATTGTAAAGAGAATGATAGAGGAGCTCTGGAATGTGTGTATTTTGTTTTGTTTGTGTGTTTGTACTACTGTTAGTGTGGCCTTTGTACAGTGACAGATGGATTCAGAAATATCATGAAGTCAATTTGAAGGGATAATTCAAAAGGAGGCGTGAAAAATATTACAAGAAGAAGTGCTGGGAGAGATTAAAAAGGAAGTTAGCTGGGGTAACCAAAAACAGGAAAGTTCTAGGGAGGAAGGAAACACTGGGGAAAAATTAGAAAATAAGGAAACCACTGTACAATCATATGTTCAAACTCTAGCAAAAATAAGCCCAGCGTTTATAGAGGAAAAGTTGCTCAATGTGCCACAAGGGGATCTTCATAAACAGGATCTAATAGCAACAGAAAAGAACTGTTAAAGAAAACAAAGTGAGGAATAATTGTGTGGTAATGACTTAGAAAACAATTACTCAGAAATTTTAAGAACAAGGGAAAAATGTAGGAGAAAGCTAAACCTAATACAAAGAACCCCAAAAAGAAATAAGTGGTAGTGAAAACTTAAGAACAAGGGAAAAGTAGGAGAGAGCTGAGCTATGCAGAGCAGTGTTATCTGGAGGACAATGTCTAGTTGGAGAGCTCAGTGGCAAGAAATAGCTGTTGAAACTGCTTGCAGAAATGCAGTAGCAAGGTAGAAATGTTGATATGCTAATAGAAGGCTAATATGTTTCAATAGATACTCAAAATTAATATGATCCTGGAGTGTATGCACAGATATACAGCAGCAAAGAGACAATGCCCTAACAAAAGATAAGAAATAACTACAGGAAAATCTGTTACACCTTGTGCCCCAGGTCTTTGCCCAAAGTGCAGAAAGGAAAAACATTGGGTTAATGAGTGCAAATTAGTTACTGATGTTGAGGGCAAGATGTTACCAAATCATTTAAGAAACAGGGCACGGGGCTCTTCAACTTAAGGCCCACAAAATGGAAGCAGTTGTCATAGCCCTTGTAGAGTTTGGGGAGTAACAGATCTTTTTGCTGATAGTGATTGTACCACTTGGGCAATTCCTAAATTGGAATTGGTTGGTCCCATAGCCCTCATAAGCTGATTTAGCCACACAGATGATTTTCATCTTTTTCTCAGTAAAGCAAGCTGCTTATTTTCATCCTGTGTAACGCACTTTCTAATCACTCATGTTGATACCTCACCTTTAAGGAGGGTTTATAAGTAAAGGGAAGTGCACTGACTAGAAGGTTAATGGAGTTAATATTAAAAATGTAGAGAGAGTGAAACAATTGTTTTTTCAGCACAGTTTGGCACCAGATTTTGGGGATTTTTAGGTTTTACACTAATAGGTTTGGGCGTGCTTGTGTTAATTCTACCTTACATCTACAAACACCTCAAAGCCAGTCAACAGGCTTATGTCATCATAAAATAGGCCATGGCTGCCCTTGAAGCAGAACAATCTCCCAGTATATGGCTTGGTGTGCTGGATTGGTAGTCAAAGATGGGTAAGATTCATGGGGAGCTCATACCAACCTAAGACAGGCAATGAGGGCTAGAGCCTCATTGTCCAATGACGGGTAAGGATGTTGCTCTGCCGTGGACAACCTAAGATAGACACGATCCCTGCCAGCTTTCCTTTAATTGTATATAAAGAAGGGGGAATTGTTGGGGGCTGTGCCATGTTGACCTTGCCAGAATGGCGCCTGATCACATCGGCAGCGAGGAGGTTAATTGACATAAGCACACTCAGGTGATTTTCTCGTCCATGCACACAATGTATGCGCATGTGTTCTTGAGCACTCCTAATTGTGCCTGCTCGGACTTCTAGGTTGGCCTAATCTTTGCGTAAAAGGCGTGGCCCTACTCTCCACCTCCTGGAGGTGATATAAGCATAGGCAGAGTGAGACACCGCAGCAGCAGCTAGAGGGAAAAACACTGCAGCTAGCAGAAAGAAGTGGCAAGAAGAAAGAAAAGACAGTGGTGCCAGGTAGCAGAAAAAAGTGCAGAGAAGCCATTAGCAGAAAGGAAGAAGCAGTAGCAGCTAGCAGACACACACAGCAACTAGTAGGGAAAAGACAGCAGCTAGCAGGAATAGGGCAAGAAGAAAGAAAAGACAGCAGAAGCAGCAGCTATAGAAAGAAGCAGCACAACAGCTAGCAGAAAGCGGCGGAAGGCAGATCGCAGAGCAGAGAACTGAGACGCATCACTAAAGCACCTTAGGTAGATGCACCCTTAGTTCACAGGATGCAGGATGCACCAGTAAGAAGCAGCAGACCTTAAGTGAGGCGTAGCAAGTCTCTCTTCCTCTAAGCTCTAAGCAAAGTCTGTCCTTCTCTCAAAGTCTCTCTCTCTCTTAAGCAAAGTCTCCCTTTCTCTCCGATAAGCAAAGTCTCTCTCTCCTCTCAAAGCAAGTAAACCTTTTGATTTTCTAAGTGCTGAATCTGCCAATTAGTGTTTGAGTGAGGCTGAAGTCTCCGACTATACCAGAGCATTTTTCCATATCTCCTTGCACTTCTTTCAGGTTTTGCCAAATGAACACATTCTACACTACTCTCCTGTTAGGGACATGCTTAGTAAGATGGTTATATCTTTCTTCTTGGGAAACTGACCCCTTAATCATATGTAATATCCTTTTTGACCCCTGATGACTTTGTCTTGAAGTTTTCTCTATCTGAAACTAATATAGTTACTCAGTTGTCTTTCAATCAATATTAGCCTAGTATATCTCTCTCCATCTTTTTGCTTGCAATTTATCTGTGTGCCTTCACATTTAGGTATGTTTCTTGCTGGGCAGGGTGGCCCATGCCTTAGTCTTGTAGTGCCAGCTCCTCTGGAGGCTGAGGCAGTCTTGCTTGACCCAGGGGTTTGGAGCCACACTGGACAACATAGTGACAACCCATCTTTTAATATTTTTAAAAAGTAGGTTTCTGTTTTGGAAGCTGCTCCGTATGCCAGAAGTTTTCATTGTGATTACAGCAAGAAATATCAAGACAAACCACAAAAGGAATCTTTCTTTAGTGAGTCTGACATGGTGATTTATGAATTCTTCACTGAGACAGAGAGAAACCAGCCTTGATCACAACAGAGAGTGGTGCCTATGCCCCAATTTTGATCAATCTCTTATAAATGAGAGTCTGGGGGAAAAAGGAATTGTTTTCAAACAGTTGTTTGATTGACACACTATTAGGTTGAAGGCCTAGAGCTTTGGGTTCTTACATAAGCAAACCAAACCCAGGAAGGTGAAATAGGACTAGAGACCTTACCAGCAAAAACCACCAACTAATCTCTAACTAGGTAGCTTCCTCTGTAACCAATCAAATATGATTTCTTTATTCTACTTTCCATGAACATATATCACTTTTTCCTTTTTTGCCCCTTCCAGTGCTAAGTTGCTAATAAAGCCCCATTTTTGTCACTAAATGTTCAAATAAGCTCTTTAAAAATTTTGATTGATGAACTCTAATTATACCTAGTAGAGAAATTCATTATGCCACATTTGTATCTGCATATAACATAATCAATCTCATTCCCTAGTACCTTTCCTTTACTTATCTCCTGCTGCTCTTTAAAATTTTAATGTGCTAAGATTTATTTTTAAAAACTAAGGCCACCTGAAGAAATTTCCTGCATCGCATGCAGATTGTTTAGACCTTATCAATTTTTATGGATTCTATGTGTACCCATTTAATATTGCAGTGTTTTGTTAACATAAACACTTAATGAACTGTAAGGGAACTTGGGTACACATAGCCAGGACCTAGTGCTGAGTGCTCTTGGGTACCTTGATATGGAGATTTTAAAAAACCATCCAACTTTAGGGTTCTGATAGAGACACTGGAATGGAATCAGGTTGGCCAACTCTTGGGAAACAGTGTGTCCAAGTGTCAGAGCCCTGCTCCCTGGTCAGATCATGTATGGTGGAGTCTGAGTTACAGGCAGGTAAATATGATCTGCTTTGAGTATTATTATAAATATCAAACATATGTGATTGCTTTGTATTCTAATTCAACAGATATTCATTGTAAAACAAGAACAGATTCCCCTCACCTTGCAAACAAACAAACCCAAACATAATGAAAGAGTTCCCCTGCACCCCAATCTTCCATTGGTGACCCATCTTTGTCACAGGTAGGCTGAGGTGAAGTGTAATATGTACTATGTGGCAAAGGAACTCAGGAATCCTAAGAGTCACCCTGACAATCATGGAGTCACCCTGTGCCCAAGGAGTAGTGTAAAGGTCAAGAAAAGGAAAATAACACTATTGTTTGCATACAATTTCACCTAAGGACAAGAAACTGGTAAACTGAGGCAGAGAATGTGACCCATGTTGGAAACTTGAGAGGCTCTTCTGCTGTGAGTTGAAATGGATTTTCTGGGGTACAACGAATAAGATCCTTTGGGTTAGTCGGTAGTTAAGCTGGGTGTCATTACACATCTCTGATGATGTTTGAGTGTTCCATGGAGTAAGTGTGTGCACTCTGGAATCTGAATCCAGCAACCTGACTTCAAGTCTGGGTGGGAGTTTTTGTCTAGGCTTGGATGTTCGTTTCTTGGTTTTCTGCTTCCACATCCTGATTTAGGAGGTGAGGAGGTTTTGGTCCAGGGACAAAAGCTGCTCTGAGCAGGGTCTACAGCAGATCCCCAGCATGCTTCCTGGTCCTCAGTAGTTTGTGCCGGGCAGGTGTGGCACCTGCACTGCCAGATCCTCAGGATTTGAAGTCCTTGAAGATGGGTTCTGGGAGAGGCCATGTCCACAGGGAATTGAAACATATTGAATTTGGAAATTAAACCATCCTCAGATATCTCCCTATCCTGCCACCAACGTCCCTGAGACCCAACAAGAACCCCTCATCCCTGCCAAGCCCAGTCCTCTTATGAACCTCAGGGTGGAAGGTCTCTTGCACTGAAAATGTGGTTGCCACCAAATCCTCTGCTTGGGGCTTTGTCCAACATGACACCTTTAATAATCACACTCTTTTGGGTAAGTTGTTAATTGGGGAAACTGTGATGGTGTCAGCTCAGCCTCCAGTGATTGCGTCCTACTATGGGAGTGCTGATTTCTGAGTTCCTGTGTTTGTTCTGATGGCTCATTTAATTCTGGTTAGTCATGATCCTTTTAATTTTTTTTTATTGTTCTTTTAGTCATCATGACAGCTACAGTATATTTTGAAGTATTTATACAAACATGGAAGTACATCTTATTCTAATTAGGATCCCGTCTGTGGTTTACATGATTGTGGAGATCTCACTGTGGGTATATCATATATGCTACATAGGAAGGTATATTAGATTCATTCACCATTTTTTGAATGATTCTTTATATTCAGGAATTTCTGGCTCTGATGTCTCCATCATGGACACTGAAGGCCAGGTTGACAGTCACTGTGGAAGTGATTCCTAGAGTAACCTGAAAATACATGTTGTTTCTGTCACTATGTTCTTTTGCCTGTTTAGAAATTCACTGCAATGGAATGCCACTAAATGTACTTTTGTGATGTTTTTGGGATCCACATTGTTGAATGTTTCAGTAAGCTCTTTCTTTGAAAAATATTTTTTTTAGTTGTAGATTGGCCACAATACCTTTATTTATTTTTATGTGGTGTTGAGGCTCAAACCCAGTGCCGTTGCACATGCTAGGTGAGTGCTCTACCACTGAGCCACAACCCAGGCCCCTCAGTAATCTCTCTTAGTTGTGTGGTTTTGTTCCACTGGATGAATGCATCACAATGTAGCCATAACTTAATGGACATTTGAATAGCTTCCAGCTTGGGGACTATCAGAAATAAAGCTACGAAAAATAAATCTTTTTTGTGGACATATGTTTTATAAATTTCATTTTCAATTTGTAATTCTTCAATACTTTGTGTATGGATATTACATTCACAGACACAAAATACATTCAAATGTTATAAAAGCAGAACTCTATGCACTTTTCTATTGTATTTCAAAATTTGGGGGAGGAAACTTAGCTTGAATATTGTTTCCTTGCAGCCTAATGTTTAATGCAGGCTGCACATACTATGCTAGGTGTATCACTAAATTATCACATTTGATTCATGCAACAACTCCATGAGGTACTAAATATTTTTTCACATGACACTTGCAAATTGAGGCATAGCAAATTAAAAGAGTCAGACAGAAGGCAACTGGTGCGTCCAGGACCAAAAGGGAGACCTCTCCAAAGGCAGAAAAAAACCTAATCCTTTTATAGTGATGTCATCTGTCTGATAATATCCAAGTGGGGCAGGAGA
The DNA here is from genome assembly GCF_902686455.1 of Sciurus vulgaris. NCBI lineage: Eukaryota > Metazoa > Chordata > Mammalia > Rodentia > Sciuridae > Sciurus > Sciurus vulgaris. The sequence goes on from NC_136461.1 coordinate 111,002,991, forward strand.
AAGGGTTAAAATGGACAGGTAGGAAACTTGGACTCCTTCAAAGACAGGTTTTTATTCAGTGGGGCTAAGAAACTACAAGGAAGCCATGCTTCATCCCAAGTCAGGCTGACTTCTGGGTAAGCAGAAAAAACTGATAAGACATCTGCTGTCTAATTCCTAGACCCTCAAAAAGGGGGGCACAGTAACCTGAATGGATCACAGAATGTGGGAAGAGATCATGGACACTGAGTGCCTTTCCCAGGATTGGGTAGGGGGTTACCTCCCTTAACTCTGTAGAGTCATATAAACCCCTAGGATAATAGTCATTTCCAGTATCCCTCTTTTGGGACCCCTTCTGCTTTGGGAGCTCTATTTCTTCCTTTACAACTAAGAAATCCTGTTTCTTGGCTCTCACCCTTGTGTCAGTGCATTTCATTCTTTAAATTCCAGACAGAAAACCCAACCCCACACTGTGCTACACAAGCAGTTTCCAGGGGCTGCATTGGAAGACTGCTTTCTGTCAGAAACGCCTCCCTCAGGGATCTGGAGCATAAAGTAGTGATAACAGCCCTGAGAACAAGGAAATTCCTTGGACGCTCTAATAAAATATTTTCTTCAGTATGGTGCTGAAAGTTGACCAGTCGTGGTTCATGTATCATATTTGAGCAAGAGAACCTACCTCCAGCTGCTGGAGAGGAGATGGTTCTTCATCAAACTAGATCAGTCTGCAGGACTCATGGCCTCTGCTTGCAGTGTCCTGAATACTCTGCTTGGAATCCTGGTTTTTGATAGTTTTGCTCCTTGCTTCCAGGGTATCAGAACCGTCTGAGACATTGAAAACCTTGGAGTTTGGTCCCTGAGGTAGGTAGGGTGAGGCGCCACAGTCTTTCCTTGAGCCCGGTAGTTTATTACAAGAACTTCAGGCATCAGAGGTGAGAATTGGATCAGTAAACACCTTGGAAGAGATTGGCAAAATGTTAGCAACCACCAAAACTGTATTTGGGATTTTCTTCAGAACCCGGAGGCATTTTCAGTTAGGGAAAAACAAATGATTTCTGAAAATTAAAGTTACTTTGGACTTTATTAGGCCTTCTGAAAATAAATTTATGTAATTCATACTAAATACATATGTCTTGTGAAAAGTTATAATACTCAGAAGTATATGGAATTAAAATGATCTCCCTACTTTATCCCCCCAAATACGTATAGAGATAGTTATTTCACCAAGCATGGTAGCACAGGCCTGTAATGCCAGTAGTTTGGGAGATTTGGTCAGGAAAATCACAAGTTCAAGGCAACTTGTCAAAACTGTGTTAGAATTTATGAAGCAAAAACAAACAAAAAAAAACTATACAGTTAACAAACAGCAATAACAACAACAAAAAGAAAACCTGTCAAATAAAGGTAATTATAGAAAAAAAAAAAACAAACAATAAGCTCAAACATACAAACCAGCTTACTTTCCCACATTAGTATATTCAGGGAAAGCGCGAACGCAGTCCCCACTACCACAAATTATGCAGTCGAGTTTCCCGCATTTGGGGAAATCGCAGGGGTCAGCGCAGCCGGAGTGCAATGGATAAGCCTCGCCCTGGGAAAACCACCTTCGTGATCATGGTCTTTCCCCTGCCAGGTAAGTATGAGCGCTTCAGCCTCCCTCGCACCGCAGCAGCATACGCCCGTCACTGTACACACACGGTCACTAACTCGCCCACTCCCGGGCCCTCTCAGCCCTTACACACAGCGGAAACGCCCCGGCTCGCGCAACAGCGCTTCACTCGCTCCCACAGCACGGGGAAATCCACAGTGTGTTAAAGCAGCCGGTGCCAGAAGCAGCCCCCTCGCGGTCTTATCTACATACAACTCTCCCTGTTTATGACGTAACAGGATAGACCTGCCCTAGAGCGATGCCCAGCCTCATATCCGCTCCTCCCTAGCCGTACTGGCCCCTCTGCCTAAAGGCGGTTAGGCAGCAGCGGCTAGAAGAGACTTCTGACTCTACCTCCTGCCCTCTCCTCCCGCCTGGTGGTGGGGCGGTGCGCGGATCCCGGACCAGTTCTCCTAGAACATACATTCATTGTAAAAATAGAATGTATCCATCCCCCTAACCCAAAACATACACAGAAGTATATGAAAAAGTTTCCCTGCACCCCAGTCTTCCATTGGTGGTACACTTTATCTATTACACTATCTACTACAGGTAGGTCCAGTTCCCATGTGGCTAAGGAACTGAGGAATTCAACTCGTGTCCTGACAGGACTTTCCTCTGGGCAGTGCGAAAATTGTAAAGGTCAATAAAGGAAAATAACTGTATTTTTGCAAAAATTTCACCTCAGGATATGAAACTGGCAGAGAAAATGGCTTATGATGGATATTTGAAGGGCTCTTCCCCTGCCCTGAGCCCAAAGTGGATTTTACCACATTTCCTGAGGTGCAAATGAAATCCCTTGCTTTAGTCGATAGGAAAGCTGGATGTCAATACACATCTCTGATCATGTTCCAGAAACTCTTAGTGTGGGTTCTGTGGCATAATGGTGAGCATTCTGGACTCTGGATCTAGCGAGTTTACATCTCGGTGGGACCTTTCAACCCTTATTGGGGACTTGGTTTCTGCCTTGAGTCCTGATTTAGGGGGCGGGAATGTTTCAGTCCCGGGAAGGAGGCTTCGCGGGGCCGGGGCTGCACCAGAACTCCGCGTCCCTCCTAGTCTTCCCGCCACCATTTGCTCTGTTCAGTCGTGTCGCCCTATCTGCCTGCCAGTTCCTCAGGATTCGGGCTTCTGAGGCCGTATTATGAGCGAGGCCGCGTCCACAGGGAAATTGGGACACGTCGAGTGACCCAACTGCTCTCGGATATCCCCTGCCCAGTCTTCTCTCTTATCCGAAGTCCCCCCTACCTCCAAGAGACCCAACAAGGACCCCCCACCAGCTTATTCCTCCGGTGACCCTCTGGGTGAAAGGTCTGCACTGAAAAGGCGGTGGCCAACAAATCCTCCACCCTGGACTTTCTCTCAACACGACACCTCGTGAGCACACCATCTTCTGGGTCAAATGCCAATTGGAGAAACGCGGTGGGCGTCAGCTCAGCGGTGGGTGCGTCCGGCTTCGAGGGTGGAGGCTGGAGCCCTTGGAGTCTGAATTTCATTCAGACAGCTTATTATTATTATTATTATTATTATTATTATTATTATTTTCTGGGTAGTCACTCATAGATTCCTTTTTTTTTTTTTTGAGGGGGTTCTCGGGGATTGAACTCAGGGGCACTGGACCACTGAGCCACATCCCAGCCTTATTTTGTATTTTATTTAGAGACAGGGTCTCACTGATGCTTAGCGCCTCGCTTTGCTGAGACTGGCTTTGAACTTCCAATCCTCCTGCACCAGCCTCCTGAACCGCTGGGGGTTACAGGCGTGCGCTATCGCGTCCGGCTGATCGGTTCTTTATACTCAGATTTTACTCATAGTTGCTGAGGTTGATCTAAAATTGAGAGCCTCTTTCCTCGGTCTCCCAGATATCTGGGATTACAGGGGTATGCTATCCTGTCTGGTTTAGTACAGTATTTTTGAGTAATTTTTTTTTAGATTTTAAATTTATATAAGTGATCATTACCTTGCTTAAGTTAATCAGGGTAGTAGGTCCTTTAACTTTTTAGAGATGTAATTTCTCTTCACTTCAGAAAGAAAAAGAGCATGCCAATTTATTTCCTGAGAATAATATATTTGTATGTCTGAAAATATATTATTATATATTAATATAATATATGGGACTTCTAAAGAAACCAACTATCGTAAGTACTATCAATTAAGGTGGAAACAGGAGCCACTGGCAAGCTTAAAGGTGAGGGAAACAAGAGGAATAATTAGGAATCATCAGAACTTTGGAGACTCCCCTTCATAAAGATTTGAATAATTCTCTTACACCTTTTTAGTCTGACAGTACATTCTCTTTCCCAGGGTAAGAAGTGATTGCTTGTCACTCACCTTTTACCAAGGATTGGACTTACTGATATTCCTGAAAATTTTAAAATTGATTTGTGTAGTTGTTGGAAATGCTAATGTTGCTGATTAATTGTTTGCAATTAAATGCTACTGATGGGAGAAAATTATAAAATGTCTTCCCGTAGTGTGACCTAAATGATCTTTAAAGTGCATTGATTTGTCGCATACAAAATATATTATAAAGATAGTGCACCACCATCGAGTGGGTTTTATCCCAGGGATGCAAGGTTGGTTCAACATCTGGAAATCAATCAATGTAATTCACCATATCAACAGACTATTAAGTCAAGAATCACATGATTATTTCAATAGATGCAGAAAAAGCATTGATAAATACAGCATCCCTTCATGCTCAAAACACTAGAAAAAAATAGGGATACTGGGAACATTCCTTAACATTGTAAAGGCCCATCTATGCTAAGCCCATGGCCAATATCATTCTAAATGGTTGAAAAACTGAAAGCATTCCCCCTAAAAACTGGAACAAGGCAGGGATGCCCTTCATTTCACCACTTCTATTCAAACATGTCCTTGAAACTCTAGCCCAGCAATTAGACGGACCAAGAAATTAAAGGGATATGAATAGGAAAAGAAAGAACTCAAGCTATCCCTATTTGCTGATAACATGATTATATATTTAGAGGAACCAGGAAATTCCACCAGAAAACTTTTAGAACTCATAAGTGAATTCAGTATCATAGCAGGATATAGGAATCAATGCTCATAAATCTAATGCATTTTTATACAGAAGTGATGAATCTTCAGAAAGAGAAGTTAGGAAAACTACCCCATTCACAATAGCCTCGAAAAAAATAAAATACTTGGGAATCAATCTCACAAAAGAGGTGAAAGACCTCTACAATGAGAACTACAGAACACCAAAGAAAGAAATTAAAGAAAACCTTAGGAGATGGAAAGATCTCCCATGTTCTTGGATAGGCAGAATTAATATTGTCAAAATGGCCATACTACCAAAAGTGCTATACAGATGCAATGCAATTCTAATTAAAATCCCAATGACGTACCTTACAGAAATAGAGCAAGCAATCATGAAATTCATCTGGAAGAAAAGAAAACCAGAATGGCTAAAGCAATCTTTAGCAGGAAAAGTGAAACAGGGGGTATCACAATACCAGAACTTCAACTATACTACAAAGCAATAGTAACAAAAATGGCATGGTATTGGTCCAAAATAGGTAAATCAATGGTGCAGAATAGAGGACATGGACACAAACCCAAATAAATACAATTTTCTCATACTAGGCATAGGTGCCAAAAATATGCAATGGAGAAAAGATAGCCTCTTCAACAAATGGTCCTGGGAAAACTGGAAATCCATATGTAACAGAATGAAACTAAACCCCTATCTCTCACCTTGCACAAAACTCAACTCAAAATGGACCAAGGACCTTGGAATCAGACCAGAGACCCTTCATCTTATAGAAGAAAAAGTAGGTCCAAATCTTCAACATGTCGGCTTAGGATCAAACTTCCTTAACAGGACTCCCATAGCACAAGAAATAAAAGCAAGAATCAATAACTAGGATAGATTCAAACTAAAAAGCTTTCTCTCAGCAAAGGAAACTATCAGCAATGCGAAGAAAGAGCCTACAGAGTGGGAGAAAATCTTTGCCACTCATACTTCAAATACAGCGCTAATTTCCAGAATATGTAAAAAACTCAAAAAATTCTACACCAAGAATACAAATAATCCAATCAACAAATGGGCTAAAGAAATGAACAGACACTTCACAGAAGAACATCTACAAACAATTAACAGATATATGAAAAAATGTTCAACATCTCTAGTAATAAGGGAAATGCAAATCAAAACTACCCTAAGATTCCATCTCACCCAAATTAGAATGGCAATTATCAAGAATACAAGCAACAATAGGTGTTGGTGAGGATGTGGGGGAAAAGGTACGCTCATACGTTGCTGGTGGGGTTGCAAATTAGTGCAGCCACTCTGGAAAGCAGTGTGGAGATTCCTTAGAAAACTTGGAATGGAACCACCATTTGACCCAGCTATCCCTCTTCTTGACCTATACACAAGTGCATTGATTTGAAAATTTTCAACTGTTTTCAAACAAGTAAACCAGTTAGAGAAAGCTGCCACTGCACATTAAGTCAGTTTTCTTGCTGCACAAAGATTCCCTTTAGGTATAGCAACTTATGAAAACCAAGAGTTTCTATGATGGGGCCTCAGCATATTAGCATCAATCTTACTGTAGATACTGTATTCAACTTTTACAAATATTGACGACAAGAGGTCCATAAATTGTACCAAATGTTGGAAAGACAATAGGGGAAAAAAACTGTCTCAAAAATCAGGAAATACTAGAAACCTAGGACAACAGGTGATCAAAACAGACTCAGACTAGATTAGATGTCATGTATCACAAAATAGAATGGATCTCTGTCAACCAGCACCCAAAAGAGACTATCCGCAGGGGGTCATTTTATGTCATAAAAACTCCCATCAGTGATTGTACTGATGGGAGAAAATGATGCCAATAGGAGAGAAAGAAAGAAACAAAAAAGACTTGTTCAATAACTACACTTAACATATAAAAGCCAAACACCTGAAATACTATTCATGAGATTCAACAGACAAACAGGGAATGTCAGTCAATAGCTTCTAAGGACCCAGGTTTGCATGAGGTGCATACCAGGTACAGGATTCTATTGGATCCAGTGGTATGTTCAGATTGGTTAATTTGTTATGCCATTAACCCTTGGAACAACCTGTTAAGAATAACATAGGGACAGTTATTTCATAATAATTTGCCATTTTATCAAAGGGGTACTGGCTTTAGATTGTTTTCACAACTACTAAAAGCTAAACCAACATTTATAAAGAAAAGCGAAAAGGGGGCGGGAGGATAAAAGGTCTTGGGACCATTATGATTTTCCTCCTCTTTGATAAGTGGGTTCGCAGAAAGTGGTCAAAAAAGGTCATGCTGACCAGTATTCTCTGACCTGAGTGACTAAGTCACCACAGAGAAATGATTATAGTTATTGGAGGGGTTAAAAAATACTTGAAATTTTAACTGTCTTAAAATACACAACCATGCTTACCTATGAGTCATATCCACTATGGCCTCTGTGGTACCTCTGCCAAGCTAAGCCAGGAAGGCAGCACTGCCCTATCAGAATATCATAGACAGATGAAGAAAAGTTTGTTGTGCTGGCAAGCAAGTGACATTGATAGAATTGGAAATAGCTTGGAATATGATTTGGTACCACGTCTGTGGAAGGTGAATTTACAGAATGTACTAAAATCATATGCATTGTACACACACTATAATGTAAAACATGCACAATCTAATTCTCTACCCTACAAAAACATGTGCATTACGGACCAGATTGGGTACAAAGATGATTGCAGCATTAGTTATAATCATAAACTCATGAAACCAACTTAGCTTCAAAAATATTGGAAAATTGCTGCGACTGGTGCAAACTCTCCGTTCTAATGAGGGGCAAAGGGGGATTGGAAAATAAAGATTCACAAACACAGATTTGAAGATTAAGCTGGGATCAAGTGGGCTGCTCTTTGATGGAGATGTAGATCTAAAAGTTATGCCAGCAATCTTATTTATATATGTGTCATTATCAGGTTAAAGACTATTAACCATTATTCTTTGTATTCAGGAAAGTTACAGAAACTAGAACATTTATGTAGCTTTTCCACAGTTGCAATCCACAGTTGCAAAGTGCAATGTTAGGAGCTTTGTGTAGCTCTCAAGAAAGCCCATTGTTTAAAGTTACTGTAAAGCAGGCAGGAACCTGAGAAATGGAGCTGGTTGAAACATTGTGGTTGTCTAGCATAAGAATTCCTTCCTTCCCAGGAGCTAAGCACCTGAGATCAAGATCAGAACTGATAGGACTCTTTGCACAGAGCCTCCTCATGCGGGATTCCAAAATCAGAAGGCAGCAGAAATAGCCTTGGCCCTGCGCTACCCACTCCTACTATTTCCGAAGTTCAAGCCAGGGAGATGTTGCCTCCAGTGTTTGCACTGCAGTCCTGCAGTGAGTCAACCAGTGCCCACCTCACTTGGCCACCTTTTTTGTTCTGGAAAGTTTCTGCTGCTTCGGATTCCAGTGTATGTTACCAGATCTCCAACATGACAGGAGTCTCGGTGGTGTCGCTCTTGGATCCTCTCTCCAATAACAGGGTCCAGCCCTCATTCAAGTTAGGACTTGTTGAAGTAATCCATCATAGTCTATAGGTTTTAGTCCTGGGAAGAGTCCTGTGGGATGGAAATCTGAAAATTTTATGAAAGGGGAAGTTCTTGTTAACCCTGGATTGATTTCTCAGCATCTGGTGGGAGAGGGAGCGGGAAGGGCCACAGTGCCCCTTCTGCATGGTTGCAGTCCCTGAGCTCAAGGAGGCTGGGGTCAGGGAGGAGGTGAGAGTGTGTGAAGGGCCAGGGCGAAGGAAGAGTCAAAGGGGGACATCCATGAGCAGGGAAAGGAACTGGAGAATAGTGAACAGAGACGGCACCAACCCCAGACAAGACTTCTTCAGGGGAAACACACCAGGTGAGGAAAATTTTTTTTAATTGTAATAGAATGGGTGTAAGGAAAAATGGCAGCTCAGTTTAGGTCCCAAGGCAGCTTAGACCCTTGATCCAGGGGAGCAAGCACTCTGGGGTGCCCGGTCTGAGTCGTGGTCCAGTAACAGCCACAGAAAGCCATTCCAGACATGGGAACTCACACCAGAGATTTTATCAGGCAGATGACCAGAGCATCCTCTCTCAGAGCTGGGAGAGGGGGGGGGGGGAGGCAGAAATGGCACAGGAGCTTCTAAGTAGTGGAATTTCACGGGCTAACAACAATTGGGCCAATTACTACAAGGGGGCTCACAGGCTAACTAGTGGACCAATAACTGGCTAGGATGTTCACAGACTGATGGTCTAGGTTGTAAGATGGGAGAGGGAGAAATGGCTGCAGCATAAAGGGCGGGGGAGCAACTTTATATTATATTTCCCCATTTTTGTTTTTATAAGAAGTTTTTTTTGGGGGGGCACATTGACGAAGGTCCATCTTCAGTAACTGCTTCCTGCTGGGTGTGGATGTAGAACTGATTCAGGGGAGAGAGATGTCATTGTGGCAGGTGGGAGTTGGGGTCCCAATAGTTCCTCTGGGGAGTGCACTTGTAGCCAGGTTCCGATTCTTTTCCTGTGAGATCCTGATATTCACGTAATACAAGCTGATTAATAGTCTGATTAGAAATTTTTTGAATTTGATTTTGTACAAATCTTAATGCACAGGGGGCAAAGTCCAGTATGATGGCAATTATAAGGAGTGGGGATATAAATTGCCATAATTGGCCTGAAATGGGCCACAAGAATCCTTGGGTAAGTTTGTTCCTTCTCCTCTCCAAGTCCTCCTGTAACTATTTGATCTTGTCCTTAACAATACATGTTTGGTTGACATAGAAGCAGCACTTTTCCTATAGGAAAAGACAGAGGTCCCCCTTTTGGCTGTTAGTAGATCTAGCCCACGACAATTTTGGAGAACCACCACTGCCAGGGAGTCTAGCTGATTTTGGAGGGTAAGAATGGACTCTGCCACCCTTTGAATGTCCCCAATGAGCTGATTGGAAAGCTGTTGATAGTATGTTATAGAGGTGGTTATTCCTACTGTCCCAGTTGCTATGCCAGCAGTCACCCCAAGGGTAGCTAGCAAAGGTAAGAATTGTATGGCTGTCTTAGGTCTGGGCCTTATGTTGATTGTGAGGGGTATTGGGACCGCCTCATCTCCAGGGATGAGGTCTATAGCAGAAAATAAGAGAACAAGAGTACAGATGCCCTGCCAGTCTGGAGGAAGGCAGCGATAGTTGTTCCACAGAGAAGAGAGACTTCAGATGGGGGGCAAAGAGCATTTGTAGGCGGGTGCATGGGACTCGACCTGTGAACACTCCCCTTTTTCCTAGTGAGCCACAGAGTGGTTTCTATTGGAAGATATGCACTTGGAAGCAGATTGGAAGAGAGGCACTCCTGATAATTTTGGGGTGATATCCGCCTGCTCTGAAGGGGTGCTGTTGAAAGTCAAGGAGCTGTTAAAATTTATGGTGCTGGCCAGGAGATGAGAGAGCCCCGCTCTCATGCACATCCAATATCTCTGTGCCATGAGAGGGTTAGTTTAAATTGAGTTTGTAGTGTATGGTGGCAACTGTGGTTAAGAGTGGATCCTCAGGGATTGGTTCCCAACTAATGGAGAAGTTGAGGGGACAGCAAGTGGGATAAAACAGGTCATGTCAGATCTGGGGTATTTATGTGAATAATTCCTTGTGGCATGCTTGGTCCTGTGTGTCTCCCCCATCTGATATGACCCAGTGGGTTTGATAGGACCAGCAACAGGTGTCAGGATTCCACCTTTTGTTCCATGTTTGTTGTGAGTCCCAGGGACAGGTATAGCCCGCACTGGGGAGTTTGGCTTTTCCCGTCCAATATCTTCGATTGCTGTTCTTGCAAAGGGAAGCTGACATGTAGACCGACTGAACATATGTAAAGTTGGTAAACATCTCTGGGGACAATAGGATCTTCTATCAGTCCCGCGGGCAACCTGGGAGGGAGGAAATGGCTGGCATTTGAACAGATCTATTGAGGAAAAATTCAATGGTTAGGAAATGGCAGACAGGGCGAATGGCAGGGGAGGCAAGAATGTAGCTAGCAGTCCTGCTTCATGGCTGGGTGTGGTTGTCTGGTGCCTCAATTGTCTGGTCCTCAGTCTCTGGAATGGGAGAAAGGGTGGAGAGCTTGATGGCCTTCAGCCTAAGACAGAGAAGTCCCACAGGGGTGGCCGAGTATTGCTGGAAGAAGCCTGCGTGTTAGAAGGCTGAGAGGGGTTTGTGGATTGAAAATAGAGCTTAACCCAAGAAAACATATAGCCTCCTGGTAAATCTTGGCACCTTGACAGCTATTGGTGTAGCCAGGGTCACCGTATGGGGGCCCTGCCATTTGGGAAACAGAGGGGCTGTAGCCTCCTGAGGAGGAGAGATAAGAACTTGGTCTCCTATTTGAAGAGGTTGAGCCAAGGGATCAGACAAAGGTTTAGGCAGGAAAGAGTCAGCAAAACCCCATAGAAGTGCTCAAATGTGGTTTAGGAGAGGAATGGATATATGAGAAGGAAGAAGGGAAGGAAGGGGCACTATCCTAGGGGGAAGGATGGGACAACCACACATCAGCTCAAAAGGGGAAATATTAGCAGATTTCTTTGGGAGTGAATGAAGATGTAGAAGAGCAAGGGGCAGGAGTTTTAACCCAGTCAAGGTGAGGTTCTAAAGAGAGTCCATTTAAGACATTTTCAAGAGTTTGGTTTGCTCTTCCTACTTTACCTGATGACTTTGGGTGAAAGGGAATGTGGAAATGCCAAGGGACCCCAAGGGCCTTGGCAAGTTGTTGGGAAACTTGGGGAAATGAATTCAGGCCCATTATCTGACTGGAAGGAAGTAGGTAGTCCAAGGTGAGGAATGATTTCATGAAGGATGAGGTAGAGACAGTAGTGTCCTTTTGTTGGAGGTGGGGATGACTTCAACCCATCCTGAGAAGGTATCTACCATAACAAAAAGGTATTTAGACTTTCTTACTGTGGGCATGTGGGTGAAATCAAGTTGCCAGTCTACCCCTGACACGGTGGCACAGGGCTTGGTGAGTCAGAAAAGTGGGGGGCCTGACAGTTGTAGGACTGGTTCATAGGCAAACTTCACATGTTGGAGGAGAGTTCCTTCAGAAATGAGATGTCAGAAGAGGATAGTTGCAGATGAATCTTGGTGAATTGTAAGAGTGAAGAAAGGTTGGGGAGGAACAAACAGTGGAGCTAAGGGATCATGGAGAGTCATAATGGGGGCTGGCATGGATGAAAGACAGCCCTTTAGCCTCCTCATCTGCCTTGTTGTTGCCTGAAGAGATGAATGATTGGTCTGTCTGATGAGCTCGGCAATGTGCAAGGCCTATAGTTGCTGGGAGGTGAACAGCCTCAAGGAGATTTAGGATGTAGCTAGAGTTGGTGATGGAGTTCCTTTTATAGTAAGAAGGCCCCTCTCTTTCCAAATAGCAGCATGGGAAAGGATAATGTGAAAAGCATATTTGGAGCCAGTGTAGATTGTGAGGGATTCTCCCTTTGTGAGGGTGAACATATGGGTAAGGGCGATTAGTTCTGCCTGTTGGTTGGTGGTGTTGTTAGGTAGTGGTCCTGACTCTATAACCTTTTCCAGAGAAACAATGGCATATCCAGTCCATTGGATCCCTTCATAGAGAAAAGAGCTCCCATCAGTGAACCATATGAAAGTAGGGTTGTATAAGGCCCCCTCCTTTACATTATAATGGGGAGGGAGCAAAAAGAGAAAGTGAATGAACAACAGATGTGAGAACCTCCCTAGGAATAAGATCTTCCAGAACTATAGGAAGAAAACTAGGCCCTTGAGATCCCTGAAATCCTTGGAAGTAGAATTAACATCAGCATCCTTCACATTCCTTTTGTCAAAGGAGTTGCTTCCATTCTTTGTACAATGGTTTGTATTTATTAAATAAATGAGGATGAAACCAGAAGCCGAACTCGGGATCTGACAAGATGGCCGGGCTGCCCCGCAGGATCATCAAGGAAACCCAGCGTTTGTTGGCAGAACCAGTTCCTGGCATTAAAGCAGAATCAGATGAGAGCAATGCCCATTTTTTTTTCATGTGGTCATTGATGGCCCCCAGGATTCCCCCTTTGAGGGAGGGACTTTTAAACTTGAACTATTCCTTCCAGAAGAAGACCCAATGGCGGCACTGAAAGTGTTGGGGGCTGTGCCATGTTGACCGCACCAGAATGGCACCTGATCACATCGGCAGTGAGGAGGTTAATTGACATAAGCACACTCAGGTGATTTGTTGTCCACACACACAATGTATGCGCATGTGTTCTCGAGCACTCCTAATTGTGCCTGCTCGGACTTCTAGCGGTTGGCCTAATCTTTGCGTAAAAGGCGTGGCCCTACTCTCCACCTCCTGGAGGTGATATAAGCGTAGGTGGAGCGAGACAGCGCAGCAGCAGCTAGAGGGAAAAACATAGCAGCTAGTAGAAAGAAGAGCGATAGCAGCTAGCAGAAAGAAGCGGCAAGAAGAAAGAAAAGACAGTGGTGCAGCAGGTAGCAGAAAGAAGTGCAGAGAAGCCATTAGCAGAAAGGAATAAGCAGCAGCAGCTAGCAGACACACACAGCAGCTAGTAGGGAAAAGACAGCAGCTAGCAGGAATAGGGCTAGAAGAAAAGACAGCAGAAGCAGCAGCTATAGAAAGAAGCGGCACAGCAGCTAGTAGAAGCAGCAGCTAGTAGAAAGACAGCGGAACAGCAGCTAGCAGAAAGCGGCGGAAGGCAGATCGCAGAGCAGAGAACTGAGACGCATCAAAAACTAAAGGTCACAAAGGACACGACAGTGAAGTGCAAAAATGCGTGTATTTGTGTTGTTTGTTTTTAAAACTAAAACAAGTCAAGTAAAATAAGTCAAGAAAAGTTAAAGTAGTATACAGGAAGCTGGGTAAAGTAACCCCCAGTGGAGCTGGGTCGAAGAGGGCCCAGGTACAGGGAGTTGGGTAAAGTGACCCCTAGCGGACAGGGAGCTGGGTAAAGTAACCCCTGGCAGACTGGCCAGGTATTAAAATAATAAGATTTTTTTGTGTTTGTTGTTTGTCCAGAGTTTATGTCTTTGGTCGCATTGTAAAGAGAATGATAGAGGAGCTCTGGAATGTGTGTATTTTGTTTTGTTTGTGTGTTTGTACTACTGTTAGTGTGGCCTTTGTACAGTGACAGATGGATTCAGAAATATCATGAAGTCAATTTGAAGGGATAATTCAAAAGGAGGCGTGAAAAATATATTACAAGAAGAAGTGCTGGGAGAGATTAAAAAGGAAGTTAGCTGGGGTAACCAAAAACAGGAAAGTTCTAGGGAGGAAGGAAACACTGGGGAAAAATTAGAAAATAAGGAAACCACTGTACGATCATATGTTCAAACTCTAGCAAAAATAAGCCCAGCGTTTATAGAGGAAAAGTTGCTCAATGTGCCACAAGGGGATCTTCATAAACAGGATCTAATAGCAACAGAAAAGAACTGTTAAAGAAAACAAAGTGAGGAATAATTGTGTGGTAATGACTTAGAAAACAATTACTCAGAAATTTTAAGAACAAGGGAAAAATGTAGGAGAAAGCTAAACCTAATACAAAGAACCCCAGAAAGAAATAAGTGGTAGTGAAAACTTAAGAACAAGGGAAAAAGTAGGAGAGAGCTGAGCTATGCAGAGCAGTGTTATCTGGAGGACAATGTCTAGTTGGAGAGCTCAGTGGCAAGAAATAGCTGTTGAAACTGCTTGTAGAAACAGTAGCAAGGTAGAACTATTGATATGCTAATAGAAGGCTAATATGTTTAAATAGATACTCAAAATCAATATGATCCTGGAGCATATGCACATATATACAGCAGCAAAGAGACAATGCCCTAACAAAAGATAAGAAATAACTACAGGAAAATCTGTTACACCTTGTGCCCCAGGTCTTTGCCCAAAGTGCAGAAAGGAAAAACATTGGGTTAATGAGTGCAAATTAGTTACTGATGTTGAGGGCAAGATGTTACCAAATCATTTAAGAAACAGGGCACGGGGCTCTTCAACTTAAGGCCCACAAAATGGAAGCAGTTGTCATAGCCCTTGTAGAGTTTGGGGAGTAACAGATCTTTTTGCTGATAGTGATTGTACCACTTGGGCAATTCCTAAATTGGAATTGGTTGGTCCCATAGCCCTCATAAGCTGATTTAGCCACACAGATGATTTTCATCTTTTTCTCAGTAAAGCAAGCTGCTTATTTTCATCCTGTGTAACGCACTTTCTAATCACTCATGTTGATACCTCACCTTTAAGGAGGGTTTATAAGTAAAGGGAAGTGCACTGACTAGAAGGTTAATGGAGTTAATATTAAAATGTAGAGAGAGTGAAACAATTGTTTTTTCAGCACAGTTTGGCACCAGATTTTGGGGATTTTTAGGTTTTACACTAATAGGTTTGGGCGTGCTTGTGTTAATTCTACCTTACATCTACAAACACCTCAAAGCCAGTCAACAGGCTTATGTCATCATAAAATAGGCCATGGCTGCCCTTGAAGCAGAACAATCTCCCAGTATATGGCTTGGTGTGCTGGATTGGTAGTCAAAGATGGGTAAGATTCATGGGGAGCTCATACCAACCTAAGACAGGCAATGAGGGCTAGAGCCTCATTGTCCAATGACGGGTAAGGATGTTGCTCTGCCGTGGACAACCTAAGATAGACACGATTCCTGCCAGCTTTCCTTTAATTGTATATAAAGAAGGGGGAATTGTTGGGGGCTGTGCCATGTTGACCTTGCCAGAATGGCGCCTGATCACATCGGCAGCGAGGAGGTTAATTGACATAAGCACACTCAGGTGATTTTCTCGTCCATGCACACAATGTATGCGCATGTGTTCTTGAGCACTCCTAATTGTGCCTGCTCGGACTTCTAGCGGTTGGCCTAATCTTTGCGTAAAAGGCGTGGCCCTACTCTCCACCTCCTGGAGGTGATATAAGCATAGGCAGAGTGAGACACCGCAGCAGCAGCTAGAGGGAAAAACACTGCAGCTAGCAGAAAGAAGTGGCAAGAAGAAAGAAAAGACAGTGGTGCAGCAGGTAGCAGAAAAAAGTGCAGAGAAGCCATTAGCAGAAAGGAAGAAGCAGTAGCAGCTAGCAGACACACACAGCAACTAGTAGGGAAAAGACAGCAGCTAGCAGGAATAGGGCAAGAAGAAAGAAAAGACAGCAGAAGCAGCAGCTATAGAAAGAAGCAGCACAACAGCTAGCAGAAAGCGGCGGAAGGCAGATCGCAGAGCAGAGAACTGAGACGCATCACTAAAGCACCTTAGGTAGATGCACCCTTAGTTCACAGGATGCAGGACGCACCAGTAGGAAGCAGCAGACCTTAAGTGAGGCGTAGCAAGTCTCTCTTCCTCTAAGCTCTAAGCAAAGTCTGTCCTTCTCTCAAAGTCTCTCTCTCTCTTAAGCAAAGTCTCCCTTTCTCTCCAATAAGCAAAGTCTCTCTCTCTCCTCTCAAAGCAAGTAAACCTCATTTCCTCTATCCTCTATAAACAAACAAGCAAGAAAGCAGTGCACTAAAGAGAAAGATAGAAGTAGCTCAGTTTCCAGTCCACCACCCATAAGACCCATGCAAATTGTTGCTGCAAGCGGTGATAAATATCCACGGATTTTGTACCACAAAGAGCCAGCGACATAAAGTACGTTTCATGACCAAAATTATCATCCTAATGTAGACAAGTTGGGAAGAATATGTTTAGATATATTGAAAGATAAGTGGTCCCCAGCACTGCAGATCCGCACAGTTCTGCTATTGTTAAGTGCTCCTAATCCAGATGATCCATTAGCAAATGATGTAGCAGAGCAGTGGAAGGCCAGGCAAAGCCCAAGCCACAGAAATAGCTAGAACATGGACTAAGCTATATGCCATGAATAATATTTAAATTGATCCAATCATCAACTGTGCATCGCTTCTCCTGTTCTGCCAAGACTTCTTCCTTTTTTGTTTCCATTTAATGGACACATTCTTAATAGAAACATTACAGAATAAAAGCCCAGACATCTTCAGTCCTTTGGTGATTAAATGCACATTAGCAAATCTATGTCTTGTCCTGATATACTGTTGTAAAGCATGAGCCAAGGCTAAAAATATCATCTGGATTGTTGCGGAACGTTTGAAAGCAGTGGCTCTCTGCTTTTATTCATTTCCCCCATCATGGTTTAAGTATAAAGCACTGTGAATGAAGGTAGTTGTCAGGGTTAGCTGCCAGGGGTATGAGTGTTTTTATTTTGTGGTTTTTTTTTTGTTTTTGTTTTTGATATTTTTTTTTGAGGGGAAGGTAGTTTTATTTTAATTTGATGGACTCCTTTCTCCCCCCTTTATGGTGATCTAATTGCATTGGTTAACAGCAGCTAACCAGTTCTTCAGAATATGCTCTCTAGCCATGTCTAACTTTATTTAGACTCTATAGATGCACAAGTTTGATTGTTTGAATCAAAATGGGAACATTAAAGAAACATCACAGTCCTCACTAATAACATTGTGACTTTGCTGTCAAGTGTAGATTCCCATCTTCCAAAAATAAATAAAGAAAAGAAAAGAAAAAACTTGTGACCATTTTGTATGGCTTGTCTGGAAACTTCTGTAAATCTTATGTTTTAGTAAAATATTTTTTGTTATTCTACTTTGCCTTTGTACAGTTTATTTTACTGTGTTTATTTCATTTTCCCAATGTGACAATCGTATTTAAAAATTAAAACTGATGAAGCATTCTGTTTTGGTCTTCACCATCTGACAAATTGAATGGCAAGAGAGTTTGCCAGTTTCTTTTCACTGATGGAAACTTATGTGAAGATATTACTGAATGGAGTATTTATAAATCAGCCCTGAGCATGCATAAAGCATCAATATCTGACCTTTTTTTTTTACCTCCTAGAAATACAAAATAAATGTGTGTTGTCTGATTAGTTAGGCTATTGTTGGTGTCTTGCCACAATGTTTGAAAAATTACTGTACAGGGACAGTCACAGCAAAGAAAGCATTAGTGACTGACATGAAGGACTTTCACATGTTGTGCCACATTTTTATCTCAAATGTGGATTATGACCTTTTTCTTGGTTCCTATCTTTAAACTTCCTATGTGGCCACTGGTGTGTGTTATTAGGAAACACCAATCTGATAGTCATTTGGGGTTTGCTGATGCATTTGAGTCTTCCTTTTAGACCTAAGAGTGTATCTCAAGCAACCAGCTTGCAGAAGTGTCATCAGAAAGGTTTCTTCCTTTGAGAGCATCAAATCTTAAGTTAATGTGTTGCTTTCACCTCCTAGTATTTGCTATGGGAGCTCCTTTTATTCTTTAATCTGTTATTAGTAAATTTTTCTTTACTGACAGTTTCTCCCTCACAAAACTGTTCTTTTCCACCTCTCCCCACATTTAATTCCTGATTCTTATTTATGTATTTATTTATTTTTCGTGGTGCTGGGGATTGAACTCAGGGCCTTGTGCTTACAAGGCAAGCACTCTACCGACTGAGCTATCTCCCCAGTCCCCTGATTCTTATTTTTAAGTCATAAATGTAGTCATTCATAAATATGTAAATGTTAATCTTCAGGTTGGACGCTTTTGTTTCTTGCAGTTTAAGGTAATGGATATTGTAGCCCATTTTGAATTTTCCTCACTCTTATTCTCATAATTTCTGGAGTTTCTTCAGAATGTGGTGTATTTTATTGTGCTCCTATGTAAGATGAAGAATTATCTATTAAAATTACGTTTTCAACATACAAAAAAAAAAAAATGAAACCATTTCCATGCATTTCTGAAATTGTTGGCTTATTATTTTATGATAACAATCCTGCAGTCATTCTTCTTGTACACATCTTTGTTCATTTGTGCAATTTTCTTTGTAGGGTAGTCCTCAAGGAGCAATTGCTCTATCACAGTGTTTGCATGACTTTTATCATTCCATTTTCCTTTGATTAACTTATTCAACTTTTTTTGTTATTTTGGTGATTACTTTATGGTTTATAGCATACTTTAATTTACGACAATCTGCCTTC
This sequence comes from Sciurus vulgaris, assembly GCF_902686455.1. NCBI lineage: Eukaryota > Metazoa > Chordata > Mammalia > Rodentia > Sciuridae > Sciurus > Sciurus vulgaris. Next base: position 111,021,608 of record NC_136461.1, read on the forward strand.
AAGTAATATATTTTCCCTTCTAACCTTTATGCATTTTGCTTCGTCACATGGTATAACCTCTACAACCCATTATTATTACTTTTGCTTCATTGTTCAAATTTATTAAAATAGATTTAACTAATACTATATTAACTAATATATTTAACCATGTAGATACTATTATCTGTGTTCTTCATTTCTTTGTGTAGGACCAGATGCCTATTCTTGTCATTCTGCCTGGAAGACTCCCTTCAAGCTTTTTGTAGGTCAGCTGGTAGTGAGTTGTTTCAACTTTTATGTGTCTTTAAATGACTTTATTTCACTGACATTTTAAAAAGATTTTGTTTTTGGCTTAAAACTCTAGATTAACTATTTTTTCTCTCAGTACTTTAAAAATGTTGCCATTTATAAGTCTATGTCTTTACTGTTTTCACAAAAATGGCATGAAGTGAACGTCTTGATTTGTTACATAATTTTTGGAATGTGTATTTAAATGGAAAACTAAAACCATTAAAATGAAAACACTCATTGTGAACATAGTAGCTTCATTTTAATTTCCACTAACAAGGAACTTAAACTGTGTCCGACCTCAAGGTTCAAACCTATCTGGCTGAAATATAATATGCGTGCGTGTGTGTGTGTGTGTGTGTGTGTGTGTGTGTGTGAGAGAGAGAGAGAGAGAGAGAGAGAGAGAGAGAGAGAGAGAGAGAGAGAGAGAGAGAGAGAGAGAGAGAGAGAGAGAAATACTTTCCTTTGCCTGGTCTCAGGCAGGCTAGGTCAGCACTTTACCCCTGAGCTACATCCCAGGTCCTCACCCAAATCCCTTTTAACTTTTGAGACATTATCTTGCTAATTGCCCTAATTGGCCTCAAACTTGCTGTCCTGCCTCTGTCTCCCTAGTAGCTGAGTAGCCGAGTTTACAGCATGCGCTAAGGCGCCTGGCCAAAAGATTTGAAAGTACTCTTAAATACGTATCTTATAAATAAACTTATCAGTTACATCAAGTTCAAGTACTGACCAATAGGCAGGTATAAAGGTTGTTTATTTACGAATAGCCAGGTCAAAGTTTCCCTACTGAAACCCAACTGGAGATCGAAATCTCCGTTCAACCACCTACTACCCAAGCATTGACTGAAGAAGCCCATCTCACCTGCTCGGCGCCCTTAGATCGCAAAATCTCATGGAGTTTCTTCTTTTGCCTTTGATCTACTTCCACCTTGCTTTCGCTAGTTTTGGACAGGGCCCAAGAGGGAGACTGCCTTTCCCCTACTGGTACCGCCAGGCTGTCGGGGTGTCTGCAAAGCTCAGTCTGACCCCGCGCATTATTTCCTGCCAGTGAGAACAAGGGGAGCCGGGAAAGCAGTGGGTACTGGTAGGAACCACAAAATGACCTCGTGCGCCAGGGGTCACCATGCACCTGCGCCTCGTGGGCTCCTGGTAAAGTGAATAAACGCCCCCCAGGGCTTCTCTGCAGATGACAGGGAAGGGGTGAAGTGTTCCTGACCAGCAAAAGCAGCTGCGCAGAGAGGACCTAGCTCTGTCCCTGTCCCTTGAAGACAGATCGGGAGAGGATGATTTTGACGCTCAGAACGAAAGAAAAGTCTCAACGGTAGCCCAAACCCAGATCCCCAGATTAAGGGTGTCAAACGCTCAAGTCTGAGTGAGACGTGAGTTGCGAGTTGAATCCATCACCAGGTCTTTATCAGGAGAGTAGTTTGCCAACATTCAAAAACCAAGAAAGAGAAAGATTGTGTAGATCAAAGTCTCTAATTAAGCAAAGAGGAAACACGATTTTTTTTTCCCCTGACAAATTGAAGTGTGGTGTTTGAGAAAGACTGGCGTGGAGGAGAATTTAGCCTGAGCACAAGGAAATTGCCACCAACCTAAGGTAGGTAAAACCACAGAGACTAGGGGATGTAGCTCAGTGATAGAGCAGTAGAGACCCTGGGTTTGGCTGTAGTACCCAAAACAAACAAAACCAAACACACCCTAGTACCAAAAACAAAACAAAACAAAAAAATAAAATAAAATAAAACAAGAGCAAAAACTAGATGCAGCAGTCTGTAGAGGAAAGAACTGGTATTTAGTTCAGAGGCCTGAGGACTTCATTGAAAGGGTTTTCTTTTTCCTTGAGAGAGAAATACTATCTCTGTTCCTATGCTACTCTGAGTCCTTTATGATGTTGGGGGTCCTGCTCTGGAACCTGAGGTCTTGGTGGTTCACAGTCTGGCAGAACACTAGGTCTTTCCTCTTTTGGAGAAAACAGGGCAAGTAACCTGTGGAGAGGAAATTTAGGATGGTCCCAGGGAGCCAAGGCAAATGGAGCAGGTCAGGACTCTTAATGCAAAGGACATCCACTGTCCAAAAGGTTGTGCTTGATTATTAATAATTTTGAACTTCATCAATGAAAACATATGGAAATTTATTTTCTTACCCATTATATATGCCCATGTAGTATACTTGATTTTGCATCTAGGCATGTAGTATTTATTATCTGTTCCTTTACAGAAAAAGCGTATGAAACTCTACAGGAAACAATACCCAAATCTTCATAACTAGAACACCCAGAAATCTCTCTTACTTATTTACATGTCTAGAACAATTTTCCTGACGATAATTTCATTTTTTGGCTTGAGACATTTAGTATTTGGCTTGTAGTCATTTGCAGTAAAAATACAAACTATGCAAAATAAATAAGGATTAAAATATTTAAGTATTAGAAACGAGTAGAAGATAATTTTGAGATACAAAATTGTACAAAATCTTAGCTGGGAACAAACTTTTGTGGTCTGATATAATTAATTGCTTTCTCTGGGAAAAACAATAGCACTTTAGTTACAAGGGAGGTGCATACTTGGAGAAAGTATTAGTAGTTTATACGTGAAAACCTGATTAATAGCTAGAATAAGGTTTACAAGTCTCCCTCCAATTCCAACTCCAAATCAGGATGACCTGGGGGGTTATAACCAGCCAAATCAACTTTTAAGCATCAGAGATGCTAAATATCTTGGTCTGTTGAGGAATTTTTTTCTTTCTAGATAATTTCATTGTTATACAGATGTTCCAGGGCTTAAAGAATCCCACATTGTTTTACTGCTTATCCAGTGCTCTCAACTTTTAAAAGCAAACCTTAGGGCTAATTTTCATTGCCAAGCAAGGCAGTATTTCAATTTTTTTTTTTTCAGTTCAGTGCTAGGGATGAACCCAGGGGTTGCTCATGCTAGACAAGGACTCTATGGTTGCATTTTATCCCCAGCCCTGTAATTGAGTCTATCAGCAAAGTTTGCACTGAAAGATGGTGCTTCCAAAATTCTGAAAATAGATCTCCTCAATATCTCTTGACAAGGAACACACTCTACTTTCTTCTGCCTACACAAGTATACTGATTCTATGATCAGGATAGGGTCCCAAGGAGTTATCAGAGAAGAGGAAACTCCACTAGGGACAAGTGGAATCCTTGTTGAACTTTATGGAAAAGAATTTAAGTTGTACAGAGTAAAGGTACAGAGATTTATTAAGGAAAGCAAGGAATACACATTCCATGGAGAATATGGGCCATCTTGAGAGTGATATTCCTATTGGGGTTCTCAACTCAAACTTGGTAAGGTGTGGGCATGAAAGGTCTTTGAATATGATATCAGCCTACTCATTCTCAGGATCCTTAGGCTGGTGATCATCTGATCAATATATTACATTGGAAAGTTCTCTAAATTATAGGTTTCTTAAAATATTATACCTCTCTTTGCTTAGTATATTTATTGGTGGGCTAATAGTATACAGGGTAATTTTCATAAGTGGGCGAATTTATGCTCCCTTAAAGATTTACAGATTTTCTGGAGATTTGGGAGTGACAGGCCCAGGAGAGAGACAGGTTTGGGGAGTGACAGTCTGAAAAGGTATGCTGAGCCTCAGATTAAAACTGTATTTCCATGTCCTTCTCTTATGTCTTCTTTCTACATATTTTAAAATTTCTTCTATCCTGCCTGGATTCCACAAGTTTCAAAGACTTGAGTGTAAAAGAAATAACCACAGAAACTCTTCTCCAAAATACAATATTATAATTTTCTTAGCCAATTTTTGGGATAGGCTAACATTCCTGGAACAGAGATAGGAATTTGAGAATAAAGGGAGAGATACTGAATCACAAAGGAAGTGCCCATGAACCACTAAAATGCTGAAAGGGCCCACGAACAGTTATAACCTAGCCTGTGCTCTTGGTTATGTGCCCCTTTGTGCAAAAGTAACATGAGGGCAATGTGCAAGTACAGGGAAAACTGGCTTGAAATTGTGTAGCTCTGTCCTGGCTCCACCTCTAGTCTAGCCTAGGAACTGTCCCTCTAAAATTATTAATGCCTCACAACCAAGGGGTTTATGTCTTTTCCTCTGGAGATAACCTTTATGGTCCCTTGAGTACTTACTTCTTGCTTTACCCCCAAAGGCTACTTTTTCTTGAGATTGCTTCCATTTTCCCTTGAATATATATCTACTTTCCTAAGTACACCTTTGTCTATGCCTTTGACTGATAAATGCTGAAAGTCTTTTCCATCAAATATACCAAGTACCCTGCTGGTCCTGAGACCTCCTTCTTTCTGGGAACTCCTTGAACCCTTCTTCAGAACCATCTCTTCTCCCAAAATAGGGAACAAACAGATGTGAGTAGTGGCAACATGAGGTTACTAATAAATCTATAAAATGGGCTGACCCCTACATGCTTTCACTTTTTTAAAATTATTTTTTAGTTGTAGATGCAGGTCATGAAATGCCAGTAAGAACATGAGTTACCCTAACTGGGGGACGTCTGTGGCCCTTACACAGACAAGATCCCTGAACTCAGGGAGATAAGGATAATTCCCTCTAACTATAAAATCTGTAAGATCAGGTTCCAAATAGAACCAGTCAGTATGGGCCAAAGGTACCTAGAGTTGTCATGGTAGACTTAAAAGTCTGATGTCATCCTTTCATTAACCAAAAGTCAAGAGGTGGACCTGGGCAGGACTCTTTGGAAACTTCTCTGAGATCCCCAATAAACTTGGAGTACAAGAGAAGCACACTGTCTCTCCTCTCTGAGATAACCTATTCTCTTCCTTGAGATTGTACCCTTTCCCCTTTCCTGTTCCTTCTAATGAACTCATGCCTGGCTGGTTGCACAAGACTATAATCCCAGTGACCTGGTAGGCTTAGGCAGGAGGATCAAAACCAACCTAGGGGTGTAGCTCAGGGGAAGAGCACTTGCCTGGCACGCACAAGGCCCTAGGTTTGATACTCAGCATCACAAAAAATAAAGTTAAAAAGAGTAAATAAAAGACATACCACAATTAAAAAAACAAAAAGCCAGCCTTAGGAGACCCTATCTCAAATAAAACATAAAAATAAAAAGGGCTGGGCATGCTGTTCAATGGTTAAGTCCTGGACTTAATCCCTGGTACTAATAAATAAATAATAAAAAAGATAATAAAAAAGAACAAATGCCTGTTACTCTGAAATCTTTCTGACTTAATCATAAGAATCAGGGTTTGAAGGGGAACCTTTGTGCAGCCCCATGTCCTGTAATGCTGTGAGAGCACTAACCACTTCCAATGAGCTTTTTGATAGAATCCTCTCAGAGATTTAAGTGTAATTCTGTGTGTCTATGTTTTATAAATTGATATCTGTCAGTACTTTCCATAAAACAAATAAATACCTCTCATGTAAAAACATGATTTCCTATGAAGGGTGCACAATATGCCACTCTTAATATTCCACTCAAATGATTTCCACCAAGTCTAAATGGTGGTTCCAAGGGTTACAAGTCTTTGAAGGAATCTGAAAAACAAAGTCCTCAGACCTAATGTAGTAACCTTACATACTACACAGGCATGAATTCTGAGCTTTTGTGGTTCAATGGTAATATCTGTAGTTTCATGTGGAGTACCAAGTTTTGATTTCTGGACAACGTATGTGATTGTCACTCACTCTGTCATGGTTCATTTAAGTAGCTGCAGAGTACCCATGGGAGTCTTTGTTGTACATGCAAGACTAGAATAGTAATCTTTTTACCTACTTCTGCTGGGTTATTTATTATTTAGGTAAGTCAGGTCTCTATAGAAATATAGCCACCAGCAGCAAATTTTGTGGACCTGATTGTGATTTTAGAATAAATGATACTCAAGAATTTGTCTAAGTAGTAACTTGTTGACCTTAGAAACCATGTTCTGATCCTGGAGGGATTAGTGTTTGGCCTGAGGTGTACAACCACTGCTCCAGGTTGTGTATTGGTAAAAAGTAAGTTCTAGTGTGCTTCTGTAGTGTGGAACCTTAGGAAAAATACCCTTATCACATTTGCCAATATCTCTGACTGATTTAGACAAAATGTCATTTGGTCACTCATTAGGCCTGATTGTGAACTTGTCATCTGGTAACTTCTTACAATGCAGTGGGGATGAAAAAACGGAAATTTCAGGAAAGATAGTATCTCTGGAGTAGACCAGATACACAAGGTTTTAGAGATCCTGGCCTTGGGGGTCCAGAAAAGAGTGAAGTTTATGGATAATTATCTATATAGAACTGATACAAAGTTATGAGGGAGGGTCCTTTGGTCTTCCAAGAGAGTGAAGGTTAGAGCCTGGGTGAATGTGGGTAGGGGACTAAGGCTCTTGACTGATCAGTACCCTCAGCAGCAGTGCCATCTGGCTCCAGAAAGACAGCATATCCAAGAAAGGGCAGGAGGCCAAGCAAAGTGTTGGTGGTTATGACTCCCATTCTAGACAGTAGTGTGCAGATATAAAGCTGAAGAGAAGGGTGGACAAAGGCAATGAAAATCTGCCTAAATCTATATACCATGTACTGTCGATTTTTTTTTTTTTTAACTGAGGACTGAATTCAGGGGCCTTTTACCTCTGAGACAGGTCCCCAGGCTTTTTTTTTTTTTTTTAATTTAAAAAACATTTTTTTAACAAATTTTTAATTTTGAGATAGGGTCTCCCTAAATTGCTTAGGACCTCACTAATTTGCCAAAGCTGGTCTTGAACTTGTGATCCTCCTGCCTCAGCCCGCCCATTCATTGGGATTACAGGCATTTATTACCACACACCACTGTTGGGGGTTTCCACATCCCTCCCCTCATGGATTAGGGGAAGAGTTTGTCGGAGGAGGATGGTGGTGCTGATCAACCAATTACTAAGAAACTTATCTAATCAATAAACACAAGAGTCAATACTCTTTTCCAATGAAAGAGGGTGTGATGGATCAGGCCATACCAGTTCTGGCTTCCAACAAAATGGAGGACCCCACCTTCACCTTTATTTATAGTCTCATAGGTAAAGCCCTGACCGGGAGGGGTTTCTTCTGTGAGGAACAGGATGGGTGGAGCTAGGGAAGCCATTTGTTTAGAAAATTAGCATATCCTCAGGGGTGAGCCATTCTGTACAGGGTCACTTACTCCTCTGCTGTCTGAAACAGTCTCCCGTGACTGCCAGTTCCTGGGAGTCAGACCTCTGTATCCCATGGCTCAGTCAAGCCTGATTCTGCTAAATATGAATGACTCCCCACACACCACTGTAGAAATATTTTATTATTTTAACTCGCTAGGCATGGTGACACATACCTATAATCCCAGTGTCTCTGGAGGCCAAGGCAGCAGGATTACGAATTTGAGGCCAGTCTTGGCAATTTAGCAAAAACCCTGTCTCAAAAATTAAAATGGGCTGGGATGTAGCTCAATGATAGAGTGCCCTTGGGTTCAATCCAAATACCTTTTTAAAAAAAAGAAGACATACTTTCAGGTAGCACTAATTATGAAAGACTTTATTTCTTTGACTTTGGCTCTCGCTACCTTCAAAGTAAGCAGTTAAGAGCTTCTTTCTCCTTGGATGGCTGTGCTGGGAGCCAGCCACAGGAACTCATGAGTTCCTGAAGGATGGGTGGAGTCGGTGCCTGGAGCAACTTGAAGCAAGTGCTGCTTAGATTTATTTTAGCTTTTCTTTTATAGTATTAAATAAAGCAGGATTAAACAAGATACAAGTTATAGAGAAATTACCACAAGACCTGTCATTAACCACTTTCCAGCAGGTGTTTAACACTTAGTGGGTACATTAAGGTCAACTTTCTATATTTGCTTAAAATTACTCACATAAGCATATTACAGTGAAAGATATTTTCCTCTTTTCATCCTACTGGCCTTTGTTTACCCTTTGGTGTCAGACCTATTGTCAGCATAATGACTCTTTTGTTTTAAGCTAATTTTACTGAACTGCCAAGCAAAACGTGAATGAATCTTTAGCTCATATTATTATGTTTTTGATTTAGTCTTAAAGGTCTACTCTATTACCTAAACAAGCCCAGTTAAGATTAAGTTAGGCAAGCACAAGGCCCTGGGTTCAATCCCCAGCACCCCAAAAAAAAAAAAAAAAAAAAATTAAGTTAGGTTATTTACTGCCAAACAATCAGTGTGAGTACTTAATTTTACCCTATTATTCTTTATGTCATTGATTTATCCTCTACCTATTATAATACATATTGAGACCTAAGCAGCATAAACTACTCATAACCAATTAACATGCAATGAGGGCATTTGATCTTAAGGTATTTTTCTAGCTGTTTGAGTATGCTTGTTTCTTTGTTCTTTAGTCCTACATTTCCAGGGTGGCCCTTACATCCAAACCTTTGAAGGAAGGACAATTATTGGACATTTGTCCATTTACCATTAACATTAATTATTCATTTACCATTTCCACTGTACACTCTTGTATAGGGAAGAGGTGGATCTGTGGGAGATGGCTCCTCATACTTATTTGCTTGTTTCCCTCTAGGTGGATACCACAAATGTTCCCCAATCTTGTAAGCTAAGTAGGATGGTCCTAGTACAGTGGGGACAATAAGTCTCCTGTTTCATTTGTTAGGCTATTTGGGCAGGTGTGTCAGCATAGGAGCAAGCAATTTCTGTAACTGAAGTTTTCTGAAGAACTCCTCAACTCTGTACTTTCAAACTTATGTGTAATATCGGTACATTTTTTATAGCATTCCTAATCCTCCCCCAAGCTCCACAAACTCATTGAGGTTAAATTCTTATCACAATGATCCAGAGAATATGATTTGCAGTTGTATAGTTATAGGTATGATAACTACAAGAAAACACCCAATTCCTAGGAGAGATGACAGTGGCAATTTCCTGGAATGGTGGTCTTGCCAAGCCCTTTCTCATGCTCAGACCTTGTCAAGCAGCATGGCAGAAACAGTCCCTGCCATAACTGACATGCTTTGAATCTTTCTGGTATTCTAGTTCTATGACCTCTAGACCCAGATTTAAAAGCCACATAATGAATTAAGTTTATCTGGATAATCTCCCCATTTTAAGGCCATTTAACCACATCTGTAGAATTCCTTTTGCCATGTAACCCTACATAATTATACAATAAGCAACCATAAGAAAGCTGAAGTGATTATACTACTTCAAGACAAAACAAGAGACCTTAAATAAAAAGTGGTACCAGAGACAAAGAAGGATATTTCATAATTATAAAAGAGTTAATCTACCAGAAAGATATAACAATTATAAACACATATGCATCTATGCATCTAACAAAGCCCCCAAAATACAGGAAGAAAATCTGATACAACTGAAGGGAGTAGAAAATTCAATAGTAATAGTTATAGATTTTAATACCATATTTCTAATAAGGTGTAGAAAAACTAGGCAGAAGATCAACAAGACAATAAAAGGTTTAGACAACATGGTCTAATGGACATCAATAGAACATCCCATCCAAAAAGAGTAGAGTATACTTCCTCTCAAATATACATGAAACATTCTGTAAGACAGACTACATGCTACCCCTTAAAATAAACCTCAACATTAAAAAGTACTGACACCATCTAAAGCTTTTGAGATCCCTCACAAACCTGGTGTATTTGCAGGTTGGCATGAGGGTCGGGCAGTTTCCTTCACTTTGTCATGACTATTCAGTGGTACACCTGGAGGTATCCAGGGTCCCACATGTATAGGCTACTAGCCTAGAAAGCCAGGCAGCTGAAGTGAAGAGACACATATTCTAGAGGAGTGTCCCTCATGCCACAAAACCAGGGAGGAATGAACGTGCAGGAAATGAGGTATGTCAAGGATCACTTTCTCCCGTGTCTCTCTTTGTAACTTCAACTTCTATGTCACTAAACTCCATTGTACAGGAATTCGTGGATGACCACCTACCACCACAGACCCACAATCTTGATTTCTACCATGCTCTGAGACTATATCTTCAGGTCAACAGCATTGGCTTAACACAAACTACCAATCATTGTTCCATAAAAACTGCTCCAGACAAAGAATGGTTTTAATTGACAGCATTCCAAATAAGATGGTCATTACATGTATTTGGAGATATACATAAACTACTTAAATGATCTCATTTAGAAAAAAAGATTCTGTGAAATCAGTGTGACAAATAGGAAGAGATTCTGGTGAATTAGAATGAAAGTGACAAGCCCAAATTATGCATATAAAGATTAAAACAAACAAAAAACACAAGAGAAGGATGGAATAAGGAGGTAGAGACATTAAGCCTGTCTTCAAGTTAATGAAGGGCCAACATGATTCCCTAGTGGAGGAAACAATGCAATCTAACATTGGACATAGCAAGAAGCATGTTAAGACACAGAACCAAAATTCTTATAAATCATTCACATGTAGAGAGGAATATTATACTTAGGATTTTTCTTATAATATTAAATGATATGGGAAAATCTTGAGAAGAATCAAAGAATACCATACTATCTAAAATTTTTAAATGTTTTATGTGGGAAAAATGATGTCATGACAGTTCTCAAGATAATACAAGAATTTGGGAAAATATTGATTCCTTTGTGTTTTCTATGCACTTGCAAAAATAAACAATGAAAATATGTTTAAATTTTAGACAGAGCTATCTCTGTCTTTGGTATTTCACACAGGTACACAGATAGTGAGAAGGGCTGCGGAGGGCATAGCTCCTAAGGGTGGCCTTGTATATCAGTGTGGACTAGGCAACCAGAAGGCAACCAGAAGGTGGAATCCTGAGATTCCACGACATCCTCCACCTTCTAATTCTGTTATTGCAACTCCAGGCTGTTACCTGGCATATGAGCACTTCCTCCTATTGGAGCCTGAGCCACAGGCAGAGACTTAGACTCTGGGTTTGGGCATCTTGTGCCTTATTTTTATGGCTAAGGATTTGAAGAGTTGTGGGATGCTGACAAAGTTTATTCCAAAAGTAAGTTATGAATTGAATCTACGTGTGTGTGTGTGTGTGTGTGTGTGTGTGTGTGTGCGTGTGACTGGGGATTTGAACTCAGGTATGCTTTACCACTGAGATACACTCCCAGTCCTTTTTATTTTTTATTTTGAGACAAGGTCTCACTAAGTTTCCCAGGTTGGCCTTGAACTTGTAATCCTCCTGAGTCACTGGTATTACAAGTGTGTGCCACTGTGCCTAGTTTCAAGTCTGTGTTCTTTATTCTTGTTTTGATTCATTTTTTTTTTTGTGTAAGGAAACTGAGTTTTTATCACAATAAAAACTCCCTTTTTTATAATTTATAAATAGACTTCATCCATTATATTTGTATAGCTCAATGATTTTTATTAGTTTACCAAATAGTACAACCATCACCATGATCAATTATTTTTAATTTATTATTCATTTGGCTCTCTTCTTCCCAGGTTCTGGTTCTACTTCCATCACAATCTTCAGCATGGCAATATCTCTCAGTAATGTTTCTGGTCCAAGGACAGAAATGAGCATCCTGGAATCCAATCAGTACTTACGCTTTCAGTTGGAAGAAAGTAAACAGAACTTGCGAGACCTCAGAGAGAATACCTCACTTCCAAAGCTACTGCTTTCTCCCTGGCCAATTACCTACAGAAATACCGTAAGTCCTATGGGGTCATGGTCACCAAAGTGATAAATGATTGTCTATCAGAAGCTAAATACTTTTCAAACTTTCTTCTTCCCTATTCTTCATCAAAATAAATTGCATCCCAGTTGTACTCCTAGAAAGCCAGAAGTGGGTTTTTTGCCCTCAATTTTGAAGGGGATGAAAGAACTGAAGCATAAAGGAATACATTTTTCAGGAAGGAAGTAGGGAGAAATAGAGACTAAAATCTTGATGAAGGTGCTAAATTGTCTTTTTTCTCTCAGGAACTTGTGTCACCACTTTTGACTGAAATCTCAGGATTCAATTTAACTATTCCTGAATACCTATTTGTAAAGCACTATGCTAAGAGAGAAAGAAGTAAGAGTGCATCCTACCTGCCTTAACGAAGCTTAAAGCTATCTGTTCCCGACTGACTCACAGATATTTACAATGAGAACATCAGTAGCAGACAAATAGGGAAGTCTTGATGCCTTGAGAAGCTTCTGTTCCCACTCAAGCTCAAAGAAGACATTCCTCACATTCTGGTTAGATTGAGGGTATTTCCAGGAAAACCAGAGACTCTGTAACACCCTTTCTATCTCTTCTTGAATGAATATGAATTTTGTCGACAAAAAAGTCCAGGGCAACTTCCAGGTTCTGGGTTATGTATGAGACATTTGAATAAAATGAGAATAAGAACAAGTGGAGACCACCAATCTCAGTAAAGTTCAGTCCAGTATAAAGTCACAGTCAGTTCTCATATTTGGAAATCCACTGGAAAACCCCAAATCTATTGATAATGAGGAGAAAGAAGAGATACTGTAGTGACAGAGAACCACATGGGAAATGGGCATGAGTAGAATAGAGATATCAGAAGAGGATTCCTAACATTGAAGTTGAGTTTGCTTTCAAATTTCTGTAATTTTTCAATGAATCAATGGGGAGGGGTAAAATTTGCTATCTAGCCAGGCACGGTGGTACATGTCTATAATTCCAGTGACTCTGGAAGCCTGAGGCAGGAAGATCGCAAGTTCAAGGTCAGCCTCAGCAATTTAGGAAAGGCCCTAGGCAACTTAGAGAGACCCTGTCTGAAACTAAAAATAAAAAAGGGCTGAGGATGTTGCTCAGTGGTTAAGCATGCCTGGGTTTCAATCCCCAGTACCAAAAAAAAAAAAAAAAAAAAAGCTATCCAACTTATTGTCATAGTCACACAAGTAAAACTTAAAGCCAACTTGTTAAAGAAGTTAAAGGTCGAGCTTGGGGATTGTGGAAATATTAAGAGTTCTTTTAAAAAAAACATCATTTATGTACCATAAACACAACTTCCAGACAAACATTTTTGAAGATGAAGAAGAAAGATGTTACCTAGGACTTTAGCATAAAATTAACATAGAGCAGTGGTTTAAAAGCAAGTGTCTAGTGGTGGTGTGTGCCTGACACCTGTAGTGCAGCTACTTGGGAAATTCAAGTGGGAAGATCACTTGAGTCTAGGAGTTTGAGACCAGCCTGGGTAACATACTGGGACCCTGTTTCAGCAAAAACAAGGGCATGTACTCTTGGGCAATGCTTCCTGGTTTCAAATCTCACTTGTTTTATAATACCAAGAACATACCCTAATTTAAGTATAGACTTTTATTAATAATAATGTATCAACTATTATGGTTAATTCATTATGACAAATGTACATGGCTAATGTGACACATTAATAATAGGGGAAACATGTTAGAGGAAGAGGGGGATATATGGAAACTCTCTGTACTATCTGTTAAGTTTTGTGAGACTAAACTGTTTTAAAAATTCAAAGTCTATTATGGAGCTAAAGAAAGGTGGAGTGTTAAAAAAAATCTAACTTGTTTATCTTCTGTGGACCTCAGTTTTCTTACCTGTACTGGCAAAAGTATCTCTGCAGATAGTGGTGATAATTATATGATGATAATTTTTGAAAACCAACTAGAATAGTGCCATGGCAAACACGAGTATTGGTTCTCTCTGACCTAAGGCAACACATGTTAAAATTTGAACATACATCTTTTAGGTCTTCCCTCCACCCCCCATATACATATTTGGGGGTGGGGTACTGGGGATTGAACTCAAGGGCACTCAACCACTTAGCCACATCCCAGCCCTATTTTGTATTTTATTTAAAGAAAGGGTCTCACTGAGTTGCTTAGTGCCTTGCTTTTGCTGAGGCTGGATTTAAACTTGAGATCCTCCTACCTCAGCTCCTGAGCCATTGGGATATATGCGTGTACCATCATGCGTGGCTCCCATATACATTTTTACATAGTTGTATTCAGATACATTTTTCAGTCTTTGAAATACTTGGGGATTACTGGAAACTCAACACAGGAGATCCATTATGTTTCCAGTTCTTGGTGTCTTTCCAAACACACAGGAAATCACTATTTCATGCTCTAGCTTAGTGTTTAAGAGGCTGAAAGATTTGGTAATTATAGTCAGATCTCAGGAAATGTGAATTCTGACTGCTAAATACCAATTGAATCACCTTGCCAGGTCATTTTATCTGCTCACAAACTTCTTTTTCCTTACCTCTAAAATAGGAGTAGTTTGGAGATTGAGAAGTAAAGATGTGGAAATCTCTGTACAGAGTGGGTACAGGAGTTACTTTTGTCCCTACAACGGACCTTGCCTTCTCCCCTGAAGGTAGAGACCACAGCAGTATGTTCTGCTTTCCACTGAGACAAGCATATCTATCTTTCTCAGAGTGTGAGGAGAACAAAGAACTCATTAAATCTGTGCTGGAAGAGGAGCTGCAATTGAGGAGGGGGATCTGTTAGAGGAGACAGAACGAGATGCAAGACTTGGGTAAGGAGGTACCTGTATGAAAATAATGAATACTATTTGAAGTGGGGCTTCCCAGGCCACTAGAATAAAAAGTGAATGTGTGCAAGGAGAAGGGCAGTAATTACACAGAACAGGCACAAAACTACACAAAGACAATGGGGTTGTTGCCAGTTAGGTCTCTGGGGTTTCTCCTTAAATAACAAATGAGTAAAATGGAAACAGATGCCAAGGTTGGAATAATAGGTATGTGGGCTTCTAGCTTTGTGTCCTTGGGGCAAATTTACCCAATTTCTGTAGGTTTGTTTACCTTAGCGATCTCATCTGCAAAGTGAAAATGCTGACAGTATCTAACTCAGAGGGTTTATGAAGATTAATACATAATTACAAGTGAAAGAACCATCTCTGACACATGAAACTCACACTATTTGCAATAATCATTATATTTTGTCTTATTTTATATAGGTGTGGATTTGTAATTAGTGGGCTTTTTTTCTTTTTCCCTTTTTGGTACCAGGGACTGAACCCAGGGGTGCTCAACCCCTGAGTCACATCCCCAGCCTTTTTTATTTGTTCATTTTGAAACAGGGTCTCACGAAATTGTTTGAGGGCCATCAATTAATTGCTGAAGCTTGGCTTTGAACTTGCAATCTCCCTGCCTTAGGCCTCCAGAACAACTGAGATTATAGGCATGCGCCACTCTGCCTGGCCATTGGGCTTTTTTTATAGAGATATTTTCAAGCTTTCCAAATGACTTTCCATGATAAAAGTGTTTCTCCAACTTTATTTTTAAATATTATTAAAAATAATAATGTGGAGTATTGACTGTTAGGACTATCAGATAGACAACTGAAGTAGTTGTTAACTGGAAAATGAATTATTAATTTGCTCAGGACCAGCACTGCCCCTCCTTGGAAAGTTTCAGGCTAGGATAGATTGGGACATTCAAAAATGTCTGTTAAACCCTTTGTTGAACTGGAAATCCTGAAGATTAGATATGTAAAACCCACTAACAGCAGAGTTCTTTGATTGAAGTAAGGCATCTGACTCCTGCTTCTCCTGAATTTATGCCTTCACTTCCCCTAACACTTCATAAGAACTCTGGGATAATTTGGACAACAATCTGTACTTAGTAGGAAAGTGTGGAAGGAGATTCAGGCATCAGATTGGCTAGATGACTGTAAATGTTAATCAGGCTTAGGATTACATGAGTCTAAGCATTAACTGAATAACTACTTATATGTGTAAATGCTACTTACTGGGTGCTATAAAGTTGGATAGATGTTTTACTGTCTCAAGCCTCACAGAGGTTCACATTTTACATTGGAACCCATAAGAAATATTTATATAATAATTATAAAACAACAAAATCTCACATAGATTGGGAACTTCATTTACTCCTGATGATAGTCTATCTTCAGGTCATTCAAAAGAAAGCTGTCCTTCTGATCTTTACACTGATTTTTCATCTTTCAATTAACACCAGATATCTTGTCCAACACTTCCATCCCTGGGCTTATTTGGTCCACTACTGCATAATGCTTGGGTGTATATTATAAGGAATGGATTGGGTTGAAGTGAGGAACTAAAGGGGCATTCCAAAAAAGCCAAGTTAGTAAAAACTCCACAAACCCAAGGCTGTTTCTTTGTTCCCTTTGTTCCAGGCAAAATTATACAACTTGGGCAGGGATTCAATTTGGCAAGTTCCTTGGGGGCATTTTAGATATCTCTGCTTCCGTAACCTCCATTCACGATGTTTACTCCTACAATTTACTTTTCTTTTCCACCTTAGGAAATTTGAAAACCATATTTCAGGCTCAGGCCCAAGAACTGACCTACTTACACGGCAGAAAATACAGGAAGGGAGAAGGCGTCTGTTATCTTTTCAGTCAGCACGTGAAGAACGCTGTCAAATCCTTTGAGAGCGTTCTCAGGAGCACTGGCATCACTGGGCTATCATGGACAAAGACTCTGTGAGCAAACTGACCCAAGGAAGCAAGCTGGCAGAGAACCTTGCCCACAAGCTCACCACGGTAAATTGGCTAAAGGCTCTGAAGATTCTCTCCAAGACTCCCAGAGGAGTGGGGGGAAATACAAAGTTATTCACAAAGTAGATAACTTTAGTTTTGGAGTATGATCTTTAACCTGCATGCTATTATCTCCTTTTTAGAAAACTAAGGGTGAATACTTGTAATATTCTTTCTTGAGTCCTTAGTTTTTAATCAGTAAGAGGTGGTTTACTTCATCTTGATGAGTGTGACAAGAATTCATATTTATTTCTGAAGATATTTATTAAATATAGGATTTCTTGGTTGACATTTTTGTTTTATTCACATTATTTTAAAGATGTTATTCAGTGTCTTCTGACTTACATTGTTTTGAACAAGAAATTGGTTCATATTCTTACATTTGTTCCTTTGTACATAAAGTCCTTTTTTTCCTCTGCTGCTTCTATGATTTTCTATTCATTACTGATTTATTTATTTATTTATTTATTTATTTATTTATGTAGCCAGGGGGAGTACCAGGGAGCAAACCCAGGGGCACTTAACCACTGAGCCATATCCCCAGCTCTTTATATTTTATTTAGAGACAGGGTCTTGCTGAGTTGTTTAGGGCCTTGCGATTTGCTGAAGTTGGGCTTTGAACTAAAAATCCTCATGTCTCAGCCATCACAAGGTGCTGGGATTAAGGTACCCAGCTTATCACTGTTTTTTAAGCATTGATTATGATGAGACTTTGTATAGTTTTCGTGTTTATTTTATGTATTATTTTGGCACCTGCCAAGTTTGTAGTTCTCTCAAATTTGAAAACAACCCCCCAACCATATAGATAAACATATACATATATAAACATATATATATATATATATATATAATATATATGTTTTTTTTCTTCTGCTCTATCTTCGTCTCCGAGAGATTCCAATTATATTAGGGTGGTTTGAAATTTTCCCACAGTTGAATCTCCATCAATTTTTGTTCAAGCTTTTTTTTTCTCTCTTCTCTCTTTCTGGGTTTCATTTTAGATAAAGTTTCTATTTCTAAGTCTTTAATTCATTCATCTTTATTTGGCACTATAGAATTTTCTGTTAATCTCATCAAGTGTATTTTTCATCTCATTATTTTTTTTACTCATTTAAATTTATATTAGGTCTTTTAAAAGGTCTTCCATATATCCTTTTATCATGTTTTCTTCTACCTTCTTTATTTAAAAACAATTTGTTTTTTTCAAGGTGATAGATTTTATTAGGCAGGACAAGAACAACTATTAGTCTGTGACTAATTTTTTCTCACTACTGAGTCAATACTCTTTAAAAAAAATCTTATTCTTCAGAGCAGTTTTAGATTTCTAACAAAATTAAATAGGAAGTATAGAGAGTTCCCATGTGCGCCCTACCTCCACACATATATGGCCTTCTCCACTACCAACATCTCACATCAGAACGGTACGTTTGTTACAACTGATTAATTTGAATTGACATGTTCTTATTTAACATTGGGGGCAGTACTATTTTGAATCTTCTAACCAACGCCCCCTTTACTACAAGGTTTTTGTTTTGTTTTATGTGTTTTACTCTGGTGGAAACATCAACTATTATAAGTTCCAGAGATAATTCCTTTGGGGAAGTTTTTTCCTCTTCACATAATTTTCTCACACACATCCTAATCAGTAGTTAACTAAGGAAGGGGACATACATCTAAGGTATTCTCCCTGCACAGCAGTCTCCTCTCTAGTATTCTATCCACATTTACCTTACCACTGACTTTGTCCAGTTCCTCCCCCTAATTTCCCACCCACCACTTGGCAGTCTAGAAATCTCAGGCAGAGTTTATCTTTGTTTTTCTCTCTCAGGGATCACTTACTGTACTGTATGAGATCTGCTACTCCCTCCCACTACACTTTTTTGGCTGCTTAAGGTAGGAGGACGAATCAGCTCCCTATTACTCCATGTAGGCCAGAATAAGAAGTTTCCATCCATTCCATCTTAGAGGACAGAAAGAAGAATATGACAGAAGGTAGTTTGTTATAATGGAAAGAGCTCTGGACTAAAAATCAGAATTCCATGGGCTCTAGTCTTAGCACTGTATTTACTACCTTTGTGAAATTGATTGATCCCTTCTTGAATTCTGTTTTCTCATCTGTAAAGTGGGTCAAATCATACATTCTCTGACTGCTATAGAGATCAATTGAAGGTAAGATTCATGAGTGTATTTTTCTTTTGTGGTTAGCTTAGGCACTGAATAGAAAATGGACTTCAGAAAGATGATATATACTGATACACTCTTCTTTTTTTAAAATTGTAGTTGTAGATAGACAAATGCTTTTATTTTATTTGTTTATTTTTATGTGGTGTTAAGGATAGAACCCAGTGACTCACACATGTTAGGCAAGTGTTCTGCCACTGAGCTACAGCCCCAGCCCCCGATACACTTTTCATAGAAAGAATCACCCATGAAAGCATTACAGGAAGTAAAGCAGAGACAGGTTTATACCTGGAAAGTCCCCTGGTTTTTGGAGTGGAATAGAACAGGGTCATTTGTCCTCTCCTCTGAGAGTGGGCTAGGTTTTTTATGATGACAGTAATGGTACTCACAACCATGGTCTAGCAACCAGCCTTATGCAGAAAATAAAGGTTATAGCTGGAGAAGTTCAGAAGCTGGGCAAGTATCCTGTAAGCTGGGGAAAAAAAGACATTTTAAACTTTTTGTCCTGACTCAGGTAGTGAATGTCATAATGATGATTCATCATGTCAGGAACATTCCTGTCCTTGGGGCTCAGGGAAGTCTGCCAGGCCACTTCTCAAAAGATACAACCTGAGGCTTCCTGGAATAATTCTCTGAGTGCTCTGAACAAATACGTAGAGTGTAATGTCTCTGATCACATAGGCCTCATGTTTTCAATGTGCAAAAAGTGACCTATTTAACTTCTGACTAGCTCTTTCTGTTTTTGGTTTGCAGAAAATAATAATAATAAGGATGAAGACCTACAAAGACTACTGGCTCTCAGGTAACTGAATGAGGAGGGAGCTGATGATGAAATTCAACCTAGAGAGGATTCCAGAAGCAAGGGATCAAGAGGTCAAATGTCTCAAATTTAGGAAAAAACAGAAACTACTTATTATACCTGTTTCATTTAATCATTTTATAATTACGTATCCTTTTAAACATGGTCATCTGTCAGACACAATGGTGCACACATGTAATCCCAGCAAATCTGGAAGCTGTAAGGAGGATTGCAAATTCAAAGCCAGTCTCAGCAATGTACGGAGTCCCTAAGCAACTTAGTGAGATCCTGTCTTAAAATGAAAAATAATAATTACTGGGAGGTAGCTCAGTAATTAAGCACTCCTGGATTCAATTCCTGGTACCAGAGAAAACAAACAAACAAACATGGTGGTCTGTTTTGTTTCTAGCTCTTGAATTACTTCCCATTTCTTAGCAATTCCTCAAGTTCAGGTAACTAGTCAATCTAACCAAAGGTAAATTGAGCAGGAATTCCTAGTTCCTGTGGTTTAAAAGCCTGTGTGGTTATAAACCAAAGTGAGGGATTGGGAATGTAGCTCTGTGGTAGAGCACTTACCTCACATGTGCAGGGTCCCGTGTTTGAACACAACATTAGCCACCAAAGAAAAAAAGAAATAAGCAATAACAACAGCAAAACTAAGACAAAATAAGATATCTATTTGGTTTCTGCACAATTATCAGGAAGTATGTTGGCAGAAGTTTCATAGGCAGAAATTTACCTTGAAAAATAAATTCAATAATACTTGAAATAGCAGGTATCTAGAAAGAAAGATCTAAAAACCACAAGAATCCTGGGAGGTTTTGTTGTCTCAGAATTCAATATTCAATGAACCACTTCATATAATGTTAAGTAAAACTGGTACACAGCTTTGTGAATCCAATATTATAGCTCTCTCTGTGGCCTAAGTGTCATTTAGCGTAATTGCTGGGTCTACTTCGTCATCCATAATATACTATATCCCAAGCACAAATGGATTTTTTATACTTCCTCTTTAATGGGATGGCCTCTTTGGTTTTCAAAACCTCTTCCATCAACTTTGGATTAGGACTAGTTATTAAGCTATGGTTCTAGACTACCTTGATTTAATCTCTTGTCCTGCCTACCCTACCAGTTTCAGCAGGGAGGTCCCAAAAGAAGAAGTGAGTGAAATCGTGGAAGACTCACTAGATGAACGGTATTTGACTCATTCTAGCCACTGTGACTGTCAACAGCCTTCCAGCAGCAATGCTTTCTTGTCTAATACACAAGAAACCACCTCTGCTATTGGTATAGCCAGTGAGTACTCCTCTTAAAAAGAAAATAAGAGTCCAACAAACTTTCAGTAGCTTCTATATTCTTCATGCTCACCATGAAGACTGAGAGAGGTCATCTCTGCAGGCGAGTCCTAAAGATTTTCCTGGGTAGAGTTATGTGCCTGTAGTCTCAGCTACTTGGAAAACTAGACAGGAGGATTGCTTAAGCCCAGGAATTCAGGGACATCCTGGGCAACATAGCAGGATCCTATCTCTTTAAGAGAAAAAAAAAAAGATTCACCTTGAAAAGGTGATTGGGTTGAAGATCCTTGGCAGGTCAGATAATTTGCTTTGTTTCTGGTCCATGCCTTTTCTCAGTTACTTTGGGCCCCAATGTCATATGTAAACTCTGCCACTACCGCACCACATGTACAGGATCTAAGACCTCCTTCTTTAAAATGGGACAGCTTATATTTCCTGAAATGGTCTTGATAATATGGTTTCTGAACAATGTCCTAAGTTTTTCTAAGTGGTCAAGAATGTCGAAAACATTTCCTATATTGCAAAAATATGGTTCCGTGGCTTCTCACTTTCCTTCTTTCCTTGGGTGCTTTTTTCTCCCATAAGTTTCTGTCTGAGTATCAGAATATCAGGTGATTTCCCTAAAGTCAAGACTGATTTGGGCAACCCTTTGGAAAAGTGGACAAAGTTCCCATCTTTGTATAGAACCAAGGTTTGTTTTTTGTTTTTTAAAATCTTTGTGGAATTAGTCTCAATACTATAATACAGTCCATATCTGCTGGAGAAAAGGCTGAACTTAACAGCAATGACACCAACATGTCTCCTTTCCAATAACCTTAAGCTCCTCCAGATAAGAGGTTCTTGAGGTTGCAGCTTCATTGATGTGTGTATGGATTAAAACCTCAATCTTTATCTCATCTTCCTCACTTGTTTGATTTTTCTTTGGGGATAAAAGTTTGGATTGCTAGGAGACTATATGCCTTATATATTCTTCTAGGCCAGAAAGTAGACCATATTGATTTGTTCACTATGAACTGAGCTTTTTATAGTGAAGTAAAACAATATCAGCAATATCAGGTCTGTCTTTCTACCTCTTTTTGTTAGTGGTGGATATAAGTATGTGCTTTTTATTATTCAAATCATCTTCCTTCAAAGGCCTCTTTATGCTGTGTCTCATTAGATGTGGGATATAGTAGAGAGAAAGATATTCCCCAGTACTGAAGCAGTTCAGGTACCACCCACCCCAAAATATCCTGGCCATAAAAGCTTCTCTTGTTAGAAAGATTTTTACAAAGAGTGTCACAGGATTTCACAGGAGTTCTTCAGAAAGCTCAGTGTGGTTTGAAGCTTCCTTTTTCTTATAAATGCCAGGTTAGCAGACAAAACATGTGAAAATTCTGTCTAGCCTGAGAATATGGGACAAAGAGTAACTGTTAAGTTCCCACCTACTCCACTGTCATGTAACCACCCCACTGAGTATAAATCTAAAAGAATTTCCAGACTCAGGGTCCAGAGATTTTTAGGCATTGGCCCCTGTAGACCATTGCAGCTTAAATAAACTTGCTTCCTGAAACTTTCTTGGGTGTCCAACCTCACCTGTCCTCCATCAATACCTAGAGTTAGTTATACTAAGAAGGTGGCCATACCTTTCCCAGTGCTGGATGGGCCCCACTGGGAGGCTTTTAGTGTTTTCCCACCTGTCAAACTTCCTTACACTTCCCAAATTCTTGTGTGGGAGGCAGCCCTGTGGAATCTGCTTAGCACTTGGCCATACTTTGTTTGAAACCCTAAGGGCTCTTGAACTTGGTGTTCCTGGATGAAAGGATGAAGTTCACAGAATGATGAAAGGAAGGAATCTTGAGGAGAGAACCCTGGCTACTCCATTAATGACAAAGATTCTTTTTTTCTAAATTTTCTTAATTGGTTCTTTTTAGTTATACATGACAGTAGAATTCATTTTGATATAATTGTACAAGCATGGATATGTCTTATTCTAATTAGGGCTCCATTCATATGGATGTACATAATGGTGGGATTCACTATCTTGTATTCATGTAGACATACAGGAAAATTATTTTGGATTCATTCCTTTTCTTATCCTCCTTCCCTTCCTTTCCTTGCCCTTTGTCTAATCTACTGAGTATCTATTCTCTCCCCCCCATTATTGGAGAATCCTCAAAAACTAGGATTGGAACCACCATTTGACCCAATTATCCTACTCCTTGGTTTCTATCCAAAAGATTTAAAATCAGCATACTACACTGCAGCCAAATCAATGTTTATAGCAGCTCAATACACAATAGCTAAGGTATGGAACCAACCCAGGTACCTTTCAAAAGATGAATGGATAAAGAAATTGTGATCTATATACACAATAAATTATTACTTAGTCATAAATAAGAATGACTTTATGACATTTGCAAATAAATGGGCCTGGAGACTGTCATGCTAAGTGAAGTGATGAAGAATCTTTACCTCATTTCATGTCTTGGTGGAATGGCTACTGAAGATGAGATTTGGAAGTTGCAGCAGCACCTGAAGGAAACGCTTTTCATTAATGACTGCCTGCAAGAAAACCTGGAATATCATCTCAGCATCTTTGATTGTGGAAATGGTAAGGGAAGCACAAGTTGGCAAGCTTCTGGCTAAGGGCATGTCACTGGGGAAGAGCTTCACAGATTTTAAGCACTTTGATATACCTTACTTCACTTATTTTCCCAAATGACCTAGGTAGGGAAGGAGGTCAGATACTATCAGTCCCATTTTATAAGTAAATAAAGATGTTTAGATAGAGACTTGTCCCAAATCCAAACTATGCCTCTTAGAGTCTCTGACCACCCATTCTCGTGACTCCTGTGTTATATACCATCTGTTTCTCTATACTGTGTG
The DNA here is from genome assembly GCF_902686455.1 of Sciurus vulgaris. Classification (NCBI taxonomy): domain Eukaryota; kingdom Metazoa; phylum Chordata; class Mammalia; order Rodentia; family Sciuridae; genus Sciurus; species Sciurus vulgaris. The sequence continues at coordinate 111,045,418 of NC_136461.1, forward strand.
CTGTTTGCTGGTTGTGATTCAGTAGAACCTGAGCTCTTCATCAGGATGAGGGTCTCATCTGCTGCCACTGTCATTCACTTCCTTATATCTTGGTTATTCATCATCATCTCCAAAATTGTTCTTCCCATACCCTCCTGTTAGAGTATTATCACCTAGAGGCTATCATTCTACAACATTGTACTAGGCCAGAAGAATAGGGACCAAGTGCCTTCTTACATCAGAGCAGCATTCATCAGGTGGGAAAAATCTCCTTCATATTGCAGCCATTGGGTATGATAATATGTGACTACATTCATTGAAGAGCCTGAGAAAATTAAACTTCTGCCCCATCCTAGTGAAGTCATAGCCCTTGAGTCTCCATGGTTTTCTTCCTGGGCTGAGATGGAATGGAAGGACATGAAATTTCCAGAAAGCATTCTCTTAATCAGATGTGTGTAACTTGCCTAAATGATAATTATTTCCTGGGATAGGATGCACTTCCAACCTCTACAGGAAGAGCCTGGATTCCACTGCCCAGCTGGGTGAAAACAAAGTCCTCAAAAAGGAATACCAGAGACTCCCTGCTAGCCTGCATTCTATTTTCAGAGGTAGGTGGTCAAAGCTCACCAATGTAAGGTCACTCTTAGAATGTTCCTTTCTCTTGCCACACCCAAAATAGAGAGGGGAGACCAGAGCTGCCAGAAGCCTTGTGACCCATAATTGACATTTTTATTCTTAATTTAGAGAAGAATACTTTCCAGGTGCCCCCTCTTCAGGCTGCCAGGCACCAGTAACTCTCAGTAGCTCTGAGAAATTCACCATTTAAGTACAAATTGCACCCTACTATAAATCACACCCACTATAACAAGCCTGAGAAGAACAGACCTATAAAATTTAAGGAAACAATTAATTATTTTAATTGAGGAAAATTTGCCAAGATTAAATTCTCCCCTAGAGTACTAAAAGAATAAGTAAACATAATTTAAATTCTCAGTCAGTTGTTTCTGAGGAAGTATGACCATAAAGGTGCCATAATACTAAAAAGGAGCAAAAGGGGCATGGTGGCGCATGCTTGTAATCCCAGTGGCTCAGGAGGCTGAGGAGGAGGATTGTGAGTTCAAAGCCAGCCTTAACAATTTAGTGAGGCCCTAAGTAACTTAGTGAGACCTTGTCTCTAAATAAATGTGAAAAATGGGGAGCTGGGGATATGCCTCATTGGTTTAGTGGCCCTGGGTTCAATCCCTAGTACCCAAAATAAATAGAAGCAAAAGTTCCAGTTTTCAGACTGATGGGAATAAAGAACTAAACATTGAAATAAATCTAGTTCATGTTGATCCTTGGCAAAATGTAAATTTATTGTATTAAAATTATAATATTCTAGTCACTTTATTGTGCCCAACTCTTACTGTTGAGGAAAAACAAAACAAAATCTAAACAAACAAAAATCTTAAGATTAGCAAAAATATTTACAAAAATGCAAAATGTCTTCAGCTTATTTATTATCCCCAGCCATGGTATTTACTGAACTCTTTTTGTGGGTAAGCCCACCTCAATATCTATCCCTGCCCAACATTCAGTAAGAATCAGCCAAGATCACCTGGTATTCCTCCTACCCTCTCAGGTCTATAGTTTGCTTTTGCTCCCAAGACCCTTCTGAATAGGACTCAGACTACTGGAATCACTTTACCTGATGGCTCAGAGAACTGGAAATTTTGGGAAGCTCTGTCAATCCCAAAGCACCCAGCAACCATGCCTGCAGAATATTTACCCATATTTGACAGGTGCAGGTGCATGAATGCCCAGTTACTTGACTTGAGGTAGGTCTTTATGGTGAATGAACTTTGGGAAAGAGAATTTGGAGGCCAACTTTGTAAAGACCTTAGCTAAACAGAAGGAAATCCTTACCTTGGTAGACACATTGAGAAAGAAAGTGAGATGCTTGAGACTGTGAGTAGAATGACTAAAATCTTTAGGGCTAATGGGAAAGAAGCCCTGATGGAAGAGAGAGAAAAACAAAGAGAATGACAAGAAATAGGGAAGATCTACTCAGTATCTTTTTTATTGGTGTATTATAATTATCCATAATAGTGGGATTCATTATGTCATTATTTGTATATGCACATAATTTGATTAATCTCATTCCCCTTTTCCTCCCTTCATCCCTGCCCCTGCTCTACTGTACTGATTTCCTTTCTATTATTATTATTATTACTACATTATAATTATATAAAAATCGAGATTCATTGTGGTATATTTATACATGGACATAGCATAATTTAATAGAATTTATTTCCTAGTATGTCCCCATTCCCTCCTCTTCTATCTCCTCCTGGATCTCCTTCCTGTACTGTATTAGTCTCCATTTTATTTTAATGTCTACTTAATATCTTTAGGTAATGTTATCATAATAACCTGGTGAGTTTTCAACTTACCAAATGCCTGGACTCTATACCTAGAGAATTTAAATGGTTTCAGATGGAAAGCTCCCATGTGTATATAACATGTGGCTAGAGATGAGGAAGATCATAGATCTACTAAATTTCAGGTTGCCAGCATGGAAGTCTCCTAAATGTGCAGCTAACTTCAAAAAAATCCATTAATAGAATTTGCCTCTTTTTCAATGGTTTTGTTTTTGTAGCATGCAAAAAAAATTGAGAGAGAAAAAGAGATGATGAATTAAACCTATGATCTAGCTAACACATAGCAGAGTCACTCAAACTTTTTTGGCCACAAATTTGGAAAAGATTAAATGATGAAGAACACCTAGGAACGAGAAATAAGTACTTTCTCACTTTTCATATGAGAACTTTGTTATACTGAAAATATTTTTAGAAATGCTTCTAAGGAGCACCCAGGTATGGAATTAAGTTTGTGGAGTGTTGGTCTCTACTGGATTAACTTAAAGTTGCTCTTTATTTGCTAGTTTTCCCTTTATTCTTTGTGATGAGTCCTTCTCTGTATCCCACCTTATCTCTTTAAAAGAACATTTACATGAGCGTTTCTGTAAAGCACTATTATACCAACCGAGGTCACTCAACAGCCTCTAAGCCTGCTGGCTTCCTTCAGATGGTAACCTTTCAACTCTGATGTAATGGAAAAGGATTGAAGCCTGGATTTTAATACCAGATTTTCTACCTACAGGTCATGTGGCTTTAACATACCACTGTCTTCTCATGGCTAAAGATGGAACTTACTTGCATGGTGTCTAAGGACCCTGCTGGCTTTCACATTCCCTTGGCCCCACCCTCCTATTGGATTTGGAAGTGGGGGTTGGTTTCCCTGCAAATTATTCTCTTTTTCTTATAACAAGCTGTTTCTGCTAATAGCCTTTGAGCAGGGCTATTAGCGTGAGGTGGCAGGACTCTGTGTCCTGTACCACAGGCATCTACTCCTAATCACTCCTCCTCCAAGATGGCAGTTCATCCCCATAGCTTATCCTCTCAACTGCACTCCTTGTGCACCTGGCATCTATTGTCACCTAGGTCCTTCACCAGTCCCAGTTAGGTATCAGCAAGAACTGACAGAAGATTCTTATTTAGTTTTGTTTTTTCTTTTTCCCTGCTTAAGGTAACAACTAATATTCAGAACTATGAAAAATTATTGTCTAATTTCAACAAAGAATAGACAAAACAGTTCCTCAATTGATGAGAAAAACTAAAACAACAGCAACAACAAAAATGAAAACCCAAATCTGAAAGCAAAAGGGCTCCATCTCTGAAAACCAAATTTCACAGCCACTCCTGATTTTCACTCCAAGTGGATAGTTTGCAGAAATCACAGCCCTCCAGCATGCAGACATGATGAGCGTCTAAAGGACACCAATGCCTAGTCTCACAGATAATCTTGAAAATCCCTATCCCCTTCCCTTCCCCACCCCATCCTAAGAGTGATTGGAGTCAGCAACACTGGAGGAAAATGGCAAGGACTTGGGATCAAGAAAAAAGTCAGAATAATGTCGGCAGATTATTTATCAGATTACTCATCAGCCCATGAAGCACATGTCCATTTTCCTTGAAGGATGAAAGTTTAGAAACCTCTGAGAATAAAGTTTATTTTATACACATTCTGAGACCTATTGGGTTTGTGTGTGTGTGTGTGTGTGTGTGTGTGTGTGTGTGTGTGTGTGTGTGAGTTTGTGTGTGAAAATCAAAATTATAACTCTCCAGGTAAAGTCATGAAACGCAAATCATTAACGTATTCACCCCATGAATTCCACAGAATGATAGCAATCAGTCTGGGTGCACAACTTTTTTCCAAAATTATGTTAGTAGGCATCTGGTATTACAAAGAAAAACTATGTTGTGTCCCACACTTTGGGAGCTGAGATAACTCAGACAAAGAATTCTGCTCTTGCAGGGAAGCAAATCCCTAAGCAAGGCAGCAGTCTATACATATTCACTCTTCACCAACCCAAGGAAAGAGTGATAGGATCTCTGCCAAAGGATCTTAAGAGTTTGCTCTTTATTCACAATGTGGAAAAATGTTTCCATGCAGGCCAAATTTCCATTCTAGAGGGTTTTTTGTAGGACTCACAGGTAGAGACATAATACCTAGATGGGACTAGTATGTTTCAAATAACATCATCATTTAGATTCTTTATCTAAGGATAACTTCTTCATATCCATTGACTTGTGTTTTGCAAGCAAATAAAAAATAGGACATTTTGTCCAGAAGCTTTGAAACATACAAAATCTGATAAACCTTAAACTTATCAGACTTCTGAGTTAGAAGACTGATTCATATAAGAAGGAGATACTTACCAGGGATCCTTTAGATGTGTTTGTGCAACAGACAAGTGACCTGCATTTTCTTGTAGTAATGAATGATACTGAGGATTGTCAACTTGTCCTTCAAGAGAGAGATCCATGCAGAGCCAATTTTTACCCCTATCCCCTTATACTATTTATTTTGAGACAGGATCTTGTCAAGTTGCCCAGACAGGCCTAGAATTTGAAATTCTGAGTTGCTGGAGTTGCAGGAGTGTGCAACTGCTCCCAGATAAAATTATTTACTTTGAAAAATTTAAAATCTACAGAAAAATGAAAGAACAATATAATGAGCACTTCTATATTAAGTTTAAAAATTAGCCTTTTGTTTTTTTCCTATTTATATACACCCACACACACATATTCCTATTTCTTTACTAAATGCAGACAAAAACCTACCAATGAACAAAACAAAAACTGCATTCCTAAATATTTCAGCATATATTTTTAAGATTAAGTACTTATACACTACTGGTGTGACTCTACAATGTGTTCAGTCAGAGGAAGGAGAAGTTGTGCTCCATTTGTGTATAATATGCCAAAATGCATTCTACTGTCATGTATAACTAATGAGAACAAATGAAAAAAGATTTAGTACATTATCCTGTATAGCCATACTGCAGTTCAATTATTAAACTTGATATTAATATTCAATTCAACGATATTATTTAACATATGGTATGAAAAAATTTCCAATTGCTTAGAAATGTCATATCTATATGCATACATATGGATGTATACATATCTGTATGTATACCTGTCATATATGTGCATACATATTTATGCTGATATTGTGTGAGTGAATGTATAGAGAAGAGAAGATAAAATGAGAGGGTGAAAGAAACTGAGTAGTGAGGTATGATAGTTGATACTGATGTTGCTTCCATGAATTCCAGTTAAGGTTTTTAAAGTGCATCTTAGTTACCTAGAACTGTCTCCGCTTCTTTGTTTTTGTTGTTAAATTTTTGAAGAGGACAGGCTAGCTATCTTGGTCAATGCTCTACATTCTATTAACACTTTGAGAAGTACAGGACACAGATATTTGTGTTTTCTACCATATCTTGTCAGGATACAAGCTGTTCAAGAACAAGGCAACAAAATACTGTGAGTATAGTCCATAAAAGAACTCTTAGAATTAATAAATGAATTCAGTAAAATTACAAAATAAGTAACACATTTTGTTAATAAAAAAATCAGCATACAAAATTCACTTGTGGTTCCATATAAAAATGAACTGTCTGAAAAGAAAATAGAAAAATAATCCCATTTACAAAGTCACTATTTTTAAAAAATAATAAGCTTGACTTCAAGATAGATACAGGGAATTTTGCTATTAGGGATAACGTAAGTTACATGGGAGATTTGTACTATCTCAGTTAAGAAGGTTTGTTTGTTTTCACTCTTGTCACTGTGGTCATTGGAGACTCAGTGGACGGAAGCACAGTCATGAATGCTGAGCAGGCATGAGGGCTATTTCCTGCAGTAAGAGCACATCCATTCACATTCTCATCTGCATTCCCCTCTGTATCGCAAGGGCCAATAGGTGGAAGTACTGTTTCTTGCAGCTGGACTCAAGGATTTAGCTTTGTTTTGCCAGTGAGATTTACTCCCACAGGTTGAGAAGGTGGAAACGAGATGGAAATAGTCTTACTGGGGTTGTAACGGGTAACAACAATGTTCCAGTGCCTACAAGTGTGTGGCTAGACCAGAGGCAGCAGTGGAAGCACCAGTCACATCTCTGGATCACAACCACAACTGTTATCTGGACACCTACTGCCCTTGGAGGCCCTAGGCTTGCATTTTTTTCTACTCTTCCAACAATGTTGTGAGCAGTTTTATTCTCTCTACCATGTCTTTCTATGCTTGAAATACTAATTGTTTTCTCTTTCTGCCATGACACATTGCTGTATCTGCTGTGACACTAACTTCATGATGCTGAGGAGACCTTACTGTAAAATGATTGCAAAGTCTTGTGAGTATTAGAGAGGATACAGAGATTGTGATAAGAACTCCATGCATAACTGTTCCTCGCACTAACACTCACTCATTGTTCGAATGCTGGCTTTATTACATTGCTAGAACCATAATTCTACAGACGACTGTTTTGAGCATTATCATCAGTGTCACCGAGTATGATGGAACAGTTTTGTGGTTTCCCGGAGTATGTTAAAATATTTTCTTTGGGGTTTGTGTTAAAAATTTCCCATCCCTCTACCTATCCTATTTTATAATTCTTGAATTGTAAGTTTATAAATAGTCCTATTTTCATAGGGATTACCATTCAACTCCTTTTTTGTTTACACATAGATTCTAAGAGAAAAAGAAAGTGAAAATTATTATGCTATTCATAGATTTGGAATGTTTCCCTCTGGTAATGCATGTGACATAGATTTGTCACATTAAAGGGAAATGTCATTGAATTTACACTTTAATTGTGTGTGTTTAATTGTGTGTGTCTCCATAAACAGAGAGATTTTTCTAAATATGTTCCCAGGAATTATATTAACAGATACTGTTTCTTAATCTTTAAAGTAGCAGTTTTGGGGGAAGGGAGACCCACATTCCTTTGTAATAAAGTGAGAAATAAAGAAATCCTTCTTCATGCTGCTGTGACCTTTGGCAGGTGTCATAGATAACTGGTTGTAGCAGCAGCAGGATTTATTTCTTTCACCAAGGTTTGTGTTCTGCCAGGTGGATATAATCACTAAAAATAAATGCCTTAGGTTTAAAAAAAGAAAAAAATATATAAAAGAAGGGGCTGGGATTATGGCATGTGTAAGGTATTGGGTTCAATCCTCAGCTCCACATAAAAAATAAATAAAGGTATTGTGTTCATCTACAACTAAAATATGTATGTATGTATACATACTTATATAAATATATATACCATATATATATATATATATATGAAAATACAGCATCTGCAAAGTGAGTTTATGGTGTACTTCTGTCACATAGTGATTAGTACTCTGAGTTGTAAATGCAATAATCTCAGTTCTAATCACAAAGGGCACTGTCAGGCATTCATTTTGGCAGGAACTGATGCAGTTTTCCTTTTTGTTTTAGATTTCTTTCTTATTATTTTTTTAATGCTGGGGATTGATCATAGGGTCTCACACATGCTAACCAGGTGTTTCACCACTGAGCTACACCTCCAGCCCCTAGTTTGCTTTTAATCCTGCGCTGGCAGTGCTTTCTACCTACAACTGGAGAGCAGCATGATTCCAGAACAGAAGACTACACAGTGCACAAGCCTAGGGCCTTCTCTTTGGGAAACCCAGTATATGTCTCACCACTGAGCAGAAAATATTCCCAAAGGTAAAATGCCACCTCTCAATCCACCATGTAAGTAGCTTTCACTAATACAATAGTGTAGTTATAGTTGGTTTTGACTGTCTCCTACACTGGTCGTGACCCTTAGTTGTTACCAGAGAGCAAGTTGAAATGGAAAATAACCAAAGTAACACCATTTTGTTCTGACCTGATGCAATTATATGCTTGCTTATAATGTGTAATGAGCTACATTCCCAGCCCTAATGGACATTTTTTAAAACAAAAAGAACATGAGCTTTTAGTGAGTATAAAATAAAATCCAAACTCCTTGCTGTGGTTTATGTTGACTTAGTTCATCTTCTGCCTCCACATCTCCCATGTTTATGCTAAGAGTAAGTTATGGAAATGTAATTTATGTGGTCCAAAAAATATTAACCAAACAGATTATTGAATTTGGGCAAATAAAATAATCACCCAGACTAAGTTAGAAAAATTCCCCCATTCAAACAAAGTTCATAGAATACCTTTCCAGGAAATTCCCAATCTCCTCTACTTACTTAATGGCTACCCTGATGTCTATCACCATAGATGAGTATTGTCTATTCTTGAAATTTTGCATAAATAAATGAACTATTTTGCATGGGGTTTTCTTCATATATTGGAACTATATCCATATTGCTCTATGTGTCTAATTAATATGGGTGGATATATATACTGGGGATTGATCCCAGGGGCCCAATACCACTGAGCTACATCCCCAGACCTTTTTACTTTTTATTTTGAAACAGAGTCTTGCTAAGTTGCTGAGGCTGGCCTACAACTTCTGATTCTCCTGACTCAGCTTCTCTAGTTGCTGTGATAACAGGCTTGAGCCATCAGGCACACCAGTTTGGGTGTTATTGATGAGTATTATTCTAATACAATGAAATAGCACAGTCGATGTACAGTTAGGTTATTTCAAGTTTGGGTTATTGTGAAGATGACTGCTGTGTATGAATATTCTTGCACAAGTCTATTTATGGACAGGTGTTGTGTGTTCTTAGAGTCTATATTTGTCTATTTGGCATTCATTCACCACAGGACCAATTATATTAACTGTATTTTCTCCATTTTTGTATATTTTTTTTTGATACAAGGTCTCTCTATGTTGCCCACACTGATCTTAAACTCCAGAGATGTTCCCATCTCAGCCTCCCTCAGATCTTCCCATCTCAGCCTTATCTTCTATCTTCTGTCATTTGGAGGCCTTATGGGTCTGGGAAGAGACTGCCTCTTCCATGGCTAACTAATTCCTGGGAGTGATAGACTACTAGATTGGGTAAAACATTTCATGAGCAGATCTAGAGCTATCTCCCACCCACCAGCTTCTTCTCTAACTCTCACACATGAAGCCAATATTTCCTCTGCCCTAAATAGTCTCAGGATCAATGGGTTAGTCAGTTTTCCATTGCCATGACAAAATACCTGAGAATAACAATTTAAAAGATAAAAAGCTTATTTTGGTTCACAGTTTCAGAAATTTCAGTCCATGGTCAACTGACTCCACTGTTTTTAGAGCTGTGGTAAGGCAGAAACATGGAGGTGGAAGGGTACGATGGAAGGAAGCTGTTCATCTCATAACAACCAGAAAGAGAAAGGTAGAAAGGGGTTGGGATAAGAATAATCCCCATGGACCCACTCCTTTCAACTACGCCCTACCTTCTACAGTTTCCAATACATCCCAATAGTCCTGTCAATTATGAACCAATCAGTGGATTAATTCATAGTTGAGATCAGAGTCATCTTGACCCAATCACTTCTAAAGAGCCCCACCTCTATGCATTGCAGCACTGGAGGCCAAGCTTTCAACACGTGAGCCTTTGGAGGATATTCCAGATCCAAACTAAAACAATCAGATACCAAGCAAAAAGAGATTGCCACTGTAGTCCAAAATTCCAGTGGATTTGTTTAAACTAGTCAATTCTAAAATATATACCCTGTCCTGCCTTGTCTTTTCAGAGGAAATTCCAATAAAGATCTTAGCTCAGATTTGTCCCTCACTCCTGCCTTCTGCCTCCCGACCTTCCTGATGTTTCTCCATGGTGCAATATGGTGGCATGTTTCCTTCTCTCTGGAAATATAAATAATAAGTTATTCTTTCAATGCCTTTGGACTATCCATCTATCACTCAGTTATTTCTCTAAAAATTAAATCCTGGATATAATTGTAGGATAAGTACATTAATTTGCTGTGTACTAAGTATTAAAATTACTGAGTGTTGAGGTAGGTATAAGTTTAACTTTATTAGAAAATGCCAGTTTTGTAGAATGTTTTCTCATCCGTAATTAACACTTTGTCAAAATTTAGCATTCACTGTCTTAAACTCACCCATTATGATGGCTATGCAGTATATTTCATGATGGTCTTAATTATTGTTTTTATATAAATGATGATGTTGAGCATATTTTCTTATACATTCCACCTTTTAGAGATCCTCATTTGTGAAGAAAGCCTATTCAAGTAGTTGACCACTTTTAATTAGCTAGGCTATATATATTTTTGATTTCTATATAAAGTTCTATATATAGTTAAGATTTGAATAATTTTCAGATAAGCATATTTTAAATATTTTATTGTAGTCTGTGACTGTCCCTGTTTCATTTACTAATGGTGATTTTTAATTAATACAAATTTTGATTTTGATTAAATCAAATTTAGCTTTATTTTTCCCTGATTATTAAGGCCTTTATTGCCCTCTAATAAATCTTTCTATCCCAGGATTATGTGTTCTACTAAATTTCTTTTAGTAAATTCAAAATCTCAGTTTTGAATTTGAACCTATGACATCTCAAATTGATATTCTGACCATGGTGTACTTTGTATCCACCAATAATCTGGCCCCCAGAGAGCATCTTCTCTATATTGTGAAAACATTCACAATAGTTACCTGCTCTTTCTATGACAGTTTCAGGTCTTCTACTTCCCTCCATCTCCTATTGACCACTCTCTCCCTCTTTCTTCTCTGCAAACTGAGAGTCTCAGGAACATCTGAGCTAGAAAACTAAAGCACAATCTAATCTATATTCAAGAACACAGGCTCTGCAATGGAAATTTAGTTCAGCCTTTGTATGACTCTGGCTAAGCATCTTAAAGTTTATGTTTCAATATTTTTAATTTCAAGATTGGGTCAATAGGAGGACTCTATAATTGTGATAAGTGCTGGATTTAGTGACTACACAATCAATATTACCATCAGTAGAATCAGCAAAATCATTTTCATTATACTTTTCATTATTTGTTAGCACACAGTGTCAATATTTTCACTTTAAATTAGTTTGACATATTCTAGAACTTCATGTAAATGAAATCACAGTATATGTATTTTTTGTATCCAACTTCTTTCTGCAAAATAATGTCTCTAAATTTTATCAACATTATTGAGTTGATAATATGGCAAATATTCATCCTTTAATTCTTTTTTTTTTTTTTTTTTTTTGTGGTGCTGGGCCTTATTCATACAAGATAAGCACTCTACCAACTGAGCTATATCCCCAGCCCCACAAATATTCATTCTTATTTTATTGCAGAATATCATTTCATTTCATGAATATTCCACACTTTATCATTCACATGAAATGGGCATTTGTATTTTTCCAGTCTTAGTTATTATGAAGAAAGTTGCTTTGAATATTCTGCAATTTATCTAAGAGGTTTTTAGAACATTCATTTTCCTGTCTTGGAAAAAACGTAGGTGAATAATAGCTGATGCCAAAGACAGGGATATGTTCAATTTCATAAAAATAGCCAAGTTTTTTTCCACAGTAATTGTGCTATTTTATATTCCCATCAATAATGTGTGAAAATTGTGGTTTTTCTGTCTTTTCAACAAGATTGGATATTTTTAGGTTTTATAATTTTAGTCATTCTACTGGTATTAGTGGTATCTTCTTTAAAAAAATAGTTTTAGTTGTAGATGGACACAGTACCTTTATTTTATTAATTTATTTTTATGTACTCCTGAGGATTGAATCCAGTGCCTCAAACATGCTGGGCAAGTGCTCTACCACCGAGCCACAACCCCAGCCCAAAGTATTAGTGGTTTTTTAATATGGTTTTGATAACTATATCCCTGACAGCTAATAATACTGAGTATTCTTTTTTGTGCTTCATTAGCCATGTCTTTATCTTCTTTTCCAAATTATCTGTTCAAATCTTTTACTAGCTAAGAACTTGGGCTTATTCTTATTATCAGGTTGAAGGAACTCATTTTGCATCCTAAATACAGGTGTTTTATTTTATTTCTCAGATAAGTGATTTTTTTCTTCCTGTTTGTGACATGCCTTTTCACTTTCTTAGTGGTGATAAGAAGATGTTGCCTACCAATGAGTTACATATTCTCAAAATGCTTAACTCCTTTAACTTTAATGTTTTTGTCTATGAAGAACTTCAAATTAAGTTTATATGTAGGGGGAGGTAGAAATAAAATTCCTACCCCAACAATATGGACATCCAGTACCTCCAGAACCATTTGTTGAGCCTCCTATTTCCCTTCTCTATTGAATTGCTTTTATTGAAAGCTAATTGATCAAAAAGTTGAAAGTTAGTTTTAGGTCACTCAGCTCTGTCCATTTATCTAGTAATATATCCTGATACCATTGGCACACTGCTTGTCATAGCAGATAAGTCTTAAATCAGATAAGAGAAGCCCTCCAGTTTCATTTTTCTTCACATAGTTCAACAGATTTTGAGATTGATAAATACCCATGTAACCATCACATTACCTGGATCAAGATGAATTGTCACTTCATTCTGCTCATTTCAGTGGGGGACACACACCCACCTTATATGTACTGGTTGACCCTTGTGATTAAAGATCCACTATTGTACACTCCATAGAGAATAAATCTCCATGGCTGGTAAAATATCTGTCTGCAACACTTAATAGAGTCTGGATTGTTTTTCCTGAACAACAACAACAACAACAAAAGTTTGGGGGAATTTTCTGGCCTTTGGTCTTAGGAAAATTTTCTCATTTTTAGTATATACAAAGTTTTGTGTTATTTGTAATTTGTTCTTTCTTTTAAGAAAATAGAATCCAATGATGGGTCCCTAATTTGCTAAACAGTTTGTTGGATGTGATATTGCAAATTGGAGATTGAGGAACACTGAAATTTTTCCACATATTAAAGAAGGTGGTGGAGGGGCTGGAGTTGTGGCTCAGTGGTACAGCACCTGACTGGCACGTGTGAGGCCCTGGGTTTGATATTCAGCACCACGTATAAATAAATAAAATTGAGCAAAATATACATTGGCAACTAAAAAAATATATATTAAAAAAATAAAGAAGATGGGGGAGAGGTGGAAATATAGAATGCGGAAGAACAAGGCCGAAATCAGAAAACTGACTTTGAATGAGTATATTTGGAGAATATGAACTGCAGTGGAAAGAGAAAATTATTTAAGAGCTATGTTATGGCATTTTTCACTTGTTATATATAATTATTCTTTCATAACTATAAATATCCTAAGTAAGTTTGATATGCTTGTTATGTGTTTTGGGAATGCATATCTTAAATTAAAAAGGTTATTATACTTTGAATATTCTTCTGTGAACCTTACATTCATCTTAGGTCCCACAAATGTGCATTGAGAGTAAAATGGGTCCAACCCAGGAGAGGGGAGCCGTGAATGTTTAAAGAATAGGAACTTTCCCTAATGTAGTGGTTTTCATATTTCCTTCATACCTGATTGTTTCTCCAGATAAGGGCAATTGTGGGGCATGGATATTCAGTTGCATCTTTGGAATCCACGAAAATCCTGGGTAAGGAAATGAAGGCAAGGCTGAGGATTACCTACTCACTGGTAGCCAGGCCTCATGCTACCTAGCTCACTGCCTGTCATAAACTGTTTTGTCTACTTTGGAGAACTGGAGACTCAATTCATCTTCATCATATACAGGTCTATGTGGTTTCAAAGGAGGTCTAATTCATGGACACTTTAGATTCTGAAGTTTCATAAGAATTCTCTCCTTCTCTTTGAGCCCTCTCCTATCTATCCAAAGGAGATTTGCTGCCTTCAATTCTAGTCAGGGCCCCTTGGAGGTCCCTGGCAAGCATGTTCAAGGTGGGTGGCTGGTTTCCCCTACCTTTCTGGAATTCATAAATAACCTAGGACATAATTCCCTGTTGGTAGGACCAGGAGGAGTCAGGAAGACAGTTTGCAGCTGAGACCGATTTTGCCCATATGTGATCATTGTACCAGGTACATGCTTCTCCATGTGTGGAGGGGTAAGGGGCAGAAAATGTGCTCCCTAAATCTCTGCAGGCAGAACTGGAGGTGTGTTATGTTTCAGAAAGGTTGACAAGATTGTCATTGAATGAATTTACTCTCCAGCCTGGCCCATAAGAATATGCTGGAAAGAGACTGATTTCAAGGACAAAATAAAGAAAGGGAGCTATGGAGGTGCTACCCCAGGACAATAAGACTAAAATTTCAAATCATCCCAGTAAACCCAGAGCCACGAGTTGAATGGATTCCTTGCCCTTATGAGGAATCATTAGCCCAAAATCAGAAACCAGGAGAGGAGGGATTGTGCACATCAGTGGTTCTCAAAAGAGGAAATACTCCTCCAGCTTCCCACTGGAACATGTGCCAATGGTGAGAAACATATTTGATTGTCACCACTTGGATTCTACTGGTTCTGGTTCGCAGAGGTCAGCGGTACTGTTTAATAGCCTACAATGAAATGAAGAGTCTGCCATAAAAAGAATCACACAATCACTAGTGTCGAGTTTAAGACAATGTCCAACACTTGACCTGCAAGAAAACATTAGCCACTGACTTACTGGATACAGGGTGTGAGGTAAACACTGTTATCAAGAACGCTAAGTTTCTTGACTTGAGCACAGGTAAAGATGGAGTTGCCTTCAAACAAAATGGAAATACCTCAATTACCACAGGTTTTAGGGGTAACATTCTGTTAAGCGTCCCGAAAGGCTTGCTTGAAAGGGTTTCCCATCGAGACTCTCTCCGTTCCTGCATCCCTCGGAGTTCTTTACGATATTGGGGATCCTGAGATTTCAGAGTTCGGTCCTTCCTCCACCGAAGTACCTTTCCTACCGCATCCTTCAAGGCAATCCTGAAGCCACAGCCCTGGCTCAGGTGACCGTCTCTCCGCAAGCTCAGCCTCGCAAAGGTGCACCTCCAGGCCAGTCGTGAGGTGCGTCCAGGACAAGGTACCCTCCTGGACTTGTGGACCTGGCGGACTCGGCGGGATGCCACTGGCGGAGATAGGGAGGCGCTTGCTGCGTCGCGCTGAGGATTGTCTCTTGGAGACAGCAGGGAGCCAATGGCCTTGTGGGCCACAGATGTAGGCAGGTTGGGGATTCCGGGTGCTCTGATGCAAAGAAGTTGCTGTCTGACCACGCGGGAAAATCAGTCAATCCGCAGCTCCTTGATGGCCTAGTAGCCGGGGGCCAGAGTTTCCCCTACTGAGATTTTTAG
Organism: Sciurus vulgaris; assembly: GCF_902686455.1. Lineage (NCBI taxonomy): Eukaryota > Metazoa > Chordata > Mammalia > Rodentia > Sciuridae > Sciurus > Sciurus vulgaris. The sequence continues at coordinate 111,060,918 of NC_136461.1, forward strand.
AGCATGAATCTCCACGCATGGCGGCCTTCTAGTGCGACTCTTTCACCCAAGCTCGCGCTTTCTGTTCTCCCCTCAGTGCGCCAGTTCTTGTCACATCCACATTTCACTCACGGACTGGAGTGGCTTTACATTCAAACTCGCCATGGCCTCACGCCAAAGCCAGAGCTTTGAATACCAGAGTTACAACTTTTGCAGTCCCCTGGAAAAGGCGGGTCTACTGGGCAAGTTAAGTTTCCTTTGCTTATAAGCGGTTTCTTGGGCGTTGGAAGAGGCGACTGAAGGCGATCCCTGTGATGCTGGGAAGGGCAGAGATCCTCGACGTCTGTTCCTTACTTAGATGAAGCCCTGCAGTTGTCTGCAGGTCGTACCCTCTCCTGAAACGGGACATGCTTTTGAAGGCTATGTCTTTGAATGGTAAATAAAATATTTCTCAGCAAATCTGGTAATAAGAAATACGTTCCCTAGTCTCTTTCTTAAACTTCTTTAAGTCTAAAGACATGTATATCAGAAGCTTTGCTATCACCCCACAAATTCCCAAGGTACTATTGATTTTCATGGCCTGAATGGAATCCGTTTGATTCCATACTGTAGAGACTTTTGGCAGAGCACTACAAACTCTGGGGAGTTACCAGGTAAGATTTCTGAAGGTTGGTTACAAAAACTTACACAAACCTTCCCTGACCGGGAATCGAACCCGGGCCGCGGCGGTGAAAGCGCCGAATCCTAGCCACTAGACCACCAGGGAACCGCTAGTAGCATGTGACTTAATTTTAAAAGACACACTTCAAAAGTCTACCTTCGGCGTGCCATTCGTGGTTCTAGGGATAATCTAGAGAGTATCTTTCAAGTTTTTTCCAAAAAGCCAGACTGCAGGCGAAGCAACGGGACTTAAGTCTCACCAGCGAGGCGCACATGAAGGCCGCCAGGAGCACAATTCACCCAGCCATTGGTGGTGAGTCCCTGCTACGGCTCAGTACGGAGCTAGAGACTCCTTTTCGAGAGACAGCGTGCCTTCGGAGAGATGCTCTCGGGAGCCGGGCCGAAGACGCTGCTGCCTGGAGTGATAAGGGGCGTGGACGAGGGCGAAGAGAGCCCCCAGGACTCAGACTCACGCAGGAGCACAGACAACCTCTTTCAAGCAAGGTCTTGGGTCCCATAACAAAACACAGGCAGTTCTTCCTAAAACCTTTCCCACCCTTAGTGTTTCCTTGTTGGGATTCTTTATTACAATCCTCCCAATGCTGAGAGTAAATCCCCAAAACAGACTAAAAAGAAACAAAAACGCGAAGTTATTTTTGACGCTGATGTTTTACTCAAACTCCACTTCGGACAAGGAATTCCTGTTTTCCTGTCAATCAAGTATGGAGGTTGATCTACACAATCATTCCCATTCTTGATTACTGAATTAGGACCAACGACTCTCCTGATAAGGACGGGAGATAATTTTAACTGGCAACCCTTAAGAGTTACATGCCTTTGCACGTTTTCGGGTTGTTTCTTTCTTTGCTCAGCCCTTGCCTAGAGCCTCTCCAGGTCTGTCTTCAGGACTAGGGACAAGTCGGAGACGTCCTCACGCGTCCCCTCTCACACCATCAGGACCCCACACCTTTCGGTTTGGCCTGCAGAGAAGCACTGTTTAGGCTTCGGCTGGGACCCGGTGAGGAACAGGCGCGTGAGATCCAGGAGGTGAGTTTGTCCCTACTCAGATGCCTCCAGCCCGTTTTGCTTCGGTTTTCTTTTCTCCAGGAAGGACCCGAATGGGTCCTAAGAGGCAGAAAGGTGGTGAATCCTCTCCTCTGGGTATCTGCAAAGGAGAGAAATAGTTCAAAAAGAGAAGGAAAGAGGGAGGGGCGTGCATTAAATTTCCTAATCTAAAACTACCACGAAATCAGCGCCATCTGGAAATGGTTCTCCCCAGACGCTGGTGAGGGTGAAGTAGTCCAGTCGCGTCGGTGTCTTCAGTTTGAACCAAAGCGAAATAAAGCTGAGGATGGTCTCTTGGTGTCCAGGGTACTTGTTGCCGGCGCCTTCCCCAAGGTGGGAGCTCTGGAACTTCGGATGTGAAAGGCGGTAACCATTGCAGTAAGAAAAGCTAACAACGGGACGGTAAATGACTCATTTTCCCCGCAAACCTTTTAAGTCCACGTCCCAGAAAAAGACCATAGAAAAAAGAAACGTTAACATCTTTCAGCAAAACAAAACTGCCCGTTGATATTTTGCTGTAAGGCAAACGTGAAACCCTCACAGTCACAACTTTGCTCTGAAAACTGCTCTTATCGTTTGTTAAAGTTCAAGACCTGTGTTGAGCAGGAAATTTTTAAAAATAAGTTTTGGGTACTACAAAAGGTAAAATAAAACTTCCTCTCAAAAACAATCTCAAGACCGAGGTGGAGATCCTGTGATCATGAAATCTGCTAGGCTGACCCTGTGTCCTCCACCAAGAGGTGGCCTTGAAACCTTTCCTGTTTATGTTCAATTTCAGGGCCTGGTCTTCAAATGAAATCAGTATAGGCCAAGAAGCATGATTTGGCTTTGGTTGGATGTTATATTTTCAAGCAGCCAAATGCCTAAGACGTCAACCTTTGCTAGTGTACTGGCTAAAACAAGAAGACATTACATTATTGGATAAATTGAGTTGAAGAGAATAAACACAGCAGTAGGAACCTAGGGGTCACTTTTCCGAAAGACCACAAGGGGGTGCTGACTCAAAGGGGCGAGAAAGCGCAAGGGGCCACCCTCTCGGAGTGGGGGAGAGGGCGGAGGGGTAGTTTTCTGTGGTTTCTAGGTAGACTGGAAGCTCCCAAGAGCACTGAGGTCGGAGCCCTGAAAAGGGCCATCGAGGCGCTGCCGCATCTCACAGGGGCCATCCACACTCGGGGGCCACGAGGATACCCAGGGATCGGGCGCCCCAAAACCGTGAGCTCCCGCAGCTTCTAAGAACCAAAAGCTCTGTGTGAAAGGCGGGATGCCGAAGCCACAGAGTTGAATCCCAGGGTCCTCAGTTCGGAAGTGAGAAGGAACCCTACGCCAGGGCTTTCCTGGAGCTGGTCTCCTTGCCTGAGCGATCATGGATGGTTTTTTCAGTAGATTCCAAACGCATCTGAATGGCATACGTTAGAAACTGCAATATCTGGGGACAGGGCTGGAGTTGCGCGGGGAGGTGCAAGTGTAAATTTTCAGATAGGTAGTCTGACAGACAGGCCTTGTTTCCGTAGTGTAGTGGTTATCACGTTCGCCTCACACGCGAAAGGTCCCCGGTTCGAAACCGGGCGGAAACAGCGCTTAGTCCTTTTATCATTAAATAAAGTTCATTCTCTTTTCAATAGAGGAAACAAAATCTCAGTAGAGGGAAATGAGGTTTGTTGCATATTTCTTAAGTAAACTTCAACGAAAGTGTCTTTAGTACTCATACAAACCTAAGACCTCATATCTTTCTGCTACTGAGACTGGAAGCCACAAGTGTCATTGAGCTCCCTGGATAAAGGTGTTGTGGACGCATGCCAGTATCTTCATATTATTAGACTAAACTAGGAGATCCAATGAAGTTCTTTTCCTTGCATCTTCAATGTGCTTCTCAAGCTGAATCTTCTCCATAAACTGACTCTAAATGATTATGTCTCTGTAAGCTCAGAATGTATTTCCTGAGGGTCATTCTTGGCATCCTACCATCCTACCTCACAGCTGTGATACAAGTTGATTTGCCTGAGTGAGAACAAATCTAAATCTGCATGTGGATCTCAAGCTAAGAATATGTAATCAACATTCCCTATTCATATCAGTTTAAAATATATGCTTCCCTGCTTCTAGATTCTGGTGGATGACCACAGTGTATAGGATGAAGTCCTGTTGTGCCTCAGGATAGAATTCATATTTACTACCCCACCTCCCTTTTGTAGGACTACAAAAGTATACTCAATGAAGACTCCTAAGTTCCCATGGTTTTGTTCTTGGCAACCTGTCTGTCTTTGGTAATCCATAGGTATGCATTCCACAAAAGCCCTGTATACCTAAGGGTTATCTCTCAGTTCATCTGCCCTGTCCTAACGTTTTGGGCTTTTGCTCAGCACTGGAGGAAAGTAATCTGTCTTACATTTGGTCAAGATTTCAGTGTGATCTCTCTTAGTACTTTTTTTTTTTTTTTTTTTAGTTCCCAGAATTTGTCAGATAGCTGACTGGTGTTCAGGGAAGTCCCCAAGCACCCAAGGGAGAGAATTTTTCAGTCTGAGTGCAGCTCCAGGCCAGAATCTTATATATGACTTTTTAGGCACTCTCATAGACTATTAAAAGGATTTGCCAGGCAGGCAAATGGGGTGGGAGAGTACCTTTCCCACATCAGATTTAGTGAATAGCCAGAGGATTTAGTGAATAGCCAGTGGACTGCAGTATCTGGAGATAGGCATAATTAAGAACTAAGGCCTTTCTCCCTGAGGCCAGTCATGTTCTAATGCATATTTACATTCCTAGCCTAGAGTCCTCCATTCAGAGGCCTCTTTATGGAAAAGGGGTCTCCTTCAAAACTCTACTCAGATGCCTTTGTAGAGATAAGCTTATCAGGGGAACTTGAAATTACTTTGCTCTGACTCTTAACCATTTACTCCTTTCTCTTCCACTTGCCCCTGGGTCCAGGAGACTTTTGTTCAGGGTCACTTAGTTCTATTTGACAACTTAGTTATCTCCTATTTGATATATCTTACCCTTGCTTGATGCCATTCAATAGAGGGGAGGAAAAAGGAATATTGAAGAAGTTGGTACCCACTTTATTTAACCTCTTGCTAATGCTATCATACTAAGTGAATAAAGGCTTGCCTGTTACTTTAGTGTGGCTGGTTGTCTTAATTGACCATGTTGACACCTGGCGATAATATTCAAGTATACTCTCTCTTCTCTCTCTGACACAGTTGTTCCTGCACTGAGTTCAGCTTTCAGTGTACTACTATCCTGAATTTGTTGATGCCTTTATTTGCTAGGGTTGCCATTCAAAAACAAAACAAAACAAAACAAAACAAAAAAAAAAACAGTCTGAATGGCTTAAATATCAGAAATTAATTTTCTCACTTTTGGAGACTACAAGTTTAAGATCAAGGGGTTAGGGGTTCGCAAGTTTGATTTCTCCTGAGGTATCTCTCTTTGGCTTGTAGATGACCACTTTCTCATTGATTTTACAGGGAATTTTTTTCTGTGTAGGGTCTCTTTCTCTCTTTTCACTTCTCTCTCTCACCCACAACCGTAATGTCCTTTTCTTATATAAAAAAAAAATAGTCAGATTAAAGCCCACCCTAATAGTCTCATTTAATGTAATTACCTTTTTAAGGGCTCTGTCTTCCAAATAGAGTCACAATCTAAGCTGCGGGGTATTAAAGTTTCAACATTTTAATTTGGGGTGATGGAAATGGACACCATTACCTATGAAAAGAGAGTGGGGTGGGTAGGTACTGACTGCTCCTTGGAATTCTGACCCATTACAATTATCAACATGTTGCCATACAAATTGTTAAAGATTTGGATAACTTTCACTTTTTTCACATATATGGTAGACCCTACTTACACCAGTTCACAAGATATGAAAAACTGCCATGGCTCTCTTCTTCCATAGAAGGGTTTTGTCACTTCTTGGAGTTCAGTTCATTTCAGGTTTCTTTGCATCCTAAGCTCTTTGGTGATTTAAAATTGCTATTTCTATCTGAGCTAGTTTGTTCTATGGTTAGGGTAGGAGTGATATTCTCTTGCAATTTCTTATACCCCTAATTGGAAATGACATTTCTCTGGTGATTTTTAATGTCATGCCTCCACCTACCATCTTTAATGGAGTGCTTTCTAAGGGCTTCAAAGAACTCTTGTATTTTAATTGCTGGAAATCAGGCAACAAGGGACAGTAAACCCTGAAACATGGGAACAAACCTATGTAACCCCTGATTATCCAGCCTTACATTGTTAGGTGCAGAATTGTTTCCAGGCTAGGCACATTGAAGGAACTCTAAGGCGGACCTTTCTGCACTGGGAGGAAGCTGAGGTGTCTGGATAGAGAGCAAGACAACTAGAATTCAATAGGACAACGACCAGAAGAAAGCCAGACAGAGAGAGAATTTTTGGGCATATATAGACACTGCTCCCAGGGCTATACTCATCAAAACACTAGTTTGTACATATTTGTGAAGAAACTAGCTAATACCAGAGAAATACGTGAGGAAAATCATGGGTCAGGGTCTGGTACTCATACAAGGCAGGTGCCTGTACACACCAGCCAGACTGGAACTGTTAATATATTCCATAATGTTTTGGTAGTGAGGCAGCACTTTCCTGAATCTCCTAAAATCAGAAAAACACGAACCAGAAGGATAAACTGTTTATGAGTCACTTAGCTGCACCCCAGATCAAAATACAAGATTTATAGGAATTCTAGCTATGGCAGTGGTGCAGACCCTGTAATCCCAGTGGCTTGAGAGACTGAGACAGGAGGATGGCAAGTTCAAAGCCAGCCTCAGCAAAAGTGAGGCACTAAGCAACTCAGTGAGACCCTCTCTAAATAAAATACAAATAGGGCTGGGGATGTGGCCTCAGTGGTCAAGTGCCCCTGAGTTCAATCCCCAGTACCCCAAAAAGAAAAAAAAAAAAAAAAAAGATTTATAGGAATTCTAAAATTCAAGAAGGTAATTTTCCACAATTAAAGAATACCAGGCATGCAGAAAGCCAGGAAAACATAACCCATAAAAAGAATATTCTATTAATCAAAGATGAACCAGACTGACACAATGTTAGAATTAACAATTTTAAACTTTAGAACTGTTGTTATGAATATTTCATAGGTTCAAAGAGTTAAGCACAGACGTGCAACATATAGAAATGCCAGAATCTAATGTTAGAGTTGAAAATAACATCTGAGATAGTAATTCACCAGATGGAATTAATAGAGCAGATCAGAAATTGCAGGAAAAAGTATTAGGAAACAAAGCCATAAACAATTGAAAAACAAACTCATGGCAAAAAAGTTATTAAATGAACAAAGCAATTAAGAATCTCATAAGGCAACTTTAAGAAACCAAATATTAGTAAATGAAAGTCCCTGAATAAAATGGGGAAAAAGAAGAAATTTTGAAGAGAACAGAGCTTGAACATTTTCCAATCAAAATGAAAATCATTAACCCAGTGATCCAAGAATTGAACAAACCCCAAGCACAAGACACCTGAGGAAACCCACACCAAGGCACATCATAATTAAACTTTTCAAATCCATTGAAAAAATTTTTTTGAATCTCAAAATCAGAGGAAAAGGTAGTGGTAAAGCAACGCAAGGAAGAAGCAGAGGAACATTCTTTAAAGGGCTGAGGGGGGTGGGGTGGGAATCAATGTAGAACTAAAAAAAGTGCTTTAAGTCCTCCAAGCTGGAAGGAAACTGATATCAGATGGAATCTAGTTGTACACAACCAGAAACGCTAGAAATAGTATCTACATTGATAAACATTTTGCCAAAATACAGGATTTCTTATTTCTATCTTTAAAAACATCTGATTGTTCAAAACAAAAACAATAATGATAGATGTGGGGTCTATAACACTATAAGTAAAATACATGACATCAATACGCATAAAGGAAAGCAGGGGAGAAATGTAAATAGGTATAATAGCACTTGAAGGTAGACTGTGATAAGTAAAAAATGAACACTCTAAACACTGAAGTCATCACTATGAAACAAAGGAAAGACCTTATGGCTAACAAACCAACTTAGGAGACAATGAATTAGTATTTTTTAAAACATGAAAACAATTTTGATTGGGCAATTGCTCTTCAGGTGTTGACTCTACAGAAATACTTGAACAAGTGGCCAAAGATGTTGTGGACAAGAATGATGACGGGTAGCATGGGACTAAATTAATGTCAAAAGAATTTGGGAAGGGGGTAAAGAAACACTAGCACAAACGGAAGAAAAATTTGGTGTATAAACGCAAAATTTTGAGGTCCCGACTTTCCCATACCATTTCTAGATTGTGAAGCACACCCCCTAGTTACTTTTTAGGGGCGCCCTTATGAGAATCTGAATCTTCCTTTACATCCTCCTTGATACCTAAGGAAACAAAGGATGGGAGAAGTGAGAGGAGTGTGGTTTTTCTACCTTCGTAGGTGAGAATATCCTAAGGAGAAAAGACTGAAAAATCTGTACCACGTCCCTGGGTGGGCTCGAACCACCAACCTTTCGGTTAACAGCCGAACGCGCTAACCGATTTGCGCCACAGAGACACACTTGCTAGGGAGTTCCGTCTCATGTAAGGAAAATAAAGATACAACTCCAAGCGTTACCAACGACTTTTTACACAACAAAACTTGCAAAATCTCGGAAAATCGAAGAGGTGGAGTCATGTATTGTGCTAGTCACGACCAAAATCCCCGGCCGTCCAGGGGGGGGTTTCGAAGTCACAAGAGCAGCCGAATGGCCTTCGCCTCGCCCTGCCCCTGGCTGCTTCAGCAGCCGGCGTCCGGGAGACGCCCGGGCGCGCGACTCCCCGAGCCTGACGGCGTGGGGACACACGGAAGCTGAGCGCCGGGTGGGCTCCCGCGAGGGTTCTCTCCCTTCTTCGCTCCGCTTTCCGCCGACCGTCTGCGCGGCTTGCGCTCCCCTCGCTCAACTCGGCTGCGGTCGGTGGAGGTCCAGCTGAACACCGGAGCCGGAAAAAGGGCAGACAGGTTAAAAAAGGAAAAGTGAAAAGAGGCAAAGAAGTGGGCGGGGTGGGGGAGGAGCACCTGGACGTGACCTTCCAGTATGCCTGTGCTTCAGAGGCACCGGCTGGATACAGAATAGAATGGAGACAGGGAAACGAAGAGAAGACAAGAGGAACAAGGGGACCTGGAGTTGACCAAGAATAAAGCAGTAAAAATAATGATGCTGATAATGTATTTTCACATTTAAAAAGGAACAAAAAACAAAATAATGGGAGCAAAATTGTTGCCAGTAGGTTTAGGCACGTGGTGATCCTATAGTGATTAGTGTAAGGAAAGAACCGAAAGAAGGAAATAAAGAGAAGCGGCTCAACAGTAACAGATTTATTCCGGATAAACCTGCAGAGGGAGGTCCCAGCAAAGGCTGGAACCGCTAACCCTTACAGTCTAGGGAAGTTGTGAGGAAGTGGGGGAAATTGGGGAGTTAGGCCGTTGCTAGGAGGTTGTCAGGAAAGGGTCCTCTTGGTCCTCACCTTCATCCTGTGATGGTCACTGTTTCATGTCGAAAAAAGTGTTTCTAGGGACTTCAGTCCCAAATAACAATTCCCTTTATGTAATTTAGGCAGGGGGAAAAAGGCAGTCAGAGTAGGAAAATAGTGAAGGTCGATAAGGAGGACGGATGTCAAGACCCGGTGGAGGACGTTATATGCTCCACCGTTTGATGTGCTCTAGCGTGCCAAACAACATCTCTTTCCCTAAAGGGACAAAGACTCCATTCTTGTAAAAAGGACAACTCCGTTCAGCCTGAGCACCCACACGCGACAGTTAAAATCTCGACGGGTTACAAGATGGGATCAGTCAACTTCCCCTCATGTGCCTTTAAAAGAAGGGATAACAAAAGACCCTGGTGGCACACTTACCCCTCCCGTACCCTCCGTTGGGAGCTTTCTTACACTTCTGAACCTTAACCTCCTCTTTAATAAATTTCTGTTCGCTTATCTCGGCGTTTGCGGTGTTCATTCTTCGACTCAGTGGAACACGGACCGGATCGGGATTTCTACTGATAACGTAATGATGGAGTATTATCTGGGGTTTAGGCCAGGCTGGGTCAGAGTTACCGTGGGGTGACTGTTGCTCTAAGATGGATGATATGTTTCAAAATGGCGTTATCTACGTCTAGTCCTCCCTAACAATTAGCTCTCTTCCTTGTGCCCAGAACAACCCCGGTTCTAAATCCGAGTCTTCGTATTGTGGTGCTCCATCTTGGACCCACATGAGTCAACCAAATCCCGCGTCTTATGATTTGCTTTTATCCTTGCAAAAGCCGCAAATTTTATCTGGGGCCAGAGAACAGTCTTTACCGCTGGCTTCTCAGTGCAATGAGGTTAGAAGCGAAACCCACCGGTGAAGGTACCAGGGGGCTGTCAAAGAGAACTCGTGCTGTGCCTCACCTTGATACCGGTTCGATGGAGATCCGAATCAGGTTCGTTTTCACGGAGTCCGTGAATGAGCACCATCAATGCCGAAGTAAGCAAGCAAGACAGTTTTATTTAAGAAAGTGATAGACTTCGGAGAGAAGGGGATCTCGGAGCGAGGATCCTTGGGAGAGGGGCGCGAAGGTTAATCGTTAGCAACCCTTTCCTCTGAGAAGTTAGTCGTCACCCTTTCAACCTTTAGCATTCTGGCCTATGCTAACTGCCTGACCTTTCCCCTACCTCAACCATTAAGCAGAAAATATCAAAAGATGAGAAGCCAGCTGAGTCTGAGCTCTAGCTTCCACAAATAAAATGGGTTTTAATCATCTTTCTGGTTGAGATGTAGCAAATATCGGTGGGACTTATTAATGAGATAATGGAAAGGAAACGAGCACACTTGAGAGAGAGAGCGCACAGGCAACGCAGATAGAAAAAAGAGGGGGCGGAGCGGAGACAACTTTAAAAAAAAAAAAAACAATAAAGCCACTTGAACATTACCTGGCCAGAACAAGATGATGTCGGTCTTGTACAGGGGAGACGAAACAGAAAAGGGACACAGTCTTGAGAGAAGGTAGAAACTCTATCAGCCTCTTTAACTTGGGCCTGGCTTAAGCTTTTCCGCATTTTCTGAAAGAATTATCCACTATGCCATCTCTCAACGAAGTCCTACCCAGCACGCCCTACTACCCTTTACCCCCGAGGCTTCACGGACTCAGGGGGAAAAGTAGAGAAGTGAGATCGCTGGCAAGTACTGAACTCGGAACTCAACCGTTGGGGACTCTAGGCAAGACGTTTGAGACCTACAACGCTCACTATATGGGTGCACAAAACTTTAAGTCTTCCACACTACATATAGTAGAATAGAAACGCATAAAAACTGCGAAAAAAAAGAACTAAACTACGTTTAATCTGAATGCTTGAAATCCAGTGAGCTCAAACCAACACCGTTTTTCTATCACACGGAGGCCTACAAAGTAGTTAACTCTTTTTTTTCCAACCAATTTAGATCAGGGGAAAGCGCGAACGCAGTCCCCCACTACCACAAATTATGCAGTCGAGTTTCTCGCATGTGGAGAAACCGCAGGGGTCAGCACACCTTAAGTGCAATGGTAGAGCCTCGCCCTGGGAGAACCACCTTCCTGATCATGGTATCTCCCCTGCCAGGTAAGTATGAGAGTGTAAGGCACAGGCACAGTACAGCCTCCTCTCCCCTGACTGTACAGTCACGGTCACCAACCTCCCTTTCACTCATCCCCCGACAGTCTTCTGAACCACTTTCCGTAAAAGACTCGCACCCAGAGTCACCCGGAAGATAAGCCACGCGAGCCAACTACACTACCTTTCACCTACAGCTTCCGACCAGCAGCCCCTGCGCCGACTCATCTGCATACTTCACCTGCTGCTTGGGTCAGTTCGGCCCACCTTTCTTCCCTGGCTCTGTCTCCTCTTGGTTTACAGTAGCCATAATATTTATCTTAACACGTTTTGGCGGGGGGTATCCAAATGAAAGGGGGAAACGCCTGCAGTGATTGGAATGATTCACTCTAAGAACATTTGAAGAAATTGTGGGTTATGACTAGAATACCAACTAAACCTTTGCTAATCTGGTGTTGTCCTTTACACCCATCTTCCAATGATGGCATGGTTTTCATTTGCCTTAATGAGTTGAAAACTTAAATTATTCATAGGAAAAGTGAATTCACTTTAAATAGGATGCTTCACAAATATATCCTACTGAGGGTAGGATGTGGCAAAGGCTTAGGGCTACCAATATTGTGTTATTCAATGAATCTCCTCTGCTGTCCCTCAACAACAAAAAGACCCCCTTTCCTTCATCTGGGAAGTGCAAACCTGGAGCTTGCTAGTTCTCACCATGAAGAATAGGGCCCAAAGACTACTGAAGGGATTCTGTAGTCTCTGCATGAAGAAACCCAGATATTTTGTCTTCCCTTCTCATCCTCCTGATTTTTCTTCTCTTCCTCCTCTTTCTCATCTTCCTCTTCCTTTTATTGTCTGCTGATAATAGTTTCCTCACTTTTTTCCTTTTCCCATTGTTACAGTCTAAGGAAGGTGGAGAAAGGAAGAGGGACTGGGGATAGGGGAACATGAAGAAAACCTAGTCCTCAAAGGGCAAGTTCTTGGAATTCAGATCCAGATGGGCTATGTGACCTTTAGGGAGTCACTTGCTCTCTGTTGGTCTCCAAGTGTTCATCTGTACTACAGTAGTGATCATGGGAATGGAAATAGATCCTTGAAGGGAGTGTATGCTGCCTATGGCTTAATTTTTACCTCCAAACACCCTAGGTTCTGGCTCCCACAGTCAGGGCCTAAACTGGATAAAGCACTGTGGTAGCTCCAGTGAGTGCTTCTCCACCACAACTGGGGTCACTGTAAGGATGGATGGACAATGGAGGGGTAGATGGAGACATAGTAGCAAGTGGAGACAGTTCTGCAGGAGGCTGGAACCATCAACCTCTTTAATCTGGGTTTGGCCTGAATGTGGGTCAGCACCCTTGCTGAGGGAAAGACAGGATAAGAAGAAGGAAATCTGAGCAGAGAGGGAGAGAGGTGAGATGTGAAGTGAATCAAGTGGGTGTTGGTGCCATGCTTCCAGCCAGGGCATTATCATATGCCATCTCAGGGAAGCCAAAAGTAGGCTTTCAGCAGATGTGGAAAACAGAGTCTACAACCATAAGGAAGCCTTGTACAGAATCCTGAAAGAGCTTACTTTCACAAAGCACTTGACCATTTCAAGGAACAATTTCTGAATTATTCTGAGAGCAGGAAGTGACCAACTCCATTGGGACTCCTGAAAGAGGAACCTAGAAGATGGATGGTCCTGTGACTCTCATGGAAGAAACTGGGCTCTTGCCAGTGATGAGTTGGTGGTAGTGGTAGCAGTGGGCAGAGAGCATTAGAGTTCTCACTGACCTTGAAGAGCACATTGTCCTAGATCACTTGTTCTCTCTCCAAGTCCCTGGGGAAAGAATGGGTTCTCTAGCACTCAGCTGTGGAGTCTTGCAGTGCGGGGGCTCCAGCAGTCTGTGCAGACTTTGCTGCAGGGCACCTGCAGAAAGGCAATAGGGTGTGTTGGGGGGCATCAGAATCCTTGCTGAAGGCCTCTTTATCCGTGATGCCTTTGGGGACAGTGTGGAAGTAGGTACCCCTTTGAGGAAAAAGGTGCCCCAACTTTGGCTTTATTTGAATTGTCTGGATCCAGCTGGTCCTCTCTGCTGTGCAGGGGTAGCCAGTAGCTTGAGTATCTCTCATCTAGCTTCCTCTCCATCCCATTCCTTGCACCTCCTTCTCATCCACTCCTTCGCCCAGCTGTCCTTGGGAGAGTAAAGTCTACAACCCCTGCAAAAGTTCCTTCTCCACCATAAGAGGAGGGATTTGGATGCACCTTTTCTAACTATAAGACAGAGAACCTGCACGAGGAGGGAAGTCCTTTACTTGAGGATTCCCTTGACACAGCCCACCCTGGGAGCTGTGTCACCCAGAGGAGATGCACCTCTGGGACAAGAGCGAGGTCTTATCTGCACACTTTTCTCATGAAACTGAGAGCCAGGAAGATCAGGGTTCCGACCTGATTTTTTTTTAATATAGGGCTCAAAGAGAGTGAGCTGTTTCTGAGCCAATGAGACCCAGGGGGATGGGAGGCCATAGTGTCTTCCTTCACCTCTTATGCAGCACTTATCTCCACACACACATTTTCCTCACCCATGTCCCCTGACCATGGTGCTCTGAAGTAAAGTAGGAAGTCTGATCCCAACTGGTCAGGTTGTCAAGGTGGACTACTGTGACCTAAAAGGGTTTCAGGCAGGTGGGGGAAGGTAAGGGTTGTGGAGCTGGGTTCAGGAAAGTGGAGCAAAGGTACAGAATAGTAGCTAGTAGACCAGGCCCCATGTGTGTTTTGGTGAGAGGGAGGGAGGCAAAGAAAGAGGAGAGAGAGAAACCTCTAGGGAAGATAGAAAGAGAGAGGGGAGATAAGGAACTTAAAAGTGCAGTGAGGTAGGGTTCTAGGGCGCAGAAGGAGGAAGAGCTTGGGTTCAGGAATCAGCAGTGTGTGGTGGTGGTGGAAAAATGGAAAGAGGTAAGTCATCTGGAATAACATGACAAAAATTCAAAGTTGGAAAATATCTGGGGTTGGTTATGCACGCTGATATTCACAGACTTGTGTAAGCAAACTTAGATTGCCAGTTTTTATTGAGACAAGTTCTCAATTGTGTTAAGAGTAGAGGTAATTTAAAACCACTGTGTCCTTTAGCATAAGGTCCTTGTAGATTTTTACAGCTGTTTTAAAGAAGATTTTTGGAAGGTGTCATTGGTAGCTCTCAAGAATGTTTTAGTTAGGAATAAAACTTTAGATGATATAGATTTAAAAATTAAAGCTACAACTCTAGAGGTCATAGATAAAATTAGGAGAATATGTTACTACCCTGAGCAGAAAGATTTTTCATAAACATTTTTAAAATGGCTGTGAAGACACAGGAAAAATAAAGCTAAATTTTTTTTTTTCAAAATTAAATGCTTCTACTCATGAAATATCACATCTGTCACCAAGGAAAAACCTAAAGAAATCCTTTCGCTTCACTTGCTTTTTACTTAAAAATCACTAATTTTGGAAGTCATATGGTTTGAACAATTATCATATTGTCCCTACTGGCTTTGCTGTATTTAGATCACACCAATGATCTGTGGGCTATGATAACAATTGACTAGGTTACTTCTCAGAGACCTGAAGGCAGTTTTTGCTGAAAACACCAACTCTTCATTTGGGCCTACAGATGTCTGATAGGTGACTAGAAGGGGATGAAAAACTTGACATCTCTGCCTTCTTTCTTTTAATATATACATATTTAGTTTTAGATGGACACAATACCTTTACTACATTTATTTTTATGTGGTGCTGAGGATGGAACCCAGTGCCTCACATGTGCTAGGCAAGTGCTCTACCATTGAGCTACAACTTCAGCCCCTCATTTTTAAAAAAATTTTTTTCATTTTATTTTTAAACTAGGATTGAACCCAGGAATGCTTTACCATTGAGCCACATGCTCAGTCCTTTTTATATTTTATTTTGAGACAGGGTCTCACTGAGTTACTGGAGGTCTTGCTAAATTGTTGAGGCTGGCGTTGAACTGCAATCCTCTTGCCTCAGTTTCTCAAGTCGGTGGGAATTACAGGCCTCTTCCACTATGCATTCATAATGTGTCTATCTCCTTTGTTGCCTTAACTCTTGGGCCAGATTCTACTCAGGATTGCACATAGACATGTTGATCATTTGAGGTCTATTTTGTCCCAAACTATAGAGAGTTAACTTGATTTAGACTTGCCTAGTCTCCCTCTTCTCCTCTAGAAAGGTAAGACATCTACCAGACACCATTGACAAAAAACAAAACAAAACAAAAACACCAGGCCATGAAAGGAATGATAAAAGGTGGCATCCAAGTTTCTCCAAGATCTCAGCCTATTCCCAGAAAAGACATGACTATTCCTCCCCCTTATTAGCTCCTCTCCCTCTCATTATTCCTGTTATATCTGTAATTCCTCAACTGCTTAACCACCGTCACTGAATAAAGCCTTTCTTTCTCCCCCATACTCTTCTCCAGGACATTAGTTTTCTGGTGGGATGAGCCTTCAAACCCCAATTTGGCAATACATACTGCGAACAAGTTTTTTCCCCCCTCAATATGTTTACTTTGAATTTTTATAAACCAGCAATATAAAACTATATGAAATAAAATTGAACAAAATGTTTTAATAGGATTTCTTCATAAAGGACAACTTCTTGTCAAAAATTATAAGAAAATATGCTCAACATCATTACTCATTAGGGAACACAAGTTAATTCCATACCAAGATATCAGTACTCACTCACCATTGTGGCTATATTTAACAGAATACTGCACCAAATGCTGACAAGAATTTAGAGCAATTTTACCATCATGGCTGGTGTGAAACTAGTTTAGAAGACTGGCAATTTGTAATGTTAAACTTGTACTAGGTCATGACCCAGCAATTAGAGTACTTCAATGTGCACCAAGTATGCACCAAGTGCACCAATGTTCATCAAAATAACAAATCAATAACACCAAAATTTAGAAGTGATTCAAATAGCAAGGCAGATATATCTTATGAACATAATAAGCATAATCTGTGGGGGGCAGGGAGGAGAGAGCTGGATTAAAAAAATACATCACATTCCTGTGAATTCTAAGAATAGGTAATGATAAGCTATGGTACTATACATCAGAACAATGATTACCAGAGGTAGGTTAGGAATTGCCTGGACAGGGTCTCTATAGATCTTTCTCAGATGATGTCAGTGATCTATAATTTGAGCACTTGTTAAAATTAAACCAACTGCACTAAAGATTTATGCAGTTTGTGTGAACTAATTGTTTAGTAATTTACTGTCCCAATTGAAATCAGTGGATAGGGATGGGGATGGGGCCTAGCAGGTGTAGACTGTCACAACTAGTTTGGATGTTTGTAAATGAATCAAAAGCTCATTAGTGTAAAAACAAACAAACAAAGGCCCACCTATATCTGAAATTTATCTACCAGGAAAACGACTTATGACCACAATATTTCATTAATGATAGATATAACATCCTTGGAAGGTGGCATTTCACCATTGGAAATATTTTCTGCTTATTTGGGAGACAGAGCAAATCCAAGATTTCCTTTGGACTTTGCGTCCCCAGGTTTTTGCTCTACAGGGTTTAGTCCTCTTTTGACTGAATCGCGATTAGCAGCCTACAGTTTACTATCCTCTCTGCCAGCTGCTGGAATAAAAGACAAATCAAAAAAAAAAAAAAAAAAAGGGGGGGGGGTGGCAACTTGCCTGAATCACAAGATAGAAGACAGTACTGTGACTCACTGGAATCAAGGTTGTTGCAACCACAACAAAGTATTAACCATTACAAGAGAGCGAGTGATGCACTTCTATACCTTTTATTTAAACGTAAAACCACAATTTTTTGCTGTTTCTGTTTTGGACGTCTGGCGGATCCTTCCCTGTTTTTTTCTCTGTAATGCTCTTCTGCGTTTCTCTACCCATTCTGCTCCAAACCAAAGCAGCTATCTTGAGGATCTGGCCGGTGCCTCCACACAGACCTCTTGGTAGGTCTCCTTATCTCCATGCCTCTGCTTTCTTACGCTCCTTTGCAATTTTCTCCTTTCGACTATCTTTCCGATTCCAGTCACACCGACCTCGCAGACCACCCATTGCAGCCGCGTAGAACTAGGGATTCCGAATTAGCGCAGATGGTGGCGGAAAGCTGGAATCCGGCTTTCAGCTTCCCCTTGGGCGCCGGCAGCTGAGGCCAGGGGAGTAGCGCCCCCCGGGTGTCTCTGAGACCCCGACTTCCGAAGCCGGTGAAGAGTCAAGGCCCAATGAAGGCCATTCTGGGGACTTTCTGGCTTCAGAAGCCCCCAACTCACAGGTTTCCCAAGGGACGAACACCGAGTATCATCCGGTTTCGAGGCTCGGAGCTTGCACCGTTGTCTTGAAGAAAACAGACCACACACTCAGCTCTCAGGAAATACATACTCCTTTATGAGATTAAAGGAAAGACAAAAGAAAAAAGATCAACACTCAAGTCTCTGTAGCGCAATCGGTTAGCGCGTTCGGCTGTTAACCGAAAGGTTGGTGGTTCGATCCCACCCAGGGACGAGGTTGTACGTGTACCATTTTAAATGGAATTGAGAGGTTGTAGTTTCTGGTAACATCTCACGTAGGTTAATGGCTGCCACCCACCCTGGAATGGATGTGTCACTTTTAATGCAAACTGCTGTGTTTGTGGTTGTTCTGCTAGCGTCTATCATAAAACTATAGCCCTACTGTTCTGTGTGTCTTGCCCCAAACAGAAAGGACTAAGTCCTCGCCATAGCAACTTGACACCCATTGACACCCATACAACCTCTCTATACCTATAATCCAAAAAACAGGTAACAACAAACCGGTACTTCTACCTAACATGAATACAACCTGCCTACAAGCAGAGGATGCAAAGTTCTCCACTTAAGGTCTACTCTTCTTGATATTCTGTAACTTAAACCCTTATTGTCAAGTCACAAAGATTATCTATATTTCACTTTTTTTGAGTGCCAAACAAAACAAAATAAGGAAGAATACTCAATTGCATGCTATTTCTGCAACAGGCCTTATGGTCGTACCTGGTATTTACCCTTTGCAAACAATCCATTTGCTGTGAAGTAAGTTCCTTCAGAAGAAGCATTGGTAATATTAATGACATTAATATTAATTAACGTAAGTCCCAATTACAATCATGTCATGGAAAAAAAGAACGACACAAAACATTGGTGTTGCCAAGCATGGTGGCAGACACCTGTAACACTAGTGACTTAGGAGGCTGAGGCAGGAGGCCAGCTTCACAGTGAAGTCCTAGGCAACTTAGTGAGAACCTGTCTCAAAATAAAAAGTGCTGGGATGTGATTTAGTGGTAAAGGACCCCTGGGTTAAATCCCCCTCAAAATCTGAATAAACTGTAGCTAGTACGGAGATTGAATTGGTTATTTAAAATCCCCCAAGAAAAGCCCTAATGGTTTCACTGGTAAATTCTACCAAATACTTAAAGAAAAATGAACACCAATTCTTCTGAAATTCTTCCCAAATACTTGGAGAGGCAGAAATACTTTCTAACACAGTCTTATGATGTCAGAAATACTCTGATACCAAACCCAGATGAAGACACAAAAACTGCAGATTATGAACATTGATGCAAAAATCCTCAATGAAAGCTAGCAAAGTCAATTCAGGTGCATGTAGAAAGTATCATACACCACGTCCAAGTGGGATTTATATCTGGAACCCATTTATTCCTGGAATGGGTGGTTCAACATCTAAAAATTTATCACTAACAGAAAATTGATGCATTAGCAGAAAGAAGGGGGAAACACATGATGATTTCAATTAATGCAAAAATGAAAATTTCACAGGACTCAATATATTTTCATGATTAAAAAATTCAGCAAAATAAGAATAGAAACTACTCCAACATGATGAAAGTCATATATGAAAAACCCACCGTAAACACCATACTCAATGGTGAAAGACTGAAATGAAGACATCCCATGATCATTGATTGGAAGACAAAATTTGCTAAGATGTCAATACTATCCAAAGCAACTACAGATTTAATGCACTCCCTATCAAACTGTCAATGATAGTTGTTAGTAAATTAGAAAAATTCATCCTAAAATGTATATGGAATCTCAAGGGATCTTGGATAGCCAAAATAATCCTGGAAAAAACAACAACAACAAAAAACCAAAGTTGAAGTGCTTTCTGATGTCAAAACTTATACAAAACTATAGGGATCCAGACTGTAGTACTGCATAAAGATGGACATAGAGACCAATGGAATAAAATGAAGAGTCCAGAAATAAACCATTACATACATGATCAAATGACATTTTTTTTCCTTTTTCTTTTGGTCCTGGGGATTGAACTTGGGGTGCTTAACCTTTAAGCAACATTCCCCAGTTCTCTATAGTGTTTGAGACAGAATCTCAACTAAATTGTTTAGGGTCTCTTTAAATTGCTGAGATCAACCTCAAATTTGTGATCCTCCTGCCTCATCCTCCTAAGTCCTGGGATTGCAAGCATGTACCACTACACCCAACTGGTCAAATGATTTTCAACAGGGCACCAACACCATTCAATGAAGAAGACTCTTTCCCAGCAAATGTTGCTTGTCCTGGAAACTGGATGCCCACATGCAAAACAATGAAGTTGGACCTTTATGGACCTAACATTATATACACAGATTAACTCAAAGTGACTGATGATCTAAATGTATGACCTAAAACTCTGAAAGTCTTAGAAAAGAACAGAGGATAAGAGATTAATGACATTGGATTTGGCCATGATTTTTTTTTTTTTTTAATATATGAAATCAAAGGCACAGACGACAAAAGAAAAAATAAACAAACTGGAGTTCATGAAAAAGTTTGGTCTGTACCCAACAAAGACCCTATCAACAGGAAATGCAAACCACATAATAGAAGGCAAGATTTGCAAATCGCATATCTGATTAGTTTCAATATCCTGGATATATAAAGACCTCCTAAAACTCAACAAAAGAACAAATGACCTCATTCAAAAAAGCAGACAAAGGACTTGAATAGACATTTATCCAAAGAAGACTCACAAATGGACAATAAACACATAAAAATGTGCTCAAAATCACTAATAATTAGGGAAATATGAATTAAAGCTACAAGACGCCCCATCTTTCTCTCTTTCTCACACACACACACACACACACACACACACACACACACCCACGCGCGCGCGGATGATTATTATTGAAAATAAAAACAGAAAACAGTTAAGTGTTGGTAAGGATGTCCAGAAATTAGAACCCTTGTGCACTGTTCTTGGGAATTTAAAATGGTACAGCCACTATGGAAAACAATATGATAGTTCCTAAACAAATTGAAAATAAAATTACATATGATCCAGTAATTACACTTCTTGGTATATACTCAAAGGAATAGAAAGCAGGGTCTCAAAGCGATCGTTGTACATCTTTGTTCACATCAACATTATTCAAAATAGTCAAAATGTGGAAGCAATCCCAGTGTTTATGGATGGGTGAATGGAAAAGCAAAATGTGATATATACATACAAAGATATATTATTTAGCTTTAAAGAGGAAGGAAGTTCTAATGTATTCCACAGCATGGATGCATTTCATGGCTGTCATACTTGATGAATTATACCAATAAGAAAAAAAGACAAATACTGTATGACTCCTCTTATATGAGGCACTTAGGGTAGTCAAAATCACAGAGACAGAAAAGCAGAATGGTGGTTGCCAGAAGCTGAGGTTGGAGAGATGAAGTTTTATGGTTTAATGTGAACTGAGTTTCATTTTTGCAAGATGAAAAGCGTTATGGATGGGGTGAAAGTTACACAACAAAATGAATGTAGTTAATACCACTAAACTGTAGAACTAAAAATGGTTAAGATGATTAATTTTGTTATGTGGATTTGACAAAACAAAAAACAAAACAAACAAACAAACAAAAACACATGACATCAGTAGACAGATACAAATTTCCCCTTAACAGTTTTAAAAAGATTTCATATTAAAAAGGCAGTGAACCCGGGGCAGTGATCCACTTCTGTAATCCTAGCAGCTCAGGAAGATGAGGCAGCAGGATCACCAGTTCAAAGCCAGCCTCAGCAAAAGCGAGGCACTAAGCAACTCAGTGAGACCCTGTCTTTAAATAAAATACAAAATAGGGCTGAGGATGTGGCTCAGTGGTCGAGTGCCCCTGAATTTAATCCCCAGTACATTCTTCCCAAAAGCATTGATCTAAAACAAAACAAAAAGAAATCTTTTTCTTTTGCATTCCTTATTTCAGAACCCACAACTTTTCTTTCTTTTCTCTCCTTCAATTCTCAAAAACTAAAATGAAATAAAATAAAATAAATTCTCCTGTCTGTGCTTGGGTGAGCCTTCTTCCACATTCCACTTTCTTCCAGCTTCTTCATTGCAGAAGAAGAAAAAAATTGGAATATGGCAGAAACTCTTCAGAAACCAGAAGATAAGGAATGGAGACAAAGCCAGTATGTTTGTTAGCAAACCATAAGAGTCATTTTGGACACTAGAGTGTCCATCTTTTTTTATTTCATCTCATAATTCATCCATTTTTTCCCCTGAACATAGGACTCTACATTTTTCTTCCCAAGGTCTGATTGCTGTTTAGATAAATGCTCAATAACAAGAAGCTATGTATCACAGTTTAGAATTTTTTCATGAAACTGATTCCCCAGTTTCAAAAAATCAAAATTAAAAATTTCAGATAGTTCTAACAGTGTCACCACCAAACTATACAAAAGAAAAAAAAAATGCAGAAAGACAATCTCGGACTAAGAAAAGTTTTGAAATTGAATAAATTGAGTCTATCTTTAAAATGGAAAGGGAAAAAAAATTTCTCCGACGTCACAGGTCTTAGATTTTAAGATATTGCTAAATGGGGGAAAATCCTTCAGATAATTTTGGAAAATTATTCACCCGTTGACGGTTGCAGTAATATCCCTGTTGCTCTCAAATTCGGAGTTTATTCTGGGGTATAAAAGAAAAGTGGACAAACTTTCCAAATTTTGTAGTTTTCTCTTCTCACAACTTCTCTCCTTCCAGGACCTTGTTTTGTTGATTCTAAATCCATGACGAGAAGTGCCCAGCGGTCTGTCCAAGGTCCAGCACATCAATCAGGAAACTGATGAGTGCGTATCCAGGGATCTGCAGGAAACTAGATGACAATAACAGTAGTTTTAGGTACCAACATTCAAAATTGGAGAGACACAGTAGAAGCAACAGTAGACATTCAAAGACAGACTTGCTGAGTGGTTGTTGATTTCAAGAACTGCAAGGTTTCACTTCCAAGAACTTTCAAGGTCTCCCGTTATACGAATTCAATTTTCTTTCGCTCCATACATTACACTTCGTTAGGCGTGCTTGGCCCCTAGAAGGCTGAATCAGCTTGGGTAATATAAGTTTGAAGGACAGAAACGAAAAACCTTTAAGTGTTAAAAAATAAACAAAACAAAACAAACCTTGAAATGCCCCATTGGCAGGGAATCGACCCCAAGTCTCCCACACAGGAGGAAAGAATCCTACCACTGAACCACCAGTACACCCCTGAAGAAAAATTCTGGAGGAGAAATTGGGAAGAGTATTAAAAACAAACAAAAACAAACCAATTGCTCCTAAAAAGGCTTGTTATAAGGTTAGTTAAAAACTAATAAAAACAACAAAATGAAGGTTTTTACAGGACACTTTTATTAGACAAAACTATAATATCTAATTTGTCTGATAACACTTTTAAGTCTGAAGAAGGCTGTTTACAATAGCATAAGAGACCACTACCGAAAAACATTAGAAATTTATCCAGGTCCTTTTTTTCTGATCCTAGAATTGTCAACTTCAAACAGTTATTTTAGTGGTCCTGATAATGTGACCTAATGTGTAGGTTAGGTAAGTAAAATTCTAATTTCTAAATTCAGTAAAGAAATCAAAATGAAAATTAGCATTAGAAGAAAGAAAAAGAAAGAATCAAGGGAGGGATAATCAGCAAGATCTACATTTATTTCCACTTATTTATTTTCATTTATTTGTCTCTTTCAAAACTACAGAACTATTCTTGCTATACTTAAATCCTAATTCACAAGTCAATGCTTTGTATGCACCTCAGAGTCACAAATGTTAAAATTCAACCAGTGAGTTTCCTGTCAGAATCTTACATCACCCTCTATTTCAGCACCATGATCAGAACCAAGCACAATATCTCCCAACGAATCAGGTTTCAATCACTAAAACTCATTCCTAGTCCTGTCTAGTACTGCCTGACTACAATCCAGTTTCATTTGCCACACAGAATCCCAGAATCCCGAGTGTCCAATATCTTAAATTTAGGCATAGCTGAAGCCTAAATTCTTGTAGAATTTTCATCTGGAAAGTGATTAATACCTTATTACCTCTATCCCGCTTCCCTCCATGCTCATCATTTTTATGTTTATTGCCAGTATTGAAATCCAGGGGGCAGTGAACTACTTGATATGTCAAGAACTAAGAAAATAAACTTTCCAGTTTTATGCCAGCGATTCCCCAGGGAATCAGTTGTTTCAGTCAGCCCAGGCTGCCATGACAAAATACCATAGACAGAATGATTTAAACAATTAAGAATTAATTTCTCAGTTTCTGAGGCTAGGAAGTTCAAGATCAAACTGCTTGCCAGTTCATTTGGCTCAGGGCGAGGGCTCTGTTCCTGGCTTGCAAACCACCTGATGGAGATACAGATAGAGATGGAACTGTCCTCACTTGGAGTCAGAGAGAGACTACTCTGAGGTTTCTCCTTGCTCTTAAAAGGACACTAATCCCACCAGTCTCCCCTACTATCATGACCTCATCTAAACCTAATGTCCACCCTCTTCCTCCAGAAGGGTCACATTGAGGGTTAAAGTTTCCAACAACAGGCATTTGGAAGGGACACAAGCATGTAGGATGTAATACCTGCCCTTGACATTGATGTGGTCTGGTTGCTCACCCACCCCTATAAAAGGGCTGACATCTCTTCGCTTCTTTAAAAGACTCTTTGTTTCCGCCCGGTTTCGAACCGGGGACCTTTCGCGTGTGAGGCGAACGTGATAACCACTACACTACGGAAACTGCTTCCTGAGCCATTCAAGATACATTTATACAATTCTTTCATCTGCTATCTCCAACTATCACGGTTTCCCCAATACACGAAATTCACTGCATTTCGAAACGAGAATTGGGAGGAAGCCCCAGGAAGCACCCAAAGGAGTGCCGCTCGCATAGGCCCTGGTTTAGGGTTCTGTATCCACCTGAGAAATTAAGTGCTTGTGGTTCGGGCTCTGACTTTGGGTTCCGCTTCTCATGCAGGGCTTCCAGATCCATGTGTGTGCGATGCATCCGTGAGTACGATGTTCCCCCCGGCAGATTCTCCAGCTCCCTAGAGCTGCCGGAGCTGGTGGGGTTTGGGCTTTCAAATGTGCACGGAGCCCAGGCGGCCTTTTCCACGCCCCCCAGAGGACTGTGCTCTTGACTCTTGAAAATGACCGTGCTTCCAGTCCACCCAGGAACTGCAGGGCATTCCCTTCCCTCCCTCTTCCCTACTCGGAGGGACCTTACTCACAGGATCTTTCCTCCTAAGTCCTTTCAACCCTGTGCCTCCTTCGGTCCTCCCCAAAAAAGGGGACTTTTCGGGTTCCTGCCGCAGCCGCTTATTCTATTTGACTCAATTTTGGTCCAGTACTTAATCTCACTTACAAATTTAAGCAGGTATTTATTTAAAAATATAGACTATCAATCCAGGCCAAGCCAGGCTTATGCGGCTAGTATTGCATTCATTTGAAGACCAGGTCACGAGTCCGCGTAGACCCAGGGAAGCAGAGACGATTCTTGGAAGACCCAGGGACAGCAGACGCAGATTTCACCAACGCTGGTGTCTCCTTCCTTGGTTTTGAGATTCTTTCTTGAAGGAGAAATTTATTTTACCCTTATAATACGTTAAACGTCTTTGATTGCCTTTTGTTATTTTTCTGTTTAACGGGTCATGGGCAATGAATTTTAAACTAGGACAAAAAGATAAAGGCGGTTTGTGTTCACAGAAAGCCTGTGTCCGGATGGGTTTTGGCGTTCACATCACAGCAAACCGCCGACAGGCAGAAGAGATTGGACTGAAAGACAACGTGTTCCTCCCGCCCCATTCTTTCAGCTTTTCTTTAGAGATGAAGTTTTTAAACTTTGAAGAATGGTTCATTTTCTCCAGTCGCGTTTTCTTCAAACCCTAAATTCCAATTATTCCCACCCTTTGGAGAGGCGTCAGCCACATGCTCACTGACCTCCAGGCCGGGTTATTCAGTCTAGTTCTGCTCTTGTTCAACCAGGAGACCAAGACGCAACTGAACTCCATGGAGAGCCAAGTTGTAAAACTTGAAACGAACTTGAGACAAACTTCATGGAAACTAGATCAGGAAATTTCATGAAATTCCTCCACCGCCCCTTCCTATTGTTTATATTTTCTCTTCCTTCGCCCACTAGGAGGAGAGGAGGGGAGGGAAGGGAAGGAGGGGAGAGGAGAGGAGAGCGGAGAGTAGGAGAGGGGAGATGAGAGGATTCACCTTTCTATCGCATTTGGATCCTCTGGGGTCTCACACATTGGGGTGGGGGGCATTTTGCCTCAAATAAACATTGCAAAGTGGGGGGCAAATGTTCTTTCCACTACAGAAGCTACACAGGCGTTCGGCGCCTGAGGAAGCACAAACTCACTTGGTGTACTGCCCCATGACATGATGCTCAGGTTCATCAAACCCAATAAAGCACCCCCTGCAGGCGGAAAGAAAAGGCGTAGGAGGGTCCTGACTGGGAGAGAGGAACTGACTGACGCAGAAGAAACTCAGTCCTTTCTCCCACCCTAGAGAACAGATCCAGAAAAGGGGCAGATTCAAAGAAAAAGGGCACTGACGTCCAACTTCGAGACTAAGGATCCTGGGCAGAGAATCGCGCATAAAATCGATCCCTCTGGACTTACCAGAAGAGTCGTTTGCTCAGATTCAGAGATCCTGAAAGGGGAGAGATTGTGTAGCCCAAGGTCCACACAGTTTACCGAGAATAAAACACGAATTTGTTGTGGGTTCTGATGAAAACACCAATGTCAAGAAGTTTTTTTGACTGAGCATATGGAAGGAGCATATGCTCTGAGCAACGGCAAAGCAGCACGTTGTGTGTGTGTACTGTGAAGGCTGGAGATCAGTTCAGAGCCCCGAACCTTGCTTGAAAGAGTTTTCCATCCCGACTGTCTTGGTTTCTGCATCCCTCGGAATCATTTATGATGTTGGGGATCCTGAAATTTTGTCGTTGGGGATCCTGCGGTCCTCTCTCCCCGGAGACCTCTCCTCCCGCTTCTTCCGGGAAACCCCTTCCACCGCCCTGGTTCGGACTACAATCTCTCCGCATGCCACAGCCTCAGAAAGGCGCATTTCCAGGTCAGTTGTGAGGCTATTCCTCCCGGACTTGTCCACCTAGCCGGCGCCAGGGGGTGGGAGGGCTCTGAAGAACGTTTTGTGCAGGCTCTCAATTTGCAGAAAGCAGGGATGGGACTGTCTTCTGGAACAATTCTTGGGGAGGAAGGCGGGCGACAGAAAGAGAAGGCAGAGCTTTTCAGAGGACAGTGCAATGGAGTTCCTGTTGAAAGGATTGAAAAAGAAAGTGTGGTTCGTTATTACTGGTGGTCTCGTGGCTAAAATTTGTCGTTTTCACCTCTTTGATGACTGTTGGATTCCCAGTTAGGGGAATTCTTTCGCAGTTTCTGCATTGAAGAATCTTCCTATTTATCTCCAGAGGTATGGGGTCTGCCAAATGCAGAATAACCGACTTTCAAGACTCGAGTGAGGGCCAGCCCCAGGCTGGGACAGGTGAGATGTGGAGAGTAGCTGGGCAGGGACTTACCTCCACTCTTGTTCCTTTCATCTCAGAGTTTATTGTCTACTTTTTAGAGTTTTTACCCAAAAAGAACCTGAAACATGACTTCCAATCACTCCTTTTCCAAAAACCTAAAACATTCCAAAAGTTGCAAGAATATTCTTCATGTAGATTTGCCAGTTCGCAAATTCCCACATTGCTTTATTACTACTCTCTTTCCATGTTTATGGATTTCCTAAACCATTTGAGAGTAACTCACAGAAATCTCAAGATCCTTTGGTTGGGTTGCTGTTGCTCCTTCCTTTTGGCAGTGTATCTCAAAGCCAGAATTTTCAGGGGTCTTCCTTGAAGACCAGGGAAATGTCCTCACAAGGTCCCTCTTGTCCCTTTAGGAACTGAACAGTCATTCTGATCAGCTGTTAGAGAAGTTTCAGGTAGAAGAGGTCTGCTGGGCTTTCCGTGGGAGAACAGACCAGGTGCATACTTTTTCATCCTGCCAGCACAAGCTGCCCTCCTGATCTCTCCTAGTTTCTTGGGAGGACTATGGGGCTTTCAGACAGCCTGAGTTCCAAAACAGGGAAGCACAGCTATTCCTTTGCTCCTACCTGGCTCTGTGTGTTCTGCAGTGGTCTTAAAGCTTTCTGGCCACTAATGTTCTGTGGTTGGCAGGGGGAGGGGGAGGGAGCATGTAGAAAATGGATCAAAGGAAAGGGGAAATTTCTCAAGAGCTTTTCAGATGGTCCGGATAGGTATTGTTGGGGATGTGGCTGCCCTGTGATGCTAGCTCTGAGACTTGTCTTGCCTCCAATCTGAGTCCTTGTAGACAAAGTCACCCAGATTTGTGATGCATCTTCAATTGGGCCTTTCCCTGTTATGGGCCAGGCTGTACGGGCAATTACCAAACAGACTCCATTTTACCCTTCTCTCATGGAAAAAAAAACTCGGCCTCTGTACCCATCAACAGTTGCTTAGGATGACATGTTTGGCAACACAAAATGGCAATTCTTATACAATGTAAAATTATTCTCTTTTTGATTTCCATTTTTTCTTGGGCAATGTACGCTAACCACATAGAATGTTAATGTTTATCTAGACATTAGTAAACATTCTTTAAATTGTACTCACTAGGGTTGTTTTGACCCACTTCCCCTTCTGCTTATGATCTTAGATCTCATGACTTTTGTTAGTGGTTTTAAGTAATAGCAACAGCCACTTATGATTAATGTACTGACATGCTTTACTTGTGGTATAAAAAGGTATGCTCTAACCCCTGGAGGGGGCCAAAAGGTGCAAACTTGCAGCCATCCCACCAGCTGTTGAATCCAGACAGCCAGTTGGTAAATAAAGATGGTTCCATCTTCTGCTTTAAGATTGACTCGGTGATTTATTGCAGTCTCACCATAAAATCCCCAGTATGCAGCAGTGATAGACCGTCTATTGCCAGGTCTCAATGGGGAGCCCAAAGGTGCTATTGATTTTTTTCTTGCACTTCTACAGAAACCTTGGAGGAAGTGGGTACATGAAAGTCACAAAGAATTCTGTTTCTGCCTGCTTTCCATGTAGGATATTTTTAGCTGAGAAAAAAACAAAATGGGATCACAATTGGGTTGAGGTAGGCTGTTTTTCTGTCTTTATAATAATTTTCTTAATCCTGGGTAAAATTTCTTAATGACCTTTATATCAACAATAAATAAATAAAATGGCAAGGTTAGATGGGGCAGGTACTGGAAAGGTAGAAACACCCGTAGGAGACGTAATTATATAATTATCTCCATGAAAATGAATGATCTAAAGTTTAACATAAAGGAAATAGAAACAAAAAGTCAGGTAAACATGACAGATTATGTTTTCTGCACTTTGGCCCTGACCCAGTGGTTCTGTGATATGAATATATAGTACTGAGCTTCATGGCTGGATTTCTGTCCAATTCGAGTTCTTTTTCAAGGACTGACTTGGTTTGAACGTTCACCATTTTCAAACAGCCAAATGCCCTGAGACCTTCAAACCTGGATTGGAAGTGCTAAAATCATGAAGACCTAACTAAAGCATTGGACTTGAAATTTGCTCAAATAGAACAAAGAAAAGTGACAGGAGCCACAGGAATTTCCTACTTCTGAGGGGAAGGTAGCAAAGAGGAATTAAAGCTTGAGAAGAATGACCTGATTAAGCAATACAATGAAAGAGAAAAGAAATGTGGGGGGTAGGGAAGAGTCCCACTGTTCTTTGTTTTCCAGGAACAATCTCATATCTCAGATCTGTGCCAGTGCTCTGACTCCTGCAGTTTCCAGGAGTTCCAGAGTCTAGGGGCTGAAAACTTTCAATTGGTGCTTTGTTTTCAGGTTGGGAGACCTGAATGAGATGTGGTATTTTTGATCTAGAATGTGAAAGTACTGGGTCTTTGCTCCCAAGGGAAGGCAGTGCTTCTAAACAAGGGCCGATAGGCTGCTAAGCTCTCAATTGCTGAAATGCTGTCTGAATTCTTTCTGAAGATATTACTCCTGGTGTATAATACAGTTGAATTTTGCATATCATGTTGTTTTGAGTGAAACTCTTTGAGCTCTCCATCAATTTAGCTGCTAGCTATTGTTTCCAGCTGCCATCAGAGACCCAGAAAGAAGAACTTCAGCAGGAGACACATCTGCATGATCTCCTCAGGGTGACCTCACCACCAGGGGCCAGATTGGGCCTTATGACAACAATCACATGTGAAAATTTGAGTTAAAAAAAAAAAAAACTTAGAAATTTTGAAGGGTCAGCATACCCAGAAGTCACACATAGGGAGGAGGTCATGGAGAAGAGAGGGAGAAGGAGTAAGAATGGGGAGGACTCTTGTGCCAACTCCAATATTGGTTCCATGGGCATTATCCAAGCATTTCTCTTGGGGAACTTTAGTGAGTTTAAAGCAAGCAGACACAAGTTCAAGATGTCATACTGTGACTGATGGGTGGTCACTTTAAATTCATGGGCAAATGTCTGTATGATCCATTTAAAGGAAACAGGGGGAAAGAAGAAAGCCCAGTCTGCAACGTGGGAGAGATATCTCTAAATTTTATCTCTGGCCACCTACTGGGATCCACTTGAGTGGGATATATATAGTATTAGAAACTGTGTCAAGAGTGACTGAATCCTACTTTTGGTATGAAAAAGTTAAACATATTTAAAGATGGTTACCAAGACAAAATAAAATTGTAAGTACCCACTATACAGGTGCCCTAAATTTAGACACAGGGGGAGGCTTTGGACTCTGGGGACATATAGGGGAAGTCATGTGATAGAACAAATTTTGGGGCTCATGAGAACACCTATTAGTCAAATAATTTCAAGACTAGACTGGCAGACCAATTAGAACTTGTCATTTCTAATTTCTCTTTGGAGGAAAACTAAATATTCAATTGTTATTTTTCTAAGGTTTAAGTTCTAGGAGGGTCAATAAATGTAATTATTTGAGTTAATTTCTACCCATTAAACAATTCATAGTAACATCGCCAACAATATCACAATTCTCAAGTTATCTCCTGCACCCCCAGAGAGAAGGTCACAGGCTTGAAGAAGGGACATAACTTCAGGAGGTCAAAAATAAATTAGAATCTGAGAGGGTGAAGTAGACAAATAGTGATCTCTGCTCTGTTCCTTTTTGTTTCTTTTTTTCACTGCAAATTTGCTTAAAAGTAGCCAGTAATACCCATGCCACAGACTGAGTGCTTTGAGGTTTCCTCTGCCAGATAAACTAGTCCATCATATTTAAGCTCAACCTCCCATGAAGTCTTTGTGCATGGACAAATTTTTGGCTAACATGTAACATGGGTGACCTTTACTCTAATTCCCAACAGAATCCTCATTTCCATCTGAAACCTCATCAGCATTGCCTTTACTATCTCCATATCAGAATTCTAGTTTTTTGAGCCCTCACCAGAATCACCTGTTAAGCTCCCTTCAGGTATTCTAAACTTTCTCTAACCTGCTTTTTCAAACTTTTCCAAACTCCTACAATGAATCACTTCCAAATGCTTTCCCCACATAATCAGGAATAGTCATAGCAATGACCCCACTTAATACCGACTTTCTGTATTATTTAGCTTTCCCTTACTGAACAAATAATTGAGATAATCAACTTATAAAGAGAAAAGGTTTTTATTTTTGGCTCCCAGGTTTATTAGTTAATGACTTGACCCTGTTGGTTTTGGCCTACAAGGAAGCAGTGCATGCATTACAGGGAGCATGAGGTAGAACAAAGCTGTCATCTCATGACCAGGAATCAAGAGAGAGAGGAAAGGGCTGTGTTCCCACAATACCCTTTCAGGGTACTCTCATAACTGACCTAAAACCCATCACCAAGCCTTGACTCTTAAAGTTTCCACCACCTCCCCATTGCATCAAACTGGGATCAAGACTTTAACACATGGACCTTTGTGGGATACTTTAGATGCAAACTATACCTCTTAAAACTGTGAGCCATAACAAACATTTTCTTTTTATATGTTGATTATCTCAGGTATTAGTTACAGTAACAGAATACTTCTTATGGTTAATTGCTTGTTAGTGCACCAGAGGAATAGGAAAAACAAAACAATGAACTCACAACCCTAAATTTCTAGCTTAACGAATAAAGAAAATGTGGTATATATCCACAATGGGATTTTATTCATCCATAAAGAAAAAATGAAATTGTCATTTGCAAGAAAACGGATGGAACTAGAGACCATTATGTTAAGCGAAGTAAGCCAAACTCAGAAGGTCAAGGATCATATGTTTTCTCTCAAGTGGAAGCTAGAGAGGAAAAAGGGAAAGAAAGGTGGGATGGGGTGATCTCATGAAAATCAAAGGGAGATCAATAGAGGGAAGAGACCAAGAGGGTGGAGGTGGGGAAGGAAGGGGAAGTGCTAGGGAGTGATATTGGTCAAATTATATTGTTACATTGTGTGCATATAACGAATATGTGAATAACAGATCCCATCATTATACACAACTATGATGCACCAATAAAAAATGTGGAAAAAAAGAATAAAATGAGTAAAAAGAAATTCTAGCTCAAGTTAGGGACCTGAAAACTTCTATGACTGTCTTAAACAGGAAAAAAAAAAAAAAAATGGAACTGTAGGCCTGAGTCTTGTAAACTATCACAGAATCTCTTATGTTAACATTAGGGATGGTGTCATATGGCTTGATTCTGATGAAGTTTCAAATCTTGAAACCCACCTTCCCACCACTAAGCATGATAAGTAGCCTTTCCTCCATTTGCCTGAAGAACCTCCAATGGCCTCCCCTACGTAGTTTGCCTCACAGGGGTCTGCTATCCTCATTAGGATTTACTACCATCAGGTTTCATTACTTTGGACAAATAATTAGAATCAAATCTCAGCAAATCCCAGAGGGAAATATATGAAGTGCCATGACTGATGAGAAGGTGAAATACAACCAGAAACATTTTAAGACTTGGCCAGTTTATATGGACAAAATTCCTGGGGTATACAATTATGGCAAAGAATAGTAAGATGAAGAAGCAGGAGCTTGAAACATAATGTTGAACCAATCTGAGTTCATTCATTGATTTAAGTGCACTAACTAGAGATTCTGTATCCATTGTGTCCCTCTGAGCTGCTGGGAGAGGCTCCCACTGTTTACTTGGTTGGTTGATCAAAACTTGCACCCAAAAGTGACCTACAATAAATTAAGGTGAAATGTCAAAACTTTTTTGGTATATTATAGAGTAAAATTTCCCTCAAAAGTTTAGGGGAATCAGGAAATTTATCAAGTAATACATACTGATTTGCCCTATCTATATACTATGGACAGAAAAAAAGACTACTTCCCACAAGGATGAGAGGAAACATATTCAAGTCATCTAGCCTACATTCTCTAGGATAGGTGCCAGGGATTGAACCCAGGGTCCCACACGTGCTAGGTAAGTACTTCACCACTGAGCTATATCCCCAGCCCTTTTTATTTTGAGATAGGGTCTCACTAAGTTGCTGAGGCTGGCCTTGAACTTGTGATCCTCTCCCCTCAGCCTCCTGAGTAGCTGGGTTTATAGGCACACACCATGGAGATTCTTTTTATTTAGCAACATTGGCAAAAAAGATTCTATGACCCAGGGAGGAAATGTTCCCTCTCCGTAAGCAAGCTGGGGACAGAGAAATGATTCTGCATCAGAAATGAAGCTAAGAGATTCTAATTTGAGAAGGTGCCAAATTAGGAACACTGGCAAAAGGCTGAATCTGTGTTCCCTTTGATGTGGGAGGTTTGTGTACCTATTTTTAATTACTGCCATCTTTTTTTTTCCTTTATAGACAGACACAATACCTTTATTTTTTTAGTCTTTATGTGGTGCTGAGGCAGGAACCCAGTGCCTCACATGAGCTAGGCAAGCACTCTACCACTGAGTCACAACCACAATCCTCTAATTACTGCCATCTTGTTTTTCATATATCTTTTTTTTTTTAATTTTTTTAATTTTTTATTTTTTTTTATTATAAACAAATGGGATACATGTTGTTTCTCTGTTTGTACATGGCGTAAAGGCATACCAATTGTGCAATCATAAATTTACATAGAGTAATGTTGTTTGATTCATTCCACCATTCTTTCCCTTCCCCCCACCCCTCCCACCCCTCTTTACCCTCTATACAGTACTTCCTTCCTCCATACTTGCCCCCCTCCCTAACCCTAACTCTAACCCTAACACTAACCCTTCCCTCCCCCCCATTATGTGTCATCCTCCACTTATTAGCGATATCATTCGTCCTTTGGCTTTTTGAGATTGGCTTATCTCACTTAGCATGATATTCTCCAATTTCATCCATTTGCCTGCAAATGCCATAATTTTATCATTCTTTATGGCTGAGTAATATTCCATTGTATATATATATACCACAGTTTCTTTATCCACTCATCAATTGAAGGGCATCTAGGTTGGTTCCACAGTCTGGCTATTGTGAATTGAGCAGCTATGAACATTGATGTGGCTGTATCTCTGTAGTATGCTGATTTTAAGTCCTTTGGGTATAGGCCAAGGAGTGGGATAGCTGGGTCAAATGGAGGGTCCATTCCAAGTTTTCTAAGGAATCTCCACACTGCTTTCCAGAGTGGCTGCACTAATTTGCAGCCCCACCAGCAGTGTATGAGTGTACCTTTCTCCCCACATCCTCGCCAACACCTGTTGTTGCTCGTATTCTTGATAATCGCCATTCTAATTGGGGTGAGATGGAATCTTAGGGTGGTTTTGATTTGCATTTCTCTTATTACTAGAGATGTTGAGCATTTTTCCATATGTTTGTTGATTGCTTGTAGATCTTCTTCTGTGAAGTGTCTATTCATTTCCTTAGCCCATTTGTTGACTGGATTATTTGAATTCTTGGAGTAGAGTTTTTTGAGTTCTTTATAGATTCTGGAGATTAGTGCTCTATCTGAAGTATGATTGGCAAAGATATTCTCCCACTCTGTAGGCTCTTTCTTCGCATTGCTGATAGTTTCCTTTGCTGAGAGAAAGCTTTTTAGTTTGAATCTATCCCAGTGGTTGATTCTAGCTTTTATTTCTTGTGCTATGGGAGTCCTGTTAAGGAAGTCTGGTCCTAGTCCAACAAGGTGAAGATTTGGACCTACTTTTTCTTCTATAATCTGCAGGGTCTCTGGTCTGATTCCGAGGTCCTTAATCCATTTTGAGTTTAGTTTCGTGCATGGTGAGAGATATGGGTTTAGTTTCATTCTGTTGCATATGGATTTCCAATTCTCCCAGCACCATTTGTTGAAGAGGCTATCTTTTCTCCATTGCATATTTTTGGCACCTTTGTCTAGTATGAGAAAATTGTATTTATTTGGGTTTGTGTCCGTGTCCTCTATTCTGTACCATTGATCTACCTTTCTATTTTGGTACCAATACCATGCCGTTTTTGTTACTATTGCTTTGTAGTAGACTTGAAGATCTGGTATTGCAATACCCCCTGTTTCACTCTTCCTGCTAAGGATTGCTTTAGCTATTCTGGGTTTCTTATCCTTCCAGATGAATTTCATAATTGCTTGCTCTATTTCTGTAAGGTATGTCATTGGGATTTTAATTGGAATTGCATTGAATTTGTATAGCACTTTAGGTAGTATGGCCATTTTGACAATATTAATTCTTCCTATCCAAGAACATGGAAGATCTTTCCATCTTCTAAGGTGTTCTTTAATTTCTTTCTTTAGTGTTG
Source organism: Sciurus vulgaris (assembly GCF_902686455.1). NCBI lineage: Eukaryota > Metazoa > Chordata > Mammalia > Rodentia > Sciuridae > Sciurus > Sciurus vulgaris. The sequence goes on from NC_136461.1 coordinate 111,096,213, forward strand.
TATAGTTCTCATTGTAGAGGTCTTTCACCTCTTTTGTGAGATTGATTCCCAAGTATTTTATTTTTTTCGAGGCTATTGTGAATGGGGTAGTTTTCCTAATTTCTCTTTCTGAAGATTCATCACTTATGTATAAAAATGCGTTGGATTTATGGGCATTGATCTTGTAACCTGCTACTTTACTGAATTCACTTATGAGTTCTAAGAGTTTTCTGGTGGAATTTCCAGGTTCCTCTAAATATATAATCATGTCATCAGCGAACAGGGATAGTTTGAGTTCTTCTTTTCCAATTCGTATCCCTTTAATTTCTTTGGTTTGTCTAATTGCTCTGGCCAGAGACTCAAGAACGATGTTGAATAGAAGTGGTGAAAGAGGGCATCCCTGCCTTGTTCCAGTTTTTAGGGGGAATGCTTTCAGTTTTTCACCATTTAGAATGATATTAGCCATGGGCTTAGCATAAATGGCCTTTACAATGTTAAGGAATGTTCTCACTATCCCTATTTTTTCTAGTGTTTTGAGCATGAAGGGGTGCTGTATTTTATCAAATGCTTTTTCTGCATCTATTGAAATAATCATGTGATTCTTGACTTTAAGTCTATTAATATGGTGAATTACGTTTATTGATTTCCTGATGTTGAACCAACCTTGCATCCCTGGGATGAAACCCACTTGATCATGGTACACTATCTTTTTAATATGTTTTTGTATGTGATTTGCTAAAATTTTGTTGAGAATTTTTGCGTCGATGTTCATTAAGGATATTGGTCTGAAATTTTCTTTCCTTGATGAGTCTCTGTCTGGTTTAGGTATCAGGGTGATATTGGCTTCATAGAATGAGTTTGGGAGGGTTCCCTCCTCTTCTATTTTATGGAATACTTTGAGAAGTATTGGAATGAGCTCTTCTTTAAAGGTTTTGTAGAACTCGGCTGAGAACCCATCTGGTCCCGGACTTTTCTTTGTTGGTAGGCTTTTGATGACTTCTATTTCAGTACTTGAAATTGGTCTATTTAAATTGTTTATGTCCTCCTCGTTCAGTTTAGGCAATTCATATGTCTCCTAGAAACCTGTTGATGTCTTCGAAATTTTCTATTTTGTTGGAGTATAGATTTTCAAAATAGCTTCTAATTATGTTTTGTATTTCAATCCTGTCTGTTGTGATATTTCCTTGTTCATTCCGAATTTTAGTGATTTGGGTTTTCTCTCGTCTTCTCTTTGTTAGTGTGGCTAAAGGTTTATCAATTTTGTTTATTTTTTCGAAGAACCAACTATTTATTTTGTCAATTTTTTGTATTGTTTCTTTTGTTTCAATTTCATTGATTTCAGCTCTGAGTTTAACTATTTCCTGTCTTCTACTACTTTTGGTGCTGTTCTGTTCTTCTTTTTCTAGGGCTTTGAGCTGTAGTGTTAGGTTGTTTATTTGTTGAGTTTTACTTCTTTTATTAAATGCGCTCCATGAAATAAATTTCCCTCTAAGTACTGCTTTCATAGTGTCCCAGAGATTTTGATATGATGTTTCTTTGTTCTCATTTACCTCTAAGAATTTTTTAATTTCCTTCCTAATATCTTCTGTTATCCATTCATCATATAATAGCATATTGTTTAATCTCCAGATGTTGGAATAGTTTCTGTGTTTTACTCTTTCATTTATTTCTAACTTCAATCCATTATGATCTGATAGAATACATGCTAGTGTCTCTATCTTCTTGTATTTGCTAACATTAGCTTTGTGGCATAATATATGGTCTATTTTAGAGAAGGATCCATGTGCTGCTGAGAAGAAAGTGTATTCACTCTTGGTTGGATGGTATATTCTATAAATGTCTGTTAAGTCTAAATTATTGATTGTGTTATTGAGATCTATGGTTTCTTTGTTCAATTTTTGTCTGGAAGATCTGTCCAGTGGTGAGAGAGGCGTGTTAAAATCACCTAGTATTATTGTGTTGTGGTCTATTTGGTTTCTGAAATTGAGAAGGATTTGTTTGACATACATAGATGAGCCACTGTTTGGGGCATAGATGTTTATGATTGTTATATCTTGCTGATTTATGCTTCCCTTAAGCAGTATGAAATGACCTTCTTTATCCCTTCTGACTAACTTTGGCTTGAAGTCCACATTATCGGAAATGAGGATGGATACTCCAGCTTTTTTGCTGAGTCCATGTGCATGGTATGTTTTTTCCCATCCTTTCACCTTTAGTCTATGGGTATCTTTTTCTATGAGGTGAGTCTCTTGTAGGCAACATATTGTTGGATCTTTCTTTTTAATCCAGTCTGCCAGTCTATGTCTTTTGATTGATGAATTCAGGCCATTAACATTCAGGGTTATTATAGAGAAATGATTTGGTTTCCCAGTCATTTGGTTCATTTTTAAAATTTTGTTTATTTATTTGTTTGACACAACTTGGTTCCTCCTTTATTTGACAATTCCTTTAGGATAATTCCTCCCTTTGCTGATTTGCTTCTTTGTTTTTCATCTCTTCCTCATGGAATATTTTGTTGAGAATGTTCTGTAATGCTGGCTTTCTTTTTGTAAATTCTTTTAGCTTTTGTTTATCATGGAAGGATTTTATTTCATCGTCAAATTTGAAGGTAAGTTTTGCTGGGTATAAGATTCTTGGTTGGCATCCATTTTCTTTCAGGGCTTGAAAAATGTTGTTCCAGGCCCTTCTAGCTTTTAGGGTCTGGATTGAAAAATCTGCTGATATGTGTATTGGTTTCCCTCTGAATGTAATTTGGTTCTTTTCTCTCACAGCCTTTAAAATTCTGTCTTTATTTTGTATGTTCGGTATTTTCATTATAATGTGCCTTGGTGTGGGTCTGTTGTAATTTTGTGTATTTGGAGTCCTATAAGCCTCTTGAACTTGATTTTCCATTTCATTCTTCAGATTTGGGAAATTTTCTGATATTATTTCATTGAATAAATTGTTCATTCCTTTGGCTTGTTTCTCTAGGCCTTCCTCAATCCCAATAATTCTTAAATTTGGCCTTTTCATGATATCCCATAGTTCTTGTAGATTCTGTTCATGATTTCTTACCATCTTCTCTGTTTGTTCAACTTTGTTTTCAAGGGTAAATATTTTGTCTTCAATGTCTGAGGTTCTGTCTTCCAGGTGTTCTATCCTATTGGATATGCTTTCTATGGAGTTCTTAATTTGGTTTATTGTTTCCTTCATGTCAAGGATTTCTGTTTGGGTTTTTTTCAATATCTCTAACTCTTTATTGAAATGATCTTTTGCTTCCTGTATTTGCTCTTTTAACTGTCGATTGGTGCGATCATTCAATGCTTGCATTTGCTCTTTCATCTCATCGTTTGCTTCTCTGATCATTTTAATTATGTACATTCTGAACTCCTTTTCTGTCATTTCTTCTGCCATGCTGTCATTAGGTTTTATTGATGTAACATCTAGATTTGTTTGCAGCATTTTCTTTCCTTGTTTTCTCATATTGTTCAGGTATCAGTGGACCGCTGAGATATTGCAGATTTCCTCTATTGACTTACAATGTCCCTGAAGATTTCTATATATATCCCCCCTTAGCCTTCAGTAGGCTGAAGTCATGGAGGAAGTTGATAATGCGGTGCTCCACAAGGAAGCTGCCTCTCTAGGAGTGGTGGCCTTCAGGTGGGGTATAATCCCTGCTAGTGGGCAGAGGTGCCTCCACTTGTTAACCAATGGTCATCCAAAGGGGACCTAGGCTGCCGGCTGAGGCAAGGCCTGTTTGGGCCTGAGTCTCTGGTTTTACCGTCCTTGTGGGGAAACCTCACCCAGCAGGGAAGACTCACCTGGTGGGGAGGTCTCGCTGGTCAGTTCCCTCCTAGAGGTTCCCCTCAATTTACAGCTACCGCCTGGGCTGGGCTGCCTTCCTCTGCAAAGTTCCCGGGGCCCGGCCCTACCTCCTGGGCCTGGGAGCCTCACCCTTCGCAGATGAATCTCCTTAGGCTGCCCCTCCTCAGAGAATTTGCCCGCAGGCCTGGAACCTTCGCTCCGCCCTAAGCCTGTCTCTGTGTGGCTCTTCCACCCAGAAGCCTCCTAGATCCTGGGACCCTGCTCTGCACCTAATCTCCTGGCTGTGTGGCCCCTCCTCTGAGCCGCCACCTGGGGCCCTGAACAATCCCTCTGAGTCCCAGAGACCCGCCACAGGCCTCTTCCTCCAGACAGCCGCCCAGTATTCTGGTGCGGTCACTAGGAGTCCAAGAAACTCACTTCGTGCCTCCTCCTCCCACCAACCACCCGTAGCCCTGGGGAATCAATCACTCCGAGTCAAAGTGACCCTCCTCGTTCCTCCTCCTTCTCCAGATAACCCCCCGGGTGTTCAGGAGCAGTCCCTCTGAGTGGCTCTGAATCCACGTGACCCGCTGCACGGGTCCTCTGGGCAACTGCCCGGAGCTCTGGTGTGGCCACTCAAGACCAAGCGTCCCACCACGCTTCTCCTCCAGGCAGCCCTCCTGTGTTCAGGAGCTGTCACTTTAAGTCCAAACAACTCACCACTCGCCTTCTCCTCTGAGCAGCCGCCTGGAGCGCTAATGCAGTCACTGCGAGTCCACACGCCCCGCCGCGCTCCTCCTCCTCCTCCTCCTCCTCCTCCGGGCAGGCCCCAGGGTTCAGAAGTGGTCTGAGTCCAAACAGCTCGCCATGCCACCCCTTCTCTGGCAACCGCCTGTAGCTCTGGTGTAGTCACCCGAATCCAAGCAGCCGCGCTCCTCTTCCTCCTCCTTGTCCTCAGGGCAGGCCCCGGGGTTCAGAAGCGTCGTTCTGAGTCCAAACAGCTCGCCGCGCAGCTTCTCCTCTGGCAACCACCTGCAGCTCTGGTGCAGTCACTCCGAATCCAAGTGGCCACGTTCCTCCTCCTCCTCCTCAGGGCAGGCCCCGGTGTTCTGAGTCCACACAGCTCTCCTCGCCCCTCCTCCCCTGGACAGCCGCCGGAGCCCCAGTGGTGGCTCCGAGTCCCAGCGCTGTGCCGAGCGGCCTCCTTTATGGCGCTCCCAGCTGTCGGAGTTCACTGCTCCAGCGGGGGGAGGGGCGTCTCGCCGGCAGCTCTACTTCACAAAGTTTCCTGCGTTCCGGGACCACTGTCCCATCCGGGATGCCTCCCCAGGGGGTGAGAGTCACCCGGCTGCTTTGAGTTGGTCCCAAGCATCCCAATATCTCCTCTTTTGAATCCTGAGTCCTGGAGCAACATGAAATGCAGCCACCCTCTAGGCCGCCATCTTGAAACCCCCATATATCTTGAATTTAATACTTGTATACAGTGTATGTATTTAGGGCACCAGACCTCAGTGATGATTGTCATGTTTTGTGAAACAAACAAGAAAATCTAATTCTGGAGACAAAGCTTGAAAGACTTGGTAATGGCGACAGGTTTGTCTGAGCACCGTAACATGGTGTGGAAAGTGAAGACAAATCAGATGCCTAATGCAGTACAGAAACTCCTGCTGGTGATGGACAAGAGAGCTTCAGGAATGAATGACTCATTGGAGTTGCTACAGTATAATGAGAACTTGCCATCTTCACCTGGCTATAACTCCTGTGATGAGCACATGGAGCTTGATGACCTTCCTGAACTTCAGGCTGTTCAAAGTGATTCTACCTAGTCTGCCATATACCAGCTAAATTCCGATGTTTCTCATCAAGAATATCCAAGACCATCTTGGAACCAGAATACCTCAGACATATCAGAAAATACTTACCGTGAAAATGAGGTGGATTGGCTAACAGAATTAGCAAATATTGCCACGAGTCCACAAAGTCCACTTATGCAGTGCTCGTTTTATAACAGATCATCTCCTGTACACATCATAGCTACAAGCAAAAGTTTACATTCCTATGCACGCCCTCCACCAGTGTCCTCTTCTGCAAAGAGTGAGCCAGCCTTCTCTCACCACCACTGGAAGGAGGAAACACCAGTAAGACATGAAAGGGCAAATAGTGAGTCAGAATCTGGCATTTTCTGTATGTCCTCCCTGTCCGATGATGACGATTTGGGCTGGTGCAATTCCTGGCCTTCAACTGTTTGGCACTGTTTTTTGAAAGGCACACGACTGTGCTTTCATAAGGGAAGCAATAAGGAATGGCAAGATGTTGAAGATTTTGCTAGAGCTGAAGGCTGTGATAATGAGAAGAACTCCAAATGGGCACTCACAAGGGTTATGGTTCTGATGGTCTAAAATTGTTATCACATGAAGAAAGTGTATCATTTGGTGAGTCTGTACTGAAGTTGACTTTTGATCCTGGTACAGTAGAAGATGGCTTACTTACCGTAGAGTGTAAACTGGACCACCCTTTCTATGTTAAAAATAAAGGTTGGTCATCATTTTATCCAAGCTTGACTGTGGTACAGCATGGCATTCCATGTTGTGAAATTCATATTGGCGATGTATGTCTACCTCCTGGACACCCTGATGCCATTAATTTTGATGATTCAGGTGTTTTTGATACATTTAAAAGCTATGACTTCACACCTATGGATTCTTCTGCAGTTTATGTGTTAAGTAGTATGGCTCATCAGCGTCGTGCATCTTTGTCTTGTGGAGGACCTGGTGGTCAAGACTTTGCAGGATCTGGATTCAGTAAAAACTGTGGCTCACCTGGATCATCACAGCTCTCTTCCAATTCTTTGTATGCTAAAGCTGTCAAAAACCACAGCTCAGGGACTGTGAGTGCCACTTCTCCTAATAAGTGCAAAAGACCAATGAATGCCTTCATGCTTTTTGCCAAAAAATACAGAGTTGAATATACTCAGATGTATCCAGGGAAAGATAACAGAGCCATAAGTGTGATCCTTGGTGACAGGTGGAAGAAAATGAAGAATGAAGAGAGAAGGATGTATACATTAGAAGCAAAGGCTTTGGCTGAAGAACAAAAACGTTTAAATCCTGACTGTTGGAAAAGGAAAAGAACCAATTCAGGCTCACAACAACATTAAACCAGGATGCTTATGTTCTTAAGTCTATAGTTGCATAAACATTGACTCTTGATGGAAAGACTTAAGAAGATCCAGGTCTCACCATTTGTCCTGAATTCGTGTGACCATAAGATACTGATAGCATTGAATCTTGAAATGATTTAATAATATGAGTGAGGATTTGCTTTCTCCATTAGAGCATTAAGTATGCTAAAACTATCAACATTGTAAACCAAATTGCCTTATTTTCCTTCCAAACTTCATATATGTCTATCAGGTAATATAGGCTTGAAAATTGATATCCTGTGGTGCTAAAGTACAGTAGAAAGAGAGGAGAAGTGTATACTTGTTTTATTTTAAATTGTATGAAAGAGGAATTTTAAAACCATGTAACTGCTGTTTATACATTGGCTCCTTACTGCTTATTAATCTGTATTGTAAACAAGATGAAATGAAGCAGAAGCTGGGGTTGGCCTTTCTGTGAGCACCCACCATGTGGCCCAGTATCTGTGCCAAACAGGCGCTCTTAGTCTGGCCAGTGCCAAGAGACTGTGTAACATGTGGAAGGTGGATGGTGTAGCTGTCCCAGCAAAAAAATGCCACCTGCTGTGAGTACCACAGGTATGCTGAGTTCATGCAGCAGGTGGCAGCACTCATCCACTATTCCAGTGGAGACCTAGCCTGGCCAAGGAAAAGTTAGTTAATAGCATTGGGATATAGTCACTGTAATGGTGCTATTAACAGTTCGATACCATTGTATTTTTTAACTTTGTGTTCTATATCTCCTCAGCCACATATCTTAAATATATTTTGTCATCATATCTTTATGGTGGGGGCAGACTTTGCACTTATTGCAGTGCAACATTTGCACTTTACTTTTCCTCCAACTGTCTAAAATTAGAGCAAATACATTGGCAATACAGCTGCTTTTGCTCTGAGCTACAATCATGGCTTTTCATGTTACTTACCAAGTGGTGTTTCTGGTTAGGAATCACAACTGTAAAATTGATTTCAGTTCATTTACACTTCTTCATGATGTTGCCTCTCAATTTTGCACACTATATTCTTGTATATTATTTCAAATAAAATGAAAAAAAAGTTCAAAAAAAAAGAAAATCTAATTCTGAAAGGTTGTATTTTTTGATATTTTACCATGGGATTAGTTTCACATGGTATTCCTCCAATCCTATAAGGTGTAATGTGTGAGTGACTTCACAAGAAGACAATGATCATTGCCATCCCCCCGACCCGCCTGCTGCCACCACATGCCCACAGGTATACAGTGACCCACGGCTGTGTAGGATTCCTTTCACAGTCTGTGGTTTGTGGTGTCTGTCATTTATGTGATAAATTAGCAGGATTCAATGCTTCAGAAGCAAAAATTCATACATGCGTAAAGAGGTAACAGAGGTTTAGAAATACACTAAAATATTACAGCAAGTCTGTATAATTGTGGGTAACTCTGACATTCTTTATGAGCTTTTTAGGATCCTCAAACTTTTTTGCAGTAGAAATTTATTATTCTGCTGGGCATGGTGGCACAGGCCTGTAATCCCAGTGGCTCAGGAGGCTGAGGCAGGAGGATGGCACGTTCAAATCCAGCCTCAGCAACTTAGTGAATCTCTAAGTGACTAAGCAAGACCCGGCCTTAAAATAAAAAATAAAAAAAGGGCTGGTGATGTGGCTCAGTGGTTAAGTACCCCTGGGTTCAATCCCTAGTACCAAAATAAATAAATAAATAAAACAAAAAAGAAATTAATTATTCCTACTATAAAATATATAACTTGAGGGAGTCCAAATTTTTTAAAAAATGATTAACAAAGAAAGAAGACCAGATTTTGGGGGGACCTGGTGCCTTTTCCTCATTAAAGAGAGTTAATGGAGAGGCCTAGGGTAGCAGGACTGTCTCTTAAAATGTCCACATCCTAGTTCATGAACTTAGGAACATGTTATGTCATTTGGTAAGGGAGTTAAGTTTGAAGATGAAGGTAAGTTGCTAACCAGGTCATCTAAAAATAGAGAGACCATCCAGAATTTTATCCTGGTGGGCCCAGTGGAAGCACAAATGCTTCTAAAGTTAGATGAAGGGGCCAGAGTAAGATAAAGATGTGATGACAAAAACAGGTGAGAGGGAGGTGATATAAGGACAAGTCAAGGACGTGCCTTTGCTAGTGCTGACATGGAGGAAGGGGCAGAAGAAGCCAAGCAGTGCTGGCAGCCTTTTGAAGCTGGGAAGGCAGGGGAACAGGATGGCTCCAGAGTTCCTGGGAGGAGCACATGCAGCATTGAGCAGCTTGGTTTGACCCAGTGAGACCTACTTCAGCGGATTCTGGCATCTGGAAGTTAAGGAAATAAATCAGTGTTTCTGTTTGTTTTGTTTTTGTGTTTGTTTTTTTCCGTACTGGGGATTGAACATGGGGACTTGCAAAAAGCAAAGCCAAGTGTTCTACAACTGAGCTTTTTCAATTAATTAATTAGTCAATTAAATTTTGCTACTGGGGATTGAACCCAGGGGTGCTTTATTACTGACCTACATCTTCAGTTGTTTTTTATTTTTATTTTTTTAAATTTTGAAATAGTCTTGCTAAATTGCCCAGGCTGGTCTTGAACTTGTAATCCTCCTCCCTCACCAACTTCACTAATTTTAATATACCCATAAATTATAGTGATTTCCTTTTCCCCACATATTCTTGGAGTTTCGTGTAAATTACTGTCAATTTTGAGCTCCTAATGTCACCCTTCACTACCATGTCTCCTTGTAGAGTGCTCTTATGGTTTGGATCTGAAATATCTGCCAAAGGCTCATGTGTTCAGAGGTGGGCTTGTAGGACATAACTTGATCATGAGGGTTCTGATCTCATTGGTGGATTAATACATTGATAGCTGAATAGATTACTGGAAAGTGAGACCTAGTTGGAGGAAGTAGGTGCCTGGGGGCATGCCCTGGAAAGGTTTGTCTTCTCTCCACCCCTTCCTCGCTCTCTGCTTCCCAGCTGCCATGAGGTGGACAGTTTCCCTCTGCTTTGCCTTTCCATCATGATTTTCTGGCTTTACCTCTGGCTCAGAGCAGCCAACTACAGAGACAGCTGACCGTGGACTGAAACCTATGAAACTGTGAGCTAAAATAAATGTTTACTCCTCTAAGTTGTTCTTGTTGGGTATTTTGGTCATAGGAATAAAAAGCTGACTAACACAGATTTTTTAAAATTTTTTATTATGCAGTGCCAGGGATTGCATCCATGGCTTCAGGCATGCTCTGTGAGTACTTTATCTACCACCAAGCTACATACCTGTAGCTTGTTTTTGCTTTTGCTTTTTTTTACTTCTATATTCTTTTTTAAAAATATACTTTTAATCACAGATGGACATACTTTTATTTTATTTATTTATTTAGTTATTTTTGTGTGGTGCCAAGGATGAAACCCAGTGCCTCACATGTGCTAGGCAATTGCTCTACCACTGAGCTACAACTCCAGCTCTCTATAAATATTCTTATTATCAATTTTAGATGTCATCTGCACTTGATCATTTTATAATTACCATGCTTGAATATAAATAATGGACATCCATTTTATGATAACATGTGTATCTGATAATTTTCTTTATTCTTTTTTTTTCAGGACAGAATTTGAGAGGAATCTTGAATAATTTGATGAAGGTATCCAAAAAGCAACTGAATATGGCCCTTGAATGCAATCTTTCTATAGACTATGATAAAAACTGGCTCTTGGGTGTTTGGTGATCCGTAACCTGACTGGGTAGTGGCATTTAGTGGTGTTGCAACTGAGATTGTGAAGAGATGCTGAAGAATGGAAGGGGAGAGTGATCATCTGATTCAACGCCTTTCTCCTGAGCATTCATTCTAACTTAGACTGAATTCTAAGACCCGGAAGATCCTTGGAATACCTCTATCTATGACTCGGTTGCTGGGTGAGGCTATACTGGTGGTATCACATGTGTGATCCCAGACACTTCCATTTATGTAGCAAACATTTATAAAAAGTTGAAGGAAGAAATATGGGGACTTTTTTTTTTTTTTTTTTTTGAAAGTGGTTATCCTGCTGGGTGTGGTGGTGCACACTTGTAATCCCAGAGGCTTGGGAAGCTGAGGAAGATAACAAGTTCCCGGCCAGTCTGGGTAATTTAGTGAGACCTGTCCTAAAATAAAAAATAAAAAGGGCTGGTGATGTAGCTCAGTGATAGAGCTGCCCTGGGTTTAATCCCTAGTATCTCTCACACACACACACATGTATGTATGCACAAGCACAAATGAAAGTTGTTATTTCACTCTTCTCTGCTCCACATCTAACTACATGGTACTATTGCTTTGTGAAATGTCTCAAAACACTTTTCTGAGCTCTCTTCTGCAGTAATTACTGGACTTGACATTGTGTCAGAAAAAGATATTCAGTCTAAGTACTTTATTTTGAAGAGCTTATCAAGAGCTGTTTAAAACCAAGTGCTTGCATGATATTACCCACTGATGAGTTCACAATGATAATAGTAAACAAAACAATAGATGCCATTTATTGAACAATTATACACCAGTTATTATGTTAAGCACTGTACACCCATAAGCTCATTTAAATTGCCTATTAACTTTAATGGAAATGTGAATGTTTATAGTGTACCAGAAAAGAAACTGAGGATTAGGGAGGCCAAATAATTTATTTGCTCAGTTGCTCAGGTTATGAGGATAGAAATGGAATCTGCATCCGGATCATCACTCTTGAGCATTTTTAATAATTACTGCCCATTTTTAGTGTACACTGCATAAATGCCATTGGATTCTATCAACTTAAAGTAAAACTAGATTTTTAAAATTATTTATATTTAGTCCCAAAGAATATTAAAACTTGAAGGACATAAAGTCCAGATTCTGAAACTCTCCCATTTTAAAATGAAAAACTATAGGTGCAACATGTTTTTAAATGTGGTAAATAGGGGCTGGGGCTATAACTCAGTGGTAGAGCTCTTGCCTAGTATGTGTGAGGCACTGGGTTCCATCCTCAGCACCATGTAAAAATAAATAAATAAATAAGCAAAATAAAGGTGTTGTGTCCATCTACAACTAAATTTTTTTAAAAAGTGGTTAAGTAACCTTTTTTTGTTAATATATTTGAAATACTTCCTTCAATTATAAAAATAACATGAACAGCAAGCATCTACAGCAGTTTAATATTTGTCTTTATGCTTGTATCACAAATAATACTGTCAACTTTCTATATTACTTAAAAAGTGGAGATTCATTTTAGATCATATTTGTAACTTAAACACAGAAGATAAAGTAAATGTGTATCATATTTTATGTTAATAGAAATTACAGGGATGTTCATTTGCAAATTGAAAATTCTAACTCTCTATTATTAGTTATTCCTTCTTGTCCACAAAGCATAAAATTTATATTTTTTCCCCTAAAATTTATATTTTTCCCCCAAAATTAAATTCCTGGACTCTGAATGAGTGATGGTAGTGGCGTACCCATTAGATAATTGCAACTCCTTCTAGGTTATCTTCCCTAACTCATTCATTCTAGTTTCTTTCATGCTCTGCATAAATTGACTTTGTGTGTAGGATTCCCATGCACTTCGAGAGGCTGCTAAGAAGCTGTTTTTTCTTGTCTGAGCACAATTTTCCCCTGTGTCAACAGAACTTTCATATGTCAGTTATCAGACAGATTGGTCTTACAAACTCTTCTTTCATTTTGTTTTTCCTGTGCACACCCTTCATGCCATCAAAAATTAGCTTTCACCAGGCACAGTGGTGCCTGCCTATAATCGTGCATTCAAGATCAGCAACTTGGTGAGGCCCTAAGTAACTCGGCAACACCCTGTCTCTAAATAAAATATTTAAAAAAGGTTGGTGATGTGGTTCAGAAGTTAAGTGGCCCTGGGTTCAATCCCTGGTACCAAAAAAATAAAAAGTTTTTCTGAACTCTTTTCTCTTCCTTTTGAATTAAGATTCTTGATTATTTTCTCTATTAAAAATGATTAAATGAAGGAGGGCTATTAACTTGGTTGATTTCCTTGATGATGTACTAGTTTGTCTACTACTGACAGCCCATGAGAGGAGGAGTTCATGCTACCCGGGTATTTAGACTTGAAATGCTCGGAACCTGGTTCTCTGTCTTTTGTTCATTTGTACTGGAATTACTCATATCTAGTAGTAGCAATAGACATTAGTGATCAGGCCTCATCTCCAAATGACTGTTTAAAAAAGACATCATCCTTCAGGTCCTTCTCTCTCACTCCATTACCACTGAAGTAAGAGGAAAAAGACCAGAGAGATCTGTTTAGATAGGGAGAAAAAAAGCCCAGTGAAGGCAATGAAGTTCAGTTAGGAAGACTCAGAAGAAGCTTTTCAAACTCATGAAATGTTCATGCAAGGATTTAATGGAGGCGCAAGCACCAGCGGTGGTTCTTAGCAAGAGAAAAGATTTGTGGATAAAGAGACTGTGTTGAGGATGTAAGGGTGTGTTGTTTAAGCTACTATATTTCAGCTTTAAACACATTTCCTGGTACCTACAAAAACATCTGACTGCCTGTTAGATCTGCTAATAGGAGATTAGTGACAGGAAGCAACAGGAATTAAGTGGTAAATGAAAATTAGCAATAGAAAGCAACTGGAAGGTAAGAAAATAGAGATTTGCTACTTACTATTTATTTGCTCACTGTTGATTTTCAACCTCACATGGGTAACAGTTCTTTACCTTGGCAGTTGTTTCCAGTAGTTACAGTTGGTCCCAGATTCTAGGTTGTCCCCCACACTCCAGAACTAGTCTATGTTCTCTCCTAGACGCCAGCACCAACTGCCCAGTGCCTCCTGCTGAGTCCCAGGAGCAAGGATGCCCCTTACAGATCTCCTAAGGAAAGAGCATCAGTTTGGCCTTGCCCCTTCCTTGGAGGTCTTGATTCTAGCTCTATTAGATTCCATGTTAGCTCTGGAGGTACTGGCAGAAGTGAAATTTACCCATTCCTCAGAGGCCTTGTGCCAGCCTTTCAGGGTACCTCCTAATTCCTGAAAAACAAGCACTAACTTGGCACTAATCCCCAAACACTTTAGGGTTTGAGTCTAGTTCTGGAGCATCCCCTCTGATAACCTAAGTTTACAGCAATAGTTAGACAATATTCTCACCTCAGAGCCCTCGGTCTCAGTTCATCCAAGTTTCCAGACTAACAATTCTGGCATATTCCTTTTGATTTTCCAGCCATAGGTGTGATAATCACTTCCTGCCCTTTTTACCTGTGTTCATTTGCTGTTTGCTTTTTGTTTTTTGAGCCTCCAATAACTGTTTAATCAATTCCACATGTTAAGTGGGATTTGACTTTAGAGACTTCTGAGATTTGACAAATTCTGAGATTAGACAAAGACTTATTCTGTTTTCTATTTTCCAGTCAATTACTTATTTACTTAATAGCCAAAGCTTGGGTAAAAAGCATGATGATATTTTTTTTTCTATTAGATTTTTTAGTTGTCTCCTATTGTTCTTATATAAGAAAGCAAGAGACTTACAGGAAACCTCATCCACTCTATGATTTTCTAAGATAGCTATGACTGTGTGAAGAGGGGGAATTGAGCTATTTTCTGCAGGAGAACCCATTTTTCAACAAGTTAGTTCTATGTGATTTGTTAAATAACACTAGGCAAGTAAAGACATCCCTGTTCCCATTCTGGGCTGGGTCGTCCAATGAGAACTATGGTACTCACCTGAGCTCCCAGGGCCATGGCATTTGTCCAAAGGTAGAAGGACAAACCAAATTGTGGATCCTGCTTTGGTGGTAAGTGAAAGCATATTCCATTTTGACTTGTGAGATTTGACAAATTCTGAGATTAGGCAAGGCCATACTCTTAGTGCTTCACCTGCAGGTTAACAAGCGTTACATCCTGGGCTTAGGTCAGTATTTGGTTAGATTCCCCTAAGAAAGTCCCCTTTAACACCAAAGAATTCACTGAGAAATATCCTTTTATGTTAGCACACAGATCCTCTCAGAGTTGCTTAGCAATGGAAGTAAGTGCTGAGGAGTGAAATAACTCCTTTCAAGATGCTTTTCAGGCAGCACCTGCACATAAAATCCATTTGCTGCCCAACTCTTGCTTTTCTGCATTTCCCCTTGCTCCCTCATTCTACAAACTGGAAAAACAGAACTTCCCTGGAAATGGAAAGACATGATCTTACTATTTGGCAGACTGAGTCTCAGGTTTTAAGCTGGTGGTCTCATCACTGTACTCATGGAGCTGATTGTGAGGGATCATGAGTCATCTAATTTCTTGAGTTCAGAAGATCAGAGTTATTCTCATCCCTAATGCTACTGTCTATGTAACCTCAACTTTATTAGCTATAAACTGGAGCCATAAATGACTCCCCTATTTCCTACCACTGAGTGATGAAATTATCCCTGCATTGATCTTGGATTTACAATGATAAATTATTCTCTTCTTTGAGATTAGTCCATTCCTATTATTCTTACCTTGTCCAATGCTGGAATTATGCAATGGAGAGATCATTCTCTGAAATTCCTCCTCTGGAACCCTGTGCCCAGAGAAGCTCAGATGTAGTCAGAACTTGAGCACAGAGTAACTCAAGATTTTCCTCATTTCTTCCTCTGAACTTCTTTTCTCCATCTTCCCTAAGGTTTTGTTCAATGCTGACTTACTTTCTTTTTAAGGGTTTCTCACACTGATCACCAAGTGGTATTTAATCTAAAAGTAAATTTAAATTTGGTCATAGTGATTCAAACATTATTCATTCATCACTGCTATATAATATCCACTGTTGGAATATACCACAGTTTATCCTTCCTAGTTTGATGTCTCTCACTATTTGACCTTAACAGATAGTGCCACTAGGACTATTCTAGTAAATGTCACCTGAAGAAGAGATGATTTTTCCATTGGAAGCCCCTCCCAGCTGGATTGATTTCTTTCTGATTTAATGGTTTTGTTCTGCTCTCTGAACATCCTGTGATCATGGGTATGTGCCAGGTGACTACAAACTAATAAAGGATCACCAGAACAGTACTATGTATATTTATGGGCTTAATAAGCATGTTAGTAATGATATCAGCACAGATTCCTTTGTGGTTGTGAGACAAGGTGAGGCATGGAGAGAGGAGGGGAGAAATATCAGGCAGCTATTTTGGAACCAACCATAGTCCAAAGGGTATAGCAGATAGAGATGGAAGGGACTGACAGGATAGCAGTTATTATTTTGGATCCTCCATGAAGACAATACTGAGCAGGCTTAAATAGGCAAAGACTTGTCTGAAAATGCCTGTCTGAAAGGATATAGGAAGATGCTTAGGAAAGATAGCAGAGCCTTCAGGCCACAAAGCAAATCTGACCCTGAGTGAGGAAGAAAGGGACAGAAGTTTGAGTGGAAGCAACCAAGACTGCTGGCTGTAGAAGAGCCATCATGGAGTCATTTAGGTCAAAGTCAACCAATAAAGAGTCCCATGTCTTCCAGTTGCAGGTATACCTTAGTATCTCCACCACACTCAATGAGCAGCCCATGGAAAGTATGATCTTAGAGATGGATTTTAAAGCCAGGAGTGATGGAGCACATCTGTAATCCCAGAGACTTGGGAGGCTGAGGCAGGAGGATCACAAATTCATGACTCAGCAACTGAGTAAGACCCTGCTTCAAAATAAAAAATAAAGAGTGGAGGTTGTAGTTCAGTAATAGAATGCCCCTAAGTTTAATCTCCAGTACTGGGGGAAAAAGATGGATTATAAAGCATTGCAGCTGGGGCCCTTGGTCTTTAAGCTCCATGTCATTTTGTGAAGGTCTGCAAGACAAATTATCATGACTATCATGGTAACCAAACCAAGAATAGATGTCAGACTACACAAAAGTGTTAGCTATTAACAAGTATAGGGGCGGGGGAGGGAAAGAACAATGGTAGTGAGCCCTAAGTTGTGATAAGGAATAAATGCATCAAGTATTATAGATATAATTACTTCCTTGGGCTATAAAGCAAGGACAGTTGTATGCTGATCTCATGAGAGAAACCATCTTGTTAACACTATCTTGATTGAATACTATCCTTTTTTCTGATAAATAAAGCTTGGTTTCTTGCTCAAGGATGCATGGTAGGTGAGCATGCTGACAGTGACTAAGACAGAAAGGCTGGCTCATATTGTGGAAGCTCAGGAGACCAGGAATGCTAGATAGAGGGAAGCGAAGGCATAATCAAACACTACAATATTTTTTAAAAATTAGAGTTTATATATGTAAGGAAATTGGGTTGCTGAAGGCAGTATCTACATTCTTTTTTTTTTTTTTTTTTTTTTTCTAGTGTCAGGGATTAAACCCAGGGCCTTGTGCTAGCAAGGCAAGCACTCTACCAACCGAGCTACATCCCCAGTCCCTCTACATTCTTTTTGAAGTCAAGAGAGATTAGATTGAAAAGGAATACTGAGAGAGGAAGCAGAGGGCTAAGCACGCTCTCCTGAGAAAACAAGAATGATTAAGTCCAGAAGGATTGGAAAATGCAAAAAGGTTATATATTATCAGGTGAAATAATATGGTTTGTGCATTTTTAGAGCACCCCAAACCACAAGATATAGGTGTTAAATATATTGAATATGCATTGCTTAGCACTCTCTAAGCTTTTAATTTAATGCTCCCAACAACCATATGAGGTGGATTTTATTATAGTTATACCAATGAGGAATTCAAGACTGTTTTAAATAATTGACAGTCTACATTGTTTGCCAAAACCCAAACCCAAAGCAAAAAATACTGTGAGTAGTGGCAAACCAACTACCTAGTGCTATTGCAGGGATAAATAGCTGTGAGTAATTTAATAGAGGCCAACATGGTACCTGCCTTGACTCTTTGGGTCCAGATGTTTTTAAGGTGTTCAAATTTGTTTTAGGAAAATATTATAAAACACAGTTTTTTACTATATAACCCCTCCAATAAAGCCTAGGTCTGTATCCCATAACTGAATATATTAGAGTCTATAGGCAACTACTATTTTGCTCTAGTCAATTTCAGTTCATTTGGGGCAGTGTGCTTTATTCAAAGTGTTTCTGGAAGGACAGACATTTCTCCTGGAAATATAAATTTTCCTCTTGCTTCTCTTTCCAGTTCTTTGAAAGCTTCTGTCACTCCATCTTTTTTTTGCTTGATTTTCAGTGTGAGATCTTGAAGGTGGGGTTGAGAAGACTACAGAGCTTCCCTAGGAACTTTGTCTTCTTGAAGTGCTCTAACGAGTCCTGACTGTGAAGGCAGATAAAGGAGGGGGGCACTTTCTCAATACTGCAGAACTGTCTGTCACCTGGAAGGTGAACCCCGTCATACCCAGGCGGGCACTAAGATCAAAGGCAAAAGTAAAGGGAAGAACCGCTACTGGTATCTGAGGCAGAGCTAGTCAACATAGCCAAGTAATACCCCTGGGATGACCTGCACTTCTCTGAGTGCAGGGAAATAAGACTAATGTTTGAATTTCAGGAAATTGAGTTTAGTGACCAGGTCTCAGGGGATGTACCAAGTATATTTGTGGGAGGTTGAAGAGAGGTCTAGGAGCTGTTGAAACAGTATAAGGACTGAGAACATCAAAAAGGTAATCCAATGAAAACAAGCATATAAAAACTATGCAATACATCTATTTGTTTAAAAGGCCAATGCATGAATTTTGATTAAGGAATCATAGAAATCCTGCACTTGAGTTGTTCCTCAGGGCCAGCAAGTTCTCCTTTCATGAACTCCCTCTAAGGCATTCCTCATGAGGAGACATCTTCTGCTCTGGCCTTGAACACTTCCAAACAGAGCTCTTTGCGTAATGAGTCATGGTATGTCTGTGATTGGACAGTTCTAATTTGTTGAAATTACTCTCTTCAACAAGTCCATTTAGGTCTCCACATTACTTTCACCCACTGGTGTTTGTTCTGACTTCCAACTCCATAGACAAAGTCTAATTTCAATTTCACATGATAGTTGTTCAAACATTTGAAGATACTGTAACAATATAGTCCTTTTTTCTCAGGTAACTTCTTTTCATAAAATATTCCTTTATCATCTTTTGAAAACTCTAGTTAAAAAGTTGGCATTCAGAAGTTTCTTTTTTTTTTTTTTTTGTAGTTGTAGATGGACAAAATGCCTTTATTTTGTTTATTTTTTATGTGGTGCTAAGGATTGAACCCCATGCCTTACACATGCTAGGTGAGTGCTCTGCTACTAAGCTACAGCCCTAGCCCCAGAAGTATTCTTAAAACCAAGTTATACCATGAACAGTATAGAACATATGGGCCTAACTTTTACCCTTGACTTAGCTTTCTGGCCAGTCTTTGACCTTCTAATTCAGTGTGACATGGCTTAACTTGCTCTTAATGAAATTCTGGTTACCAGTGCCCATCTTATTAGGTATTTATATATCATCTAATTAATATAAATCTCTTCTTAGTTTGAAAAATATCAAAATAAAATTTGCTCTCTCTACAAATATTAAAATATATTATTTTAAAAAATTTAGATGTTGATAGACCTTTATTTTTATTCATTTATTTATATGTGGTGCTGAGAATTGGGCCCAGTGCCTCACACATGCAGGCAAGTGCTCTACCACTGAGCCACAACCCCGTCCCTAAAATATATTATTTTTATCATTTTGAAATTTTGACAGTTGCTGTTTTCCAGGCTTGAGGAAACTCTATGCTTGATTGGTTTCTCACCTAAAATAGTCAGATTTCATCCTGCTATTTTCCCACACATGATGGTTTTTCTGTTCTTTCTGAGCCTGTAATGGGAGTAAAGGAGTTCTAAAACTATTTCTTACCTTTCCCCATCAGTGGACTTTCTTTTTTCTAAAGTAGGGATAGTGAAGAAGAAAACTCATTTTTCCTTTAAAATTTTCTATGAATTTTAGGTCATTCTGGCTTTTATTCTCTTCTACAAATATTTCACTCTTTGTAGTATTCAATAAATATATGCAAACAATAATTTTAAATAATAATTTATTAATTTGATCAATTCATTAAAAGGTAATGTTTGATACCTCCGAGTCCACACCCAAGTTGGATAGGGCAGGAAAAATTCTGAAGAGGATTCTTCTAGTTCCTCCAGACATCATGTCACAGGATGTACTGGTCAGAGCCAGAAGAGTAAGTCTGAGTATGTGAACCAGGGTTTGGAAGGGAGCCATCTGAGACCACAGTACCTAGGAAGGGAAAGACAGAGCTGCAATGGAGTCTGGAGGGACTTAAGGGATTCTCTTCACTGACTGCTCCAAACCAAAAATTTATATTCTTTCCCCTCCTGCTTTTACACTCATCTAGAAGTAGGAGGGCAGGCAGAGTGACACTAAGATGCTAGCTAATTGACAGTCAGTGACTGATTATCTAGAAAGATGACATGACGTGGATTTTCAAGACAATTTATTTTTTTCTTTTTTGCATACTGGGAAATGAACCCAGGGGCACTTTATCATTGAGCTACATTCTCATTTCTTTATATATATTTTTTTAAATTTGAGACAGGATCTCTCTAAATTGCCCAGACTGATATTGAACTTGCAACCCTCCTTCCTCAGCTTCCTGAGTAGCTAGGATTATAGGCTTGCACCTACAATTTACTCTTGGGTCCAGGAATTGGGAATGTGTACATGGGATCTTACAAGAAGTAGATTGGTCTAGATTGAGAATAAATATGACACCTTTGGATTGTGTGGTCCTGGACAATTTTTATACTTTTTACCTCTTCTCTTTGCTTCTACACTGGTTATGTGGAAAGAAGGGAATATAGAATATGAGTGCCTCAGCTTGGTTTTAGCCCTCTATCAGCCTGAAAACTCTACTTTGCTCCCCTGAGGCCCCTCTTGTTACAGAGTTTAGGTATGGACACCCTATCCTACCCATGGACTATAGAGGTTGATAGAGGTATCATAGGGACAAGACAAACATTTGGGTAACAGGCATTTTCATACATACACTTTCTTGCTCCCACTAAGGTTTCTGTCCCAGTCAAACAGAAAACCTGGCAGCTTCATGTTTTGAGACAAAAATGTAAAATGGCTGAGACTTAGTTTTTGTCTAGTACACCACAGTTGGCCACACATTTACATGTTCATACATTCTTGCATGCAATTGCTACAGTTGTGAAGCAACTATTTGGCTGTGGTTGTAATGTTGTAAATGCCTTCGTTGTCATCTTTCTGGGCTTGACAAGGGAGAAGGTGTATGGAAGAATGGGCCTTCAAATGAAAGCATCCAGAGTGAAGAGTATGAAAATGAAGGCCATTCACATAGGTAAGTGGCAGGTGGTATCCAGCGCATGTGGAAGGACATGAAGGTGGAATGTGGTCCTTCCTGTACTGAATTGGGTACCATGGAAACCTTGGTTCCACTATTTACCAGTCAATTAAGAATAGCACCAGATGGTATAAGGAATTACAAGAATGGGTAGCACATCAGACGTTCCTGAGAATGAGATTTAGACCTCCCTGTGCTAGGAAATTTCATATATAAAGTAGGGACAATATACCTTCCCTGCCTCCCAATTTGTAAGTAATGTGAAATAATGTATACTATTATGCTTTAAAACTATGAAACTCTGCCCCAAAAACCTATGTGCCCTTCTGATACAGACAGAAACAGATTTCAGCTTTTCCTACTTTTCCCCTGGTCAGTATTGCTGAGCACATGTTCCAGCCTCTCCCTCAGGCGGTCATTGATATAGACAGATTCCTCCAGTCGCAGGCGTAGGTTCTGGATCTCAATAAGATTCTTTTCCAGCAGGTCAGCCCCTGTTGCATACCATTAAGACATGTGAGAGGGAGGAGGTGGAGAAGCCTGATCACTTTTGGGCAGGTATAGGACCTGCCTAAGGTTACTATGCAAGATCTCTACCCACCTCTAAACTTCTGTCCACTTCCTCTTCTCACCTGGGCAGCTAGGAAGCACTAGACGACTTCTCTTAAATAGCTCTTGGGCTTTCAATCACAAGATAGCCCCCTATAAAGAAACTCCCTAAGGCTTCCTCCCAGACAGAGGATGAGTATATATAAGGGAGATAAAAACAGTTCTTTTTTTTTTTTTTTAAACCTGCTGAAGATCTTTAGATAGATCTGGCCTGACAATGGGAAGGTTTGTTACCTCCTAGGTATGATGTAACAATCCAGAAAGCCTCCCTCTCTACCTCATACCTCTCCTACATGATAATCCATCTGAACTAGCTTTGATGTTCAACCATTCATAAAGAGAAAGAGTAAGTGTATATGAAATTCAATCTATGAGAATAATGAATGATACTGAATGCTTTCCTTTCACCAAATTTGGCAAAGAGGAACATGGAAGAGTCTGGGTAGGTGGACCTGACAATGGAAGAGGAGAGATGGAAATTTCCAAAAAAGGAGTGGTGGAAATATGCACGAAGGAGAGGAGGCAAATAGGCTTCATCCACTGGGACATTTTGCTTAGGGCCAGATTTCTCTTCCAAAATTCAAAATGTCTTTTTGTTACACTATATGGGACCCCAAAAATGGGCTGTTTCAATCCACTTCACTACATAATTGTACTCATGGCTACTGGGTGCTAAGAAGCTTGGGTCCAAATTCAAAAGTAAAGTTTAAGAGGGTAGGATTGGTTTGTGATTGTATGCACAGTTTATGTGTGTATGAGATGGAGACAGAGAAAGAGAGAGAAAGAGAGAGAGAGAGAGAGAGAGAGAGAGAGAGAGAGAGAGAGAGAGAGAGAGACAGATGGGTGATTCAGTAGAAATAGTTTTCCTTCCTATATGTGCTCTTTATCCAAGGAAGACCTTCCCCCAGGGAAGGCTGAGGTTGGCATTCTAGAACAGACTAATTTAGGCATGGAGAAGGAATTTAAAGCAACTCATCTTCCCTGAAGAGCACCTCAAAATGTCCCTGAATTCCTTTATTCTTCTGTCCCAGAGTGAGTCTTAGATGGGAAGGATAGGAGAATCAGCCCTGATCCGGAATCTAATGTTCTGGCTGATCCCTAGGATATTCCCCTTTCATCTTCCCACTTACTTCTGTGAGTCAGGTTGTAACAGAAGAATAAAATTCCCCTGGCAAGAAAAGGAGTATGTTGTCCCTGTCAATGGGCTCTATTTTACCACAAAGACTCCTTTGGTCTTACCAGAGGATTTGGAACCTGGTCGGTACAATGAGGAGAAGGAGGCTAGGTCCCCAGATGCATTCATTTTCTGAGGCCTCATCTCTTCCCATGGGCCACTGCTGCCATGTTGTCCAGGTTCTGGTGTCTTATTCAGCTGAGCTGATCTGGCTCCTGAATGGTTGTTGGGCAATGCAGCTGAACCAGCAGAAGTGGCAGGGCTGACATCTGTTCAGAATGGAAAGTGAGTGAGAAACAAACAGGGAAGTCATAAATGAAGTGTTTTAAAAGTAATTAAGTGAGCAGAATATCATCCTCCAAAAATTCTTGCCTACCTGGAACCTCAGAATGTGAGTTTATTTATAAATAGGGTCTTTGAAGATATAATTGGTTAAAATGAGATGATATTATATTAGTGTGGGCCTTAAATCCAACTTGACTTATGTCCTTATAAAAGAAGAGGAGACAGAGATAAAGAGAAACACAGAGAAGAAGATCATAAGAGAGAGAGTCAGAGATTGGAGCAATGTGACTACAAGCAAAGTAGCACTTACAGAAACTGACAAAAGTTAGGAAAAGGCAAGGAAGAATTCTTTTTTAAAGCCTTCAAAGGGAGAATACCCCTGCTGGCATCTTGATTTCAGACTTCTAACTTCTAAAACTGCAAGAGAATAAATTTCTGCTGTTTTAAGATGCCCAGTTTATGGTACTTTGTTGTGGAAGCCCTAGAAAACTAATAGAGTAATCCAGGGAATGAAGATGAAGACAGACATCAGTGATTCCAAGCCAACTGTTAAATATCTGTTAGATGAAGACACATTTCCCAAGGACTATAGATTTCATCCTGAGGTTATTGGCACTTCCTAGCCTACAACATCAAAAAGTAAAGATTGGATGTAGTATCTGAGGGTAAAAGTACACACACAGGAAATATCCAGTGGCCCCTTTCTTAGCTCCCTCTATGATTCTCAATGCTGCAACCATTCCAGGGAGGTACTTCATAAGTGTCTCTTCTAACAGTACAACTCATTGCCAACCTTAGGAGTCAAGAAAGTGAAGGAATGAAGCATTTTGCTAGTCCATGAACAAGTAACTGTTCACCCAATAGTCTATATCCTCACCAGCAACACATCTGCTGATTCTTCATGGGACTGTTCTGTAATGGAGTTGGAGAATGAAGGAGCAGTCAGAACCAGTGTGCAGAGAACCTGAAAAGCATTGCTTCTAGTCCTATGGCTCCCACCACTCCTGCCTCAGCTGACTCTGGACCTCTATTGAAGCTGAGGGAGTCTTTGTGTAAAGCAAGTGCTGATTTGGATCCTATCCAAAATGGTCACAACACTGTAAAAATAATTCTTAAATATAGCTCATATTTAAGAATTTATAATTCTTAAATATGGCTCCTGGCCAAAGAATGACTAGAATACTTTTGTGTGGAGGGTTGTAGAATCAGAAAATAACTGACAACTTATAGTTCAATGATGCTTTGAGAACATGACCACGTCATCTGGATCCTTAACTACTGTTTCCCTCTGAGGAAAAGAAAAGCAGCTGGGGTGGCAGGGCCATAATTCAGAGAAAAAGAACCTTCTTCCTTTCAAGGGTCAGTACCAAAGGTCACAGAATAGAGAGGTTTCCCCCTTGAGTACAAAGGAATGAGGTTCCTGTTTACCTTCAACCAAGCCAAGTTCTTTTAGGGAATTATATATTTAAATAAATATCCCATTCCCTAGTTTATAACATTTCAGATACTAATTGGAACCACTGTGATATAAAGTGTTTGGGAAACTCTGTTATACCTTTAATATAATGCCTCAAGGAAAATAGGAACTCAATCAAAATGTGATTCCCCATCCCTTTTAAACTTTTATTCCCACCTCAGAAAATCAGCTGACTCTCAACCAAGATCATAGGAGTTTCCAAGTCTGTCAGTAAACAGTGATCAGTGTTTTCATGTTCTAGTCTCCCTTGACTACTCAACTCAGGGAACACATGCTACCAGACTTTTGTGAGGGTAATTAAACTTACAGTGTAGCTGCCATGCCAACAGGATTATTCATTGACTGTTCTATAAATTTGGCTAAAAAAGCAAAAAAGGAACAGTGACAATTGTTTCTCTGATAGGATAACTTCAAATGGAAGGGAAAGACCTTCAGTATCCCTCAGGAAAGGTAGAGACGGTGGAAAATAAAGTTGATGCTCTTTGGGAGAATCTCTCCAGAGGTGACATCTCACTCACTGAAAATAGTGGAAGGAATTGCAAGTAAGGGAAAGGTGTCCTTGACCTTCTGCCATCTCTCAGGGCAGTGCTGAATTTGAACAATGTGCCTTTGGGTAACTAAGTTCAAGGATGAAAATAAAACTCCTATTGGTCCCTTGGAATAGGTCAGGTACATACCAAGGGCAAGAAGTACAATATGTAGACTCTTGTCCCTTTTGTAGAGACCATATCTTTGTGTTGAGCAGAATGACTGGAACAGAGAAAACACTGGTTCCAGAAGCCTAGCAAAAGAGGTGCTGAGAAAGGGTGAGTACCCTCTCTATTTTGTCCCTGGTTGCTCACACTACAGAGTGCAGTAGATAGACCCTGCGCTTCAGAGTCAGGCAGACTTGAAGTGAATGTTACCTTAAGCTGGGTTGTCTTCAGTAAGTTCCTCGATGTTGCTGAACCTTAGTGTCCTCAGTTATAAGACTGGTATACTACCACCTACTTGAAGGGATCTCTGCCAATGAAATGAATGACTTATGGAGAGTGGCAAAAAAATGTGAGCATAATAGATGCTTGATAAATGTGAATTTCCTGTCTTTCTTTGACTGCTATAATCACAGGGGAAATATTTACTGCTTTGCTTTGCAAGATGAAATGAAAAAGCAGAAATAGTACCAGGTTAAAACCATTATAGTTAATTTGTTGCCTAAAATAGTCAACTTAGAAAAATAAATCAGATATATCCAGATACTAAGGATGGCTTCTTATGTTGACCACACCATGATTTGACTCATAGAGTTGCCTGAAGATTCAAATATTTTTCCCCTTAGAGAAATTAAAGAGAAAACTGGGAAGAAATGCAGGTTTGATTTAAAACTAGTTAATATTTTCCTCCCATTCCTACCAAGGCTACCCCAATGGTCTTCCTGGAAGAATCTGGAGAAGGGCATGCTGGTATGGTTGGGTTGGTAAGAGACTCATCTTGAACCTTACAGCATGTCCAATTATTGATGGATTAGCAGAATTATTAGGATGATGGATGGGATAAAAACCCACAAATGAATGATAAAAAAATATTTAGGGGTGAACAGAAAATAGGAACCATGGCTCTTTACCCTAAGAATTCCAGAATCACAGACATAATATTAGCCTGGCCATTAAGATGACATGGTTGTGTCATTTGCCCTCTCCATCAACCTCCCAATTTGTACCCCTCTACCCGCCAAGTCCAACACCATGTGTATGCCAGAGTGGGTCCAGTGAGTGATGGCATATGAGACTAGGAATGAAGAAAAACTGCCTGGGGCCTGTGCTTGGCACTGAATCCCAGAGCTGTGCCCTGGGTTACAGGGCCTGAGAGCAAAGATGCCTTTTCATGGCCTAGACCTTGTGTGTGTGTCCCTAAATTGGAGGCTACTTATGTACTCACTGGCTACATTCACTGCAGGATGTACTTCCTGCTCATTAAGCCGGGAGGAGATGTTGCTGAGGGAATGATGGGCAGCAGGCTGGGTAAGGCCTCTAGCCTGGATCTGGGACTGAGTCTGGGAACGGACACCCTCCTTAGTTGCTAGGACTTCCATCATTCTACGCTTCTTCTGTATCTCCCGTAAGATACTGCAGGGGAAAGAAAGAAGGAAAAATGAAAGTCATCTGAACACCACAGCTGTATTGATTTGGAGATTCATAGGAGAAGCCAAGAGAAGTGGGAATATTATTCCTCCATAGAAAAAACCAAATGATTCATTTCCGCCTAGGGTTAGAGTGGGGTGGGTGGTGGGGGAGTGGGGATCGAGGGGCAGGGAGAGCAACTGTTATCCAGAACATTGAGCACAAACATCCAAAGGATGAAAAAAGGGTCATTGGGCCCTTTAAAAAATACTCATGCTTCCATGATAAGACACCCAAAAGCCCAAGAGTTCAATTCACTCTGTGAATTGAATCTGTTAAATAGTATTTACAGTGGCCCATTTAAAATTGGTTTCAGAGGCAATGTAATCTCTCAGGTATCTTGTGGTTTCTAAACCTCTTTCTCTAAATATTGAGATTAAAGTATAAACTTTTGTTTGCAAGGAAAATTTGTAGTTATTTGACATCTGTCAGCTCTCTTTGGGTCACACTTGAAGAAACCAAATATAATTTTACTCTGATCTTTAAAAAGCCAGGGGAAAACAGAGGTCATGCCTAGGAGCCCAGGAAACTCCTAAGAACTAGCAGATCTAAGTTATTAAACTGGTGAATTTATATAATAGGAACCCAAATGAAGAATAACTTTTTAAAAAAACAAATGAGACCATCTCATTCATTGTGTAAGCATACATATACAATGGTTTGACAAGTAAATAAAAGCTACATAATAAGCTATTTCTTTTTCACTGGTATGAGAGCCCCCTGTTCCTTTGATCTTCTGGTCCTTGCTTTAGAATTCTTCACCAAATTACATCTTTCATCCTGAAAATTTGGAGTTACCTGAGAGTCTGAGATACCTGTCCTGCTTGAGTCTTCTGACTTGTACGGTCATCTGAAAAATAAATTCAACAAGGCCCAGTCAAAATTTAAACTGGTTTCATTTCCCAGGTTACAAACACTGGGTTCCATCTGGGATCAGACATGTGACTGACTTGACATTCAAGTCCAGGATTTTCTGACTTTCCCCAGGATATCTTGGATTGAGTCTTTAGAAAGCTTTTCCCACAGGTTTCCTGAGCTTACCACAAAGATTTTTATCTCTACTTGCTCTGCTCTGAGTCATAGTACAAGGGTAAAAATCCCGCCCCTCCACATAGACCACAGGACACTTGTTCAGCCAGCCTCTGGACCACTCCAAGAGCCTCCAAGTCCTGCCACACAACTGGTTCCCCCAGTTCTGTGCCTATGTGTCCCATCACAGCTTTCATGCAGAACTTACTCCTTTCTCTGAGGAGATGACATCACTGTTCTACCTCTGTGTCTCAGCACAGTGGCCTCAAACTTACTGTTATATATGTCCTTAGATGCTCTAGGGAAAAGGTTCCCAAAATAACTTATGTTCTCACCACCCAGTCCTAGTACATACAGTGCCTAACCCATGCCAAAATCAGCAGGATTATTTACCATTTTTTGAAGTGCACTGATTAATTCTACTTATTTCTTTGAACAATCAAGCAGTCTTCAGGGACTGATGGCATTTGACCAATTTTTTAGGTGAGGAAACAAAAAGAAATATTAACCTGTCCAGAACTAGTAATGGACACACACAAGCTTGAATGAGGGCCTCTGATCTCCTAGTCAAGGCCCTTTACAACATCCAGCTGCCCCTGTTCTTTCTTTCTTTCTGCCACTTAGTTTCAGATAAATCGCTTCGCCCCTAGAGATACCCTGTGGGTATCCATCCTTATTTAGCAAAAGCAGACTAGGTTGAGCCTCTTGACACAGAGACCTGACTTCCAGGAACTGGCAGACAGGGAAGTCTGTCCCAGATTGCCAGGGTGGGTGTTGGGGGCGGGGTATGGCGCTGTGGGAGTGGTTCCCTGTCTGCTTCTGCGATAGTCCCCCTAAGAAGATGACTCTCCTAACTCCACTCTATCCTGTTCATCACAGAAGAGGCTCCTCCCATTCCTGGCTCCTTTACCTGTGTGTCTATAAATAAAAGAGAATTGGGCTGCTCCAGGTTGTTGTTATAAGAGGCCAAAGCTGGTGTGACCAGATCCCTCATGCCCCCTCTCATTTAAAAAGAATATTGGCTCTTGAGTGTTTATTGATTAGCTAATATAGGTAATCGACTGATTTATAGCCAACATCATCCTCCAGCAGTTAACCCTTTTCTCATTCATGTGGGACATGGCTGAGAGACCCCCACAATACCTCCTACCCTGAAAGCTACTTTCTATGCAGAATGGAGGTAGCGGTGATCATCATGACACCTTTGACCCCATGTATTTCTCCTTGGAACTCCTTACCTGCTTGTCCTGACTCTGTCATGCCCCAATATGGTAATCACAAAGCAGCACATCAGGCTGAAAAGTCTAGGATCTCAGGAGGAATTGAAGATCTTCCCAAGTTCTGCGATCAACTTACCAGTGCTAAGTTTGCTGGCAAGGCTCTCTGCCAACTGACTTCCTTTGGCCAGCTGCTCTCGGAAGTGCTGCTCCATGTAGTGGTCCATGCTGTTGTTGCTGAGTAGCTCCTCAAAGGTCTTTACTGTGTTCCTGACATGCTGGATGAGAAGGGAAGAGACTGCTCTCCCAATCTTCATCTTCTGCTGCAGACGAGTTAACTCTAGAGCCTGATCCTGGATCAAGGAATATTTCCTAAAGTGGGAAAGCAGCAGCAACAAGGGTAGAAAAGGTTATGGTGCTTCAGCAGAAGGTACTTGAGAGTATCACCAAAAAAGGCCCAATGTTTATCAACCTGAGCATGGAAAAGGAAATGAAAGAAGGAAAATTAAAATGTCCTATAGGTGAAAATTCTTTCGAAAATAGTCATTCCTCCTTTGTCATATTTCTGAAAATGCAACCAGATTTTCTTCTCTTTTCATCTTTCAAATCTGCCATTCAGTACCTTTCTTGAGCTTATAATACATTTCAGTTTGGCAAACAAAACCAGGTGTTTATTGGAAAGTTGAGAGAAAAAAATCAGTCATGTGAGAGAAGAGACCACATCAGGTTCCAGATAGCAAAATTTTTCTTTCACTAGGATGAACTCTTGTGTCTTTTCTATAGATAACCAGTTGGCAAGACATCTTCCAGCTCCTATAATTTAACCACTGAATGCTATCACTTATGTTTCTTCCACTATAACTAGTTCAGTGCTTTACTCACAGGTGTTCAAAAGAGTTTAAAATAATTTGAACTGAGTTAGAGTATCATGATATACTGTCTAATGTAACTTTGTTATAGAGAGAGTAAAAGAGAATATTAGTTCTTCTTGCTCTTGAGAGAGGCAAACTAGTTAAGTATCAGTAGTAGGAATTGGCAGGGCTGGACTTTAGTCCCAATTCACCCTATCCTTCCACTGAAAACTTGGGAAGTCAGTCTACTACTTTGTATCTCAGTTTCTCCATCTATAAAGAAAATTTAAAATACCTACTTTGCTTTTCTGAAAATATGATAAGTACTAGAATTTAATGTTGGAACAAGTACAGCAAAATCTGTAAAGCATTTAAAAGAAGACAAATTATCCCTCGTTACTTTGGTAATGGTAAACCTATATGACCACCTTGACATCTACTGTGTTTCTACAGCTGGTTGGCCAGAGTAAAACCAAAACCTTCTTTCTTGGAGACTTGTCAGTGTTATCTGTATTGTTCCAGCAGGGACCATGGGTACTGGCTATTTTGTGAAAAGCTGAAATTTGCCAGAGATCCCAGAGTTGCTAGTTTAGAATAGGTTATCCAGGTACTGGAAAAACTCAAAGTGGGGATTAGAGCAGCTCTTACCCCAGATAGCACAGAATCACTTTTGAATCTTTTAAACATTATACTTTATTCACATTTCCATCCAAAGTTTCTCATGTCATTATGCAACTAATTAGAATAAGCTGGGAGTGTTTTATTCATCTTACATCCACAAAACCAAACACAGAAGAGACTCTCATTAAAAATGTTCCATAATGAAAAAGAGAAGTGCTTGCAAACCTCAACTCATCCCTCATTGCATTTCTGCTCTATGTGTTCTCTCAGGAATCCTATGAATTCTCCATTGAAGCACAAAACTCTTCCCTCTAAGATGGATCCTGTTCCTACCTGTGGAACACTCTACAACATGGGAACGTCCTTTGGAATTCATCCCAACAGGTGACAACTTCTTAAGGAGTTGGGCTCACCTTGTGTTCTTCAGCTGGGCTGAAAAGCGGCTAGAACAGTTAGAATGTTCTGTTGAGACTACCTTTTTATATATTTTCCTTCCCCACTCAGTTTGGGCTCTTCCATGGAAGAGACCACATCTTATTGGTGCTTAATATAGTGTCTAGAAAATTAAATATTCAATAAATATTTATGCCATATTGTGTTTTTTAAAAGCCTTTCTAAAATATAAGTAATATTAGGTATAGAAAAGTTTATTCCTGGGGTTTCAGATACAAATATCTCTTTCTGACCCTTAGGATAGAACTATTTAAGGTAAGAACTAACATCTCTAATTCCTTTCTAAACATCTTTCATCTTTTCATCTAAGCTCACACTTCTTGGTGATCTTTTGTTGGGAGAGCAGCCCCAAGGTCAACATCCTGGGGTATGGACCAGGACCTTATACTCAAATTTCCTTCCTCTTGGATTTGATATTCCTTTTCCTAGTAGCATAAACTAGCTCTGTGTCTATCCTGTAGATGTTCAAGTCCTTGCTGCTTGGTACAAGCTACTATTAAGATTCTGGTGATGTGAGCATTTCTTAGTTCCCTCACTTTTAGACCCTGGCCTCACTTTGACACCTATGCTCACTTCAGCTACTCAGGCCTCCTTATCACTTCCAACCCAGAATGTGCTCCTTCTCCCATCTGCTCTTTCAGTCTAAAATCTTAGGATATAAGTATAGTGTTCCTTGAAGAAAAACCACAAACACATATATACACACCTACACGTGCAATCACAGGAGTATACAAATGTATATGCACAGACATATTAAGAGCCAAGATCTGATGCTGGATGTAAATACTAAGGTAATAGTATACCAGTCCATCAAAGATGCAGAAGGGCAGGAAGGGACCTCATCTAATTTCACAGGTAAGGACAGTAAGTCTCAGTAAGAATAAGAAATATACCTGATCTCCCATAATTGGTAGGTAGAAGAGTCATAAATAAAAATTTTGGCTCAAAACTCCCAACCTAGGCTGGACAAGGTGGCTCATACATGTAGTCCCAGTGACTTAGGAGGCTGAGGCAAGAGGATCTCAAGTTCAAGTCAGCCTCAGCAATGGCAAGGCACTAAGCAACTCACTGAGACTCTGTCTCTAAATAAAATAATAGGGGTGGGGATGTGGCTCAGTGGTCGAGTGTCCCTGAGTTCAATCCCTGGTACCTAAAACAATAACAACAACAAAAATCCTTCTAACCTAATGTTCTTTATCAATACCATACATCTTGTTCTGACTTTCAGGGATCTCTAAGATAAATAAAACTTATTCCACTTTCCTGGAACCTATCTATTATTCTGTATACTATAGGTCTTTTATTTATTCTCAGTTTTCAAGTAATAAATGACACGTCACAATGAAAATTAAGTCATATTTAGTTAATTTGTTGGTATAGTATTTGGCAATTGTGCTGGGAGGCGGTCTTCATGAGAACAGTGGCTCGCCCTGCCTTGTTTGCTCCATATCCATAGTGCCCACGTGTTTGCCATGTAAACATATTTGTTGAAAAGTAAATGTACTGAGTTTGCTGCAAACAACTAATTTTAACATATTTTTCCTACCAAACTCTTTCCTGGAGATGTGTTGAAGAAATAAGACACAGCCCTTGGAAAAGACAGTCCTGGATTTGAATGCTAGACTCTCCATTAACTATGTAATATATTGGGTAATTTAGTTCTTTATGACATCATCTTTATTAGTAAAATGGCATTTATGGTACTAAATTGATAGAATTTTGTGGCATGTATGACTTACTTTCTAAGAGTTTGATGAAAATATATTACTCAATAAATATGAGTGTCCCATCCCTATTTCTGGGTGGGCCAGCTACTGACCAAGGGATCACCGCATCATAGTCATGTGGAACATTGATAAACTCTGAGGAAGTTCCCAGGAATATGCATTTTACATAAATAACCTGTTAATTTACATGCAAGTACAGACCTAGTGAAAGTCAATGTTATTGTGCTCTAGATTAGATTTCTCAGGATCCTGTAGTCTTGGAATAAAGAGTTGAGGATCTAGTGTAAGATCAAGGAAGGAATCACTTTGGAATTACAGATGGGATATATTATTCAGATAGAGCTTGTCAATGGACAAATTATGGAGGTTTGCCAAAATTGTGTGGGAGCAGGAGGAAAAAAGGGCTCATATATAGTTTCAAAAAAACACAATCAACATTATAAGTTTATGTTTAGAAAAAATCCTAACATTTTCTTAATACAGTATACCTAAAGTAAATCTCAATAAAATATCCCTGACAAGTGGTGCTAGGCATGAGGTAGAGTCTATATTCTCTATCTTTAGTGGTTTGCAAGGTTTAAACAACTCTGAGACTCACTGTAGTATCTTCATATGGTTCACAGTATCTTCACATGGTATCTTCACTCACTTTGAATGTGAGACCAAGGAGCTACCTTATTCTTGCCTAAGATGCCTTTACCAAGCTTATATGAAACCAAGATTATTATTAAAAGCATGAAATAAGAAATTTTGCCATGATTCAAGATATACAGAGCGTAAATGGGGGATCTATATAAATCCACCTTCTTGGGCACTGGGATGGCTCAATATTCAGCTGAGAAACACGTGAGGCAACAGGAGATTCCCATCAATCCAGGAAAGAGATACAACTCACATGATGAAGGCATCAACTCAAGAACCCATGGAGATTTTGTATTTGTTGAGTACATATGTGGTTGTTAGAATAAAACGAAATTGCCTGGTATAATTTAAACTAGTTAGTAGTAAACATTTTACAGACTTTTTTCTAAAGAAAATCCAGGAAGGTCTTAAGAGAAAGCCCTACAATTAATCTACGAAGCGTTTCAGACCCTAAAAGCCATTACGACAGCAGCAATGACTTAATTCTGACCATGGAAGTGTCTTACAATGGTCTCTTACCTGCCGTAAGACTCAGAAGAGACTCCTGTTTCCTCAGGCCAAGGATTCTGCTCATTCACTCCCCTTTCAGCAGGTCCCTTCTTCTCTAAGGGATGATCCACCCTAGTCTTCAGATGGAACATTTTCTTAGGAAGAACGCTCTTATAGCCTGGATGGAGAAGAAATGTGTCTAGGTCTCTGTGATGGCCAGGATTTTCTCCAATGCTACCTAAAGGAATTAAAACAAAATTAAAGATGTTGGATTACTAAAGGAGATCCCACAGGCGCACAGAAGCACAGGAGTAGAACCTAAAGGAAAGTAAAGAGTAAAGCCCACAAAGTGCCCCTTTGAAGAGGACCCCAGCAACCCGTTGGGTTAAAGAATGATATAGCAAGTAAGAAGAGATGCTGACATGATGGGGACAAGGAGGGTCCACAAATGTGTTAGAAGAAAAAGCAAGAAAATGATTAACCAAATGAATGAAAAGAAATGGGATATCGACTGGTCTAAGGGATAGGTATTTTTGATTATTATATTTGAGATAAAGTTCCTAGTGAATGTCCCTTTGGACATCAAGAAGTATTTTTATTACCCAGAAATTCTGAGAGTCATGAAGGTAGAAACACAATTTGAGATGTCAGAACTCAAATCCCAAATCACTGTGACATTAACAATAGTGCTACGGGAAAGATTCAGGGTGCCAGGTCTTGAATTACAATCACAGAATTAGAATGTGGAGGTAGCTAAAGAAGCCCTGCCTTCTGGTATCTGCCATACTCAACACAGGCTGTCTTTCTCTGGCTGTCTTACCAATATAGGTCACCCCTCCTATCAGCCAGTTTTAATATCTGTGTACCTTTTTGCTCATATTGAAAAACAACCATTTTTTAAAAAAAATCTAAGCATATTTCTTTTTCGGTCTTGCTTTTGCATAGAAAACAGCAAAACAACATGTTCTTAGCATTTTTTAATATTTAACATATATTTTATTGGTACATAATAATTGCACATACTAGTGGGAGTCATTGTGACATATTCATGCATGCACATCTTTTTATTTTCCTGAAGACAGTTTCAATGAAAACAATTTTGGGAGCTTTTTGTAAACGAGTTCTTAAAAACATCTAGAGGTTCTTACTGTTTCTCTCTAGGAACTCTGGGTTTTCATCCTCTACAGTTTTTCAAGGACAAAGTGACCAAAACTAGACTATAACGTTCTAAGTTTAGCACAACAATGTCTTATCTTTTCATCTCATAAATTTATAGTATAATCCAATGCAATATTGGCTTTCTTTCTCTTGCAATAGCAACATGTAGGTGTTTCTTTTAACACAGGGTCAGTTTTAACCTTCCAAATGCTCATCTCCATCCAACTTTGTTACTTCTAGGTGTTTTTGCATTGCTTTTTTCTCTTTTAATGTCTATGAACATTGCACTTTGATACACTGTGTTTTAAATTTTATTCTGGCTTTGTAAGTTCCTTTCCCATTTGTCAAAGTCATTAAAATATTTTATTAATTTACTTGAATGTGAGTAATAGGTACTTCAGATTGTGTTGACTCATAAGTCTAATGGATTTCTTTATTCTTTTAATCAGGTATTGGCAGAGTTGCCTTAGCTGAAAATATGAAATGATTTTATGACAGATCACAGTAAAATCTAGGCCACAGAATGGGTGGAGAGGATGGCAAGAGCAAGAAATAGTTTTTAGTGACAGAACAGTTGAGACTGTGAAGAGAGTTTCAGATACAACTAGAATGGGAGCGATCCTCTTGTCGCTGGCTCTTTATGGTTCCAAACTCCATGGATATTTGTCACTGCCTGCAGCAACAAGTTGCACGGGTCTTATGGGTGGTGGAGTGGAAACTGAGGTACTTCTATCTTTCTCTTTAGTGCACTGCTTTCTTGCTTGTTTATAGAGGATAGAGGAAATGAGGTTTACTTGCTTTGAGAGGAGAGAGAGACCCCCGCTTCTCAGAGAGAAAGAAACTTTGCTTAAGAAACTTTGAAAGAAAGACAGGCTTTCTTAGAGCTTAGAAGGAGAGAGGCCTGCCATGCCTTAAAGTCCTGCATCCTGTGACCTAAGGTGCCCTAGTGATGCGTCTCAGTTCTCCGTTTGGCAATCTGCCTTCCGCCCCTGCCCCTACTCGCTGCTGTGTTCTTTCTTCTCCTGCTTTTCTGCTAATGGCTGCTTTTTTTTTTTTCTTCTCTGGCTACTGCTGCGCCGCGTGTCTTCTGCTACTGCTTCTCTGCTAATGGCTGCTGTGTGTATGTCTCACTCAGCCTACGCTTATATCACCTCCAGGACGCGGAGAGCAGGGCCACGCCTCTTACACAAAGATCAGGTGAGTGGTCGATCAGGCAATTAATGCTCAAGAACACATGCGCATACATTGTGTGCATGGACGAGAAAATCACCTGAGTGTGCTTATGTCAATTAACCTCCTCGCTGCCGATGTGATCAGGCGCCATCCTGGCGCCGCCAACATGGCATAGCCCCCAACATCCTCTGACTTTGCTTCCACTTCCTAGGCCTCCATTTTATTGGTGCCTGGGTGTTTAACAACAGCACTCCTGAGGAGAAAGTCCTGATTTGTACCATTTGCCTATTGCCATCAGGTAAATACACTCACACTGGCCAATTTTAATCGGCCACTGAAATATCACTGAATACAGAGTTGGGAAGAGAGGCTAAGTAGCACATCATGATATAATATTTCCACCATATAAATTCAACAAATGTACCACTTACACCCATTAGGATGACTACTATTAAAAAACACAAACAAAACAAAACAAAACAAAAATAAATAGAAAAGAACAAGTGTCCATGAGGATGGGTAGAAATTGGAACTCTTTTTTTTTTTTTTTTTTTTTGGTACTGGAGATTGAACCCAGGGGTGTTTTACCATTGAGCCACATCCCTAGCCCTTTTAGTTATTTTGAAATAGGATCTTACTAAGTTGCTTAGGGCCTTGCTAAATTGCTGAGACTGGTCTTGAACTTGCAATCCTCCTGTCAGTAGTCTCTTGGGTTGTTGGGATTATAGGAGTACGCCATCAGACTTTATGCTTTGTTGATGGGAATATGGAAAACATTATGGCAGTTCATGAAAAAATTAAAAATAGAATTAAAATATGATCCAGCAATTTTACTGGGTATATATTCCAAAGAATTGAAAGCAGTACAAAAATATTTATATATCCATGTTCACAGCAGCATTATTTGCTGTGGCCAAAATATAGAAGTAACTTAAGTGGCCATCAATTGTTGAATGGTTAAACAAATTGCGGTGTTGTTTATGTATAATGACATATATTTAAAAAAGGAGAAGCTTAAAGACATGCTGTATGAAATAAGCCAGTCAAAGAAGACAAATACAGTATGATTCTGCTCATATAATGTACTTAATATTGTCAAATTCATAGAGACAGAAAGTAGAATGTTTTCCAGGGGTTGGGAGAAATGGAGAATGAATCATATTGTTCAATGGGTATAGATTGCAGTGTTGCCAGAGGAAAAGAGTTTTGTGATGGCTGGTGGTAATGGTAGCACAATAATGTGAATTCGATGCCATTGAATTGTATACTTAAAAATGATTAAGGTGTTAGATTTGATGCTATGCATATTTTATGACAATTATAAAATACACTAGGCACAAATAATTTCAAGAACATAGATAATAGTAAAATGGCACAAGATTAGGGTTGGGAATATAACTCAGTTGGTAGAGTGCTTGCCTCATAAGCACAAGGCCCTGGGTTCTAATCCCCAACACCATCAAAACAAAAAGATGTCTTGAAATAATTAAAAAGCAATAGGTTTTTAGTTCTTATTTCCTTTATGTGTCAGCATATGTTGGCCTTTTAACATGTATTTCAATCATCGACAAGTATCACTTTTACTTTCTGAATGAAAAGGTTAATTAGCCAATGCTAAATGTTGGGTGCTATCTCTACCATCAATTTGAGGGGAGTCAGCAGAAGAGCCCATGTTTCTGGTCCTCTTAGGACCTGTTAAGTGGGTTCTCAATATACACTTAGGGATGGAGAGATGCCACTAAAGAATCTACACTCAGACCACAAAGGAAATGCAGTTGTTAGCATTTAATGAACCTCCCCCCAACCCTCTATAGCTTCAGCTTTCAGGAAAACAGGTGTCCCCAACACATTTAGTATTCTCAGAATTTGGCCTTCATGATGACAGCCCTACTTTGGGAGCTTCCCTTCCCCAGAACTTTGTAGTAGCCCAATTACATCATATCAATGAGGGAGTGGCTCCTGTCTTGCTTTTGGCAGCACTTACTCGTGTGTGATCAATATCTACAATTTATCAAGGTTGACTGTTGGACAGAAGCTCTGATTCTTCTTTAAGTGGTAATGCCTTATACCAACTTTCCCAAACCTGGGTGACATTTGTCAAAGTTGATCCTATGGGGGTGATGCATGTCACCATGATTACCCCAGGTTTCTGGTACTTCCTATGGCTTGCCAATGTAGCTGTGGTTGTGACTCATGTGACCCTCAAACTTTTTGTGTCTTCCTCTATCTGGATGGCAAGTTAGGGTTGAGACAAAAGATCTACTTGTATTTTTGATATAATTTATTTAATTGTAAGTGAATATGCTTTAACCCAGAGATTGCCTCTGTAAGAGGATGTTTTTGATATCTAAAACATATTTTTTTCTTGCCTACTCACGTATGATCCCAGTTATGTTAAGTTTCCAGACAGCAAACTTAGGTTATAACCACAGAAATCAGAAGAGTGATTGCTTCTTTGAGGTATTTTGACTGAAAACTTACATGAGGAAAACTTCCTGTGTTGATGGAATTGTTCTCAAGACTTGGTTTGGCTTGATGATTATAAGTGTGTGTACATTTGTCAAATTCACCAAACTATATGCTTTATATGCGTACTGGTTTATAATTATATCCAAATAAAACTACCGTTAGCATAAAAACATGAAATTACAGAAAAGTAGTTGTTTTTAGTTTTTGATTTCTTCATGATGCATGTTTTACTTTATGTGTTCTGTGAAATCATAGAATTTTCACATAAATTAAAACATAAATTCTAATAGAATTTTATATTCCCTGGAGAGTGCCAGGACTTTATTACTAATATTAACTCTATTTTACCCTCTTCCTGCCTTTTAAAAATATATGTTTTTAGTTGTAGATGGACACAATGCCCTTATTTATTTATTATTTATTTATTTATTTATTTATTTATTTATTTATTTTTATGCCATGCTGAGGACTGAACCCAGTGCCTCACACATGCTAGGCAAGCACTCTACCACTGAGCTACAACTCCAGTCCTTTTCCTGCCTTTTGAGTTATTGTAATCCATTTATTTTCAAAAGTACATTGTAAGATAGACTATTTTATTGTTGAGACAGTGATATTTATTTGATTAGCTCACATATTTAACTTATCCATGGCTCTTCATTTCTTCCTTCATTTCTATGTTTCCCTTGGGACCATTTAACTCCTAAATGGAGAAACTACATTTTACATTTCTTTAGTGAAGATCTGCTGTTTATCTGGAAAGACTTTAATTTCACCTTCTGGCTGAAAGCACATTTTCCAGCGGATCACTTGTAGGTCAGAAATTGTATTATGGCTCTTTAATAATGGTTCTTTGTCTTCCTTTTCTATTGTGTTTGTTCACTCTCAATCTTTTGAAACACATTTTTGTTTTTGTTTTTTTACCTTTGGTTACTTCTATATCTTCTCCTTTGATTTTCAACAGTTTTAAATGGCTTAGTACAAACAACAAAAGAAATGCCTTCACCAAAAATAACACAGAGAATAATGATGATCTTGATTCTACTGATAACATTGTGGATGGAGCAATTACTCAATCAGGCACATCCTTCAAGTAATGTGCTATGTATTACCATCTTCATATTACAGTTAAAAAAAGATTGAGGTACATCAAGTTTTTTTTAACTAACCTAAGGTCATGCAAGAAAAACAAGACTTCATCCCTGAAGCCAGGCTTTAAATTACACCAGGTGATTCGCCATTCCTGTTCCAAGGGAATTTCCAAGGCTTCCCACTATATATTTCTCAACAAATTTTAAGAGAAGATGAGAAACCATGAGGATCACAGGAGTTAGTAAATTGTTTGTTTTTGAGGGGTCAAATCCCACTTGAATGTTATAACATAGTTGGGGGTTGGATGTTATAAACACCCGCAGCGTCCCTTGGGTGGGCTTGAACCACCAACCTTTCGGTTAACAGCCGAACGCGCTAACCGATTGCGCCACAGAGACGGGACAGGCCGCAGCCT
Organism: Sciurus vulgaris; assembly: GCF_902686455.1. Taxonomy (NCBI): domain Eukaryota; kingdom Metazoa; phylum Chordata; class Mammalia; order Rodentia; family Sciuridae; genus Sciurus; species Sciurus vulgaris. The sequence continues at coordinate 111,136,401 of NC_136461.1, forward strand.
CTTCTGTACAGAGGATGAGCTCTCACTAAGTGTCAGCAGTACCATCTATCTTCCTTTTGCAATTTGGGTAAGCTCCAAACCTGAAAAGCTGGAGTGAGGAATAGAAGCTGGCAGTTTCGTTTGAAACCCGTACTTTTGCCGTTGGTATGCCAGAGAAACCAGAGGGCAGCGGAAATGGTCCTCGCCTACCTCAGAAAGCCAGCGCTCCTGGAGATATCTGGACCCGGGTCGAGCAAGTTTGGAAGATATCCAGCAAGGCACTCAATTAGGATTTGCATAATACATTTTGGACACTAACCCGTATAAAAGGAAATAGGCCCCGACCGTATATGAAAAACAGACCCCTCAGATCCACAATCTGCAGCCACTTACCCGGGAAACCAGGTCCCTTATCTAAATAAACAAACCCGAGAAGCCGATCTGCTGCAAATCGGACTGTGTAGGACAGTCAGTCCGTTTCTCTAGTAATCATTCAGAAAGCCGAACAACTTCAGTTAATAATTGGTTCAAAATGCCCGGAACTTGATCAGTATCTAAACCGCTTCCCTAATTTTGTTACCATAGCAACTTAGGCCCAATCAGAGAGAAGCCAAATATACACCTCCTAACCAGTCACCAGGATGACCCACTTCTAATTAGCTCACCTGCATCTTCCTCATGCCAGGCAGTCTCCAACCAGGGCCAACCTAAAACCTACACTTTTTTGTTTTATAAATCTTCCCCACTTCTCTCTCCTGCTTTAGAATCTGTCAAAATGGAAGTGACTTGGTTGACTCCCTTGCTGTGGCTAGCCCCTGAATATGTGCTCGGTCCTCATTTATTTCCAACACATCGTCATCTTGAAGCTGTTAGTCCTTTGAAAAATTCTGAGCAGCCAAAAATGCTCTGCAGAGGAAAGGGTTTTCAAAGGAGGAATTTATTTGTATTTTTTTTAACAGACTTACTGCGGCCTCTGTTTGCTTCCAGAAGTGCAATGTCCCATGAGGTGGGCAGCAGAGGTGTTACAGCGTACCATCTATGCTGCTGGAGGTCCCACGCACTCAATAGGACAGAGATCTTGAGAGGTCCTTGGGGTCCAGGGGGCAGGACCCGGGCCAAAAAGGACCTGTGAAGGAGAGGGAAAGAGGAGACAAGTGTGGAGAAAAGGACAACCAAGACCTCCTAGGAAATATACAGAGGCACAGGCCAGATCCTGATAGTAGGAATTGCATTTTTATTGTGTAATTGAATGGGGGAGAAATGGAAGAGTACATTGAAAAAAAATTTAAAAACGCAAGAAACTGTACATATCCAAAATAAAGCAGGAAATATTGTGAAGTTTTCACGTAAAAAATATTGGAGGGCAGCACGTTGTTGTCAGTAGTCTTACCAGGCGTCTTGGTCGTATTCGTGGCGTTAAAGACTTTTTCTAGTTTCTTGCTTGGCCAAGATTTGTTATGTTTAGTGTCTCTTTTAAATCCTGAACCTGCTTGCACCTGGTATGTGTGGCCAGAGAGCAGGGTTTACTAGGTTCTCCATGACTAAGTCGGAAAGGAAGAAACTCCCAAGCACTAATCTAAGAGCAGAGTTTCTACGTAGCACTGGACAGTAGCACTGAACCTGGAGGAGGAAACTGTACCTAAAGGTGAAGCCTGAGGCCTGAGGTTATGGTTCAGTGGTAGTGTGCTTGCCTTGCATATGTGAAGCACTGGGTTCATCCTCATACACCACATGAAAATAAATAAACAAAATAAAGGTATTGTATCCATGTACTACTAACCAAAAAAAAAAAAAAAAAAAAAAAGAGGTAAAGCCCCAACTGTGGAATCCTACTGTGGAGGATCCTTTATCTGCAGTTTTGGGCTATTGTAAACGTGTGGTCACAATAGTCTCTCTAATCGAGATGTTTCAAATCACAGCAAGGCTATTTGAGATGCAATGATGATGAGCTTTTTTACAATAGCATCTAATACTACAAACCTAATAAATGCAGTAAAAACTAAACTTAATCCCATCATCCCATCTCTTCCTACCCCAATTTATGCAACAAATACATTATTGAAGTATAATTCACATAAAGTGCACAAATCTTATGTGCATGGCCTGATGAATTTTCACAAATTTTTCAACCTACATCAACTGATAGAAATACTTTCAAGACCTCTGAAAGGTCCATAGAACTCTTTCAGTTAATCTCCATCCACCTTTGGTCATTTAAAGAAACCCATTTGTTTTCTGATTCTAGATTAGTGTTGACTGGATTTGGAATTCACATAAATGAAAATAATTTTTTGTCTTGGACTTTTATTCATGCAACATGTTTTTGAGATGCATCCATGATGTTGAGTGTATTATTTTGGTGTATTGGTATTATTCCTATGTGTAAACTTACCACTGTTGATGGACTACTGGGTTATTTCAATTTTGTCTGTTGTGAACAAAGCTGTTAGTAGTTCTTGTACAATTCTTTTTGTAAATATGTGCATTCATTTGTCTTGAGTATATGCTTTGTAATAGAATTGCCAGGTTATAGGGTAGTTATAAATGTAACTTTATTAGAAATTTGCCAAATAATTTTCCAGAATTGTTGTGCTCTGTTTTACATCAGCAACTACTTAACCTGGGTCTCTCCATGTTCTTGTCAGAACTTAACTGTTCTCTGTCTTTACAGATAATGGACATTTGGGTTGTTTGTAATTCTGGTTATTGTGAACAAAGCTACTATGAAAATTCTTGTTATAATCTTTGTGTGTATATATACATAAATATATATTATATATTTATGTATGTACATATATAAATATTTATTATATTTATAATATATATTATATATTTAAATATGCATATATAAGTAATATATTTATATATGTATATATAAATATATATATATTTTTTTTTTCAGTCCTTTGGGGAAAATATCTAGGTGAACAATTGTTAGGAACAAAGGAATGTTTATGTTTAAATTTGAAAGAGACTGTCAAACCAGAATGGTTATAACATTTTACATTTCCACTAAAAATCTCTGATTTGTGGTTGTTCTACATCACCAAGATTTGTTCTTTTTATATTTTATCATTTTAGTCATGTTCCTGAGTTAAGAAGTATCTCAATGTGATTTTAATGTCTATTTCCCTAACAACTAATGATACTGAGCACTCTTTTATAGGCTTATTGATCATTAGTATATATTCTCTTTGGAGAATCTGTTTAAACTTTGCCTATCCTAAAAAATGTGTAAGAATTCATTATATTTCCTGGATACTAGTTCTTGGTCTGACATATTTTATGAATATTTTCTCCTAGTCTGTGGCTTGCCTTTTCATTCTTACTGGTGTCTTTTATGAGAAGACATTTTTAATATTGATAATTTATAATATTTCCTTTTTACTTATTTCTTTCTGATATTCAGGAAATATTTCTTGGTCAAAAGGACATTATCATCTAAAACTTTGTAGTTTATATGGTTTGGTCTGTGATCTGACTCAAATTAGCCTTTTTGTGTAAATTGTGAGGTAGAGATTGTGGATATGATGGTCAGCTTTCCATTACTGTAACAAATACCTGAGATACAAAAAGAGGAAAAGATCTATTTTGGCTCAGTGTTTTGAAGGTTTCACTTCATGATTCATTGGCCCTACTTTTGGAACCTGTGGCAAGACAGTGCATCACAGCTGGTAGCACTAATGGAGCAAAGCTGTTCAGCTCATGGCTAAGACTAAAAATCTTTTAAAATAAGAATACATAGAGGGAAAGAGGAAGAGTTTGGGAATCTTATAATCCCCTTTCAGGGCACACCACCAATGACCTAAAACCTACCCACTAGGGTCTCGCCTCTTAATGTTTCCATCACCTCCCAATAGCACCAAGTTGAGGACCAAGCCTATAACACAAGGGCCTTTGGGGGACATTACATATCCAAATTATTGCAGTTGGGTTTTCACTATTAGATATTCAGTTAGTCCAGCATTATTTGTCAAAAAGACATTCTTTTCACCATTGAATTGCTTTAGTACTGTTTATGAAAATCAACTGACTACATAACATGTGTCTGTTATAGGCATCTCATTTTCATTTATCTATACATGTATCCTTTGACCATTCTCATGCAGTTTTGTTTATATAGCAATAAACAGTTTATGATATTAAGTCTTAAAACCCTTCAGGTTTGACTTTTTCATATGACTCAATAAATCTGAAATGAGTACAGACCAAAGTATCCACCATTCAAACCAAGATATGCTGCCACTTACTCCTCATTTCATTGTAGACAAATGATTTTACATATTATGACTGACTCCTTTGCTAAAGATCCCCTATTAAACCTTCTGGAGAAAATAAATCTAATACCTTCAGAGCTGAACTAGACATAAAATGTCTGCAATATTCAGCAATGAATTTAGAATTTTCTTGAAAAATGAAACTCATTTTTCAGTTTCTTTGGCCACAGGAATTTTTCTATTACTTATGAGTATGAAACAAAATGTTCCATTGCAATATTCTGTGCTTCGCAGGAAGAAAAGCTTTAGTAGATACAACTAATATTTAGAGGCCAATATGAGGTTTTTTCATTTATCATCTTTCTCATTTTTGTAAAAACAGCATAAAGTGGGCTTTAAATGCTGGTATAATTTTTGGAATCTGCATTTAAATTTCAAATGATTAAAGTATTCATTGTGAACATCCTAGACTCATCTTAAGTTCCATCAAGAATGCACTTAAGTGGGCCCAACATTAGGGTATAAATCTGTAGTTCGTGTGTGAGAACTTCTCAGCAGGATTTGCTTTCTTTGGAATGGATAGTGATCTTGATTTTCCCTCACACCTGATAGTCCTCAGTACAAAACCTGTCAGAAATAATTTCCTTTGTTAAAAGATTTTACAGTATTCTTTTTTCAGAGAACGATTTTAAATAAGTTAGTTGTATCCTTAGAATTCACAGAAAACTTGGGGAGAGAGCATCCAGCCATTCAAGTTCAAATGCAATCCAGCTGGAGAGAAGGAGACATTGTACACTCACCAGTAATGGGCCAAGGCTGTCTGCTTTGGCTCCAATGGGAGACTGGAAGTCCCTTCGACAGCGACAGGAGTAGCAAGTTTCAGAGGAGGCCAACTTCACCTTTTTGGTGCCTTGAGATCAGAAAAATCTCATGGGATTTCTGCCCTTCCTGTTTGTCTATTCAACCTCTCTGCTGCTTCAGGACCTTTTTCGAACCCTAGTGGACAGGGTCCAAGAGGGCAGCAGCCCTTGCCTGCGAGTTTTATGAGTTCAAACCGACACAGAACATTACTGACCTTACTGACGGCGGGTGAGAACGCCAGGAAAGGGGGCGGCAACGGGTGCCCAGAGGAACCTTGAACTCGCCACCAGCAACCCACCCTGAACCTCCCAGGCTCCGGGCAAAGTGAATAAACGCCGTCTGAAAATTCTCTGCAGGTGACTGGGAAGGGAAGAGCCAGCAAGAGGAGCTGTGCTGATAGGACCTAACCCTGCCCCTGGCCCTCGAAGACGGCCTCGAGAGATTGATTTTGACAGGCAGGGCCAAAGAAAACTCTCAACAGTAGCCCAAACTCGGATCCCCAGATTAAGGATTTCAGACCCTAAAGTCTGGGCGAGCCATGGGTGGCAAGTTAAATCGATCTTCGTGCCTTCTTGTTTGCCCAAATTCAGAGACCAAGAAGAGTAAAATTGTGTGGCTAAAGTCTGCAATTAATCAAAGAGAAAATACAATTTTCTAAGTAATCGGGTGTGGGCTGTGAGAGAGGGACTCACGCGAGTTTGGGGCGTGAGCGTGTGGAAGGATGGGAGTTGCCATCAATGAACACGTGAAAAGGCTAGTGCAGCAGGTTGTTGTGAGAACAGCCGCTCAGGGCCCTGAGGTCTTTCTTGAAAAAGTTTTCCATTCGGGCGATCTAGGTTTCTGCATATCTTTGGTTACTTTAGTATTCCTGATTCTGAGGTGTTCCGCCCCTTCTCACCTTGCTCACTTCCCCTTTCCTGCGTCTTCCTGGCATATTAGTCCTCCGACTCCAATCGGTTGACAATCTCTGCCCACGCTGCCTCCTTGCGAAAGTACATCTCCAGGTAAGTGAAGTTACCGTGGCGAGGTAACTTGATCTGGTACTTGTGGGCTTGCCTCTCGGGAGCTCCACTGGAGGAGCGGAAGTTGGGCTTCGCTCAGTGCGCGGTGTATTGAATTGCAATTTGGATAAAGCAGGGAGCCGACTTGACAATTCCCTGAAGGGGAGGGAGGCACCAGGAGGATAGGAGTTTTCCGGAGGTCAGTGCAAGATGGTCCCTACAGAAAGGATTTTAAAGAAGGTGCACAGCCTGAGGTTTTCAGGTGGTCTAGTGATTTGAATTCTGAGCCCTCACTGCTGTAGCCGGTACTTGATTTCTGTTAGAGTATGGGATCTCTGCTCCCTGTGTCTACTCTACCTACTGCTGTGCCTCAATTTCTTCAGGACTGTGCTGGAGAAATGGAGATAATATGGATTCTAAAATTGAAGCTACTCCGTAATATTTTTTTTTTTAACTAGGATATTTGCAGATAGTGGAATTGCTAGGTGAAATATAAAGTGAATGTAAGAGTCGTATGCATTTTGCCCCAAAGTACAAGTACCAAGTACATGCCCCAAATTTTATGAGATTGCATTTTTTTATCCCACATTTAAAGCAACACTAAAAATGATCAGTCTTTTAGATAGATTTTTAAACTACTTAGTGTTCCAGCAAACTCGAATTCAAGACTCTGATCTTTTCTGTTTTGGTGTTTACCCTTTCTTCCAGGTAAGATTGGTCAGAATTTTAAAAAATAATAATGTAAGCTTGGCTTTTTTCAGTTCCTAAATTTTGTGGATGTGGTGCTGTTCCTTGTCTAGTCTTGTGGATATTCTTAAGACTTTAGGAACTTCTGAAAGGTGGTGCACAAAACGGTCCAACCCAAAATCCATCTTCCACTTTGGAGGTGTTGATGGAAGTAAATCAGCAACAGTGATAAAGGCAACAGCATCTGAAGAACTAAGACTGATTGAAATCAGAACAGATTTTTAAAAAACAAATTGTCTCCCCACTCCTACACCAGGGTCTCAGTATATGAAGCAAGTGTTCTACCACTGTTCTACATCCTGTGTTTCTTAGAGGGGGATTGTTTTCTTATTTTAATTATTATTTTTGTGTGTGTGTGTGGTGCTGGGGATTGAACCCAGGGCCTTGTGCATGCGAGGCAAGCACTCTACCAACTGAACTATATCCCCAGTCCTAATTTTCATTTTTATGAGCAATTTATTTTGACAAGGACATTAGTGAAGGGAAACTTCTTTATTGCATCATTAACTTCTCTATAACTTTTCTCTTTTAAATTTAATAATAATGAATTTCATAATAATTATAATAAAAATAATATGTCACATCTTACATCATTCACATTGACCTACTACAAAATAAATGGGCCGAACTTTGGTAGGAGTCATAAGTTGGCATGCATGGTGGCTTCTGTATCAGAAATATAGAGTCCTTTACTTTGTGAGAGACAGTACTTTTTTTGGTTTGTTTTGCTTTTCCTTTTGGCTGGCAGAGGGATTGAGCATTGTTAATTCTTTGGCACAGTTCCAAGAAACTGCCTGGCAAGCAAGCTACTGCATTTTGTTGAGCCTTCTGCTCCCTAGCAGAGATCTGATAACACTGCAGTTAGAGCTATTGGGATTGAAAATTTTGTTTTGCCAACCAAACAGGACAGCCACAGGAGTAGCTAGTTTCAGAGGAGGTCAACTTCACCTTTTGGGTGCCTTGAGATCAGAAAAATCTCATGGGATTTCTGCCCTTCCTGTTTGTCTATTCAACCTCTCTGTTGCTTCAGGGCCTTTTTCGAACCCTAGTGGACAGGGCCCAAGAGGGCAGCAACCCTTGCCCTACCAGGCCCTCCCTGCCTGCGAGTTTTATGAGTTCAAACCGACACAGAACATTACTGACATTACTATTTATATACTGAAACTTCAGACATCAGAGGCTATAAGCACTCATGCTAAATTATGACCCATCTATTGGTGACAAATGTTAAAGGAATTTGCCCATTAACATTTATTTACTTGCAACAGTACCCTGAACTGAAGAATCTCCTCTGACAATTTAAGAGCATTCACAGCATAGGGCTGTAACTCATCCATTTCAATTATACATTTCTCTATACATTGAATTGGCTCAGAATCCTTACTCAAGATTTTTTCCCCCTTTACTGCAAGTTTTACCTAAATTCCATTAGTTGAATTCATACTTTCTCTTAGAGAAACACAGACCAAGGAGTGAATGCATGAACTTGGCAAGTTACAACAGTAGCTGCCAGGTGACCATGTCATCTCCTTGAGTGAAAGTAGTGGGAGTATAGGGAGGTATGACCAACTTTGGAGGTCAGTTGGAGCAGTGGGGAGGGTTTTATTTCCACCTGAAGTACTTGAGTCAGGATGAGGAGAAGAGAAGGATTGGATGTGCAAAGGGAGCAAATCCACCACAGCATAGCTCTGCAACTGCTTTTAGTTTTAAGAGGCCATCCACTCAGTTTTAACAAATTTTAGCAACAACTTAAGCACCATTTGAATGCCTGGTTTCAATCCTCCCTTGTTGATGCTCAGCCTCCAAGCAGTCATTAATATATAGGGTAATTGGAGGTCACCCAACAATCCGGGAAGAACATATGGTACCACTCTGGGAAGCCTAATGTCTTGCATTGTGACCCCTTTGGGCAGGAACTTGTCAAGTGGTCAGGTAATCCCAAGCAACAGTATAATGGCAGGTGGTCTTGTCACACTTCCATAGAATCCTCTTGTCATGAGATAATGAGCTCCAAAAAATCCAAGTTGTTTATAATTATATACACAGAGTAAGCAAGATTAGCGCTATTATCTGCTCTCACACCATAATCCTATAGCATGACACCAAAGTGGACAAGACAAAACGAGTAATGGGTTGCCGTGTCATGAAGGAGCCAACGTTATAATACTGCAGCTAAGTAGTTATAGTCTGTAGTTGTATCCTATGGGAATGAGGACAAGATGGAAATTTCCATGGCTCTTAGAACCAGGGAGGCTCCCACAAAAGATCAGTAAGAAACAACTTTCTGGCAACTGCTAACAAAATTGCCCTATCTTCCCGTGGTTCAGCAGGACTTTTGGCTAAGGTTTGGGTCAGACTATGGGTGAACCTTGTCTATGTAGTTTATATGGAGAAGTATAAGGTAACCAGAGCAATGACCTTATATATGGACTTTGCAGAGCTAGATTGGATATAATATCCTTGGTTTGTACTTTCTTAAGTTTCTTGAAAATGCGGCTCCACTGTTGCCTTGCCTTGTATGTTAGTGTGCATCTAATTGTTACTCATATAACTTATTTCACAGAGTTGCTTAGAGAAGAACCTGAGGATGTTTTCTATAATTTTTAATAATTTTACTATGATATTGATCTTCTTGGGTAAATTTTTTTTGGAGGGGTGGGGGGAACTTACCAGGGACTGAACTCGGGGGCGCTTACCCATTGAGCCACATCCACAACCTGTTTTTGTTTTTGTTATTTGAGACAGAGTCTTGGTAAGGTACTCAGGGCTTCGCTAAATTGTTGAGGCTAGCCTGGAACTTGTGATCCTCCTACCTCAGCCTCCCCAGTTGCTGGGATTACAGGGATGCAGTACCAGGCCCTGCTCTTGGTTTAATCTTTCCTGATACCTGATGGATCCTTTCAATATGCCCCATCACAAAAGTAAAATCTATCATTTTTTTTCTTTTTTATAAATTGTCTCCTAGATTGTTCTCCCTAAAATCTGGTTACTATTCAGAGAAAAAGTTTAAAAACTAAAAATTATATAACACATGATAATTTTTATTCAACAGAGATTTCCAAACAAGTTAAAACAAAACAGAAAACAGCTCTTATGCCAGGCGGGGTGGTGCACACCTGTAATCTTGATTATTCTGAGCAAGAGGATCACACTTGAGGCCAACTATGGTGAATTATTGAGATCCTGTCTCAAAATAAAAAATTAAAAGAACTGGGAATGTAGCTCAATGGCAGAGCACCCCTGGATTCAATCCCCTGTTGGGGGTCGGGGAGAGGAGAAAAGAAATCAAACTAAACTGATGGTTTCAACACATTATTTCCAGTTTAGAACTATTAAAAACAAATCACATGGAGTGGGGTTGTGACTCATGGTAGAGTGCTTGCCTAGCACGTGTGAGACACTGGGTTCAATTCTCATCACCACATAAAAAAAAAAATAAATAAGGATATTGTGTCCATCTACAACTTAAAAAAAAAATCACCAATAATTTATAAACAAAAGGTAGCCGTGTTAGAAGAAGGAAACTTTTAAATGCATTTATTAATATATTTATCTTTAAAAAGAGAAATAAGTGTTGTTGGTTTGAAAATATTTTTTTTTAATTTAATCTTCATTTAAGCTATTCTTGAACAAGAAAAAAATTTGGAAGATTAATCACCCCTCGGGCGGGAATTTTCTAATTGCCAAGAGATATAAAACAAAAGCAGATAGTTCCCCAAGTCTGGAGTTTGCTTTCTATTATTAAAAATATAATTTTTAAGCCAACACCTGAAGACACACATCGCCAGGGATACGGAATCCTTCCCTGGACACCGATGGGCCCACGGAACACGAGCTGGCCACGGTGGCTGACCTGTGAACAAATTTGGTTCAGTGTGTTTGGGGTACAAGACCTGGGAGTACTCTTGCCACCTCTACTCAAGGCTGCCCTCTGTTGCTCCTCCTCACCCACCTCCCCTTTCCTTGGGACCCTGATGCCCCCTGGACACCTGGAGTGTCTACTTGGTCTTTCTCCCTTTTCCACTTTCGTTCCTCAGTGAGAGTTGACCCAGCACTCAAATTAGGGACCCGATGGATCCAGGGATCCGTGAGCAGAAAGCAATAATGGTTTTATGCGATGTTCAAAAGCAACCCACCAGAAACACTTTCAAAGACACTGGGTGGTTATTTAGTCCAGTAATTGCAGGGTCCTGGATTAAATGGATTCCTGAGTCTTTAAGGAAGACATTGCTCGGTAGGGCAGAAAAAGCAGCCCACCAGTGCATTGGCCAGAAATCGAACCCGGGTCTCCGGTGTGGGAGGCGAGAATTCTACCACTGAACCACCAATGCCCTCTTCTGGCAGTTTGTAGGTAGAACAATTGAAAGATAGTATCCAGAAAGAAAGATTTAGATTCCAAAAAAAAAGGTTTTGGTTTTGTTTTGTAGTGTTGGCTATACTAGACAAAACTATAAATATCAAAATATTTGATTAATTTAGCCAAACACCTAACTCAGAAACTAAGTCTTGTTCCAATTGTATAACAGATCCTTATAAAAAAATATCACTCATGTCCATTGTTTCTGATTCCAAATCTTCAAGTTTCACCCTCAAACTATTGCCTTACTGGTCTGAGAAGGTCACAAAACTTGTAGGTTAGGTAAAATTCTAATTCAAGAAAGAAATAAGGAGAAGCAGAATTAAAATTAGAAGAAAGGAAATAAAAGGACAGAATCAAGATAGATATAATGAAGCAACAAATTCTGGTTCATGCAGTTAGTCCTTTGTAGCTGTTATGGTACGTTTGCTGAGTGAATGACCAGTCTTGTAATCACTGTAATACTACTATGTGTTTTTAACACATATAAAGCATTGGAAGAGATATGTGATATAAAAAAATTAATAATGCTTGCAATCAATGTTTGCTTGGGAGAATTTAATTTCCCAAGTTTATGTTTTGCATTTATTATCAACATAAGGAATAGGCTATTTCAAGAAACATTGATGGTTAAAATATTAATATATTGATATTTTAATTAAGTTCAAGTGGCAGAGACATTCTTTCACTAATTTTCCCTGGGAGAAATTAAACTGAGGAGAAGAACCTAGAGAACAACCCCATAAGTAGGGCTTTGAAATCATTATGAAATCTTATCTTTTTGAAAGATAGGAACCATAAGATGTAATCATGCTTCTCTTTTGGAGACATCAAGCTAGGTCGAACTGAGTCACCAGCTTGAGTTGAACAAAGACATCACTCTTCATGTACACTGACCTCGCAGAACTTTGTCTATATATGTCCTTTGTATATAGATAAGATACACACGCACCTAAGATGCACACCAACTGGTCAGCACAACTTTAAATACCATATTCATCAACCAGACCTCTATTTATTCCCTAAACTATAAACCTGCACTTCCTACTCTTAACTCCTAAAGTTACAAAATGCTTCCTATAAGGCTCTTTATTACCAAGATGAACCCCAAAAGAAGAACAAAGGTGATCCCGTGAACAACCTGGAATGTTTTTACCAAGAGATTATAATGAAAAAAACGTCTTGAAGAGTTCCAACTTATGAGAGGTGAACTCTTTGCTTCCCACTCACTGGTCTCAGCCACATCAGTGGGTGATAGTGACACAGCTGAGAACCCATCATTACTCCAGGACAAGGGAAAACAGGCAGCCCAGGGTAAAGGTCCCAGTCTCTGTGTGACAAAAGTTATTGATTTTTCACCTGAGCAGTGTTGGACTGGGCCTAAGAAGCTGACGCAGCCAATAGAATTTGTCCCAGAAGATGAGATCCAGAGAAATCGTTTGTCAGAGGAAGAGATTCGAAAAATTCCTGTTTTCTTCATATAATCCAGGGGAACCAAACAAGGTATAGGCCAAACCAAGAAAAACAACATGGGTTGTTTTCATTTTTATTTACCACTACCAAAATAATATTTTAAAATTAGCTTTGATTATTCCAAAGATCATGACATAGGCATAGTGATTGTGTTTATCCTTGACCTTGGCTATTCATTCTCTGCATAGTATATAAGTAGCATATTTCCCAAGATGTTCTTTGTGCTTCTCTTAGGTCCTAAACTACCCTTAGAATTTTAACAAAATCTTTATGACATGTTAGTCCTGCCCATTAGAAGCCCTTAAAGGAAGGAAGGAAAAGTAACCTGCCCATTGAAGGAAAAGTAACCTCTAATTTGCTAGACTAGTAATAAGTATTATTCATAGGACCACCATAACTGGTAGCCATGATGCTTCTGGAATTAGTCAATAATAATTGACCACCTGGTTGTAAGTAAGAGTTAACTGTTGGTTAACATGTGAGTTTTCCAGAATGCTCTGCCTGACTTCCATGTGACATATGACTTAAGTTTCTTTTAAGAGAAGAAGCAAAATGTAAACAAAGGTCCTCTGAGCTTTGAGAAATTGGCAACAAATTAACATTATGTATTATCCTTGTTTTATAGATCAAATCATTATTTCATGTCCATGGTATGTATATGTAATATCTGAAATGGAAAACTCATTTCCATGTTATCCAATAAGACAACACAAGCCCTTAAAGGATTACTATACTGTGTTTAATTTAAGATATAAAACAAATGAATAATGCTAGTTTCTGACTATTCCGGAACTTTTTTTAAAGTCATTATGGATGAGGGACATTAAAGTGCTTTTTTTTAGTGTTCGGAAAAAAGAAAAAAAAGCCTCGTATGCATCTCAGAGTCACAAATGCTAAAACTCAACAGGCTAGTGAGTTCCCTATTGGCTTATCACACCACCCTCCATCTCAACATTCTGTAATCAGACCCAAGCACAGCATCTCCCAAAGAACAGTGCATTGTCCTCAATGTTTCACTAAAATCTGTTCCTACTCCTGCCTAGTACATTTACCCTCACCACTATCCATCCATCCTGTTGTCCAAATCAGATCTTGCTATCTTCTTTAGATGAATGCTTTCAACTTCTCAATACAAGTTTATTTCCAGTATAATTATTAGTATTTAAATTCATTTTGCTCTCATTGCCTCTTCATAATTACATTCTTCCATGCCACTTTTTATATCCATTAATACAAATAGATTTCTAAAAAACTGACTTCCCTATAGCCAGTCTTGTCTACTCTAAACCATTTGCCACATTATATCCTGAGTGACCCTTCCACAGTGCAAATCTGGCTATACCTGTAGCCCCAAAACACATCTACCAATATGGTAGTCAAGTGTGTTAGTTAGCTTTCCACTACTATAACAAACACCTAAGATAAATAAACTTATAAAAATAAATGGTCGCAGTGGTTGTCAGGAAATGCGAGTGCAGCCACATGGCTACTGCCAGTTATGCAGCGAGGATATCCGGTGGCTGCAAAGTCTGTAATTTAGAATAAAAAGAGCACTCCCAAGACCCAAGAGGCTGACCTCAGCGCCGCATGGCGGTGGTGCGCCTGGCACCCTCGGTGGAGACCGTCCAGGTCGTGACAGAAAAAGTGTGCCTCCCCCCGCTGGAGCGGTGACTCAGACGGCTGGGAGCGTCGTAGGGGAGGCCGCTCGGCGCAGCGCTGGAACTCGGGGCAACCACTGGGACTCCGGCGGCTGCCCAGGGGAAGAGTGGCGAGGAGAGCTGTGTGGACTCAGGACACTGGGGCCTGCCCTGAGGAGGAGGAGGAGGAGCGTGGCCACTTGGATTCGGAGTGACTGCACCAGAGCTGCAGGCGGTTGCCAGAGGAGAAGCTGCGCGGCGAGCTGTTTGGACTCAGAACGACTGCTTCTGAACGCCGGGGCCTGCCCTGAGGACGAGGAGGAGGAAGAGGAGCGCGGCCGCTTGGATTCGGGGTGACTACACCGGGGCTACAGGCGGTTGCCAGAGAGGGGGCTGCGTGGCGAGCTGTTTGGACTCGGACCACTTCTGGGCCCCGGGGCCTGCCCGGAGGAGTGGGAGGAGGAGGAGGAGGAGCGCGGCAGGTCGTTTGGACTTACAGTGACTGCATTGGGCGCTCCAGGCGGCTGCTCAGGGGAGAGGGCGAATGGTGATTGTTTGGACTTGGAGTGGCAGCTCCTGAACACAGGGGGGCTGCCTGGAGGAGAAGCGTGGTGGGACGCTTGGTCTTGAGTGGCCACACCAGAGCTCCGGGCGGTTGCCCAGAGGGCCCGTGCTGCGGGTCGCATGGACTCAGAGCGGCCACTCCTGAACACCGGGGAGTTATCTGGAGAAGGAGGAGGAACGGGGAGGGTCACTTCGACTCGGGGTGATTGATTGCCCAGGGCTGCGGGTGGTTGGTGGAGGTGGAGGCACGCAGTGAGTTTCTTGGACTCCTAGTGACTGCACTGGAATACTGGGCGGCTGTCTGGAGGAAGAGGCGTGTGGCGGGTCTCTGGGATTCAGAGCGATTGTACAGGGCCCTAGGTGGCTGCTCAGAGGAGGGGCCGCATAGCCAGGCGATTAGGTGCAGAGCAGGGTCCCAGGATCTAGGAGGCTTCTTGGTGGAAGAGCCACACAGAGACAGGCTTAGGGCGGAGCGAAGGTTCCAGGCCTGCGGGCAGATTCTCTGAGGAAGGGCAGCCTAAGGAAATTCATCTGCAAAGGGTGAGGCTCCCAGGCCCAGGAGGTAGGGCCGGGCCCCTGGGAACTTTGCAGAGGAAGGCAGCCCAGCCCAGGCAGTAGCTGTAAATTGAGGGGAACCTCTAAGAGGGAACTGACCAGCGAGACCTCCTCACCGGGTGAGTCTTCCCTGCTGGGTGAGGTTTCCCCACAAGGAAACCACAAGGACGGTAAAACCAGAGACTCAGGCCCAAACAGGCCTTGCCTCAGCCCACAGCCTAGGTCCCCTTTGGATGACCATTGGTTAACAAGTGGAGGCACCTCTGCCCACTAGCAGGGATTATACCCCACCTGAAGGCCACCACTCCTAGAGATGCAGCTTTCTTGTGGAGCACCGCATTATCAACTTCCTCCAAGACTTCAGCCTACTGAAGGCTAAGGGGGGATATATATAGAAATCTTCAGGGACATTGTAAGTCAATAGAGGAAATCTGCAATATCTCAGCGGTTCTCTGATACCTGAACAATATGAGAAAACAAGGAAAGAAAATGCTGCAAACAAATCTAGATGTGACATCAATAAAACCCAATGACAGCATGGCAGAAGAAATGACAGAAAAGGAGTTCAGAATGTACATAATTAAAATGATCAGAGAAGCAAACGATGATATGAAAGAGCAAATGCACGCACTGAATGATGAGAGGAAAGAGCAAATGTAAGCATTGATTGATCGCACCAATCGACAGTTAAAAGAGCAAATACAGGAAGCAAAAGATCATTTCAATAAAGAGTTAGAGATATTGAAAAAAACCCAAACAGAAATCCTTGACATGAAGGAAACAATAAACCAAATTAAGAACTCCATCGAAAGCATATCCAATAGGATAGAACACCTGGAAGACAGAACCTCAGACATTGAAGACAAAATATTTACCCTTGAAAACAAAGTTGAACAAACAGAGAAGATGGTAAGAAATCATGAACAGAATCTACAAGAACTATGGGATATCATGAAAAGGCCAAATTTAAGAATTATTGGGATTGAGGAAGGCCTAGCGAAACAAGCCAAAGGAATGAACAACCTATTCAATGAAATAATATCAGAAAATTTCCCAAATCTGAAGAATGAAATGGAAAATCAAGTTCAAGAGGCTTATAGGACTCCAAATACACAAAATTACAACAGACCCACACCAAGGCACATTATAATGAAAATACCGAACATACAAAATAAAGACAGAATTTTAAAGGCTGTGAGAGAAAAGAACCAAATTACATTCAGGGGGAAACCAATACGGATATCAGCAGATTTTTCAATCCAGACCCTAAAAGCTAGAAGGGCCTGGAACAACATTTTTCAAGCCCTGAAAGAAAATGGATGCCAACCAAGAATCTTATACCCAGCAAAACTTACCTTCAAATTTGACGATGAAATAAAATCCTTCCATGATAAACAAAAGCTAAAAGAATTTACAAAAAGAAAGCCAGCATTACAGAACATTCTCAGCAAATTATTCTATGAGGAAGAGATGAAAAACAAAGAAGCAAATCAGCAAAGGGAGGAATTATCCTAAAGGAATTGTCAAATAAAGGAGGAACCAAGTTGTGTCAAACAAATAAATAAATAAAATTTAAAAAATGAACCAAATGACCGGGAAACCAAATCATATCTCTATAATAACCCTGAATGTTAATGGCCTGAATTCATCAATCAAAAGACATAGACTGGCAGATTGGATTAAAAAGAAAGATGCAACAATATGTTGCCTGCAAGAGACTCACCTCATAGAAAAAGATACCCATAGACTAAAGGTGAAAGGAATGGGGAAAAACATACCACGCACATGGACTCAGCAAAAAAGCTGGAGTATCCATCCTCATTTCCGATAATGTGGACTTCAAGCCAAAGTTAGTCAGAAGGGATAAAGAAGGTCATTTCATACTGCTTAAGGGAAGCATAAATCAGCAAGATATAACAATCATAAACATCTATGCCCCAAACAGTGGCTCATCCATGTATGTCAAACAAATCCTTCTCAATTTCAGAAACCAAATAGACCATAACACAATAATACTAGGTGATTTTAACACGCCTCTCTCACCACTGGACAGATCTTCCAGACAAAAATTGAACAAAGAAACCATAGATCTCAATAACACAATCAATAATTTAGACTTAACGGACATCTATAGAATATACCATCCAACCAAGAGCAAATACACTTTCTTCTCAGCAGCACATGGATCCTTCTCTAAAATAGACCATATATTATGCCACAAAGCTAATGTTAGCAAATACAAGAAGATAGAGACACTAGCATGTATTCTATCAGATCATAATGGATTGAAGTTAGAAATAAATGAAAGAGCAAAACACAGAAACTATTCCAATATCTGGAGATTAAACAATATGCTATTATATGATGAATGGATAACAGAAGATATAGGAAGGAAATTTAAAAATTCTTAGAGGTAAATGAGAACAAAGAAACATCATACCAAAATCTCTGGGACACTATGAACGCAGTACTTAGAGGGAAATTTATTTCATGGAGCGCATTTAATAAAAGAAGTAAAACTCAACAAATAAACGACCTAACACTACAGCTCAAAACCCTAGAAAAAGAAGAACAGAACAGCACCAAAAGTAGTAGAAGACAGGAAATAAACTCAGAGCTGAAATCAATGAATTGAAACAAAAGAAACAATACAAAAAGTTGACAAAATAAATAGTTGGTTCTTCGAAAAATAAACAAAATTGATAACCTTTAGCCACACTAACAAAGAGAAGACGAGAGAAAACCCAAATCACTAAAATTCGGAATGAACAAGGAATATCACAACAGACAGGATTGAAATACAAAACATAATTAGAAGCTATTTTGAAAATCTATACTCCAACAAAATAGAAAATTTCGAAGACATCAACAGGTTTCTAGAGACATATGAATTGCCTAAACTGATCGAGGAGGACATACACAATTTAAATAGACCAATTTCAAATACTGAAATAGAAGAAGTCATCAAAGCCTACCAACAAAGAAAAGTCCGGGACCAGATGGGTTCTCAGCCGAGTTCTACAAAACCTTTAAAGAAGAGCTCATTCCAATACTTCTCAAAGTATTCCATAAAATAGAAGAGGAGGGAACCCTCCCAAACTCATTCTATGAAGCCAATATCACCCTGATACCTAAACCAGACAGAGACTCATCAAGGAAAGAAAATTTCAGACCAATATCCTTAATGAACATCGATGCAAAAATTCTCAACAAATTTTAGCAAATCGCATACAAAAACATATTAAAAGATAGTGCACCATGATCAAGTGGGTTTCATTCTGGGGATGCAAGGTTGGTTCAACATCAGGAAATCAATAAACGTAATTCACCATATTAATAGACTTAAAGTCAAGAATCACATGATTATTTCAATAGATGCAGAAAAGCATTTGATAAAATACAGCACCCCTTCATGCTCAAAACACTAGAAAAAATAGGGGATAGTGGGAACATTCCTAACATTGTAAAGGCCATTTATGCTAAGCCCATGGCTAATATCATTCTAAATGGTGAAAAACTGAAAGCATTCCCCCCTAAAAACTGGAACAAGGCAGGGATGCCCTCTTTCACCACTTCTATTCAACATCGTTCTTGAGACTCTGGCCAGAGCAATTAGACAAACCAAAGAAATTAAAGAGATAGAAGTGGTGAAAGAGGAACTCAAACTATCCCTGTTCGCTGATGACATGATTATATATTTAGAGGAACCTGGAAATTCCACCAGAAAACTCTTAGAACTCATAAGTGAATTCAGTAAAGTAGCAGGTTACAAGATCAATGCCCATAAATCCAACGCATTTTTATACATAAGTGATGAATCTTCAGAAAGAGAAATTAGGAAAACTACCCCATTCACAATAGCCTCGAAAAAAAATAAAATACTTGGAATCAATCTCACAAATAGGTGAAAGACCTCTACAATGAGAACTATACAACACTAAAGAAAGAAATTAAAGACACCTTAGAAGATGGAAAGATCTTCCATGTTCTTGGATAGGAAGAATTAATATTGTCAAAATGGCCATACTACCTAAAGTGCTATACAAATTCAATGCAATTCCAATTAAAATCCCAAGGACGTACCTTACAGAAATAGAGCAAGCAATTATGAAATTCATCTGGAAGAATAAGAACCCAGAATAGCTAAAGCAATCCTTAGCAGAAGAGTGAAAAGGGGGTATTGCAATACCAGATCTTCAACTCTACTACAAAGCAATAGTAACAAAAATCGGCATGGTATTGGTACCAAAATAGAAAGGTAGATCAATGGTACAGAATAGAGGACACGGATACAAACCCAATAAATACAATTTTCTCATACTAGACAAAGGGGCCAAAAATATGCAATGGAGAAAAGATAGCCTCTTCAACAAATGGTGCTGGGAGAATTGGAAATCCATATGCACAGAATGAAACTAAACCCATATCTCTCACCATGCTCAAAACTAAACTCAAAATGGATTAAGGACCTCGGAATCAGACCAGAGACCCTGCAGATTATAGAAGAAAAAGTAGGTCCAATCTTCACCTTATTGGTCTAGGATCAGACTTCCTTAACAGGACTCCCATAGCACAAGAAATAAAAGCTAGAATCAACCACTGGGATAGATTCAAACTAAAAAGCTTTCTCTCAGCAAAGGAAACTATCAGCAATGTGAAGAAAGAGCCTACAGAATGGGAGAATATCTTTGCCAATCATACTTCAGATAGAGCACTAATCTCCAGAATCTATAAAGAACTCAAAAAACTTACTCCAAGAATTCAAATAATCCAGTCGACAAATGGGCTAAGGAAATGAATAGACACTTCACAGAAGAAGATCTACAAGCAACCAACAAACATATGGAAAAATGTTCAACATCTCTAGTAATAAGAGAAATGCAAATCAAAACCACCCTAAGATTCCATCTCACCCCAATTAGAATGGCGATTATCAAGAATACGAGCAACAACAGGTGTTGGCGAGGATGTGGGGAGAAAGGTACACTCATACATTGCTGGTGGGGCTGCAAATTAGTGCAGCCACTCTGGAAAGCAGTGTGGAGATTCCTTAGAAAACTTGGAATGGACCCGCCATTTGACCCAGCTATCCCACTCCTTGGCCTATACCCAAAGGACTTAAAATCAGCATACTACAGAGACACAGCCACATCAATGTTCATAGCTGCTCAATTCACAATAGCCAGACTGTGGAACCAACCTAGATGCCCTTCAATTGATGAAAATGATAAAGAAACTGTGGTATATATTACAATGGAATATTACTCAGCCATAAAGAATGATAAAATTATGGCATTTGCAGGCAATGGATGAAATTGGAGAATATCATGCTAAGTGAGATAAGCCAATCTCAAAAAGCCAAAGGACGAATGATATCGCTAATAAGTGGAGGATGACACTAATGGGGGGGAGGGAAGGGTTAGTGTTAGGGTTAGAGTTAGGGTTAGGGAGGGGGGCAAGTATGGAGGAAGGAAGTACTGTATAGAGGGTAAAGAGGGGTGGGGGGGTGGGGGAAGGGAAAAAATAACAGAATGAATCATCAACATTACTCTATGTAAATTTATGATTACACAAATGCTATGCCTTTAGCCATGTACAAACAGAGAAACAACATGTATCCCATTGTTTACAATAAAAAAAATTAAAAAATATAAAAAAATAAATAAATAAATGGTTTATTTTTGCTCATAGTTGGAAAGTTTTAGTTCATAGTTAATAGGCCCTGTTGCTTTGTGGTCTATGATCAGGCCATACGTCAGGTCTGGATGCATAGGGGGCAAAACCTCTCACTTCATGTCTGGGAAGCAAAAGAAAGAGAAAGTGGGCATTTGCCTGCCTCTCGCCAGTCCATCGCCTGCCTCACTCCTCCATCACCCAACACACGAGAGTTCACCTCCCGATGGTCCCACAATAGTCAGCAAACTGATTGCCGACTGCCAGTGGAGCACCAGCTGCCTGCTGTTGCCTGGATGTTCACTGTTACAGTACTTGCAGGTTTGATTACACGTGGCTGCCCGCCATTTTGAGACAACAGCCAGGCCCCCTAGGACCCCTGGCCGGAATGACTGAGCCCCTATCCAGGATCCCTCAGCCTGACCGATCACTCTCCTGCTCTGGGGCCCTCACATCCACTGACTGCTCCCTTCTGCCAGGACCCCCAGACCAACTGACTGCACCCCATCACCAGGACCCCAGACCTACTGATTGCACCCGGCCTCCAGGATCCCACAACCACACCAAACACACCGGACCTCCAGGACCCCTGCCTGACCAACTGCATCCCGCCTCCAGGACCTCCTGCTGACCACGGCCACACCCTGAACTGCAGCTCCCATTTGCCAATACATTTGGAAGCCAGAGCAGCCATCTTGGATAATCCTAGAAGCCATAGCTCCGATTTTAGGTGGGGCAAAACGCATCCTGAGATGCCTACTAGAGGCTTAAAGCACATTGTCAGGTACCTCTCCTGCATCAGGCTACTGAACTCTGGGAGGTTTCATTACTATATGACTGTTATACTGTAGATTTTCTTTTTTCTCCTTATTGAAAAAATTTGTTTTTATTTCTTTACTTTTCTTGCTCTCTTTTCCTTTTGTTTACCTGTTCCCTCAGTCTCTTTGTCCCTTTTTTGCATGCTAACATCCAATTCTTTTGATTACACTCTCACCCTTTCTATTATCTAGAACTTCTATATATTTTTTCTTATCCCATTAACAGCCACATTCTACATCCCTCTGCATACTCTTTGTCCTCCATTTGAAACTGCAGACCCTATTGCAAATATGTTTGTTTTACTGAAGATAATATTTGAACTCATTCTGTTTATTATGACAATTTTGTTATTGTCCTCATAGGGCTATTTGGTCTAGGATTGCATAGTGTCTGAATTGGGCACTGCTAATATTGATCTCCCATTAAAGAAAAGGTCTTGGAAACCTATAGGGCCACTATAAGCCTATAGTGGGGAATCTGCAATACCCCAGATCTGCACTGCTAGAGGAGAAGATACATGAACAACATGAAAAAACAAGGGAAGAAAATGATCCAAACAAATCTAGATTCTAAATTAATAGAATCCAATGACAGTATGTTAGAAGAAATGTCAGAAAAGGACTTCAGATTATACATGATTAAGATGATTTGTGAAGCAAAGGATGAGATAGAGAGCAAATGCAGGCAATGAATGATAATACCAATAAGCTGAAAGAGCACCTGCAGGAAGCTAAAGATCATTTCAACAAAAAGATAGAGATTCTCAAAAAAAAAAAAAAAAAAAAAAAAAAACGGAAATCCTTGAAATGAAGGAGACAATAAGCCAAATAAAACTCAATGGAAAGCATCACCAACAGACTAGACCACTTGGAAGACAAAACCTCAGACAATGAAGACAAAACATTTAATCTTGAAAATAAAGTTGCCCAACAGAGAAGATGGTCAGAAATCATGAACAGAATCTCCAAGGACTATGGGAACATCAGGCTGAAAAGTCTAGGATCTCAGGAGGATTGAAGATCTTCCCAAGTTCTGCGATCAACTTACCAGTGCTAAGTTTGCTGGCAAGGCTCTCTGCCAACTGACTTCCTTTGGCCAGCTGCTCTCGGAAGTGCTGCTCCATGTAGTGGTCCATGCTGTTGTGCTGAGTAGCTCCTCAAAGGTCTTTACTGTGTTCCTGACATGCTGGATGAGAAGGAAGAGACTGCTCTCCCAATCTTCATCTTCTGCTGCAGACGAGTTAACTCTAGAGCCTGATCCTGGATCAAGGAATATTTCCTAAAGTGGGAAAGCAGCACAGCAACAGGGTAGAAAAGGTTATGGTGCTTCAGCAGAAGGTACTTGAGAGTATCACCAAAAAAGGCCCAATGTTTATCAACCTGAGCATGGAAAAGGAAAGAAGAAGGAAAATTAAAATGTCCTATAGGTGAAAATTCTTTCGAAAATAGTCATTCCTCCTTTGTCATATTTCTGAAAATGCAACCAGATTTTCTTCTCTTTTCATCTTTCAAATCTGCCATTCAGTACCTTTCTTGAGCTTATAATACATTTCAGTTTGGCAAACAAAACCAGGTGTTTATTGGAAAGTTGAGAGAAAAAAATCAGTCATGTGAGAGAAGAGACCACATCAGGTTCCAGATAGCAAAATTTTTCTTTCACTAGGATGAACTCTTGTGTCTTTTCTATAGATAACCAGTTGGCAAGACATCTTCCAGCTCCTATAATTTAACCACTGAATGCTATCACTTATGTTTCTTCCACTATAACTAGTTCAGTGCTTTACTCACAGGTGTTCAAAAGAGTTTAAAATAATTTGAACTGAGTTAGAGTATCATGATATACTGTCTAATGTAACTTTGTTAGAGAGAGTAAAAGAGAATATTAGTTCTTCTTGCTCTTGAGAGAGGCAAACTAGTTAAGTATCAGTAGTAGGAATTGGCAGGGCTGGATTTTAGTCCCAATTCACCCTATCCTTCCACTGAAAACTTGGGAAGTCAGTCTACTACTTTGTATCTCAGTTTCTCCATCTATAAAGAAAATTTAAAATACCTACTTTGCTTTTCTGAAAATATGATAAGTACTAGAATTTAATGTTGGAACAAGTACAGCAAAATCTGTAAAGCATTTAAAAGAAGACAAATTATCCCTCGTTACTTTGGTAATGGTAAACCTATATGACCACCTTGACATCTACTGTGTTTCTACAGCTGGTTGGCCAGAGTAAAACCAAAACCTTCTTTCTTGGAGACTTGTCAGTGTTATCTGTATTGTTCCAGCAGGGACCATGGGTACTGGCTATTTTGTGAAAAGCTGAAATTTGCCAGAGATCCCAGAGTTGCTAGTTTAGAATAGGTTATCCAGGTACTGGAAAAACTCAAAGTGGGGATTAGAGCAGCTCTTACCCCAGATAGCACAGAATCACTTTTGAATCTTTTAAACATTATACTTTATTCACATTTCCATCCAAAGTTTCTCATGTCATTATGCAACTAATTAGAATAAGCTGGGAGTGCTTTATTCATCTTACATCCACAAAACCAAACACAGAAGAGACTCTCATTAAAAATGTTCCATAATGAAAAAGAGAAGTGCTTGCAAACCTCAACTCATCCCTCATTGCATTTCTGCTCTATGTGTCTCTCAGGAATCCTATGAATTCTCCATTGAAGCACAAAACTCTTCCCTCTAAGATGGATCCTGTTCCTACCTGTGGAACACTCTACAACATGGGAACGTCCTTTGGAATTCATCCCAACAGGTGACAACTTCTTAAGGAGTTGGGCTCACCTTGTGTTCTTCAGCTGGGCTGAAAAGCGGCTAGAACAGTTAGAATGTTCTGTTGAGACTACCTTTTTATATATTTTCCTTCCCCACTCAGTTTGGGCTCTTCCATGGAAGAGACCACATCTTATTGGTGCTTAATATAGTGTCTAGAAAATTAAATATTCAATAAATATTTATGCCATATTGTGTTTTTTAAAAGCCTTTCTAAATATAAGTAATATTAGGTATAGAAAAGTTTATTCCTGGGGTTTCAGATACAAATATCTCTTTCTGACCCTTAGGATAGAACTATTTAAGGTAAGAACTAACATCTCTAATTCCTTTCTAAACATCTTTCATCTTTTCATCTAAGCTCACACTTCTTGGTGATCTTTTGTTGGGAGAGCAGCCCCAAGGTCAACATCCTGGGGTATGGACCAGGACCTTATACTCAAATTTCCTTCCTCTTGGATTTGATATTCCTTTTCCTAGTAGCATAAACTAGCTCTGTGTCTATCCTGTAGATGTTCAAGTCCTTGCTGCTTGGTACAAGCTACTATTAAGATTCTGGTGATGTGAGCATTTCTTAGTTCCCTCACTTTTAGACCCTGGCCTCACTTTGACACCTATGCTCACTTCAGCTACTCAGGCCTCCTTATCACTTCCAACCCAGAATGTGCTCCTTCTCCCATCTGCTCTTTCAGTCTAAAATCTTAGGATATAAGTATAGTGTTCCTTGAAGAAAAACCACAAACACATATATACACACCTACACGTGCAATCACAGGAGTATACAAATGTATATGCACAGACATATTAAGAGCCAAGATCTGATGCTGGATGTAAATACTAAGGTAATAGTATACCAGTCCATCAAAGATGCAGAAGGGCAGGAAGGGACCTCATCTAATTTCACAGGTAAGGACAGTAAGTCTCAGTAAGAATAAGAAATATACCTGATCTCCCATAATTGGTAGGTAGAAGAGTCATAAATAAAAATTTTGGCTCAAAACTCCCAACCTAGGCTGGACAAGGTGGCTCATACATGTAGTCCCAGTGACTTAGGAGGCTGAGGCAAGAGGATCTCAAGTTCAAAGTCAGCCTCAGCAATGGCAAGGCACTAAGCAACTCACTGAGACTCTGTCTCTAAATAAAATAATAGGGGTGGGGATGTGGCTCAGTGGTCGAGTGTCCCTGAGTTCAATCCCTGGTACCTAAAACAATAACAACAACAAAAATCCTTCTAACCTAATGTTCTTTATCAATACCATACATCTTGTTCTGACTTTCAGGGATCTCTAAGATAAATAAAACTTATTCCACTTTCCTGGAACCTATCTATTATTCTGTATACTATAGGTCTTTTATTTATTCTCAGTTTTCAAGTAATAAATGACACGTCACAATGAAAATTAAGTCATATTTAGTTAATTTGTTGGTATAGTATTTGGCAATTGTGCTGGGAGGCAGTCTTCATGAGAACAGTGGCTCGCCCTGCCTTGTTTGCTCCATATCCATAGTGCCCACGTGTTTGCCATGTAAAAATATTTGTTGAAAAGTAAATGTACTGAGTTTGCTGCAAACAACTAATTTAACATATTTTTCCTACCAAACTCTTTCCTGGAGATGTGTTGAAGAAATAAGACACAGCCCTTGGAAAAGACAGTCCTGGATTTGAATGCTAGACTCTCCATTAACTATGTAATATATTGGGTAATTTAGTTCTTTATGACATCATCTTTATTAGTAAAATGGCATTTATGGTACTAAATTGATAGAATTTTGTGGCATGTATGACTTACTTTCTAAGAGTTTGATGAAAATATATTACTCAATAAATATGAGTGTCCCATCCCTATTTCTGGGTGGGCCAGCTACTGACCAAGGGATCACCTGCATCATAGTCATGTGGAACATTGATAAACTCTGAGGAAGTTCCCAGGAATATGCATTTTACATAAATAACCTGTTAATTTACATGCAAGTACAGACCTAGTGAAAGTCAATGTTTATTGTGCTCTAGATTAGATTTCTCAGGATCCTGTAGTCTTGGAATAAAGAGTTGAGGATCTAGTGTAAGATCAAGGAAGGAATCACTTTGGAATTACAGATGGGATATATTATTCAGATAGAGCTTGTCAATGGACAAATTATGGAGGTTTGCCAAAATTGTGTGGGAGCAGGAGGAAAAAAGGGCTCATATATAGTTTCAAAAAACACAATCAACATTATAAGTTTATGTTTAGAAAAAATCCTAACATTTTCTTAATACAGTATACCTAAAGTAAATCTCAATAAAATATCCCTGACAAGTGGTGCTAGGCATGAGGTAGAGTCTATATTCTCTATCTTTAGTGGTTTGCAAGGTTTAAACAACTCTGAGACTCACTGTAGTATCTTCATATGGTTCACAGTATCTTCACATGGTATCTTCACTCACTTTGAATGTGAGACCAAGGAGCTACCTTATTCTTGCCTAAGATGCCTTTACCAAGCTTATATGAAACCAAGATTATTATTAAAAGCATGAAATAAGAAATTTTGCCATGATTCAAGATATACAGAGCGTAAATGGGGGATCTATATAAATCCACCTTCTTGGGCACTGGGATGGCTCAATATTCAGCTGAGAAACACGTGAGGCAACAGGAGATTCCCATCAATCCAGGAAAGAGATACAACTCACATGATGAAGGCATCAACTCAAGAACCCATGGAGATTTTGTATTTGTTGAGTACATATGTGGTTGTTAGAATAAAACGAAATTGCCTGGTATAATTTAAACTAGTTAGTAGTAAACATTTTACAGACTTTTTTCTAAAGAAAATCCAGGAAGGTCTTAAGAGAAAGCCCTACAATTAATCTATGAAGCGTTTCAGACCCTAAAAGCCATTACGACAGCAGCAATGACTTAATTCTGACCATGGAAGTGTCTTACAATGGTCTCTTACCTGCCGTAAGACTCAGAAGAGACTCCTGTTTCCTCAGGCCAAGGATTCTGCTCATTCATCTCCCCTTTCAGCAGGTCCCTTCTTCTCTAAGGGATGATCCACCCTAGTCTTCAGATGGAACATTTTCTTAGGAAGAACGCTCTTATAGCCTGGATGGAGAAGAAATGTGTCTAGGTCTCTGTGATGGCCAGGATTTTCTCCAATGCTACCTAAAGGAATTAAAACAAAATTAAAGATGTTGGATTACTAAAGGAGATCCCACAGGCGCACAGAAGCACAGGAGTAGAACCTAAAGGAAAGTAAAGAGTAAAGCCCACAAAGTGCCCCTTTGAAGAGGACCCCAGCAACCCGTTGGGTTAAAGAATGATATAGCAAGTAAGAAGAGATGCTGACATGATGGGGACAAGGAGGGTCCACAAATGTGTTAGAAGAAAAAGCAAGAAAATGATTAACCAAATGAATGAAAAAATGGGATATCGACTGGTCTAAGGGATAGGTATTTTTGATTATTATATTTGAGATAAAGTTCCTAGTGAATGTCCCTTTGGACATCAAGAAGTATTTTTTACCCAGAAATTCTGAGAGTCATGAAGGTAGAACACAATTTGAGATGTCAGAACTCAAATCCCAAATCACTGTGACATTAACAATAGTGCTACGGGAAAGATTCAGGGTGCCAGGTCTTGAATTACAATCACAGAATTAGAATGTGGAGGTAGCTAAAGAAGCCCTGCCTTCTGGTATCTGCCATACTCAACACAGGCTGTCTTTCTCTGGCTGTCTTACCAATATAGGTCACCCCTCCTATCAGCCAGTTTTAATATCTGTGTACCTTTTTGCTCATATTGAAAAACAACCATTTTTTAAAAAAAATCTAAGCATATTTCTTTTTCGGTCTTGCTTTTGCATAGAAAACAGCAAAACAACATGTTCTTAGCATTTTTTAATATTTAACATATATTTTATTGGTACATAATAATTGCACATACTAGTGGGAGTCATTGTGACATATTCATGCATGCACATCTTTTTATTTTCCTGAAGACAGTTTCAATGAAAACAATTTTGGGAGCTTTTTGTAAACGAGTTCTTAAAAACATCTAGAGGTTCTTACTGTTTCTCTCTAGGAACTCTGGGTTTTCATCCTCTACAGTTTTTCAAGGACAAAGTGACCAAAAAGACTATAACGTTCTAAGTTTAGCACAACAATGTCTTATCTTTTCATCTCATAAATTTATAGTATAATCCAATGCAATATTGGCTTTCTTTCTCTTGCAATAGCAACATGTAGGTGTTTCTTTTAACACAGGGTCAGTTTTAACCTTCCAAATGCTCATCTCCATCCAACTTTGTTACTTCTAGGTGTTTTTGCATTGCTTTTTTCTCTTTTAATGTCTATGAACATTGCACTTTGATACACTGTGTTTTAAATTTTATTCTGGCTTTGTAAGTTCCTTTCCCATTTGTCAAAGTCATTAAAATATTTTATTAATTTACTTGAATGTGAGTAATAGGTACTTCAGATTGTGTTGACTCATAAGTCTAATGGATTTCTTTATTCTTTTAATCAGGTATTGGCAGAGTTGCCTTAGCTGAAAATATGAAAATGATTTTATGACAGATCACAGTAAAATCTAGGCCACAGAATGGGTGGAGAGGATGGCAAGAGCAAGAAATAGTTTTTAGTGACAGAACAGTTGAGACTGTGAAGAGAGTTTCAGATACAACTAGAATGGGAGCGATCCTCTTGTCGCTGGCTCTTTGCGGTTCCAAAATCCGTGGATATTTGTCACTGCCTGCAGCAACAACTTGCACGGGTCTTATGGGTGGTGGAGTGGAAACTGAGGCACTTCTATCTTTCTCTTTAGTGCACTGCTTTCTTGCTTGTTTATAGAGGATAGAGGAAATGAGGTTTACTTGCTTTGAGAGGAGAGAGAGACCCCGCTTATCAGAGAGAAAGAAACTTTGCTTAAGAAACTTTGAAAGAAAGACAGGCTTTTCTTAGAGCTTAGAAGGAGAGAGGCCTGCCATGCCTTAAAGTCCTGCATCCTGTGACCTAAGGTGCCCTAGTGATGCGTCTCAGTTCTCCGTTTGGCAATCTGCCTTCCGCCCCTGCCCCTACTCGCTGCTGTGTTCTTTCTTCTCCTGCTTTTCTGCTAATGGCTGCTTTTTTTTTTTCTTCTCTGGCTACTGCTGCGCCGCGTGTCTTCTGCTACTGCTTCTCTGCTAATGGCTGCTGTGTGTATGTCTCACTCAGCCTACGCTTATATCACCTCCAGGACGCGGAGAGCAGGGCCACGCCTCTTACACAAAGATCAGGTGAGTGGTCGATCAGGCAATTAATGCTCAAGAACACATGCGCATACATTGTGTGCATGGACGAGAAAATCACCTGAGTGTGCTTATGTCAATTAACCTCCTCGCTGCCGATGTGATCAGGCGCCATCCTGGCGCCGCCAACATGGCATAGCCCCCAACATCCTCTGACTTTGCTTCCACTTCCTAGGCCTCCATTTTATGGTGCCTGGGTGTTTAACAACAGCACTCCTGAGGAGAAAGTCCTGATTTGTACCATTTGCCTATTGCCATCAGGTAAATACACTCACACTGGCCAATTTTAATCGGCCACTGAAATATCACTGAATACAGAGTTGGGAAGAGAGGCTAAGTAGCACATCATGATATAATATTCCACCATATAAATTCAACAAATGTACCACTTACACCCATTAGGATGACTACTATTAAAAAACACAAACAAAACAAAACAAAACAAAAATAAATAGAAAAGAACAAGTGTCCATGAGGATGGGTAGAAATTGGAACTCTTTTTTTTTTTTTTTTTTTTGGTACTGGAGATTGAACCCAGGGGTGTTTTACCATTGAGCCACATCCCTAGCCCTTTTAGTTATTTTGAAATAGGATCTTACTAAGTTGCTTAGGGCCTTGCTAAATTGCTGAGACTGGTCTTGAACTTGCAATCCTCCTGTCAGTAGTCTCTTGGGTTGTTGGGATTATAGGAGTACGCCATCAGACTTTATGCTTTGTTGATGGGAATATGGAAAACATTATGGCAGTTCATGAAAAAATTAAAAATAGAATTAAAATATGATCCAGCAATTTTACTGGGTATATATTCCAAAGAATTGAAAGCAGTACAAAAATATTTATATCCATGTTCACAGCAGCATTATTTGCTGTGGCCAAAATATAGAAGTAACTTAAGTGGCCATCAATTGTTGAATGGTTAAACAAATTGCGGTGTGTTTATGTATAATGACATATATTTAAAAAAGGAGAAGCTTAAAGACATGCTGTATGAAATAAGCCAGTCAAAGAAGACAAATACAGTATGATTCTGCTCATATAATGTACTTAATATTGTCAAATTCATAGAGACAGAAAGTAGAATGTTTTCCAGGGGTTGGGAGAAATGGAGAATGAATCATATTGTTTCAATGGTATAGATTGCAGTGTTGCCAGAGGGAAAAGAGTTTTGTGATGGCTGGTGGTAATGGTAGCACAATAATGTGAATTCGATGCCATTGAATGTATACTTAAAAATGATTAAGGTGTTAGATTTGATGCTATGCATATTTTATGACAATTATAAAATACACTAGGCACAAATAATTTCAAGAACATAGATAATAGTAAAATGGCACAAGATTAGGGTTGGGAATATAACTCAGTTGGTAGAGTGCTTGCCTCATAAGCACAAGGCCCTGGGTTCTAATCCCCAACACCATCAAAACAAAAAGATGTCTTGAAATAATTAAAAAGCAATAGGTTTTTAGTTCTTATTTCCTTTATGTGTCAGCATATGTTTGGCCTTTTAACATGTATTTCAATCATCGACAAGTATCACTTTTACTTTCTGAATGAAAAGGTTTAATTAGCCAATGCTAAATGTTGGGTGCTATCTCTACCATTCAATTTGAGGGGAGTCAGCAGAAGAGCCCATGTTTCTGGTCCTCTTAGGACCTGTTAAGTGGGTTCTCAATATACACTTAGGGATGGAGAGATGCCACTAAAGAATCTACACTCAGACCACAAAGGAAATGCAGTTGTTAGCATTTAATGAACCTCCCCCCAACCCTCTATAGCTTCAAGCTTTCAGAAAACAGGTGTCCCCAACACATTTAGTATTCTCAGAATTTGGCCTTCATGATGACAGCCTACTTTGGGAGCTTTCCCTTCCCCAGAACTTTGTAGTAGCCCAATTACATCATATCAATGATGGGAGTGGCTCCTGTCTTGCTTTTGGCAGCACTTACTCGTGTGTGATCAATATCTACAATTATCAAGGTTGACTGTTGGACCAGAAGCTCTGATTCTTCTTTAAGTGGTAATGCCTTATACCAACTTTCCCAAACCTGGGTGACATTGTCAAAGTTGATCCTATGGTGGGTGATGCATGTCACCATGATTACCCCAGGTTTCTGGTACTTCCTATGGTTGCCAATGTAGCTGTGGTTGTGACTCATGTGACCTCAAACTTTTTGTGTCTTCCTCTATCTGGATGGCAAGTTAGGGTTGAGGACAAAAGATCTACTTGTATTTTTGATATAATTTATTTAATTGTAAGTGAATATGCTTTAACCCAGAGATGCCTCTGTAAGAGGATGTTTTTGATATCTAAAACATATTTTATTTTCTTGCCTACTCACGTATGATCCCAGTTATGTTAAGTTTCCAGACAGGCAAAACTTAGTTATAACCACAGAAATCAGAAGAGTGATTGCTTCTTTGAGGTATTTTGACTGAAAACTTACATGAGGAAAACTTCCTGTGTTGATGGAATTGTTCTCAAGACTTGGTTTGGCTGATGATTATAAGTGTGTGTACATTTGTCAAAATTCACCAAACTATATGCTTTATATGCATTACTGTTTATAATTATATCACAATAAATACCGTTAGCATAAAACATGAAATTACAGAAAGTAGTTGTTTTAGTTTTTGATTTCTTCATGATGCATGTTTTACTTTATGTGTTCTGTGAAATCATAGAATTTCACATAAATTAAAACATAAATTCTAATAGAATTTTATATTCCCTGGAGAGTGCCAGGACTTTATTACTAATATTAACTCTATTTTACCCTCTTCCTGCCTTTTAAAAATATATGTTTTTAGTTGTAGATGGACACAATGCCCTTATTTTATTTATTTATTTATTTATTTATTTATTTATTTATTTATTTATTTTTATGCCATGCTGAGGACTGAACCCAGTGCCTCACACATGCTAGGCAAGCACTCTACCACTGAGCTACAACTCCAGTCCTTTTCCTGCCTTTTGAGTTATTGTAATCCATTTTATTTCAAAGTACATTGTAAGATAGACTATTTTATTGTTGAGACAGTGATATTTATTTGATTAGCTCACATATTTAACTTATCCATGGCTCTTCATTTCTTCCTTCATTTCTATGTTTCCCTTGGGACCATTTAACTCCTAAATGGAGAACTACATTTTACATTTCCTTTAGTGAAGATCTGCTGTTTATCTGGAAAGACTTTAATTTCACCTTTGTGCTGAAAGACATTTTCCCAGCGGATCAATTGTAGGTCAGAAATTGTATTATGGCTCTTTAATAATGGTTTCTTTGTCTTCCTTTTCTATTGTGTTTGTTCACTCTCAATCTTTGAAACACATTTTTGTTTTTGTTTTTTACCTTTGGTTACTTCTATATCTTCTCCTTTGATTTTCAACAGTTTTAAATGTGCTTAGTACAACAACAAAAGAAATGCCTTCACCAAAAATAACACAGAGAATAATGATGATCTTGATTCTACTGATAACATTGTGGATGGAGCAATTACTCAATCAGGCACATCCTTCAAGTAATGTGCTATGTATTACCATCTTCATATTACAGTTAAAAAAAGATTGAGGTACATCAAGTTTTTTTTAACTAACCTAAGGTCATGCAAGAAAAACAAGACTTCATCCCTGAAGCCAGGCTTAAATTACACCAGGTGATTCGCCATTCCTGTTCCAAGGAATTTCCAAGGCTTCCCACTATATATTTCTCAACAAATTTTAAGAGAAGATGAGAAACCATGAGGATCACAGGAGTTAGTAAATTGTTTGTTTTTGAGGGGTCAAATCCACTTGAATGTTATAACATAGTTTGGGGGTTGGATGTTATAAAACACCCGCAGCGTCCCTGGGTGGGCTTGAACCACCAACCTTTCGGTTAACAGCCGAACGCGCTAACCGATTGCGCCACAGAGACGGGACAGGCCGCAGCCTCTTCTGTACAGAGGATGAGCTCTCACTAAGTGTCAGCCAGTACCATCTATCTTCCTTTTGCAATTTGGGTAAGCTCCAAAACCTGGAAAAGCTGGAGTGAGGAATAGAGCTGGCAGTTTCGTTTGAAACCCGTACTTTTGCCGTTGGGTGATGCCAGAAACCAGAGGGCAGCGGAATGGTCCTCGCCTACCTCAGAAGCCAGCGCTCCTGGAGATATCTGGACCCGGGTCTGAGCAAGTTTGGAAGATATCCAGCCAAGGCACTCAATTAGGATTTGCATTAATACATTTGGACCACTAAACGTAGAAAAGGAAAATAGCCAGACCGTATATGAAAACAGACCCTCAGATCCACAATCTGCAGCCACTTACCCGGGAAACCAGTCCCTTATCTAAATAAACAACCCGAGAAGCCGATCTGCTGCAAATCGGACTGTGTAGGAAGTCAGTCCGTTATCTCTAGTAATCATTCAGAAAGCCGAACAACTTCAGTTAATAATTGGTTCAAAATGCCCGGAACTTGATCAGTATCTAACCGCTTCCCTAATTTTTGTTACCATAGCAACTTAGGCCCAATCAGAGAAAGCCAAATATACACCTCTAACCAGTCACACAGGATGACCCACTTCTAATTAGCTCACCTGCATCTTCCTCATGCCAGCAGTCTCCAACCAGGGCCAACCTAAAACCTACACTTTTTTGTTTTATAAATCTTCCCCACTTCTCTCTCTGCTTTAGAATCTGTCAAAATGGAAGTGACTTGGTTGACTCCCTTGCTGTGGCTAGCCCTGAATATGTGCTCGGTCCTCATTTATTTCCACACATCGTCATCTTGAAGCTGTTAGTCCTTTGAAAAATTCTGAGAGCCAAAAATGCTGCAGAGGAAAGGGTTTTCAAAGGAGGAATTTATTTGTATTTTTTTTAACAGACTTTACTGCGGCCTCTGTTTGCTTCCAGAAGTGCAATGTCCCATGAGGTGGGCAGCAGAGGTGTTACAGCGTACCATCTATGCTGCTGGAGGTCCACGCACTCAATAGGACAGAGATCTGAGAGGTCCTTGGGGTCAGTGGGCAGGACCCGGGCCAAAAGGACCTGTGAAGGAGAGGGAAAGAGGAGACAAGTGTGGAAAAGGACAACCAAGACCTCCTAGGAAATATACAGAGGCACAGGCCAGATCCTGCATAGTAGGAATTGATTTTTATTGTGTAATTGAATGGGGAGAAATGGAAAGAGTACATTGAAAAAAAATTTAAAAACGCAAGAAACTGTACATATCCAAAAATAAAGCAGGAAAATATTGTGAATGTTTTCACGTAAAAAATATTGAGGGCAGCACGATTGTTGTCAGTAGTCTTACCAGGCGTCTTGGTCGTATTCGTGGCGTTAAGACTTTTCTAGTTTCTTGCTTGGCAAGATTTGTTATGTTTTAGTGTCTCTTTTTAAATCCCTGAACCTGCTGCACCTGGTATGTGTGGCCAGAGAGCAGGGTTTACTAAGGTTCTCCATGACTAAGTCGGAAAGGAAGAAAACTCCCAAGCACTAATCTAAGAGCAGAGTTTCTAAGTAGCACTGGACAGTAGCACTGAACCTGGAGGAGGAACTGTACCTAAAGGTGAAGCCCTGAGGCCTGAGGTTATGGTTCAGTGGTAGTGTGCTTGCCTTGCATATGTGAAGCACTGGGTTCAATCCTCAACACCACATGAAAATAAATAAACAAAATAAAGGTATTGTATCCATGTACTACTAACCAAAAAAAAAAAAAAAAAAAAAAAGAGGTAAAGCCCCAACTGTGGAATCCTACTGTGGAGGATCCTTTATCTGCAGTTTGGGCTATTGTAAACGTGTGGTCACAATAGTCTTCTAATCGAGATGTTTCAAATCACAGCAAGGCTATTTGAGATGCAATGATGATGAGCTTTTTACAATAGCATCTAATACTACAAAACCTAATAAATGCAGTAAAACTAAACTTAATACCATCATCCCATCTCTTCCTACCCCAATTTTATGCAACAAATACATTATTGAAGTATAATTCACATAAAGTGCACAAATCTTATGTGCATGGCCTGATGAATTTTCACAAATTTTCACCTACATCAACTGATAGAAATACTTTCAAGACCTCTGAAAGGTCCATAGAACTCTTTTCAGTTAATCTCCATCCACCTTTGGTTCATTTAAAGAAACCCATTTTGTTTTCTGATTCTAGATTAGTGTTGACTGGATTTGGAATTCACATAAATGAAAATAATTTTTTGTCTTGGACTTTTATTTCATGCAACATGTTTTTGAGATGCATCCATGATGTTGAGTGTATTATTTTGGTGTTATTGGTATTATTCCTATGTGTAAACTTACCACTGTTGATGGACTACTGGGTTATTTTCAATTTTGTCTGTTGTGAACAAAGCTGTTATGTTCTTGTACAATTCTTTTTGTAAATATGTGCATTCATTTGTCTTGAGTATATGCTTTGTAATAGAATTGCCAGGTTATAGGGTAGTTATAAATGTAACTTTATTAGAAATTTGCCAAATAATTTTCCAGAATTGTTGTGCTCTGTTTTACATCAGCAACTACTTAACCTGGGTCTCTCCATGTTCTTGTCAGAACTTAACTGTTCTCTGTCTTTACAGATAATGGACATTTGGGTTGTTTGTAATTCTGGTTATTGTGAACAAAGCTACTATGAAAATTCTTGTTATAATCTTTGTGTGTATATATACATAAATATATATTATATATTTATGATGTACATATATAAATATTTATTATATTTATAATATATATTATATATTTAAATATGCATATATAAGTAATATATTTATATATGTATATATAAATATATATATATTTTTTTTTTTCAGTCCTTTGGGGAAAATATCTAGGTGAACAATTGTTAGGAACAAAGGAATGTTTATGTTTAAATTTGAAAGAGACTGTCAAACCAGAATGGTTATAACATTTTACATTTCCACTAAAAATCTCTGATTTGTGGTTGTTCTACATCACCAAGATTTGTTCTTTTTATATTTTATCATTTTAGTCATGTTCCTGAGTTAAGAAGTATCTCAATGTGATTTTAATGTCTATTTCCCTAACAACTAATGATACTGAGCACTCTTTTATAGGCTTATTGATCATTAGTATATATTCTCTTTGGAGAATCTGTTTAAACTTTGCCTATCCTAAAAATGTGTAAGAATTCATTATATTTCCTGGATACTAGTTCTGGTCTGACATATTTTATGAATATTTTCTCCTAGTCTGTGGCTTGCCTTTTCATTCTTACTGGTGTCTTTTATGAGAAGACATTTTTAATATTGATAATTTATAATATTTCCTTTTTACTTATTTCTTTCTGATATTCAGGAAATATTTCTTGGTCAAAAGGACATTATCATCTAAAAACTTTGTAGTTTATATGGTTTGGTCTGTGATCTGACTCAAATTAGCCTTTTTGTGTAAATTGTGAGGTAGAGATTGTGGATATGATGGTCAGCTTTCCATTACTGTAACAAATACCTGAGATACAAAAAGAGAAAAGATCTATTTTGGCTCAGTGTTTTGAAGGTTTCACTTCATGATTCATTGGCCCTACTTTTGGAACCTGTGGCAAGACAGTGCATCACAGCTGGTAGCACTAATGGAGCAAAGCTGTTCAGCTCATGGCTAAGACTAAAAATCTTTTAAAATAAGAATACATAGAGGGAAAGAGGAAGAGTTTGGGAATCTTATAATCCCCTTTCAGGGCACACCACCAATGACCTAAAACCTACCCACTAGGGTCTCGCCTCTTAATGTTTCCATCACCTCCCAATAGCACCAAGTTGAGGACCAAGCCTATAACACAAGGGCCTTTGGGGGACATTACATATCCAAATTATTGCAGTTGGGTTTTCACTATTAGATATTCAGTTAGTCCAGCATTATTTGTCAAAAAGACATTCTTTTCACCATTGAATTGCTTTAGTACTGTTTATGAAATCAACTGACTACATAACATGTGTCTGTTATAGGCATCTCATTTTCATTTATCTATACATGTATCCTTTGACCATTCTCATGCAGTTTTGTTTATATAGCAATAAACAGTTTATGATATTAAGTCTTAAAACCCTTCAGGTTTGACTTTTTCATATGACTCAATAAATCTGAAATGAGTACAGACCAAAGTATCCACCATTCAAACCAAGATATGCTGCCACTTACTCCTCATTTCATTGTAGACAAATGATTTTACATATTATGACTGACTCCTTTGCTAAAGATCCCCTATTAAACCTTCTGGAGAAAATAAATCTAATACCTTCAGAGCTGAACTAGACATAAAATGTCTGCAATATTCAGCAATGAATTTAGAATTTTCTTGAAAAATGAAACTCATTTTTCAGTTTCTTTGGCCACAGGAATTTTTCTATTACTTATGAGTATGAAACAAAATGTTCCATTGCAATATTCTGTGCTTCGCAGGAAGAAAAGCTTTAGTAGATACAACTAATATTTAGAGGCCAATATGAGGTTTTTTCATTTATCATCTTTCTCATTTTTGTAAAAACAGCATAAAGTGGGCTTTAAATGCTGGTATAATTTTTGGAATCTGCATTTAAATTTCAAATGATTAAAGTATTCATTGTGAACATCCTAGACTCATCTTAAGTTCCATCAAGAATGCACTTAAGTGGGCCCAACATTAGGGTATAAATCTGTAGTTCGTGTGTGAGAACTTCTCAGCAGGATTTGCTTTCTTTGGAATGGATAGTGATCTTGATTTTCCCTCACACCTGATAGTCCTCAGTACAAAACCTGTCAGAAATAATTTCCTTTGTTAAAAGATTTTACAGTATTCTTTTTTCAGAGAACGATTTTAAATAAGTTAGTTGTATCCTTAGAATTCACAGAAAACTTGGGGAGAGAGCATCCAGCCATTCAAGTTCAAATGCAATCCAGCTGGAGAGAAGGAGACATTGTACACTCACCAGTAATGGGCCAAGGCTGTCTGCTTTGGCTCCAATGGGAGACTGGAAGTCCCTTCGACAGCGACAGGAGTAGCAAGTTTCAGAGGAGGCCAACTTCACCTTTTTGGTGCCTTGAGATCAGAAAAATCTCATGGGATTTCTGCCCTTCCTGTTTGTCTATTCAACCTCTCTGCTGCTTCAGGACCTTTTTCGAACCCTAGTGGACAGGGTCCAAGAGGGCAGCAGCCCTTGCCTGCGAGTTTTATGAGTTCAAACCGACACAGAACATTACTGACCTTACTGACGGCGGGTGAGAACGCCAGGAAAGGGGGCGGCAACGGGTGCCCAGAGGAACCTTGAACTCGCCACCAGCAACCCACCCTGAACCTCCCAGGCTCCGGGCAAAGTGAATAAACGCCGTCTGAAAATTCTCTGCAGGTGACTGGGAAGGGAAGAGCCAGCAAGAGGAGCTGTGCTGATAGGACCTAACCCTGCCCCTGGCCCTCGAAGACGGCCTCGAGAGATTGATTTTGACAGGCAGGGCCAAAGAAAACTCTCAACAGTAGCCCAAACTCGGATCCCCAGATTAAGGATTTCAGACCCTAAAGTCTGGGCGAGCCATGGGTGGCAAGTTAAATCGATCTTCGTGCCTTCTTGTTTGCCCAAATTCAGAGACCAAGAAGAGTAAAATTGTGTGGCTAAAGTCTGCAATTAATCAAAGAGAAAATACAATTTTCTAAGTAATCGGGTGTGGGCTGTGAGAGAGGGACTCACGCGAGTTTGGGGCGTGAGCGTGTGGAAGGATGGGAGTTGCCATCAATGAACACGTGAAAAGGCTAGTGCAGCAGGTTGTTGTGAGAACAGCCGCTCAGGGCCCTGAGGTCTTTCTTGAAAAAGTTTTCCATTCGGGCGATCTAGGTTTCTGCATATCTTTGGTTACTTTAGTATTCCTGATTCTGAGGTGTTCCGCCCCTTCTCACCTTGCTCACTTCCCCTTTCCTGCGTCTTCCTGGCATATTAGTCCTCCGACTCCAATCGGTTGACAATCTCTGCCCACGCTGCCTCCTTGCGAAAGTACATCTCCAGGTAAGTGAAGTTACCGTGGCGAGGTAACTTGATCTGGT
This sequence comes from Sciurus vulgaris, assembly GCF_902686455.1. Taxonomy (NCBI): domain Eukaryota; kingdom Metazoa; phylum Chordata; class Mammalia; order Rodentia; family Sciuridae; genus Sciurus; species Sciurus vulgaris. The sequence goes on from NC_136461.1 coordinate 111,176,345, forward strand.
ACTTGTGGGCTTGCCTCTCGGGAGCTCCACTGGAGGAGCGGAAGTTGGGCTTCGCTCAGTGCGCGGTGTATTGAATTGCAATTTGGATAAAGCAGGGAGCCGACTTGACAATTCCCTGAAGGGGAGGGAGGCACCAGGAGGATAGGAGTTTTCCGGAGGTCAGTGCAAGATGGTCCCCTACAGAAAGGATTTTAAAGAAGGTGCACAGCCTGAGGTTTTCAGGTGGTCTAGTGATTTGAATTCTGAGCCCTCACTTGCTGTAGCCGGTACTTGATTTCTGTTAGAGTATGGGATCTCTGCTCCCTGTGTCTACTCTACCTACTGCTGTGCCTCAATTTCTTCAGGAGTGTGCTGGAGGAATGGAGATAATATGGATTCTAAAATTGAAGCTACTCCGTAATATTTTTTTTTTTAACTAGGATATTTGCAGATAGTGGAATTGCTAGGTGAAATATAAAGTGAATGTAAGAGTCGTATGCATTTTGCCCCAAAGTACAAGTACCAAGTACATGCCCCAAATTTTATGAGATTGCATTTTTTTATCCCACATTTAAAGCAACACTAAAAATGATCAGTCTTTTAGATAGATTTTTAAACTACTTAGTGTTCCAGCAAACTCGAATTCAAGACTCTGATCTTTTCTGTTTTGGTGTTTACCCTTTCTTCCAGGTAAGATTGGTCAGAATTTTAAAAAATAATAATGTAAGCTTGGCTTTTTTTCAGTTCCTAAATTTTGTGGATGTGGTGCTGTTCCTTGTCTAGTCTTGTGGATATTCTTAAGACTTTAGGAACTTCTGAAAGGTGGTGCACAAAACGGTCCAACCCAAATCCATCTTCCACTTTGGAGGTGTTGATGGAAGTAAATCAGCAACAGTGATAAAGGCAACAGCATCTGAAGAACTAAGACTGATTGAAATCAGAACAGATTTTTAAAAAACAAATTGTCTCCCCACTCCTACACCAGGGTCTCAGTATATGAAGCAAGTGTTCTACCACTGTTCTACATCCTGTGTTTCTTAGAGGGGGATTGTTTTCTTATTTTAATTATTATTTTGTGTGTGTGTGTGGTGCTGGGATTGAACCCAGGGCCTTGTGCATGCGAGGCAAGCACTCTACCAACTGAACTATATCCCCAGTCCTAATTTTCATTTTTATGAGCAATTTATTTTGACAAGGACATTAGTGAAGGGAAACTTCTTTATTGCATCATTAACTTCTCTATAACTTTTCTCTTTTAATTTAATAATAATGAATTTCATAATAATTATAATAAAAATAATATGTCACATCTTACATCATTCACATTGACCTACTACAAAATAAATGGGCCGAACTTTGGTAGGAGTCATAAGTTGGCATGCATGGTGGCTTCTGTATCAGAAATATAGAGTCCTTTACTTTGTGAGAGACAGTACTTTTTTGGTTTGTTTTGCTTTTCCTTTTGGCTGGCAGAGGGATTGAGCATTGTTAATTCTTTGGCACAGTTCCAAGAAACTGCCTGGCAAGCAAGCTACTGCATTTTGTTGAGCCTTCTGCTCCCTAGCAGAGATCTGATAACACTGCAGTTAGAGCTATTGGGATTGAAAATTTTGTTTTGCCAACCAAACAGGACAGCCACAGGAGTAGCTAGTTTCAGAGGAGGTCAACTTCACCTTTTGGGTGCCTTGAGATCAGAAAAATCTCATGGGATTTCTGCCCTTCCTGTTTGTCTATTCAACCTCTCTGTTGCTTCAGGGCCTTTTTCGAACCCTAGTGGACAGGGCCCAAGAGGGCAGCAACCCTTGCCCTACCAGGCCCTCCCTGCCTGCGAGTTTTATGAGTTCAAACCGACACAGAACATTACTGACATTACTATTTATATACTGAAACTTCAGACATCAGAGGCTATAAGCACTCATGCTAAATTATGACCCATCTATTGGTGACAAATGTTAAAGGAATTTGCCCATTAACATTTATTTACTTGCAACAGTACCCTGAACTGAAGAATCTCCTCTGACAATTTAAGAGCATTCACAGCATAGGGCTGTAACTCATCCATTTCAATTATACATTTCTCTATACATTGAATTGGCTCAGAATCCTTACTCAAGATTTTTTCCCCCTTTACTGCAAGTTTTACCTAAATTCCATTAGTTGAATTCATACTTTCTCTTAGAGAAACACAGACCAAGGAGTTGAATGCATGAACTTGGCAAGTTACAACAGTAGCTGCCAGGTGACCATGTCATCTCCTTGAGTGAAAGTAGTGGGAGTATAGGGAGGTATGACCAACTTTGGAGGTCAGTTGGAGCAGTGGGGAGGGTTTATTTCCACCTGAAGTACTTGAGTCAGGATGAGGAGAAGAGAAGGATTGGATGTGCAAAGGGAGCAAATCCACCACAGCATAGCTCTGCAACTGCTTTTAGTTTTAAGAGGCCATCCACTCAGTTTTAACAAATTTTAGCAACAACTTAAGCACCATTTGAATGCCTGGTTTCAATCCTCCCTTGTTGATGCTCAGCCTCCAAGCAGTCATTAATATATAGGGTAATTGGAGGTCACCCAACAATCCGGGAAGAACATATTGGTACCACTCTGGGAAGCCTAATGTCTTGCATTGTGACCCCTTTGGGCAGGAACTTGTCAAGTGGTCAGGTAATCCCAAGCAACAGTATAATGGCAGGTGGTCTTGTCACAACTTCCATAGAATCCTCTTGTCATGAGATAATGAGCTCCAAAAAATCCAAGTTGTTTATAATTATATACACAGAGTAAGCAAGATTAGCGCTATTATCTGCTCTCACACCATAATCCTATAGCATGACACCAAAGTGGACAAGACAAAAACGAGTAATGGGTTGCCGTGTCATGAAGGAGCCAACGTTATAATACTGCAGCTAAGTAGTTATAGTCTGTAGTTGTATCCTATGGGAATGAGGACAAGATGGAAATTTCCATGGCTCTTAGAACCAGGGAGGCTCCCACAAAAGATCAGTAAGAAACAACTTTCTGGCAACTGCTAACAAAATTGCCCTATCTTCCCGTGGTTCAGCAGGACTTTTGGCTAAGGTTTGGGGTCAGACTATGGGTGAAACCTTGTCTATGTAGTTTATATGGAGAAGTATAAGGTAACCAGAGCAATGACCTTATATATGGACTTTGCAGAGCTAGATTGGATATAATATCCTTGGTTTGTACTTTCTTAAGTTTCTTGAAAATGCGGCTCCACTGTTGCCTTGCCTTGTATGTTAGTGTGCATCTAATTGTTACTCATATAACTTATTTCACAGAGTTGCTTAGAGAAGAACCTGAGGATGTTTTCTATAATTTTTAATAATTTTACTATGATATTGATCTTCTTGGGTAAATTTTTTTTGGAGGGGTGGGGGGAACTTACCAGGGACTGAACTCGGGGGCGCTTACCCATTGAGCCACATCCACAACCTGTTTTTGTTTTTGTTATTTGAGACAGAGTCTTGGTAAGGTACTCAGGGCTTCGCTAAATTGTTGAGGCTAGCCTGGAACTTGTGATCCTCCTACCTCAGCCTCCCCAGTTGCTGGGATTACAGGGATGCAGTACCAGGCCCTGCTCTTGGTTTAATCTTTCCTGATACCTGATGGATCCTTTCAATATGCCCCATCACAAAAGTAAAATCTATCATTTTTTTTCTTTTTTATAAATTGTCTCCTAGATTGTTCTCCCTAAAATCTGGTTACTATTCAGAGAAAAAGTTTAAAAAACTAAAAATTATATAACACATGATAATTTTTATTCAACAGAGATTTCCAAACAAGTTTAAAACAAAACAGAAAACAGCTCTTATGCCAGGCGGGGTGGTGCACACCTGTAATCTTGATTATTCTGAGCAAGAGGATCACACTTGAGGCCAACTATGGTGAATTATTGAGATCCTGTCTCAAAATAAAAAATTAAAAGAAACTGGGAATGTAGCTCAATGGCAGAGCACCCCTGGATTCAATCCCCTGTTGGGGGTCGGGGAGAGGAGAAAAGAAATCAAACTAAACTGATGGTTTCAACACATTATTTCCAGTTTAAACTATTAAAAAACAAATCACATGGAGTGGGGTTGTGACTCATGGTAGAGTGCTTGCCTAGCACGTGTGAGACACTGGGTTCAAATTCTCATCACCACATAAAAAAAAAAATAAATAAGGATATTGTGTCCATCTACAACTTAAAAAAAAAATCACCAATAATTTATAAACAAAAGGTAGCCGTGTTAGAAGAAGGAAACTTTTAAATGCATTTATTAATATATTTATCTTTAAAAGAGAAATAGTGTTGTTGGTTTGAAAATATTTTTTTTTAAATTTAATCTTCATTTAAGCTATTCTTGAACAAGAAAAAAATTTGGAAGATTAATCACCCCTCGGGCGGGAATTTTCTAATTGCCAAGAGATATAAAACAAAAGCAGATAGTTCCCCAAGTCTGGAGTTTGCTTTCTATTATTAAAAATATAATTTTTAAGCCAACACTCTGAAGACCACACATCGCCAGGGATACGGAATCCTTCCCTGGACACCGATGGGCCCACGGAACACGAGCTGGCCACGGGGCTGACCTGTGAACAAATTTGGTTCAGTGTGTTTGGGGTACAAGACCTGGGAGTACTCTTGCCACCTCTACTCAAGGCTGCCCTCTGTTGCTCCTCCTCACCCACCTCCCCTTTCCTTGGGACCCTGATGCCCCCTGGACACCTGGAGTGTCCTACTGGTCTTTCTCCCTTTTCCACTTTCGTTCCCTCAGTGAGAGTTGACCCAGCACTCAAATAGGGACCCGATGGATCCAGGGATCCGTGAGCAGAAAGCAATAATGGTTTTATGCGATGTTCAAAAGCAACCCACCAGAAACACTTTCAAAGACACTGGGTGGTTATTTAGTCCAGTAATTGCAGGGTCCTGGATTAAATGGATTCCGAGTCTTTAAGGAAGACATTGCTCGGTAGGGGCAGAAAAAAGCAGCCCACCAGTGCATTGGCCAGAAATCGAACCCGGGTCTCCCGGTGTGGGAGGCGAGAATTCTACCACTGAACCACCAATGCCCTCTTCTGGCAGTTTGTAGGTAGAACAATTGAAAGATAGTATCCAGAAAGAAAGATTTAGATTCCAAAAAAAAAGGTTTTGGTTTTGTTTTGTAGTGTTGGCTATACTAGACAAAACTATAAATATCAAAATATTGGATTATTTAGCCAAACACCTAACTCAGAAACTAAGTCTGTTCCAATGTATAACAGATCCTTATAAAACAAATATCACTCATGTCCATTGTTTTCTGATTCCAAATCTTCAAGTTTCACCCTCAAACTATTGCCTTACTGGTCTGAGAAGGTCACAAAAACTTGTAGGTTAGGTAAAATTCTAATTCAAGAAAGAAATAAGGAGAAGCAGAATTAAAATTAGAAGAAAGGAAATAAAAGGACAGAATCAAGATAGATATAATGAAGCAACAAATTCTGGTTCATGCAGTTAGTCCTTTGTAGCTGTTATGGTACGTTTGCTGAGTGAATGACCAGTCTTGTAATCACCTGTAATACTAACTATGTGTTTTTAACACTATAAAGCATTGGAAGAGATATGTGATATAAAAAAATTAATAATGCTTGCAATCAATGTTTGCTTGGGAGAATTTAATTTCCCAAGTTTATGTTTTGCATTTATTATCAACATAAGGAATAGGCTATTTCAAGAAACATTGATGGTTAAAATATTAATATATTGATATTTTAATTAAGTTCAAGTGGCAGAGACATTCTTTCACTAATTTTCCCTGGGAGAAATAAAACTGAGGAGAAGAACCTAGAGAACAACCCCATAAGTAGGGCTTTGAAATCATTATGAAATCTTATCTTTTGAAAGATAGGAACCATAAGATGTAATCATGCTTCTCTTTTGGAGACATCAAGCTAGGTCGAACTGAGTCACCAGCTTGAGTTGAACAAAGACATCACTCTTCATGTACACTGACCTCGCAGAACTTTGTCTATATATGTCCTTTGTATATAGATAAGATACACACGCACCTAAGATGCACACCAACTGGTCAGCACAACTTTAAATACCATATTCATCCAACCAGACCTCTATTTATTCCCTAAACTATAAACCTGCACTTCCTACTCTTAACTCCTAAGTTACAAAATGCTTCCTATAAGGCTCTTTATTACCAAGATGAACCCCAAAAGAAGAACAAAGGTGATCCCGTGAACAACCTGGAATGTTTTTACCAAGAGATTATAATGAAAAAAACGTCTTGAAGAGTTCCAACTTATGAGAGGTGAACTCTTTGCTTCCCACTCACTGGTCTCAGCCACATCAGTGGGTGATAGTGACACAGCTGAGAACCCATCATTACTCCAGGACAAGGGAAAACAGGCAGCCCAGGGTAAAGGTCCCAGTCTCTGTGTGACAAAAGTTATTGATTTTTCACCTGAGCAGTGTTGGACTGGGCCTAAGAAGCTGACGCAGCCAATAGAATTTGTCCCAGAAGATGAGATCCAGAGAAATCGTTTGTCAGAGGAAGAGATTCGAAAAATTCCTGTTTTCTTCATATAATCCAGGGGAACCAAACAAGGTATAGGCCAAACCAAGAAAAACAACATGGGTTGTTTCATTTTATTACCACTACCAAAATAATATTTTAAAATTAGCTTTGATTATTCCAAAGATCATGACATAGGCATAGTGATTGTGTTTATCCTTGACCTTGGCTATTCATTCTCTGCATAGTATATAAGTAGCATATTTCCCAAGATGTTCTTTGTGCTTCTCTTAGGTCCTAAACTACCCTTAGAATTTTAACAAAATCTTTATGACATGTTAGTCCTGCCCATTAGAAGCCCTTAAAGGAAGGAAGGAAAAGTAACCTGCCCATTGAAGGAAAAGTAACCTCTAATTTGCTAGACTAGTAATAAGTATTATTCATAGGACCACCATAACTGGTAGCCATGATGCTTCTGGAATTAGTCAATAATAATTGACCACCTGGTTGTAAGTAAGAGTTAACTGTTGGTTAACATGTGAGTTTTCCAGAATGCTCTGCCTGACTTCCATGTGACATATGACTTAAGTTTCTTTTAAGAGAAGAAGCAAAATGTAAACAAAGGTCCTCTGAGCTTTGAGAAATTGGCAACAAATTAACATTATGTATTATCCTTGTTTTATAGATCAAATCATTATTTCATGTCCATGGTATGTATATGTAATATCTGAAATGGAAAACTCATTTCCATGTTATCCAATAAGACAACACAAGCCCTTAAAGGATTACTATACTGTGTTTAATTTAAGATATAAAACAAATGATAATGCTAGTTTCTGACTATTCCGGAACTTTTTTTAAAGTCATTATGGATGAGGGACATTAAAGTGCTTTTTTTTAGTGTTCGGAAAAAAGAAAAAAAAGCCTCGTATGCATCTCAGAGTCACAATGCTAAAACTCAACAGGCTAGTGAGTTCCCTATTGGCTTATCACACCACCCTCCATCTCAACATTCTGTAATCAGACCCAAGCACAGCATCTCCCAAAGAACAGTGCATTGTCCTCAATGTTTCACTAAAATCTGTTCCTACTCCTGCCTAGTACATTTACCCTCACCACTATCCATCCATCCTGTTGTCCAAATCAGATCTTGCTATCTTCTTTAGATGAATGCTTTCAACTTCTCAATACAAGTTTATTTCCAGTATAATTATTAGTATTTAAATTCATTTTGCTCTCATTGCCTCTTCATAATTACATTCTTCCATGCCACTTTTTATATCCATTAATACAAATAGATTTCTAAAAAACTGACTTCCCTATAGCCAGTCTTGTCTACTCTAAACCATTTGCCACATTATATCCTGAGTGACCCTTCCACAGTGCAAATCTGGCTATACCTGTAGCCCCAAAACACATCTACCAATATGGTAGTCAAGTGTGTTAGTTAGCTTTCCACTACTATAACAACACCTAAGATAAATAAACTTATAAAAATAAATGGTCGCAGTGGTTGTCAGGAAATGCGAGTGCAGCCACATGGCTACTGCCAGTTATGCAGCGAGGATATCCGGTGGCTGCAAAGTCTGTAATTTAGAATAAAAAGAGCACTCCCAAGACCCAAGAGGCTGACCTCAGCGCCGCATGGCGGTGGTGCGCCTGGCACCCTCGGTGGAGGACCGTCCAGGTCGTGACAGAAAAAGTGTGCCTCCCCCGCTGGAGCGGTGACTCAGACGGCTGGGAGCGTCGTAGGGGAGGCCGCTCGGCGCAGCGCTGGAACTCGGGGCAACCACTGGGACTCCGGCGGCTGCCCAGGGGAAGAGTGGCGAGGAGAGCTGTGTGGACTCAGGACACTGGGGCCTGCCCTGAGGAGGAGGAGGAGGAGCGTGGCCACTTGGATTCGGAGTGACTGCACCAGAGCTGCAGGCGGTTGCCAGAGGAGAAGCTGCGCGGCGAGCTGTTTGGACTCAGAACGACTGCTTCTGAACGCCGGGGCCTGCCCTGAGGACGAGGAGGAGGAAGAGGAGCGCGGCCGCTTGGATTCGGGGTGACTACACCGGGGCTACAGGCGGTTGCCAGAGAGGGGGCTGCGTGGCGAGCTGTTTGGACTCGGACCACTTCTGGGCCCCGGGGCCTGCCCGGAGGAGTGGGAGGAGGAGGAGGAGGAGCGCGGCAGGTCGTTTGGACTTACAGTGACTGCATTGGCGCTCCAGGCGGCTGCTCAGGGGAGAGGGCGAATGGTGAGTTGTTTGGACTTGGAGTGGCAGCTCCTGAACACAGGGGGGCTGCCTGGAGGAGAAGCGTGGTGGGACGCTTGGTCTTGAGTGGCCACACCAGAGCTCCGGGCGGTTGCCCAGAGGGCCCGTGCTGCGGGTCGCATGGACTCAGAGCGGCCACTCCTGAACACCCGGGGAGTTATCTGGAGAAGGAGGAGGAACGGGGAGGGTCACTTCGACTCGGGGTGATTGATTGCCCAGGGCTGCGGGTGGTTGGTGGAGGTGGAGGCACGCAGTGAGTTTCTTGGACTCCTAGTGACTGCACTGGAATACTGGGCGGCTGTCTGGAGGAAGAGGCGTGTGGCGGGTCTCTGGGATTCAGAGCGATTGTACAGGGCCCTAGGTGGCTGCTCAGAGGAGGGGCCGCATAGCCAGGCGATTAGGTGCAGAGCAGGGTCCCAGGATCTAGGAGGCTTCTTGGTGGAAGAGCCGCACAGAGACAGGCTTAGGGCGGAGCGAAGGTTCCAGGCCTGCGGGCAGATTCTCTGAGGAAGGGCAGCCTAAGGAGATTCATCTGCAGAGGGTGAGGCTCCCAGGCCCAGGAGGTAGGGCCGGGCCCCTGGGAACTTTGCAGAGGAAGGCAGCCCAGCCCAGGCAGTAGCTGTAAATTGAGGGGAACCTCTAGGAGGGAACTGACCAGCGAGACCTCCCCACCGGGTGAGTCTTCCCTGCTAGGTGAGGTTTCCCCACAAGGACGGTAAAACCAGAGGCTCAGGCCCAAACAGGCCTTGCCTCAGCCCGCAGCCTAGGTCCCCTTTGGATGACCATTGGTCAACAAGTGGAGGCACCTCTGCCCACTAGCAGGGATTATACCCCACCTGAAGGCCACCACTCCTAGAGAGGCAGCTTCCTTGTGGAGCACCGCATTATCAACTTCCTCCAAGACTTCAGCCTACTGAAGGCTAAGGGGGGATATATATAGAAATCTTCAGGGACATTGTAAGTCAATAGAGGAAATCTGCAATATCTCAGCGGTCCTCTGATACCTGAACAATATGAGAAAACAAGGAAAGAAAATGCTGCAAACAAATCTAGATGTGACATCAATAAAACCCAATGACAGCATGGCAGAAGAAATGACAGAAAAGGAGTTCAGAATGTACATAATTAAAATGATCAGAGAAGCAAACGATGATATGAAAGAGCAAATGCACGCACTGAATGATGAGAGGAAAGAGCAAATGTAAGCATTGATTGATCGCACCAATCGACAGTTAAAAGAGCAAATACAGGAAGCAAAAGATCATTTCAATAAAGAGTTAGAGATATTGAAAAAAACCCAAACAGAAATCCTTGACATGAAGGAAACAATAAACCAAATTAAGAACTCCATCGAAAGCATATCCAATAGGATAGAACACCTGGAAGACAGAACCTCAGACATTGAAGACAAAATATTTACCCTTGAAAACAAAGTTGAACAAACAGAGAAGATGGTAAGAAATCATGAACAGAATCTACAAGAACTATGGGATATCATGAAAAGGCCAAATTTAAGAATTATTGGGATTGAGGAAGGCCTAGCGAAACAAGCCAAAGGAATGAACAACCTATTCAATGAAATAATATCAGAAAATTTCCCAAATCTGAAGAATGAAATGGAAAATCAAGTTCAAGAGGCTTATAGGACTCCAAATACACAAAATTACAACAGACCCACACCAAGGCACATTATAATGAAAATACCGAACATACAAAATAAAGACAGAATTTTAAAGGCTGTGAGAGAAAAGAACCAAATTACATTCAGGGGGAAACCAATACGGATATCAGCAGATGTTTCAATCCAGACCCTAAAAGCTAGAAGGGCCTGGAACAACATTTTTTCAAGCCCTGAAAGAAAATGGATGCCAACCAAGAATCTTATACCCAGCAAAACTTACCTTCAAATTTGACGATGAAATAAAATCCTTCCATGATAAACAAAAGCTAAAAGAATTTACAAAAAAGAAAGCCAGCATTACAGAACATTCTCAGCAAATTATTCTATGAGGAAGAGATGAAAAACAAAGAAGCAAATCAGCAAAGGGAGGAATTATCCTAAAGGAATTGTCAAATAAAGGAGGAACCAAGTTGTGTCAAACAAATAAATAAATAAAATTTAAAAAAATGAACCAAATGACCGGGAAACCAAATCATATCTCTATAATAACCCTGAATGTTAATGGCCTGAATTCATCAATCAAAAGACATAGACTGGCAGATTGGATTAAAAAGAAAGATGCAACAATATGTTGCCTGCAAGAGACTCACCTCATAGAAAAAGATACCCATAGACTAAAGGTGAAAGGATGGGGAAAAACATACCACGCACATGGACTCAGCAAAAAAGCTGGAGTATCCATCCTCATTTCCGATAATGTGGACTTCAAGCCAAAGTTAGTCAGAAGGGATAAAGAAGGTCATTTCATACTGCTTAAGGGAAGCATAAATCAGCAAGATATAACAATCATAAACATCTATGCCCCAAACAGTGGCTCATCCATGTATGTCAAACAAATCCTTCTCAATTTCAGAAACCAAATAGACCATAACACAATAATACTAGGTGATTTTAACACGCCTCTCTCACCACTGGACAGATCTTCCAGACAAAATTGAACAAAGAAACCATAGATCTCAATAACACAATCAATAATTTAGACTTAACGGACATCTATAGAATATACCATCCAACCAAGAGCAAATACACTTTCTTCTCAGCAGCACATGGATCCTTCTCTAAAATAGACCATATATTATGCCACAAAGCTAATGTTAGCAAATACAAGAAGATAGAGACACTAGCATGTATTCTATCAGATCATAATGGATTGAAGTTAGAAATAAATGAAAGAGCAAAACACAGAAACTATTCCAATATCTGGAGATTAAACAATATGCTATTATATGATGAATGGATAACAGAAGATATTAGGAAGGAAATTTAAAAATTCTTAGAGGTAAATGAGAACAAAGAAACATCATACCAAAATCTCTGGGACACTATGAACGCAGTACTTAGAGGGAAATTTATTTCATGGAGCGCATTTAATAAAAGAAGTAAAACTCAACAAATAAACGACCTAACACTACAGCTCAAAACCCTAGAAAAAGAAGAACAGAACAGCACCAAAAGTAGTAGAAGACAGGAAATAAACTCAGAGCTGAAATCAATGAAATTGAAACAAAAGAAACAATACAAAAAGTTGACAAAATAAATAGTTGGTTCTTCGAAAAAATAAACAAAATTGATAAACCTTTAGCCACACTAACAAAGAGAAGACGAGAGAAAACCCAAATCACTAAAATTCGGAATGAACAAGGAAATATCACAACAGACAGGATTGAAATACAAAACATAATTAGAAGCTATTTTGAAAATCTATACTCCAACAAAATAGAAAATTTCGAAGACATCAACAGGTTTCTAGAGACATATGAATTGCCTAAACTGAACGAGGAGGACATACACAATTTAAATAGACCAATTTCAAGTACTGAAATAGAAGAAGTCATCAAAAGCCTACCAACAAAGAAAAGTCCGGGACCAGATGGGTTCTCAGCCGAGTTCTACAAAACCTTTAAAGAAGAGCTCATTCCAATACTTCTCAAAGTATTCCATAAAATAGAAGAGGAGGGAACCCTCCCAAACTCATTCTATGAAGCCAATATCACCCTGATACCTAAACCAGACAGAGACTCATCAAGGAAAGAAAATTTCAGACCAATATCCTTAATGAACATCGATGCAAAAATTCTCAACAAAATTTTAGCAAATCGCATACAAAAACATATTAAAAAGATAGTGCACCATGATCAAGTGGGTTTCATTCTGGGGATGCAAGGTTGGTTCAACATCAGGAAATCAATAAACGTAATTCACCATATTAATAGACTTAAAGTCAAGAATCACATGATTATTTCAATAGATGCAGAAAAAGCATTTGATAAAATACAGCACCCCTTCATGCTCAAAACACTAGAAAAAATAGGGATAGTGGGAACATTCCTTAACATTGTAAAGGCCATTTATGCTAAGCCCATGGCTAATATCATTCTAAATGGTGAAAAACTGAAAGCATTCCCCCTAAAAACTGGAACAAGGCAGGGATGCCCTCTTTCACCACTTCTATTCAACATCGTTCTTGAGACTCTGGCCAGAGCAATTGACAAACCAAAGACATTAAAGGGATACGAATTGGGAAAGAAGAACTCAAACTATCCCTGTTCGCTGATGACATGATTATATATTTAGAGGAACCTGGAAATTCCACCAGAAAACTCTTAGAACTCATAAGTGAATTCAGTAAAGTAGCAGGTTACAAGATCAATGCCCATAAATCCAACGCATTTTTATACATAAGTGATGAATCTTCAGAAAGAGAAATTAGGAAAACTACCCCATTCACAATAGCCTCGAAAAAAAATAAAATACTTGGGAATCAATCTCACAAAAGAGGTGAAAGACCTCTACAATGAGAACTATACAACACTAAAGAAAGAAATTAAAGAACACCTTAGAAGATGGAAAGATCTTCCATGTTCTTGGATAGGAAGAATTAATATTGTCAAAATGGCCATACTACCTAAAGTGCTATACAAATTCAATGCAATTCCAATTAAAATCCCAAGGACGTACCTTACAGAAATAGAGCAAGCAATTATGAAATTCATCTGGAAGAATAAGAAACCCAGAATAGCTAAAGCAATCCTTAGCAGGAAGAGTGAAAAGGGGGTATTGCAATACCAGATCTTCAACTCTACTACAAAGCAATAGTAACAAAAACGGCATGGTATTGGTACCAAAATAGAAAGGTAGATCAATGGTACAGAATAGAGGACACGGATACAAACCCAAATAAATACAATTTTCTCATACTAGACAAAGGGGCCAAAAATATGCAATGGAGAAAAGATAGCCTCTTCAACAAATGGTGCTGGGAGAATTGGAAATCCATATGCAACAGAATGAAACTAAACCCATATCTCTCACCATGCTCAAAACTAAACTCAAAATGGATTAAGGACCTCGGAATCAGACCAGAGACCCTGCAGATTATAGAAGAAAAAGTAGGTCCAAATCTTCACCTTATTGGTCTAGGATCAGACTTCCTTAACAGGACTCCCATAGCACAAGAAATAAAAGCTAGAATCAACCACTGGGATAGATTCAAACTAAAAAGCTTTCTCTCAGCAAAGGAAACTATCAGCAATGTGAAGAAAGAGCCTACAGAATGGGAGAATATCTTTGCCAATCATACTTCAGATAGAGCACTAATCTCCAGAATCTATAAAGAACTCAAAAAACTTTACTCCAAGAATTCAAATAATCCAGTCGACAAATGGGCTAAGGAAATGAATAGACACTTCACAGAAGAAGATCTACAAGCAACCAACAAACATATGGAAAAATGTTCAACATCTCTAGTAATAAGAGAAATGCAAATCAAAACCACCCTAAGATTCCATCTCACCCCAATTAGAATGGCGATTATCAAGAATACGAGCAACAACAGGTGTTGGCGAGGATGTGGGGAGAAAGGTACACTCATACATTGCTGGTGGGGCTGCAAATTAGTGCAGCCACTCTGGAAAGCAGTGTGGAGATTCCTTAGAAAACTTGGAATGGACCCGCCATTTGACCCAGCTATCCCACTCCTTGGCCTATACCCAAAGGACTTAAAATCAGCATACTACAGAGACACAGCCACATCAATGTTCATAGCTGCTCAATTCACAATAGCCAGACTGTGGAACCAACCTAGATGCCCTTCAATTGATGAAAATTGATAAAGAAACTGTGGTATATATATACAATGGAATATTACTCAGCCATAAAGAATGATAAAATTATGGCATTTGCAGGCAAATGGATGAAATTGGAGAATATCATGCTAAGTGAGATAAGCCAATCTCAAAAAGCCAAAGGACGAATGATATCGCTAATAAGTGGAGGATGACACATAATGGGGGGGAGGGAAGGGTTAGTGTTAGGGTTAGAGTTAGGGTTAGGGAGGGGGGCAAGTATGGAGGAAGGAAGTACTGTATAGAGGGTAAAGAGGGGTGGGAGGGGTGGGGGGAAGGGAAAAAATAACAGAATGAATCATCAACATTACTCTATGTAAATTTATGATTACACAAATGCTATGCCTTTACGCCATGTACAAACAGAGAAACAACATGTATCCCATTTGTTTACAATAAAAAAAAATTAAAAAATATAAAAATAAATAAATAAATAAATGGTTTATTTTTGCTCATAGTTGGAAAGTTTTAGTTCATAGTTAATAGGCCCTGTTGCTTTGTGGTCTATGATCAGGCCATACGTCATGGTCTGGATGCATAGGGGGCAAAACCTCTCACTTCATGTCTGGGAAGCAAAAGAAAGAGAAAGTGGGCATTTGCCTGCCTCTCGCCAGTCCATCGCCTGCCTCACTCCTATCCATCACCCAACACACGAGGTTCACCTCCCGATGGTCCCACAATAGTCAGCAAACTGATTGCCGACTGCCAGTGGAGCACCAGCTGCCTGCTGTTGCCTGGATGTTCACTGTTACAGTACTTGCAGGTTTGATTACACGTGGCTGCCCGCCATTTTGAGACAACAGCCAGGCCCCCTAGGACCCCTGGCCGGAATGACTGAGCCCCATATCCAGGATCCCTCAGCCTGACCGATCACTCCCTGCCTCTGGGGCCCTCACATCCACTGACTGCTCCCTGCTGCCAGGACCCCCAGACCAACTGACTGCACCCCATCACCAGGACCCCAGACCTACTGATTGCACCCGGCCTCCAGGATCCCACAACCACACCAAACACACCGGACCTCCAGGACCCCTGCCTGACCAACTGCATCCCGCCTCCAGGACCTCCTGCTGACCACGGCCACACCCTGAACTGCAGCTCCCATTTGCCAATACATTTGGAAGCCAGAGCAGCCATCTTGGATAATCCTAGAAGCCATAGCTCCGATTTTTAGGTGGGGCAAAACGCATCCTGAGATGCCTACTAGAGGCTTAAAGCACATTGTCAGGTACCTCTCCTGCATCAGGCTACTGAACTCTGGGAGGTTTCATTACTATATGACTGTTATACTGTAGATTTTCTTTTTTCTCCTTATTGAAAAAATTTGTTTTTATTTCTTTACTTTTCTTGCTCTCTTTTCCTTTTGTTTACCTGTTCCCTCAGAGTCTCTTTGTCCCTTTTTTGCATGCTAACATCCAATTTCTTTTGATTACACTCTCACCCTTTCTATTATCTAGAACTTCTATATATTTTTTCTTATCCCATTAACAGCCACATTCTACATCCCTCTGCATACTCTTTGTCCTCCATTTGAAACTGCAGACCCTATTGCAAATATGTTTGTTTTACTGAAGATAATATTTGAACTCATTCTGTTTATTATGACAATTTTGTTATTGTCCTCATAGGGGCTATTTGGTCTAGGATTGCATAGTGTCTGAATTGGGCACTGCTAATATTGATCTCCCATTAAAGAAAAGGTCTTGGAAACCTATAGGGCCACTATAAGCCTATAGTGGGGAATCTGCAATACCCCAGATCTGCACTGCTAGAGGAGAAGATACATGAACAACATGAAAAAACAAGGGAAGAAAATGATCCAAACAAATCTAGATTCTAAATTAATAGAATCCAATGACAGTATGTTAGAAGAAATGTCAGAAAAGGACTTCAGATTATACATGATTAAGATGATTTGTGAAGCAAAGGATGAGATAAGAGAGCAAATGCAGGCAATGAATGATAATACCAATAAGCTGAAAGAGCACCTGCAGGAAGCTAAAGATCATTTCAACAAAAAGATAGAGATTCTCAAAAAAAAAAAAAAAAAAAAAAAAAAAAAACGGAAATCCTTGAAATGAAGGAGACAATAAGCCAAATAAAAAACTCAATGGAAAGCATCACCAACAGACTAGACCACTTGGAAGACAAAACCTCAGACAATGAAGACAAAACATTTAATCTTGAAAATAAAGTTGCCCAAACAGAGAAGATGGTCAGAAATCATGAACAGAATCTCCAAGGACTATGGGACATCATGGAAAGACCCAAATTTAAGAATTATTGGGATTGAGGAAGGCACAGAGATACAAACCAAAGGAATGAACAACCTATTTAATGAAATAATACAAGAAAATTTCCCAAACCTGAAGAATGAAATGGAAAATCAAATACAAGAGGCTTACAGAACACCAAATGCACAGAATCACAACAGATCCACACCAAGGCACACTATAATGAAAATGCCTAACATTCAAAATAAAGATAGGATTTTGAAGGCCGCGAGAGAAAAGCATCTGATTACATATAGGGGGATCCCAATATGGATAGCAGCCAACTTCTCAACCCAGACTCTAAAAGCTAGAAAGGACTGGAACAACATATTTCAGGCTCTGAAAGAACATGGTTGCCAACCAAGAATCCTATACCCAGCAAAACTAACCTTCAGATTTGAAGATGAAATAAAATCCTTCCCTGATAAACAATAGTTATAAGAATTTACAAATAGAAAGCCTGCCCTACAGAATGTTCTCAACAATACATTCCATGAGGAGGAAATGAAAAACAACAATGGAGGTCAGCAAAGGGAGGAACTACCTTAGAGAAAAACCATTCAAAGGAGAACCAGAGCCAAGTTAAAAACCAAAAATAAGTCCAAATGACTGGGAATATAAATCATATCTCAATAATAACCCTGAACGTTAATGGCTGACACTCATCAATCAAAAGACATAGGCTGGCAGAATGGATTAAAAAGAAAGACCCAACGATATGCTGCCTGCAAGAGACTCATCTCATAGAAAAAGACATCCACAGACTAAAGGTGAAAGGGTGGGTAAAAACCTACCACGCACATGGACTCAGTAAAAAAGTGGGGGTTTCCATCCTTATATCAGATAAAATGGACTTCAAGCCAAAGATAGTCAGAAAGGATAAAGAAGGTCATTTCATACTGCTTAAGGGAACCATAAATCAGGAAGACATAACCGTAGTAAATATTTATGCCTCAAACAATGGTGCATCCCTGTACATCAAACAAATCCTTCTCAGTTTCAGGAATCACATAGACCACAACACAATAATTCTGGGTGACTTTGATGCACCACTGTCACCACTAGATAGATCTTCCAAACAAAAACCAACCAAAGAAACCATAGAACTCAATAACACAGTCAATAATAACCTAGACTTAATAGACATATATAGAATATTCCATCCATCAATGAGTGGATTCACTTTCTTCTCAGCATCACATAAAACCTTCTTGAAAATAGACCATATGTTATGCCACAAAGCAGCCCTTAGGAAATGCAAAAAAATAGAGATACTGCCTTGTGTTCTATCAGATCATAATGGACTGAGAGTAGAAATCAATGACAAAGTAAAAAGAGGAAATTACTCCAACACTTGGAGACTAAATAATATGCTATTGAATGAAACATGGATAACAAAAAACATCAGGGAGGAGATTAAAAAATTCTTAGAGGTCAATGAGAATGATGATACAACATATCAAAATCTCTGAGACACTATGAAAGCGGTACTAAGAGGAAAATTCATTGCATGGAGCGCATTCCAGAAAAGAATGAAAAGTCAACAATTAAATGACCTAATATTACAGCTCAAAGCCCTAGAAAAAGAAGAACAGAATAACAGCAAAAGTAGTAGAAGACAGGAAATAATTAAAATCAGAGCTGAAATCAATGAAATTGAAACAAAACACACAATTCAAAAAATTGACAAAACAAAAAGTTGGTTCTTTGAGAAAGTAAACAAAATAGACAAACCCTTAGCCACACTAACAAAGAGAAGGAGAGAGAAAACTCAAATTACTAAAATTTGTGGTGAAAAGGAAATATCACGACAGACAACACTGAGATACAGAACATAATGAGAAGCTACTTTGAAAATCTGTATTCCAACAAAATAGAAACTACCAAAGACATTGACAAAATTCTAGAGTCAATGCTCCTCCCAAACTGAACCAGGAGGACATACACAATTTAAACAGATCGATATCAAGCAATGAAATAGAAGAAGCCATTAAAAATCTACCATCCAAGAAAAGCCCAGGACCAGATGGATTCTCAGCCGAGTTCTACAAGACCTTCAAAGAAGAACTCATTCCAATACTTCTCAAAGTATTCCAGGAAATAGAAAAGGAGGGTACCCTACCAAACTCATTCTATGAAGCTAATGTCACCCTCATACCCAAACCAAGCAAAGACACATCAAGGAAAGAAAATTTTAAACCAATATCCTTGATGAATATAGATGCAAAGATTCTTAACAAAATATTGGCAAACCATATGCAAAAACATATTAAGAAAATTGTGCACCATGATCAAGTGGGGTTCATCCCTGGAATGCAAGGATGGTTTAACATCCATAAATCAATAATTGTAATCCATCATGTCAATAGACTTAAGGATAAGAATCATATGGTTATTTCAATTGATGCAGAAAAAGCATTCGACAAAATACAACACCCCTTCATGCTCAAAACACTAGAAAAAATAGGGATAGTAGGAACATACCTGAACGTTGTAAAGGCTATTTATACTAAGCCCATGGCCAACATCATTCTTAATGGAGAAAATCTGAAACCATTCCCTTTGAAAACGGGAACAAGACAGGGATGTCCTCTTTCACCACTTCTATTCAACATTGTCCTCAAAACTCTAGCCAGAGCAATTAGGCAGACCAAAGAAATTAAAGGGATATGAATAGGCAAAGAGGAACTTAAGCTGTCACTATTCGCTGATGACATGATTCTATATTTAGAGGATCCAAAAACCTCCTCCAGAAAACTTCTAGACTTCATCAATGAATTCAGCAAAATAGCAGGCTATAAAATCAACACGCATAAATCTAAAGCATTTTTATATGCAAGCGACGAAACAGTTGAAAGGGAAATGAGGAAAACAACTCCATTTGCAATAGCCTCAAAAAAAAAAATAAAATACTTGGAAATCAATCTAACGAAAGAGGTAAAAGATCTCTACAATGAAAACTACAAAACATTGAAAAAAGAAATTGAGGAAGACCTTCGAAGATGGAAAGATCTCCCATGTTCTTGGATAGGCAAAACTAATATTGTCAAAATGGCCATACTACCAAAAGTGCTGTACAGATTCAATGCAATTCCAATTAAAATCCCAATGATGTACCTTATAGAAATACAACAAGGAATCATGAAATTCATCTGGAAGAATAAGAAACCCAGAATAGCTGAAGCAATCCTTAGCAGGAAGAATGAAACAGGGGGTTTCACAATACCAGATCTGCAACTATACTACAAAGCACTAGTAACAAAAATGGCATGGTATTGGCACCAAAATAGACAGGTAGATCAATGGTACAGAATAGAGGACACAGGCACAAACCCAAATAAATACAATTTTCTAATACTAGACAAAGGTGCCAAAAATATGCAATGGAGAAAAGATAGCCTCTTCAACAAATGGTGCTGGGAAAACTGGAAATCCATATGCAACAGAATGAAACTAAACCCCTATCTCTCACCCTGCACAAAAATCACCTCACAATGGATCAAGGACCTTGAAATTAGACCAGAGACCCTGCATCTTATAGAAGAAAAAGTAGGTCCAAATCTTCAACTTGTTGGCTTAGGATCAGACTTCCTTAACAGGACTCCCTTAGCACAAGAAATAAAAGCAAGAATCAATAACTGGGATAGATTCAAACTAAATAGTTTTCTCTCAGCAAAGGAAACAATCAGCAATGCGAAGAGAGAGCCTACAGAGTGGGAGAATATCTTTGCCTCTCATACTTCAGATAGAGCACTAATTTCCAGAATATATAAAGAACTCAAAAAACTCTACACCAAGAATACAAATAACCCAATCAACAAATGTGCTAAGAAAATGAACAGACACTTCACAGAAGAAGATGTACAAGCAATCAACAGATATATGAAAAAATGTTCAGCATCTTTAGTAATAAGAGAAATGCAAATCAAAACTACACTAAGATTCCATCTCACCCCAATTAGAATGGCGATTATCAAGAACACAAGCAACAATAGGTGTTGGAGAGGATGTGGGGAAAAAGGTACACTCATACATTGCTGGTGGGGCTGCAAATTAGTGCAGCCACTCTGGAAAGCAGTGTAGAGATTCCTTAGAAAACTTGGATTGGACCCACCATTTGACCCAGCTATCCCACTTCTTGGCCTATACCCAAAGGACTTAAGATCAGCACACTACAGAGATACAGCCACATCAATGTTCATAGCTGTTCAATTCACAATAGCCAGACTATGGAACCAACCTAGATGCCCTTCAATTGATGAATGGATAAAGAAACTGTGATATATATATATATATAGATAGATAGATAGATAGATATATAGATAGATAGATATACACACACACACAATGGAATATTACTCAGCTATAAAGAATAATAAAATTATGGCATTTGAAGGCAAATGGATGAAATTGGAGAATATCATGTTAAGTGAGATAAGCCAATCTCAAAAATCCAAAAGAGGAATGATCTCACTGATAAGTGGATGATGACACTTAATGGGGGGTGGGAGTGGGACAAGAATGGAGGAAGGAGGGACTGTGTAGAGGGAAAAGAGGGGTGGGTGGGGTGGGGGGAAGGAAAAAAATAATGGAATGAATCAAACATCATTTCTCTATGTAAATTTATGAATATGCAAATGGTATGCTGTTACTCCATGTACAAACAGAAACAATATGTATCCCATTTGTTTACAATAAAAATAAATTAAAAAAAAAGAAAAAAAATTTGTTTAGGTCCTAAACCAGACATTAGGTCCTAAACCAGATGTTACTTATTGCGCATACTTACAACTTAATAAGCCCCAGATGTAGGAAATTCATTCTCAGTTCTGATCTTCAGAGTTTAGGATGACAGATCATCACTCTATGATCTATAACTTTTTAATGCATCAGAGGTTACTATGTTATACTGAATATAATAAAGAAGTAAAATGTTTTGTATAAATATTAAAACAGGATCAGAGAATTTGATTAATAAAATTTTGAACTTAAAAATCTAGAATTCTAGAGTTAAAAAAAAAACTCTCAAATTTTTGAAATGACTATTCAAACAGCAATTAAAAAATTATCCCTAACAATACATTAATGACCATTGGAGGAAAAAGTTGCAATACATCAATGAATTTGTCACAGGCATAAATGAAACCAACTAATATTTACCGAATGTCCAGTTTCTTGTTTATAGCTATTAATTGATTTGGCAAATAATAAATCCTGAGAAACTGACAAGTTAATAATAAAGTCTCTTGGAACATAGGTGATGTTACCTCATCTAGCCTGTATGGATGATGAAGAAAAGGGGAATCAGGAAAGACTTCTTTAATTGATGTTAGAGCTAATCTAGAAGGATAAGTAGGAATTTTATCTTTCATTATTTTAACTTTTTTTTTCTCAGCCAACAATTTTATTTTAATGAGTCATTTTTTGCTAGTCATTTGCTCCTCTGCTGCAAATTTGAACTACAATGTAACATACAACAAAGAAAATAAAGATCAACCATAGCAAAAAAAAGAAAAAAAAAATCAACTCACAATGGATCAAGGACCTTGAAATTAGACCACAGACCCTGCATCTTACAGAAGAAAAAGTAGGTCCAAATCTTCAACTTGTTGGCTTAGGATCAGACTTCCTTAACAGGACTCCCTTAGCACAAGAAATAAAAGCAAGAATCAATAACTGGGATAGATTCAAACTAAAAAGCTTTCTCTCAGCAAAGGAAACTATCAGCAATGCGAAGAGAGAACCTACAGAGTGGAAGAATATCTTTGCCATCATACTTCAGATAGAGCACTAATTTCCAGAATATATAAAGAACTCAAAAAACTCTACACCAAGAATACAAATAACCCAATCAACAAATGGGCTAAGGAAATGAACAGACACTTCACAGAAGAAGATGTACAAGCAATCAACAGATATATGAAAAAATGTTCAACATCTTTAGTAATAAGAGAAATGCAAATCAAAACTACACTAAGATTCCATCTCACCCCAATTAGAATGGCGATTATCAAGAACACAAGCAACAATAGGTGTTGGAGAGGATGTGGGGAAAAAGGTACACTCATACATTGCTGGTGGGGCTGCAAATTAGTGCAGCCACTCTGGAAAGCAGTGTAGAGATTCCTTAGAAAACTTGGATTGGACCCACCATTTGACCCAGCTATCCCACTTCTTGGCCTATACCCAAAGGACTTAAAATCAGCACGCTACAGAGATACAGCCACATCAGTGTTCATAGCTGTTCAATTCATGATAGCCAGACTATGGAACCAACCTAGATGCCCTTCAATTGATGAATGGATAAAGAAACTGTGGTATATATACACAATGAAATATTACTCAGCTATAAAGAATAATAAAATTATGGCATTTGCAGGCAAATGGATGAAATTGGAGAATATCATGTTAAGTGAGATAAGCCAATCTCAAAAACCCAAAAGACGAATGATCTCACTGATAAGTGGATGATGACACATAATGAGGGGTGGGAAGGGGGCAAGAATGGAGGAAGGAGGGACTGTATAGAGGGAAAAGAGGGGTGTGGGAGGGGTGGGGCGGAAGGAAAAAATAACAGAATGAATCAAACCTCATTACCCTCTGTGAATGTATGATTACGCAAATGGTATGCTGTTACTCCATGTACAAACAGAAACAATATGTATCCCATTTGTTTACAATAAAGTAAATTAAAAAAAAAAGATAAAGTGGTTAAGGTTTCCTATCCCCTTCAATGATATACCCCAATGACCTGAAGTTCTCCCCACTAGGCCCCACCTCTTAAAGGTTCCCATTTCCCAACAGTGATACATGCCAGGGAACAAGCCCCAAACATATGGGCCTTGGGGGACACTTAAGATCCAAATAGAGTACTAAGCAATAGCAATTCTCTCTCCCTTGATCATTGGAGTCCTGGAGATCATGAGAAATGTTAGGAAAAGAATAGCAATAGATCAATTCCCAGAGACAGTGGGTTCTGGACTTGTATTGGCTTTGAAACACAAGTACACACTGGAGAATCTCAAGTATCTGGCAGTGCTAGGAAATTAGGAAGTAAGGCTAAAAACAAATTACTGTACTGGCATACTAGGCCATCTGACTTTTCAATTTTTCCCTCCCAGCCAGTTTCCTAGAAACTGGGATGAGGCCACCTAAAGGCCCCTCTAAGGAAGTTTCCTAGAGCAAGAATTCTGACACTTGGTCTTATGATTTTTATTTTATTTTATTTTTCTTTTTTAGCACTGGGAATTTTACCTGGGAATACTCCACCACTGAACCACTGAACTACATCCCTAGCCCTTCAGGGTCTTGCTCAGTTGCCTAGGCTGGCCTGAACTTTTGATCCTTAGTAGTCAATTGCCGGGGACCAGCCCAAGCAGCAGAGTCCAGGGGTCCTTGATGGCCTGAAATGTAAAAGCCCCGAGTGATTAGGCGGCGCAGCGTCGGCGATGGACAGCAACCACACAGACTCAGGTCAGTGTTAGGTTGCTGACAAGTTTATTGAATTCACCAGCAATTTTTATACCCTTTACAAACTTACTAAGAATAAAGGAGGGAGTTTCAAGGGCATAGATAACAGAAGAAGGATTTGGGCATTTAGCCAACAGGCGCCATCTGGTAATATCTTATCTTACTTGACATTTTCCCACAATGAAGTATCCTTGACTCGAAACTTACAAAAGCAAGTTGTTGTATACTACTTATTTTTCCTTGAAGTTTAACTTTTATTTGATTTCTTACTGCTAAGATTAATTATAACTTCTAGTAATTTGTTATTAATTTTTTATGACTATAATTACATGTCTATGCTATGTTAAATCATATTATACTATTAAGAACCAAGTTATTGTCTTTAGAGTAAAAAATCTTCATCTAAAAGAACTAAAACTTTTCTTTTGAACTAAATATAATGTATTTCTGTGGGAGGCTCATTACTTTGCAGAAGAAACCAGATGTAATAAATATGTTGATCACTGAAGCTAAGAGAATCACTTATATGCAACTAGATGTCTGGGAGTCAAAAGTTAGCAAAAACATCACAAGACATATTGCTTCAGAATGTCCACCATTCCCTATAGGAATATTAGTGCTTCGTGTAAACAAATGAACTTTATTTTACTGGAATTGAGTTAACTCATATGAACTGTTTGTGTTCCCATCATCCTTCAACCGAAGAACTTTATTAAACATGATTAATCCGCGTAATATTGTGAGTTCTGGTGAAAAACAAAAAAGGAAGAGAGATTAACACTCTGAGGAAGGGGCTCCAGCTTTACTCAACTTACGACGAGTCCTTGCTATCGTCTTCCAGGGAAGGCCTTGGCAGCACCCAACTTATGACGAGTCCTTGCTATCATCCTCCAGAGGAAGATTACCAACCTCTGGCATGGGTCTTTATGCGCCAGGCACACTTCCCTGGCATGAGTTTTATGTGCTAGGCGCCCCCGCAGTTCCCCCTTTTTTGTTTTGAAGATCAAAAAGACCTTTTTGAATTTGAAGGCCCTTAAAAACCTTTGTTAAGAGTCGAAGAATAACTGGAAGACAAAAAATCAGTATCTCATGGAACTTCTGTTTCTATATACTTTTCTCCCAAGTTATTTTCTTGGCGGAGGGACTGATATTGTTGCCTGAGCATTAATACCTGTACAGCACTTACTCTTTCCCTGATGAAGGTAACTAGGAGATTTCATGGCCTTCATTTCCTCGATTTGACCCGATCCCCTATTTCTACACTAACTACTTGTTCTTAATTCTGGCTTTATTTCCCCCTCTAATCTTAGGAACTCCATGCTGCTGGGGAAGAAGGTCGATGACCGCTCTGACTTCTTCGAGCTGGAAGTGGGTGGCGTGGGGCAAGCAGCTTGGAGTTCCTTTTTTTAAAAATCGGGTCAATCAAGGGGTCCCAGGTAGAAGTCTGGTTGGGGAAGAGCATGTTGTAAGGTCATCTGGGGGTGGGTGCTTCTATGAGAGAAGAACAAAAAGACATGAGTACTGAAAGGAGATTAGTACAAAGTAAATGTTGCAGCATCTGAAACATGCCACTGAGTATCATGAAAATGACGGAAGTCAATTTTTCACCAGGTGGTGGAAGAACTGAGAAATTGTTCCCATAACTAGACCTAGCAAAGGCTGGAGAGGACAAGGCCTTTATTTGGGGACTTTAACATTGTCTAAGTTATCAGGAATGTAAACACAACATTTAACTCTTAATGTCATAGATGTTCCCAGAAAATATAGTTAAGCTACTTAATGTCATCTGATTTTTGTAATATATCCTTTTATTGATATAACCTGTGTTTAGTAGAGATCTCTATACTTCTGTTACTTAGGGCTAGGTAATCATACTAGCAAACATAGATTAAGTTTACCTGTGTAGCTTAAGAAGGTCTTAAACTGACTAAAAACTTCTGACTCTGGCAGTTTCTCTTGATAGTTATAAGGCACACTTGCTGAAGAATCTCTTTTTCATTTGTAGCTTCCAGTCTTTATTCTAGTGGGCTAATACAAGTGTACATCTTAAGTTACATTTAACTATTATTTTTTAAATGCCCAGGAATGGCTGTATTTTGGGTTTTAACTGCTTTGCTGGGTGTCCAAGATCAAGCTGGTCAAATTGACCTGGTTCCTATCTTGTTAAAGAGTCAGCTGAGTTCCCACAGGGGTCACTCGTAGAGAACTTAAGAGCACCTTCTTAGCTCCACCAGTGCCTTTGATTAGGCAGGGTCTCCTGATGACATGGCTTTCCTTGAAAGCATCAGGGATGTCTCCCTTTTTCCATGACTTTCCTCTGCAGCAGATGCACTGAGTGATTTTTCATCCTCTAGTCTCAACAATCTCCTTGATCAGGAGGTTGTGTGACTCAGAGTTGCAGCGCTCATTAGAGAAGTCCCCTTATTCCCTGGGTTCAGGCTGACTTTGAGGGCAAGATACTGTTTTTTTGTTTTTTGTTTTCTTGGCCTCTGTATTTAATTCCAATTTCTAAGTTTGATCTTAATCATCCAGCAAGCCAGTCTCACCAGTCATAAAGTAAGAGTACTGGGCTTTAACTTTAATGTCCATAACTTTACAGTTATTTACCCTTTTATCTAACTGGAGTCTGCATTAGTACTGGAAGTTACCACTATCTGTTCTATAGGTGATGGCTTATTATCACAAGTTACCTAGGTTGTATGTTCTTGAAGCAGCTACTTCTGTAAAACAGTAACAAGCAACAGTTTTACAAAATGAAATTAGCAAGAGTAAAAACATATTTAGCTTGTTTAATAGCTATCTTGAATTTGGACTGAGAACCACATTATATCCCCTATTTGAGATCATAGTAATTTTATAACAAAAACCAATCTTTTGACTATAACTTTAAATAAGCTGAAGTCTGACTTATTTTGGAGTCACTCTAACATGCAGTAAGGTGGAAGGTATAGCCTTATCTCAGGTAAGGCGTGGCTCTTTACAGATCTTAAGTGTTCTAATTCTGATGTTGATCTTTGCTTCTTCCT
Source organism: Sciurus vulgaris (assembly GCF_902686455.1). NCBI lineage: Eukaryota > Metazoa > Chordata > Mammalia > Rodentia > Sciuridae > Sciurus > Sciurus vulgaris. The sequence goes on from NC_136461.1 coordinate 111,203,659, forward strand.
TAAATATCATTAAATAGTTTACATATACTGTTTCCTGAGTCTATATAAACTTTATAATTAACACAATTTAACATTATATCTAAAACATGAATCAAAGAAAGGCTGAGAGAGCTTTTAACTTTCCTTTTGTGTGGCAAAATGCTTTCACCTTCTATTATATGAACCTTTAAACAAATCAGGCTGTTACTACCTCTTAGATATAAATTTTCATTTAAATTTTTATCTCAGTGAAATAAGTAACCAATTTTACATATATCTTATTGATAATAGGTCCCATAATAGAACATTGAATGATAAAAATAAATCCCCAATAAAATGTACTCCTTAAGTTTAAAATTACCATTACAGACAAGTTTATTCTGGAGAATAGCAGCGCTTGATAAATTCCCTGCTTTAAAAACTTGTATACCTGGAAAATATGAACACATTTAATATGCAACTAGTGACCATTTCACAATTATCTTGACACTTTTATCTTACCAAATTTAGCCTCTAAAGAAAAATGTAGACTCTGCAACACAGCACAACACTCTACAACAGTTGTTTAACCACAATTGTATACACCCCAATCTTTAAGATTAATTGTTTTAAAGAATAAAACTTAATAGACACAAAGTTAAGAGTAAATTAGTGTTTCAAATCCTTGTTATTTTACCATGTTATTTTACCATATAGATTAGACTTTGATTTATATCAGAACATTAGCATTTTACCTTAGGAAAAACCTTAAATAGCTTTAACCGATTGTCTCACATACTTGTAACCAACTTAGTTACACACAAACTTGCTCAAACTTTCTCTTCACTTACACAGACTTTCTTAGCACTTACTTAGACCTTCATGTCATCATATAATCACTTTCTTACCCAAAAACATTTTCTTTTTCTTTCTACTAAATATATATCCATACCCAGAACCTTTTATTTTCTCTTTCCTTACACGGACTTTCTGTCGACACCTTTTTGTTCACATTCTGAGACAACTCTCATGAAATTTTTGAATTTAGATAAATTACTCCATTTTAGCAAGATAAAATACCTTGTTGTTTATAGTACTTTAACTGAAACACAGTGAGAGGGGAGATGGTAACTCTAAATCCAAACCTAAGAGCTCCTTGGAGCTTTGCAGAACTGGAGGGGGAGCAGGGGCAGTGATAAGGAAGCAGATGGAACGCTTATCCTCCTGGTTGGGGTTTTACCTGTTAGGACATAACTCTTAATAACCTTGTTTTTAGTAATGACACAAAGCAATTTTAAACACTTTTTAGTTTACCAACCTATGAAAACACCAATAATGTTTAGGTATGATACCCCATGGAATTTAAGGAGTTAAAAGTACTTAATGTTATTTAACAATTAGCATTTTAACTTTGCAAATTAATCAGATGTCTTTACAAACACATTTGAGTAGTCCTATACATGTTAAATTTAATTTACTTATTCTGCAAAAACCAAGATATCAGACAAGTGTCCTGAACAGTATTTGCTGTCTCTTTCCTGTTGAAGAAAAGTCCTAGAAACAATTGATATTAGACATTGTTTAACATCAACATTGCATTAGTTTGACTACTTAGAGACTTGCGAATTATTTCTGAAGACATTTCACTTTTATTAGTTTACCCAACTTAAATTGAACCCTTTTAAATCACGTGAATAAAAGTATTTGGATCCATTTTTAAATTTTAATTTTAGGAGCGCTCAGTTTGATACAGACAAAACATGACATCAGACACAAAAACAAATAACATAAAATCAAAGGCCTTGTAACTGTGAAGAACTTACTGTAACACCTCTTTTCTTTAATAAATGCTTTGCTATATCAAGAAATAAAGTTCTCTCCTTAGATGCTGTATTACCCATTTTTTCCAATCCCTGCCCTTTCTTTCTCAGTCTCTGTTACTGAGGGGACCGCGGCTCCCCGGGCAGTATCCTAGCTGCCAACCACCTGAAAAAAAGAAAAGAAAAGAATAAGACACTTACCAATCAGGTCCCTGTTCGGGCGCCAAACTGCCGGGGACCAGCCCAAGCAGCAGAGTCCAGGGGTCCTTGATGGCCTGAAATGTAAAAGCCCCGAGTGATTAGGCGGCGCAGCGTCGGCGATGGACAGCAACCACACAGACTCAGGTCAGTGTTAGGTTGCTGACAAGTTTATTGAATTCACCAGCAATTTTTATACCCTTTACAAACTTACTAAGAATAAAGGAGGGAGTTTCAAGGGCATAGATAACAGAAGAAGGATTTGGGCATTTAGCCAACAGGCGCCATCTGGTAATATCTTATCTTACTTGACATTTTCCCACAATGAAGTATCCTTGACTCGAAACTTACAAAAGCAAGTTGTTGTATACTACTTATTTTTCCTTGAAGTTTAACTTTTATTTGATTTCTTACTGCTAAGATTAATTATAACTTCTAGTAATTTGTTATTAATTTTTTATGACTATAATTACATGTCTATGCTATGTTAAATCATATTATACTATTAAGAACCAAGTTATTGTCTTTAGAGTAAAAAATCTTCATCTAAAAGAACTAAAACTTTTCTTTTGAACTAAATATAATGTATTTCTGTGGGAGGCTCATTACTTTGCAGAAGAAACCAGATGTAATAAATATGTTGATCACTGAAGCTAAGAGAATCACTTATATGCAACTAGATGTCTGGGAGTCTTGTAAAAGTTAGCAAAAACATCACAAGACATATTGCTTCAGAATGTCCACCATTCCCTATAGGAATATTAGTGCTTCGTGTAAACAAATGAACTTTATTTTACTGGAATTGAGTTAACTCATATGAACTGTTTGTGTTCCCATCATCCTTCAACCGAAGAACTTTATTAAACATGATTAATCCGCGTAATATTGTGAGTTCTGGTGAAAAACAAAAAAGGAAGAGAGATTAACACTCTGAGGAAGGGGCTCCAGCTTTACTCAACTTACGACGAGTCCTTGCTATCGTCTTCCAGGGAAGGCCTTGGCAGCACCCAACTTATGACGAGTCCTTGCTATCATCCTCCAGAGGAAGATTACCAACCTCTGGCATGGGTCTTTATGCGCCAGGCACACTTCCCTGGCATGAGTTTTATGTGCTAGGCGCCCCCGCAGTCAATTTTCAGATGTCTTCTAGGAGTACAGATGCTTCCACACAGGGACATTTTAGATCCTTTAGCTGAAAATCCTTGCCTTTAGAAGTTGATTTCCAACTGCTCCAAGACTAGTTTCTAGAAACAGTAGGCTACTTAGTGTAACCAGGGTATATGAAGTCATTGAATCCAAGTATGAATAGGTGATCTTATTTCTGTGAAGAAGCCTGGTAGATAAAATCTACAAGTGGGTGGTGGAAAAAATAACACCATGAGCATTAGATGTGTTAGAAATGATGCAAGACACCTTAACCTAAGAATACTGGTGCTTCAGTATTCAACATCTTATCTCCTACTGGAGTAGGTTTGACAATAGGCTACTACATGTGGCTGTTGGCTGTTTTTTTTTTGTTTGTTTGTTTGTTTGTTTTTAAATCCACCATTTAACTTCATTTACTATGTCTACTCAAGTTTTCATGGAAAAAGGCACAAGTGGTCTATGCAAAGATTCAACAGCCAGGCTAATGCTACAGTCACCTAAAGAAAGAGGAAAATAATAAAATAGGCAGTATTTTGGGAATACAAATTATTATTAAAGAGTGTGTCTACATATAGGTTTGGCAGTATTAGGACTGGGATGGAGCTATGATAAAGAAAGGATTAATGTTTGGTGTAAGGTGCAACAAACATGCCTCTTTTGAGGCAGAAAGTAAATTCTGCATGTGTTTCTAGGGCATGAAGTATTTGGAGCTAACAGCTTTCATTCTCATGTCCATAACTCTTGACATGACACCACCCACTAGTAAATGCTGTGTCCTAGGATATGAAGAATAATTTCAGTGTGTTTCTCTTTTTGGGAAAAAGGTCAGAAGATTTCTGTCCATGTTATGCCTATATTCTGATTTTCTATTGTCATGATGCATATGAATATATCCCAGGAGGAGATTTGAGGAACATAGTGAAAAGTCTTACATTCTCTTTTAGATGACCATTCCATAATTTTTCTTTGTCCTTCTATATATTGTACTGGTCTAGAAAGATGAGGAATTCAGCCATTAACTTTGGGGTCCAGGTATCTAAGAAGTCAGTTATTCATCTGTTAATTGCTCACCTCTAAGTGATTATCAGAGAACTCAGGTAACTTTACAAGTAAGAAAATAGTATCCAGAAATTCTGATTTAGGAGGGCACAGCAAATGCATAATAGAAGCTGTTCAGAATGGAGAGGAACTGCAGTGAGGAGGAAGCAAGGAAGTGCTAAAGTTGATCAAAAGCTTTAACTACTCAGTTAACAGCTGAGCTCTGTAACTGATTGACCATATGGGCATTCTTCACAAATGTGTCTATATTGAGTGGTAATGTGGACAGTACTCTTACTAAAGCAGAGTATGGCCACTTTATCTCCCTTCTGTCTAAATCTGCCAGCTCCAGAAGACTGAGTGACAATATAGTGGAAGACCTCTGCTTGCATGGGAAATACAAGTAAGGTGATATGAAAACTGAAAGGACAGGGAAATGGCTGTCACCCAGCTTGGTGTTTGGAGTAGACAAAACTAGGAGGGACAGAGGAGCAATGTTTGAAGTTTGATGGGGTGATTGTTCTAGTCCAAGTATCTTCTGCTGTTGGTTCAATGATAAGGAGGCAGTTGACATCAGAAAAGCCACATATATGAACATTTGATAAGACTGTGGGAGACAGACACAAAAGAGCAGCCGCTAGCTAGGCAAGAGTAAGCACTGTGTTCAACACCATCATCCCTCCCCATGCCAGAAGTGGTGTCATCCTGAGTTCTTCACTACGTTATTCACCAGTTAACATTTGGGATTTGCAAAGGGAAACTCTGACCTCAGACAGGGAGCGTAGGAATCATCCTAAATTACAACATGACAATAGTACAAAAGATTTAAAGATAAGAAATCTTAAAAGATTTATTAGTTTATTACACCTTTCTAGGGTAAAAATGAAAAAAAGTCAAAACTCTTTGTCTAACAAAATGGTTCATAGCAATTAATTTATATGTTGTTATCTTGATAATTAGCATAAAAGGCATCTAGAAAGAGATGATTATGTTTCACAGTAAAGATATGCTGAAGTAATGCTTTATGCTAACATTTATTAATGTAGCCACCTTTTGATTAATGCTTTAAACTAACCCTTTTCACTCCTTTTGTTTCTCTAACCTTTCTGTCACTTTCTGGTGTGACTAATATTAGTCATGATTCCTGAATATGCATATAGTATAATTTTTTTTTTTTTTTTGGTACTGGGAATTGAACTCAGGACACTTGAGCACTGAACCACATCCCCACCTATTTTTTGTATTTTATTTAGAGACAGGGTCTCACTGAGTTGCTTAGTGCCTTGCTTTTGCTGAGGCTGACTTTGAACTGGCAATCCTCCTGCCTCAGCCTCCCTAGCCTCTGGGATTACAGGTGTGTGCCACCATGCCCAGCTCATATAGAAACTTTTAAATCCAGGCCCATCTATCATGATATCTTTGCCTTGGAGCAGCTGACCTTGAACTAAACACTCTGAAACCAGGACCCAAAATAAATCTTTCCTCCTCTAAGTTCTTTTTGTTAGGTATTTTTGTCACAGTGATAAAAAAAGTTGACTAACATTATCAATGGTTGGTTGGTCCTGTTACTCTTGGGTCTGTTGTGAGGCAGCACATCATGGTGAGGAGCATGTAGAAGAGCAGAACTGCTCACTTCATGACCAGGAAGTAAAAAAGAAAGGTAGAGGATGGGACTGGGATTCCAATATCTCCTTACAAGGCATTCCACAATGATCATAAGATAACTCACTAGGCCCCACTTCTTAAATGTTCTATCTCTCAATAGTGCCAAGGTGGAGACTAACCCTTTAATACATAAACTTTTGAGGGACACTTAAGATCCAAAATATAGCAGAGCATTTATTTTAAAATTTATGTTTTTAATTCTTAATTTATTAAGCATAGTGATAATTAATATCTTTATCCTCATCCTGTATAAAATAAAGACTTTGTATTTTCCAGTTAGTGTCACTCTTTCTATATGCTATTATAATTTAATATAGGCCTAAGAATTTTAAACCCCAGAAGACTATTTAAATATATTTATGTAGTTAATACTAATTTAGATTTATCCACATATTTACTACTATCTTGCTCTTTATTTCTTTCTGCATCTCTGTCATTCCTATTATGGAATCGTTTTCCTTCTCCCTGAGAAGTATCACAAAATTCTTTTTGTGTTGGTCCGCTGGTGATGAATTGTTTTAGCTCTTTTTCTTGGAAAGTGTCTATTTTACTTTAGTTATTGCAAATGGTTTTTACTAAATATAGTATTCTAGGAGGCAATTATTTTCTTTTAGTATATTGAAGATATTTGCATTTGATTTTTATCTTTCAGAAGTGAACCATTCGTCTAAATGCTATGCATTTGAATGTACTCTGGGTGCTTTCTTTTTTTAAAAAATTATTTTTGTCTTTGCTTTTTTATTTTTTGCAGTTTTACTATAGTGGTTCTAAGTATGCATTTCCTTTTGTTTACCTTTTTTGGTCTTACCTTTGTTGACTTGCATCTTCATGTTGTCTGGAAAACTCAAACATTATCTCTTCAAATATTGTCTTTATTTTCTCTGTCTTCCACTTCTGAGCCTATAACTGGAAAATACCGTGGACCATCTCACTCTAATATATTTTAATTGTTTGTGTGTTTAGCAATATTTTCCTCCTTGTTTTACATTCAGAATTATTTTTCTTCCTCTTCAACTCACATTTTACTAATTCTTAAGCTGTGACTGTTATACTCTAACAAAGTTCTGAATTTTGATTATTTCATTTCATTTCAGTTTCTGTTTAACTCTCTCTAAATCTGTTGGCATTTTTTATAGTTTCCAGTTTGTGTGTGAAATGTTAACAGAACCCTTCCTATGTCTGCATGATATTTAATCTTTAATTAACTTTCTAGCTTTGTCTTTCTGGAACCTTTTAAAGATGAAATGCCAACCATATTATTAAGCAACATTATGTGTGATTTTAAAGGACTTCTAATTGATAGACTACACCTAGACTGGGAAAAGTAATACGTGTCTGATGAGAATCCATATTTTGAGCTTCTCTAAGTATAGTGATTCTTGTAACTTATATACAACTTGCATGGGCATTGGAAGCTATGCTAAGTTCTTTCTTATAAGAGATAATGACTCCTGTAGGACATGGAGTTCTAAGCCAGAGTGACTCTACATGTAGACCACCTGTCCCCATATGGAGAATAAGGAGCAAAGAACTAAGAGAAGATCTTCTAGATATTGTGTGGACTGCTCCACTATCTGTGACAAGGACTACTCCACAGAAGAATAATGCCCAATATTGCCCGGCTAGCAAACTATATTCCTTGTCTTTCTAATTTGATTGGTACCAAGTATGGCCTCTGAGAGTTTTATGATCCTGACTGTTGAGCTGAAGCTAAGAAAACCCCTAGAAGGCAAAATTCTTCCAAATTTTCACTTATTTCACGAACAATGTAGGCATCATTGTTTTACAGTCTTTCTGATAACTCCAATGTCTTTTAACAGTGTGGGGGTCAATTTCTATTGCCTGATGTGTCTACTAGTTTTCACATATGGTTTCGTTTATTTGTATCTATTATTAGCTTTGAATATGTGCTACACATTGAATTTCAAAAACATGTTTTGGGAATAATTTGAGATCTATAACGAAAGCTTTCCTGCTAAGTACCTGGGGGCACTCCCAGCCCAGAACTACGTTTAAACAACAAAAGGTAAAGGAAGCTCTTAATTTTGACTGTATGACACAGGGAATGTTTCATTTCTAGTTCATCTTCATCCTGAGATTATAGCCATTTGTAGTTTTATCTTAGTGTAAGAATATTCTTCTGGTAAGCTTCCCAACTTGTACAGACCCTGGTCTTTTATTTCTGCCCTATTAGCTACAGGAGTTTGTCAAAATCTAATTTGCAGGTCAGGAAACACCCTTAGCAAAAAAAAAGTTTGTTTTTTGTTTTTGTTTTTGTTATTTCAGGACTGATAATTCTTTATTGAATAATCATTACCAAAATGCTTTTGAAGAAGATGTTTCCTATATTTCACTCAACTTGTATACCTAGAAGGAAGGTTGATTTATATATCCTAACTACTATTACCAGAAATATATCACAAACTTTTAAAAATACACTAAGTAACTCAAAAAGTAAGGTCATATTTTACTGCTATGCTTCCACTTTGAATCTAAGTTTCTGAGGTCACCAGATAGTGCACAAATCACAGTCCCACCACAGTGAAAACTTGTCAGATTATTATGAATACAGGTTTTATTATGTAATACCATCTTTTCTCCTATTTAGACTCTGAATAACATAGTAGTACACACCAATTTACCTGATCTGTCAGAAAATAATGTATGAAACAACTTTGAATTCCATGCCATGTTTAGATGAATGCAAAATAGTTTGCTTTTCATACACATACCAAGCAAGGGGGATGACAGAATTGCATTGTTTATGACTTTTCAATCTGTGGTGCTTGTTCACCCTTTCAGTGTTCTAGAAAGCCTTCTTTTGTTTAGCTTTTATTTGGGAAACATCTTTAGGAAAAGGAAAATATTAATCCCATGATATTGAATGCCTACCTAGCACTGAATTTTCCTATCCTCCTCCTCTCACCATCACCTACATCAAAGTCTCTTCCTCCTTTGGTAAATACAATAGATCTTCATATGTAGAAGCTTCACGTATTTGTTTAATTTTGTAGTTTATTTAATCTATATGTTTTCTATCATTTGGGCTTGTTTCCTTTTTCCCTCCAGGTTCTGGAGATTGAACCCAGGGCCTTGTACATGCTAGGCAAACACTGTCCTGCTGAACTACATACCAAGCTGTTGGGCATCTTGAGTTAATTTTTCCCATTAAAATAATGTAAATTTTTTTCACTTAACATATAGTGGTAAGGTTTTTGAATGTAAATTAAAGTCATTCAGTAAATATTTAAGTAACAACCCAGAAGCTGCTAATCAAGACTAATGAGTTCCATACTTCTAATTTTGGATACAAGGTGTCCTCTGGATACACAAGAACTGAGAGAAGAGAAAATCTTAATCAGTTAAGTGTTCATTTATTTATGCATTCATTGTCAAGAATTTATTGCTTATTTGAGTGTCCTTGTAAAGCAAGATATAAATGAAGCAGGAGCAGCAATTCCTCTCCTAAAAATGCTTACGCTCCAGTTAGGGAAGTGAGTTTTATCATGTGTAAAGCAAATAAACTGTAAAATATAGAACATATGATAGGGTAGTCCAAGCTCTATACAAATAGGAGCAATAATATAAAAAAGGATCAATTGGAGGAGGCTGAAAAAAATCAAGACGTCTTCTTGGATAAACTTGTGAAGAAATTTATTTTGAAGAAAATGAAGACCAAGAAAATAGGGAATCATGAGTAAACAGACCAACATTACCCAATGCCCTTCCCGTCATCTCTTCAGCATCTTCCCTACTTCTAAACAACCCACAGAGATTTTTTTTAACATTGAATTTTTATTTAAATCTGATGGGAGTAGAGAAAGAGAAGTCATTCTCTTTCAATCAGGATTCATCCTAGCAGTGATTATTGGTAATATAATATAAATAAGAGCATTTGACTAAAGAGTAAGCATGCAGTCACTAAAATGAGAAAAGAGAGGGACTAGAGAATGGGTTATGTATGTGAAAGAATCACAAATTCACTGGCTTGGGGAAATGAGGGCTTCACAGAACTGACACACAGGAAATGACCTTTCTTCATGTAAGTTTTCTGAACTGAACCAACATTTCATCCATCTGCACAAGTATAAAACTGTTTCTAGACCCAAGGAGGAAGAATAATGATATGATTCCCGGAAGTCCTAACCTTTCTAGACCCATAATCTTATTTAGTTAATTTGCCATCACAGGTCAGAGTTCTTGAAACTGAAGAGACAGTATTGAAGATTGAGCTGTTTTAGGGACAAGTTCTTTAAGATCAAAAGAGCCAAGAGAGCTTGGCATAGTGATGCACACCTGTAATCCCAGTGGCTCAGGAGGCTGAGGCAGGAGGATCACAAGTTCAAAGCCAGCTTCAGCAATTTAGCAAGGTCCTGCACAATTTAACTAGACCCTGTTTCAAAATTAAAAAAAATAAAAAGGTCTTGGGATATGGTTCATTGGTTCAGCCCCCGGGTTCAATCCCTGGTAACACACACACACACACAAAGCAGCCAAGAGTTGGTTCTAGAAGTGGAAGGGGATGTAAAAGATTGCTGAGTTACCGTGTGGAGAGAAGCAAAACCCAGAGCTAATCAGCAATAAATTATGCTCTGATTAAACATTATAATTACCATACCATTGCTGCACAACACTAAATTTGGAGCTAGTTTGTGTCTCACTGCACCATTTACTTTTTGATCATGAAGAAGTTACTTGACTCTTTCAGCTTTATCTCGTACAAAATTGAGGCAATAGTAATATTTTCTTCACTAAGTAAAACATTTAATTTTCCCAGTTTTGCTTAGATACATGAATTTATTTTCATTTTTGTTATTTGGGCTATACATTGAGTTTTATTTTCACTTCCTGTTTAAGAATCAACTTAGCGGTTATTGGAGAAAGAGAAACTAAGCTGTGGTAAGAAAGGAACAAGTTAGACTATGAGTAAAGGCCAACCTTACCCATAGTCTGGATGAAATCTTAAAAGACAAAGTCATTGCTCAGAAATTTTCAAGGATTAGAACCACTGTACGTGTTTCTTCTGCTCCCCCAAAGTACAAGATGTTCATGCAAATAATCATTTCCCTGGCTGTCTTGATGAGTCACCAGTCCACCCCTACCTCACCCTTAGTAGTACTGCAAGTTGAGAGCTTTTCAAATTTCATAAAAACTGACCTGACTCCCACAACCTTGATAAAGAGGGTGAAGGTTACCCATTGCCTGGATTGTGTGTTGGAGCAACTGTAGGTGGGAGCATCTGTTGAGTGGCTCACAATGGAAGCTTTTTTGGGGAGTGGGATGGGGTGGGGGATATCCAGGATTGAACTCGGGCACTCCACCATTGAGCCACATTCCCGCCCCCCCATTTTGTATTTTATTTAGAGACAAGGTCTCACTGAGTTGCTTAGTGCCTCGATTTTGCTGAGGCTGGCTTTGAACTGGTAATCCTCCTGCCTTAACCTCCAGAACCCGTGGGATTACAGGTGTGCACCACTGCACCCAGCAACAATGGAAGCTTTTAAATTAGTATTGAATTGTAAGATTCCTTTTCAAACAATTTCATTTATAGTAAAGTTATTTTACTACCACTCCAATTTGCCTCCTTTCCTATAATATTACAGGAAATTATCACCACCCTTAATTTATTCATTAATCCCTAGAATATTGAAGAATAGAACTGTGTCACTGGACATATAGTTATTAGAAGTTCTGGGTTATGTTGTTATAAAGAAGGTCATTTCTTTTTTGTATACATCCAGCATTGAGAGGGTTGATGATAAGACTGAATGTATATATATATGCACATTCAGTCACTGAATATATATGAGACACTAGTTGTCAGCACCTTCATAGATTTATTATAGATGACATACTTTGAAGAAAAAGGAGATAAAATAGAACTTCTATAGAAAACATTCTCTACATTAGGATTCCATGACAATAAACTTTTAGTAATAATTCTGTTGTCACTGCCTAGAGCATGAAAGGGATGAGAAGAATCTAAAGATTTAATCCTGGTATGGGCATGGTGGGCATGTCTGCAATTCTAGAAACTTAGGAGGCTGAGGCAGGAGGATGGTAAGTTTGAGACCAGCCTGGGCAATTTAGTGAAACCCTGCCTCAAAATAAAATAAAAAGGACTGGGGATGCAGCTCAGTGGTAGAGCACCCTGGGTTCAATTCCCAGTACAAAAAAAAAAAAAAAAAATTATTCTGGTGATTATCATGTCTTATATAAAAATGCAGGGTACACTTTTAGGAGAATCACTATAGAATAGAAATAGTGTATAAAAATTCTAAATCATGAGAAGAGGGAAATAGAAAAAAATAACAAAAGGAAAAATTCAATAAGGAAAATTTAAATATTCAAAATATTTATAAATAACAATCAAATGATTATGAATCTAAAGTTACAGGATATGGCTAAAATAGTAATTATGATCAAAAAGAAACTCTTACATTAGTGTATTATGTGAAAGAGTAGAGGCCCCCCCTATAAAAAGAAAAAGGTAGAGACCCTCTGATATAAAACAAATATATCTAGTTAAGATTGACCAAACCAAAGTGGTTGTGAATAAAATCTTTGAGTTGTACTGACTGTGGTGAATACAAGGACAGAAATACCTGATATAAAATAATGTGGCCATGAGTTAAGGACATTGTGACCATTTCTGTGAAGCAACCCATCCCTCCAGAGGCCCCAGAAGCTACCGGTTTCAGATATGGATAGTCCAGCACCCCCTAGCCTAGCCTGCCCTGCTAACCTGCCAGATACAAGGCCTGAAATAGATAAACTGAAGCTTTCTGTTTGCATTTCTTGAAAAAGACCCATATTGTAAGCCTGACAAGATTTTTTTTGTGTGTGTGGTTTTCATTTTAAAAACGAGCTTGCTGAAGTTACTCCTGACTACTACTTCCCATATTTGGAATAGTAGTCCTGACACATCAGTCTGTTTTTTTCTCTTTCCCTAAAATAAACTTTTTCCTACTTTGGTCTCTGGTGGTCTCACTGTGTGTTGATAATCTGACCCCACAACAGTTAGAAATTAAGAAAGTTTGAAATTAACATCTTGAGCATAGGACTAAAGAAATTTAAAAAGAACAGGATAATGTCAAATATACCTTGATAATAAAAATAAAAGCAAAAATAATTAAAATAGAAAAACCAAGATACAATAAATAGAACCTATAGAATATAAAGTTGGTTCTTTGAAAATACTACTAAAAAATTACTAACATTGACAAACTTCTAGTGAAACTTATGAATCATAAATTATATATGAAAGGAATTTTAAGTATAAAACAAATAAGCCAAATCCATCAATACCTAAAATATATATAACAAATCATGATGAAATTAGATTTACTTGGCAATTTAAGAATTTTTAACAACAAAAAGCCTATAAATATAATTAATCACATTAATAAATTTAAAATTTTAAATAAATTTAAATCATATTATCATCTAAATTTAAAGAGAAAAGTGTTCAGTAAATTTAATATACATTTATAATTTAGGAAACTAAGAATAGGGCATCATTTTCCTTAAAAAAATGACCTACCTAAATTTAACCACGTAAAGATTAGAAAGAAAGAAATAGAACTCTGCAAACAAATCATTTGAAACAAATGTTAGACTAGGAATCCAGATATAAAAATCAATGCTCCCTAAATTAAACATATTTCCATTATATCATAGACAAACATTTTAAAAACATAAATTTTAAATTGCAATTGAATTAGTGTATATCTATATCACATTTTATTTATTTTTACATTATTATTATCATCATCATCATCATCATCATCATTTTGGTACTGGGAATTGAACCCCGATGTGCTTTACCACTGAACTATATACCCATCCCTTTTTATTGTTTATTTTGAGACAGGTAACTTCACTATAAATGAAATTGTTTGAAGCATTTTACAATTCAATACTAGTTCAAAATAGGGTCTTGCTAAGTTACTGAGGCTTGTCTTTGAACTTGTGATCCTCCTGCCTCAGCTTGAAGAGTTTCTGTGATTACAGGGGTGGACCACCACACCTGACTTATACCTCATTTTATTATGCCTCACTTTATTGCATTGCACAGATATTTAGGTTTTTACAAATTGAAGGTTTATGACAACTTTGTTGAATGAATCTATGGGGACATTTTTCCAACAATGTATGCTCATTTTCATGTTTCTGTCCACTTTGGTAATTCTTGCAATATCTCAAACTTTTTCATTATCATATTTGCTATGGTGATCTGTGATCAGTGACTTTTGATGTTACACCCATAATTGTCTTGGGAGGCCACAGACTGCATCCATGTTTGATAGCCACTTAACAAGTTGTGTGTGTGTGTGTGTGTGTGTGTGTTCTCACTATTTCACCTACTGCTTATTTCCCCATGTCTCTCCCTCTCCTTAGGCCTCCCTATTTACTTAGGTGCAACATTATTGAAATTATGCCATTTAATAACCCTACAGTGACCTCCAAGTGTTCAAGTAAAAGGAAGAGTCACACATTTCTCACTTTTAAATCAAAAGCTAGAAAAGATTAAGCTTAGTGAGGAAGGCATGTCTAAAATCTAGATTGGTAAACGCTGGGCCCCTTGTAAGTCAGGTTGTGACTATAAAGCAAAATTCTTAAGGAAACTAAACATGCTACTCCAGTGAACAAATGGTAAGAAAACAAACATCCTATTGCTGATATAAAGTTAGTAGTCTAGAAAGATCAAAACGGCTACCACATTCCCTTAAAACAAAGCCTAATCTAGAGAAAGGCTCTAACTCTCTTCAATTCTATGAAAGCTGAGAGAAGTGAGGAGGCTGCAGAAGAAAAGTTTGAAGCTAGCAGGGGACTGATTGATGAGGTTTAATGAAAGAAGACATTTCTATAATATAAAAGTACAAGGGCAACAAGTGCTGATGTAGAAACTGCAGCAGGTTATCCAGAAGATCTAGCTAAGATGATTGACATTCAACAACAGATTCTCAGCACAAATGAACCAACCCCCTTACATTTGAAGAAGATGCTATCTAGTACTTTCTAGTTAGAGAGAAGTCCATGTCTGGCTTTAAAGCTACAAAGGACAGCTGACTTGTTAGGGGCTAAGGCATCTGTTGACTTTAAGTCAAAGCCAATGCTCATTTACCATTATAGAAATCTTGTGGCCCTTAAAAATTAAACTGAATCTACTCTGCCTGTCCTCTGTAAATGGACCCACAAAGCTTGAATGAGACCTACTATTCCGAAAAAAAAAAAAAAAGAGTCCTTTCAAAATATTATTACTTATTGACAATGGACTTGGTCACCCAAGAGTTCTAATGGAGATACACAGATTTATGAGTTTAATTTTGTTTTCATGCATACTAATACAATATCCATTCTGCAGCCCATGGATCAAGGAGTAATAATACACTTTCAGATTTTATTATTTAATAAATACATTCTGTAAGGCTGTAGCTGCCATAGATAGTGAGTCCTTTGATGGACCTGAGCAAAGTAATTGAAAAGCCCTCTGGAAAGAATTTATCATTCTAGATGCCATTAAGAATATCTTTAATTCATGAGAGGAGGTCAAAATACCCACGTTAACAGAAGTTTAGAAGGTGATTCCAATCCTTATGGATGATTTTGAGAGATTCAAGATTTCATTGGAAGAAGTAACTGAAGATGTATTGGGAATAACAAAAGAACTAAAATTAGAAATGGAGCCTGATAATATGACTGAATTGCTGCAATCTCACATTAAAACTTGAAAGGGTGAAGAGTTTCTTCTTTATGGATAAGCAAAGGGAGTGGTTTCTGGAGATACAATTAACTCCTGGTGAAAATGCTGTGAACATTATTCAAATGACACTAAAAGATTTAGAATATTACATAAAGGTAGTTAATAAAGTAATGGAGGAGTTGACTTCAGTTTTGAAAGTTCGATCAAAGAGTATCACATGCTACACAGAAATCTTTGTAAAAGGAAGAGCCTGTCAATGCAGCAAAATGTATTGAATTATTTTAAGAAATTGCAGTGATCATTTTAGTCTTCAACAACCACCACCCTGATCTGTGAGCAAACATCAACAATGAAACAAAACCCTCCATGAGCAAAAAACTTATGATTCACTGAAGGTTCAGATGATCATCAGCATTTTTTAGCAATACAGTATTTTAAAATTAAGATATATACTGTTTTCCAGCCATAATTTTCAGTCATAATGCTATTACATATTTAATGGACTATTTACAGTGTGAACATAAGTTTCATAAGCACTGGGAAACCAAACAAATTCATGTGACTCACTTTATTGTAATATTTGCTTTGTTTTGGTGGTCTGGAAATAGAATCCCCAATATGCCTTTGTACACATACACACTTTTAGGAAGAAATGCCTCAAGATCTGTGTAAGACATATATGAATAAAAATATGCAACTTATGGAAAGTTATTAAGGAAAGCAAAATAATTGGATATATAGTTTATATATATCCAGGTTTATAGTTTGTGAGACTCAATGACATAAAGATACAAGCTGTCTCCAAATTAATTTACATGTTAAATGTAATTCTGATCTAAATCCTAACAAATATCAAGAAATTTGATGAGTTGATACAAATAGGCACATTAATGAGCAAAAATCCAAGAATAACCATGACATCCTAAAGATGAATAAGTTAGGGAGACATACATGACCATATCTGAAGATGTGTTAAAAAGATGTAGTATTAAGATGATGTAGTATTGGGACAGAGATAAGCAAATTGCCAGTGAAATAGCATAGACTATAGTCAGAATTATATATATATATATATATACGTTTATACATGTATATATATAAATACACACGCATACACACATATATATGTATATATACATATATACATACATATATACATATATACATACATATATACACACACAAATTGTATATGATATATAATTACATTATGATCACTCTTATCAGAATTTCTAATTAAGTACTTTAAATGGTGCTGAGATAATTGGTTATGTACATGAAAAGAAAAGAAATTGGAATCCTGCCTCACCACCATATATAGATATAATTTACAGACAGATTTGAGACTTAGGTGAAAAATAAAAACTTTGAAACTTTTAGGAGAAAATACTTTGACAAGGATTTTTTAAGCAAGACAAAAATACTATCCATAAAATAAAAGATTGATAAATTTGGCTACATCAAAACTAAGAACTTTTGTATATGAAAAGACAATGTAAGAAAGTGAAAACAAAAGTTACAAATCAGAAAAAATAATTTCAATGCAAATAGTCCACAAGGTTTGTATCTAGACTTAAATTTTAAAACTGCTGCAAATCAGTATGAAAAAGGCAAAAGTGCACAAAGTGAGCAGATAAAAGGTAAAGACATATTTCATTGAAAAAACTACACAGCTAGTGAATAAATATAGGAAAAATTGTTCAACTTCATAAGTAATCAGAGCAATCAAAATTAAGAGTACTATGGATCTGTTTTATAACCACAGATTTGGGGAGAGAAACTAAAAGTCTCACTATAATTTAGCAAAATAGAAATCCCTATATTTTCCAGGCACAATGGTGCATGCCTGTAATCCCAGTGAGCCTGAAGCAGGAGGATTGCAAGTCAAAGTTAGCCTCAGCAATTTAGCAAGGCCTGACCCAACTTAGCGAGGTGGTACCAAAAATGAATAAATAAATAAATAAAATAAAAATAATGTTAGATATAAATTTCCTTTTTACAATGGTAACTTCTACTTTGTTTTCAGAAATTCTGTGCTGTTTTTCAAAATAATTTTTATGTAAAGAAAGGCATATATAAGAGTGGCATATTCTGGTCTCCTAAAATAGTTTTCATCAAGTTTGGAAATTTTACACCTTTATTTCCTCCAATACTTTTTCTGTATACTACCCCTCTTTTTTAGGAACTCCAATTATATATATTAGACTATCACCATATGGGGGTTCAAGGAGGTCTCTGTAAGTGTAGAGGAGACCTTTACTCAGACCTTCCAGACTCTTGACACATCACAGAAAATAATTTAAAATGCGTCAGGTTTTAGCAAAGAGGAAGAGCTTTATTAGAAAGTAGAAGGTAAAGAAGATACGCATTCTCAGAGCAGAGGGCAGGATATCTTCACAGGTAGCAGCATTTTGGGGTTCTCAGGCTCTCTTAAAGGACACTTTGTGAGAAATGGCATGGAAGATATGGGGAATGCTGTCAGCTGGGTGCACTCAATTCTTTGGTCATGGGTCACAAGACATTCATGGTGGTCTGGTCTTCCCCAGGATCTTCAGTTTGACATTATTTCCTCTATATAGATAATGTGTGTAATGTGCCTATGTTAAAATACATCACCTTTGTTTCATCTAATCTGAGAATACATTATATAGGCTAACAGTACACATACACTTTAATCAAACTGCAATTTTCACAAGTGAATTTATAGTGATTCTAAGATTTGTAGATTTTTCAAGAATTTGGGAGTGACTGGCCTAGAGGAAAAAACAGGTCTGGAAATAAAGTCTGATCAAAGAGCTTTTGGATTTACACATATAGTCTCTTTTCTTCCCTTTTGTCTCCTTTCTATTTATCTTTATTTCTTCCATCTTACCTCAAGGCCAATAGAAGTTGTTCTTCCCCTCACTGATGTTCTTTTCATAATCTTTTTAATTCTGTTTTATTTTGAATAGTTTTGTTTGTTATGTCTTCATGTTCTCTAATTTTTTTGTCAGCCTAATCTGCTCTTAATCACACCCAGCATATTGGTTTTCATCTCTAGAAGTTCTATTTTGGTCTTTTTGTATCTTCCCTGTTTTAATTGAGTTAAGATCCTTCTGTGTACTCTATCACAGAGGTTTTCCTTTCCAACTGTTGGAAATGGGTCTATTTCCAGGTCTCTGTGAGTGCTGGGTACTGTTCTATCTAATTGTTTTAGGTGGTTCTTTGCAAAATCTGAGGTAGCTTTCTCACAAATGGACAGTGATCCCTACATTGCTGAATACTTGAGGGAGGCCCTCTATTGATCTCTGGAATTCTGTGTGACTGTTCTCCTTCCAGTTCTTTGGTCTGTGAACTCAAGCTACTTTGGTCTCTCTGGATTCTCAGCTCTGTCTCCTCAATTCCCCACTTGGTTCTGCCCAAATCCCCCCTTTCTGTGCCCCAACCTGATTTCACTTTTTTTTTTTTTTTCCAAAGTAGCAGTTGGAATTTCAAGGAATGGGTTGGGCACTGTTATGCTCTGTTGGTGAGAATGTAAAATAAAATAAATTCCCTGGTTTTAAATCCTGCTTCCGTTTTTCTAACTTTGGATGACTTACCGCACTCATCATTGACTAGTTTTCTAATTTGTAAAATGGAGATAATAGTGTCTACTCAGGTTATTGTGAGGTTTAGTGAGAAAATATATAAAGCATGAGTGCCTGACATATAGTATGTACTCTACAAATATGCAAAGATGATGATAATCTGGCAGCATTTATCCAAAGAAAAAATTTAGACTTTTTTTGACTGAGCAGTGCTGATTCTAGATACGTGTCCTAAGGAAATAATAAGTCAAATGTTTAAAGGTGTTACAGAGCTGGTCATAACAAAAAAGTTAGAAATATGCTCTATGTCCATGAAGAAATGTTGGTGAAAGAAATTATGGTATATCTACATAGTGGAAAACTTTGGAGACAAAATAGTGTAAGAGTTATGAATGTCTTTGAAGGTAAATTTCATTGTTCTGAGGCTTCTCTCATCTCACTTAGAACATCTTGAGTTCCTCTCAGGTCTTCCTTGTTTTCCACTTTTGTCAGTCAGCTATCACTATGTAACAGAGGGCCACATGTGCACTGGAGGGTTCTTGTCTCATGTCTCCAAAGAATGAACTATTCAGACAATGGAGGGTGAAAACTCGGTAGCAGACTTACTAGAAGCAAGCAAGGAAAGCTCCCACAGCATGGATGGGTACTGTCAGTGGCTCTTTATCTAGGGGTTTTAATATTGTTTTGATGAAAAACTAATCTTTCATTGGAGAGTCCCCCTTGATCTCTTTCTCTGATTCAATTGAAGGTGTACAATTTTAATTTCTTATCCCCATAATGGGATGATTTAATGTGTTTGCTAATCTGAATTTGTGCTGTGCTTGTTCCTTAAAACAAAATAATTGCTTGGGTTTAAAACAACTCCTTGGGGTTGACTAATGTTAGGGTAGTGGGGCCTTCCAGACAGGCAGCTTAAAACCAAGAAAAACAAAAACTAAACAAAAAACAAACAAGCTTTAGCCAGATTAAAATTTAGGGTTTAATCCTGGGTGGTGGTCCTGTGTCAACTCTAATAATCTTAAATCTCAGTGGCATACAACAGTGAGCACTTATTTCTCACTTGCAAGTTTGCAAAGTAACTGGGGCATGTCTACTTTAGGCTACAATGGCTAGGACAGCTCACTTTACACTATGGGTGGCTAGCCAGAGAATGTTCTCATCATGACAATTCCAGAAGCACAAGGGAGTGAGAGATAATGTGTGAAGCTTCCTTAGAACTTCCAGTTCTTGCCCAGTATAGTAGCACTTGGTTGTGATCCCAGAAACTGAGGCAGTAGGATTCCAAGTTTGAGCAACTTAATGAGACTCTGTCTCAAAATAAAATATAAAAAAGGTCTGGAATGTAACTCAGTGGTAAAGTACCCCTGAGTTCAATCCTTAGTACCAAAACAAAAATAAAAACAAAAAAAAATTTTTTTCTGGTTCTAAGCTAATAGTGCAATGTTGTTTCTATCCACATTTCAGTCTAGTGAAAGTCACACAGATGAGCTGAGTCAAGAGTCAGAGAGGTACCTCGGCCTCTCATGAAGATAGTGTAGACTCAGGGAAAAGAAATCGAGGCTGAAATTAAATCTATAACATTACTTGTCATCATTTTTTATTCCCTGCCAGTGAGATTGCTACCCAAGTCCTTTTGTATTTATCAGCTCATTCTAGTTTCTTTTTATCTCCCTTTCTCTGTTGACAGAATGCCTAAAAACTTCTTTATATCTTTACAAACCTGCCTCAGGAACCAACTCACTTTGGTGGCACAGAGTTTTCTATATCTACTCTAAAGCTCCCTTCTTAGGGATATTTCCTAAGGGATATAGAGAGGAGTTATTTGTCTTTGCTACAATGTTTACATTAAACATTTAATTTCTTTGAATTTTGCTAAGAGAAACAGTACAAACTCATAATGTCTTTCAGAAGATGGCATTTTTTGTTAAAATGGAACATTAATCCTTCCTGTACTCCCCAGAGGAGCAAAAGCTGGCTTTGTGTTTGGGAAACCCTTGAAGATGAGTGACTCTTTGAATGCCTCATGAAAGTTGACATAGGATCTTCTGGGTTCAAATGATCAAAATTAGCGAGGCCTTGAGCCAGTTATGAAAGTGGAGTTTTTCCATAGTTTAATCCTAAGAAACAGAGGGAGAATAATCAGAATGAACCGTTATTGAAACTTTAGCCCTTGCCCTGGATTCTGAGAGTTCCTAACCCCAAAACCAGAACTTCACACTGAGAGAGATGGGTTAAGGAACTTGAGAATGGGGAATGCGTGCTTCAAGAATTAGGGACGTATTTACCAGAAAATGGTCATGATGAAAGTGACCATGATGAAAGGCAATTTCCTTCCTCTTTTCTAATCTTGACTCCAAATCCCCCAGTAGAGCCTCTTCAATGTTTGGCATGTTACAGATTTTACTGCTGACACCAGCTTGGAGGTGATATGTGGCTCTTGACAGCTCTGCTCCTTTGGGGTAAGTTGGGTTTAGAGAGGGTGGCTAGAAGCATGTGGGTTCTGGCTTTGAAACAACATGTTTTGCCTTCCTTGGATATATTAGGTGAGAACTCATGAGTATATGAAGATAACTTTATCTGTGCTTTGATGTTTTATTGGTGCTTATTATATCAAAAAGGTGGGAAGGGGGACCCTGAGATACATTTAGACTGGAAACCCCATATCAAAATAAAGCTTCTTCAATAATCATCAGTTCTGCTGGTACTTGATTTTTGGAACAATGGATATAGAGAATCTCAAGAGACCTAAATTGCCCCCCCCCCCAATTTTCATCAATTCTGTCTCTCCAATTCTTCTATCTCATCATCTTCCACTAACCAACTGATGTCTCTATTCTCTGGTTTCTTGCAGTTCCAGTTGGTGGGCAAGTGGGTAAGTGACCTTTAACTCAGATTCTCTTCTAATGCCACTTTCCTTCTTCCAAAGGATGAGTCCCATTAACCTAAAGAAGAGAGAATAGACAGAAGAGTTACAAATGTTGTAAAATCCCTGATATTCAGAGTGTAATATGAGTAAGACCTGTAAGGTTTCTTTCTGAGGTTTTCTGAATGAGCCCTGACTGTGGCACTAAATGCCTATATGGACTGAAAAGAGCCGGAATGGCCAGAATTGCAAAAACACAGATTCAGCTATTCTGGGTTTTCCAACATCCCTCTAAGCAATCCCTGTTACAGGAAAGCTAACTCAGTTTCTTCTCCAAGAGAGAGCCAAGCGGGCACTGAAGGCTTCAAAGGGAGCCTTTCCGGTCTCCATTTCCAAAGCAGATGTGAATGAAGTTTTGTGCTTTACCCTCAGAAACAGTATAGCACTGAGGCAAGGAAACTGACTCCAGTCAGTTTGCACTAGTTTAGAAACTTGCTTCATTGGGAGAACTAGGGAGACCTAAATCAGTAATTCCATCTGCAGGAACCCAAAATCTCTAACAACCAGATTAGGATTTAATAATAATAAAAAAAGAGCTCTCTCCGGCAGGGTCTGGACACTCTTAAAGTTCGGCTTTTGTGGGTTCCTGCTTGTCTATTTTTTAGACAATCTAAATACGCAGTTTTTCCTTGTGCTATCCACAAAAACCTCACTACTCAGAGCCCTTCCTTTTACTCCATTTTTTGCTTTGTTTTGGTTTTATCCCCAAACAGAACCCACAAAGGCAGTGATCACTTTGCAGCCTCCGTGGGTAAGTGTGCTCCAAGATGAAAAAGTCACCTTATTATGTGAGGGGCCTCAACAGTCTGGGGACAACTCCACACAGTGGTTTCTCAATGGTACAGCCATTCAGACCTCAACCTCCAGGTATAGCATCACTGCAGCAAGTATCAATGATAGTGGTGAATACAGGTGCCAGACAGGTCTCTCAATGCCAAGTGACCCTGTACAGTTGGACATCCACAGAGGTAAGTGTGGCATGGAACAGGAGGGATGGAAATCACAGGGTCTTCCTCTGTGTTTTCTCCTCTGTGGATGCCAGTTGTGTGTGTGTGTGTGTGTGTGTGTGTGTGTGTGTGTGTGTGTGTGTCTTTATTTAAGTAAAAGCCTTACCTCTAAGCCAGGTGCAGTGTCAAATGCCTATAATCCCAGTGGCTTGGGAGGCTGAGGCAGGAGTTCAAAGCCAGCCTCAGCAAAAGTGAGGTGCTGAGCAACTCAGTGAGACCCCGTCTCTAAAAATTGAAATACAAAATAGGGTTGGGGATGTGGCTCGGTGGTTGAGAGTGCTGCTGAGTTCAAACCCTGATACTCCCCGCAAAAAAGGCTCAGCTCTAAATGCTTACTTACCCAGTGAAATTAAGTCAAATATATTTGAAACATCACATCAAGATCCTATGCACCAACAGCTATCCAATGGGGCCACCTGTGAGTAGGGTGTCCAGAGAAAAATTCAGACTCTAAGATTTTATCATTAGTTGAAATTTATGCCAGCACATAGTAAATAATAATAGTTCAGACAAATGTACAATGATGAACAGTGAAAAGCCTCTTTCCCACCCCAAAATCCTAGTCCCACAGTCACCTTCCACTAAGGCAAAACTACTAATATACATAAACTTTTTTTATATGGTACTAGAGATTGAACCCAGGACCTTGCACATGCTAGTCAGTCTACCACTGAGATACACCCTCAGCCCTATATCTAAACTTAAAATTAAAAACTGATTGTTACAATACTCTATGTATTTTCTTATATCTTTTGTCACTTAAAAAAGGAGGTCTATTTATATCAATAAAGATGTCTTTTATATGTCTGCTATATGACTGTAATATGATTAATTTAACCATTCTGCCTATTAGTACTAAGGTTTTTCCATTCTTCTACTTCTATAAACATACTGTAATAAACATCTTATCTTATACATATAGTCTGTGGCCCATTTCAAAGTGTAGTTCTACAATAATATTCTAGTCATGGAATTAGATGAGACTTTAATGTATAGAAGCAGGAAAATAAACCTGCCACCCTTTTCCATCTATAACTAATTTCTATTTCCTAGAGATGGAGACTATAGTGTTCTTTTGGGAAAAATGTTTCATTACTCAGAACAAAACACCCAAATATATTATTTAATTAAATCAAAAGCAATAAACTCAAACTTCTATGTAATTGATAATGCTAAAGGTAATACATGCTGGAGACAGAATTACATTTATGTAGACTCAGTTGTTTTCAGAGGAAACGTGATTTAGTTAAGGAAGTATTAAGAATGTCTAGGGTGGGCTGGGGAGATAACTCAGTTGGTAGTGCTTTGCCTTGCAAGCACGAGGCCCTGGGTTCAATCCCCAGTACCGAAAAAAAAAAAAAAAAAAAGAATGTCTAGGGAAACTAGATGTTCTTGTGTCCCTTAAGAATCCTAATAAGGGAATAAGTTCTTAGGATGCAGATGTGAGGGGAGAAGGTAGGGTGCTGACAGAGACATTTTGACAGGAGATTGTGTGTAGTTCGAGCAGAAGAAGTTTCTCCTGAGTCAAGTGACCCCAAAAAAAAAAAAAAAAAAAACGCCTATTTTCTTCCTTTGTATGAAGACTATTCACATATAGCAAACCCTACTCACAGCTTGACCCTACGGGGCTGCTCTTGGTACACGGGACCTAAGTGCACCTTTCAATGAATGTTCACCATGTAAATGCTGCCCAGAACAAGAAACAGAACATTTCCAGAACCCAAGAAACTTCTTCTTGCCCTTTTCTAGTCACTATTCCCCAACACTGACTTCTAACATCATAGTTTTTACCTGTTTTTGAACTTCACATAAATGACTACATTATTGTACAGAATATACTCTTTTGTGTCTGGCTTCTCAACATAACTGTGAAATTCACACAGGTTGTGAAGTTGAAGTTCACAGTTCTTATTACTCATATATTTTTCTAGTCTACTGATAGATTCTCGGGTTGTTTCCATTTTGGGCCTTTTACAAATAGTACTAATGTGGACATTTTTTTATACATCTTTTAGTGCAAATAGCATATGAATCTGTTGGAAAATGCCTAATAGTTTATTTGCCAGTCACAAAATATGCACATATTCAACTTTAGTAGATATACTGCTAAAGAGGTATTTAGAGTCCTTGTACGTTGACTTTGAGAGTATGAGAAGTTTTGTTCCTCTGTCTTCATTGGCATTAGGAGTTTTCTATATATTTCCTTTTTGCCATCCTGGTGGATGTATAATAACATCACACTATGGTTTTAATTTGTATTTCCCTGATGACTATATATTGACTATTTTTTCACGTTTTTACTTATTTGAATATTCCCTTTTGTAAAGTACCTGATCAGGTCTTTTGCCAATTTTTATTTTATCTGTTTTTTCTTATTGCCTTATGTAGTTCTTTATATATTATGGATTTGAATCTTTCAAGTGTTGTAATTATCTTCTACCAATCTGTGGCTTGCCTTTTCACTCTCTTTTTTTGTTTGTTTAGTGAACAAATGTTGTTAATTTTACTACCGTACAATACACCAAGTTTTTGGGCTATTGTTCCTTCTGCCTTTTTAGAAAATGTTTTGGCACAATTATTCAACAGTGGAGGATTCAATTACAGTTACATTGATGATCAGTCACTTCAGTTTAATGTGTGGACACTGAGATCAAGAAAATACAGCTGGTTGGTGGACCCAGGTCCTAACCATGTGGCTTGGAATGAATGTCCTGTTTCTACTCCAAGGTCATCAAAGTGGGGGAATGATGTTTGAGTAGGAAAATTAGTAGAATATGTCTGCTAAAAACTTCATCCCACGAATTTTTGGTGAAATGTTCTCAATGTCATATAAGGTTAGAATTTAAAATTTTTCTACTGTGATTTCTTTCTTTTTTGTTACTTCTAAATTATTTAGAAGATTTTGGAGGGTGACTTCTTTATTGATTTCCAACTGTATGGCATTTTGGTCAGATTTTGTGTAAAATGTAGATCGATTCCTTGATATTTGTTGAAAATTGCTTGTTGGCTTAGCACATGCTCAGTTTTTAAACTGTTGCATGTGTTTGAAAAGTATATGAATCTTCTCTTAGGTACAGGATTCCACAAAATCAAGTCTATTAATTGTGTCATTCAAGCATTTTCTATTATTACTAGTGTTTTGACAGTTTCTGATGGAGGTGTATCAAAATCTCCTACTATGCTCTGCATATATAAAGCAAAGATGTGTGTTTGGGTAGTGCAGTCATTCAGCACTTCTTAGTTGGGGACAGAAAAAGACAGGAAGAGTGTGATATATTTAGAAACAGTATGGCAGGATCCATGACTGTAATAATCATGCTACATATAGCATTGAAACACCTGCTTTCTATTCTTAGATAAGTTCTAGAGGGTGGAAAGTCCTATTGTCTTTCCTCCTTTGACCCTAAGAATTTCATCTTTATTGAGCCAAACCAACTGCCTCGGGGAAGGAAAAAAGTAAAGGACGCATTTTTTGGTTATGTGCAGAGGTGTCATCTTAGAATTCTGCCTACTACATAAAATAAGCTGTTTTGTCAATTTCAGATCTCGAAAGGGAAGATAAGAAAGGGCTTTATGTACAACTTCTGGTAAATATTACCTTTCTTTCTGCTAAAGCTATAGATATTTGAGGAATGAGACACAGGCCTCAGATTTAGCAGAGGTCAGAAGTTGGAATGTTGCAAAGAGAAAATGATAGGTTCCCAGGGCGAAGATTTGGCCTTGTATCTCCTTCACTATATGCATATATTTGGGCTCCACATTTTTCAGATTGGCTGCTACTCCAGGCCTCTAGCAGAGTCTTCACCGAAGGAAAGCCTCTGACTCTGAGGTGTCATGCATGGAAGAATAAGCTGGTATACAATATGCTTTTCTACCAAAATGGCAAAACCTTTAAGTTTTCTCCTTGGAATTCTGAACTTACCATTCAGAAAACGAACATGAGTCACAATGGCATCTATCACTGCTCAGGCATGGGAAGACATCGCTACACATCAGCAGGAGTATCTGTCACTGTGAAAGGTACTGTATCTGAATAGTTACAGCAGTATAGTTGTAAGGACCAAAGAGACCATTAAAATCATCTAAAAATCTCACTTAAATTTATAAGTGAAAAAACTGAGTTCTAGAGAGGTAAACTGCATTACTGAAGGCCACTCAAGGACCAGTAGCATGGTTAGGACCAGAACTGAGGTCTCTAGGTCCCAGTTCATTGCTCTTTCCAGTATATCACAATGCCCCATCAATAACTGGAGGAGTTAATGTCAAAGTCAGGGCATAATAAAGATTCATTTCATTAATTTTATTTTAGTTCACTCAAAGTAGCTAAGGGAATTATTAGAAAATAATCCAATGGATCTCATGAATGCTTCACAGAAATGGAAGAGAAAGACATTAGGTATTGGTTAACTTTCCATCTATCTCTCAGGGGCATTGTGGCCCTTTTGCCTCATTTCTCTCTAAACATTTGTAAATGAAACAGCTTCCTCTGTTCTAGTTTGCACATGGTCTTTTTAGTATTCATGATCAGCAATAATCTTTCCTTCTGTCTGAAAAAAAAATAGTCCACTCCTGTAGGAAAGAAATTATTGTTCCAGATTTTCTTTTGAGTCAGAAACACAAGTACAATTCACTAAACTGTCAAGTGTGTGAGTTAGTATCAACCTGGATAGACCATTGCCAAAAGAGTGTGGTTATATTATAAATAAGATGACCATTCGGGGAAGTATGAACTATGTAGAATATTCTCAACAAGATGTGAGCAAGCTGGCAACTCTAATTATGTATATTAGAAAACCCCAGAATGCCTCTCTGCTAGAAATGGAAAAAAATATGCCTTATGGATGCATTCTCTTGGGACAAGTTTCTCAAGGAGTTGGAGGGTATGTCTTTTGTGAAAAGAACCTTGATGCTGAAGCAGGCATCCCTGTCCCCCACCAACTTTCTCTTTAGAGCTATTTTCAGTTCCTGTGCTGACAGCATCCTCATCATTCCCCCTCCGAGAGGGGAAGCTGGTCACCCTGAGCTGTGAAACAAAGCTTCTCCCAGAGGGGGCTGACTTGCAGCTTTACTTCTCCTTCTACATGGGCAGCAAGACTCTGAGCGACAGGAACACATCCTCCGAGTACCAGATATTAACTGCTAGAAGAGAAGATTCTGGCTTATACTGGTGTGAGGCAATCACAGAAGATGGAAACATACTTAAGCGCAGCCCTGAGTTGGAGCTTCAGGTGCTTGGTGAGTGAGAATGATGGGAAGATATTGACACAGGAGAAGGGGCTCCCTTTTCTCTCATAGGATTGAGGCTTATTCAAGGGTTTTTATGACCCAGTCAGAAGGAGGAAAAAGCCCATTGGTGGGCCTTTCCATTCTTGATTCAGAACTTTACTATTCTCCTCACAAATTTCATTACATTTCTTTTCTTTCTTTTTTCTTTCCTTCTTCCATTTCTTTCCTTCATCATCCTTCCTTCATCTTCTGTTGTCCTCCCTCCCCCTCTCATTCACCTCCTTCCTTCCCTTTTCTGCCCTCCCCTTCTCTATCCCTCATCAACAATATATTGAGTTCCTCCTGTGTACTGTTATATGTCTGGGGATATAAAGACACTAAGTATGATTTTTAAAATTTATTTTTGTGGATTGAAACTGTGGATGCTCTACCACTGAGCTACAACCCCAACCCTTTTGTTTTTTGCTTTGTTTTGTTTTGTTGTGTTGTGCTGTGTTTTGAGACAGGGTCTTTCTAGGTTGCCCAGGCTAGCCTCAAACCTGAGATCCTCTTTCCTGAGCCTATCTGAGTTGCTTTGATTGCAGGCATGTGCCACCATGCCCAGTATAGTTTTTGAATCAAGGAACTCACATGGTGGATTTATGAGAGAGTGTTGTTTTCCACTGCACAAAACTACCTAAGTGTTTATTTAACCGAGGTAGAGGGATTGTGAGCTTCAGAACAAAGACTCTTTGGGGGAAAAGTTAATTTTCAAGCATTAAATGGCACAGAGATAGCAGTTGTCTCTGAAATTAAAAAGTAAGTCCACTGACAGAGTTCCTCCAGTTCCTTCCTACCCCCTGAACTTATCAGTGCCTCCACTGGAGATAGGTGTTCCAGGCCTCAGTCATTTTTTTCTTCCACACATAACTCACTCAGACCCCTCTGGTTTCTAAACAGTATCTTTTCTCTTTCTGTTTCAGGACTCCAGTCATCAACTCCTGTCTGGTTTAACATCCTTTTCTACCTCTCAGTGGGAGTAATATTTTTGGTGAACACTGTCCTCTGTATAACAATTCATAAAGAACTGCAAAGAAAGAAAAAATGGAATTTAGAAATTTCTTTGACTTCAGATTATAGGAAGAAAGTAAATTCCTACCTTCAAAAAGATAGAAATTTAGAAGAAGAGGTGAAGTGTCTGGAACAAGAAGAACAGCCTCAAGAAAGAGTACACCAAAAGAATCCCTAAGAAGGAGAGCAGTGGCAACTCAGTGATGGCCATACATCTGGACTGCCCCTGCCCCTTCCTCTCTATGGGAGCACGGAGGCACAAACTTTCAAAAGTTGAAGGACACTGGAACTGTGGGTCCCATGACATATTACTGTTAAATAAAGCAAATACATGAACTGACTTCAACTGAGACATATTTGGAACTTTGGTAATCAGGTGATTTGAATTGAGACCTATCTAAAGAAATCTTTAAATATTTGGAGGTTAAGTTCAATCTGGTTATCCTATGAGATAGTTTGAAAAATAGTATATTTCTGAGAACAAGATTAAAAAGTGAGGTTGTGCATATGTGCAACAGATTAAGACAGAGAAGAAGATAGAATGAGATAAAGAAGGAAATAGATCACAGAGAAGGGGGTTGTGGTTTCAGGGAGAACAGAGGGAATTGTGTAGACTAAAAATAAGGAAATAGAACTTGCAAATGACTCTGAGGAGCTGTGAGAATGAGAAAGCTCACACCTGTGTGTTTGGGATAGTTGCTTCATGGTTTTTTTCTTTTAGTTAGCTAATAGAGAATGTGTCCAATCATGTTATAGAGATAGAAGAGATGAACATGAAAGAGCTGTCCATGATGAGAAATGGGTATGTTATTCATCTAGAAGTTTCTCATAATCTCTTTAAATCCAGAAACACCAGAAGTCCTGCCTATCTATTCCTATCTCCTACCTTATAGGAAGGCAGAATGTAACTCCTACTTTCCTTAATAAATAAACACAGATCTCCAATCATAGTGCTGCAAGGAGAAGTTTCCAAGAGGAAAATCAATGATATCATAAAGTATTGACTTTTGCTACCAGAGATTTATTTTCCCCTTCTGGTTTTCTGGATGATTACTAAAAATACACTGCTCTTCCACTTGGACTGTGGTTTGAAAACAAGACATTTCCCACACTCATAGCTAACACAAAAATTGAAATATGTTAATAAGACTTTACTAGAAGCTGGGTGTTGGGGTAGTATAACAAGCATAGAAATGTGATTCTAGATCATTTGGTTTTAACAAAATATAGCTTATATGACAAATGCGGAACATCCCTGCCTAGCCTCTATCCTGGCTCCACATGGTAGAATTCACCTCAATACCAACAACCTGGTAACATCCCTGTGTTTGCTTTCTGTCCCTGGGACAAAATACCTGAGAAAAACAACTCAAGAGGAGGAAATATTTAATTTGGCTCATGGTTTCAGTCCTTAGTCAGCTGGCTCCATTGCTATGGGCCTGTGCTGAGAAAGTATCATGGTGGAAGGGTGTGGCCAATGTTAGGTTGGGACTTAAGGGGTTACATGGGAGGGAACAGAACAGCTGAGGAAGCGGGCAGCGCACAGAAGAGCAAAGAGTGACCAATCAAACACAGACAGGTAAACTCCACTGACCCTTACATCCACCTATCACTCAGCAGGACCCCCTGCCTATTCCGGCCTATAAAGACCCTGGGCAGCTGGGGCCACATGCAGTTTTTTCCGGCTCCCCACCCTGACCTATACCCCACAGGGCTGGGAATTTTGCCCGAGAGCCAAATTCCAATAAAGCTTTGCTTTGGCTGTTTCTGTCCACTTTTCTTTGGCTACCAGCCCTTGCCCTGGAGCTTACAGCCAAGAAGAGCTGCTCACCTCATGGCAGCTGGAAAGTAAAGAGAGAGGCAGGGGATGGAGGGAAGGGGCTGAAGACAAGATATAGTCCCCAATGTCACATCCTCAAAGATCTACTCCCTTCAACTGGGTCCCACCTCCTGCAGTTTCCACCAGTTCCCAATAATCCATTTGAATTATGAGTTCATCGGTGAATTTATCTACTGATTGAGGTTAAAGCCCTCAAGAACCAATTATTTCCTAAAAGCCCCATCTCAGCACATTGTTGCATTGGGGACCAATCCTTCAGCATGTGAGCCAGATGCTAACCATCAATGATTCCCAAGCAAATTGGTACTTGAAATAGATGCAACATCACCAGAGCCCACTGCTGTAGGTAGACATCCTTATCTAGCAGAATCAGACAGTTCCCTATCTAGTTTCCCTGAGAGAATGTCTCCCCTAACTCCATCCTAACCTCTCCATCACAGAAGAAGCTCCCCCTTTACCTGTGTGTCTATAAATAAAAGAAAGTTGGAGTACTCCATGTTGTTGTTGTTAAAGGCCAGAGCTGGTATGGCCGTCACACCCCCTCTCATTTAAAAAGAGTATTGGCTCTTGTGTGTTTATTGAATAGATAAGATTTGGGGTAATAAACTGGAAAACAACCAACATCCTCCTCTGGCAATTAACCCTTTTCTTATCCACGCGGGACATGGCAAAGAGGCCCCCCTACACACTGTAGACAAAATTCCACATCTGTAGACAAAAAGAATATTCTTCCCTTTACCTTCAAAAATATAATAATTATCTCAATAGAAGCACAGTAACTCCAACATTTGTATTAAGAGAAATGGTTGCACCGGGCACAGTGGTGCACACCTCTGATCTCAGAGGCTCAGGAGGCTGAGGCAGGAAGATTGCAAGTTTAAAGCCAGCCTCGGCAACTTAGCAAGGTGCTAGGCAACTCAGTGAGACCCTGTCTTTAAGTAAAATACAAAAAGTGGCTGGGGATGTGGCTCAGTTGTTAAGTGCCCCTACATTAAATCCCTGGTACCAAAAAAAAAAAGAAATGGTTGCCTGTCATAGTAGGAGTTTTTTTGGTTGCACATAATATTTGGTCTTCTGGACTGGGAAAGCAGGAAATTAGAAGAACTGTAGGGAATGAGCGCCATAGGAAAGAGTCCCAAAGACTGGCATAGGAACATTCTGCAGGAAACTCTTGCCTGAGAAATTGAGAACTAAAGGGGGACATGATATTCACACGCAGAGGGAGACCCTCTGTCTACCCACACAGGATGGATAAAATTTCAGGGTAAGAATTGGGGAGGGACAGACCTGAATATAGACAGAGCGCTATACCTGGGGTAAAGCTGGAAGAAGTCCAGTCATTGCAAAATTATAAAGTGCTTTCTCTTTCCCACTCTCTTCTTTTGTGCTTCCTGTCCCAATTTTTCCACACTTCTTTGTTACATTTGTTTTTTGTGATAATTTACTGCTTAAATAGTTTATTTGGTTAAACCAATTTCTATTTTTAAAAAACATTTTTTAGTTGTAGATGGACATAATACCTTTATTTTATTTATTCATTTTTATGTGGTGCTGAGGATTGAACCCATGCCTCATGCATGCCAGGCAAGCACTTCTACCACTGAGCCACAACCCCAGCCCTAAACCAATTTCTTAATTGAAAAATTGCTTTCCCGTCTACCCCCTCATTTCTGTCTTATAGCTCTATCAGGAATAGCTTTGTAGAGTCCCCCATTCCCCAAACCTCAGGACTTGTAGCATTTCATACCTTCTCCAAGTGGGTTCCCAGTCCGTCAACTTCCCTACAAGGGTTGGATGCCCTTTCATTGCATGCACCCCTCTCTATCTAAGAGCTCCCTTCTCTTTTCTATATTTACTTCATTCACTACTGGAAACATCCATGTCAACTCTGTTGGGGAGAAAGACTGAAAGGATCCTGAATTCCTTCTTACTTAACATCTTCCACCTTGGGCAAAGCCTATATATGAGCAAGGGGCTGGTGGTGGTTAACTCCATTTGGGAATAGGGAAATCATGGGAAAGAAAGTGGAAGTTTATCTAGGTTTGCTCTAGAGACAGATTAATAAGCACCTGTAGGGAAATTTTACCTTAGAATGTCAATTTTGGAATCATTAAATCTATTTTGTTTTAGATATAAAGACAAGTGCACTGATCGATTGGATTATTCACACCAGTTTTTCAGAGAGAGATGGAAAAATCAGAGGTTGTGCTCACCTGAGCCTTTGGAGTGGGATTCTTGGCATTGTCACCGAGGAAGAGCCAGAGTTTTTTGTGATTTGTATGCCACTACTGGTCAGTCCCATATTTCCTCTGCACACACCAGAGGTTGACCAAAAGCCATTTAAAGACCCAGGATGAGTCCTCCAACCAACAAAAAATAGAAGTTAACAGATAAATATCACCTATTATGTCACCCCTCAATGGAAGCCTAGTGTGTTCCACCCATTCTCTCAGAGGGTCCCCCACAGGAATAAGCCTCAATTCCCAGAGTGTCAGCCTACTTATTAGTGCCTCTTTTACTGACTTCCCTCCCATCCTGTCTCATTTCTCTACTTCTATCATGGTCCATCTTGAGATATTTGTACCCAAATCCTGGTCTTGGTCCTGTTTGAGGGGAAGCTAAATTATGACAACTTGGTCCTTTAATTGAACCCATTCAGCAACACCAATGACTGGTTTTTAAGTAATTTTTGTTGATTGTTTTCATGTAATTTCAGTTTGTTTGGTAAAACGAGAAAAAGGGGAGGTCATCTTTAGCTAGTTCCTGGACCTTCTTTTCAAGCTTTGCTGGACCTTCCATGAAGGACTGATCTTTCTCTTGGTCTACAATATTCCTTTGCTCTGGATGCAAGTATAAAACAACTTTTAATCAGATTTTTTCAAGACTCAAACTAAGCACTCTGATTCATAATTCTTTTTATTCTGCATTTATTTCCAACATCTTTTCAACCTAAGCTACCCTCATCAGTTCTTTCCCTAAATCTAGAACTACAGTTGCCCTGAAAAGTCGTCTGGCCTAGAAAGAGAAATAACTGAGATTCTATAGGCCTTAATTTATATGCTTCAATAAATATTCTTACAAAACACTCTGCCAGGAAAAAGGACCAAAGGATAAAATGGAAATCTGTGGACCAGATGAGTTTCTTGGACCTCCCTTGACTGAAGTGCTGGGAGGATGAAGGAGGATAAACCTCCTTAGGTACAGCAAGGACCTTGCTGGAAGGGAAGCAGCAGAAGGCAAACTATCTCTTATTCGGATATCTCATAGTTCCCCATGGTATGTCTTCTCTCTCACTACAAGGAGTAAAAAACTCAATTCACACAACCACAATTGTGTTCCAGGTAGTCTTTGGCTGGAGGTGCATAGACAGCAACTACCCCAACCCTGCAAAAAAAAAGACCCCAAAAGTTTTTAAATTAATGATCAGAAACTGAAGAGAATATTAATTTAATGAATCATGTTTAAATTTTTGTAATCACTAGCACTTTCATGACCTGCCTTCCTATGATTATGTTTGGCTACCTTGATTAAATGTGAATGTCTTCAAGTTCATGTCTACAATAATTAGGAGTAAGTGACTTCTACATATAACTGGTAAAAACTGCTTTTCAACATTTGGGGTACGAATATAGTCACAACTCTGTCTTTTAAGTTTCTCACAGTAAAACAATCAATTCAAGCCCTTCATACAAGATTGGTAGGAAGTTTAGCATCATCATCTTCTTGGAGCTTCTGCCCTCCCGTTGGCTCATCCTGGAATCCTTGGTAATTATGCAGTTCAAAAAAAAACTTAAGTTCTAGTTTTCACACTCTAGCAAGAAGAGTCCTGGCATGTAACCTGACAGCCATGGTTGCTGCTGTGAGTCTTCTTGGTCCATTCACTGTCTCATCACTCAGATTCTGTTCCTAGACACCCCAGTTCCATGAATGAAAGAAAGAAACTACAAAGATGACACACTTTCTTGATGCCACAGTTAGTGCCAGGTGTTGTTCT
Source organism: Sciurus vulgaris (assembly GCF_902686455.1). Taxonomy (NCBI): domain Eukaryota; kingdom Metazoa; phylum Chordata; class Mammalia; order Rodentia; family Sciuridae; genus Sciurus; species Sciurus vulgaris. The sequence continues at coordinate 111,238,796 of NC_136461.1, forward strand.
CAGAGCTTTCCAGGGCCCAAGCTCGTAGTGCTCAGTGCTTCCAATACCCCTGTTACTCATCCTCTGAGGTGCTCAATACCCTGAGAATGCCACATCAGAGCAGAGGTGTCTTAAATTTCTACCACTAGTGAATATAGTATCTGTTTCTCTCTCTCTCCCCATGCTGGGGATCAAACCCAGTGCCTCATCTACCACAGGATAGTTGTGGAAACACTTGGTGATAGCTATTACTGGAGGATATGGGAAATCTATTTTACCAATCCCCTTTTGAAAGTGAGTTGAAAAACCAAGGTTAGGTTCTAGGTCAAGCGAGGTGCATCCAATAGAATAGATTCATTTTGATCACCATTTTGTCCATTAAGCATAACTCAATGTATAGTTATATGTTCAAGACTGATAATCAGGCACTTCTAATTAAGCAAACTTGATTGGTCTTTAATCACTTATAAGAACAAAAATACTAATAATACAAGTTAAATCTTTCAAAACTTAATATTAAAACAAATAAAATATACCATCAGGACAAATCAAACATATATTATACATTTATATATATATATATATATATATACACACACATACATATTTGTGTGTGTGTGTGCACGTGTGTGCTGGAGATTAACTCAAGGTCTCTTACATGCTAGGTACTCTACAACTGAGCTATGTCCCCAGCTCTCTTATTTTTTTTTTTAACATAATGCTCTTTTCAGTATATATGAGAACAATTATTGATTGTTTATTGTGAATTTGTCTATTTTAACAATATTTTTTGTTTAAAATTTATGCTCAAAATTGGGGGCTGGAATTGTGGCTCAGGGGTAGAGTGCTTGCCTAATATACATGAGGCACTGGGTTCAATCCCCAGCACCACATTAAAAAACTACATAAAATTAAAGTATTGTGTCCATCTACAACTAAAAATATTTTTTAAATTTATGCTGAAAATCCAAAAAGATACATAAGCTAAAAAACTTCTCTCCAAGGCTTCCAGCCTTTCAATATTCTTTTCAAAAGACAATTGAGAGTTGGGTATATAACTCAGTTGATACAGTACTTGCCTCACATGCACAAAGCTCTGGGTTTAATTCCCATCACTGTTAAAATTTTAAAAAGACAATATCAGTTGTTTTTGTATCTTCTCAGATATTTTTAGGCAAAGAGAGACATTCTTCTCTCCATCACCTTGTGGACACAAATGATGGTAGAATATGCACTCCTCTGTATCTTTTTCAAATAATTTATCAGTGGACAAAATAAAGTAGTAGAGAGTGTCTACATTTTTTAAATTATGGCTGTGTGTACCACAATTTAATTAAATAGAGTTTAATTAAGGAGTATTGACATTAATTTCCCTTTAGATAAGGGGGTCTTTCTTGTTTAAAAAGTATAAAAACAGGGAAGGGGTTTCTTCTACAGTAGACACACTGTTGGTTTGATAGATCAAGAATCCAGAGTTTTTCAGTCAATTTAAATGAAAAAATATTCTCTGAAATTATGTTAAAAATTAATTGGGCAGTCACTACCTTTTCTTTGTCTATGATGTCTGTAAGGGAGAAAAACATGTGACCTCATTATGATTGACTCACAAAACTTAAAAGGATTAATATTGAGTGTATACATGTTATTTTTGATATTTTTTCTGAGTCAATAAATTATCTATTACAAATTTGAATTTCACATTCTCTTTAAAGGTGATTTTCTATGGTAGACAAAAAGATCCACTGCCTCCATTCCCCAAAGAAAGACCTACTATCAACTAAGGACTATGGTCAGCAGACAGTCTCCAGTCATCTTTTTGGCTGCTTCAGCTGTGGAAAGCTGCTTCACCCAAGTGTCATTTCTAGGCAGCCTGCATGCATTACCTAAACAGGACAGGGGTTCAAAGGCATTCTAGCCAGATGTGGGATATTCTAGAAAGCAATCCTCACTCAGAAATACCTCACAGGGTTGGCTAAGGCTGTCTTTATCCAGCCTGCACTATCCAGAAGTCTGAGTCTAGTAGAGGGCTGGAGTGACTGGCTCAAGTCACAGCTGGAAGTTACAATTAAAGTGCCATTCCCCAGGATGCCATATATTAACTGTCTCCATCAGGAAGACTGCGTGAGTCCAAGAACCAAGGAGTGGATGGTATTCCCATTTACTGTCACTCCTAATGACCCACTGAGGAATTTGTGGGTTCCCCATCTCTGCAACTCCTGACTGCAGGGTTAGAGATTCTAATCCCTTAAATGGGTATGACACAGCCTGGATCCAGTGGAATTATAATCCTTAGCTGATGCCTAAGTACTTTAGGTTTCTTTTATCTAGTGAGCAGAAGGCAAGAGGAGTAGTCACTGTCTTGATAGAGATGATTGATCCTGATCAGCAGGAGGAGACGGACTGCTGTATACAATAGGGATAGAGAGGAATATGTATGCAACCCAAATAATCTACTTGGTGCCTCATATTACTCCCTTGCCCAATGGTGATTTTAAGTAGACAGGTGCAGCAAATGCAGACTTAGAAGGGCTTAGTGATCAGGTACTCAGGCCCCTTAGGGTCTGGGTCATGATACCAGGTTAGCCTCTAAGGCAATAAGTAGCCATTGTGACCCTGAATCCAAGTGCTACAACAGGTGCTATAGTTTATCGCACTAACCTATTTTCCATCAGGAAGAAAATCCCAGCGGAATTCAGAAAGAGGATCTTCCCAACCATCTGTGAAGTAGATCCAGATGGCACAGGAGTACACAGTGGTCAGTGTAGAAATGTATTGCCCAAACCCTTCTAAGAAAGGACTTGCTGACTGCTTTAGGAGACAGCCTACAGCTGTTAATTAGCACCTTCAGGGTCTGCCTCAGCTTTCTCTCTGTTTAAGTCCCACCCTTCGTGGAGCACCCTGCATCTCCTGCCTCAACAAAGCTGCACATTCCTGGGGGCAATAGTTCTTAGAGTTCTTTACCAGGTCAGTCAAAGTTTCTTTGGGCTACACTGCATTCTGAGTCTCCCTCTTGCCAGTCCTACATCCTTACTCTTCCTTTCACAGGTGTTCATCCCTAGTAAATTCCTTGTGCTCCCAAACTCTTAGCATCTAATTCCAGAGAGTCCAATCTGAAATAGTTCATTTACCACAACAGCAACTTATAGTATTTGGAGTCTTATAAGACCTCTATGATCAAATAATACTTTGAGACACATTTATTTTAACATAGTACATAAATTGGTTACAGAAAAAAAAATGCACACATGGTGCTATTTGGTATAGGAGAGCAAGCCTGATATTCCTGTGATTCTAGTTTAATATCCTATCAAATCAGATTTTTTTTGTACTAGGGATTGAAGCCAGGGGTGCTTTATCACAGATCCACATCCCCAGATCTTTTAATTTTTTTTTTGAAACAGTGTCTCACTAAGTTGCTGAGGATATTGCTAAATTGCTGAGGTTGGCCTTGAATTTGCAGCACTCCTGTCTCAGCCTCCCAAATTGCTGGGATTACAGGCATGTGTCACTGTGCCCAGAGCTTCAGTGTGGTGTATGATGTAAAATATTTTCCCTCCTTCTTACTGGAAGGGAAAGGAAAACTTTCATTTGCTTCTGATTGTATTTCTGTGAATAACAGACTTGCTTTTTGAAGTCAGGATTTGGAATTTCACTGGTTATCATTTGAAGTAAAATGCAAGACAGCTAATTTTACTGACAGAAATCAATAAATGAAGCACTATAAACTAGAATTAAGTCCTATGGGTTTTTCCTATCTTATATTTAGGGACAAAGATAGGTATTAGAAAAGAATATGTTGGCCCATGTTGAGATGTACTGAATGCTAGTGTATTGCAGACACATAGGACAGAATTCATGACCATTTTAAAGATCTTGACTTTTATTATTAAAAAAAGAAAAAAAAAACCAAACAAACAAAAACTCACTTGGCTTCCAAGGGAGAGTCTCATGAAAGAAAGGCAAATATAATGTAAATAAGAAATATTAATACAACTGCACTTTATTTCATCTAAGCGACAAGCTTATCCACAGTCCACTACCTGCTCTATTCACTTGTGAATCAAGCTGTGCCAGGATAGGCTGGGTTATGTTAAGGTAATAAAGAACTCATTAGTCTCAGAATCTTCTGAAAATTGTTTCATTCTATTTTTTCATGCATTATATTTTTACATAACAATGGGATTCATTTAGATATATTCACAAATGCATATAAACAGTTTCTCCATTTTCATCTCCAGTACAACCCCCTTCCCTCCCTTCCTCCCCTCGTCCTTTCCTCCCTTCCTCCCTTCCCCTGATCCCTTTCCTCAGCATTTTAAAACAAGTTTGTTATTTATTCCTGTTACATCAGAGTCAGCTGAGAGGGCTGATGAAGGCACCATGGTCTGAAACACAGCCAGCTGTATCAGCGAACATCTCAGATCAGGAATTCAGTGTTTCGTCCCAAGAGTGACACACAATATTTCACTTTTGACTCATTAGTCAGACTAAGTTACATAACTCAACCTAACCACAAAGAGGATGTAAAATCCTACAGTAGGCATAAAGTAAGAGCTGAAAATACTGTGTGAATGGCATAAATACTATCTCAAGAAGCATTTGAAATATGTAAAAGCATGGTGGGAAATATCAGTTGGCTTCAAAAAAACAGACTCCCAGTGATAGGAGACAGATGCGAATGGTAGGAATATGAGTTTAAGGGAATAATTCTATAAAAGGGGTCCAATATACTGACCCCCATATGATTTCTTTTCCAAAAAGCAATTTACTCGCAGCCCTGTCTGGCTTAAGTGGACAGGATATGTCACATTTCTCACCAAACTACCTGTTATTTGCAGGAGAAATGCAGGCCCAAAATAATATTGATAAGATGAACCCAAGTTACCCTGAAGGGAGAGACTTCTGTGACCTTCTCACAGACCAGATCCCCGAACTGAGGGAGATGAGGATAATTCCTCCTAACCACAAAACCTATAAGAATTTATGGATAAGAATCCAATTAGAACCAGTTAGCGTGGGCCGAAGTGACCTAGAGTTATCATGGCAGTGGGGACTTGAAAGTCTGATGTCATCCTGCTATCCGTCAAAAGTCAAGAGGTGGACCTGGGTGGGACTTTTTGGAAACTTCTCTGGGACCCCCAATAAAGTGAGAGTTGGGGAGAGGCATACATCCTTCTCCTGAGAGGACTCACTCCCTTGAAAGTGTCCCTTTCCCTGTTCCTTCAATAAACTCATGCTTGTAAATCTGAGCAACATGTCTGAAATCTTTCTGACTTGATGACAAGAATCCAGGTTTGAAGAAGGATCTTCACGTTGCCTGGGTTGCGGAAGGTCACAGCCCTGTAACACCGAAATTTTCACCATTCTCTGTAGAGGGAGAATTGGCGTATCATCCTCACCCATGATTCTATTTCTCTGATGTATATCCAAGGAGATAAAAAGATCTTTCGACAGTATAAGTAAAAGGAATGTACTGAAGGTGTTTCATGTTTTCTTATATAATTTAGAAAAAAATTGTTTTTTAAGAAAGCACTGGATACTGTAAATCCATATTCATATTTTTTTACTTGTTTGCAAATCTGTTTGCTGTCATTTACCAATCATTTTTATGTTCCTAAGAGGGATGTGTTAATAGATTCTATTGTAAATAACCTATTTAATGGTCATTAATACACTATTTTGAGTTCAACACTGAGCTAGTGGCTAGAATCCTACTCTGGGATGGACACATCACTGCCAGGATGCTTCTGTACCAGGAATGGTGCTCAGAACGTGTCACGGAGAGGACCGCTGGTGCCACCTTGTGGTTGCATGTGTACATATGACCTTCACCCATTGCCGGGGCCGAGGCAGCCAGTGCACCAGGACACAGCTGACGGGAAAGCTGACAGGCGATTCTTTTCTACAAACTCTCCCTTAAGCCCCATGAGAAATTTGCTTTCCCAGAACAGTAGGAGAGAGAAATGAGTGGGTCAGCTGCAGCGGCGGCAGGTGGGTGCAAGACGGCAAAAGGTCATGTGTATCCGATTCGCCTCAGTACCGGGGAGCAGTACCAACTCATGGGTATCCCCCAGAACCCAGCACAATATTCATTCGGGGAGGGAAGGTGTGGAAACTAAACCGCAGGGTGCATGTATCACCAGAAGCCGGAATGCAGATGGAACCGCAGCTCCCCAAGCATGTGCCTGGCCGATTGATTCCAACTTACTAGCCCCCAGCGGCCCAGTGCGGCGCCCCTTGGCGGTCGCCTGTAGAGTTCGCAGACTCGGCTGCTCCCGGAGCAAGTGCGCCTGCCTGGTGTCGGCTCTGAAGAGGCCTCTGCGAAGACAAGGACTGGAAGATCGGAAGCCACAGGAAGGAGAGAAAGGCTCTGGCCTTCCGCAGGCGCTCTAGCTACTCAGTCTACTCAAGAAAAAGGCAGCTGGAGGCAGAGGCGGCAGTGGCAGGGAGGGTGCTGGTAGAGAATGCGAGGCAGCCGCCATCTTCCCAGTCCAGGAACCTCCCTTCTGACTCCATTCCCGTCAGAGCCTGGGGGGCACAAACAGCAAGCCGGCATGCAGGGAGCCCCCAGGATCAAGGGCTGCCCCAAAATGAATTCGGAAACTGTGGGGTTAGTCCACAAAGATTCAAGATCTATCCTATCCCGCAGAGGGGGTTTCCTGGATTGAGAACCAGTTCCCAAAGGGATCGGATGTAGGACAGGTGTTTTTTTTTTGTTTGTTTGTTTTGTTTTGTTTTGTTTTTTGGCAGGAGGGGGAGGTAAATGGTGTCTTTCTTCTTTCCAGACTCCCAGAGGCAACACCCAGGGCCACTTGGACCTACGGAAGCTTCGCCTGTGAGGGTCTTGGACCTATCCTGTAATCCCTGGGTCTTCCAAGCCTAAACACAATGTCCCAGAGTGGACAGGTGGGGAACAGAACAAGCAACTGGTTAAGAGGAGGTGGGTCAATTAAGGTTAGTTTCTCACCTTCCGGACTTGGTATGGAGAACTCCAAATTCAAAGACCACGGGAATTTCTGCTACAGGAGTCCAGACACATTTCAGAACACTCTGAGGTTCCTAGCCTGAGAAGGCATACCAGAAGTGGACCAACTGGTTTGGGGTAAAACAAATAGTTGGGTCCATTCTAGGTCTTCCCTGGCTCAGTGCCTTTAGAATTTAGGGATTTTCCCAGAAAGACGAAGGATTAGCCCAGAGCTATCTAGTGGATCTAGACCTGAGAACAGACAAAATGAAGATACAGCTGGCAGATGCCTAGGAGGGGGCTGACAATCCTCACTGCCATAGGCTTAGCTGTAGACAGACCCAGGGGCTACAGAGGAACAACAGTGGAAGCAAGGAAACAATTTAGAAATCCAGGTGAGAGATAATGGCAGCTTGAACTAGCATGAGAGCCTCTAGCAGTGGACCTATTGAGAAGTCACATTTAAAATATGTTTCAGAGGAAGTGTCAACAAAACTTTCTGATTAATTAGAGGTAGGGTACCTAAGAGAAGAATGGGGAACAACTCAGATTTTGACCCAGAGCAATAAACATTCCACTGACTGAAATGGGAAGGAGCAAGTTGGTGGAGCAGGAGGGAAAGGTGGAACAAGTTGCAAAAGGTTTGTATTGGACCTATTGTTTAAGATTCCTATTATAGCCCTGCACAGTGGCACAGGCCTGTAATCTCAGTGGCTGGGGAGGCTGAGGCAGGAGGATGAAGAGTTCAAGACCAGCTTCCGCAACTTAGTGAGACCATAAGCAATTTAACAAGACCTTATCTCTAAATAAAAAACATAAAAAGGGCCGGGGATGGGGCTCAATGGTTAAGCCCTTGGGGTTCAATCCCTGGCATGCGCGCGCGCGCGCGCGCGCGCGCGCACACACACACACACCCACACACACACACACACCCACACAAATTCCTTTTAGACATATGAGTAACTTAAAGCAATGGCTTATTCTCTAGGGAAGAACACTGGAGCAGAGAGAAAAAATTGACTGACCTCATATATCTATATGTAGATATATAGAGAATTTAGAGCCATGAGACTAGAAATGACAGTGTAAAGCACAGATAAAAAAACAAAAAGGGTCTAAGGCTCTAAATTTTAGAGGCAGAAGTGGTAGCAATGGATGTTGCCAAGAAGTAGCCAGGGAGGTAGGAGGAAAACACAAAAATTGTTTCAAGAAGGAAAAAGCAACCAACTATGTCAAATTCCCATGAGACTATTTGATTTGAAAAGGGATTGAAAATCTGTAGATCTTTTGTTTTTGTGGAGGGAAAGGGAGAGAGAATTGATGTCATCACAATGTAGACTTTTCCAATCCAGGAAAAAAGTATAACTTTTTGTTTATTTACGTCCTTGTTAATGTCTCAAAATGCTGTTATAATTTTCTCTCTAGAAGTATTGTTAGATTTATTCCTATATCCTTCATTTTTGTGAGTTATCCTAAAAGGTATAGTTAGAATCTTAAGAAGTGATTATTACCAGTTTAATAACAATAAGAATATAAAAATAGCCCTAAAAAAATCTGTATATTAGCTGGGCATGGTGGTGTACACCTGTAATCCCAGTGGCTCAGGAGGCTGAGGCAGGAGGATTATGAGTTCAAATCCAGCTTCAGCAATTTATTGAGGCCCTAAGCAACTCGGTGAGACCCTGTCTCTAAATAAAATATTATAAAGGGCTGGAATCTGGCTCAGTGGTTAAGCAGCCCTGGTTTTAAAAAAATATAAAACCCTGTATATTAAACTTAGCAAGGAAAGTAGGACGTTGTTCTCACCCAGTCCCCACAAAAACAAACAAACAAAAACCTTAATAGGCTGAAAATCTGGGACTCCTTGAGGTCTTTCAGGTGTTTGGGGTATAGACTTGCTAATGCACATTTGCAGTAAAATAGGAGCCAATAAAATTGCTGTCTTCTTTATTACCCATTTCTTGTTTTGTTTCTAAATACGGAATCAGAACCCCCAAAGGGTAAGAAACTCATCTTTCAGTCTTTCTTTTTCATTTCCATATCATCTTCCAGTTTTCCTTTTTCATTTCCATATCACACTAAGCACATACTACTCCTTAGCCCTTAAGACTTAAAAAGGGTAAAAAAGAATAAATTGTGGAGAGAGTGCATGTGTTAAAGGGAAAGATTGTAGGACATGATGTGGGAGTTAATGGACAAGGAAAATCTCTCTAAGAAAAGCTAGAAATAATTGATTTAAGCCTTCTGGAAAAACAAAGTTCCTTAAATGTGATATTTGCTAAAAATACAATTTAACTTCAAGGAAGCAATTAAGGTCTCAAACAGCACTTATCTGAACCTAGTTGTGACTTTGAAGTCCATTTTTAGAAGGGCAGAGAAAGACTTCCAGTAGAAGAAACAGGCATTTACATAGGCTTACAAGTACCACATTTATTTTGGGAAATAATCGTTTCCTAACTTTAATTCAACCACACAAGCTTAAAATTTCACAAGCTTTGATTATAATAAACTAGTTTTTGTTTTGTTTTGTTTTGTTTTTGTACCTAGGACTGAACCCAGGGGCACTTGACTGAGCCACATTCCCAGCCCTTTTTGTATTTACTTAGACGCAGGATCTCACTGAGTTGCTTAGGACCTCACTAAATTGCCAAGACTGGCTTTGAACTGGTGATCATCCTGCCTCAGTCTCCCAAGCCGCTGGGATTATATCACCTCACCCAGCTAGAATTCAAATCTTTTTTTTAAATTTTTTTTATTTTTTTTAGAATTCAAATCTTAAACCTATACTTACTAGCTGCTTGAATTGCGATTTCCTATCTTTCCTTCTTCTGTGAAATCTATATTATGTACATAATAAAAACTAAACCTTATTTTTTCAATCTATTAATTGTTTGCCTTACATGGATTATTTCACTTAACCTTCCATGCTGCTGTCATTACCTCACAATATCAGTGGAGATTTAAATCTTTTACTTGATCATTATCTTGATTAATTTGCATAATACATTCTCTTCCCTCAGTGTTTGATAAAACTGTCTGGGCTGGTCCTGTATTTAAGAGTAGATCTTTGATTACCTTTTTAATTCCTCTAATAGTTATAGTTCATTCGTGTGTTCTGTTCTTCTAGGAGCAACTGTGTTAATCTGTAGGAAAGTTAAAACTTTACTTACATTTGCAAATAAATTCACATAAAAAATACATATGTTAGCCAAGTACACTTGTAATCCCAGTTACTCAGGAGGCTGAGGCAGGAGGATCCCAAGTTTGAGGTCAGCCTCGGCAACTCAATTAGACCCTATCTAAAAACAAAATACATATCGTTTTAAATTTCTTCCATATTTAATGTTACTTGTTATGTGCCTTTTCTCTTTCAATGTTAAATTTACCAGAGAACCCTTTATTTTTCTGAGCTTTTGGTTTTATTAACTTGGTGGAATCGGGAAATATGACCTATCCCATTGATTCTGCTTTTATTTAAATTTATTCCTCCCACTTTCATCATGTTTTGTTATTGTTCCTTTATTCGTTTAATTCTTTTTGGGTTTTTTCCTTTTTTTTTTTTTTTTTTAATCAGGGATTGAACCCAGGGGCGCTTAACCACTAACCAATATCCTCAGTCCTCCTCCCCACTTCTTAAACATTTTTTATTTCAAGACAAGGTCTTGCTATGTTGCTAGGGCCTTACTAAGTTGAGAGGCTGGCTTTGGACCTTCAATCCTCCTGCTTCAGCCTTTAGTTCCTTTTTTAGTAGTTCTTATTTTCTCTTAAACACATTCTAAAACTATGAATTTCTTCTGCTCATACAGATTGTAACTTATAAAATATAATTTTTATTTTGACATCCCTTTAACCTATGTATTTTCTCTTAAGAGTATAGATTAGGGAGAATATGCTTAGTTGTTTTATTGCTTTATAATCAGTGAATATACCCTACATGGTTTCAGAATTTTGAAATGTGTTGAGATTTAATTTGCCCTCTTGCTCATGGTCAATTTTTATTAAAATTCCATGTAAATTTGAAAATAATGCAACTCTCCCATTTTGAATACAAAATCACATAGATATGTAAAATTATATCAATCTTATTAACCACATGTATCTGTCAACGTGTATTAAAAGTAATTACTGTGATTTTGGACCTAAAAAATTCTAGTATCCCAGCAGCTTGGGAGACTGAGGCAGGAGGATCTTGAGGTCAATGCCAGCCGCAGCAAAAGCAAGGTGCTAAGCAACTCAGGGAGACCCTGTCTCTAAATAAAATACAAAATAGGGCTGGGGATGTGGCTTAGAGATCCAGTGCCCCTGAGCTCAATCCTCAGTACCAAAATAAATAAACATATAAAATAAAATAAAATAAAAATATCCTTGTAACCAGGAGAGTGGTGCATACCTGTAATCCCAGCTACTCTGGAGGCTCAGGCAGGAATATCGTAAGTTTGAGATCAGCCTTAGCAACTTAGCAAGACTCTGTATCCAAATAAAATAATAAAGTCCTTGTGTGCATATTTGTATGGGTAGATACATGTGTGTATACTTGTGTTAAAAAGCAAACAATTCATGATCATTCCTTAATGGATTACAGTTTTTATGAATATGAAATACCTTTCTTCTAGCCATATATATATATATGTGTGTATATATATATATGTATCTAATCTACTTTTTTCTAACTTCCATATAATAACATCTCTATCCTTCTGAATACAGCATAAATCTTGCTTTGCCTGTTTTCCTTCTCTTCACTCTTGCTCTCCCTGCTGCTTCCCGTGTTAATGTCATCTGGAATTTAAATTCCAGGTTTTCTTAATTTTTTTAAAGACTCTAATAGCAATATGTTTTATTAGGTATATGGTCACCTTTACTTCTTGTATACATCATTCCTTGGAATCTTTAAAAAAATTCTTATTGGAGGCTAGAGATGTGGTTCAGTGGTAGAATGCTTGCTTCACATGCATAGGACCCTGGGTTCAATCCCCTGCACTGCAAAAGAAAAAAAAAAAAAATTTAGTGGACAAGAATTCTAGTAATTCTCTTGATGGTCTGAAAAGTTTTTCACACCTAAACAAAATACTTTTCCCTGTTTTTTTTTTTTTTTTAAAGATAATGCTTCATTGTCTTATATCCAGTACTGCCCACATATATCTGATATCCTTAGACCTTTCTCTTCAACTTTTTGTTCTGAAATGTTATTACCATGTATCTAAGTAAGGGTCATTTTCATTTCATACTTGTATCTTCAGAATTTAATGGAAACTTGTAGTATAAAGATGTACGTCTGTATGAATTTAGATCCTGTGAAATATCCTCCTTGACAATCAAAGTCAGGGAAGAGGTAGGGGATGTCACTGGCAAAGATTATAATTTAATTGGTGTTCTGAAGTTGTGCAGTCTACAATCACCAAACCTTATTCGGTATGTCTATATTTTGTTTCTTAAATTTCTTCCTTATCAAACTTCTCATCCTATTGGGTGAATTTACAGGTATCTGAATCTATTTTTCATGTCATTTAACTTTCCTTTCATATTTTTCATCATTGTAACTTTTTTTATGGCCTTGAGGGGGCAATTTCTAACTTGATCTTTAATTTTTCTCATCCATGGAGGGGTATAGGTATGGAGTTTGATTCTGGATTTGGACCTTAAGTTTTTTTCAATAGTCAAATCTTAAATTTCTAAGATCTTTAGTTAATTTTCTTATGTTATCTTCTCCTACATCTGAGGGTATTAAATATACTTATTTTGAGCTCTCTTCTGTTAACTATTTCTTTGGGTTTTACTCTTTAATGTCTCTGATTTAATAACATAATTCAGATCCATAGTAGCTCAATTTTACTTAGACTCAAGACATTGGATACTACAGCGATATTCCCTTCAAAGTTCTCAATCTACCATTTTATCAGAGGCAGGTTTATGATGCAGAAAAACCTCTGCTTTTTTTTCAGCTGAAGGAGAGAGAATATTTTGCCTTTTAAAATTTATGATGACTCTTGGTTATGTACACATCTTTGTATTGGGGGATTCTTTTTGCTGAAATGTATCTGTGTGTAAAAGATGGCATATGATAATATTGTGTGCTTCCAGAAGCAAGTCTGTTCATGATGGGAACTCCCAGTAACCTGATATATTTTTCTGTCTCTCTGAACGAAGTTTGACTACACTCACTGATGGAACCACTTTTATGGCTTATTATATTCCCTAGGAAAGGGTAGATATAATAAACCTTACCTGCTATTCCTGCAGTGATACCCAAATGATCATCCTATCAGTTGTCCCAAGACCAACTCTTGTTTCTGGTATGTTTGTTCCAAACAGTGTGGATCATTCTTGGTCCACTCCTATCATCTGGAGTACTCTTGACTTGAATACCATCTGCCATGTCAATTTTCTATCAGTTCTATCAATTTTATGTCAATTTTCTATCGTTTCTAGGAATTTGAAGTGAAAGATGATGTGCTAAAGATGGTATATTACTCATCTTTTCATCACTATGACCAAAATACCTGACAAGAACAACTTAGAGGAGGAAAGTTTATTTTGGCTAATGCTTTCAGAGTTTAGTCCGTCATCAACCACAACAATTATGCTGGGCCTAAGGTGAGGCAGAATATCATGGCAGAAAGGAGGGGTGGAGTGCTGCCTACCTCACAGAGAGCAAGGGGAAAGCACCATATATGGAAGAACAACCCTTCCAGGGTATGTTCCCAGTGACCCACTTTCTCCAGCCATGCCCCAACTGCCTACAGTCACCATCCAGTCAGTAGGATGGATTGATAAGGTCACAGCTCTCAAAATCCAACCATTTCACCTCTGAACATTCCTGCATTAATGCAGCTTTTTGGGGACACCTCATATTCAAACCACAACAGATGGGAGGAATGCAATATACCTTTAGTACATTATCTTAAATTAGTAGTCATATTCACTTGTGTGTTACAGATGAGAAACTTGCATCCTTACTGCCAACCTCAACTACCACTAGTTGACATGCTTATTAAGTGTCAAATGTTAGCATTGTTATATATAATTACTCATTTATCCTTCATAAAACATTATGCAGTAAGCATTACTATTACTCCCAGTTTTTAGATGAGGAAACACAGATTAAGAAACATGCCCCTGTCATACAATTGACAAAGAGCCAGGCTGTACACCAGCTAGTTTCTCAATAGCCTGCACCTCTTACTAAAACATTATACAATATCATGCCCAGAAATTTTTAGGAACACATTATCTTCCCATACTGCCAGGAGGAGCCTTCAAATATACTTACTATCAATATAGATATACTTACTATCAATATAGATGTCACTATATTTCCATCTATCAGTTCCATCTAAATGGCTCAATCAATGCTTATAATCCATATGTTATTTTCTCATGTCAGGAAAAATAGTCTTTTTTGTTTGTTTGTTTACTTTCCTTTGCTTTTAAAATCTTTCAACTCTATTCCATCCCCCCCCATATAAAAGATTTGCATATACTAATCCAGAAAGATTTCTCAATTATAGCTCTTTCCCTCTCAAAAACATCCCCACAATCATAAACAACATGAAATAAACTTTCCTTAAACAAATGAAAGTTTTTTCTTACCTTTGTTTTTTTCCTTGAGGCTAAAGATTGGAATTCAAGTTTTACCTTCAGTAACTCTCCTGCTAAAATTGTATTCTTCTCTACACATACTTGCTATTTCAGCACAGTGGTGGGAGGAATGTCACTTAAGAATACTTCTACTAATACCTAATATGAAAATCAGATATCAAAACTGAAAAAGACTCGGAAAAAACTATCAACAATAAAACTTAGAGAAACAAAACATTCAATTTTTTATAATATAGCAGGGAAAAGAGTTAAGAAACCTCAGGAAATAAGCTTGTTTCCTTACTGGACCCAATTCTATGGTCCAGTAAGCATACTAAATATGTATGCAAGTTAATCATTGTAACTTTTGCCTGTTTTTTAACTATAATATGTTTCTTGAATAAGGAGACATGCCAAACTAGATGAAATATATTTCCATAGATATATTATCTGAGATAAATGTTCACTCTGAGAGCGACACTAATGAAATACTTACCATGTTCCAGCCACTGTGCCAAGTGGATTATATTAGAAGAAAGCTTGAAGATCAATAATTATAATACCTTCATTTCACAAAAACCTGAGAGTCAAATAAATTAAGAAGCCCCAGTGGTCAGTGAATTTAGCACTAAGTTCCTGTAATTATTTAAAGTATTTCAGGGTTCAGCAGCACTTACAGAGGCTAATATAATCTAATCTTCATTGGTTCTGACAAGATCTCAGTTGAGTCATCTTTCCCTGGCCTCTTGTCTGGAAGTCTTCAGAAAAAGGTCAAGGAATTCTCAAGTGAGAATCTAAAATTTGCAGTGAAAGAAGTCATTATATATGGCACATTTTATGCGATTTAATTAGATGTAAATTTGAACTACATTATAAAATTATTAATAAAATTTACTGTAAGTACAGAGTTATCCTGAGGAGAACTTATGAAGAATGGCTTAATTTTACCCTTTCAGTAAATTATAAACTAAGGTTTTCCTATTTTATTTAGTTCAAAAAAAAATCCACTAGCTTTTGTCAGGATGTCTTGAGTTATGCAAATTTTTGACTGAGTCTTCAGATATTCATTCTACATATTAACTATGGCCTTTTGTGTACCATAAATTTCTTCTCCATTCATTCTGAAATTCTTTCCTTTCTCAGAACGCTAGTGGACTGGGGATGTAGCTTAGAGGTTGAGTACTTGCCCAACCTGTACAGACCCTGGGTTTGATGCCCATTACTGTGCAAAACAACGAAAACAAAAACCACACACAAGGGCTCTGACATACCCACAGCTTGATTTTAACATTTGAGCACCAATTTTAACATTTGGTGCCAAAACGTATTAAAATGCACACACTTGAGAACACTTAAAATCACCTCACCACATCCAACCTCACTGAAATCGGCAAACTGCCAGAGGCACCAGAAATATGCTTAATGGGCAAGCAATTTCGCAGTTCTTACAATCAGAAATTTGTTACAGAAACCAGCACAGGGTCCTTGCCCTGGAAGTTTTCCTGTGAAAATGATCTGTAAATAGTCAGAGTAAGCCTATAGAATGTTCTGCTTTCAGTAAGTAAAGAGCAGTAATATAGGTTGAGTCGGGTTGAGGGATATATTGTATGACAGAGGTTTTTGGGCCATGGCTTTCAATCTCTGCATAAGAATCAACATATGGATCAAGTAATTCTTTATTGTGGGGGACTCTCCGTGATTATAATGCACAGCATCATTTTTGGCCTCTTCCCATTAAATACCAGTAACACCCCTCTCACATCATGAAATAAAAATATCTCCTGATGTTATCTTATGTGAGTGGGTGGCAAACTCCCTGATTGAAGTCAGGGGAGGATGGCAAGGTCAGAATTTATAGACAGGCTAACACACTAAAGCTTATACCTACTATGTTGGAGAAAGTTTGTGACATGCCTAAAAGGACAAAGACAAATAGGTTGAAAAACTGAAGAACAGTGGAGTAGGGAATTGGGAAACTGACAACTTCTCATCTACTTAGTAGAGAACAAACCCAGCTTGTTCATTACTCTCAAAAACACGATGCCGGGCGTGGTGGCACACCTAATTCCAGCCACTTGGGAGACCAAGGCCAGACTCTGCAACTTTGATGCGACCTCAAAAAGTATTGTAAGGGGTAGGGATATATCAGTGGTAGAGTGCCCCTGAGTTCAATTCCCAGAAAAAAGAAAGGAGAAAAAGAAAAAAAAAAAAAAAGGCCTCCAAACTAGTGAAGACTAAAAACAGTCACTCTTTTGACATTTCTCCGCCTCTTCCCAAAGACTCTTTGAAAGGGTAATCAAACCTTATTTCCCTAGCTATTATACCAAAGCTTCCATCAAGGACTTGGTAGGGACTTTACTGAGACATTCATTTGGGTAATACTAATTTCCTAATCCTAAACCTAAATGTATTCGTGACTACCGTCACATCGCACCTAAACAAAAGCTAACAGCCCCTTTGTGTTTACAGCCATTTTCTCCGATAACTGAAGTGGCTCTGAAAAGAGCCTTTGGGGTAAAGTAGTTGATCTATCGCATTCTTTGTGCACTCTTACTTCGAGCTGGTGTACTTGGTGACCGCCTTGGTACCCTCGGACACTGCGTGCTTGGCCAGCTCGCCCGGCAGCAGCAGGCGAACTGCCGTCTGGATCTCCCGAGAAGTGATGGTGGAGCGCTTGTTGTAATGCGCCAGGCGAGAAGCTTCGCCAGCGATGCGCTCAAAGATGTCGTTGACGAACGAGTTCATGATGCCCATGGCCTTGGACGAGATGCCGGTGTCAGGGTGGACCTGCTTCAGCACCTTGTACACGTAAACGGAATAGCTCTCCTTTCGGCTGCGCTTACGCTTCTTGCCGTCCTTCTTCTGTACTTTCGTAACAGCCTTTTTCGACCCCTTCTTGGGAGCAGGAGCAGATTTCGCTGGATCTGGCATTGTTTCTGTCCGCGAAGAAACAACGCACTTGAAAAGAGGTAATCAGCGACTACAACAGAACCAGCTGGTTACGCGCTACTTATAGAGAGGGTATGCAAATGAAGACTCCCACAGTACTGCATTTTTTATTGGTTAATTTACAATAATGTCGTCATAGAGGGGCGGAGTCCATGTAAATAATAGATTCTGGTTGCCCTTCCTTAGTGGTCATTAGAACAAAAGTCTTAACAACCAATCAAAATATTCCATTTCAAATTAACCAGTAAATTACGTACAGCGGTAGTTTCACTTCTTTGGGGTATTTTCAGCTAGTGAATTTTCACTAAACCGTGTATTTCTATGCGGAATTTTTAGAGCACTAGATAAAGTTAACTACCCCTTGCTTTTGCATCGTTCATATTTCGTAGGTTTTAAGGATACTCTCAACCCCTTCGTTTTTAAAAACCGGTAGGTATTCCTTGTATTATACAACAAAGAACCTATCACGTTACAAACCAGCTTCATATAATTCCTAAACACAAACTAAAGAACTCGCTTCCGGTCTTGACCTCAATATTATCAGGGCTCAGGGCATCCCTTGTTTTCGCTCAAAGACTTTCCCTCACACAATAGGAAAAGCTACACCAGCAAGTAAAGGAGGCTTGACCCGTACCAAGATAAACTCCTGTACCCAAAGAACCAGATTACAGGTTGGGTGTTGGGATTCCTCATCCACCACGAGGGAGTTTTCCCTGACTTTACTACTCAAAATATTGGTGTACAGGCGTGGACAGCTGAAAGGCTGGTACAGCTGCTCTTGCTGACAACGTAGGTGGCTCTGAAAAGAGCCTTTATATTGGCTACTCAGGACATCATTTAAGCCCGCTCCCCGCGGATGCGGCGGGCCAGCTGGATGTCCTTGGGCATGATGGTCACGCGCTTGGCGTGGATGGCACAAAGGTTGGTGTCCTCGAACAAGCCCACCAGGTAGGCCTCGCTCGCCTCCTGAAGCGCCATTACCGCCGAGCTCTGGAAACGCAGGTCTGTCTTGAAGTCCTGCGCGATCTCGCGCACCAACCGCTGGAACGGCAGCTTGCGGATCAGCAGCTCCGTGGACTTCTGGTAGCGACGGATCTCGCGCAGGGCCACGGTGCCCGGCCGGTAGCGGTGCGGCTTCTTGACGCCGCCGGTGGCCGGTGCGCTCTTGCGGGCCGCCTTGGTGGCCAGCTGCTTCCGCGGGGCCTTGCCACCGGTCGACTTGCGGGCAGTCTGCTTGGTTCGGGCCATGCTTCACCGGTTTTAGGGAAACGAGGAGGAAATGTTAAGCAGTCTTATTTGTAGACACAGCCCGGCCTTGATTGGGCTGGAAGAGAGGAATTTCTAGACTTGTGATCTCATTGGCTAGAATTCAATCCTGCTTACTGAGAGAAGATTGTTAAACTAACCATTCTTCCCTTATTCCTTCCCTCTTCCTCTACAGTTTGTCGACCACGAATATCTTTTTTTTTTTAATGACCCTTACTTTAAGTTGGTGTAACTTTGTAACAATAATTTATAAAATATTTTGCTCACTTTAACAGGTTTCTTGCAAAAAAAAAAAAAAAAAAAAAAAAAAAAAAAAGCATGGGACCAGGTTTCTGCTTGTTTCAAGTTACCTGTTACTGTAACTCTCCTCCCATAGCATTTATTTAGCGTTTTTTACTATGTTCAGTACTTAGATGCATTATATCATGATGCTTAACAAAACACTTTGTAGTGGAAGGAATAAACAATTATATTTATCTGACTTCTAAACTCGACCAAAGCCTTGTTGATCTTCAGTATGCTGACCAATGTTATATTAAAACTTCCTCCTTTCTTTACTTTTTACCTCCTCGGGATTCTGTCTCCATCCCCACACCAAAGGCCAATTAAGTCCTGCAGATGAAACGCTTTTTGGTCAAAGATAGATAAGACCAGACATATTAGTTTCTCCTTTACAATAGGGAACAGTTTCTAATCAAGTCCTAATCAGCTAGATGACAAGTTAAATAAAGTTTCAAAACATTTTATTCATTGATTACTGAGTTGTGAACATTTTCTTCAATGAAGATAAAATGTTTTCTAACCCTTAAAAGTTTAATGTTTCCTATAGTCTCTACAAGGACAGTGAAGATCCTTTGCCTTTAGTTAACTCATATGCTTTAAATTGTTGTTCAGGAAAGTGCATGTCATAAGACAATGCTTAAAGGTTACTACCGATAAGGTAAAGTTGTTAACTAGGTAATACAAAACTTTTAATCTCTTGTTTTATTGAAAAAGCATTACATAAAGCTTTATAAAAGCTCAAACCTAACAACAAAAGCAGGTCCAAGATGCTTAAAACTTACCTTAATGGTGTCAGTATGAATTATTTTCTCCCTTCTGATATCAAAGTCAAAGTGATTTAAGGGGGTTTTCTGAACTTTACACACAATGTAAAACTTATTGGTTTAATCTCTTCAAGGATCCCTCACAGGTAGCAACCTCCTTAGGGAGATCTAAAATGACATCCCAAAGTGTGACTAATGTGAATAAATGTTATTCCTGTGGTGATTTTGTAATGACTTACAATATAGTGAGTGCAACTCCATGTTTAAAAATTATTCTATCTATACTATATTATTTAAACTCAACTCTGAAATAACACAGAGTTCAATGGACACTTTTAAGACACATTGGATGGTTTGATTGCATGAGGATAAGAGGGAACTATTATTTTGAAATACAGAATCCAAGAGTCATGGGATTTATTTTACTTTTGGGGGGGTGGTACCAGGGGTTGAAGTAAGGGGCACTTGACCACTGAGCCACATCCCCAGCCCTATTTTGTATTTTTTTAGAGATAGGGTCTCACTGAGTTGCTTAGCACCTCACTTTTGCTGAGGTTGATTTGAACTAACCATCCTCCAGTCTTAGCCTCTAGGAGCTGCTGGGATTACAGGCCTGTCCAACTGCACCCGATACTTTCTGATATTTTACTTTTATAACTCAGAGAATAAGAAAGTTTAAAGTCTTCCTCTGGTTTAATTTTTTTTTTTTTTTTTTAAAGTAAACTTCTAAGAATTTCTACTTCTCAAATAAAACAGAGATATCACTTTAAATACTAATTCTAAGGCAACAAATAAAATAAAACAATCAGAATCAGCATGGTGAACTTTCAAGGGCTAGGGATAATCTTTCTCAGAATACAATAATCTCTGATGTAACTATACCCTTAGAAATCACCTTTAATACAGAATTCAGATACATATTAGTTCAATATCACCTACTCCCCATATTGAACACTAGAGTGACATTCCTATGAAAGTTCTATCATTTTATCAGAAGCAGGTTGATGATGATGAACCTCTGATTTTCTTCAACTGTGGGAGAGAAAGAATATTCCTCCTTCTGAAATTTTTTCATCAGGAAAGATTTAAAAAAAATTTTTTTTCCCCATTTTTCAGGATTACATCTAGAGACACTCTACAACTGATCTATAATACATCCCCAACCCTTTTAATTTTTTTTTTTTTTTTTTTTTTTTTTTTTTTTTTTTTTTTTTTTATTTGGAGGGGGGACAGAGTCTAGGTTACCCAGTCTGGCCTTGACTTACAATATCCCTCCCTCAGTCTCCTTAGTCACTAGGAATTACAGGTATGTGCCACCATGTCCAGCTTTTCATCAGAAATTCTTAATGCCTATAGTTTGAAGGTCAAGAACTTGAGTTACATTATTATTTAGCATGGGTTGTGGTGGGGGTGTGGGAAGCAGACATGAGGAGCTTAAATTTTTCCATACTGGAAATAAACAAGCAAAGAAAATTTTAATAATTATTAGGCATGTAATGTTTTGTATATATCTATGTTTATTTTTAATACAAAAGTAAAGGACTAAGTTAAAATAGATATTATGAGAAGACAGCTTATGTTTGATTTTTGTCTTCAAGTACCCCCAGAGTTATAAGCATTCCAAACTGAGACCATTTGAATCATAGATTTGTGGATTGGTTAGGCCTCATTTGCTTTCATCTTGACTATTATTCAGTCCTGAACCAAATTGCGAAGCCATATGATTTTAAGCTTCTTTCTTTATTCCATTCTGAAATAAACTCACTCCTTCAATATCCTGCCATTGGATAAAAATTCACCAACATTCTCCATTCTACTGGTCCTTAACATTTACTGATCATACTGTGCAACTTAGAAGTTATATGATTTCTAGCTTTATTATATAACATATCCTACTGAAATATAGTAGAATCAAGTAATTTTTTTAGAATCAAGAAATGTTTCAAAGCTATATATATGTAAAGAGATTTTATTTCACTAGCCATCCTCATGATATCTAAGCTACATTTTGCAGAGAGGTTAAGAACCATATATTTTGAGGACTTTCTTTTTTATTAGAATTGTGGGGGAAGAAGAATTTTTTTTTTTCAACTCCCCATAGGTTCTTAGTTGGAACTGACTCCATAACAAAGACAGAGCAATAAAAGAAAAACAAGTTTGTAAATATTGAGCATACACATGGCAGCATTCCCAAGATGGATAACTCAGAAAGGTGGTTAGAATCTGGGGCCTGTGTACTTAATAGGGGAAAGGAAGAGGAGAGGAAGGACACTAAGGGGAAAGCAAATGACTTTTTTGAAAAATAAATAGCACTTAGGAGAGTAGAAGACAGAATATTATGGTTCTATGACAATGTCTGTTTGGGTGTGGAACCAACTTCTCATGTATGAGAAAATTAGAGTTGCCTCCATGAAAGAAATTTACAACTGAGTTAAACAAAATGTTGAGTTCTTTGGGAGACTCGGTTTTTAAACAGATAAGTGATTTCAGGAACTCAAATGCCTTCAGGTCAAAATGATTCTTGTGCCAAAGTGGCAATTTTGGGGTAGCATATCCTTATCCCTTCAGAAGGGAAATGTATACACATCTTTTACTCCTTTCCCCCTTTGACACCAAAATTATCATTTCTGTGAACCTTGGCTTATATTTATCATGTTGCAATTTAGTAATGTCTTTCTTACTAATATTTAAAAGTCATTAAATTAGAAACTATTTTTTCTATAAATGATTACTGAGCATATACTGAATACTGAACTATTGAACTACATGTCAGTTTACAAAAAGTAAACAAAAACCACTTCCAGGAAGGAACACACAGTCAAGAGGGGAGTATGTAAGATAAGAAGGGATGTAAAATAATGTGATATTCTGCAAGAGTTGCTAATGGGTCAGAAAAGAGCAAGTGTTTTTCTACCTAGAAGCAGACAAGGGAGAAGAGATCTATTTGAATTCTAGGGTTTTGGTTTAGGCATGTAGGAATATGGATGTAGTGATGCATCCATTCAATGGACAAAAAAAAGCATGATTATTGGAAGGAGGTTGAATCCCCTTACCCCTAGGAATCATACCTTGGAGGTTTTGAATTGAAGCATGCTGATTTTGGGAGATTTTCAGCTTTGGGTTTAAAATGATTGAATCTATATGTCTGGAGCCTAGAAGTCTGAATAGATTTTTTTAAACTAGGATTCATCAGAATATTGAAAGTAGTCAGAGCCAAGAGATGAAACAAAGCATCTAACTTTTAAAAAGAAATAGTAATCATAAAAATTTTTCAGGAAACAAAAACCTTTCTGGTACAGAAATCAAAACATTTTTGCATGGGTGGTTCTACAGAGGGCCCTGGTAATGAACATGCTAACATCAAGGCCCCAGTCAATTTTTAGGGCAGTTTCTGGTAATGACTCTGGGCATAAAGCCCCCTTGCAAAACTTAATTCAACAAAGATTGTTAGCTCCTAGGGAGGTGGGTGGGTGTCTTAACCCGGACAGTTTGGACGCTTAAATCCTGGCTGAAAACAAGTGTTGATTTTAGAGGATCTGTAAATAGATGTGCAGACTATCCCTCAGTCTCCTCTATTTTTCATATACCCTGAAGAGCTTTGGACGACAGTACATTGGGGTTCACTAACCTCCAAGAGAAGGCTTGGCAGTATCCTGAGACCAGTTTTCCTAGGATCTGACTTCTGGCTGAATTGGAATATTGTGCCTACCAACCAACAAAATAGTACAAAGACTAGAAAATTACAACAAACTTCTCCCTCCCCTTGCCCTTCTACACATATCCCCAGTGCTGCTACCCTGGAGTCCGTCAACAAAATTTCTGGAACCGTTTTAGTTGCTGTTTTATGCAGTCAGGGGGTTTGAAACCATGGTTAAAATTGAATCCGGCACATCTCTGAACCCCATGTGCTCTTCCTCCAGCTTCTCCCACCAGATCTTTCCGCTTAGACTCAATTTAATGCCTTCCAGAAATCCACAGACGGAAAAACAGAAGCATAAAGACTGTGGAATCTGGAAACTTTATGTTGGGATCTGAATTTTCCCGGGAACTATGGAGTATTGATTTTTTTAAAAAAAGCAAAACAAAAAGAAGGAGGGCTTTGTAGAAAGCAGAAGAGAGCGAACAAAGGAAATAACGAAATGTTCAGAGAGCTGGAACAATTAGAAATCTTCCCGCCGGCGCGCTTTCGGTTTTCAATCTGGTCCGATCCTCTTGTATAACAATGGCAAGCCGCCCTCAACGCTGGCAAGAGCTGTTCTCAAGACTGCACTGGTCATGTCTGGAAGGGGGAAAGGCGGAAAAGGCTTAGGCAAAGGCGGTGCTAAGCGCCATCGTAAGGTCTTGAGAGATAATATCCAAGGCATCACCAAGCCCGCAATCCGGCGGCTTGCTAGGCGTGGGGGTGTCAAGCGTATCTCCGGCCTCATTTACGAGGAGACCCGCGGTGTGCTGAAGGTATTTCTGGAGAACGTCATTCGGGACGCAGTCACCTACACCGAGCATGCCAAACGGAAGACCGTCACTGCTATGGACGTGGTCTACGCCCTTAAGCGCCAAGGGCGCACCCTGTACGGCTTCGGAGGTTAAGCCTGCTCAACCGCCGTCTTAGCTTTGCGCTTTCACTTCCAAAGGCCCTTTTTAGGGCCAACCATGTCCTCTACAAAAATGAGTTGAGCACTTAGCAAAGTGTAACAACCAACGAAATCGGGAGGTGGGTTTTGTTTAAGTCCACAATCTGAACTGACAATGTGAAGATAGCGTTGCCTAGAAGGTTAAAATCCCTGAGGGCTCAACTTGGTAGCCAAGGATGGCTTGTCATTTGTTCTGGCTTCCCCTCCCCCCCCCCCCCCCCCCCGCCTTACTATTCATCGGGAATGAACGTGCTTTAGACCTAAGGACTACTTTCGAAGCTTGTTTTTATGAAGAGTTGGTTTGGGGGGGGGCCCTCATTTTCCACCACTTCACAAGGGAAGGGGGTTCAAGTCCTTTAGAGCCCATTCACACTGTATAGGTTTTTTTGTAACATGTATACAGTTAACTTGTACAATGTGTATTGTAGCTAGCAAAGCCCAATCCAGTCATCAACCATTTGAAACCAAAGTTAGGGTAGAGATGAGCTCTTTGGAGGTTTAAAAATAAGTGTTTGAAAAGTATTCTTTGATTCTTGTGTTCAACAAAAAGACCCCTTAATTTAGTCAAGAGCCTATGAGACAATCGACTTTCAGTGTGACATTGAAAGGTATACAGTTGGTAGACATTTTAAGCTGCTTCTCTAAAAGTTGAGCAAACTATATAACTTGTTGAAAACAAGTCTTCAAGAAACAGGTGATTCAGATATGTGACTTACTTGTTAGGACCTGTTTTAGCTTAGAATGGGGCATCTGCAGGAACACGCTCACCATCAATATACATGGTGCAGTTTAATTTTGACAAGGCAAAACCAAATTATTCTGTCTATGGGGCAAAATACAGTAAGCCATTCTCTATACTTCCTTTGTCCTAAACTTTCCTGATTTGGATTAAGCATTGAACTATTAACATATGCATGTAAAGTTGTGGGGTTTTGTTTTGTTGTGTGTTTGCTTTTTGTATTATGGACTTAGGATTTTACAGCAAAATTTGGCCTATTTAATTTAGAGAAGAAATTCTGTCATAGCCCAAAAAGATTAATTATTACTTTATTGGCTGCTCTTATTGGCAACAAACTCTTGAGGGTAAACTAGGTTTAAAACATGGTGCTTAGCAATGGAGATGCCAGCAAGGCAAGGGATACAAGATTTGTCCTTCAGGAACTTCCCAAAAAAACAGGGAAGGAAAAAATAAATACACAATACATAAATATATACATATACTTATATACACATAAGAAGTTCAATACAGACAATAATAGCTATAGGAATTCTAATGCTATAGAAGTCACTTGGTGCTGGGAAACGGGAAAGTTCGGACATAGGGAGGTGTTGGGGGGGGGTTGTTTCACTTTCTGAAAAAAGCAGAATGCCTGGCATCCTACTGGAGAAGACAGTAAATGAGGGTGGGAGCAGGAATGGGATGGCAAAAATAACATTTTCGAAGATGTCCTGCTAAGAAATAAGAGGCTTCTATGTTCAAGATACCTCATTTTTCCTTTTAAAATCTCACCAACAACTAACTTATATAGTATCTATATTTCAAATATAACTGTTTTTTTTTTTTTTTTAACTTTAAAGTCAATGCAGAATCCCTCACTGAGATGCTCTAAAGTAGTACACAACATTCTGAAATCAAAGAATTAAAAAAGGTGAGGGGAGTGGAATTGTGTCTCTGGTTGAAGTTAGAGGTTTGGAAAATGTAGTCTCTAACTTAGCAACACAGATCACTTGGGAATCTTTAGAAATACAAAATCCTTGGCCCCAACCCCAGACCTATTGAATGAAAAACCCTGGGGCAGAGTAATTTGCATTTTAATAAGCCATGCACTCCAGGTGATTTTGATAGACATTAACAGTTTTTCTTTAAAACATAAGTAGAATCTGAATATGTTGTTCCAATTTCTTTAACCATAATGTTAAATTTTGCTTTCTTTGAGGAAAAAGGAAACAAGTGGATGATCCTAATACATTTTACGTAGTAAAAAACATTATAGTCCGGCTCGGTGGCCACGCCTATAAACCCAGCAGCCTAGGAGGCTGAGGCTGGAGCATCACAGTTCAAAGCCATCCTCAGCGAAAGTGAGGCGCCGAGAAACTCAGTGAGACCTTGTCTCTAAATAAAATACAAAATAGGGCTGGGGATGTGGCCTAGCTGTCCAGTGCCCCTGAATTCAATCCCCAGTACCGCTGCCTATAAAAAAATTATAGGCAGAATAAAGTAAAATAGACTTCTTTGCCAAAACACTTGGAGAAAACACAAAAGATGAATGTAAAATGTAGTCAGTTTGTTTTACTATTATTGGTTTATACTTTCAATCATACAGAATTGACTTTTGTAATCAATAGATATGGTTTTTTTTTTCTTCTTTCTCCAAGACCCAGGTTTTTTTTTTTAAAGCCATTATTTTATTCATTTATTTATTTATTTAATTTATTTATTTATTTTGCTTTAGTACTAGGGATTGAACCCAGGGGCATTTTACCACTGACCTATGGTCCCAGTCCTTTTGTGTTTTGAGACAGGGTCTAAATTGCTGAGACCTCCAACCTGTAATCCTCCATCCTCAGCCTCCCAGTGGTACATGCTGGGATTACAGGCATGTACCACTATACCTGGCACCACTATACATCTTTTTATATACCCTCTTTAAAATGATTTTAATAGTGACCTCAGCTTTCACTTTATCAATTCCACTAGTGATTATGATATGGCATGACTGAATCCTTTGTTAGCTGTATTAAGCCCCTGAATATTGCCAAGTTACAGAACATGTAATTATGCATCTTTTTGCATTAATAAATGCCTTTTCTCTTAATTATCTCAACTATCTGTAACAGCAAGGATTATAGTGCTATTTTTTAACCATTTGTAACAGTGAAGAACATAAATCTATTTATTTGGTTTGCTAACAAATAATTTCTACCCAAGTGCTCTCTGTGAGCCAGCCCGTGCCTACTCTTTCCCTTCCTGGAGGAATTAAGGACTTCCACCAGAATATATAAACAAAAATGATTATGGAGTTCTTTCTATGGGACTACTTTCTTTACAGTGGTCATAGTGGCACTTGAATGTTCCACTTATTAATAAAATATCACTATTCCAGTTTGAAGGCTTACGTTCCCTTTCTGGGTTCTTTCCTCTGACTAGCAGCAGTATCCTCCCAGACACCCAGGCTAGATAGCTACCCTAAGTCATCTTTCACTATGTTCTTAGTTTCTTCCCTTGAAACTTCTCACTCTGTACTTTTCATTCTAGCTACTAGTGTATTTGTTATTTCTCTACTTGAGCCAAAAGAACTGGCATTTATGTACATATGGATGGATAGAGGAAGAATGTTCACAAAAATTTAAGAATGATTACGGGTGTGGTTTTTTGCTATCTCCATTGAACATTCTAAATTGTTGGCTTTTTAAAAATAAACACAAATATAATCTCCTGCCCCTAAATAATCAGATGGTAGTCTGGATTACATAAATCTTGACAAATACCTTTGCTATAGTTGAATTTTCTTATCTATAATGTTACTGAGAAATCCTGCCTTTCTCATAAGAATATTTAAGGATCAAATGAAAAGATCTATGTGGAAAGAATTGAGGTGAGGCCATGAAGTGACATAGAAACCAAAGATGATGTATTTATTGCCTATTTCACCCAATCTAATTCTTACATGCTATACAATCACTGAGAAAGGGAGTCACTAGAGCTAGAATTTAGAGAGCAAAGCAGACAGCTGGTTGAAGATGGGGTATTGAACAAGTTTGCAAGGTTAGACATTTTCGTACTAAACCAAATATGCATGAAGTTATGAAGAATCCAATAGATTCCCAGCAGACTTGACTATATTTATGAATATTCAGATCCTCAAAACAGCACAAGGTAAATAAATATTGCCCTCATTTTACAAAGGAAGAAACTTTTATGTGGGTTATATAAGTTAGCACTCTCTGATACACCCTGATGCTCCTTTTACTAAAATATTTATCTATTAATAGACTTGTGATATGGATTTAATAGAACTATAAAATATTAGTGCTTAAAAGGACCTAAGAAATCATCTGGTCCAGTTTTCTCAGCACATTTTTCCTCTGGTTTCAGGATAAAACTCTTCTCTCAACCTTCCCATCAGATCCCTTAGTGGTACAAGATGTTCCCCAGAGGCCTGTCCTTGGACTATTACTTCTTATGCAGCTACTTGTTGACAGTTCTACCCTCTTGTGTCCTGAAGTGAACTCTTCAGCAAATCCTCCTTCCAGATCACCCACCCCTCCCTCTCAGGCTTCTTCCCAGGCACTCAGGGAGGTCTAGAATCATCTTTAATTATTTTTTGCCCCAACAACTCCTTTCTACCCTTTTCCCCATCTGGTTCAGGCAAACTTCAACATGCAATAAAGTTGTTTTCCTCCTGTCCTTTTTTGTGGCTGGTTCCCTTGACCTCATGTTTTCTGATAAATCTGTGTGAGAATTTATTTTAGATAAATACCCAGGAGCAGAATTTCTGGTTCCTATGATCTGTGTAGACTTAATGGGCCTAAGAAGTACCAGGTTGTCCTTTAGAATGGCTTCCCTAGTCCACATTCCACAAGCAAGATGCCAAGCATCTAAGTCCTCTTGGCCATCCCTTGGCATTATTCAACTTTCCAATATTTGCTGGACTATTTAGTATAAAGTAATGTCATTATTATTTTAACTTACCTATCCAATTATTAATTTTATAATCATCTCAACATATATATATATATTAGATTTTGTGCTTTCTCTTCTATAATCCACCTGCTATTCATATCCTTTCTCCTATAACGCTTATAGAGTAAGAGCTATCCCCTTCTCAGCTTAGTGACAAGACTCTAAATAAGCTAGCCTCAAAGTCCCCACTACTGAAAACTGATTTATTACTGGTCTTGACCTGTTTTGTGAACTTCTTGCCTCTCATACTTCTCTTTATCTTTCTGGCTTTTCTGCCTCCATTAGACTTCCCCAGTACAAAGTTTTCTTACAAGAAGAGCTCCAGAATTGTTTCCCTTGGAATTTCAGATAAGTCAGTCCTTCACCACTTACCACAGATTGCCATCAATTAATACATTTCTTCTTCTCATAGAACCCAAAGATCTGGTTTCCATTTCTGCAAATTTATATGCCTTCCAGTATGAAGAGACGCTGGAATTACTACTGAACAAAACAATCTATATCTGAGTGATGATTTCATTTTGTTCTTGGTAATTTCTATAATGCAGTGGTTTATAGATGCAGATTGTAACCATTAACAGGTGAGAAAATCAATTTAGTAGAGGGAGTTAGCATCTTTTTTATTTCCCCCATTAAACAAAATAGGATTGAAAATATCAAAGTGTGGCAGGAAAAAAAAAGCATTCTGTACAACTTGTTTCAATTTTAGTTGTGTATGAATGTGCAATAGATAGTAATACAAAATGTATCTCACTGTAATTTGGAGTCAGCAGAAATCGGTTACTGTAAGATGTACAATATCTCTGTGTAACTCTTGTACATATAGTTTCCTGAAACAATCAAATGCAGTTTTTAAAAAAAGCAAAGCTCAAGACCGAAGTTCAAGTTCTACCTCTGCCATCTTTTAGCTTTGTAATCCACATTCTCTCCCTTGCCACATTTAGTTTCTTCATCTATTCAACACAGTGAAAAAAAAAAAGACTTCCTCTCAGTTATTGTGAAACCAAATGAGAGAAAGTGAGTGAAAGATGAGCTATAAGCCACCTAGGAAAACAGGACTCCTTGTATCTAGGTTACGTGGTCTACAAGAGACTGATCATATGTTTAAAAGTATTCAGCAATTTAAAAAGATATATATATATATATATATATATATATATATATATATTTTTTTTTTTTTTTTTTTTGGTATAAGGAATTGAACCTAGGAATGCTTAACCACTGAGCAACATCCCCAGCCCCCCCCCACCCTTTTTTTTGAGACAGGGTCTCCATAAGTTATTTAGGACTTCACTAAATTGCCAAAGCTGGCCTGAAACTTGTGATCCTCCTGCCTCAGCCTCCTGAATTGCTGGTATGACAGGTGTCTGCTACCATCCCTGGCAACACCAATTGTTTCTGTGTCATTCTTTTTTTCCATGACATGATGGTAACTGAGAAATAGATCAATTAATATTAATGTCACTAATATTAATATCAATGTTAATTATGCCATCAATGCCTATATATTAAAACATGTGGAGCTCTGTTCTAAGCATTTGTGTGAACTTCTATCTCTTTTTATCCTCACTGCAATTCTGTGGGTGCAACTGTTATCCAGTTTTACAATGAGGAAACTGAGATCCCAGACTTTTCTCTTTGGAAGCTTTTTCTAAACCGAAGGGGTCTCAGATCTCAGGTCTCAATTCATAGCAGTGAAGTCCTCAAGCTTGTGTTTCCTAACCCCTTTCTCTCCCCTGCCATCTGTTTAGGCTGCTCTCCCAAATATGCAGATTTGAAAGGTATCCATGAGTACAGGCTTTCAGTGACAGAACACAAAATACCATTCTATTCCTGACTGCATATCAACAATGCCATTATGTTTTTGAGATTCAGTCAGTGAGACTTCCCATTTTCAGAGGTGCCTAGACCAGTGAGTTAAAGCAGCGCCATCATGGGGGCAGGTAGAGGATATAGAAGACTGGCACTGACATTCTCAGGTTCCAATGTCTGCTCAGCTTCTCCTGAGATGCTGGGTCCAAAGGTGCACCCAAGTCAGCTCTGAAAGTAACTACTTCTTTAAACTCAAGAGTACAGACACTATCTTGAAGTTCTAAGCAGGGAATGAGGGCATGTAGTCAGGGAACCAGAGGTAGGCTCTAGAAATGGCTGTAATTCTGAAGTAGAAATTTGTGACAATGCATATCAGGGAAGGCTACAGTGCCTACCTACACTGCTTTCCCCTTTCTGCCATATTTGAGACAAAAGAGCAACTTTACAAAATTAAGTTTCTCTGATGCCCTTTCTCTCATCTATTGTACCTCACTTACTGATGATTGCTTTTGACCTGTCAACTGTGCTGAGACAAAATATATGATATATATTATACGTCTTACATATATATTATATATATATATATAATACACACACACACATATATATGCACATATATATATACCCCCACATTCTTCCAGGTGCAATAAGGGAGGAAGATTAAGAAGAGCTGTCATTTCTTTAAATGACAAAAAGAAACTGATTTGGCCTAGGTGGATGGATTTAAGACTAGTGGACTTTGAAACCTTTCTTACTTTTAAAATTATTTTTAAAACATGGATAATTTAAATTAAAATTTTAAATACCAAAACAAAACAGTGTCATATAAGACCACAAGCCTGTGTAGAGTGGACTCTGCAACCCCATACAGATACCCAACCCAGGCTGTGGATTCCCACTTCTCAAATCATCCCTTAGACTGAAAAAAGCCATCCCTAAGACTGAAGGAGGCTTTTCCTAAGGCAGAGAAATACATTCAGCTACCTAAGGACCCTGTTCTGCCCGTTTTCTCTCTCGCAAAAACTTGAGCTTGGGGCTACTTTTCTGCACTTAACTGGGGGAAAAAAAATCTCTTAAAACCTTGAAATTATGTCATCAAATATCTCTGCAGGAAAAATGTAACGGAAATACTGAGTTCAGGAGGAGAATCTAGGCACATCTCAGCTTTCAGAGAACGAAGATAGCTCAGTGGACCTGGGTAGGAAATATTCCAGTTAAAAGGCAGGCTTGAGTTAGGTCACATTCCTTGCCAAGCTGATATTGGCTTAGAAGTGGGTGAAGGTACGGTAAACCTGCCAGGGTCTCAAGCAACCCGTAGCTCTCTCATCAGGACCGCCAACTCACTCAGGCAGAAGGCGGGTGAGACCATGCGGGCTATTTCCGGGAGAGGACCGGCGGTCCAGGACTGCGCCCGCTGAGGCCACTTCCGGCTGAGGGGCCGAGAGGTCGCCGGCTAGGGCCAGTAGAGAGCGGCGCTTCCCTCGCAGGCCAGCCCAACCCCGCCCAGCGGCGGAAGGCTGCGGACCGCGAATTCCGAGCATCCCCTAGTGACTCAATCGCGGGATAAGGTCGTCCGGGACCCGGCCCGCGGCCCTGGGCAACTTGCCATTCCGGGTGGCTACCGATAGCGTAGAGGGTTCCCGGGGAGGGGCGAGTCGCGTAAAACGGACAGGGCAGGGCTGCGGCTGTGGCTGCGACAGGGCGGTGGGGAGCCGCACCAAGAGCTGAACCGCGTGTCCCCGATGACCAGGCGAGCGGCAAGCCCGCTGGACTCTCCGCCTGCTCTGCGACCTTCTTTGCAAAGCTAAAGTAACGCCCCCCCACTCCCCTCGCGCGGGAATACCAGACCGCCCCCCCGGAGAGGGCGGAGGGCAAGCGGTGCGGCTCCTTCCGAGCGCTGCTGTGGGTGGCTCTGAAAAGAGCCTTTGGATGCGATGGAACCCGGAGCCTAGCCAGCGCGTACTTAAGCCCGCTCCCCGCGGATGCGGCGGGCCAGCTGGATGTCCTTGGGCATGATGGTCACGCGCTTGGCGTGGATGGCACAAAGGTTGGTGTCCTCGAACAAGCCCACCAGGTAGGCCTCGCTCGCCTCCTGCAGCGCCATTACCGCCGAGCTCTGGAAACGCAGGTCTGTCTTGAAGTCCTGCGCGATCTCGCGCACCAACCGCTGGAACGGCAGCTTGCGGATCAGCAGCTCAGTGGACTTCTGGTAGCGACGGATCTCGCGCAGGGCCACGGTGCCCGGCCGGTAGCGGTGCGGCTTTTTGACGCCGCCGGTGGCCGGTGCGCTCTTGCGGGCCGCCTTGGTGGCCAGCTGCTTCCGCGGGGCCTTGCCACCGGTCGATTTGCGGGCAGTCTGCTTCGTCCGGGCCATAGCGAAAAGGCACAAATTCTCCGGCGCAGCGGCAGGCACAGTAACCTGGTGCCCGCCGGACTCGGCAGTCTTTATAGGCACAGTCTTTTCCCGATTGGGCGGAAGAAAATTGAAAAGTCCCGCGCTGGCTGTCCGTTGGCTGTGACGTCATCCGCACCAGCTTCACTGATTGGCTTGGGCAGAATCCTGCCTACCACGCACCCCCCCCCACCCCCTCCACCCTCCTCCACGGCCTCACTTTCTCCCTTCCACTTTGCCCGCGGTTTTCCTACCTTGTTTTCTTTCTATCGTTCTCTCTGGGTGACATTCATCTTCGGTCTCTGCTTAGTCAGATGGCTCCTGCACTCTTTGGTCGTTCAGTCCCTTGGAACAGGTTACCGCAACGTCCTCTTCCTTAGGCTATGTGGCTGCCGAGTGGAGCCTCAACTTTTATTTGACCCCCGCCACCCCCCGCCCCAACGCCTTGTCCCGCCTCCACCCTGCTCCCGGGTGGCTTCGTGACGGATCACTCGTCCGCGAGTTCGCGCTTCTCGGGTGGGAGAGTTGTCTGCCCCAGGGGCGCAGGATTCCGCCTCTGGAAGCCTAGGCGGGTACCCGTAGCTCTGTCGCTACTTAAAAAACAAGCAACAACAAACGAAGCCAGCTCAGTGAGGCCAAGATGACCCAGGCCCGCCACGCTTCCCCACAGCAGACAGGACCTGGGCTGGTGACTACGTCCCCCTAGGAACTACTGGTCCTCCTTCAGGGGTCCCGCAAAAGCCTGCGAGAATGTGTTGTGTGGCGTGGGGGGCGGTGTCACTGGGAACTGACGCTCGGCAGAGGGCCGTGGCGTTAGCGTTATTGATCATAGAGTTGCCCGTAGCGCGCGGTGTTTGGTGCCTGTCGTGCTAGGTCCCAAGACTCGGCCCACCGGGCAAGGGCGGGTAGAGATGATACGGCTCCAGTCTCGAGGAGAGGAACGGTTGGGGAGTAGTGTGCACCTGCCTCTTTACCGCGCCCACCTCCCGTCCTCTCCGGACTCCCCGCTTACTACGCTACGGGGTGGGGGTGCGGGGTCGGTTACTGTAACAACTCTTTTTACTTGAAAGTGTGGGTGGCTCTGAAAAGAGCCTTTGATTTCACAGGCACCCCCTTCGGGGCGCGAGGGCTGGGGTGGGCGGCTACCGGACGCCGGCCTCACTTCACTTTCCCTTTGCCTTGTGGTGACTCTCCGTCTTCTTCGGGAGCAACACGGCCTGAATATTGGGTAGGACGCCGCCCTGGGCGATGGTGACTTTACCCAACAGCTTGTTCAACTCCTCGTCGTTGCGGATGGCCAGCTGGAGGTGACGGGGGATGATGCGAGTCTTCTTGTTGTCGCGGGCCGCGTTGCCAGCCAGCTCCAGTATTTCCGCGGTGAGGTACTCGAGCACCGCCGCCATGTAGACTGGCGCGCCGGCCCCCACCCGCTCGGCGTAGTTGCCCTTGCGCAGCAGACGGTGCACCCGCCCCACCGGGAACTGGAGACCGGCGCGGGAGGAGCGCGACTTGGCCTTAGCGCGGGCCTTGCCTCCCTGCTTGCCACGACCGGACATGACAGCGACAGTCAACGCGACCAGCTCCCGCCTGACCACCTGGAAAGTCTCCGCAACCGGCGCCGCTTCTCCCTTTTATAGGCAGAACGGCGATTGTCCACCGAGCGCTCTCATTGGCCAAAGCATAGTTTTGTCCCGATGACCAATAGCGTAGCTCAGTCAGAATCCACTCATTTACATAATCTCGTCCCCCTCGCACTGCCGCCGCTGCGAGCCGGCGAATCACAGCGTGGCGCGATCGCGACCTTAATTTGCGTACAGCCTCTATAAGTACCAGGCCGTTTCCGGTGCGCCCCTGCGCTTCTGTGGTGCTTTTGCCTTCCAGGTCCTCTTGCTGCTTGCGCTTCTTGCTTCTCGCCATGCCGGAGCCGGCCAAGTCCGCTCCGGCTCCCAAGAAAGGCTCCAAGAAAGCCGTCACCAAGGCCCAGAAGAAGGATGGCAAGAAGCGCAAGCGCAGTCGCAAGGAGAGCTACTCCATCTACGTGTACAAGGTGCTGAAGCAGGTCCACCCCGACACCGGCATCTCCTCCAAGGCCATGGGCATCATGAACTCGTTCGTCAACGACATCTTTGAGCGCATCGCGGGCGAAGCATCTCGCCTGGCGCATTACAACAAGCGCTCCACCATCACTTCTCGGGAGATCCAGACGGCAGTGCGCCTGCTGCTGCCGGGCGAGCTGGCCAAACACGCAGTGTCCGAGGGTACCAAGGCCGTCACCAAGTACACCAGTTCCAAGTGAGTCCCCTCTTGGGACGCGCTTGCTTCTAAAGGCTCTTTTCAGAGCCACCTCATCTTCTCAGTGAAAGAAGCTGTTATTTGGCTGATGTCTCGTAGATTTTTACAACAGCTCTTACCCAGACTATCATTCCAGTTCCCTTGTCCTTACCTATTTCTGCCTCAGAAAGAAGGACCCAGTGGGACCAAAGTTTTAGTTTACACATGGTTTACACACAGATGAGCCTCTTCCAGAGTGAAACAGTTTTTGATGCTTACTGATAAGACGGATTTTAGTATACTCAAGGAATGGAGGCGGGAGTGTTAAGCAGTGCTTTTAAGTTGCTGAGACGGGATTTGAATTTGTGATTATCCTGCCTCAGCCTCCTAAGCCCCTGGGATTACAGGTGTGTGCCCTCGGTACCTTGGTTGTGATTGGAGCTAATTGTAAACATCCCCCTTGTCTAAGTTTGGTATTTTGGGTAAATAGAATCAATAGGAGTTTATTGCTCATAAGCAAGACGTAAAACACAGGATAACACAAGGTTTCTGTTAAGGATAGTGGAATTTTTCTAAGATGTTGATATATATATATATACAATTTCCCCATCGTAATGGTTTGGCATTTTACAATCATCGAATAAGGATAAAAAAGGAAGAGGAAGGATTTCAGGAACCTGGGGCCTGATGATAGTCATTTCCATAACACTTCCATAGTTAAAACTAAATCTTAAAAGCACTTGTGCCTTTCTGAAATCATTCTGTTCATCTACCAAAAATAGGAGTGGCACTCAAAATTAAATGTTAAAAAAAGGGAGGCCCACTTGCCTGCACGTGGTGGAGCATGCATGTAATTTCAGTGAGTTTGCAGATTGAGGAAAGCAAAGGATTTGCAAATTTGAGGCCAGCCTCAACAGTTTAGCAGGAACATGGCTCAAACTAAAAACGAACTGGGAATGGGAATGTAGCCCAGTGGTAGAGCATCTTGGGTTTAATCATCTGGGGGGGGGGGAGATGCCCTTTTCATATTTGAGACTCGCTACCTTGTTTCCTAAAACATTTCAAAGGCTCTTGATCCCTGAATCTTTTGAGATGCACAATATACATTATATATTCTTTAAACCCCACATAGTTCCATTGAACTCAAGTCACTTGTGGCAAGAAAGATGAACAACCTAAAGGAGCATATGAGGTGATTCATATGTTTGATAACTAATATATTTGGTTATATAGTTGCCAAATTCCTTGGTAAGAAGTTAACACTTCTCAGTCACCACCCTAGATCCTTTCCCCAGAAATGTTTCTTACATTAAATACAAAATTAACTTCATTTAATATCTTAATTCAGAGTACCAAATATAGCATGTCTTTTTTTTTTTTTTACTTTAAATACATTTTAAAAAGCAGCCACATAAGAACAGAAGATGAAGTTCTAAAATAAAGGCATAAAACTTCCTAGAAAAATTTGTTAGCATAATGCAGCAGTGGCCTAGATTCATCCTCTTGCTTTTGCTCATTTTTAATTTTTTTGTACCTACATAAAATCTCAAATGTTAACTATCTTCAAGCATGATACACTTCCTTTCTCTGCCCCACTTAACTAAAAACAGATAACTTATTTCCTAGTTATTGTGCAAAATCCACCTACCTTCATTAAAACAAAACAAACAAACAAAAATCCCAACACTTAGTCCTCAGGAAATATTTCCTGCTTTTGCTGGTGTCTTTTTTCCCCTCAAAGCTAGGGACTGAACCCACAACCTCCAGCATGCTGCACATACTGTACCACTGAACTATACCCCCAGTCCTAGATTGTGCCTTATGTGGCTATCCTGAGTGATGAGACAGATTGCTGAAACCTGAAATTTTTGGTGAAAGCATGGACATGGAAGTGAGGAGGAAAGGCAATAGGACAGTCTGAGCTCTCAGAGTAGGAAATATATTCATTTTAAGAGGAACTCACAGGATTTGGGGTTAAAAATCTAATATATTAAAGAGTGGTCAACTTTTAGTTCTGGGGACACAGAATATGGGTAAGATAACAAAAAAGAGTTAATCTTGAAAGGTAGAGAGGGACTTAATGTAATTACATTACCCATCTAAACACTATAGTTTCCTGTTCTCACCAAAATTCATAGAGTTGTAAAAGCAAAACTAGCATTTGGTTCACACTCTGTTAAGAATATTTGTGCACATTATTTTCCACAAGGGAGAAGAGAAAAAAAAAAAACAACACTTTGCACATTGACATAAAACAGGAATACAGCAGCAAGCAGAGTAGAAAAATGTTACTCTCCATAGAACTACATTCTAGTTGATGGACAAATGAAAATAAGCAAAGAAATATATAATAATCAAGGGGTGATATGTACTTTGACATTAAAGAGAATTTGAAGTGTAATGGATGTTATAGACCTGGGACCTTCTGAGAAACTGAGGAAGTGTGACTCGTGGGATCAAGTCAGAAAGATTACAGACCTGTCACTCAAAGTAACAGGAATGAGTTTGTTGAAGAGATAGGAAAAGGGAAAGGAGACAATCTCAAGGGAGAGAATGGAGCGTCTCAGAGAGGAGAGGGACAACATGCCTCTCCTGCACTCCTGTTTTATTGGAAATCCCAGAGAATATTCCAGAGAATTCCACCCAAGTCCACTTCTTGACTTTTGACTGACAGCAGGGTGACATCAGACTTTCAAGAATCCACTGCCATGGCAATTCTAGGTCACCTTGGCCCATGCTGACTGGTTCTAATTGGATGCTAACCCATAAATTCTTACAGATTTTATGTTTAGGAGGAACTATCCATATGTCCCAGAGTTTCAGCACCTGGTCACAAAAGTCTCCCCTTCAGGGTAACTTTGATTCCTATTATCAATATTATTTAGGGCTTGCATTCTCCTACAGTGAACAGGTAGTTTGTTGATGAATGTGACATATCCTGTTCACTTAGCCAGGCAGGGTTGCAGGTAAACTGCTTCTTAGAAAAGCATGTGGGGATCAGCACAGTGGGCCCATTTTATGGAATTATTCTCTTAACCTTGTGTTCCCACTAT
This sequence comes from Sciurus vulgaris, assembly GCF_902686455.1. Lineage (NCBI taxonomy): Eukaryota > Metazoa > Chordata > Mammalia > Rodentia > Sciuridae > Sciurus > Sciurus vulgaris. The sequence goes on from NC_136461.1 coordinate 111,277,421, forward strand.
CCTCATCTGTCTGTTCCCTAACATGGGACTGGCAAGTCTGATCAGTTAGTATCATAGAAGAGACCCAAAAGTAAAGTAAGGGAGTGGACTATAGAATATTTTGGGAAAAAGTTTTCTAAGAACAGCAAACAGCAAGTACAAAGGCCATAAGAAAGGCATAAGTTTGGATTCAAAAACAAGCAAGGTAAGCAACATGGCTGAAGCACAGTGAGCAAAAATTGTGGGAAATGACATCAAAGAGATAGGTGAGGGCCAGATTAATACAGGCCATTGACAAGTCTCATAGGCCATTGCAAAGTTTTTGTCTTTTACTTTCAATGAGATGGACTGCTTTTGGACTGGAATCATGACATGAGTTATGTTTCTAAAACTCTCTGGATGCTCTTTTTAAAAACAGACCACAGAAAGCAAACATAGAGGCATGGAGAACTTAACAGTAATATTTCAAAAGAAAGAAGTACTCATGATATACTTCGTTTATTTTATATTGATACATGATAATTATATACAACAATGGGAATCATGCCATATTTTTACGTGCACGTAGCATAATTTGATCAATTTCATTCCTCTCTGTACCTTTCCTTTCCTTCCCTTCCTTACTCCCTCTGGTCTTCTTACTCTACTGTACTAATGCCCTTCTATTTGAATTATTATTTAATTAGTGCATTATATGTAAAAGTTGTATTCATTATGATATATTTGTACATGGACATAGCATAATTTGGTAGATTTTGTTCCCCAGTACTTTCCCTTATCCTTGCCTTCTCCCTCCCTATTGATCTACTCTATTGGTCTCCCTTTGTTTTAGTTAGCTTCTTATTGCTGTGACAAGACCTGACAAGAAAAATGTGGTGGTGGGAGTTTATTTTGGTTTACTGTTTCAGAGATTCAATCCATGGTCAGCTGACTCCATAGACCTTGGCCACATGATAAGGCACATAATCATGGCAGAAAGGTGTGGCTGAGGAAAGCAGCCAAGGACATGGCAAGGATGAAACAGAGCTCCATTCACCAGGGACAAAATATAAACTCTGAAAGCATTCCCCTAGTGATCTACTTCCTCCAGTTATACCCTACCTGCCTATAGTTACCTGCCCAGTTAATCTGTATCAGTGGATTAAGCCACTGATTAGTTTATAGTTCTCATAATCATTTCACCTCTGAAAATTCTTGCATTTTCTCACATGAGATTTTGGGGGACACTTCATATCTAAGCCATTTTCAGTTTCAGTTTTATTTTCATGAGATCCCCTATTTTTTCTCCTCTCTCTGTAGCTTCCACATGTGAGAGAATACATTTGACCCTGACTTTCTCAGTGGCTTATTTCACTTTAGCATGATGTTCTCCATTTACCAGCAATGACAAAATTTCATTCTTTCAAGACATATTTTAAATTAAATTGATTAACTGAGTATAGGTTATGACAAAAAGCAAGGAATCAAGGATTTATTGCAGGTTTTGGGACCAAGTGTTTGGAAAGAGTTTCTGTTTACTTGATATGAGTACAAAACAGGTTTGGAGAGAAAAAAACAAGAGTACTATTTTGAAATAAATTTTTAGACTCCTGCTAGGACTCCAAGTGGAAATATCAAATATCTTATGGGTATATACACACACAAACCCTGAACCATTTGAAAATAACCTGCAAATTGCTGGCACTTCTTCTAAATACTGTGGCATGTCTTTCTTAAAAGGGACATTCTCGTACATTATCATCCATACCCTACATTATCATCCACATTATCATCATTACACCCAACAAATTTAGTATTGATTCAATAATATTAACCAATATACAATTCATATGTGAATTTCTTCACTTGTTTATTTTTCAGTGCTGGGGATCAAACCCAGGGTCTCATACAATTCAAGCGAGCCCTCTACCACTAAGTTATAACCTCAGCATATTTTTTTCTTTTCTTCTTTTGCAGTGTTAGGGATTGAACTCAAGGCCTCATGCATGGTAGGCAAATGCTCTGCCACTGAGCTACATCCCCACATAGCCTTTCCAATTGGGAAGGAGAGAGACAAAAGAAAAATGAAATAAAACCTATATAGCTGTTATATTAGTTTCCTGAGATGACTGTAACAAGTTACTGCAAAGTTGGTGGCTTAAAACAATACACATTCATTTTTCTTAGAGTTCTAGAAGTCACTAGGTAGAAATCAAGGCTGTGCTCCCTCCAGAGACTATACATAAAGGAGACCCTATTCCATGCCTTTTGCATCTTATAGAGGGATATTTCTTGGCTTGTGCTATCTTCAATTCAGGATCATAGCATCTTCAGATCTCTCTCAGCTTCCAACACTTCCTTCCTCCCTTGACCTTCATGTCCCTTATAAGGAATCTGCTGATTACATTTGGGGCCTACCCAGAGAATCCAGAATAATCTCTCAGTCTTAGAGTCATATCTATAAAATTCCTTTGGTCCTGTAAGATAATATTCATAGGTTCTAAGGATCGGTATGGACATATTTGAGGGCTATACTGATCCTACCATAGCTTCAACTACTATTATGGGTTGAACTGTGTCCCCGCAAAAGATATGCTGAGTCTAACCCACAGTGTTTTAGAATGTTGCCTTATTTGTAAATAGGGTCTTGGCAGATGTAATCAAGTTATAATGAGGTTATTGGGGTGAGACCAAATCCATTTTGACTGGTATCCTTATCAGAAGATATTGAGACACACAGGAAGAAGGTTGAGGTAGAGAATGGAGTTATGCTGCCACAAATCAAGGAAAACCTGGGACTACCAGACACTGAAAGACAAGGAAAGATCCTCTCCTAATGGCTTTGGAGGGAGCAGGGTCCTGCCAACAGCTTGATTTTGGACTTCTAGCCTCCAGAACTATGAGAGAACAAATTTCTGTCACTTTAGGCCATCTAGTTTGTAGTACTTCGTTATGGCAGACATAGGCACTTATTATAAGTGCTATTATTTTTTGTAGAATTTAAAAATTTTAAATTTCAGATTTATTTTTAAAATAAATTCCATGATGATAATATTAATCTTTGGTCAAATAGTGATTCTGAACACTTGGATGCTTGATCCAAATGTTTACTTATAGTACGTGTTTTTCCTCATCTCCCCTATTTGATATCTATGAGACCTGTCAACATAAATGTCCTAGCATCATTTTTAAATATAATATAAAATTTTTAAATATAATATAATATAATATAAATTATTTTTAAATATAATATAATATAAAAATATTCTGGGAAATTGTTATTATTCCTAAAATATTTCAAGATTAAAATTAAGTAAGAGATTATCAAACAAGCTGGCTTAATTGGAAGTCTGAAGTTATAGCAGGGCTCTAGGGTTGGCTGAGCTCTCTGAGTGACTCAGTTCTCTGATTCCCCCACATTGCGCCCTCCAGTGCATATTGTCTGTAATCATTCTTGCCTTCAAACCCTTATATTCTGCTGCCTCTTGAAAGCAAAACTTCTTCCCAAAAGATAACAGCATTTTTCACTTTCCTAGAGTTATTCACCTGTTAGTTAATTTCTAAATGTTAAATACTAGTTAGATGGGTGAATAATTGCAGTGGGAAAGAGGACTGGACATGTAAATCAATTAGGCCAACCCAAACAACTGTGGGTAAAAATCTGCTTTCTGGGAAACACACATGACAGTATTATCACAGAAACAATTAGAAAACTAAATGTTGCACGAAAGTGAATAACTGTTATGGTTTGGATATTAGGTATTCCCCCCAAAGATCCTGTTAATGCACAGGTAAAACAATAGGATCATGAGAGAGCTATAACCTAATCAGTCCATCCTAGTTTGAATGGACTGACTGGGTGGCAACTGTACACAGGTAGGACATGGCTGGGAGGAGGTGGGTCACTGGGGTCCTGCCCTGGAAGGGTGCATCTTTCCAATGGCTCCTTCCCCCTATGTGCTCTTTCTCTGTGTTTCCTGATCCTACCATGAGTTGAGCAATTTTTTTCTGTGGGGCCCTTCCCCCATGATCTGCTGCCTCACCTTGGGCCCACAGCAATGGAGTTGGCCACTGCCCCAAATAAACTTTTCCTCCTCTAAGTTGTTCTTATTGGGTGTTTTGGTCACAGTGACTGTTTTAGCTAATTAAAACAAATAACATACCTTACAGGCCTATCATCTCCTGAATTACAGTACATGACAAATAGATAAGAAGAAATAAGATCTAGAAGAATGCATGAAGGTGATACTCATTCCTTCCACTGTGTTCAGAGGCAATTACTTTATTTTTGCTGAGTCCTAGATGCACCTCTCAGTGTCCCAAATGTGCAACTCCTGAATAACACGCAGCTTCTCAAATCTAAATCAGAATTCTGGATTTCCCTTCTGTGCTCCAACCCATACCACCTCCCAGTATTCCATCCTAATAGCACCATTACGTAGCCAGTTTTTCAAGCGAAATCCAAGGAATTTCACTCTTTATTCTCCCAAGCAAAACCTATTTTACCTATAAAATAAAATCTTAAAAATTTTTTTTCAGTTGTTGATGACATAATTTTTTAGTTTTTTTTTTTTTAAGTTATTTATATGTGGTGCTGAGAATTGAACCCAGTGCTTCACACACACCAGGCAAGAGCTCTACCACTGAGCTACATCCCCAATCTCTAAAATAAAGTCTTAATTCCAACATTTCTCTTTCCATTATTACCACTGTACTCCAACACTCTAGTCTACTTAGTGGTTCTCAGTTTGACATGAATCAGGATCATTAAGAGAGCTTGTTATTAAAAAAACACTAAGACCAGCCTATAATCCCAGCAACTCAGGAGGTTAAGGCAGGATGATCACAAGTTCAAGACCAGCCTCAGTAATTTGGTGAGTAACTTAGTGAGAACCTGGCTCAAAATTAAAAAGTAAAAAGGGATGGGTACATGGCTCAGTGGTTAAGCACCCCTGGGTTTAATTCCTTGTACCACCCCCCCCCAAAAAAAAAAAAACCCAAAAACCTATTGAGATCAGAGAATGTTCACGTTTAATAATGCTGATGCTGCTCATCAGGAAACCAGACTTTTAAGAATCACAGCTCTAATCCCAAACACATCAACAAGTTCCTAACTTGCTTCCTTCTTCTACTATGATCAACCAATAATCTCCAAAGTAACCTTTTTTTTTTTTTTTTTTTTTTTTTTTTAAGGCTAAGTTGTTATTTCATTCCCGGCCTAAAGTAGTCCAAGGGTTCTCGAAGCACTGGAATAAACTGTCAAACCAACCAACCTCCTTTGCACAATATTTGACCTTTCTCTTCAAGTGTTCCAAACTCTCAATTGTGAAATCTAGCATATTTTGTTGCCATTGCATAGAATTAACCTTTCTCTCCAAAAACTTTTCAAAGTGGCAGTTGGGGAAAACACTATCATCATAGATGTAACTGTATGAGATAGGTTTTACAGGATATCAAGAGAGAAAGATGTCACTAACTTTACCAGTTACTTCCTAGTTGTCAAAATCAAGCTTTCATCTTCCTCACTAGGGAACCTCCTCCTAAATGCAGTTAAGTTTGTGCTTGTCAACAAAACACATACTCAAAGAATCTTACTATACATAAGAAATTGAAATTATTTTTGTGGTACACACCTCAGAAGCATACGGCGTAGGCAGGCTTGTCGAAGAGCATTTCACTAGGTTGGCACAATTTAAGAGACAAGGTCAAGGAAAGAAACGTTTCAAGACCATATTCCACAATAACTTTCCAAACTGATTGAAAAAACCCACTCTGAAATTCCTCCACAACTAACCAACTATTTCACGGAGGAATAACGGTAAAATTTCCTTTTTGTCACAAGGCAAAAAACGATATTTAGGGCAGCTTCTTTCACAGAGAAGATGAGGTGGCTCTGAAAAGAGCCTTTAGAAGCAAGCGCGTCCCAAGAGGGGACTCACTTGGAACTGGTGTACTTGGTGACGGCCTTGGTACCCTCGGACACTGCGTGTTTGGCCAGCTCGCCCGGCAGCAGCAGGCGCACTGCCGTCTGGATCTCCCGAGAAGTGATGGTGGAGCGCTTGTTGTAATGCGCCAGGCGAGATGCTTCGCCCGCGATGCGCTCAAAGATGTCGTTGACGAACGAGTTCATGATGCCCATGGCCTTGGAGGAGATGCCGGTGTCGGGGTGGACCTGCTTCAGCACCTTGTACACGTAGATGGAGTAGCTCTCCTTGCGACTGCGCTTGCGCTTCTTGCCATCCTTCTTCTGGGCCTTGGTGACGGCTTTCTTGGAGCCTTTCTTGGGAGCCGGAGCGGACTTGGCCGGCTCCGGCATGGCGAGAAGCAAGAAGCGCAAGCAGCAAGAGGACCTGGAAGGCAAAAGCACCACAGAAGCGCAGGGGCGCACCGGAAACGGCCTGGTACTTATAGAGGCTGTACGCAAATTAAGGTCGCGATCGCGCCACGCTGTGATTCGCCGGCTCGCAGCGGCGGCAGTGCGAGGGGGACGAGATTATGTAAATGAGTGGATTCTGACTGAGCTACGCTATTGGTCATCGGGACAAAACTATGCTTTGGCCAATGAGAGCGCTCGGTGGACAATCGCCGTTCTGCCTATAAAAGGGAGAAGCGGCGCCGGTTGCGGAGACTTTCCAGGTGGTCAGGCGGGAGCTGGTCGCGTTGACTGTCGCTGTCATGTCCGGTCGTGGCAAGCAGGGAGGCAAGGCCCGCGCTAAGGCCAAGTCGCGCTCCTCCCGCGCCGGTCTCCAGTTCCCGGTGGGGCGGGTGCACCGTCTGCTGCGCAAGGGCAACTACGCCGAGCGGGTGGGGGCCGGCGCGCCAGTCTACATGGCGGCGGTGCTCGAGTACCTCACCGCGGAAATACTGGAGCTGGCTGGCAACGCGGCCCGCGACAACAAGAAGACTCGCATCATCCCCCGTCACCTCCAGCTGGCCATCCGCAACGACGAGGAGTTGAACAAGCTGTTGGGTAAAGTCACCATCGCCCAGGGCGGCGTCCTACCCAATATTCAGGCCGTGTTGCTCCCGAAGAAGACGGAGAGTCACCACAAGGCAAAGGGAAAGTGAAGTGAGGCCGGCGTCCGGTAGCCGCCCACCCCAGCCCTCGCGCCCCGAAGGGGGTGCCTGTGAAATCAAAGGCTCTTTTCAGAGCCACCCACACTTTCAAGTAAAAAGAGTTGTTACAGTAACCGACCCCGCACCCCCACCCCGTAGCGTAGTAAGCGGGGAGTCCGGAGAGGACGGGAGGTGGGCGCGGTAAAGAGGCAGGTGCACACTACTCCCCAACCGTTCCTCTCCTCGAGACTGGAGCCGTATCATCTCTACCCGCCCTTGCCCGGTGGGCCGAGTCTTGGGACCTAGCACGACAGGCACCAAACACCGCGCGCTACGGGCAACTCTATGATCAATAACGCTAACGCCACGGCCCTCTGCCGAGCGTCAGTTCCCAGTGACACCGCCCCCCACGCCACACAACACATTCTCGCAGGCTTTTGCGGGACCCCTGAAGGAGGACCAGTAGTTCCTAGGGGGACGTAGTCACCAGCCCAGGTCCTGTCTGCTGTGGGGAAGCGTGGCGGGCCTGGGTCATCTTGGCCTCACTGAGCTGGCTTCGTTTGTTGTTGCTTGTTTTTTAAGTAGCGACAGAGCTACGGGTACCCGCCTAGGCTTCCAGAGGCGGAATCCTGCGCCCCTGGGGCAGACAACTCTCCCACCCGAGAAGCGCGAACTCGCGGACGAGTGATCCGTCACGAAGCCACCCGGGAGCAGGGTGGAGGCGGGACAAGGCGTTGGGGCGGGGGGTGGCGGGGGTCAAATAAAAGTTGAGGCTCCACTCGGCAGCCACATAGCCTAAGGAAGAGGACGTTGCGGTAACCTGTTCCAAGGGACTGAACGACCAAAGAGTGCAGGAGCCATCTGACTAAGCAGAGACCGAAGATGAATGTCACCCAGAGAGAACGATAGAAAGAAAACAAGGTAGGAAAACCGCGGGCAAAGTGGAAGGGAGAAAGTGAGGCCGTGGAGGAGGGTGGAGGGGGTGGGGGGGGGGTGCGTGGTAGGCAGGATTCTGCCCAAGCCAATCAGTGAAGCTGGTGCGGATGACGTCACAGCCAACGGACAGCCAGCGCGGGACTTTTCAATTTTCTTCCGCCCAATCGGGAAAAGACTGTGCCTATAAAGACTGCCGAGTCCGGCGGGCACCAGGTTACTGTGCCTGCCGCTGCGCCGGAGAATTTGTGCCTTTTCGCTATGGCCCGGACGAAGCAGACTGCCCGCAAATCGACCGGTGGCAAGGCCCCGCGGAAGCAGCTGGCCACCAAGGCGGCCCGCAAGAGCGCACCGGCCACCGGCGGCGTCAAAAAAGCCGCACCGCTACCGGCCGGGCACCGTGGCCCTGCGCGAGATCCGTCGCTACCAGAAGTCCACTGAGCTGCTGATCCGCAAGCTGCCGTTCCAGCGGTTGGTGCGCGAGATCGCGCAGGACTTCAAGACAGACCTGCGTTTCCAGAGCTCGGCGGTAATGGCGCTGCAGGAGGCGAGCGAGGCCTACCTGGTGGGCTTGTTCGAGGACACCAACCTTTGTGCCATCCACGCCAAGCGCGTGACCATCATGCCCAAGGACATCCAGCTGGCCCGCCGCATCCGCGGGGAGCGGGCTTAAGTACGCGCTGGCTAGGCTCCGGGTTCCATCGCATCCAAAGGCTCTTTTCAGAGCCACCCACAGCAGCGCTCGGAAGGAGCCGCACCGCTTGCCCTCCGCCCTCTCCGGGGGGGCGGTCTGGTATTCCCGCGCGAGGGGAGTGGGGGGGCGTTACTTTAGCTTTGCAAAGAAGGTCGCAGAGCAGGCGGAGAGTCCAGCGGGCTTGCCGCTCGCCTGGTCATCGGGGACACGCGGTTCAGCTCTTGGTGCGGCTCCCCACCGCCCTGTCGCAGCCACAGCCGCAGCCCTGCCCTGTCCGTTTTACGCGACTCGCCCCTCCCCGGGAACCCTCTACGCTATCGGTAGCCACCCGGAATGGCAAGTTGCCCAGGGCCGCGGGCCGGGTCCCGGACGACCTTATCCCGCGATTGAGTCACTAGGGGATGCTCGGAATTCGCGGTCCGCAGCCTTCCGCCGCTGGGCGGGGTTGGGCTGGCCTGCGAGGGAAGCGCCGCCCTCTACTGGCCCTAGCCGGCGACCTCTCGGCCCCTCAGCCGGAAGTGGCCTCAGCGGGCGCAGTCCTGGACCGCCGGTCCTCTCCCGGAAATAGCCCGCATGGTCTCACCCGCCTTCTGCCTGAGTGAGTTGGAGATACTAATGCTTCGCCTGTAGATGTTATTTGATAGGTTAGTTAGTGCTGTCTCTTAAACCTCTCATTATCTCCGCCACCCAAGTCGTATGTTAATTGTTCCTGGGCACACCTGAGGTATTTGAGTTGGGCGTGTTAACTCCTTGGAATTCTCAGCACTTTTTGCTGGGATCTCTGTACGGATTTTTTTCCATACATCAGTTGATCTGTCCCGTATCTTAATTTTCTTTGAGATTGCAATGTGGGTTCCGTGAGCCCCTCGAGCCAGGACCTTACGCCAGCCTGGCTCTGCCAAGCTGAGATCTGCTGCTTGCAGTGTGGGAAGCACGTGCAAAGCTGGTGTTAGCTGCCTCACGAATCAGCAGATCTATGAACTTCGATAAGGACCCTGTTGGCCTGCCCAAGTCACCTGCCTTGGAACTCCGCGCCTAATCGCTTGAGCTGGCCATTGCAGCCCGAGAGTTGCACCCACAGGAGCAAGGGGCTCTGGCCGTTCTCAGAAACCAGCAGCGGTGCAGTTTAAATCTGATTACAAATTAAATCTTTCTTAATTTGTAATCAGAACTTTATGCTGCAGTTTCACTCAGGAAAGGCCCCGGAAGAAAAGAGCATTGCCTTCTAGGAATCCTGCACTGGAGAAACAAGGAAATTCTTCCAAGGATGGTCTCCCACTTTCAGTTCATCTGATGCAATGTTGATTTGTTTTGGTACCAGGGATTGAACATGGGTGCTTAACCACTGAGCCACATCCCTTTTATTTTTTACTTTAGATACGGTCTCCTAAGTTGCTCAGGGCCTTCCTAATTGCTGAGGTTAGCCTTGAATTCACAAGGCTACCACTGCCTCAGCCTCTCGAGCCCCTGCAATCGCTCTGGCTGATAAAGTATGTTTTGATGTTGATATCACAGTCGTCAAAGAAGAAGGAATGGAGCTGACCAGATTTTGTGGAGTTGAGCGTCAGACATGACAACAAGCCATGGGTGGGATAGCGTCTCCCAGAACTGTTCTCACTGAGCACTTAGAACTGATCTAGCTCTCCAGGAGCAGGTGCAAAGGCTCTTAAAGCAGCACCACAGCCCTACCTGAAACACACACACACACACACACACACACACACACACACACACACACACACACACACACACACACACACACACACACACACCAATAAGGGAGATGGTAAGTCGCCTACAAAAGCGAGATGTTCAGGTTTTCCTAATATCTGATGACTTGAAATATTGTAGAGCATGTTGCTTCAAAGCTCAATATCCCAGCAACCAAAATTGCTGCCAAAAGACTGAATTCTACTTTAATGGTGAATACATAGAGGTTTTTTTGTTTTGTTTTGTTTTTTATTTTAATTTATTTTTATTGTAAACAAATGGGATACATATTGTTTCTGTTTGTACATGGAGTAACAGCATACCATTTGTGTAATCATACATTTACATAGGGTAATGATGTTTGATTCATTGTTATTTTTTCTTCCTCCCACCCCTCCCACCCCCCATTATGTGTCATCATCCACTTATCAGCGAGATCATTCGTCCTTTGATTTTTTGAGATTGACTTATCTCACTTAGCATGATATTCTCCAATTTCATCCATTTGCCTGCAAATGCCATAATTTTATTCTTTATAGCTGAGCAATATTCCATTGTTTTGTGTGTGTGTGTGTGTGTGTGTGTGTGTGTGTATACTGTGATATATATATATATATATATATATATATATATATATATCACAGTTTCTTTATCCATTCATCAATTGAAGGACATCTAGGTTGGTTCCACAGTCTAGCTATTGTGAATTGAGCAGCTATGAACATTGACGTGGCTGTATCTCTGTAGTATGCTGATTTTAAGTCCTTTGGGTATAGGCTGAGGAGTGGGATAGCTGGGTCAAATGGTGGTTCCATTCCAAGTTTTCTAAGGAATCTCCACACTGCTTTCCAGAGTAGCTGCACTAATTTGCAGCCCCACCAGCAATGTACGAGTGTACCTTTTTCCCCACATCCTCGCCAACACCTATTGTTGCTTGTATTCTTGATAATCGCCATTCTAATTGGGGTGAGATGGAATCTTAGTGTAGTTTTGATTTGCATTTCTCTTATTACTAAAGATGGTGAACATTTTTTCATATGTTTGTTGATTGCTTGTAGATCTTCTTCTGTGAAGTGTCTGTTCATATCCTTAGCCCATTTGTTGATTGGGTTATTTATAATAGGTTTTGATGAGACACAGTTAACAGCCCAATCTGATGAGAAAGGAAAATTATTAAATTTCTAAAAGAAAATTTTTACTTCAAGAAAATAATTATGATGGATTTACAGATATGGAAGGCTGTCCTCTTGCTGATGTTTTCATTGAATTTAGAGAAAATGTGATCTGACAACAAGGACAATGCCAAATGGTACATTACTGATTTTTGTAGAGCTTTTGGGAGAACTGGAAGAAAACTTCAATTTTTATACAGTTTGTTACAACTTCAGATTAATTTTTTTAAGTTATACAAATTGATACTATTTGCTTACAATTGCCTATAACAACTTAATATAAGTTGAAGTAAATTATAGTCAGGTCACCTAGAAGATTGCTTTTTTAAAAAAATTTTTTGTTACAGTATTATTAATCTGAATTCCTTATATGTATTCCTGGCTATATTTTACTTGATGCCTTTTAAAGGTATAGAGTAAAATAAACACATTCACTCTGGGAAATGTGGATTCAGCAGACTTAGGTGAATATTGGTTTTCCCTTTGGTATCTAAATAAAATTTTATCCATCTATCAGGGGGAAAAAAAAGATCCCAATGCTACTAGGCCAAATAATGACACAGGCAATTCTAGCTAGGAATGAACCAGAGGTAAAGGAAGGAACTGATGTCTCTGGTTCAGCATCCTGCAAAATCACGCAGTGCTGTTTTCCTGGCCTAGGTATAATTGTGGGCAGCAACATGGATGGTAGGCCTGGGCTTCAATGGCCTCCATAACCCAGGCCACTCTCTGAGAGCTAGATCCTAGTGGTATGGCTCCTTGCTTTTGTCCACAGCATGAGAAGACATCTTAAGAAACAGATGAATTCTGTGTAGATATTTGAGAAGTTAGCCAGCCCAAAACCCTCTAAGTTCAAGTTACCAGGCAGCATTGAACCAATGGAAGTCTGTATGTGTCCCTCTCCCCTACCCTGATGGCAACTGCACACCCCAGAAGCTGTAAGGACAAGAAAGCTAAGGGAGAGTTAATTCAGGAAAGAAATCCTGCACCAAGTGAATGGCAGTCAAGGACTAATCCTGTTCAACTAGGGCAGTGAGACAGGACTTTGCAGATCATGTACCATACACTATTCTTAACCCTCTCGATCACTGTTTATTTGTATAAAGCCAGTGTTTCTCCTTTGTCTCAACACAGTTAATAGGTAAAAAGCATTGTAAAATTGACAAGACTTCACAGAGGGGAGTAGAAACAATCAAAAATATTTTTGAAAACTTTTTGCCCTTTAAAGGAGTGTGAAAACAAAGGAAGTAGAGCCTGTGGCCAACTCCTTAGAGGATGTCCCCAGTTTTCAGTCCTTAGTCTTGCAGGGATTTTCAGAACAGGCTCTGTCATAGGCTGAATTATACACCCACCTACTCACCCTTCCATCATTTGTACCTTGAGGCTCCAATCCCAGTACCTCAAAATATGACTATAGTTGGAGATAGGGCCTTTAAAGAAATGATTACATTTAAATGTGGCCATTAGGGTAGGCCCAACACAGACTGACTTGTGTCTTTATAGGAAGAAAGGATTAGAACACAAAGGGGTATGTGAGGTGACCATCTGCAAGCCAAGGAGAGAGGCTAAGAAGAAACCAAACCTCCCTATACACTGTGATTTTGGACTTGTAGCCTCCAGAATAGGGAGAAAATAAATTTCTGTTATTTAAGCCACCTAGCCTGTGGTTTTGTTATGGTAACCTGCTATGGCTTGGATATCATTTGAGATGTGTCTCCCAAAATTTCATGGACCGGAAGTTGTGTCCTCCAAAGGTTCATATTGGACCCAGTATGGACATGTTGAGAGAGGGTGGAGCCTAGTATAGGATAATTAGTTTGTTAGTTATCCTCTCAGTGAGCTGGTTATTATAAGAGTGAGGCCACCCCACACAAATTAGCCCTTCTGCATGTGGTTGATTCCTTTCTGTTTCTCCACAATATTATGACACAGCCAGGATACCAGCACCAGGATGTTTGGGTCCTCCAACCACCAGAATTGTTAATCAAATAAAAATCTTTATAAAGTACCCAACCCCAGGTATTTTGTTATAGCAACAGAAAATGAATGAGCATATAACCCTAACTAATATAGCCCCCATGGTCTCTTTCTAGAGCCTCATTGTCTAAAGGCTTAGACTCAATGAATGGTGGATCTTTGGGACCTGTACTCAATTATAGGCAAAAGCAGCAATGACTTAGAGCTGTGTGGGGATAGCATCTCATTCAATGAAATTTGCTTTCAAAGGTGCGGCCCAAAGTTCTCAGAGGGTGAGTAACTTTCCAGTGTGTTAGAGCCATTAGTGGCTAAGCAGACCCCTGAACATTCCATGTCAGGGCCTTTCCACCCCAAGGATCACTCACTCTGAACCGAAACTAAAGCAGATTTAAAAGCAATATGCACAAATGCATTCTGTCATGTACAACAAATTAGAACAAATTTAAATTTTTTTTTAAAAAGCAAGATGCCAATCAAACTACTAAAGATATCCAAGACCCCCCCTGTGGTTCTGGGTTTTGAGGACAGCCTGTACATGTCATGGCTAAGACAGTTCAAAGGTCCCTAACTTAGTGGCAAGAAATATGCCTTGCCTTTACCCTCCTCACTTTTCTGGCTACTGCTGCCCTCTCTGCTGTGACAGTTGAGTGCTCACTCAGGAGAATCAAACATCACAGGGTCTATAAGGAGCATGATGAAAGAAGTCAGAGAGGGAGGAGCACTGGGTAGTCCCAAGCCTATCCTCTCTTGGCTGGGAGGAGACGATGGAGCCCTCATGCTTAATTTTTTTGGCTTCCTGTCAAAGGTGAGCCTTTGAGGACAGGGCCTTTGTCGCATGTTCTTTCTTCCGTGTGTTATGCTGCATAACACAGGCTCTGGGCTTTGGCCATGAAAGAGTTCCACAGGTTCTCCGTTTGGCTTCACAGGAAGAGGAAACAACAAGGCAGTGTAGGTAACTGCATGTACACTCTCACTTCTGAGGAAGTGCGGCTTAACAGACCCATTCCCTCTCACCCAGCCTGGGGCCAGGCCTTGTCAGGACACTACTGGCTTTACCTATCAGCAGCCATCTTGGGGATTTACCCCACAGTGCCAGGGCAACTGAATCTAGTTCTCACTAGGGTCTGGGAGGAATTCACCAGTGCCTTTCATTGGCAGTTTAATGACAGCACTGAATAGCTTTCTGGTAATAGGACAAAGATGACATTCCTACTACTGTTCTTTGAGGGCCAAACTTACTAATAAGAAAACTTTTGGAATGTTTTTATTGGTTTGAGAATCTAGGGCAAAGTATTACCCAATCTTTTTAATGTCAAAAAAAGTTTGGATAAAAGTTCAAACATTTCAGGTACATAAGGAGTTTCCTACTCTCAGAATAGTCTTAAAATCAAGCAAAAAGCAATGCACAGCCTCTTGAAAATTTTCATGCTATTAGGCCTGCTTCCAGAAAATCTGCCATAGAATTGGTATTAATTGAATTGTAAGCTGGGTCTTTTGATAGAGCTGATGGTGGCCTCAGCTAAGATAGTGGTAGTAGTAGACAAATGAAGTGATGGATGTGAAGGAAATACAGAAGATAGATTTAATAAGATTTGATGATTTAGGCATTTGGAGAAGATGAGAGGAAGGAGCTTATGACCTTAGCAGCTAGGAGATAATGGTAGATTTTATGAAGGTAGGGAATGTAGGGAAAAGAGATTGCTTTTTAAAATCAAGAAAGTGAATAAAGAGCTGGATGCTGTGGCACACACCTGTAATCCCAGGGGCTTGGGAGGCTGACACAGGAGGATTCCAAGTTCAAAGCCAGCCTCAGCAATTTAGCAAGGTCCTAAGCAATTTAGTGAGACCCTGTCTCTAAATAAAATATAAAAAGGGGCTGGTAATGTGGCTCAGTGGTTAAGTACCCCTGGAGTCAATTCCTGGTACCACTTCTCTCCCCACAAAAGATGCATAAAGGCTCTATTGACATTGAAATTGAGGTTCTTATCTAGGTGAACAACCCCTGGAAGTTAGGAATATTAATTTATTAAATAAGAAGACTCAGCTGGAGATATTTGTGGGCAAGCCCTCAATAGATAGATAAGAATAACAGAAGGCAAGGAATTGGATGAGATCTACCCCCAAGTTTCAGAGAAAAGAAAAGGACTGAAGCTGACACCCTGGGCAAGCAGGAATATTGATGGGAGATGAGAGATGAGAATGCCAAGAATCAGAAAGGATAACTGGAAAGGAATGAGGACCACCAGGAGAGAGTATGTTCCCAAGGAGGCAAAGGGCCATGTTGTGTATTGAAATTCACAAGTAACAATAACATGTTTGTTTTGTTTTGTTTTGTTTGGTACCCAGAGATTGAACCCAGGGGCACTTAACCACTGAGCATTCCTAGCACTTTTTCATTTTGAGACAGGGTCTCACCAAGTTGTTGACACTGGCCTTAAACCTGTGATCCTCCTGCCTCAGCCTCCCAAGTTGCTGGGATTACAGGTGTGCACTGCCATACCCAACTTTATTTATGTATGTATGTACTGGGGATTGAACCCAGGACCCCATGCATGCTAGACCTACCACTGAGCTACATCCTCAGTCCTGATGATGCTTTGAATCTTTTCTCTTTTAATCACCATGATAACCGGACAGAATAGGCAGATGTTTTATAATCCTCATTTTGTAAACTAGGAAGCTTTTGAGTATTTTTGTCCAAGTTCCCACAACTATTAAGTGATAGGGCTAGGGATTCTATATGTAGTGCAGGACTCCAAAGTTCATATGTTTAAGCAGAAAACAGCAAGTGAAGAGCTCATATTGGAAGCTCAGAAGTGAAGTGACAACTCAGGTTTAAGGGCTTCCAGCTTCAAGTGACATTTCTCTATCCACTTACCCATTCCCTACCTGACTCCACTACACTTTTTGTCACTCCCCTGCTTTAAAATCTTTCCATGCTCTTTATCCTGTATCTTCATGATGAAATTCATACCCACACATTATAATACTGAAAAGCAGAAACTAAGGACAAGGTTGCAAGTTTGGTTGGAGTCCTAACTCAGCCTTTTACTACCTGCATGACTTTGATAGATGCTTCATTTCACCAGGCCTCAGGTCCTCATCTGTGAAATGGAGATAATGGTATCTGCTTGCTGGTGTTATATGAGCCATTCAAAGAAACAATGCCCATAAAGTGACAAGCACAGTATCTGATCCAAAGTGAACAGTAGGAAAAAAATTAAACACTATTAGTAACTATTCAGAAAAATTAAGACAAAATTATAAAAGTAAATCTTACCACCCCTAAATTGTAGACGTCCCCTGGTTTTTAATTCAGTGTTCATGAGCTATTCCCCTAGCTGCACAAGTTTCTGGCCCTACCTAATGTCTGCAATTCTCAACTATGCCTTGGCAAAAAATTTTTCTGTCCAGACACCTTCCTCTCCTTCAGACACCTACTCTAGTCGTCAGGATTCAGCCTGTGAAGCTTTCCTCGCATGCCCCACTGCACCCCCCACCCCTCAATACCACTCTGATTCCTTCTCAGGCCAACAGACAGCATCCTCAGTTCTAACAAGCGTATCCTCTCCCCTGTTTTAATGGCTTCTCCCAGAATTAACTTATCCTTCCAGGTAGATGCTGAGTTTTTTTAAGGTGAATATTTTGCCTTGTTCATCTCAGTAGATCAGCATCCTGACAGTGCCTAGAACATACTAGTCAGGAAAAACCTGATGAGGGACCTAATTCCACTAGCCTCTGAATGTCACTCAAAAGAACATAATCCCCCAAGCCCTTCCCTGCTCTCCAGAATTTATAGACCAGAAGCAAGTCTGGCCTGTACTCTGGAAGGAACTTCCTCCAGGTTCGCCCAACAGGAAAGCAGATAGTTACCCTGAGCTGTATCCCTTGTCCACAGATGATTAAAGCTCATCATTAACCTGCATGTGGGGCCTTAGCTGAGGGCAGAGTTGCCCACTAGCAACCTTTAATCGGATAAGTGCTTGAAGGGAGAAGATGCTTTGGGAAGAGAGTGCACATTTTTTGGTAGACTAAATAATGGACACCTCCCAACCCCCAGAAGAGATGCATGCCCCAGTCTTTGGAATTTGTGAATGTACATTATACAGTAAAGGAACTTTGCAGATGTGAATAAATCCTTGAGATGGGAAGCTTATTCTGTATATCAGAATAGACCCTAAATGTAATCACAAAGTTTTTATCAGAAAAAGACAAGAGGATCAATGAAGGAGAAGGTGCTGCAATGACAGAAACAGAGATTGGAATGATGTATACAGGAGCCAAAACCTGCCAGCAGTTTCTAGAAAACAAAGAGTCAAGGAATATACTCTCTCCCTGGACCTTCCAGGAGGAACCAGTCCTTCAGGCACTGGGTTTAACCCTGTAAAACTCACTTTGGGCTTCTAACCTCCAAAATTAAAAGATAATAAATTTGAGTTGTTTTGGTTTTTGTTTTATTTTTGTTTTTTGTTTTTCATTTTTTTCTCCCTACCACTGAGGATTTAACCCAGGGGCACTTACCACTGAGCTACATCCCCAGGCCTTTTTATTTTTTATTTTGAAACAGGTCTCACTAAGTTGCTGAAGCTGGCCCCAAACTTGCAATCCATCCTACCTCAGCCTCCTGAATCACTGGGATTATATGTGTACACCATCATGCCAAGCAAATGTGTTGTTTTCAATCACTAAGTTTGTGGTAATCTACTAAAGCAACAGCAGAAAACTAATATGCCATTATTATACTCACAAGAAAATAGTTCTTTTTATGGGGGGGGGTTGTTTTAAATGTGGTCAGAAACAGAGTGTACTTGGAAGGTAGGAGGGAGAGGGGAGAGAGGTGGCAGCAGAGGAGAAAAAAAAAAAAAAAGAACAGTAATAGGAGACTCAGGGTCCACAATAATCCTTTCCTGGACAGACTGAATCCTTCATGGACCTGCCCAGCCTCCCTAACTGGCTCAGTCCAAAATGGCCCAAGGCATCTCCAATCTTTGCAAATGAGACTGAACTCTCCTAGACAATTGTTGACCTCCCCAAACCATGAACTTCCAATGGACTCTTGAGTTCATCCTGGGCAGGAAAGCCAACAGATTGGCTTCAATGTGGGTTTGCAGGAGCAGTGGCAACCGCTTTGTGCTCTTGAGGAAAGTTCATACCCAGACTTCCATAAGGATGTGATGTTAGTTTCCTAGGACTGCTGTTAACAAATTACCACAAATTTGTCAGCTTAAAAAAATATTGACTCATTCTTTTACAATTTTGAAGACCAGAAATCTGAAATCAAGTTACCATGCTCCCTCCAAAGGCTTTAGGGGATAATCCTCCCTTACCTCTTTCAGTTCCTGTTGACTCCTTGGTTTGTGGCACATGAACTCCAATGTCTGCCTCCATCTTCAGACTAACTTCTTCCCTGTGTCTCTGTGGGTCCAAATTCCTTCTCCTTTCTCTTATAAAAATATCAGGCATTGAATTTAAAGCCCACCCTTAGTCCCAGATGATTTTATCTCAAAACCCTTACTAATCACATCTGCAATGACCCTAGTTCAAAATGAAAAAGAAAAAAAAAAAAGGAGAAAATGTCAGGGAACACAGTACAGAAAAGATTTTCAGTAGGTGGGTCACATGATATGAGTTCTGTATGAACAAGGGTGACCTAGGGTAGAGGGTACAAAGGACATCAGAAAGAAGCAGCACCCAAGGCAGGAGGCCAAGTCTCAGGTCTCAGGGACAAAGATGAGGGCACTAAGGAGAACAAGGGAACCAGTCACAGCAACAGGCAAGAGGGAAACTAGATTTTATTGTGTATGGAAGCTCACTTTGAACCTGGAGTGGGGGAAGGGCAGAAAGTGGTTGTTGATGCAAAAAATAATCAAAGATGGCTCTGGTCCTCCCTGCCTGTGTACTACCTTCACCGGAACAAGGAAATCTGGGAGGAGGAGCTGCTGAAAAGATGACTTCAGACCACACTGCGTCAGAACTGGCAAATAACAAGTGGTACTATCTTTCAGGCAGCTGGGGGTGGGACTCTAGATCAGCTGGCTTTTCACCTGCCCAGAGGAGCTAGAAGGAGCTCTTGAGGTCCTTGGGAAGAGCTTCCGAAGAGGTGGCCCCAAAGACAGGTTTCTGAGGAACATCTGCACCATGTAGGAATCTGATGGGGACAGAAAAGTAGAAAAGAAAAGAATTTTATCCTGAAATCAGAAAAAATATTTTAAAAAGGAAATTAATTAGACCAGATGATCTATTTTCCAGCACCAATGGTATTCTATGGTTCTATATGGCAAATATATTGATAGATCCTCAGATTATTTCTAATTTGAAAATATTAGGCTAATAATTCTAGTAAAAGTCAGGAGCTTCACAGTGTATCAGAGACTACCATGTTATTTAAACTACATAAATATCAGTTTCTTCCTTTGTAAAATGGGGATGATATTTACCTTTGGAGAGTTGCTCAGAAGCAATGTGCTGTACTGGAAGGAAATTTCCAAGTTATCTGACATGTTTGAACCTCAATATTCTCAACTGTAAAATAAGAATCATAACATTGACTTTTCCGAGTTTGCTCTGAGGATGTGAAATGTTTATAGCACTTGGCACACTGAAGGCTTTCAGTGCCTAGGGATTTTTTTCTTTTTACTCCTTCATTTAAAGTTAGTTTAAATCACCAAAAAGTGTCTGACTTAAGCCCAAATAATCCTTTTTGTTCCTGAAATAGAAAGAATTCTAAGAGGGCCCTTTTGTGATTGCTGACCCAGGGGATCCTTTGGCCCCTGGAAGCCCCTTCCCTTCCTTTGTGTAGAAGCAGAACCAGGGCTTCACATCCAATAAATAATAATAATAATAATAAATAAAAAGAGAGAGCAGAAGAAGAAGAAAGAAGATGAAGATGATAGCTGGCACAATGGGGGTGCATGCCTGTAATCCCAGTGACTCTGGAGACTGAGGCAGGAAGATCAGTAGTTCAAGTCTAGCCTCAACAACAACTTAATGAGCTCCTGTCTCAAAAAAAAAAATTAAAAGTACTGAGGATATAGTACAGTGGTAAAGCATCCCTGGGTTCAATACCAAAAGATAAGATAAAATAAAATAAATATATACATATATATATGAATGTCAAAGTTGAGCTAGTAAAAAGACACACCCTGACAGGTTATCCTCAGTGATTTAGATAATTGAAACAACAGGGATATGTGTTGCAGGCCTTTAGAAGCAAATATTCATGTTTAACCTGCCTGCAGAGAGGAGCAGCCTGTACAACAGAGGGTCTCAAGTCTATAACCACAAGGAATCTGCCAGCAATCTGAATGAACTGCTTCAGTTGACAAATCAATCTCAGTCCTATGAAAAACTCCCAACTATGCCTTGCCCAGACCAACAGAAGCTATGGGATAATAAATTAGTATTGTCAACTGGGCACAGTGGCACCACCTATAATCTCAATGACTTAGGAGGCTGAAACAGGATTCCAAGTTTGAGACCAGCCTGGGCAACTTAGTGAGACCCTGCCTCAAAATTAAAAATAAAAAAGAACTAGGGATATAACTCAGTGGTAAGGTGACCTCGGGTTCAATATCCAGTACCACCAAAAAAAAAAAAAAAAAAAAAAAAACCATATTAATATAATTTTATATATAAATATATATAAATGAATATTGTCTTAATCCACTAAATTTGTGGTAAATTTTTACACAAACTAATAGAAAAGTAATATAGCTCTTTTGCCTCCATTCAAACCATGGCTTTTTAATATCTTCTTTCTTCCTGCAGTCTCTATTCTTGTCTGAGACCTAATTATGAGTCACATTGGCCTCCCCACTGGTATCTAGTTTCCTATGTTCTCCTTCTTCAACTAATCTGCACATCTCATCTCAGTCAGACTAACCTTCTCAAAATATTGCCCTTGACTTGCTCAAGAACATATACTAACTCTCCTAGGGTTGGTTTATCAACTCGAATCTCTACTACCTGGTTTCACATTCCTCAGTGACCCAGTCCTTAGAGCCTGTCTGTCTCTCCTGGCCTGTCTAATGACCAAACCTGTCACATAGGCCTCATTAGTGAAGTTGACTACTTAAGAAAATCACTGAGAATTTCTTCTTCAGAGTAGTAACTCATGACTTTAAGTGATTTTTTTTTTTTTTTTTTTTTTAAAGTAGGACCAGGAATAATGATGTCCCAATGCCAGACCTATGGATCAGACCATAAACCCCAGGGACTTGGGGAGTTTTTGTTGTTGTTATTGTTACCCTTAGTTTAAGTTGATTGCTGTTTGCATTGTTGAAGTTTTTAAAGCTGTTTTTCAGAATTAACTAAAATGTATTGAGGGTCTACTAGGTGCTAGACACTAGGATAGATACTAAGAAGTACATTATTTTCATGAATGATATCCTTGCAGCACTAGGGTTTTTTATTTTATTTTATTATTTGGGGGGTGTGGTGTACCAGGGATTGAACTCAGGGGTACCCAACCACTGAGCCACACCCCCATCCCTATTTTGTATTTTCATTTAGAGACAGGGTCTCACTGAGTTCCTTAGTGCCTCGTTAAGTTGCTGAGGCTGGCTTTGAATTCATGACCCTCCTCTCCTGTCTCAGCCTCCCAAGCCTCTGGGATTACAGGTGTGTGCCACCGTGCCCAGCTATTTTTTGTGATGCTGGGGATTGAACCCAGTGCCTGTGCGTGCGAGGCAAGTGCTCTACCAGCTGAGCTATATCCCCAACCCTATTTTATTCTTTAAGTGATCATTAATCCCATTGCCCACATAACCTTTACTGACTTTTTTGTTTGTCTGTTTGTTTGTTACTGGGAATGAACCCAAGGGTACTTAACCACTGAGCCACATCCCTAGCCCTTTTTATTTTTTTTACTTTAAGACAAGATCTTGCTAAGTTGTTCAGTGCCTTGATAAATTGCTGAAGCTGGCTTTGAATTTGCAATCCCCCTGCCTTAGCCCCTGAGCCTCTGGGATTACAGTCTCGTGCCCAGTTGCTAACAATATTTTTTAAAAAGTGCACATCGATTGTAAATTCAAAGATTACTGAAAGATAGAAGGAGAAAAAGTAAAAATCTCCCTGTGGCCCAACAAAATTCTTCTATTTTAAGAGTAGCTACTATTATTAGTTTTGGTATGTAGAATTCCAAGAAAATGTTTTATTAATACCATCCACACCAGTACACACACATTCTTTTTTTATACACCAAAAGGAACCCTACCACTTTATTGCCCTCTTCTAATGGATATATAAATAATTTCTAGATGTTGACTTTTAAAAATAATACTTCTTTCTATTTATTGAAGTATTCTACCTAATACATGCAGAAGCATACAATATCATCTGAGCAAAGAATATCATTTTGCAATCT
The DNA here is from genome assembly GCF_902686455.1 of Sciurus vulgaris. Lineage (NCBI taxonomy): Eukaryota > Metazoa > Chordata > Mammalia > Rodentia > Sciuridae > Sciurus > Sciurus vulgaris. Next base: position 111,300,285 of record NC_136461.1, read on the forward strand.
CTAATAGATTAACAGATCTAAGCATTGAGAATCAACAGCTCCTGTTATCACAAAAGGAAAAGCAACCAGACATTCAGTGTCTCCTAACAGTGGGGAAACTCCTGCATCAGCCTCCTGAGTTGCTGGGATTACAGGTGTAGTGTCACTGTGCCCAGTTGAAAATGTATTTTTAAAATGTATTCATATATATATATATATATATATATATATATATATATATATATATATATAAAACCACCTATGAAGGAGTCTTACCATGAGGTGAAAAAGTGAACTTAATCCAATCAAACCTCTAACCACAAATTTACAGGAAATTCAGAGAACAGAGATACACAGATCAGGATAAACTACGTTATGGGGAAGCAATCAGCAAAATCCAGGTTGAGAAAATGCTGGAAAACAACCCAGTTTCTTCAAAAAAACTACAAGGAAAAAAAAAAGAGAGAGAGAGAGAGAGAGAGATGGATGGGAAATATTAAAGAGAGTTAAAGACAGTATCAATCAATCATAGTACATAGATCTTTTTTGGATTCAGAATCCAAGTGTTTTTTTAAAGATATGACATTTAAACTGTAAGTCCTTACGAACTTCAATGTATGAAATAATCTAAAAAAAAATAAAATAAAATTTCCTTTGCCTCAGGAAAAAAAATATGATACATAGATTGACATTGAAATTTTGAAAGCTAACTGGATATAGCTATCCAGTTCACTAGAGTGAATTAAGGAATTACTATTGTTTTAGTTGTGATTTAGTACAATGATGCTTTTAGAGATACAAAAGGAAACATTTATAGGTGAAACAATAATGATGTTTGAGATTTTATTCAAAATGTTACAGGATGGTTGAGTTACTAATTGTTGAAACTAGATAATGAATATAATGACCTCTGTTTGTATATATGTTTGAATTTCAGCTTTACCGCTGAGACATCTCCAGCCCTCCTATTTTTTCAATTTTGAGATAGTGTCTTACTAAGTTTCTGAGGGTCTCACCAAGTTGCTGAGGTTGGCCTTGAACTTGGAATCCTCCTGCATCGGCCTCCTGAGTTGCTGGAATTACAGGTGTAGTGTCACTGTGCCTAGCTGAAAATGTATTTTTAAAATGTATTCTTTTTTTTTTTTTTTTTTTCCTTATCTGAACTTTAGGGTAATTTATTACAAAACAGAGGCTCCCTGATATGTGTGGTTTTTTTTTTTTTTTCTTTTTTTTTTTTTGGTTAGTCTTTTTTTTTTTTTTTTAACAGACTGCATTTCAACTCATTGTATACAAATGGGATACAACTTTTCATTTCTATGGTTGCACACAATGTAGATACACACCTTCATGTAATCATACATGTATATAGGGTAATAATGTCTATAAAATATATTCTTTTAAAATAAAGCTGTTATTTAACATTCCTGAACAAGTATCTTAGAGTTCTTCACTTAAGGGATTTTGTTTTTAATTTATATATAAAAAAGGAATTTTGATTGTTATTGCTAAATTACCCACAAAAAAATTTACATTAAATTTTTCTACTGAACCAGTCTAGTTCCCTAATCCTATCCAACACTGAGTAAAATTTTACATTTGGCCAATTTGATCATGAATTTCACATTTTCTTTCAGAATCTTATGGTATCCCTCACAGCAAAATATTGGACTGGGGATATAGCTCAAAGGTAAAGTGCCCCTGGGTTCAATCCCCAGTACCAAAAAAAAAGTGGGGGGTTGTCCCCTAACATCTCATCATGTTTCCTCCTATCAGACAGTGTGTCCTTTCCAGCCCATCACAGTCCCTGCTTTACTCTGGTTTCTGAAGTTCCTTCTATCTCCTGAGCACTCTTTTTCACTACCTTACTGGCCTTCTCAGGACTCATCCTTAAAGTTCCTTCCTTGAGGAGACCTTCCTGCTTCCACCAATGTTAAGAGCACACTTAGTTCTATCTTAATACTTGTCACAGTTTCTTATACTCATGAGCTTAGTATTTGTCTCCCCTTTTAGCCACTAAAAAAAGTTTATGAAGGCAGAAGCCACTCTGTTCTGTTCAACTTTGTATCTTCACTACCCAGCAGATTGCCTACCTTCTAACAGACACTCAAGAAATTTTTTTTTGTTTTATGCGGTACTGGGTATTGAACCCAGGGGCACTTAACCACTGAGCCACATCCTCAGTCCCCCCCCACCACCTTTTTTTTTTTTTTTTTTGGTATTTTATTTAGAGAAAGGGTCCCACTGAGTTGCTTAGGGCCTGGATAAGTTGCTGAGTTTGGCTTTGAACTCAACATCCTCCTGCCTCAGCTTCCTGAGCCACTGGGAATACAGGCATGTCCCCCCAAGTCTGACTCCTTTTTATATTTTTATCTTGAGACAAGGTCCCTCTAAGTTACCCAGCCTGACCCCACACTTGTTATTGTCCTTCCTCAGCCTCCCAAATCTCTGCGATTACAGGGACGCACCATAGTGCCTAGCTTTTTTTAAAGGAAAACCCTCCCCAACACCACCACCACCACACCCTCCTTAACCCCATCCCACAGAGGAATTGAATCCAAGTGCAATTATATCATTGAAATAAATTCCCAGCCTTTTAAAACTTTTTTCTTTTATTTTAAGACAGCGTCTAGCTAAATTACCCAGCCTGGCCTCAAATATGATCCTTTGGCCTCAGTTTCCCTAGTAGCTGGAACTAAAGATGCACACCACCACATCTGGCTAAATTATTGAGTGAAGCAATGAATTAATGATACCATACCTGACAATGCTTCAGAGTCTAAGAGGAATTGGCCCTAGAGTGACTTTCTTATAGAACTTAATAATATTAACAAGTACTTAAAAGACATAAAAGTAGGTCCAGATTTCTAATCATAAATATTAAATCAACAATTAATCCTACTCTCCCTAGTCACAAGAGCAGACTCTCAGTTAAGGATCAGACAGAGCTGCCCCTTTGGTCTACTCCTGTGCCAGAATTACTGAAGAGCCATATGTCCCTCTTAAAGGCACAGGACTTCGCAAATCAAATGGTGAACCCAAATATGATAAGAGAATTTTTTTTTCTTTTGAAAGCCAAGCTGAGGCATGAAAAAGGCCACTGGAGTTTTGTGAAGGTGGTGGGGAGGAGTAATGAGATCAGATCTGTTCTATAGATTACTCTCACAGCAGGATGTTGGATGGAAGATAGCAGTTTTGAGCCTAGGAAAATGAAGGTGAAATCTTACCATTTCCCAGCTGAATAGAAAAGGTATGTGTATATGTCTCATCCCTAGCATCTGAGTGCCTTCTCAACCAAGGGAGGAAAGTTTATTAGGTTCCTCTGCAGAACCACAAAGTAGGAGTACATTTAAAATTGCAGGAAGGACTAAAAATAACCCACTGTCCATCAACAGATGAATGAATTAACAATTATAGCATAATCATACAATGGAATATTACCCAGGCCCCCCCCAAAAAGAGTACTGATATGTGCAAAAATATGAATAAATCTAAAAATAATTACGTTAAAGAAGCCAGTTACAAAGAATATATGCTGTATGGAACTACTTATACAAATTCTAGAAAATGCAAACTAATGACATAAAGCAAATCAGTGGTCATCTAGGACAGGGATGTGGACAAAGGAATGGGGCAATTAGGAAACTGAAGGGTGATGATATGTTCATATTTTTGATGTGATGATGTTTATGTAGGTACCTTTATGTGTCAAAATTTAGCAAACTATGTGAAATATGTGCAGTTTATCATATGCCAATGATACCTCAGTATAGTTTTGTTTTATTTTTTGATAGAGAAATGACATAAGAGATGGCATTTGAGCTAGACTCTGGAAAATTTGCTCTTGACTTAAAACTCTGGCAGAACCAGAGGAATAGGCAGTTCAGTACATAATTGGGAAAGAAACAAATGGGTATAGAGGAAGAAAATAGACCATGTTGACTAGAGCAGAAAACCTATACAGCAGAGCAGTAGGAGATAAATCTGTAAAAGAAGGAAGAGGCAGATTATTGGAGGGCTTGATCATTAAGCTTTTAAAAAGTGTGTTGGATTGTAGTTCCACCTCTTGCTGAATGATACTGGACAAGTCACTTAACCTTTCTGAGACTCAGTTTACTTTATCTGCAAAATAAAGATGATAATAATGGGACCTATCTTAAAAGTTGGCTGTGCAGATTAAATGAGACAATGAATCTAAGCCAGTTGGCAGAGGACTAGGTAAATGATTAAGTGCTCAATAAGTGGAAGCTATTATTAGAACAATTATTATTATTAACCCTACAAGCAAACATTTAAAGATGTCTGAGAACAAAGTGCTCAAAAAGTTTCATTACAAGAACTAATCTCACCATTATTGATCACTTGGCCTCCAGAAATAAAATACCAAGTTCTCTCACCACTTCCTCCTTCCTTGCTCTGTAACTTCCTTATTAGTGAGCATCATTCCCAGAAGGAGCCCCAAACTAGCAACTAAAGGTCTCTCATGCTAGTCGAAGGATCACAACTGAGGAGTCCCCCACTGCCACCCACACACTGTGTGGATAAGCTAAACTAAGTTGAGCTATGATCTCTGGGAAGGAGAATCAGAGTCCTCCAATACTACTTTCAAGGTCAGCTACCACCACCCCAGATTTATATCCAGGGTGCATTCTGAAGAGAATAGAGCAGGTGATGTTTCTTTTCATTTTAAAGCATAGATATGTCCCCAAAAAATCCAGGGAGGTATCCAGGTTTTGAGTAGCCCTACTTCCTCAAGTCCCTTAAAGAACTAAACAGGGATCTTATTCTCTGAAGAATTTATGAGGAAAGACCTCTCTCTATCTCAGTTTCATTATCTATAAAATGGAAGGCATAAAGGTACTTCATGAGGTTCTTTCTGAAGATTAAATGAGCCAATAGGTATAAAGGGCCTATGGAACACTACCTGGCACATTGCATGTGTTTAATATGTGTTAGCTACACTTTTATTAAAGGACTTTATTTCTTCCATCTATTTGTAATGCTTCTTATTTAAGGTCATATATTTCTTAGTCATTAAGCATTAACAGTGAACTTGTAATAGACTATTTCAACCCCAGTATACACCTAGAGTAGAAGTTTGACTGATGGCTTATAAATATTCATCCTCCAGGTCAGAGACACCCAGCTTGTCCCAGACCCAACCACAAGTGGTAGTATCTGTTAATTTCATTTATTGAAAAAATAAATTGCAGACAAAGCCTTTAGATTAATTGGTAACTTTATTAATAACTGTAGCATCTACATACATTTGAAAACACAAGTAGGAAACATGCCATATATTCAGTCTGTGTTAATGACTGGAGCTCCTTTGGATTCATGAAATCCCTGCAATCAACTCCAGAAGCTCTTAGCCAAGAATCAGATTTGAGTAAATGATCAGACCTTAGTGTCTTCATTCACAAAATCAAGGTTGGACAGAAAGGCTAAATATTCTGTAATTCCACAAAATAAAACTAAAAAGCAATTGTCCTCACATAGGAGGATACAATAGTAGTGTTAGTTACATGAGTAGTGACCCAATCACGTAGCTTTCTCTCAACCTCATCTATAAGAAAGATATTAATTTTGTTGTCCCACCTATCTTGAAAAGTCTTCTGAAAAGCAAATGAGGTGGCAACTGTAAATTAAAACCTCACTCAGAGGGGAACAGAAAATCCGGATTGGGGAAATGCAGGGGTAGGGGTAGGGGATGAAAAAGAAGGCTCTTTACAATGACCAATGTTCTGATTTCAATGAAAATCCAAATGGTTACACTAAATTGTCAAGCATAAAGGCAGAACCTATGGCCACCTCTTTCACAAAAAGAGAATCTTAATATGGCCCCCCTCCCAGTTGTTGCAGTGATTAAGGACAGATTTGGGAAAGGAGCAAAAGTATTTCCATTTTCATCCTGTCTTTACTCATGTCTAATGGAAAAGAACAGCGCCCATCCACCCACAGAAGGGGTGAGGTAGAAAAATTAATCTAATAAATATTAATTCAGTAAGTAGTATTTGTCCTCTATGTGCCAGGCACTGATTGGCACTTCAGACATAGTGGGAAATCAGACCAAACAAAGCCTGTCAAGGAGTAAGGAGAATGATCATAAACGAGAGCAATTGAACCAATTTCAGACAGCTCGTGAGGAGGAAGACAAAACAGCCAAGCAGGAAAAAGATGAGCAAATTCCTGAGTATTTGGCTTGGAAAGGTATATTCGAGGTGACTTTTGAGCCCAGATCTAAATTACCAGTGCCTTGCACTGACCTGGAAGCACGTCATTCCAAGAACAGATCAGTAAATTAGCAAAAATTGATCCACAAATCCAAAAAGAGGGATTTCAAACCCCAAGGGGGAGTGGTAACTGAAGTCTACAAATTCCGCTGCAGCGCGAAATTTTAAATATTCATGTCGCCCAATCAGGAAAAGGTTAGGGTTCGGCTCCGCAGGCTCCACCCTAAGTACACAAAACCGCTGGCATACACAGGACACACGGCGGGGTCGAACTGGTGTCTGGACACACAAGCTGCTGCTAGGCTTCAATCATACGGAGCTGTCGCGAGTGTTCGCTGGAGTCTGGTTTGTGTCCTGGGCTACTCTTAAAAACAATGGCTGAAGGAATCATTTTGTTTTAGGACAATAAACATACCCAACAAAGCCGCCAGAACAACGGTCTGGGTGCGGAGAAAGGAGATTCCCAGTATCTCAGTTTAGTAAGATTGACTGAGAGAGCTAAGCAGCGTACTAGGAGTAATGACGCGCTTCAGACTCAAAAGCAAATCGTCACGCACCGGGAACCTCAAAAAGGTTACAAAAGCTTAAAAACCACTTGTGCCATCTCCTAGAACCTGTAGAATAACTTACTCTGAGAAGTAACTACGATAATGCAAGTGAACAAAGCTCTTTTCTGGTGATTAGATGGGTGGCTCTTAAAAGAGCCTTTGGAGAAAAGCGGCAGGAGAGCGCCAAGTCCGGGCAGGACTCATTTGGAGCTGGTGTACTTGGTGACCGCCTTGGTGCCCTCAGACACTGCGTGCTTGGCCAACTCGCCCGGCAGCAGCAGGCGCACTGCCGTCTGGATCTCCCGAGAAGTGATGGTGGAACGCTTGTTGTAATGCGCCAGGCGGGATGCTTCGCCAGCAATGCGCTCAAAGATGTCGTTGACGAAGGAGTTCATGATGCCCATGGCCTTGGACGAGATGCCGGTGTCAGGGTGGACCTGCTTCAACACCTTGTACACGTAGATGGAGTAACTCTCCTTGCGGCTGCGCTTTCGTTTTTTGCCATCTTTCTTCTGGGCTTTGGTAACAGCTTTCTTGGAGCCCTTCTTGGGAGCCGGAGCGGACTTAGCCGGTTCAGGCATGGCAAAACACAATACCAACAAGGCTTAGTAAAGGAAAGAATTAAGTGGATGGGCGGGCCTGATCCTTTTATAACCACCTTATGCAAATTAAGGCTCAAAAAGTCCTTCATTTTCATTGGTCCATGTAGGGACCTTGCGTTTTCGGCAAAACCTACGTAACAATAACGACTCTGGATTTCATTGGCCATTTCTGGAGCCAAATTAGGACCAATGAAAACCTCGCTCCTGACCCCACCCCTAGGAAAGCTTATAAAGGCTTTCTTCTTGGTGCTCTCTCAATCTTGTTTTGTTGAGAAATTCTACGATTTTGCTGTTTTTAAACGTATTTTTTAGTCATGTCTGGTCGCGGAAAGCAGGGAGGTAAGGCCCGCGCTAAGGCTAAGTCCCGCTCATCCCGGGCGGGCCTCCAATTCCCGGTGGGGCGCGTACACCGTCTGCTGCGCAAAGGCAACTACGCCGAGCGGGTGGGGGCCGGCGCGCCAGTCTACATGGCGGCGGTGCTCGAGTATCTGACGGCCGAAATCCTGGAGCTGGCCGGCAATGCGGCCCGTGACAACAAGAAAACACGCATCATCCCCCGTCACCTCCAGCTGGCCATCCGCAACGACGAGGAGCTGAACAAGCTGTTGGGCAAAGTCACCATCGCCCAGGGTGGCGTTCTGCCCAATATCCAGGCCGTTCTATTACCAAAGAAAACTGAAAGCCACAAAGCCAAAAGCAAATAAATCCTGACAAACTAAAACCAAAGACCAAAGGCTCTTTTTAGAGCCACCCAAGTTTTCAAAAAAAGAGCTAATGCGCTACTTGTGATCAGCCCTTCATTTGACACTTTGGTGGCTCTTAAAAGAGCCTTTTGGGTGAGGGAGTGGTATCAAGATCTAGTTACTTGTTCTTGCCAGGCTTGTGACTCTCCGTTTTCTTAGGCAATAAGACAGCCTGGATATTAGGCAAAACACCGCCCTGAGCAATGGTGACACCTCCGAGTAACTTGTTGAGCTCTTCGTCATTTCTCACGGCTAGCTGCAAATGGCGAGGGATAATGCGAGTCTTCTTGTTGTCACGCGCCGCATTGCCCGCCAGCTCCAGTATTTCCGCAGTTAGGTATTCGAGGACTGCCGCCAGGTACACTGGAGCGCCGGCCCCCACCCGCTCCGCGTAGTTGCCTTTGCGCAGCAGGCGGTGAACCCGCCCCACCGGGAACTGAAGGCCGGCGCGGGACGAGCGCGACTTGGCCTTGGCTCGAGCTTTGCCTCCTTGCTTTCCGCGTCCTGACATTACGGCTAAAAACGCAGTTACAGCTTCTTTTTCAAGGAGAAGGATGAGGAAAGGATAACCAATTTGATGTAATTTATAAGAGCTATCGGGAGGGGTGAAGTGAAGTAGTTTGATTGGCTACAAAGGGAGCCGGCTCAAACAGCCAATAGGAAAGCAGAAAACAGACTTCTGGTTTGCAACAAGGAAATGACGGATTTTGTAAGTACCTACCAATCGCTGAGAGCCACATTAAGTCCCCTTATTTGCATACCAGGATTTTTAAAGAGAAGGGTTTCAAACAAAAACCATTCTTTTATTAGAGTGTCAATTTGTCGGGTTGTTGTTCCTTGTTTAGAGTAGGGAAATCCCAAAAAGGAACCTAAATAATGCAGAAGCCCTCAAGTAGACGGATAATTACTCCACTATGGAATTCCGCAGTTATCCCCTTGAACTGTAAACTACCGTCCACTTCTCACCCTTTGTCTCGTCACAGCCAGACTCCCTTAAAGAATTAACTACCAAGGCTGTGTCCTTCCTTTGCCCTCAGTTTGGCGGGTGGCTTCGCCCCGCCCCCACATCCCTGCGCTTTTGGAATGGTTTGACCAAGGGCTAGAATGCTATCCTTCTCTTGACCTCCAGGAGGCATCCGTAACACTTCGAAACTTGGTCGCTTGGTTTTTAAAATGTCGCCCTTCGTTTTTCTTACCTTGTTTCTGTTCCTCTGCCTATCCCTACGTCTGCGAGTGACTGTCTCCCTACCCCCAACTATTCATTTTTCCGGACTGACTTGCCCACTTTCGGTGCTTTCAAAGAGTATCCAGATTGGTTTCAGGAGCTCAGACCCTGATACCTAACAGCTTAGATACCTCAACCTGATTGTCCCAAGCAAGCACCAGAACCGGAACTCATGCAAACAACCCTCACCCTTTTTGTCCTCTTTCCCTGAATTACACCAACGAAATTCTGGGGACTGAGACAGAAAGACCATCCACAGACAATAGGAGAGGGTCTCGGAGAAGAAAAGGAGGAAGAAAGGATTGGGAAATCAAGCTTCCGACCCCAGCTACTACTACCACAAGAACAGTTGCTTAAGTAACCCCTCGCAAAGACCAACCACAAAATGTCTAAAGCACTTGCGCTCGCGCCAACAAACCCTGACTCCCTCCCTTATGCTAATGAAGGCTTAGAAACTTCTCTTTCCTGATTTGCTGAAGAGGACAAAATAGAGTTGATTGGTCCCTTTCTGAATCCTGTACTTTACATGTTATCCCAGCAATCACCTATAGGGACAGATCAAGCCCATAAAAACCGCTAAACAGAAGACTGTGGTACTCTTGTCTTAGGACCCTTCCCATGTGGCGGGAGCATTTTCTGCTTTAAATAAGCTTTGCTAGTTCACTCTCAGCTTGTCCTTGTCAGAGATGACATCATGTTCCGTGTTACAGTACCTAAGCCAGAATTTGTTGTACTCTCTCCCCCTTTTGTCTCAACAGCATATCCAGTCAGTTACTTCCTTATCTCTTCAGTCTTTTTCTCCCTGATCTCCTTGTCTATCTCCGCTTACGCTCACACCCTTAGACTTTAGAGACAGCTCCTGAAGAGTAATTTTACCTGCACGTTCTAATGACTTGGCGTGATTCTCCACCCAAATTCCTTAGAAATCTTTCCAGAAAGTTTTTGTTTCTTTCCCAAGGATGTGCTACTTCCCTCACACCATTTTCACTCTCCTTAGTGCCCACGAGAGAAAAGAATCCATTTAAATTCAATTCTTTGAGCTCTTGCTCTCTTTTATCCACTTCCTTATTCAATCAGTACTTATTGGGTGTGTTATTGGACTGTGGGTATGTAGATAACTGAGACTAGTAAGTCTGTGATGGAATGCCTCTAGAAAAATGGAGGCAGGCTGGTGAACTCTGAGAGTTAAATTAGTTAATATCAGCAATCTATAGCGATTACTCCTGGCAAGAATGCTGGTAGAGATTTGTGGAACCTGCAAATCCAATCAAAAGTGATGGGAGTTGTTTCCTTAATAGTGGAATGTAACCAAAGTTAATTTTAACCTAACTAGCTGTTAGATTTAATGAAGTAACTTATCCAGCCTTGCTTTCATATACTTAATACTTGAGATTCCATACAAAAACCTTTTCAGATAGGCCAATATCCTACAAATTATGCCAGACTCAATTACTCTCTATTGCTCCCCAGAGCTCCCTTCCCAGTCTTCTTACCAGAGCTATTATAGAAGAAAATAGAGCAGGCAATTTGTAAAAGTATACACCATTACAAACAGACTGGATCTTATTTCCTTTAACACCTCTGGGATTGTTCACCAAAGGCAGCTGAGATCTTTTGCATAATTTAATTAAGCAAGCATTTATTTTGTATACTAGATCCATTCCACCATTCCAACCATAGGCCCCTCTCCCTCCCCCTTTCACTCCATCTCTCCCACCACCACCCCACCTATATTGCACTGCACACCATTCATTAGATGAGCATGGTGTCTTTGCAACTCCCTGAGGTTGCACATACAGTTGCCCCTGGCAGATATGCTTTCCCCCACCCCCACCCCCGTTTCTGTGGTACTGGGGATTGAAACCTGGAGTGCTTTACCACTGAACTCCACCCCCATCCCAGCCCTTTTTATTTTTTTTATTTTGAGACAGGGTGTCGCTAAGATGCTGAGGCTGGCCTCTAACTTGCGATCCTCCTGCCTCACCCTCCTGGGTTGCTGTGCCATCATGACGGGCTTCATTTCTCTTGAAATAGCAAAATTCCTCAACCTTTTACTTTCAGTCCAGATACCACTTCCATCATGAGGGCTTCCCTACTCCCATATAAACAGCCTTTGTGTGCCTACATTGCTTTATTCACATCCTGATGATGGCACTTGTCACTCTATACTGTATTTTCATGTTGGTCTCACCTCCTTTCTGTAGCTACTAGTCAACAACCAGTTTCCAAGTGCTAACCATAAACAGTGGACTGTGGTAGACAAAATGATAAAAAATATAGTAGGAGTTCATCCACAAAAAAAAAAGGAAGAAAGAAAAAGCACACGCACACAAATGAGACTAAATGTAACGAATTCAGTACACAGTCGGGAACCCCAGAGGCCCCAAAGCTGGATGAGGAGGCTGTGATGATTGTGATGGTTAACTTGACTGCCTAAGAGATGCCCAGGTAACTAGTGTAACATTATTTCTAGATATGTCTGTGAGGGTGTTTCTGAAAGAGGTTAGCATTTGAATTGGTAGATGAATGAAGAGGATCTCCCTCACCAATTCAGGTGGGCATCATCCACTTCAGTAAGGGCCTCAAACAAAGAACAAAGGAAGGACAAATTTGCTCCTTGCCTCAGGGAGAACATCCATTTGCTCCTGTCCTTGGACATCAGTGCTCCTCATTCTCTGGTCTTCAGAGTTAGACTGGTATTCTCAACATCAGTCCTGGGTTCTTAGGCCTTTGGACTTAAACTGGGATTTAACCCATTGGCTCCCCTGGTTCTCAGGCCTTCAGGTTTGGTCTAGAACTCCACCCTTGTCTTTCCTGATTCTCTAGCTTGCAGATAGCATATGGGAGATTTCTCAGCTCCATAATCATGTGAGCCAATCTCTTATAATAAATCTCTTTTACTATATGTCACAGGAAGAAGAGCCCAAATAGCTTGACTCCCTGGGTTCATTTACCAGATCTGTGACTGGGCAAGATACCTATCCACTAAGCTGCTCTGCTTCCTCACTGCTTTTTACTTTGTGGGACTGTTGTAAGAATTAAAAGAGCTCATAAATATAAGACATTTAGAACAGCATCTGTACCAAAAAAGCAGGAGTATCCCAAAACTCTTTGAGTGAGTTTATCGTTTTAGAAATAAATATGGTGGGGAGCTGGGGGCATATCTCAGTGTTATAACATGTGTACCTAGCATTCCTGAGGCTTTGAGTTCAATTTCCAACACCATAAGAAATAAATAAATAAACATTGGTTTATCCTATGACTCAGCAATTCCACTCCTGAATATATAACAAACAGAAATGAATGTGTATGTCCAACAAAAAGCATGTACAAGAATGTAGTTTGTTCATATACTTCAATACTGTACAAAAATGAAAATGAACAAATTACTGCCCCATACATGGATGAATCTCACAAACATAATGTTGAACAGAAGAAAATAAACACAAAAGAATTCATATTTATATGAAGTTCACAACAGAGTAAAACAAACCTATGGTGATGAAGATTAGAATTAAGAGTTAACTGTGGCAGTATAGTATGGACTTCCCTGGGAGCCTTCTGGGGTACTAGAATTTTCTATATCTTGATATGTGTGCATCAGATGTAAAATTAAGCTGTACATTTAAGATTTTTAAATTTCTTATATTTAAATCAAACCCAATAAGCATAAAGTTTTTTTTTTTTTTTTTAATGAGCAAGTACTAAAGTAATCACCTCAGGGAAATCCAGTGAATACTTTGTTGGGCATCCCCATCCTCATGTTACAGCTTAGTGTTTATTATCTGCTTTGTTTTGTTTAGTTACACATAAAATGGCCACCATAACTCTGAGTACTTATAGCCTTTACAAATCTTAATCTGGACAAGACAGACTTTCACTAAATAGTAGATATTATTATGAAACACTGACCATAAGTTTGCCCTATGGAGCTTACATTTACAAAATTTTCATTAATTTTTTTCAAAGGGAATAATGATGTTGGCCCTTTCCATTCATACATTAATTCATTTATCCATCCAATTTGGTATTTTTGTTTGTTGAGATAGGGTTTCACTAAATTGCCCAGGTTGGCCTCCAATTTGCAATCCTCCTGCCTCAACCTCTCAAATAACTGCATGTGCCTCTGCACCTGGCATATTATGTCCAATCTAGTTTATTGATCATCTAAGTTTGCCAACACTAAGCTCAACATCACACCTCTAGAATATATTAAATACCATTCCTTATGTTTGGATCTCTCTTTCCACATGGTTAGTCCCCTCTACTAATTGAAATCTTTGTTTAAATGTCAGCTCCATAGCAAGGTTTTCCTGACCATAGCTCCCCAACACTTCCACTGATGAGCAAGTTGCAAGGCCCTAGCCAAAAACCAATTCTATAATATAATCTGTTTAACAGCTTTCTAATCAATTTACTTATCCCTAGATCACATCCTGCCTTCCTTCATGTTATCTTTCACCCACAATTCTAACAAAGGCTTTTCTCTTCCTCTCCTGCTTGTCTACTCTTCCCACTCCTCAAAAACATTCTTCACACACTAGCCAGAGTGGTCTTTCCAATAAGCATTCTAATTCTTTTTTCACCATAGGCTTTCTCTTCAGGTGATTTCACCACCACCCTACCACTCATCCACCACCCACCCCAGTGATCTCATTTTGATAATCCCTGATAGAGAGATGCCTCTAATATACTTTCAAGTGATAAAATTAGTGGACAAAAGTTTGATGAGAAACAGGAAATACATAGATTCAAAGTACAGTAGTCCCCTCTTATCCCCAGGGGGATATGTTCCAAGATGACTAGTGGATACTTGAAATGTGCGATATTACCAAACCTCATATATACTGTCATCCCTCAGTATCCATGGGAGATTGGTTCCTGCAACCCCCACAGATATCAAGACTGCAGATGCTCAAGTCCCTTGTGTAAAATGGTATAACATTTGGCTATACCTACCCACATCCTCTTATATACTGTAAATCATTTCCAGGTTACTTAATGTAGCTATGACGATGTAAGTGCTATGTAAATACTTTTATACTACATTGTTTAAGAACAATAACAAGAAAAAAGTCTATAAATGTTTAGTAAAGATGCAAGTTGTACAGAATGAAACTAAACCCCTATCTCTCACCCTGCACAAAAATCAACTCACAATGGATCAAGGACCTTGAAATCAGACCAGAGACCCTGCATCTTATAGAAGAAAAAGTAGGTCCAAATCTTCACCTTGTTGGATTAGGAGCAGACTTCCTTAACAGGACTCCCATAGCACAAGAAATAAAAACAAGAATCAATAACTGGGATAGAGTCAAACTAAATAGCTTTCTCTCAGCAAAGGAAACTATCAGCAATGTGAAGAGAGAGCCTACAGAGTGGGAGAATATCTTTGCCACTCATACTTCAGATAGAGCACTAATTTCCAGATTATATAAAGAACTCAAAAAACTCTACACCAAGAATACAAATAACCCAATCAATAAATGGGCTCAGAATATGAACAGACACTTCACAGAAGAAGATCTATAAGCAATCAATAAACATATGAAAAAATGTTCACCATCTTTAATAATAAGAGAAATGCAAATCAAAACTACACTAAGATTCCATCTCACTCCAATTAGAATGGCGATTATCAAGAATACAAGCAACAATAGGTGTTGGAGAGGATGTGGGGAAAAAGGTACACTCATACATTGCTGGTGGGGCTGCAAATTAGTGCAGCCACTCTGGAAAGCAGTGTGGAGATTCCTTAGAAAACTTGGAATGGACCTACCATTTGACCCAGCTATCCCACTCCTTGGCCTACACCCAAAGGACTTAAGATCAGCACACTACAGAGATACAGCCACATCAATGTTCATAGCTGCTCAATTCACAATAGCCAGACTATGGAACCAACCTAGATGTCCTTCAATTGATGAATGGATAAAGAAACTGTGGTATATATATACAATGGAATATTACTCAGCTATAAAGAATAATAAAATTATAGCATTTGCAGGCAAATGGATGAAATTGGAGAATATCATGTTAAGTGAGATAAGCCAATCTCAAAAATCCAAAAGACAAATGATCTCACTGATAAGTGGATGATGACACGTAATGGGGGGTGGGAGGGGGGCAAGAATGGAGGAAGGAGGGACTGGGAAAAGAGAGGTGGGAGGGGTGGGGAGGAAGGAAAAAAATAACAGAATGAATCAAACATCATTACTCTATGCAAATGTATGAATATGCAAATGGTATGCTGTTACTCCATGTACAAACAGAAACAACATGTACCCCATTTGTTTACAATAAAAATAAATTTTAAAAAAAAGATGCAAGTTGTAAAAAATACTTTCAATCAACAGTTGGTGGAATCCATAGATGCCCATCACATGTTGATGGAATCCATGGATATGGAAACTGATTATATTTCTTTCCTATTATGTTTTTCATAATTGTCATAGAGTTTAACTTGTAAACTGAGCTCAGTAAGAGATTAACAATAGTAACTAATAATAAAATACAATAATTATAACAATATAGTGTAATAGAAGTCATTTGAAAATTTTATGTTTATTTCTGGAATTTTTCATTTAATATTTTTAGACCTCAGCTGACTTCAGGTAACTGAAATCATGAATAAGGGGGAACTACTGTATCGTCTACAATTACAGACTGGAAAAAGTCTGACAGATATCACCTTAATTACATGATCAAAATTATAATCAGTAATAGGTAAGTTCAAGATCATGTGTTCCCTAATAAGGTGCCCAAAGAAGGACTCAACATCACTTACTATAGTTTGAATCTAGAATGTTCCTCTAAAGTCCATTGTTAGAGGCTGGTCCCCAGTTTGGTGCTATCAGGAGGTGGTGGAAACTTAGAGGTGGGGCTTAGGGGGTGTGCTCTTGAAGAGGATATCAGGACTCCATCCCCTTCCTCTTCTTTTTCTTTTGCTTCCTGGCCATGAGGTGACTTTGCTCTGCCAACTACTCCCTGCCATGATATGCTTCCTTGCCACAAGCCCAAAACAATGGGGCAAACTGACCATAGACTGAAACCTCCAAAACCATGAGCCAAAATAAATCTTTTTGTTAGTCAACTAGTCTCAGGTGTTTGTTACAGTAATGGAAAACTGACTAACATATCACTTATGCAATATTCCTGCCAAAAATGCATACCCTAAGTCTTAATTATGGTAAACAGTAGACAAATCTGAATTGTGATACATTCAATGAAATAAATGGCCTATACTCTTCAAAAATGTCAAAGTCAGCCAGGTGCAGTGTCATACACCTAGAGTTCCAGCCACTTGGGAGGCTGAAACATAAGGATTGCTTGAGCCTAGGAGTTTGAGACCAACTTGGACAACATGCCAAGACACCATCTCTAAATAAGTAAATATCCCAAAAGACAAAGAAAGACTAAGGAACTAGTCCAGGTTAATGGAAACAATAGAGACCTACCAAGTAAATGCATCATCTTATCCTAGACTGGCTCCTAGACCAGAAAAAAACTTCTTTAATTTAAATATAGAATATTAGTGGAACAATTGGCAAACTTTATAGAAGGTCTATAGATTAGATGGTAGTACTGAATCTATGTTAATTTACAGAGTTTGACAATTATATTCTGGCTATGTAAGAAAATGTCATTTGTTCTCTCTCTTTTTAGAAAATACACATTCATAAAATATGTTAGTCATGATTCTCCACAGAAATAGAACCACTACAGATAAATAGATTTTATTATAGTGAATTGGTTCTTTGATTATGAAGGATAACAAATTGAAAGATCCCCAAGATCTTTGGTGAGTTGGCAAAGTGGAGACCCAAAAAAATGTATGTTATAGTTTTAGTCTAAAAGTCCTGAGAAGCAGTGGTGTATTTCCAGTCTAAAGACTGAGCTCAAGACCCAGGAGGAGCAAATGTTTCACTCTGAGCTCCAAAGCAGGAAAAAGCTAATGTTCCAGTACCAATGTAGCCAGTCAGGAGGATGTCTCTTGTACTTGGAAGAAAAACACTTTTTAAAATTTCTTTCCACCATTTTTTACTGGTGCATTATAGTTGTACATAATGATGTGATTTATTGTTACATATTCATACATGCACATAATACAACAATATAATTTGGCCAATATCGCTCCCCAGCACTTCCCTGCTACCTCCCCTCCTCCAGTTCCCAGAAAAATCACCTTTTGTCCTATTCAGTCTTTCAACTGGTTAGATAAGGCCCACACACATTAGAGAGGGCAATTTGCTCTACTCTATACCAATTTAAACATTAATCTTATTCAAAACACCCTTACAGTAACACACGGAACAATATTTGACCAAATATTTGGGTGCCAATGATCAAGTCAAGCTGACACAAAATTTACCATCACAGGGAGTTAAAAGGTAAATGTGCTTTATTTCTAAAACTTACTCTCAAATGGAAAAAAAAAAATTACATATGTATAGGTAAATGCATAGAACTGAAACACACATGGTAAAATGGGTAACCTTGGTATCAGGGCAAAGGATATATAGGAATTATTTGTACTATTTTTATAACTTCAAATGCATGAACCTGCTAATCATCCTGGACACTTCCCTTCTCATAACCAATCCATTACCATAACCTGTGAGAAATTATATTATACATATATTACTCCCCTAATAGATGTATGTGGTCACAATTTCTCTCCCTTTCCACCAGTACCAGCATTACCACTGCCTTGGTTCAATTCATCATCATCTCTCATGTAGGCTGCTGCAAGACCTTCCAAGTGATCTATGGGCTTCTTCCTTTACCTCCTTTACAATCCATTGTCCAACCAGCAGCCAGTGATCTTTGCAAAATATAATTTAAAGTCAATTAAATATAATATATGATTCTTGATTGCCTTTCTAAAACTTCAACATTATAAAGGACACCATCTTAGTCTACTTGTATTGCTATGACAAAATACCACCGGATTGGGTAATTTATAAACATAATTTTATTTTCTCACAGTTCTAGAGGCAGGGAAGTTGAAGACTAAGGTGCTATCTGGTTCACCATCTGGTAAGGCCAGTTCTTCATAGATGGTATTATCTTGTGTCTTTACTTGGCAAAAGGGAAAGAAGGGGTGAACTTGCCCCCTCAAGATCAATTGTAAGGCATTAATCTATTATGATAGCCCTCAAGGCCTAACAGCCTCTTAAAAGACCCCACTTATTAATACCACCACAAGTGAGATTAAGTTTCTATGCATATTTTTGAAGGATCACATTGAAACCACAGCAGACACTAATAACACAATTGAGGAAATTTGACTATCAACTTATATTAAATAATGGTGGGACTGCAGTTGTAGCTCAGTAGTAGAGCACTTGCCTAGCATCTGTGAGGCACTGGGTTCACTCTTCAGCACCACATAAAAATTAATTAATTAATTAATTAATTAATGTGTTGTGCCCATCCACAACTAAAATTTTTTAAATGATAATAATAATAATAAGAGATAGAGATTCTCAAAAAAAAACCAAACGGAAATCCTTGAAATGAAGGAGACACTAAACCAAATAAAAAACTCAATGGAAAGCATCACCAACAGACTAGACCACTTGGAAGACAGAACCTCAGACAATGAAGACAAAATATTTAATCTTGAAAATAAAGTCACCCAAACAGAGAAGATGGTAAGAAATCATGAACAGAATCTCCAAGAACTATGGGACATCATGAAAAGACCAAATTTAAGAATTATTGGGATTGAGGAAGGCACAGAGATACAAACCAAAGGAATGAACAACCTGTTCAATGAAATAATATCAGAAAATGTCTCAAGCCTGAAGAATGAAATGGAAAATCAAATACAAGAGGCTTACAGAACACCAAATGCACAGAATCACAACAGATCCACACCAAGGCACATTATAATGAAAATGCCTAACATTCAAAATAAAGATAGGATTTTGAAGGCCGCGAGAGAAAAGCATCAGGTTACATATAGGGGGAGACCAATACGACTAGCAGCAGACTTCTCAACCCAGACTCTAAAAGCTAGAAGGGCCTGGACCAACATATTTCAAGCTCTGAAAGAATATGGTTGCCAACCAAGAATCCTATACCCAGCAAAACTAACCTTCAGATTTGAAGATGAAATAAAATCCTTCCCTGATAAACAATAGTTATAAGAATTTACAAATAGAAAGCCTGCACTACAGAATGTTCTCAACAAAATATTCCTGAGGAGGAAATGAAAAACAACAATGTAGGTCAGCAAAGGGAGGAACTACCTTAGAGAAAAACCACTCAAAGGAGAAACCAAGCCAACTTAAAAACCAAAAATAAGCCAAATGACTGGGAATACAAATCATTTCTCAATAATAACCCTGAATGTTAATGGCCTAAACTCCTCAATCAAAAGACATAGACTGGCAGAATGGATTAAAAAGAAAGACCCAACAATATGCTGCCTGCAAGAGACTCATCTCATAGAAAAAGACATCCACAGACTAAAGGTGAAAGGATGGGAAAAAACCTACCACGCACATGGACCCAGTAAAAAAGCGGGTGTTTCCATCCTTATATCAGATAAAGTGGACCTCAAGCCAAAGTTAGTCAGAAGGGATATGGAAGGACATTTCATACTGCTTAAGGGAACCATAAATCAGGAAGACATAACAATAGTAAATATTTATGCCCCAAGCAATGGTGCATCCCTGTACATCAAACAAATCCTTCTCAATTTCAAGAATCACATAGACCACAACACAATAATTCTGGGTGACTTTAACGCACCGTTGTCACCACTAGATAGATCTTCCAACAAAATTCAACCAAAGAAACCATAGAACTCAATAACACAATCAATAACCTAGACTTAATAGACATATATAGAATATTCCATCCATCAATGAGCAGATACACTTTCTTCTCAGCAGCACATGGAACCTTCTCGAAAATAGACCATATGTTATGCCACAAAGCAGCCCTTAGGAAATGCAAAAAAATAGAGATACTGCATTGTGTTCTATCAGATCATAATGGACTGAGAGTAGAAATCAATGACAAAGTAAAAAAAGGAAATTACTCCAACACTTGGAGACTAAATAATATGCTATTGAATGAAACATGGATAACAAAAAACATCAGGGAGGAGATTAAAAAATTCTTAGAGGTCAATGAGAATGATGATACAACATATCAAAATCTCTGGGACACTATGAAAGCGGTACTAAGAGGAAAATTCATTGCATGGAGCGCATTCCAGAAAAGAATGAAAGGTCAACAATTAAATGACCTAACATTACAGCTCAAAGCCCTAGAAAAAGAAGAACAGACTAACAGCAAAAGTAGTAGAAGACAGGAAATAATTAAAATCAGAGCTGAAATCAATGAAATTGAAACAAAAGAAACTATTCAAAAAATTGACATAACAAAAAGTTGGTTCTTTGAGAAAGTAAACAAAATAGATAAACCCTTAGCCACACTAACAAAGAGAAGGAGAGAGAAGACTCAAATACTAAAATACATGATGCAAAAGGAAATACCACGACAGACACCACCGAGATACAGAACATAATGAGAAGCTACTTTGAAAATCTGTATTCCAACAAAATAGAAACTACCGAAGACATTGACAAATTTCTAGAGACATATGCTCCGGAGGACATACACGATTTAAACAGATCAATATCAAGCAATGAAATAGAAGAAGCCATTAAAAATCTACCATCCAAGAAAAGCCCAGGACCAGACGGATTCGAGTTCTACAAGACCTTCAAAGAAGAACTCATTCCAATACTTCTCAAAGTATTCCAGGAAATAGAAAAGGAGGGTACCCTACCGAACTCAATCTATGAAGCTAATATCACCCTCATACCCAAACCAGGAAAAGACACATCAAGGAAAGAAAATTTTAGACCAATATCCTTGATGAATATAGATGCAAAGATCCTTAACAAAATATTGGCAAACCGTATCCAAAAACATATTAAGAAAATCGTGCACCACGATCAAGTGGGGTTCATTCCTGGAATGCAAGGATGGTTTAACATCCGTACAATAAACGTAATCCATCATGTCAATAGACTTAAGGATAAGAATCATATGGTTATTTCAATTGATGCAGAAAAAGCGTTTGACAAAATACAGCACCTCTTCATGCTCAAAACACTAGAAAAAATAGGGATAGTAGGAACATACCTGAACATTGTAAACGCTATTTATGCTAAGCCCATGGCCAACATCATTCTTAATGGAGAAAAACTGAAAACATTCCCTTTAAAAATGGGAACAAGACAGGGATGTCCTCTTTCACCACTTCTATTCAACATTGTCCTCGAAACTCTAGCCAGAGCAATTAGGCAGACTAAAGAAATTAAAGGGATACGAATAGGCAAAGAGGAACTTAAGCTATCACTATTTGCGGATGACATGATTCTATATTTGGAGGATCCAAAAACCTCCTCCAGAAAACTTCTAGACCTCATCAATGAATTCAGCAAAATAGCAGGCTATCAACACGCATAAATCTACAGCATTTTTATGTGCAAGCGATGAAACAGCTGAAAGGGAAATGAGGAAAACAACTCCATTTGCAATAGCCTCAAAAAAAAAAAAAAAATACTTGGGTATCAATCTAACCAAAGAGGTAAAAGATCTCTACAATGAACACTACAAAACACTGAAAAAAGAAATTAAGGAAGAACTTAGAAGATGGAAAGATCTCCCATGTTCTTGTATAGGCAGAATTAATATTGTCAAAATGGCCATACTACCAAAAGTGCTACACAGATTCAATGCAATTCCAATTAAAATCCCAATGACGTACCTCACAGAAATAGAGCAAGCAATCATGAAATTCATCTGGAAGAATAAGAAACCCAGAATAGCTAAAGCAATCCTTAGCAGGAAGAATGAAACAGGGGGTACCACAATACCAGAACTTCAACTATACTACAAAGCAGTAGTAACAAAAACAGCATGGTATTGGCATCAAAATAGACAGGTAGATCAGTGGTACAGAATAGAGGACACGGACACAAACCCAAATAAATGCAATTTTCTCTTACTAGACAAAGGTGCCAAAAATATGCAATGGAGAAAAGATAGCCCCTTCAACAAATGGTGCTGGGAAAACTGGAAATCCATATGCAACAGAAGGAAACTAAACCCCTATCTCTCACCCTGCACAAAAGTCAACTCACAATGGATCAAGGACCTTGAAATCAGACCAGAGACCCTGCATCTTATAGAAGAAAAAGTAGGTCCAAATCTTCACCTCGTTGGCTTAGGATCAGACTTCCTTAACAGGACTCCCATAGCACAAGAAATAAAAGCAAGAATCAATAACTGGGATAGATTCAAACTAAATAGCTTTCTCTCAGCAAAGGAAACTATCAGCAATGTGAAGAGAGAGCCTACAGAGTGGGAGAATATCTTTGTCTCTCATACTTGAGATAGAGCACTAATTTCCAGATTATATAAAGAACTCAAAAAACTCTACACCAAGAATACAAATAACCCAATCAACAAATGGGCTAAGGAAATGAACAGACACTTCACAGAAGAAGATGTACAAGCAATCAACAGATATATGAAAAAATGTTCAACATCTTTAGTAATAAGAGAAATGCAAATCAAAACTACACTAAGATTCCATCTCACTCCAATTAGAATGGCGATTATCAAGAATACAAGCAACAATAGGTGTTGGAGAGGATGTGGGGAAAAAGGTACACTCATACATTGCTGGTGGGGCTGCAAATTAGTGCAGCCACTCTGGAAAGCAGTGTGGAGATTCCTTAGAAAACTTGGAATGGACCTACCATTTGACCCAGCTATCCCACTCCTTGGCCTACACCCAAAGGACTTAAGATCAGCACACTACAGAGATGCAGCCACATCAATGTTCATAGCTGTTCAATTCACAATAGCCAGACTATGGAACCAACCTAGATGCCCTTCAATTGATGAATGGATAAAGAAACTGTGGTATATATGTACAATGGAATATTACTCAGCTATAAAGAATAATAAAATTATGGCATTTGCAGGCAAATGGATGAAATTGGAGAATGTCATGTTAAGTGAGATAAGCCAATCTCAAAAATCCAAAAGAGGAATGATCTCACTGATAAGCGGATGATGACACTTAATGGGGTGTGGGAGTGGGACAAGAATGGAGGAAGGAGGGACTGTATAGAGGGAAAAGAGAGGTGGGAGGGGTGGGGGGGAAGGAAAAATAATAATAATAATAATAGCTTTGTATGAATATGTGATCATGGGACTGTGGTTCTGTGGGAAAATGCCCTTGCTCTTAGGAAATAAGGAGTGAGGGTCAATGTACATAGCAGTAAAAAATTTTTTAATCAAACAAGTGACTCAGCAAAATAATAATTATTATTTTATTAATGTTATAATACACACATATTCAAAGAGACACAAAGCAACTCTAGTAAAATGTTATCAGTTCCTCTAGGAAAAGGGTAGGTACATGGGCTGCTATTTTACAAGAAATTTTTCTTGAAAATTTTTAAATTTTTTAAAAGGCTAGGGAAAATATATGGTACTGTATAATCTAAATTCCTCGAATGCAATAGGACAGTAAGGTTATGTAGAGAATATTGTTGTTCTCAGGAGATACAAATTGGGAGTATTTAGGGTTGAAATATGCTATATGCAACTTATTTTCAAATGATTCAGTCAAAAAAGTACATAGGGGTCTGAGGTTGTGGCTCAGCGATAGATCGTTTGCCTGGCATGTGTGAGGCCTTGGGTTCGATACTCAGCGCCACACATAAATAAATAAAATTGAACAAAAGATTCATTGACAACCAAAAAAATTTTTAAAGTATGTAAATATATTTTAAAAGTATATATCAAGTACTTAAATATGTAAATATATATATAAATCATGAGTCTAGTGAAAGAAGTATTGCTTTGTACTATTCAACTTTTTTGTGGGTCTGAAATGTTTCAAAATGAGAAGATGGGAAAATATTTAGCAGGTATATAAATATATAAAATATTAAGGATACTAAATAAAATTTAAGTTTATCACCTTGGAAAACGCTCATCTTCTTATCTACTTAAAACTTTCATTAGCTTCCCACTGCTCCCTCCTAGGATAAAGAAAAAAAAAAAAAATTACCTAACAAAGCCCTAGCCTAATTTGATTTGACTTCTACTTCTCCCCAGGGCTCCCACTGACTCCCTGGCATCTCTGTCCCTTGTCTTTAACTCTACTTAACTAACTACATCCTAACTATTCTATAAGGAATCACTCCCAAAGTTCTTTCCTGGCCTTTGCGCTTGAGGCTACCACAGCCTCACTAAAGGGACTAAGAAACGAGTTTTCATGCTGTCTCTTCCGGACTAAATTTCCTCTTGAAAATTTTCATGGGCTCTCCCAAGTCTCGGTGACAAGCCTCTTTAGACTGCGCTTAGTCTCATGATCGCATTTAGCACACGATATCGCAATTGCCTCCTCGCTTGTCTTCACTGTTCTGTAATTCGGGAGCGGAGCCTGTCTTTATTCCCCATCTTCGGTATTGGTCTGGACCAAAGTATTTTTATGTATTCAACATAAAAAAAAAAAAAGAACTTTCGTTTTCTTTGATATTTTTGATTTGCGTTGCTGGGGATTAAACCCACCGCCGTGGATATGCTAGGCAAATGCTCTACCACTGTGCTATATCATCAGTCCCTATCGCCTTCCTGTATGTAAAATAAAAGCGACTAGATGAACTGCAAGGTCTATTGGCGATAAAATAGATCGAATAAGCCCAGCCCAAAATGCGCAGGAAATCCTTTTTTCTTTGAATTGCTCGGGTTCGGAAGCTCTGATGAACTGACGAGTTGGGAGAAATAGAAACTACAGTTCCCACTAACCCTCGGGGCACCACGTGGTGCCTGCCTGGTCCATTAGTGTGTAGAGAGAACCCATTTCCCATCGTACCTCAGGAAACCCTGACTACGTCGCCGCAGAACTTGCGGAGTGCAAGTTCTCACCTGGAACTGCGATAGCGGAGTCTTGGCTGCAGGTAGATAGGGCCCATCTTGGGGCTTAATGGGGACACGGGACCACCAGCTCAACCAGAAGCACGGAATTGAACATGTTTTTGCAGCCGCTAGACAATCCTTCCAAATCCCCTTAAATAATGAAGGCGCCTCGAGCGCCGGCCTCTTTACTCGCCCTTGTTCCCCCACTACCTGTACCTAGAAGCCAGATTAACACGTCACACAGAGCTAAGAGGCAGTATGTTGGGTCATCCTGTCCAGTGTCCAGCCGGGCCCTCTGCCAAAGCCAGGTGTAGATGTCGTAGGGAGGGATGTGGGCCGTGGGGACAGGCAGCTGGTAGGAAACTTTCTCCAAATGCGAGGCCCTGCCCCTCACTTCTCACGTCTGCCTTTCTGTCTTAGCGGATGCTGAGTGGTCATCGGTTCCGGCGCCTGGTCTCCATGGCCACCCGCGTTTGTTTGTCCCGCGGTAGCGCGGGATCCAGGACCGTCGGTCCGGTGGAGGCAGCCGTTCGCGCGAAGTTGGAGCAGGCCCTGAACCCCGAGGTGCTCGAGCTACGCAACGAGAGCGGCGGCCACGCTGTCCCACCAGGCAGCGAGACACACTTCCGCGTGGCAGTAGTGAGCTCTCGTTTCGAGGGACTGAGCCCCCTGCAACGACACCGGCTGGTCCACGCGGCACTGTCGGAGGAGTTGGCTGGGCCGATCCATGCTCTAGCCATCCAGGCTCGGACACCGGCCCAATGGAGGGAGAACCCTCAGTTGGACACAAGCCCCCCCTGCCTGGGTGGAAGCAAGAAAACTCGAGGAACTCCCTGACACCAACGAAGGGAGAGGACAAGGAACCGAATAGGATGGATGAGAGTAAACCAGTAAACTACTACCTCGGTACTGTGACTTTTAAGGGTGAAGACACATGCGTCCCATTCTGTTGGCACATACATATTTCCCAAAGATAGCAACTCATTGCATATCAGAGTTGAATTGTTACTAAGGAATTACATCAGTCCTGGTGAGTTGGAAACAGTCCTGTACATTAAAAGAGAAATCACCATATGAAGAGCATTGCTGTGTTCTTAAGGTAGCCATTAAGAATTGAATTGGTGCCACAGTTGGGTGTTTTCTTTTGTTTGGTCCTGGCGATTGAAGCCAAGAACACTTAACCACTGAGCCATATCCCCAGTCCTTTATTTAAATTTTGAGACAGGATCTTACTAAGTTGCTGAGCCTGGCTTTGAACTTGTGATCCTCAGCCTCAGCCTCCCCAGCCAGTCACTGAGATTACTGGGTTTACAGGTGTGGACCACTGCACCTTGCTGCTACAGTTGTTCTTGAGATAAGAAAAATACTTGTAGACTAAGGTAGTCAGAAAGGGATTCACTGGGAAAGTGAACTAATTGTATCTCTCAAAAAAAAGTCAGAATTAAATCAGAAAAGGGAGGAAAGATGTTTTAAGCAGGGGAAAGAACCTCAGCGAAGGAATAGAGATTCAACTGAGCAGATACTAGTCAAGGCAGGGGTTATGGGCAGGAACACGGTTTTGAATTTCGTATTGGGGTGATGTTTGGCTTTTTGACAGCCTGTCATTTTCCAAAGTGTTTGTTTATAAGGGGAAAAAAAAAAAACTTTAAAAAAAACCTCTTAAGCAGTGGAGGGGGGGACTTAGAGAATAATTATAGAAAACAGAGAAATCTTTATATAGCCCTTTTGTTTATGAGCCTAAAAATATTGCATCATATTTCTGAGGGGAACTCAAGTAATATCTACATAAGCAACTTTCTGATAATCTCAATGTGTAAATTATTAGAGAAAAAGTTGAGTTCACATGTATGTTGATCTTTTCTGGCTAAAGAATTTTTAGACTGCATCTGGTTGGGCAGTAGGAAGTCATTGAAGAATTTTGAGTATGGACATGCCAAAGAGCATTTTGGAATTAATATATATGTGGGTTAGCTTGGGAAATTGGAGGCACAGAGACCAATCGGGAGTGAAGGTAGAACTCTGACTTGGAGGTCATCTGTGGAATGAAAAGGAAAGTAGTTGATCTGAGAGGTACTATAAAAAAATCAGAAAATGGTTTGATTAGAACAGCAAAGGACTAGAGTGATGGGATTCGAAGGTCAGCTGCAAGTAGTGCTTTTTAGATTTCTTCATAGAGAAGAATTCCTAATGGATCTTGTTCAAAATGTAAATTTGAGGCCTCTCTCACCATCACCAAAAAAAAAAAATGGCGGGAGGGGTTGATCCCACAAGTCAAGAATAGAGTCTGGAATCTGTATTTTTAAAGGTACATCAGATTTGGAGGAAAGATGGTTCTAAAGAAACATTCCATGTTTTCAAATCTAGGAGACTTAGAGGGCTCTCTAAAGGGGAAAGTTCAGGGTAGAAAGATCAATTTAGGAAGTAAATGTGATACATCATGTTATTCTGGCCTCCAGAATGAAGGGGGACTTGTTCTTCCACTACCATTTTACCCTTCCAGGACTATCAGAATGGACTTAGATGTAGGTGGAGAGGCAAAGAAGTAGACACAGACATTTTGGGTTTTGAGGATTTATTTCCTTTTATTTTTCACCAGTATTGTTCATTTTTCACATCAACAGAGATGGGTTTAGGGTTCCCCAGGAGAGTGAGGAAGATGGATGGGTCTCCTGGAGGGTACAGGAAAGGGGGCTACGTCCAGCAAGTGAAGGGTGAGGGAAGGGGGCACACACTCGTACTCTGGGCACTGGAGGAGAAGGCAATCCTTTGAGCACAGACACCAAAGAGTTAGTCACCACCTAGTTCGGTGTTACAAAATGGAAGAGTGACCATAGGGTGAGGGCACCAGACGCAGCATGAGGAGGGTGAATTTGGATTTTCTTTTTTGTTGTTATTTTAACTTTTTTCCTTTTAACTTTTTTTTAAACATTTTACAAACAGCTAAAAACTACAACACATCACAGCTACAGTAGGGGTGGGAAGAGGGCACCAAAAAAAGCAGCCACACAGAATAGGGTAGGACGGGGCAGCTTAACCTACAGAGGCTATTGTGTGGAAAGGTGAGATGGGGAAACTGAGGCTTCTGGTCCCTGCATTAGGGGTCCCTCACTTGCTGCTGAACCTCTCCCCACTTTTAGAGAAGATGCCAGGAGGGCCCCTGCTTCCTGCCCCTGCCCCAGCTCCTTGTGCTTTTTGATCTGCTGGTTTGACCATATGCCTGGTTTCCTTTCCTCCCGTGCTCCCCTGCCAGTGAGGGAACACACTGGGTATGGAAGTGGGAGAGAGCTTTGTTCTTCCTCCCTGTGCTATAGGGGTGGAGCCTCTTACTCTAAAAGAGGCCCAGGCTTGAGAGGAAGGGAAGAGATGGGCCTCATCAGGTGCCCTCAGGTCTCCCTAGAATGCAAAACTCACCCCACCTGGCCCAGGCTTCCTCCCTTCCAGGCCTAACACAGATACAAGATTAGGGGAAGTACTATGGGAGGCAGGGTTGTGTGTGTGTGTCCGTTGAAATTACCCTTGGCTTATATTTTAGGACAGTATAGTGACACCCCACCCCATGGCACATACACACATAAGTGTACACACATATTCACACACAAAGTCCTACTAAGCTGCCTCAGAACTTAATATATAAATAAATAAGAATCAGAAAGTTAATTTTATAAAATTCAGGCTTCATATTTGTAGCCCAAATTAAAGGAAAAGTGGAGGCCAGAGGGCTGAGGTTTATTGCTTTCCCCCAGCATCCATCAGGAGGTGTGAGAGGGCATCCAAGGCCCTTCTGATTTTAAGAAGTTCTTTTGGTCCATGATTTACACCCAAGCCTCAACCTTCAATATAACTGCATACCCATGGTTTCACAAGGACCTAGGCTGAGGGGATGAGGGGGAAGATAGGAAGCCTGTTCTGGAACCTCTGGAGCAGGGAAGCAAGGGCCCCTCACTAACACTAGGAGAGAGAAGGGTGGGTTGTGCCTTCTCTTGTGCAAAGTCAAGGGTGGTAGGTGAGGAGTAGTGCTTCATCCCAAAACTGGGGTGAAGGAGCCTTCCCTGTAGTCCCTGCCCACGGGGATCACACACATGCACACACACACACACACGGCTAAGACACAAAACAGGGAACTGGGAAGTGAGGGATTCTGGGGTCCAGGATGGCAGGGCAGGGAGGGAAAGAAGGAGTTGTTGGTCTCACAGTGTGCCTGCCATCCCCAAAGACCCTCTCACTGCAGTACCTGCCCCCGGGTCTCGGGCAACTTCAGGGCCAGAGAGCTGCCGAGGGCAAGGGCAGCTGAGGCAAAGAGGATGGGGGCAGCCTTGGTGATTCCCACAAAGGATGTGAAGATGCTGATTCCCAGCACAGCTGCCAGCTTACACAGGGCATTCAAGAAGCCAAAGGCGGTGGTCCTGCTCAGGAGCCCCCAGTGCCGCATTGAGGGCAGGGCCCAGGAGTGAGGCAAAGGAAGAATGGGTGGGCAGAGAAATGAAGTGGAGGAATATGGCAGGCAATGTGCAAGAGGGAGAGGGAAGGATGGTGAGATCAGAGAGGGGAGGGATGGACATAGAGAATGTAGATAAATTGGGAGACAAGGAAGAAAAGAGACCAAAATATGAGGTTAATAGTTAAGACTACCAGGAGTAGATACAAAAGTTACCAGCTTTTTTGGGGAGAGGAGGGTGGGTACTGGAGGATGAACCCAGAAGCACTTTATCACTGAGCCACATTCTCAGTTCTTTTTTATTTTTTATTTTGAGGCAGAGTCTCACTAAATTGCTTAGGGCCTCGTTTAGTTGCTGAGGCTGGCCTCGAACTTGTGATCCTCCTGCCTCAGCCTCCCCAGTTACTGGGATTACAAGCATGCACCACCATGCCCAGCCAAAAGCTACCAGCTCTTAGAAGAGAAAATCAATGGGAACATATATCCTCCCACCCCTAAAGATGTTCTTTCCACTCAGCCCCCTTTCCTCACACCACTCCTCACCTGCCCTCTAGACCCTAAACCTACCACCCTGCCCCCACACACTCGAACTACCTCTTGTCCGAAGGGTAGAGTTCAACAGTCAACACGTCCAGCGCGCTCCAAGATGCAATGCTGACCCCCCCAAAAAGGCAGAGCAGAGCAATCATGGCTGACTCGCTGTTCCCAAAAGACAGGAAGAAGCAGGAGACACAAGACATCACACTGGAGCCAGCTGGAGCCAGAAGAGAAAGCAGAATGAGCCTGGCTGCAATGAGACTCAGCTGGTGCCATCAACTAGCTTTGAGACAGCTCAGAATGAGACTTTTCCCAAGGTAGCCAAAAGGAAGACTTTTCACTTGTCCTCAACTTCCTTTGTAATTATCTGTTTATTATTAATAGTATCACTGATTCAGTGCCACCTATGGGCCAAGCAACCTGATGCTTTTTTACATGTATCAACCTAATATGTCAACACTATGAGGCAGGTACAATTATTGCTCCCATGTTGAGGATGACAACCAGGTTCATAGAGGTAACTTGCCTAGGTGGTTGGTGCCGCTGATATTCAAACCCATAACCTCAAAGCCTGTGCCCTACCCTCTTGCTACTCTACCTACTTCCTTTATCCCTTAGAGAAGATTCTATGTCAGGCCCATCCCATTCCTACAGCAACCCAGAAAGAGCAAACATGAGAGAGAGAAGTTCTCTGGCCAGTCTCTTCAGAAAGCAAAGTGAGAAGCTTAATGACACTTCCCCCCCACACATAACTCCCCAGTAAGTTCTGATATACCACCACCCAGCCTCTCCCTTACCGAGCATTCTGAGTCTGCCAATCTTGTCCATGAGCAGGGCAGACACGATATTTCCAGGAAGCACAGCCAGTGTCCCAAGGAAGCTGACAAAGTACACCATGTAGGCACCTTCGCCCGTCCCTGTCACGTCTAGTGGGCAGCCTTCCTTGTTGTGCAGGAATGTGCTGTTTACCAGACGGCTATTCACAAACTTGTACTCAAACAGGTCTGGAGATGAAGGCCAAGACAATTCAGGCAGTCATAGCAAATGTGAGAGAGAAGCTGCTACTGCTCCTGGCACAGGGCTGTTTTTGTGGGGTTTAGCAGTAGGGGGCTATCAAAATTTTTCCAAGCACTCATTGGAAAACATTAAATAGGAACTAGGAATCATTATAGAAGATAATGACCATATCAAACAGTGACTGTTTCCAAGTTTCCCTATTTATACTCTGCTTCTTATTTATTCTTTTTGTTCACCTGAGCTGACTATAAGCAGTAACAATACCCTGGGTCTAGAAATTTTTTTCTGAGAAAAGTAATGAAAGTAATAAACACTATCTATGATTTTCTTTCTGCAAAGTGGGAAAAGTTCACCCAATACTCCATGTAGAACTATGAAACCAGTCTAGCACACAAAGACAGCATTTCATCACTGTTAAAGAAGTAAATGAGGGGCTGGGGCTGTGGTTTAGTGGTAGAGTGCTTGCCTAGCATGTGTGAAGCACTGGGTTCGATTCTCAGCACCATATATAAATAAATAAAATAAAGGTCCATTGACAACTACAAAAATATTTTTGAAAAAAGAAGTAAATGAATATAAAGATTCCCAGCATTTTCCCCATCGAATATCCTTTTTATTATTTTTCTTTTTCCCAAGGATCCTGTTTTGAAATATTTTTGCCCTCTTCAAAAGTAGCCAGGTATGGTGGCGCACATCTGTATTCCTAGGGGCTCAAGAAGCTGAGGCAGGAAGATCACCAATTTAAAGTCAGCCTCAGCAATTTAGAAAGGCCCTAAGCAACTTAGCCAGATCCTATCGCTAAATAAAATATTTAAAAGGGCTGGATATGTGGCTCAGTGGTTAAATGTCCCTAGGTCAAATCCCTGGTACAAAAAAAAAAAAAAAATTATTTTACTATTACTACACTGGTAGGGCATGGTGGCACATGCCTATAATCTCAGCAACTCAGGAGGCTGAGGTAGGAGGATTGAAAGTTTAAGGCCAGCCTCAGCAACTTAGCAAGACCCTCAGCAACTTAGCAAGAGTCTGTCTCAAAATAAAAAAAGATAATAAAATAAAAGGACTGGGGATGTGGCTCAGTGGTAAAGCACCCCTGGGTTCAATTCCCAGTACTAAAAAAAAATACATATCACTACACTGAATTATTATAATTCCAGCCAAAGGCAAAGGAACTTGATATTTTTGTCAGATATTCTATGACAGAAAAATGTCCAACATCCATTGGATTTTCCAAATTACTGTAGTAGCCATGAAGCTCTCATGCCACCATCCCCCAGGGCTCCTGAGGGCTGTCCAGTTGAAGACTAGTAAATAAGGAAGGTTCCTTCCTCACTCATCAAGGTCTGACACCCATCAGCTACCCCACCTTACCAGTGTTATAGAACACGGTGCTGATGAATGTGCAGTTACGGAAGAACGTGTTGCTGGATGTGACATCCTCAAAATAACACTCTTCAAACAGTGAATCCTCAAAGGACACTGACTTCAGACGCAACCCAATGAACCTGTAAGACCAGGATGGTGAGACACCTTCCCCCCATCCTTAGCCCTTCCTCCAAGACTCCCTTAGTGAAGTAATGGGAAGCTCACACTAAAGAAAAACCACACGTATTTGCCCCAAACCACCTTGTCTTGAACTCCCAGATTCATCAGAGACAAGGGGTGGAAGGGACAGGGGAGGAGTGAAGTTTAAGGTCCCCACATACTTGTCATTGAAGTACTGCCCCCCTCGGTGGATCTGATTCTCCAGAGTGAAGTTAAAAGTCACATGTTCTACACGCTCCCCAGGGAACACTTTGGTGCGGGCTGCGTAGTCCACAGCCTGAAGATGGCGGATCATGTCAGGAAACCAGACAGTCAAACCATAGTAGCTGAAGAGTCAAGGATAGGAACCGAGACATTTTAGACATTAGAACAGGCAGTCCAGAGTTGAGGGAGAAACAGAGTCAGAGTTGGCCTTTATCAGGACCTTGTTCTCCTCCAGCCTTGTCTCACACTCCTCCCTTCGCAATTAGTATGGTTCCAGGGACCCTATGATCTCAATGCAACTCACCATGCTTTCTTATCTACCTCCCAGGCATTTGCTCTTCCCTCTGCCTAAAACACTTTCCCTAACCCCCACCCCTCAACCTAACTCCCATTCATTCTTTAGGATTTAGATCCCTACCCACCAAGTCCCAAATGTTCCCATAGCACTTTGCCCTTCCTGTCACACTGCTTTATCTAGCTCTGACCAAAATGTAAAACTCCATGAGGACTGGGGCACATCTACTTCAGTCTAGCACAGTACCTGCACAAAACAGAAACTTAAAACCAGTCAGCCTATAATGTTTGTTGAATGAATGAATGAAGTAGAGAAATTGAATGGAGTATCAGGAGGGATCTGAACAATACCTTCCCTCATTATCCGTCCCTTCATTTCCATTTCTCCCACCTCTCTCCCAGTCCATACACCACTACGACCACCACATACCACACACCCCACCCACCCCTTACCTGAATGACATGGTGAACCATACACCCATCATCATCAGAGTGATACGCCGATATTCTGGACCAAAACAGGAGAGAAAATTCCCCCAAACCTACAAGCAACAGAGTAAAAGCAGAAGGTGATTGTACTAACTTCTAGCAAACACTCATTTTTCACCCTAACACTTTGCTTCAGTTCATGCTCACCCTATCACACAGGCTTAAGCTTGGACTTCTTCTCCACCTCCCTCACTCCCTTCTCTCCACCATCCCATCCTCCATTACCTGCCCTCCCAGGCTCAAGGCTCGGACCCCCCAGCGCTGGTACCAGGTCCCTGTGTCCGACTGAATCTCAATCAACTCATCCTCCTGATGAATTGTCTTAATGTGGGTTACCTGGAGTCAAGAGAAGGAACGAACAGTCAAATACTCTATTTCCCAACCCCCTCCAAGTGCCTCAATCTCCCTGCAGTAGCAAAATGGAAGACAGAGTGGCTGTGGCATCCTGAGAATGTCACCAAGGTAGAATGTGATTGGAGATGTCTAGGCAAGTGAACAGAAAGGGGCAAAGTGGGAGATAAGGTTGCAAGGGCTTGGAGGCATGAGTGGGGAGGGTGGTGGCTTACTGAGAATACTCGCTCAGGATGCCCCTTGGCCCGCATGTTGGTATCATGAACCTGCTTCAGCACCATCCAGGCTTCATCATGCTTCCCATTCTAGAGCCGCAAACATAATCCCAACATCCAGGTCAGCCCTCACTGACCCAGGGTTACACAACCCCTCCCTCCAATCTAGCTTCTGGAGTCCCAGGACACAAAGGGACTACTGCTCCCAAATCAATACTTAAATTCTGACCCATGGGCATGCATCATCCCAAGCTGGAGTATAGCAAGACACAATCAGCCTTGGGCAAGAGTGTGGGGGTGGGATATCCAGGGGACAAATGCAAGCACAGATCCTAGGGATTCCCTGATATAATGGAAAAGGAAAACTGAAGACAAGGGAAATAATGGGCAAGTATGTAGTTAGAAAAGGGGCAGCATCCTAACCCTGTTGGACCCAGATATAGTTGGAGGGGGAAGAAGTAAAGGGTAGGAACTTGAGCTATAAAGCCAGGGCCAGGGCCTGTGCCTCTGCCTGCAAAATCTTAAGCCACACATGGTTGAAACAGAATCCCTCCCTCTAGCGATACATTCCAAGGCAAAGGAAGCAAGAAAAAATCCCCCAGAGTATGGATCCTTGAGGAAGGAAAAAAGTCACACAGGAACACACCAATCCCACAAAGACTATTTAAACATGGGGGCCCCTGTTGCCCTCGCTACCCTATTCCCCCACCCAGCACAGTCCCATTCACCTCCAGGAAGAAGCGGGGGCTCTCAGGCTGCGTGGTCAGAGCCCCAATGGCAAACACAGAAGGAAAGGCGCAGACAAGGACAAAGACCCTCCAGCTATGAAACTGGTAAGCAGAACCCATCTGAAAACTCCAGCCTGGCAGAGACAGAGTCGTGGCATCAGCAGAGAGGTCAAAGGCTGGGGGTGGGGTGGGGGGTTCCCACCACAGGAGGCACAGTAGAGAAGGGGCGAGGGAGAGTCTGGGGTCAACTCCTGGGGGCTGCTCACCGTAGTGGGGAATGATGGCCCATGCCATAGCAGCCGCGTACACTCCACCAATCATCCAAAACATGCAGAGCCAGCTCAAATGCTCCCCACGTTTCTCCTGGGCCAGAAACTCCGAAAAATAGGAGAAGACAATGGGGATGGACCCTCCAATCCTGGAGAGCATTTTGAGAATTTAGCATTAGAAAATGGCCATATTCCACATTCCCTGCCCTGATGCTACAGATCCCCAAGCTCCTTTCACTCAACATTTTGAAGAGATTCCATCTCACACATAATGCCCCACAAGATCCTTTCACCACCAGCCATCGAGCACACATGTTGGGACAGTGGGAAACAGGTAAGTGGGTCTCAGAATAAGGGAAGGAACAAACATTATATCTTGATGGTGACTACAGAGTTGGTAGGGAGGGAAGATAACTGCAGAAAAGGGGAAATCTCCAGAGGCAAAAAATGGACCATGAGGAGTCTGGGGGCAGGTGTTATGGTAGCAAGCCAGAAAAGGACCTGGAAACAAGGGAGGTAAGGGTCAACTGGTGCTCGGAGAAGTGTAGATATAGGTAGGACAAGGCTTCAGACTCTAACAAATGTGTGTGACAGCAAGGTTTGTTGTCAAATGCAGGAAATATGTAGACTCTGGGAGGGGATAACTCTGGGGTTCACAGGATCCCAGGATTGAGACTGAGGCCCAGAAATGGAACTAGAAGTGGGGTGGAGGACTCAGGAGTAGACCAGACATGAGATGGCATGTTGGATAGCAGCAGACAGGGGAAGCCAGCCTGAAGATAATCAGGGAGAAAGAATTCATTCATTCACACATATTTAAGATGTATCTGATGTGCCTAGCACTGTATCAGGCCCTAAAGATATAACAGTGACCAAAATGCAATCCTGTCATCAGGATGTGGACACTCACCCAACCCCAGAGAGAAGGCGGCAAAATAGGAAAGTGCCATAACCCTGGACAAAAGATGAGAAGAAGGCGAAGACGCTGTTGACTGAGAGTGAGATGAGCAGACACTGTCTTCGACCCAGTCGATCAGCCAGACCTCCCCAGAAGAAGGCTCCCACCATCATGCCCAAGTAGACAATGAGGCCTGGAAGGGGGAGGAAAACAGAAGGAGTATGAGCAGACACACCTCAATTCCACCATTAGCTGAGCATTACAGGACCTAAAAATGCAGCAGGACAGATCAAGGGTCTGAAGAACTTCTAGAAGCTAAGTCTACCCAGAGACAAGAGCATGTGAGAAAGATAAACTATATAAGCAAAGATGGAAGGCCATCTCTGCAGATCAGTGGTTCAAAGGCTGGAATGCAATCATGTGAACACCCCAGAACTTTATTCTCTCTCATTTCTGTCTGTCTGTCTCTGTCTCCCGCCCCCACCTACCTCTCTCACACATACACACACATATCCCTGGCTCATCTAGATGAAAGAACGAATCTGCCTATATCCCCAGATCCTCTAGGTAGGAAGGGGGGTTCTTTCTTGCTTTGATGCTCTTAAAACATCAGGAGGTCTCTTTCTTGTTTCTTGGGAATGGGGCTCTGATTCCTTTAATCTTCCCAGGAAATCACACACACAAAACCCAATCTTTATTCCTTCTAGTTTTAATACTTCTGGTCCTAAAACTCCCCAGATTATTGCTCCCTTCATAAAATCAGAGTTGTTGTTGAACTTAAAAATCATCTATTCCAAACTTTGCACTTTAACCATACCCAAACCAAACCCCAGGGAGAAGAGACCCATCCAAGGCAGAGGAAGACCTAGATCCTTTCTTAATCAATCTAGGAGGTTTCCCTCTTCGAGGTCCCTATCAGGAAAGGCCATCAGAGACTACTCGCTGGCCCCTGGACACTCCCAAGTCTGAGTGAGAGATGTGGGAGACCCTACCCCAAGCACCCCAAACTCCCCCCTCAACTTACACCAGAGAGTTTGAATATTGACTTCTTATTCCCCAATCAGGGAATGAGACAGGATAACAAGAGGAAAGGATATGAAGAAAAGATGAACAATTATCCATCCCCACCATAGCCACCACTGACAGAATTAATTAAGACGACCACTACATACTGGCCCCAAGTCCTTCATCTGGCTGCCTCCCCAAAACCCCTCCTTTCACATACAACTTTACTGTCCCAACCCAAGAAGAGGTGTGTGTAAGGGGACAGTGTATGGAGGTAACTTGGGCCCTCTGATTACTCCTTGGAAGTACTGATTACTCCTAGGGAACCTAGTGGGAAAGATGGGAGCAGTTCCTAGGAGCAAGAGTGTCTCCAGAGATTGGGGCAGGATGGGTTGTAGTGTCCTGAATGTCTTACCCAGCATTCCCTTGTTGGAGTCAGACAGGCACATGTCTTTCTTCAGCACTGGGCAGCACAAAGCCCACCACAAAGACCTCGACACCATCAGCCATCAGCGCCAGACCAAGCACAAAATAGAGTGTCCACTGGAAGCGGCCATGGCCACACTCCCGTAGGATGGTTTCATATTGCTGGGCCAGTTCTTCTCGTTCTTTCTCCGCCGCTGCGCCTCCCCCCGGCCCCCAGGAGGGCCCTCCCATCACTCAAGCCCCCTCTCACTCCAGCCAGGGGTGCCCCATCTGCCATCCTCTCGCCTTTGCCCCCAGACTCTTCCCGGGGGATACCCTGATATTCCCCCTCGTAGATCTCATCATCCCTCATCATGGCCTCAGTGGCATCACTAGATGCACCACCTTCCTCCTCATCCTGGGCCCCTTCTCCACGGTAATAGCCATCGGCAGGAGCAGGATAGTCATCATCATCTTTCCTCTTCCTCAAAGCGGGAATAGGATCTTCGGGAATATTCATCCTGAACGCGGTCCAGGCCCTTTCGCCAACCTTTTGGTCGCATGTTTCTTGACTTCCTAGCAATGTCTTTGGCCCCACGGATGAAAGCTGCCCGATCCCGGAAGCCTTCTTCCATGATGGGGCTTAGGGCACTCAATGGATCTTGCCCTCACTCTCTGCTTCTTTTTGAGAATTTAGCTCAAGGATTTATGGAGTCAAGAAGACCCCCTCCACTGCAGTTACTTAGATGATGTATTTCCAGTACCTTTGGGCTCAAAATAAAAGAAAATAGGACCTGTCCAGTGAGTGTCTAGGAGGGAAAAGGAAGAGCTCTGATCTACACTCAGTTCAGTAGGATGAGTGGGGAAGGGAGAGGGGGAGTAGGGGACTGGGAGGGGAAAGGGGAGCCAGCTTGGTGGGGCTAAGCTGGAGAGCCAGAATAACGGAGGAAGGACCGCCTACTTCTCTTCCAGGAACCTCTGGAGACCTAGAAAAAGTAAGAGATAAAAAGGAAGTTGTGAGTCCTAGGATGGTGCAGAAGGTCAATATGGAGCCCCTCTCAACCCAGAACCCCACCTGGACCATGTGGTGCAGAGATATTCCCCTTTCTTCAAGCCACCACTCAATAAAGAGGGATGAGGTCACTCAAATATAAATGCCTGTACTTTGCCCTTGGAAGTCAGGCCCATAGGATTTGCTCCAATCATAGTCACCTATCCTGAGTCCTTCTACACCCCTGCCTCACATCAAGTTCAGACCCTTTGCTTTGTCCCCAATCTGCAAAGAAAAAACAGGAAATAGAAGAAATCAGAATTCCCTTCTCTAGTCTGGTCTGGGGTTCTTGTTGAGGGCAGAGCTTGAGGAAGATGTATAGTAGGGAGACAAACCCTCCCATTTGTTGCCTTCTGTCCACTGTTGGCTTCTGAAGATGGGGCTTCCACAGTTCTTTCCTCAGGTTCTATGTTTATAGGCCTCCTGAGGAGAATTTTCTCCCAACATTGCAAGTGGGTAAAAGCTTAGTTCCCAGGGTCAGATGAACATGGGTTTAACTTTTTGCTTCAGTGTTTACAAACTAAGTGAGTTCAGGCATGTTTGTGAATACCTAAGCCTCAGTTTCCTCTTATCTAAAAATGGGAAAGTAAGGATTAAATGACATAATGCATATAAGCTCCTTACCATGTTACCTTGCACATAAAAAGTAATGAATAAATACTAGCTTGTACTAGTGTGGTGATAGTAATACAGTGTGATGCCCTATACTCCCTTACAAGATTCAACACAAAAACCATGTCTGGATGCTCTTTAGGGTGAGCAGCAGAAAAGGGACACTATCAAGGAGAATGCTAATTCAGCACAAAGTACATGACGGTTAGATCACCGAAGCTGAAATCCCAAACACTGCCACTTAGTAACTGCTCTTAAGCAGGTTACTTAACCTCTCTAAGCCTCAGTGTCCTTATATTTAAATTGAGGATAATGAAATTGAGAGAATCTGTATTTCTGAGAGACAGTATAAGAATTTAATCTCATAGTAGGTAATAATATTAGTCTTCTTCCTCCTTATTATATTGATAAGTGTCAAAGAAGAAGGAGACAGCAAGGGACAAGCAGGGGTCACACTTAGATACTGTTGCCCAGTATCCTCCCAAGAACCCTTTGACTTGGTTTAACTCCAACATCAGGCTAGATTATCTCCCATCAGACAAACATGGGAAGATCCAAATATGGGAGACTTGGAACCTGAGTAGAATGGACAAGAGATCAAAAGCTAAGAAGGACGTGATGACTGGCTTCTGCCACTTTCCTTCAGAATGTCATACATGGGACCCCTTTAATTGGTGGAGATGGGAATGGAAATGACTTATCAAACTCATATATTTCTAACATTAAGGTCTAAGGCCTATAGTTGTACCTCATTCTTCCAGGGCCTCCCTTCCTAATCCCCCTAATCCTTTCTGCTTCTCCACTAGAAGTCAAGGAAAAAAAAAAAAAAACTCCATAAATACCGCATTGCGTAGGCGGCTGGTGGAGATTGAAGGGGGCCTTGGGCTTCCCCCCCCCAAAAAAAAGACATCTTCCAAAGGGAAGATAACCCCCTTCTGTCACAGAAACAGAGGATGCAGGCCTAGATTCAGATCAGAGATTGTTCTCTTTAAAATATCCTGCTCCTTCTTCTGCTCCCACCTATCCAGGGCCTTCTTTAAATGTGACACACACACACACACACACACACACACACACACACACACATTCACAATCTAATCCCATTACAAGAGAGTAAGTAATGCTATGTGACTCAGAAAGAAGCACTGGCAATCATAGCCTTACCCCCTCAGGACAGATGTAAGCAGTGGACCACAGTGACCAGAAGCAGTGACCCCTATGTCACCTTCTTTTCTTGGTGGTTCAGGGCCCAACCACCCTCCATGAAAGAAAGGGAACAGTGGAATCCCCTCACTGCACTGCAATTTGCATCTCTTTCCTTTCTTTCCCAACCAGGATCTACCCCCAAACCCTGAAGGAAGTAGATGGATCCACCAGGAGCCATACTCTATGTTTGTTGACACTGTTTACCCCTGAGAGGTATGTGTGGGACAGAGAAGGCTCCCACAGCCACAGCAGGATGTGATGGTTCAACAGCCAGCTCCCCTAAGGCCAACAAACCCAGGAGGAAGAGAAAGAAGACAAATTCTTTGAGCTGGTGAGGAAGTGATGCTATTTTTAGCCCCAAAAGCAGCACAGAGTGGCTAAGCCTGTAGAAGAGAGACAACACTTGGAGAGGTTGGAGGTTAAAGAAGACAAGATTCATGTTTATGGGTCCCTTTAAGACTGGCTGGCTTCACCTGACCAGAAAAATGTGCCCAGATTTTCTGCAGTGGGTACAAAGGGCAGATGGGTGATCTCCTGAGCAAATTCTTCTCAGGACAACACTCACCCTTCATCAATTCCCCTGACTTTGGGGGTCACCCAGATCTCCAGCCCACCCTAGTTCAAGTGACAAGGTCATTAAGAAGCAGCCACTTATCAAAACATCTGGGGGTGGGTGTAGGGGTAGGATGTGACAGATACCAGAACATCCCTCCCTATTATAGCTAAGTGATTGTATCTCAGCTCCCACCCCAGTACCAACAAGGCTATGCCTCCCTCCCCACATCCTACCCCTGGGTTTGGAAGATGGGAGCATCCACAGTTCTTGGGGGGGGGGGGGGGGGGGGGCAGGAATGAAGGTGTCAGCTGAGAATGAACACGGAGGAATGCACACAGAGAGGCACACAGGCAGGGACACAGGGAGACATCTCCATATACACAGGCTTAGAGAATGACCCTACCACCTCCTTTTGACCACCTCCTCCACAGTCCCAGCTCTAAGGGATGAGTCCCTAGAATTTACTAAATGGCTCTTCCCAGTGCCTCCCCACCCTTGGTTCTACTGCTAGACAAGTGCCCACCATCACTCAGTACCCCTCCCCCATCCACCCAGAAGTAATTCCTTGGAGCCCCCTCACCAGAGGCCCACAACACCTGGTCCTCTACCATTTCTGTCTCCCCAGTGTTTCCATTCTTCATTCCTCTTCCCTCCCTCCTTCACCTGCCCTTCCTCCACTGCCCCCACCCACCCAAGTCCAGGCTAGCAGACTGAGGCAGCATCCATTCTCTGGCCCCAGCCAAGGTCATTTATCATTCATCCTGTGGGGCCGAGGGGGGGACACAAAGTAAGGAGTGGATTGGAGTTTAAGGGAACCCCATCCTACCTAACAATCCCCGACTAGGTTAATCTCCGAAGAGACGGTAGTGGGGAATTGGTCAAGGTAGAGGAAAAACCATATATATATATATATATATATATATATATATATATATATATATATATATATATATATATATATATATTTATTCAGGGGAGATATATATATATATCTCCCCTGAATAGCAAAACAACTGAAACTGTCCATTCCCCAAACCATCACCGACACCCCTCACTCCTAAAGCGGGGGTCGGTCACCCTCCACAGAAGCAAAGCATCGGAGGATAAAATGGCTGCAAGACAAGGATGTTTCTGCCAGGGGCGGAATGGAAGTGAGAGATGGAGGGAAAGGTCTCACCTGACCTGGGTTCCCCGGGTAAGAGAGTCCGGGATGAGGGCGGGGGTCCAGCAGCCGGGCTGAGGTGGCAGCGGCGTCTGATCTTGGTACCCGGGAAGCGGCACTGCAGACCTCAGCAAACCCCCCCACCCGCTACCACGCTCCGGCCCCGCCTCCGCCCCGCCCCCCGCCACTGAGCATCGGGAGAGACCATTATGGGGGGGGGGAGAGAATGGGGAGGGGACTCAGAACGCGGAAAATGATGGAGGGGGTTGTCACAGGGACAGCTGGAAATGACACACAACCCTTCCTAGTCCCTTTTATAGTAAAAGGTGAAACTAAGGAAAGACAGAAATAGCGATATTAGGAAGACAAGTGGGAAGTGGGAAAGAGAGGTGGCGATCGAGGCAGCCCCTTCCTTAGCACCCCAGTCCCAGGATGGCAAATCCAGGAGTCCCAAGGGTTCATTCTGCCTTCAAAATACCTCCCTCTTCTCCACTGCTGTCAGGCAAACTCCTTCTCTGCAACCCTCTCCCAAATCCAGAGTGTTCGGTCTTCACTTCTACCTGGCTATTTTAGTGAAAGTAGAGTTAACAAGGTGTGGTTTCTATCCTAAACTGCCAGACAGACTCCTGGGATCCTGGTATCTCTTTCCTCCTGAAACAGTCCAGACTATTTATCTACAATGCAGACTCCTCATCGTATCATCCTCCTTCATTCAGTTAGTGGTAGCAGAGATGAACACTGGAGAAACTGAGGTGAGCACTGGAAAAGGTGAGGGTTTTTGACAGGGCTGACCAACTGGACATTTCCTCTTCCATTCTTATGCTCCAATAACTCAACAATGGATCCTCTCAATTCCCTTCTCTGCTCTATTTTACTCAACTCACCCCTATACCTACATGCATGTACACACACACACTTTTACACTCTGCTTCCAGAGCAGGAAGGACTAAACTGGTTTCAGTTCTTTCATCTTTCCTTTGCCTCTGAATGAATAACCTGGACTCAGAGATTCAAGACATACCACGTGGTAACATGGTATGTCCATCCCTGATGACCATTCCTACTCCAGGGGCAACAGGGCATCTGGTGGTTTAAAAATGTGCACCCTTTATGTGTCTATTCCAGGTAAGGCCTTACAATATCCTATACAGAGCACTGACCAAGGGCTCTGACCTGGGTTCTCACTTCTAACATGCTGTTCATTGGCTCTTGGCCAAGTTCCATGCCTCAGTGAATTTCAAAGTTACTTGTCTGGAAAATGGGATGTCTTGGACTAGATGTTGCATCAGGTTCTTTTCAGATTTAACAAAGTATGATTCTCCTTTATTAAATGTGGCAGCTACCCTGCCTGCCTAATCCCAGTGGCTTGGGAGGCTGAGGCAGGAGGATTGCCATTCAAAGCCAGCCTTAGCAAAAGCGATGCACTAAGCAACTCA
This sequence comes from Sciurus vulgaris, assembly GCF_902686455.1. Lineage (NCBI taxonomy): Eukaryota > Metazoa > Chordata > Mammalia > Rodentia > Sciuridae > Sciurus > Sciurus vulgaris. The sequence goes on from NC_136461.1 coordinate 111,343,996, forward strand.
GTGAGACCCAGTCTTTAAATAAAATACCAAATTGGGCTGGGCAAGTGGCTCAGTGGTTGAGTGGCTCAGTGGTTGAGTGCCTCTGAGTTCAATCCCAGGTACCCAAATAAATAAATGTGGCAGTTTCAGAATGCTGGGATATATTACATGAGAAAGTTGGCAGCCAATGACTGAGAAATCTCACAGGTGACATCTGACGTGTTGAATTTACCACTGATAGGGATGTGGGCCTGAGCTTTGTAGGCTCCAAAGCTGGATTTTGCAAACATTTGTTTATGACAACAAAGTTTACAATTTGCTGAAATACAAAGCCATTTAATACACATTAACTTTCCATAAAAATATAACTGAAATGTAACTGTCACTCAGACTGATGTCATGTTCTCTTACTGAAACGAAATTAGAATCATAATGTTGATATATAGATAAATGCACAATAACTGGAGGACTTGTATCTTTAATGGCATCTGGCCATGCCCAGTAAGGAATTATGCCAATGGGTCCAGAAAACTCTTCTTGGCAAGAGTATCCTCACCTCTATACTACAGGCAGACTTCCTAGATGACTGGAAATCTGATGGCTGAAGCACTTTTTCGAGGATAGAACTTGGAACAGCTCTGCCCATGTGGGCTTCAGGGACTCTCCTTTTACTAAGCCTTCATTGTTAATCCTTCTTCAGGTAGATATTCTTTATTTTAAATATGTTAATTTTCCAATTAGGTTATAGCTAAATCCTGCTGGCAGGAAGGCTTTTCTTCCCTTTAAGGAGGCTTTGCATACTCTACACTGATACATTACTTGCTAAAATAGAAATATTGTACACTTCAAAGATAAACATATTTTTTTCTTAAGGTCTAAGAGAAGACAAATCATATTCCCCAGGTACCACAGTCTCATGACCTCACCAGCCACTCCACAGTCTCCTTTGCTGGGTTGGTTCAGTAACCTTATAGTTCCTAGGCGCTCAGTCTACTTATTCACCTCCTCTCGCCCCAGGCAGTCTCATAACTTTAATACTGTCTCTATGCTGATGATTCCCACATCTGTATCTCCAGTCCAGACTTCTCCATCAAGCCCAAACCCAGTATCTCTGCCTGTTCAATATCACCACATGGGTATCTAATAAGCACATCAAACTGGTGCAGCTAGAAGTCCCAACCTAGCAAGGCATGGCACACACCTGTAATCCCAAGGACTCCAGGAAGATCACAAATTCCAGATCAGCTTCAGCCATTTAATGAGACCCTGTCTCAAAATTCGAAGTTTAAAAAGGTTGGGGATGTAGCTCAGTGGTAGAGGGCCCAGTAGGAAAAATAAATGTCAGTGTAGTAGCTACCAGCTAAACAGCCTCCTCCCCTTTACCTCAATGTTGTTTCCAGTTATTCCATACCATGATGTAAAACAGGGCTTAGTAGCACTTACTGATGGGAGCTCCTCAACTGGCTCTAACCTAAGCCTACCTTTAACACCCACCAGTTTTAGTGCATTATACACTGTTATCTATCAGTTTTTACTTGCAAACATCCCATCCACTGGAACAAGTTTCTTCATTTTTGCCTGGAAAACTTCTTTAAGATTAAATTGAGACTTTTTTTTCCACCAGGAATTTTTCTTGGACCTTCATGCTGTTAGATGCCTTTCCTTATGCTCTCAAAATATTTGTTTCAATAACAATGTTATATGTATCAAGTTTTGACAGCAAGAACTGTCTTGCTTATCCTATCTTCAGCTGCCATCAGCAGAGCATTTGTAGGTACCATAAGAATGTTGAATGAATAAGAATTATGCAGAAAGGAGTCAGGCTCACCTTTTCTCTCCTAGAGTTTAAGTAAGTTCATAGTTATATAAACCAGAAGGAGCATCAAGAAGGTGTTATCACAGGATTGAATGTGGCAAAGAACAGGGTAATAAATGGCCTTTGGGTTTGATCTCATTGCTGAGGTCTGTGGGTCTGTGAGCACAGATTTAAATTTGACGGAAATCAGGTTTGGAAGGACTAAAAAGAAAAATAGGAATAAGAGGAGAAATAAATTGCTATTGTTTAACACCCCCCCCCACCAAAAAAGAAAAAAATTACAAATAAGATACAAGATGTCTGGGGGTAAAGAACAGGAAAAACGAACACTTATTTTGACCCAAACTGCTTATTTTAATGTTTACAATTATGTAAGACGTTTATATGGCTCCAAATGAAAGCCATATTAACAGTATATTCAGAGAAACCAAGTTTCCCTCCATATCCTCCCTCCCCCCAGTGATATCAATGTCCGTTTTCCCTTTTTAAAAAATATAAGCAAATACATATATGTACTGCCCCTTAGGTAAGGTAGCTCACCATATATGTATATACATATATATATATACACACATACATATACATACATATACATATATATGAATACATACATATACATACATATATATATGTATTCATTCTTCATTTAACCAAAATCTCTCCTAGAGATATCTACGTAATTTCCCCCCCTTTTTTTTTGTGCCAGGGATTGAACCCAAGACCTCATGCTTGCTACACACTTATCAGTTATACCCCCAACCCCTTCCTCATTTCTTTTCATAGCTGCACAGTTTATCCATTTACCAGTTTATGCAACGAGTCCCTTCCTAATGGACATGCAAGTTATTAGCTACAATGAATACCTTTGTGCATGTTACTTTCTATTTTGCCAGCAGTCTCCAGGCTCTTTACTTCGCTTCCCATTTTAATGTCCCATGTTATAAACCAAAGGATAAGCTCTATGTAAGGAGACAACTGCTAGAGTGCACAGCAGAGTCCAGCTATTAAAACAGTACGTTACAAAATAAGCCGTTAAAATGTAAATACCCTCATTTTTACCTTACCATTCCTCACAATGCGCTATCTCTTAAGAGAAAAGTTACTTCACCAAGGAAAACCCACAAAACATAAACAAGGAATATAGTTTTATTTTCTCTGAGCATCTGCAAAACACTTAGGACCCAAGTAAAAAACAAAAACAAAAAACCTCCTGTGCAAAAAATTATATTGGAGGTGGGGGGACTGAGAGGGATTTGTGCCCTAGCCCCAGGGAGCTATAGCAACTTTGATTGGTCCAAGGGATCGAAAAGATATTGGAAGGATAAAACAGGAGGTAGGAGAATGAGAATTTACTGAGGGAGAGGGCCCCGAAGTGGGCCACGAGGGGGAACTGGAGGTCGGGGTGTGGGTCTGGGTGGGGGGAGGGGTCCCCGTTGGTAGCCATAGGGTGGGGGTCGTGGAGGACCAGTGTATCCATGAGGTGGCATCAGTGGAGGAGGCCCACGCATACCATGTGGAGGCATAGGACCTGGGTGACCTGCAAGAACAAAGTTAGTTAAATATAAAAAGTAAAAGAAAAGGCATGGGACAAGTGGTGTGATAAAGGCTATAACATATGTGAGGATGAAAGAGGTGTATAAAGCCCACTCACCCATGGGAGATCCAAATGGAGGTCCTCGAGGGGGCATGCCCATTGGAGGAGGTCCAGGATGAGGCATTCCAGGTGGTGGTCGTGGTGGTGGTTGCCCCCCAGAGCCTGGAGGCCCAGCATGTGGATGTCCTAAGCCATGAGGGCCATGGTGGGCCAACTGCATCTGAGACATTCCTATGAAAATAAAACAGACACAAGGAAAAAGGAAACAATAGGAAGACAAGGAATACAAAGAAGATGAAGAAATGAAGAGCAAAAATGCCCCTTTAGCCTTGATTCCATTCTAACAGTACAAACCAACTACTTAATTAACTCCTTACCTACTTCACTTGCTAATTCTATGATTCAGGCATTATATCAATGAAGCAAAAGTTTACAAGTAGAGTTATTACTCCCTTGATAGGATTTGGGAAGGTAGCAGACATACCACCTCTGCAAAGATCTAATTCTAAAGGATAAATAGAAATTCAAGAGGACAAGAGAATAGAAATAGACCATCCCAAGCAGAAAAATCAGTATGTGCAAATCACATGTCAAACAGCATAGTATGTTCAAGAAAATACCAATAGCTCAGTAATCAGGAGCAACATGCAGTTACAGGAGTGATGATTCAAGACCAGACCATGAAAAGCCCTGAATGCTATGGTAATGAGTTTGGCATTTACTCTGTAGGTAGAAAGGAGCAAGAGAATTCTAAGCAAGTGTGTATAAACCTCTGTTTTACAAAAGTTAGTTTGTGAATGTTGATCAAAGATAGAAAATAAGAGCCTGAACCCAGACTGGGGTCACAGCTCAGTGGTAGAGTGCTTGCCTAGCATGCACTACATAAAAAACAAAGAAAGAAAGAATAAAATTTAAATTATTAAAAAAAAAAAAGAGAGAGAGAGCCTGAACTGGCACTGGCAGTGGGGCAGATGCCAGAGGTAATGAGTAAGATTTAGTAGGAAGAGTGAAGTAACAGGGAATAGTCAAACTCCCCCATTTATGAATAAGCACCTGAAAACAAAGACAGAGGAAGGAAAGGTTTGAAGGGGCATGATAGAAAAGTGCAGCTGCCTGCTGAGCAGGATCATGGGTCTGGCTTGTTACTAATCATGGACTAGAGACAGAGACCCAAGAAACATCAGTATTTACTTAATTAAAACAATGGACAAATGTAGAAAAGAGGACCAAGCATAGAAATCTAGTGATAAGCAAAGAAAAAGGAGCTTATAAAACAAAGGTGATTTAGACTGACAAGTTAGAGAAAAAGGTGGAAAAATTCAGAAAAAAGAGAAGCAAAAAGAGACAAGAGTTCTAAACTAGAAGACATCGCTAGTTTCAAGCACAGAAGAGATTAAATCAGGTTAAGAAACAGAAATGTCTCCTAGAGTTGGCAACTGGATCTCTACTCTGGAGTGCTTTCAGAGAATGAAAGCAAAAAATAAGGAAACAAAAACACCACCTACAAACTATTCTTCAGAAAAACTTAAAGCCCCTCTATCAAACTCATCACTCCCTTTCCCATCAAAGAACACCTACCTGGATGGGGCATTCCACCTGGTGGGAACGGGTGAGGATGTGAATGTCCATGGCCAGGATGTCCAGCCCCTGGGGTTCCTGCTGATGGAGGGCCATGTCCTCCAGCCCCAGGAGGCATAGGTGGTGGGGGCATGGCTGGTGGTATCCCAGGTGGGAGGGCACCAGGAGGTGGCACTGGAGGTGGGAAGGAGCCAGGAGGAGGCATGCCTACACAGGAAATGAAAGAACAAGTTAATGGTGGTGAGAAGAGAATGTCTTTAAAGAGCCTGTCCCAATCTAGTCTCTTCAGGCAGGGTGAGCTCTTTACTCTCCTGCCAGTGCTTCAAAGTCAAAAGCAATGTTAAAAATCTCAAAGCTGGGGCTGGGGTTCTGGCTCAGTGGTAGAGTTCTTGCCTCTCATGTGTGAGGAACTGAGTTCGATCCTCAGAACCATATAAAAATAAATAAGATAAAGGTATTGTGTCCATCTACAACTAAAAAAATTTTTTAATTAAAAAAAAATTAAAACCAACTTCAACCTGCTGAAGAAACCCACTATGTTCACTCCCCATTCCCTTCTCATCACCTACCAACTCTACATCCAACTCCCTCTGGGTTTTTTCTTTTTCCTGTCCCTCCCCCCACTAGCCTTAAGACAACACATTTTGAACCAAAACCCTTACCTGGTGGAGGAAGCCCGGATCCCAATGATGACACCACAGGATTGGGGGCAGAAGGTGGAGGGGGTGCATCTGCAAACAGCTGATGAGGACGGTCAGCCTGGGAGAGTGGGTTCTGGGCTGCTAGAAGTCGTTCAGCTGCTGAGCCATGGCGCTCACCCTTAGAGTCCTTCTTGAACGCATAAGATACAGTGATAGGGCGGTTACAGAGGTACTGCCCATTCATAGCCTCAATTGCTGCATCCGAAGCATCAAACGAAGCAAAATTAATAAAGGCATAACCTTTGGAGTTGCCTGTATCAGGGTCCCGCATAATTTTGGGTGTTTGTAAGATGACCCCAAAGGCGCTGAAAGTATCATAAAGCAGCTTCTCATCAATCTCTGGGTCCAGGTTTCCAATGAAAATGTTGGCCCCTACATCCAGGTTTTTGTTGTGAGCAGATGCCTTATTTACACGTATTGGTTTTCCATAGAGTTTGATCATGTTCATGATCTTAATGGCATAGTCAGCATCTTCCTCACTCAAGAATTCGACAAAGCCATAACCTGGGTAAGTGAAGAAGGGAAGGTTAACAACTCAAGTGAAGAGAGTCAAAAAGGAGTATAACTCATAATATCCTCATTTTAACTGATAATGGTTCCAGGATCTGTAAACTGAAGCTTAAGGGAAAGAATTCTTTTTAGAATAGAATGCTCATTCCAAAGAATAGGTAGGACCCTTCAAGAGCATTCATTCCACAAGTACATAAATTCAATCCTTGCATTTGTTCCCTCAATACATATATTCACTTCTTGCCACGTACTTACCTTGGTGCTGGCCAGTGACTCTATCCTTTGGCATGTGGGTGTTGACCACAGGCCCTGCCTGGAGAAACAGTTCCCACAGCAGTGGCTCACTAACCTTCTCATCTAGGCCCCCCACGTACACAGTGGCATCTAGAGGGAGGGAGCAAGAGGTTAGGGAAGAGGTGTGAGTATGACAGGGAAGGAAGCGAACAGGATATGAAGATGTAATCCAGGTCGAATTGGGAGTGGGATGGGGGTGCAAAAAAAAGAAAACAGAAAGTTAGATTACGCCCTAATAAGTCTCTCTCTTCCTAGAACCTAGAGAATTTTTTTAAAGTTTAACTCAGTGTTCTGCTTCAGATTTTGTCTTTCTTGATAGATTTTATGTTTTCGGACACAGGGTCTAAGTTGGTGTAACTGGTCTCGAACTTGAGATACTCTTGCCTCAGCCTCCCGAGTCACTGGGATTACAGGCATTTGTCACCGAACCCTGCTATTTTATTTCTGAGTGGGAAGGGAGAGGGAATTGGACCAAGAGGGGAACTGTACCACTCTCGCCTAACAGGCCTCAGCCTGAATTTCGCCACCCCGCCCCCAACAACCAGGGAGGCTGGTCTCGCAGACTCCGGGGAAAGTCTAGTCTCCCGGACTGGCAGTAATGCTACTGTTCCTAATCTGGGGTCTCTTAGCTCTCGGGGCTCTAGCCCAGGTTCGTCCCTTCCAGTTACCCTGGTTCCGTTCGGATATCGGCCCGGCAGCCATGGCGAAAGCGCTCCCGCCGTCTCTAAGCACTAGCTCCGCCCTCTGACCTTAGTTATTATTTCCACTTCCGGAGCGAAGACGAACGTTGGGTGGGACTGTGGCGGGGGCGGAGTCGGAAGCGGCCGCGGCCATCTTAGGAGTCGCTAAAACGTAGCGGCTTGGAGGTTCTGGGGTGTAGTGAGGCAAAGTGCCCCAACGACAAGGCACAGCGCTGGAAGCCGAATAGAGACTCTCAGACCCTCTTAAGGCAGTGCTAGGACGTCAAAGAATTATGCTGCTCCCCAAAATCAAAAGCTAAGATAACAGAACTTTTATTTTTCATCCATTTTGTAGTCGTGATCCTTCTTTTCCCACCCAGATAAGAGTGTGCTGCGAAAACCCCCAACCTAAGGACTCGGCTGTGTACGGACGCAGAGTCAGCGTTCAATCGTGACCTCAAGCTTGGTGCAGATTTGGTCTCAAAGCCCTGACCTGGGCTCGAAGTAATTCGTTTTCCCTCGGGGGGAGGAAATTGAGGAATGTCTTCGCTGGAGCGAAGTCTGAGCTCACCTAATCGTTATTGCATAGGGGAGGCGAAGGAATCAGGCTTCAAGGTGGGGGTGTATCGAAAGTTGAGGGGTGACTGGGATTGAAGAGGCCTCAACCTCCAGGGCACACTCCCACCCCAGCAACAACTTTTTTACTGTGCTCTTGTCACGCTATCTCAAAATGAGAGACACAGAAAAGAACCATTTTCCCATGTTGTATGTGAATTCTGTAGAGCCTCACCTGACCCAAATCCCTATTTCTTTGGAAATAACATGGTGGGTGCTTTCCTCTTTTGGGTCACTCCCCTTTCCACCCACCACTGCTACCTAGGCTCTTTTATCCAAACACAAGACACAGTGCCAGTAATCTGTAGCAATACTGTGCTTTAATGAACTCCTTAAATAGAAATGCCACTACAAAAATATACATTCTCAAAAAAAATTATAAAGAAATAGAAATTTCTTAGAAATTCTATAGAAATTAGAATTAAAGCAGGAGCAAGGGGATGAGAATGAGGTCTCTTGGCTATCTTATTGGGACTGATGAACAGCATCTCCGACCTTAAGATTTAACAGCTGGTTATCCAAAAAGGGAAGGAATTGCCCTCCAAAAAAGAGACAATCACATTTAGGATTGTTTTGTTTCTTAATTCTTCAAGTCCCAAGAAACAAAAATACCTTCAGGAACAAACAATAGGAGAAAGAGCTGAAGATTAGCACTGCCATCTGCTATAAAAACTCTATTAAGTGAGCTTGTTTAAGGGCTGGAATGTGAAGATTAAGGCAGTGAGGCCAATTGTGGAAAATTGAAGGATTAGAGCCCTCCTTTATCGCAGATCCCCCTCTGCCCTGCCTTTGAGAATGCCAGCAATTTCAGCAGGATTGGGAAAGAATGGTATTTGGATCTCTTTTCTTGGAGTGATCCTCAGGAGATAGTCTTGGTGTCCATTTTCTTAATAGCTCCTGAAGATGGGATAGCTCACTCTGGAGGCCAGAGATTGTGGGAGCTAACAGGCCCAGCTGGAGGAGTGGCAAAAAAGGGCAGAAAGGAATATTATCGCAGCTTTAGCTTTCTGCTTCTAAAATCTGTCCACTACTTCTGGTATCTTTAATGCCCTTCCCTTCTCCCCATGCCCTAAATTCTTCTTAATCTAAGCCACAAGCAGTTTCCCTGACCCCTTACACTTCCAAACCTATCCAATGTGTTACCAAAAGGGATGGTACTTTAATTCCCAATCCCAGCCCCTTGCCTTTTCAGCTCTGTTCATCTGGTTCAACAGTGAAGCCCCTTCTCCCACTCCCAATCCATCTTCCCTTCTCACCTGGACCTCAGGCCTTCCCCTCAGGTAGCAGCGTCTCCAGAGCCTGATCTGGGGTCCCAGATAGCCAGGCAGCAGTAACCCTGGAGGTAAAGGGCAAGCTCCCCAATGTGAGGGGAGCCCCCACTCCTGGTCAGCCAGGCTTTCAGAGGAGATAGCAGGTCGAGGGAGCCAACGAGAAGAGACTGCCAGTAGGGAGGGACTGTCTCGCCAAGGACAGAGCTGATTCAAGGGGGTCAGAGCCCCTCTAGAGAAGAGCCATACGGAACTTGGGGGTCCAGCAACCATGAAGTTCGACTAAAAAGGAAAGGGAGACCAACTGGCAACTGAGATGCGAGATAACCCCAATTTCCTCAGACTAGATCAGGAAGGGATATCCAGTTGCTGCCCATTCATTGCACTAGTAACTAAAACTTAAGCTTTCTCTTCAGAATTCATCTCTTCTCTTCTTAGGCTTCAAATAGACTTCAGGGCTGATTAAAGTTGATTTTAGAGACCCTTATAAAATATGGGCATGAAACAAGAAGACTAATATGTGGAAATAAAGACAAAAGATGACCTCTGCTATTCTAAGACTATTGTCTTCCTAGAGACAGGAACTGTGACAGTTGCAGAAGAGTGGGTTAGCTTCCCCTGAGGAACTCAGCCATTGCGTCTTTCTACTTCTTATCTAGTAGCATGAACCTGTGGGAAAGTCAAGGGATCTCGGGAAATTTAGGCAACTTACCTGCTGTCTAGGGAACCAGGAATCTGGGCAGTGCTCAAGGTCATAGCCAGGATTATGAAACTGTAATATTTGTTCATTGCTGTAGCGTAAATCCCAGTCCCAGACAGACAGCTGCAGGTGAACAGAGTTCCCAAATTGGGGCTGGGAGTATCCTGGAGTATAAACTTGTGTATAGGAATTAAACTGGACAAAAAAAAAAACAAGAAAAATGGTGGTTAATGTTTGTATGTATGTGTGTGTATCCCAAATCTACAGACAAATCATGAAACTTCTATTTTAGGCATCAAATGTAAACCAAGTCTAGCCCTGTGACTGAGTAACAGCTTTCCCCTCTGAACCCACAGACTTCACTTCTCATAAAATAAATCAAAACTAAACTTTAGAGTATACTTCCCAATGGAAAAGGAAAAAGTTAAAAAAAAATAAAAAGGTATCACTGACCTGTCCACTCTGCTTTCCACGCTCCCATGGGGTATTTCTCAGGAATGTAAGAGTGTCAGGAGTTCTGACACTGTCATGAAGAGCAAGAAGGAAAAACTCAGAAAACTCAAACTCAGCTGAAAACTGCTGGAGGAGCTGCCAGACACAATCAAGGAAGAGGAGAAATACTGGGGCCTGAGAAGAGAGAAATTAAGAGGTTGGTACGATTCTGTGGACCTAAAGAGGGAGATGACAAAATGACAAGGGATGGGGGACACAGGCAACAGAATGCCGGGGGGAAGGGGGGGGGGGGGATCAGAGAATGAAAACCTGAATCAAGGGTCTTGAGAGTGAGCATCAACTTCCCTTCTACACCCTCAGACACTTTTCATAAAATACATCAAGACTAAATGTCACTTTAATGGGGGGTTCTCACTTGTGGGTTTTCAAGATTAGTCTAATCTCAGGACCCATCTGACCTGATTCCCCTCCAATTAATTTATACAATGTAATTTTCTCATCCCCTTACTTCTTTAGTAATACCCCCAAACCCTCCCAAATTGTTCTCACCTCTTCAGTAGCCCCAGTTCCCCCAAGCCTGGTCAGGAAGGGGTGTCCTGCTGCCACCCACTCTCGCTGCACTAGTGATTGGAAGCCAAACAGTGTTCGGGCTTCAGGGGATGAAAGCAGCTGGACGAGTGAAGAGAGGAGGCCATTGAGGTCACGATCACTGCGCTCTGGGTGATAAAGAGGAAGAAGGGACAAAGAAAGGGGGGTCCAAACTGGGGCAGGAGAGAACAAGAAGAGGAAACATGGCAAGGAGCATTGAGGGGCACAGAGGGGGAGAGTTTGGGGTAGGCAGGATTGAGACAGCACACAAAAGTGAAGAGAAAACAAAGAGTTTGAATGATTCACTTCTTAGATTCCACCTGGATAGAAATACACAGTTTCACCTGTAGGAGGCAGAATCACAATAATCAAACCAGCTTCCACAGTGTCCTTACCACCCCAACCCCAGACACCCTACACTGATAGAAAGAAAGGGAGAGAGAGGCTAAGGATACTTTCACGTTAGGGACAAGCTTTAATGGGGAATGTAGAGATAACTCTGAAGAATGAGGCCTACAACTCATGGGTAGTTGCTAGTAATAGAAGAAAAGGGTGCTAGCACTAGAAATGGACAAGCCTATGGATCTCTCTTCACAGAACCTATCCAGGTGGGTAAAGGAAAAAGGCAAGGAACAGAGCAAGCTGACTCAAGGCACTCACCTTGAAGTACTACAGAACGAACCCTGGATGTCACTAAAACTGAGACGTCACTGGCCTTTCGAAGGCAAGACCTGAAAGGGGCAGGTGAGGAAAATGGGGAAGGGAGTAATGGGTCATGGAATGGAATAGGGATTCCAAAATCCTGCCCCTTCTTCCAAGAAGTAGCAATAACAGTCCTGGGAGACCAAGAAGAATGATGGAAAGCCATTTTAAGAGTCCAAATTAACAGAAGGTTGGGGAAGTTAGAATTATAAATCATGACTAGAAGAAGGAGGTGAGTACCTGACATAGTCCAACCATCGAGTTCCTTCCAAGGCTGAGAGCCATTTGTCCTCAGCTACAGATGAGTCTATCAGGGAGTAGAGCGATCAGAAAGGCAAAGAGGTCAAAAGAACTCAGGATTCAGTTCTATAGCCTGATGAGTTAATAATAAGTCAGTTAGTGGCCTCCTAAACCTGAGGGTAGGAATGAAAAGTAACTGTAAATGGCCATGAGGATTCTTTCTTTTTTTTTCTTTTTTAGTTGTAGATAGACAAAATACCTTTATTTTACTTATTTTTATGTGGTGCTGAGGATTGAATGCAGTGCCTCACATGTGGTAGGCAAATGCTCTACCACTGCGCTACAATCCCAGCCTGGCCATGAGACTTCTAAAATTAAATTGAGTCAGTGAGGTTGAGGATGTAGCTCAGTGGTAGAGTGCTTGCCTAACATGCACCAGGGTTTAGTTCCCAGCACTGGGGGGACAAAACAACTGTTATTGGCTATACAGTATTACAACTATAAGAAAATTCATTGACTGTACACTTAGGATGGGTGAAGTTTGAATTTTATAATTATTTTTTAAAGAATTAGGTTGGGGTCAGGCACATGCCTGTCATTCCAGTAACTCAGAAGGCTGAGGCAGGAGGATCATAAATTTGAGGCAATTTAGTAAGACCTTGTCTCAAACTAAAAAATAAAAAGGTCTGGGAATGTAGCTTAGTGGTAGATTGTCCCTGGGTTCAATCCCCAGAACTGGGGGGCTGGGGGGGGGGGGGGAGTTGGGGCCAAGAAGGCAAGCATTCAGTAAGTGTGTAGGAGATGGGAATTGGATAGAAAACTAAAATGCTCACTGGAATAAAGGGTTACACATCTATAGCCGACAAAAGGGTAAACCAGGTAAGGGTCAGCAGACCTAGGAGTAAAAGGTAAAAAGTTATTCTCACCAGGCAGGCAGAGGGCCCTTAGCTTCATGTGGGCAAGTTGGATATCTGCAAGACTAGGCAGCTCATCCATAGTGTCTACCAGGACAACATCAGAATGCCCAGCCTGGAGCATGGACTCCATTGCTCTGGAGGGGAAAAGGCAGAAATTAAGTGAAGGAGTCTTCTCTGAACACCTAATCCATGAATCTTCTCTTCAGGCCCCCCTTACCTGATATCCTCCTTGTTAGGGTCACTGGCTGTATAGAATCCTCCACAGCGGAGAAGATCACTACCCCCAGGGTGATGCCAGGAGAGGCGCTTTAGATGGATAAGAAAGAGGTCACTGAGGGAGAAACTAATCCCAAGCTACCCTTGCCCCCACAATGACCTCACAAGAATCCCTCCCTCCACATTGTCCCCTGACCTCCCATGACCCTCTAATCCCAACCATTGCCCTAACCCTCAAACTGACCGGTCCACGGCCCTGATGGAAGTGTCCAAATGCTCTCCTGACTTCACTGTCCAGAATTCGGTTAGGGACCCAGAAGTAACGGGGGAGACTGTGAAATTGAAAGTGATGTCACAGCTGTAAAGCTGATACTACAAGGAAGCTGTTTGGAGAGACCATTCCAAGGGATCTTAGGTTTTAAGAACAAGGACATAAGAAAGATAACTTTGTAGATAGCCTAGGAAATGAGTTTGCTAGAATTTCTAGCTTTAGAGGATCTGGGAACTGCAAGAAAATTGAAAGGGCAGAAGGGGTTGGAGTGGACCAGAAGATCACCTGGTAGCTACGTCGAACCTCTCATTGACAGTGCTGACCCTCCAGCCTTTTGCCCCCTGCTTCTTGCGCTCAATCTCCCAGTCTTCAAATGTCTCCAAGAGAGGAATAGGTGGTTTTCTGGAGCTAGAACCCTGACCTAGGGCAGGAATAAGGCACAGAGGAGAAAGAAGAGGAACCAGACATAGCTTCTCAGCTCTTTTTTTGTTTCAACTGGCCTCTGCTTTTTCAGTCTCCATACCCTTTCCTTACCCTACAGCACCTCACTCACCAGCCTTGCTCAGGGTTATTCCTGCATACTGCTGGGTTTGATTGCTCTGAGCTCTGGCTTGAACAATGGCCATGGTCACCTGTGGAGGAAAAATCCCATCCTTTTGTCTTAGACTGAAGAAGTGAAAAGAAGGAAATGGAGCCCATGTACTCCACTATCTTTACCAATAGTGAACAGCAAAGACAGTCCCTAGAGAAGAGGGCTTCCATGGGTTATGGGAACTGGGATCAGGAGAACATATCTAGAACCACAGAATCAGAATATCAATTCTGGAAAGACGTTTAGGAACAATATCATCCTACCCTCCCATTTTTCAGAGAAGAAAACTCGCTCACAGTCATACCACTGGTAATTGCACCTTATTCTCATGACACTATCATTTAACCCAGCTTTTTAGCCTCTCCTGGAGCAGAGGAGCAAAAGGAATGATGAGAAGGGACCCTGGAGGATGGGGAAGAATTGGAAATTGCCAGGGAGAGGACCTCCATGTTCTAAGAAGAGGGATCTTTAGTTAGGGGCTTCTTACCTGAAAGGCTTGAGGCTCTAGTCCTCCAGCCTCAAAACCAACTCTGAGCAGCCGGAAGTCTTGGCCATGAATCAGAATCTCCTCTGGGATAAATTTAAGCTGGGACCCTGGACGGAGGAGCTGAACTCGGGACAAGCCACTCACTGAAGTCAAGAGTTAGCATTGTAACCATGGGGTCCCTCTGGGAGGAACTCTTAACAGCCCATCCCACCCCATTCCTGGCTGTCTTTTTGGAAATAGAAGGAGGATGAGGAGGGGTTCCAACACCCCTTTCACCAAACCCACAGACTTACCAGCCTCTAATCGCCCAATGTTGATCAGGGCAAAATCATATTCACTGCTCAGAGGAGTATCCTGGAGGAAGCACATAACTGATGCAACAGACATCTGTAAAAACCCTCATTTTTCCTAATTTGGTGGCCCCTATCCCCTCTAGGAGGGAACTCCCCTAGAAATAATTCCTATTGGCTATCACTTATACATTCAAAAGATACCCCTTAACCCATAGTTTTTGTCTAAATCCTTCTAGATTCCCCTACCCATTTAGCTCTCACTGTCTTTTCTGTTGCCTTGGTTATCTCACCTGACTCCGCTGCCATCCACAGGGCTGGAAGGTGACCCTAAAGTTGGTACAGATCAGGGTCCCAGACAATTCAGGTTCTAGCCCTTTCCTCAGTCCTGGGGCCCATGCTAGGATTTGTTCCCCTAAAAGGGAAGAAGGGAAGCCTGGTTATGACTATCTTAATGTTACCTGGCACATATTAGACACTCATATAGTTATTAAATAGTAAATGAGAAAAGGAGGAACAGGGTTAAGAAAACAGGGTGGGACTGGGGATATAGCCAAGTGGTAGAGTGCCCGTAACTGAAAGATAGACAAAGAAAACAGGGAATATCAAGGTCCAAGCTCTCAATCAGATCGAGATAGAGGAAAAAAGGAAGCCTGAGATAGAAGCACTGTGAGTCAGGAAAGGAATACAGAGGTATCTTTGGTGAGGGTATAAAACAAAGTTGGGTAGGATGAAATTTGGAGGTGTCTTAGGAGATCAGATTATTACCTGGGAGGCATCCAGAGGTCAGGCAACTGCCAAGCTGATGACTCCTGGGCTCAGGCATCCTACTTCCCTGGACAGACTTTGGTCCCAAGAGTTGAGAAAGTTATAGGGTTAATGCTGGGCCTCCCCAACCCTGGGATCTGGGATTATCTCAGCAGCTGCCTTTGGAGGTCTACACCCAGACTCCGGGGGAAACTGAGCTCTGCTTGGGGCTCAGGACTGGGGTTGGCAGACAGTAAAGGGAGTGGCTGGTTAATGGATAATGAGACCACGAACTTGAGACTGTAAAAGGCAGACAGACCAAGCTCCACTAACCAAAGTTGACATGACAGACATACCCTTCCCTCCTCCAGATCCTTTTCTTCCCCCTCTGTATCTCTACCGCATCCCCATTGAAACCCTTTTGCCAGCCCCCCAAATTCTCCTTACCCCCATCTCTGGCTCCTCCTTCTGGGGGGCAATGTTGAAACTCTGGCCCCGACCCCCCCACCACATTTCTCTGGCTCCATCCGGGGACGGAGCAGTTAAGGGTGGGAAACCTTAAGGATGCTCAGCCCCTCTGGGAAGAAGCTGAATCTTATAGTTGAAAGTAGGGAGATTAGGAAGAGAAGCAGTGGGGAAGACAGGAAGGAAAGGGACATTTGAGGTGCACGGAGTTTGGGGGTCTTTGGAAAGGTACATCCAGCCCAGCAAGATTAGGCTCCTCGGAAACTTCAGTCGATTCTGGAGAGGGCGGGAGACATGCCCAGCCCCTTAAAGGAGAATACACACAATTTTGGAAACGCAGTAGAGAGGAAATGGAGGAACCTGAGAAAGATGGGAGGAAATAGGAAACTCAGAGAAAAATACACAGACCCACTTCTTTCCCCCAATCCCACATCCTAGGCTCTTCCTGTTCATGAGTATTAGAGACGTTTGGGGGAGGGGAGGCTGGAATACTGATTACTAAACTGGAATACTTTGAGCTACCTCTTTGGACTCTTTCAGGGAAGGTTTTTCTGGGAAGCAGAGTTTTGTTTTTTGGTTTTTGTTTTCTAAAAAGGGGATAGAGATGCAAAGTAGTTCTGGTCTGCCTAGTGCCTTCTCTGACAAATCTAACACAAAATGGTTGAGAAGGAGAAGTAAATGGAAAACTGGATCTCAGATCTTGTCAGGAAAGACTCAAGAATTGGAGAGGGCTGGTCAAAGTTTTTGTTTATCCTCCAGAGTACCTGAGGAGAGGTTCAGTGGAGAGGTAGGAAGTAAGTGGAGATGTGTCCAGGATGCAGACATATAACAGGTATGTTTGTGTGCATGTCTTGCAGGTGGGGCTGGGAGGGCAAAGACTTTACCACTTAAACCTTGACCATTAAAGCAGCTAAGTGTACCTCCCTCTTCATGCTCCAACTAAATGGCAGTAAATCCCCCACCCAGGTATGTGACTCCACCCCTTCAACCCAGACACCAGATCTCCAAATGAATGATTCATGTTAAAGGGCTTTCAAAGCTGAGGACTGGAAACTTCTTTTCAACTACAAGATCACAGCCCTGCTCCTTCCCTGATGCAACCCAAGAAGCCAAGATGGAGGGGGAGGTCTAGGAAACAAGTAGAGGAGATGCAGCTGAGAGTGACTTGGGGATAGCAATGCAAAACTATTTAGACATGAAAAAGACAGGAAATAAAATACACATAACAGTTTAATGAGCTGCTGTTTTATTGTCTTTGACTCTGTACAGAGGCAGCAATCCTTAGGTGGGGGCTCCAGTTTTCCAAATTCAACTTTCCCCTCCCCGCAGCACACACACCCTTCCGGCCTCTGCTTTAATAAAAGTTCCCTGTCTTGGCTGCAACTATGGAAACAGTGAAGATATTGAGACAGGGAGTCAGTCTGGAACAAAAAGGTATACACCTGCTAGGAAGGGGGCCCAAAAGCCTAATTCTAGAATTCCTAAAAGCTACTGAGCACCACCACCCCACTCGCACCTCTGCATCCAATTCATGGACCTCAACCTCTTGGGGAAAGAAAATATTTCCTAAACTCTGTTGTAAATAAGAAAACAAAGTATAGGAAGTGCTGTGTAGCACAATTTTAAAATTCTGTTATCTACTTCTCCTCACCACTCTCTTCATTCAAGAGCAACATTCTGTTAATACTTTGAGGTATGGGAGCAGCAGAGGAATACAGAGGAAAAAAAATAAATAAAAACATCAGGGAAATGGGTGGGGGGATTGAAGAGAGAAATAAATTGGATGATTTGGATCAGCACCTGACCAGGAATGCAAAGGGGGCAGCAGCTGATTATTAACAGGAAGACTACTGTTCACTACCCCCAACACAAACCTGGTAGAAGTTTACTGGATGAAAAGGGTGGAGAGGCAAGGGTCTGTATCATATTTTTCCATTTTCAGAATCCTGCTCTGGTTGCAGGTTTGTGCCAGGAGTGAAGGCTGCTTGGGAGGGGCAGCTGGAGGAGGGAGGTGGAGCTGAGTGACTCATAAGATGAGTCACAGATCCAGTTATAAGCACAGAAAGAGGCCAAGGTCCTTCCCACCTCTACTCCTCTTTGCCGGTTTCCATTGCATTTTCCTACTGTCCCTTACCCATGTAGCCAAAAAAGGGAGGTGGCACAGAGAACGTCTACATGGGGACATCATAATAAATATTTTGTTAATCAACTTAAGTATAGGGGGCAAAACACACTGATTTGCAGACAGTATCTGCAAAGAGACAAAGTGCCTGTATGACTCACTGAATCTGCAATTGAAGGGCCTGAGGGGAAAGAAGGAAATTAGAAAAATCTGGGGTGCAGGTGGTCACAGGCAGGGAAGGGGCTTTTAATTCTGGCTTCTCACCAGTGGTTGTGAGGGGCACAAGAATCCAGAGGGGTCTGAATAACTCAGGGATAATCATCTCTGAAATGCTCCTTTATTGAGGGGAAAAAAAAAGTGACTGGAACTTTGGACATGTGGCTAAAAGGAATCATAATGGCAAAAGCTAGGTTCTGAGAAGTCAGCTCCAATTTCTTCCGGCTCCAAAATATACAATATGCAGCCACTGCTTATTTTTGTGCGTTGGTCTGTGGACTTCAGTTTTGCTTTGAGAAGATGAGAGCCTATAGGAAGGAAGAAAACTTCCAAGTCCCTGCACAGTGCTGAGTTTAACACCATCCCCTACTCCTTGAAGAAACTGAATCTTAAAATAATAATTGTCTATTTATTTTGTTGATAAAAACCAGTATCAGGAAAACTTGTAACTCTCAATAAAACCAGTATAAATTAAGGGAGGGATCTGGAGGTCTACCCTGTAGCATATCTGTTCCACTGTGTACAGGATAGAAAATGTAGGGTAGAGGGGACAGCACTGCCTTAACTCAAAAAGAGAAAAATAAGAAACCTAAAAATCTCCCCTCTCCATTAAAAAATTCAGTAGGTACCCCAGGTGCCCTGGATTAAAGGAACTAAGTACACTTAAATTTAAGCCTGATACTTCATCTAGGGACAAGGTCTACCTTCCCCTCACATACAAGGAACTTTTGCTCATTTTGAGTGTACCCCATGTAACTCCTCCCTCCCTTCTCCTCAAGAGAGATTGCATGGGCTTGCCTATCCCAGTCCTTCCTCTTTCCTACAACAAACCAATACGTGTCAGTCTTCATTTCCCATGCATTATTCCTAACTCCCAACCCACCCAACCCCTCTCCCCCAAAATAAAGCAAAACAAACTTCACTATCCCCCATAAAAAATATCCAATGTCTTAGCATCCCTAATCCTTAGAATGAAGAGGGTTTTCAATGTCTTTAATAAATAGTACCTTCGCAATCTAAAAAAAAAAAAATTAATAAAAGTCTTATATAAGGCCTAAAGCCTTATTTTATCATAATTACTTCCTTCCCCTTCCCCCCAGATTTCCATCTTTTTTCCATTTGAAAAGATGGCAAAAAGAACTGAGGTTGACTTATTTATAAATAAAAACAAACATGATACAAAGTTTCTGATTTTGTTCATCTGTCCTCAGTTTTTAAAAACAAAAGTATTAACTAAAATCTAATAACAGATCAAATCCAAACACAGCAGTCCAGTGCAGGATCAACTTCCCTGGTTTTATTCTCTGGGAAAACCCTGACTTCTATTGGTCCAGGCCAACATCCTATGATATGGAGGCCTAAGGGAGTGCAAGGGAAGCCCAGTAAATTAAGGGTATGAGTTTAAGCCACTAAGTGTCTTGTACATAGGAAGTAGGGATGGAGGCTCACACGGTGGAGGTTTCACCCGTGTTGTTCAACCCCAGAAATGGACCAGACTAGGATGAGGTGAACAAGGCACTCGCTCTGGGCACAAAAAGGAAAGGGTGATTAAAAACCCAGATAAATACTATTTTGATGTAATTTTTAAAAATCAAAACTGTTTAAAAAAAACTCATGATGAACAACATATCAAACATTTAACTAAAGACACGATCCATCCTTATACTTGATTAATCCAACCTCACTTCCCTCACCCACCAATGGTCCTTGGTCAAATCCTGTCTTCAGGATTTTGATTTTTGTTCAACATGGATTTTTGGCATTCATTTTTTAAAAAAATACTGAGCTTTTAAATTATTTGATTACCGAGAACTCCTTTAAATTGTGTACCTGAGGGGAGTGCACATGGCTAAGTTCTAGCCATGCCCAGAAAAAAACATATCCCTTCTTTGGAATCTGATTGCTTCCTTAAAACCAATCTACTGTTAAATAAATAGCCACAATTAATGATTAAATCAACAGACTAGTCAATTTGGAAAATAAGCAACTTTCACATTTGTTGAGGAGAAAGGAACCTTTCTAAACTGGGCAGTTCTAATGAGCGAGTCTTGGCTGGCTTTGCTACTGGGGGGGGGGGGGGGGGGGATGGCATGAAAACTTTCCTGACTGGGTAGAAGGAACATTTGCACATCAGAGACCCCTCAACACACACACTCCTAGCTTGTGTGCCTTGGATCAAATGTGAGGATTACATTCCACTAGATACTGATGAATACACACCTCAACAAAGAAATCCAAGCACAGAAAAATAGCCCCAATTAAAACTCTGGACACTTAAGTACACTTATTCCCCTTCTCCATATACACCAAGGAGTGTATACAATTGCATAGTTGATTTTTTTCCCCCAGAAAAAAATATAAAGAACCTGGAAAACTGGCCCAGGATAGGTCTTCTGGCTTAAAGCTCTTAGAAATGGTTCTGGCCAGATCATAAGCTGCCCAGACTTGTGCTTTGTGCAAAATGCAAAGGAACTCCCCCAAGTGTGTCTGCATCCTGACTCCCACCCCCTGGATAATAGGGTTGGGTCAGAGAAAGGGGGATATCCAAAGACAGATCAGCTCATTGGGAGTTATCTGTGATCTGTGGTTATAGTTCACTAAAATATATTTCTCTAACTACCTTTTTATAAATTGCCCTAATCCCCGCCCCATGTTTCAACTTCAGTCCTAATATCAAAAATATCTCTTCTTACAAATTTTTTTTAAAATTATTTTAATAAACTAACCACAGATTAAGGTCAGCTATGGCTTAACAAAAGAAGCCGGGATGTTAAGTTCATTCTCCAAAAGTAGAGAGGAAGGAGAAAGAATCACTTAAATAGGAAAAAAATAATAATTTTTAAAGTGTTTTGTTTGTTGGGGTCTTTGTTTCTCTTCTTTTAAAAAAAATTAGTCAATAAAATAAGTTGCTTTCTACAGAAAAACAGCAGCAGAAGATGTTAGTGCTCTATGTAGGTTTTTGGTTTTGTTTGAAACAGTCTGGTCAAATGTCTGTCCTTACCCTACCCCTCCCAAGATGAGCTCAAACCTTGTATATGGTTATTGCTAAGTAGTTAAATCACTCTGCACCCATTCACCTGGAGAAAATTCAACACACATAGCTGCTCTTCTCACCACTTTCTTTTCCAGAGGAATTTTTTTAAAAAATAAAAGTATTTAAAAAAAATCACAACCAACTTAACTTAGCTGAGCTCAGCCGCAAAAAGGATGAGGAAAAGATAGGAGGCAATCGGCAATTTCCTTTCAAACTAGAACAGATGACAGATGACTATTTAGAAGGAAATAAAACTTAAGAGGAAAAAGAATCCCCTTTTAAATTCCTCCCCTTCCCCATCTCCATAAACTGGAACTTAAACTACCCTCCCCAACAAGCATTCAAGAGCCCACATTACTGTCTTGTCTTTCCAGATCCTTCAGGAGGAAGAATTTATCCAACTCTAATTACTACCTTATTCAAATCCATAGTAAATTTTGTCCGATATCTGTTTTCCTCCACACTCCCAACTCTACCACCATGTGCTTTATTCCAACCTAAAAGAACTTTGGTCTGTTTTTTTTTTTTTAATTGAGAACCTCCTTTACCTGTTCCTCCCCCAGACATCTGTCCACCTCCCACCCACACACACCAAACCCTCCCCTACTACTTTCCATTAGATCCTGGGATGGGACTCAAAGGGTTTTGAGACAGAATTATAATTCCCACCCCTTTGTACCTCCTCAGTCCCATCATGTCAAGCTCTACAAAGGAATAGTACAGCCTTTGAGGCACCGTCCAGCCCTGACCTGATCTTGCCAGTCTGGCAGCAGTCAAGCGCACACACTTAAAAGTTTCCAGCCAGGTGCCCATAAACATTTCTGCATTTGCCCCATCAACCTGGGGGCTGGGTCTTGATGAGCCAGTGTGTTGCGCTTAACTTTCTTCGTTCAGCCCCCTTGCCTTCATAGGTTCCCTCTATTCAGAACCTGTGCACCAGCAGCTCCCCACCTGGCTCACGTTCCCGCCTCCTCAGTTCTTCCCTATAACAGCAAGAGCAGAAGTTGTTTGTCTCAGGGTGTCCATAAAAGCTGCAGTTCGGTTGTTTGCATTTGGTCTGCGTTGGGGGAAGCCCCCGGGGACCTCCAGCCCATCCATCTGGCTCGGGGGGTTCTCTGTAGCCATTGCTATAGGAATCAGCCACGCGAAAGTGGGGTGGTAACAATGCACCCCTGTGAACTCCATCCTTGGAGTGACTGCCTGACTCCAGAGAAGGGATGCTGTCCTGGTGGGGGTAGGGTCGCCCAGAAGGGCACTGTCTGGGGAAAGTCGCATATGGTGGCAGGCTCCCCCCACAAGGACCCCCTGCCAACTGTCTTCGGGGTTCCTGGCAGTGAACTCCACCCCCAGAAGGTCGAGGGATAGTAAAGCCCCCAGGATAGCCAGTAGAGTATGCCATTGCCTTGGACTCTGCTCGGGGAACAGTCAGCTGTTCCTCCCCGCCATCTGGCTCTGGCTTTTTGGCTGGAGGAGGCCCACTCCCTACCCCTCCATTCATGATCTTCCTTTCTGCCTCCTTCTGCTTCTGCTCTGCCAGGAATCTCTCCTCAGCATCAGAAAGGTAGCGCTGGATCATCTCCTCCTGATATTGGTGACGGTGACCCATCTTCAGGGTTCCAACAAAAATAAATTTCCCCTCCCCTTGCATGGCAATCCTCATAATGCTCAGGCTTTGCATCACCTCCTGGCTATACTTGCTCCCTCCATTACCAACAGACTCAGATGTGGGCTTCTCAGATATAGGCCCATCCCCCACTACCTCCTCTTTGACACCCTTCCAGCTCTTCAATGAGTTTTTCTTCTTCTTCTCCAGTGTCTCAGTGCCACTGCTTACCCCTGACCCTGTTCCCACCCCTCCAGGCTTAGAGCCCTTGCTGTGCATCAGGCCTCCCATGTTCTTCTTGAGCTTGCTGCCCAAGGTTTTGCCAAAGCTGCCCAGTTTGTTAGCCACAGAATCTGCTCTTTTCTTGTCCTTCTCCCGATCTCGCTTGGACTTCTCCTTCCACCGGCTGCCTTCATTGCTGGTAGAACTACTGCCAACTGATTCCTTGTCTGATTCCCCAGATTCAGGAGTGGATCGGGCCTCATCTCCAGCTGAGGCTGTGGGGGACTCAGGTTGGGCCAGAGGAGCCTAGAAGAGACAAAAACAGCGTTGATGATTATCCCATTGGTGTGGGCTGGGGGAAGCACCCAGGGACCTTGGGCCTACCCATCAGCTCTCAGGGATCCCTGTTACAGGCATTAGCCACATGGGAAAGGGTGGTAAATGTCCTGTGAACTCCATCCTTAGATTGCCTAGCTCCAGAGGATGACAGTTGTTGTTATGATGAAGAAAGGGTCACCCAGATTCAGAAACTGTCCTTCTCTCGTTCCAGTCAGCTCTCTCATGGGCTAAGGAAAGATGTATGTAATATCCAATTTTTATCTCACCCACTGCCATCTGACTCCTTTATACTAGATACCAAAACGAAGCCTTACTGCTCACCATGTATTGTATGGTAAGCAAACATGCAACCACACAATACTCAGCTTCTGGGTATGGAGGGAGAATATTTCAGATACAGGATGTCTTTTATTATAAACATCTCTACATCAAGTTCTGTTCAAAATTTATCTCAAGAAATTCTTGGTTAATCACAACCAACAAAGTCCAACAATCTTGCATCCCCCACCTTTTAAACTTTAGCACTCTCGAGTTCATCAATTTGCCCTTGCTCCTGCTGTTCTAGCTTAGAACCCATGGAACCAAGAACTCTTTAAGAAATTCTGTCTTTTCCTGGTGCCTAAAACAGGTTCTATCTACCTAATGATCAGGACAAAGTAATGACAACCTCAAGTTCACCAAGAAGTCCAGAAAATGTTTTTGTTTTGATATACTAAAGATTGAACCCAGGGCCTTGAACATGCTAGGCAAGTGGCTCTACAACTGAGCTACACCTCCAGTCCCTAGAAACTGTTTCTTAAAGATTGCATTTTAATATACAAAAGCAGAGCCTGATTGGAGAAATATGGTCCACAGAGGAAACTAACAGGTAGCAAGGCAGGAAAAGTATTGTTGGGAAATTATCTGACATCTCTTCCAGTTACTCCTAACCTTGATGCATAAGCTACCACTCAGAACAGATTCAGAAGGTAAGCACTACCAGATCTCCTTTTTCTGCCTGTCACTGAAAATGAGGGCAAATGAGGGTAGGGGTGGCAGAAGCTTTCACCTGTGTATCAGAGGACAGTGGGATCCACTTCACATTCATGTAGCTATGCAGCAGATGCAGTTTAACCTCTAGGGACAGAATTACACTGTGAAAAGGAGAAAAAAAGAATTAAAAACTTAATGTGATCTAGTAAAGTAAAGGGGTATGATATAGTTGGAAAAAAGGTGGATGGAAGGGGGACTACACATGGCTTAGGACTTAAGAGTTGGGTTTGAATTAAAGCTCCACCAATTACTAAGTTTTTGACCTTGAACAAGTCACTTCAACCTTCCTGACACTCAGCTTGAGTTAATGGGTATCAATAATAATATCTATCCTGTGACATTGTTCACCATCTTTTTTTTTTTTTTTTTTTTTTTTTTTTTTTGCGGTATTGGGGATTGAACCCAGGGCCTTGTGCTTGCAAGGCAAACACTCTACCAACTGAGCTATATCCCCAGCCCTATCCTGTGGCATTGTGAAGGTTAAAATAATGTTTAGAAAGGGCACAGCCATATCTGGAAAATAGGAAATACTAAACAGTAGCTATTATTATTAGTGTTGTAAATACTACTTAGGAGATTTTGATAATTAGGTTAGGACTTATTTTTAAAAAGTCATAAATGCTGGACTTTAAAATCAAACTCCTTTAGCCAGTTCCCAAAGTTTCAGAGGCCCAAAGTAGGAAGCACCAGGTAAAAGATAAGGGAAGAACTTTTACATTTATATGCTTTGGGAGGCAGAAGGAAGTTAAACAGGCTACAGAGGGTGAGAGGGAATATATTTTTCTTGCTGTCTAAACTGCAGAAAGACAAAAACCCAGAGCAAACTATTTTGGTCAGTTATTTGAAATTCTTCTCACTTGAGCTAAGATAAAGTGTGATTTGATTTTCTGACCACTGTTTGGGGATTCTGGGATGTATGTGTGTGAGAATACTCTCCCTGCTATTAAGAAAATAATGGCAGAGACCCCAGGATTCCCATCTTTCACAGGAAGACAGAGCACCTGCAAGATGCAGAAGTTCTGGTGCCTAACCCATCTTCCCTCTCTCCATCTTCCCAAAGAAACTGGCATAGAGATGTGACTGTTTCACTTCTAAGTTAAGAAAAAGTCCCCAGGACATGGCCCCTGCATGTGGAAGAGAGACCAGCTACAAAATAGGATGGAAAGGCTAGGCCTGCCTCACCTCGCCAATCGGACATTGTCATTGTCATCTTTGCCCCACTCCCAGCCCTTTCCTGGGTCCACAGCAAAGTGCAAGGGCAGCAGCTTATGCTCTGAATCTGTAAGTGGGATCACAGCTGGGAAGAAAAAAAGATGCTGTCAAAGAGTCTCCTTGAGGAGAGAGGAAGGCAAATGAACACAAACTGACTTCACTAAAATCATACACAAGTCTCTAGTTATAGTCACTTCTCAATTCTTACATGTGAATGACCCCAGACATTTAAAATAAATAGGCTAGTTTTCCTCTACCACCCAACATTCGATTAAGATCACTAATCTCCATGACTCCCCACCAATCAGTCAACTAACTCTTATGATATTCTTGCAAGTTTTGTGTATTCAGAGAATTCAAAGTCATTAAGATAAAGACAAATGCAGCAAAACATCACTTAGAAGGTTCTATGATGTTAATACATAAGCCCTTTACTCCAGAACAGGGAATACAGGCTGTTTTCCCCCCCAAATCTTTTGTAATTTTAATTTGAATATTCTGGTGTCTGTGTAACTTAGGAAAAGAGTATTGACATGCATTGTGTAGGCTTGCATATCCCTTAATTCTTTTCTCCTACATTAGCTCTCATTTCCACTTTTTAAAAAATTATTTATTTTCCACTTTTCCAAGTGAAAATAATGCAGACCAAAGGACACTAGAGACATAGACATGCATTTAGCACCTTGTTCCTTGGCATTCTCCTTCTGTTCCATGGACACAAGTGCAGAAAAGTGGGCCTGATCATAGGCAAGCACCAGAGGGGATCGGTGACACTGGCTGGCTGGGACCTCCAAGGGCAGATAGATTCCCCCAAAGGGAATAGGGGCAAATGCTGCAGGAAACCATGAAGATTATTACTAAGGCTATGTTCTTGCGTAGCGGAAAATCCCTTCACCCCACTCTGCCAGCTGAGTCCCCACTTTCATTCCAACTTGTTTAATAATTCTTTCCAAAGAAGTCGTGTCAATTAACCCCAAGTTTACTCTGAATCTCTTCAAAATTTTGTATTTTTCTAATATATACCTTTTCTCCCTCTTCTTCCTCCTCCTCATCCTCACCCTCCTTCTCCTTCTCTTTTTTTTTTTTTTTTTAGAACCAGAGATTGAACACACGGGTGCTTAACCACTGAGTCACATCCCCAGCCCTCTTATTTTTTTATTTGAGTCAGAGTCTTGCTAAGTTGCTGAGGCTGGCTTTGAACTTGTTGTGATCCTCCTTCCTCAACCTCCCAAGCCACTGGGATTATAGGTGTGTACCACCACCTGGCTTATATATCCACTTTTCTGTCCTCTTCCCAGTGGGGATCCTCAGGATGGAGTGAGAACTGACTGAACTCACCTTCTCCTCCAGAGTCCCTCAGCATGGTGTCTGCCACGACAACTATGGGCCTCCTAAGCACATGAGCAAGGACAAAGACATGGAACTCTTCTAAGCTCTCATATACAGGCTCCTCTGAACTTTCCACCCTATTGGAGAAGAGAATAGGTGGAAAGGACACAGTGAAAGGGAGGAAAAAAAAAATGAGAGGAGCCCTGAAGACCACCAATTCTGAAGAGAAGGAAAAGAATATCCTTTTCTAGTTTTCCAATCTTAAGGCTACCACTGATATAGCTGATTATTATATTAGCTGTTTCTACTTCCATTCACAAATAGGGAAATCTAAGAAGATTTGAAGGTTCTGTGCTTAAAGTGGCATCTGGAAGCTAGAGGTAATCCCTATCTCTTAATATTCATCTTGCTCAACAAGCTCCCTCATTTCTCTTATCCAGTAGCACAGTACACAACAACACAGCCTCATCCTGCTTACCTTGCCCATCACAACCATCCATACATTGTGCTAATCATGTCTTACAAAAGAAAACTCTAAAATTCCTCTTTTCATGTTCCCTTAAAGAACAGCCTCACCATCTACTCAGGAGCTTAATCAGAAATATGTGAAATATTTACCATTTTTTATCTCAGCTTCAATTAATCACCTAGTTTGATCAAGTTCATCTCCTATGTGTCTCTTGTACCTGCCTCCTCTGACCTACCTTTAATCTATCACCCACATACCCGTAGTCCTCTTGCCTGGATTATTACTACAACTACCTTTAGTCTCACTCTCCTTCCACCTCATCGTCTACTTGGGTATCAGTGTGTTCAAATACAGAGAACATACATGCTGTTACAAATGTGCCCTTGCTATGGTTCCTTTCTTTCCTGCTATCAACCTCTTAGCACAGTGCTCTCTAGACAATAGGAATGCCATAAAGATTATTTCCTCCTCCCTACTTAGCCACACTTACCCACCACCATTGGCTCCATTGGTACCTAGATGCATTCGGGGTTCACTTGAGGCAAGTTTGATCAGTTCATTCCATTCCTTCTGCCATTCATCCTCTGTATATACCAGCCCTGACTATGAAAGATAAGCAGGGGAGGCCAAGAAATTAGAAGCAAAATTCTAAGAGGCAGTACCCATTTCAACTAATTCACTGTTACCTTACTCTATTCTCTTAGTACTTGATTTACAGTTGTACTACAAAATCAAATTTCTTCCCTTTCAAAGTCAAAATCCATAAAAGATTATCTTTTATCTATTATCTTTCTCATATCTTAAAAATCTTCTATTTTTTTCTGACCCATTGCAATCTGGTTTCTGTTTCTGTTCTTTGTCCTACTCTCCTAATCCCCCACATACCACTTTACCTAACATACCCACATACCAGTAGAGGATAAGTTCTTCAAATTGTCAAATTCAGTGGACTCTTAAAATCCCATCATGACTCTCAAATCCCTATTTCTAAGCCCAGACTTCTTCTTAATTTCTGTTGTCCACATATCCAGCTACCAATTGAATACTTCTACCTGCCCAGGGCTACCTCAAATTCTATAACAACTCCTGTCTCTGCCCACACTTATTCTTCTTTCTGTATTCTTACTTAGTGAACAGTATCAATTATCATCCCAATACCCAAACTAGAAACCACAGAATTATCTAAGATTCCTCTTCTTACTTTAGCAACCTCATATCTGGATCCCTTCAGTCAACAATTACTGAGCACCCCTAACTGGTCTGTTACCTCCAGTCATGTCGTCTTCTGATCAACTTTCTACAATGCTACTGGAAAACTTTTTCAAAAGTTAAAATCTGATGACGTTGTGTCCCGATGAGAATTTTTTTAGTAATCATCATTGCCTGATAGACATAGTTCAAACTCCTTCCCACTGCACACAACACCCACCTTCCAACCCCTACCCACTTATCTAGTTTAATATCTCCCTGAATTAATAGTAGTACCTGAAGTACACCATGTTGTTTTATACCTCTTATAGTTGTTCCTTCTGCCTAGAGTAGCTCGCTCTTCTATCTGGTAATTTCTCAAATTTCAGGACAAAACTCAAGTACCTCTCCTCTGTAAAGTCCTTCCTAAATCTCCCTAGTAGATTAAACACTCTTTTTTTGTGCCTTTCCTCCCCAGGACTATACAGACTTCTATTATAGAAGTCATACTGTTTCATTTTGTTGTAATTATGTATTTGAAAGTCCCATTTCCTACTACTGCTTTTAAAAGTCAGGATCATGTTTTATGCAATGTGTCCAGTGCCTAGCTGTGATCAGTAATTAGTAAATACATGCTTAAGTAAAATTATAATTTTTATTAAAGGAGAGTGTGTCGTGGTATAATTTAAAAATAGCATATTGGCTTTAGCATGTATATGATTTGAGAAACAAATTTACTTTTTAAATTTTATTTGGCTTACATCCGTATTAAAATGAATTTACACTCCTTAATCAAACACCAACAATAGAAGGGTCACACTAGAAACATGAAGAATTAAAAAGCTATTGTTAGCATGTCTTACTTTAATAATAAAAAAGACAAAGCTATGTTCAATTTGTAAAATACTATCACAAACTTCATTCCAATTAAAGACAAAAAGAACAATGCACAAATTATATGTGGAGGATTCTAGTCACTCTGATGTACATATGTCCAGCAGGATCTGATTCCCTCTTACCTATTTCTGATTCTTATTTTTAATACACGTAACCACTAGGTGGCATACACTTCTAACCTTATCATTTAAGAAAATATTAGGCTTTACCATCAATTTCAACAAAAAACAAGGAGATCTGAAAAATCAAAACTAAGTTTTGTGTTTGGTACTAGTAAGCTAAAAGAATTTTCTTAATCCCTCACCATCCTCTTCCCATTCCCATGGCCATGGCCACAGTGGGATACAATGCCACACAATTCTAAGCTAAGATAATTATATAGGCCACATTTCTAGTATGGAACTTGCATTGTGCTCAGCAAAAGAAGTAAAATGATTGCTCCCTCATTAGCTACTATGCATGTTTTTCTGCTGGAGGGAAAGGAGGTTAACTTAGGATAGAACTCAGGTACTTCTGGGTCTCCTGTCTAAATACCAGTGTAATCTAATGCTATCTTAAAAATAATAACCATAAGAGATTTAATAGTTGGAATTGGGCACACCTATTTTGACTGTTTCCATCATTTCCTCTTCATAATTGATATGCTCTTGTTTGTCCTCTTCTTGTCCCTAGAGCAGTCAAATCTAAGGTTCAGGTATTATATAAATGCAATGTTGAAGCAAAGCCAACTACAAATTTACTAGGCTGACTCTAGCTCAGACCAAGGGCCAAGCCCAAGTTTTGTGGTAATAACGAATGTCACCTACATTGGCTTGTCCCTGTGGATTTATTTCTGATATTTACTGGCTGATTAAAGACAGAGATTCTAATCTTAATATCATCCTAATGTTAACAACTGGATTCTTAGTTTTTTGTTTGTTTTTGGGGTTTGGTTTTGTTTTTTGGTGGTGCTAGGGATTATAGGGCCTTGTGCATGCTAGACAAGCACTCCTCAAACTGAGTTATATCCCTAGCTCTCTGGATATAGTTTATGAGAGGAAAAAAAAAAAGTACATTTTTACATATTTTAACTCTTTAGGACATAAAATTCTTTCTTTTTCTTTGTACAGGGATTGAACCCAGGGGTGCTTAACCACTGAGCCACATCCCGGCTCATTTTTTATATTTTATTTAGAGGCAAGGCCTCTATAAATTGCTGAGACTGGCAAGGAAAGCAATTACCTTAGTAAACATACATGTAATAGATAGGGCTGTTTTAGTTTGCCCAACCTCTATTATGAGGATGGAAGGTGCAGATAATCTACTGCTACTTTTTTTTCAATTTTTAATCCATCCAAAACTGAGTGTATGAAAAACAAATGTTATATACATCCCAAAACTTAAGCACTTACATTTCTATAAGAATTGAGAACACAAGTCCCTAAAAATTAATCTAGCCTTCTTATAAGCCAAAAACCAAAATACAAAAATCCTATAGAATTTTCATATCTCATTTTGCAAAACACTGCCACTGAAGGTATTCTCTCTCAGATGAAACGCACAATGTTACATACCTCTTTTTAGGTCTCAGCTTCCCTACACCAGTTTTTATGACTGTATCAGAAAGCATTTACTCTAGGGATAGGTTACCTGCATTTGCTACAATTTTCAGGATTACAAGGGAAATAATACTGATCTTATTGATTTTTATCAGCACTGGGTAACTTTGCTACGTTGGGGAAACAAGGTGCTCCTACCCAAGCTCTCCCACCTCTTTATTCTGCTGCGTTTGCTGCCACCTCCAGCGCCTTTTCAATGCTTCCTTCTCGACTCCCTTCTCCATCAGTGCATACAAAGCTTTTCTCAGCATCAAGTCCCGATCATGGAAACCCCACATCCCTATGGCAAGAAAGCATGACATAAGAAAACTTACCTTGACTCAACTCTACTTACTAATTGTGGTTTGTGGTTTTGGTTTTGTTTTTTACAGCTCTAGGAATTAAACACAGGGTCTTGCACAAGCTAGGCAAGTGCTCTACCACTGAGCTACACCCTGAACTCCTTGTACACAAAATTATTAATTATGATACACATACCCTGGCATGAAGAAAATCAGGCTAAAGCCCAGGTTCAGAGAAACTCTAGATATAATTCAGGGAAGAAGTACTAATCAAGAAAGAATGCTCCCACTCTGGAGGGTTAGAAACTTTGAGAACCTGAAAGTGAGGCATACAGCACATCCCACTAACTCTTAATAGGAAGCCTTATTCCTGAGGCAAGTCTAACAAACTTAAATACATAGTAGTAACAGATAAGACTGGTCTGGTGCACCACAATTAGCATCAAATCTTGAGGAATGGCTAGAAAATGGAGAACTTTTTTAAAGCTAAGGGCAAATAATGAATTGAGTTATAAACAAGCTTAGTAAGATAAAGTAAGTGTCAAAAAGGACTAATGAAAACGTCTTTTTAATATACCAAAGGAATAACTATCAAGTAGAATTTTACACACACATACTCTGTTTGTTTAATGCTTCTCATTACACCTAGAAGTCAGCTCGCAGACTGGGGCCTCAGCTAAACCCTGTGCTCACCTAATTATCCCTGAACAAGATTGAAAAACCAAGACAGGGCTCTCTCCCATCTCCCGTACACACACACACACAAAAAAAAAACTGCTGTGAACTTCTGCCAAGGATCAAGTTAGTTGTATCAAGTCCTACACAGAAGATTTGATTCATTTTCCTCCTTTCTTCAGGGGATTGGAAAGCTGTTTCCAAGACTCACCAAGAGAGGCTGCATGCAAGAGGCAGTTCCCATCTCCAGTAGTTGCCAAAGGAAGCAGCCTCTGACAGGTGGGGTCCACGCTAACCCACCAATTCAAACGCCCTGCAGAAACATGACAATGGAAGAAAAGAAGAGCAGATTAGCCTCCTCTAGGGCTACTATCCAGAATAAAACCATTACTCTAAATCTTCTTCAGTCATATTTAATTAGTCAGCATCTGGTGAATATAACTGGTTAGATCAATGGGTCTTAAGTAAGGACAATTTTTTCCCAAGGAAACTTTAATGTCTGGAGATATGTTTGCTTACCAAAACTAGTAGGGGATTTGCTACTAGCATCTAGTGAGGAAGAGACAAGGGATGCTTCTAAATATAACGCACAAGACAGCTTGCACAACAACGAATTATCAGGCCTAAAACGTCAATAGTGCTAAGATTGAAACTTTGGCTACTTGGACTGGCCCTGATTTCTTCACTCTGGTCAGAAGATCTGTAAATACTGTAGCAACAAAGCTCAGTATAAATCCATTATCAATATAACAAACACAACTCAAGGCATGTATCTTGTATTATCTGCATATATGACAATCAGCATATCAGCAAGTATGTGGTATGACTTTAAAGACATAAGCAATAAAACAGAGTACATAAAATACCCAAGAAAATGAGCCTCGATTCTGTATAGTCATCTAACAATTACTTTCCCATTATTTACAGGAGGAAAATACTTTGTTTAAAATTTTTATTTAAAAAGTTTTCTTGAACTACAGAAAGAAAAACTAGCCTTAATTTCACTAGCCCATAAAATTTGCTTTTTAGAAAGTTATAAATGCATATGATTAATATAGATGGGTACAAAATGAAAAATAAACACTTCCTTTGTATGCCCCACCTCCCCTCCAGTCTTTCTCCTATGGGAGTTTTTGGGTTTTGTTTTGTTTTTTTTTTGGGTGGGGGTTTGGGGGGTTATGGGAGGTACGGGGGATTGAACTCAGGGACACTCAACCACTGAGCCACAAACCAGCCCTATTTTGTATTTTATTTAGATACAGGGTCTCATTGAGTTGCTTAGTGCCTCACTTTTGCTGAGGCTGGCTTTGAACTCACCTCAGCCCTGCAAACTGCTGGGTTTACTGGCGTTCACCACCACGCCCAGTTCCCATGGAAGTTTTTTAACACCTGAACTTTTTCCAGAATTCCCAGCTGCCTTGCTCTCTATTAACTAATTTTGATAATTTAAGACAAACACAATTGTGAAATAAATAAATTTGAGAAGAAAGGTTCATATGCATAAATATGACTTTTACTGCATCATCTACAGCATTGGTACTCTCTGTTTACGAGGGTGCTCCAGAGCCAATTATAATTAGTTGTGCTATTTCATACATTGAATTTTTAGGCACTGATTGCTAGGCCCTTTCCATGTATACTGGTTTCCTTTTTATCAAATAGGAAATTTCCAAAATAAAATGTCTAATCTGTATCCTTTCTATAACTTCAGAAAACTAACTCAGTACATGTTTATCTGACTCCTGCCTTTCTATGGAACATTTCACAAATTTGTGTGTCACCCTTGTGCAAGGACTGTGCTCATCTCTTTATTGTTCCAATTTTAGTATATGTGGTATGGAAGTGGGCACCTGACCCCTGTCTTTGACTGCGATCAGTCACACACTTAGACTGGAAGCTACTGATCAAGGCCAGCCCTTCCAGGTGGTTACCTATAGGTGCAGAATAGAGGGAAGAGCACTGGAGATGAAATACTCACTGACCTGCCTGTTCCAAGGCAACCAGCATGGACTGCTCAATGAGGTCTCTCTCTATGAAGCTGCGGAAGTCTTCATTGTACACAGTGAGATCTGGAAGCTGGAAGGCACAGATGGGCATTTCCAGGGGGTGCTCACTGCTCCCCCCACCCCCACCATTGGAGGAGACATGGGATCGGGCCAGGGAAACAATGCTGGAGCTGGCGTGGGAGATGCCCCTAGACAGGCGTTTTTCTGCAATGAGAAATGGAATCACCTTAGAACATAAACAACCCACTCAGAGAACTTTCCACTGATGTGATGGGTTACCTCTTGACAGGGTTTCCAATCAGGAAAAAACTGAGTCTAACCAGCTTCTAAACTTCATGGCCCTTTTTCTCAAGCCAAGTAAAACTGAAGAAATACAGAAAGCAACATTTTTGCAGGCACTTAAATGAGCACAAAATATATATTCCTCTTTCTACCCTTGTTTGAAATTTGCCTCACCTTCCTCTTCCTATGTATTCTTCCACTTCCATTTTCCAATATGAGAGGAACCCATTCCTTTAGTAACTTGACCATGGTTTGGTAGGAACAGGAGGGAAATGGGGTTTCATTAGGCTAGATTTAGTTCAATGGTCTCTCTGATACTTCTCAGGGTCTTAAAGAATGTGGAAAGAATTTCCATTATAGAAAAGAAAATTAACAGCAAATCTTATTCACACAAGAACTTACTTCTTGCCATCAATAACATCTATTTATACTATTTACTATATCTTTTCTTGATATGCTCATTTATCAGAAATTTAGAGACAGTAATTCTTTTTTTAATTCATTTTATCATAAACAAATGGGATACATCTTGTTTCTCTGTTTGTACATGAAGTAGAGGCATACCGTTTTTGTAATCATACATTTACCTAGAGTAATAGTTTTTGATTCCTTCTGTTATTTTTTTCTTCCCCCCACCCCTCCCACTCCTCTTATCCCTCTATACAGTCCCTCCTTCCTCCATTCTTGCTCCCCTCCCACCTCCCATTATGTGTCATCATCCGCTTATCAGCGAGAAGAGACAGTAATTCTTAACATGCTACAGAGGAAAACAGTAATATAGATAGTGCCCCAAATCATTTAATCTGTTTTAAATACATAGTACTTGTAATTCCCCAGTCAGTATTTCAATGTGAATATAATCCGCTTAGTGTAGTGTTATAATTCATTTGCATAGCTTGAGTTATAATTATCACAGGGGGATAAGAGTTCAAGTGTAGGGTAGCCATTTTCAATTCAGTATTTCCCAGAGATAAGATGCACAAGAGAAATCAAGAGTTGTCTGAAGTCGTCCCCCTCCCCATTTACCAGGGACTGAACCCAGGGGCACTTTACCACTGAGTTATATCCTCAGCCCCTTTTTATTTTTTGAGACAGGTTCTCACTAAGCTGCCTAGGCTGGCTTCAAACTTGAAAGCCTCATGCCTCAGCCTCCCAAGTTGCTCGGATTACAGGCATGTGCCACCTCACCAATGAAGTAATAGTGATATTATTTTAAAATACTTTTAAGGAACTTAAAAAGTAGCATGTGCACTTTTTAAAGTGGTGATGTATACACCTGTAATCCCAGCAACTTGAAAGGCTGAGGCAGGAGAAATGCTAGTTCAAGATCAGCCTCAGCAACTTAGCAAGGCCCTAAGCAACTTGGCAAGACCAGGTCTCAAAATTTAAAAAAGGACTGGGGATGTAACTCAGTGAGTGGTTAAGTATCTCTGGGGTCAATCCTCAGTACCATAAATAAATAAATAAATAAATAAATAAATAAATAAATAAATAAATAAATAAATAAATAAATAAATAAAAAATAGTACCACATACCTATCCATGATAAAAAATTTTAAAAATTTAAAAATCAAAATAGTATCAAAAAGGATAAAATGATTTTACAAAGACATTTCCCTTTCAATCAAAATTCCTGATCCCTTCCCCAGAGACAAACTTTTATATTCTTCTGGAAATTTTTATGTACACAGAGGTATATATAGCTTTTTTAAATCATATTTTTGAAGTACAAGGAGCATGCTACATACATTATATGATCTTACCTTTCAGAATATATTTTAGAGTTTTTTTCCCAAAATATCACATCAGTTCTACCTAATTCTTTCTAATGACTGAGAGTATTCCACACTATGGATGATTATAATTTATTTAACTACTCTTTTATTAATGGGCACTGAAAATTGTTATCAAGTTTTAATTATTATGAAATGGTCACATCTCATATGTATATGTATTTATGTATTTATTGATTTAAAGAAGACATATGCCTGTAATCCTAGCATCTTAGGAGTCTAAGGCAGGAGGATCACAAGTTCAAAGCCAGGCTTAGCAACTAGAGAGGCCCTGAGCAACTGAGTAAGATCCTATCTTAAAATGAAAAATAAAAAAGAGCTGGGGATGTGGCTCAGTGGGTAAGAGCCCCTGGGTTCAATCCCTGACACAAAAAGAAAGAAAAAAATAAGTAAAATACATACAAATACACATATATGTGATGAATTTCTAGAAATGAAATTGTTGAACCAAAGATCACACATTCTTTTTCAAATTTTGATAGATACTAGCAAATATTAACAAATTATTCTCCAAAGAGGCACATGGTAGTGACTGATTATTAATTCTACCTTTATATATGCTTTATCTCAATAATTTGATTATTTATCCTCCTTCCTCTATTTCTTTTACAGTATCTGAAGAAGACCTTGATTCACAATAACACCTCAAGATGCAGAGAGACAGGAGGGGCTCCGGTCCCTGGACAGATTGATGCCATCTCAATCTGGGTTTGGCTGAGGATAAGAGGAAGGAATGAAAAATCTCCAAAGGATCACTAAACTTTCTGAATCTATTTAGCAGTCCCCACCCTTCCTATTCCCTATACAGAAACATCCCTCAGTTAGCCCAGTACCTTGAATGATGTCATCCTGCCGCTGTAGGACAGGTCGCAGAGGGCGAGTAGACTCTCTATCAGAACACCCTTTTTCAGGAGTCTTGGAACCACTATTCCCTTCACTGAAGGGTGGGGACAGGTTCCCAGCATGAACTTGACGGAGCTGTTCAAAATCACTGAGGGCAGCACTCACATCCCAATTCTTTCCTGTCAGTAAACAAAGCAAATTATGTACTCACAGTAAAGAGAAATTGGAGAAAGGCACAGAAAGACCACTCTCACCACCATATAAAAATTAGTAAAAATATATGAATGCACATTTCAATCATTCATTCTTCATCCTGCTTTAATTTCCTTCAAAATATTTTTATCTAAAATGTCAATTTTCTTTATATTTATTGTCTATTTACTTAGAAAGCTGCATGAGGATAGAAACTTTGTCTCTCTAAACTCAAAGGGACCATAGAGATCTAGTAACCTAAAACTAAAAACCTTCTTTCAGAAATAAAGGAAAAACTCTTAGAGAAGTAAAGTGACTTGTTTAAAGTCACAGGTAGTTTGCATCAGGGCCAGCAGGATTCAAGCCCAGGTCTCCTAATTTTGCAATCCAAGAGATTCTTAGCCTAGGTGTAACTCTAGGGTATTCCAAGCCACTTGAAATTGTTTATAAAATTATGGGTATGTGTATTTTTTTAGAGAAAGCATTGACAGACATCAGCTTATTAAAGACAACTATACTACCCCCAAACAAAAGAATCACTAATCTACTAAAAAAATGACCCTAAATGATGGATTTGTTCTAATGGATTTTCCTGTTGCTTTCTCCAATTAAATTATTTAGTAATTATATATTGCATAATTATTTATACTTGAGTTAGTTCATCTACCATTACCTTAATTCAATTCCTATCACCTAATGTCCCTCTTCCAATCCACTCTAAAGAATCCTAGGAGATTCATCTTGGTCATTTCAGTTTCATGATCAAAATCTTTATGAAATGGTTCACCACTACCCACAGAGTTAAAGGCTTCTTTGCATGCATGATATTTGAGGCTTACTATGACCTAGCCTACTTTTCCACCCTTTTCTCTGAGTTTCAATTTCTTTATCTATGAAAATGCAGATGATAATAACAGTATCTACCTCAGGGTTGTTATAGAGATGAAACAAGTTAAAAGAATGTAGAACAGTGCTTGGTATGCAGAAAGCATGATATATGCATTTACTACTGTTTCTCTTGTTCCTGTTATTATAATTCTCTGGTTAAGCTACACTAATCATTCATGCTTGATGATTTTACTTTTAAACCATTGAACTCACCAATGTTCAACTCCTTCTATTCACTCTGCTCCAGTCACCAGTGACCTCCTTGCTGTTGCCAAAACAGGCTAAGACTGCTCCAACCCTAGGGTCTCTCCACTGACTATCTGCACTGCCTCAAAAGCTCTTTCCCCCAGTATATCTACATAGACAACTCCTAATCAGCTTCAGGTATTTGCTCAAATGTCATGTTCTTAATTACATCTCCCTGACTGCCCAATTAAATTCACAGTGCACCACATCAAACCCTTATGGTTTTCTGTAGCACTCAAGACTTTACAATATACTTTAGGCACTCAATAAATATTTGTTGAATAAATAGAGTTTTTCCTGAATTAATGAATGAGACATATCTTTTTTTTTTTTTTTTTTTTAGTTATTGATGGACCTTTATTTATTTATATATGATGCTGAGAATCGAACCCAGTGCCTCACATACACTAGGCAAGTGCTCTACCCAGAGCTACAACCCCAGCTCTGGATCTGTATTTTCAACTGTCTACAAAGTTCCTTAAAATCAGACCCTCCCCCTACATTAAACATTCATTATCCTTCCTCTCAAAACTTGCTTCCTCTTCTCCTATGCTCCCTAAATCAGTAATGGATTTCCTTCCAGGTCCAGAAAGTCCAGTCATTTTTACCTCCTTACTATTCTTCAGATCACAGTTTCTCTTTTTTCACCATTTAGTTAATCCTCAGGGTTATTTGTATCTACCAAACTCATCCCTTCCTGACCTTTTTTATTGCCACTGCTGCAATTTAGTTCCTCATAATTTGGTCTCTTTTTTTGGCTGTAGATGGACACAGTATATTTATTTTATTTATTTATTGTTATGTGGTGCTGAGGTTTGAACCCAGTGCCTCACATATGCCAGCTGAGCACTCTACCACTGAGCCACAACCCCAGCCCATGGTCTTTTTTTTTTGGAGGTAAATTAACTGGTTTCTCTGCTTCTTTTCTCTCTCCCCTCCCTAATTTAGTTTCTTGTGTTTTGTTTTGTTTTATTTTGTTGTGGTACGGGGGGGTTGAACCCAGGTAAACTCTGCTCTACCACTGAACTATATCCCCAGTCCTTTTTATTATATTTTGAGACAAGAGTCTTGGTAAGTTACCCAGGCAGGTCTCAAACTGGCTATCTCCTACTTCAGCCTCTCCTGCCTTAGCTTCCCAAGTAACTAGGATTATAGGTGTGCACCACAGTACCCAGCTCTAATTTTTTTTACACTATAACCAGAGTTAACATTTAAAGGAAAAAATAAAAAGACCGAAAGAGACAAAATGAAAAAGAGAGAAGGTCCTATGATTCACCCTCTAAGTTATATCTTAAATCTATTCACTTTTATCTCTACTGCTGCCACTATAGTCTAAATCACCATCATCTCTCACCTGAACTATGGCAATATTCTTAACTGATTTTACCACTGGCAATCTTCCAATCCATTCTATAACCTACAACCAATACACTATTATAAAAACTCAAATCTGACTATGTCACTCCCTGATTAAAATCCTTCACCAGCTTCCCAATGAACTTAGAATATAATTTAGATTTACCATGGCTAACAACCACTCCTGCCCCATCCCCCACATTCTACTTCCTTTCCATCTAATTAGCTTCCCAGCTTCTCATTACTCTTTTACCATCTTGATCACTATTAGCTACTCTAATGTGGTAAATGCTCTCTCACCTTAGGACCCTTGTGTAAGCTATTTCTCTAGCAAAAATAATCTCTTCTGCATCTTTTTGTCTTGCTATTACTATTCAAACTTCAAGGTTCAACACAAATATCACTTCCTCCTTGAAGAGGCCTTCCTGCACTCTAGATGTAGATCTAAATCAGACTTCTCCCTTCACTCTCATAGCAACCTCAAGTTTTCTTTCATTACATGAGTGTACATGCATGCATACACCACCAATAATTTGTTATATAATTGTTAAGAGCCACACTCTGAAACCAAATTGTCTAGGTTTAAATCCTACTTAACTTCACGGAGAATTGAACCCAGTCCCTCACACATGCTAGGCAAGCACTCAACCACTGAGCCGCAACCCAGCCTTTGGTTTTCACTTGTATTACCTGAATAACTGAAAGTAGAGAAAGCTACCCCAATGCAAAAATGGGATTTTGAATTTTAAAAATTATACAAAGTAATAATTTAAATGGAGCGCTAACTATACACAAAGTATCTTCCTGATCACCTTACATGTTCCAAATCATCCTAACAATAAGCATTACATTTTACTTTCTTCTTTCTCACCCTTAACTGCTTACCTTCCAGGAGATCACGGGCCAGCCCTGGCTCTGCTCCTGTGGAACGGACAAAATCCGACAGGACAGCATCCATGTCCAGGGTCATGTGATCATCAAGTACGTTCAGGCAGCTGGATGTGGGCAGTGCATAGATCAAATTTCAGGCCTCCACCTGAGATGGAAATAAATAAATAAGGCTCAAATTATACTGGAAAAGGATGATCACAGCCCAGTGTTGGCAGCTTCTTAACCAAATGGAGAAAATAACTATCTTAGCTCATAGATTTCAGTTAAATTTTAAAACAAAGCTATTTCAAATTTATTCTAAAGAATAACATTTTATTTCCTAATTCTTCATTAACAGTAATGTCTTAACTCCTACATTAACCACAAACCACTTTTAACAGTGATTTTCCTCTACTTTTCTAGAGTACTACATTTCTTCCATGAGTCTGCTTATTCAAATTAAAGAAGGAAGCAGCAGACTACCACCTCAAGAACTCTCCACTTGGGGTTGCAGCTGTAGCTCAGTGGTAAAGCACTTGGCTTAGTACATGTGAGGCACTGGGTTTGATAATCAGCATGACATAAAAATAAATAAATAAAAGTACTGTGTCAATCTACAACTAAAAAAAATTGTTAAAAAAAAAAAAAAGAACTCTCTACTTACAATGGTCTGTTACATGGCACTCTGGGCACCCTGTTCATTTCCTTTCTGGTACTTGATATACCTTGAAATTATTTTAATCATTTGCTGTTTAACCATCTCTTTTAATAGAAGTTTCCTGAAAGCAGGGAATTTGAGTATCTTTTCACTACTGTGAACAGCACTTATCACTTGGTACTTAGCATACTGCTTGGCACACAGGCCCTCAGTAAGTATTTACTGAATGAATGAATGAATGAATACTATACACTGGATAATTTTAGGTTGACTACATACTGATAGAAATGAGAGTTATTTAATGAAGTGATTGTTAAAACTACCAAAAAAATAAGATATTCTGAAAATCCAAGTGGGGATGCCAAAAGTCCATAACAAAAGTAAAATTTCTGTCCACTAACTTCATGAATCCAGAAAACATGTCTTTCTCTACCCACGACAAATGACTGTCAAGTGTGTTCACTTGAAAAAGATCTCTTCTTTCGGTTTTGACTTTAGCAGAAATTGTCTCTGACCTGAGAGGCCAATTCAACGTTTCTCTGAGTTTATCAGTCCCAACTAAGAAAGCAGTAACAGAGTAAAGAACAATTTCTGACCAAATTCTGCTAGGTTTATGGTGCTCTGTAGAAGAGGACTCATTCATAAAGTCTCCAGGTACCACATTACAGCACCCTACTATATTCACGAATCCCATCTTTGAGGGAAGGCCAAAAGCAGAATCTTGAAAGCAAAAGGTGTCTCAAATGACTGTTCAAAAACTTTTCCTCTGAAAAGTCTAAAATTGGGCTGGGGAGATAGCTCAGTTGGTAGAATGCTTGCCTTGCAAGCACAAGGCCG
The DNA here is from genome assembly GCF_902686455.1 of Sciurus vulgaris. Classification (NCBI taxonomy): domain Eukaryota; kingdom Metazoa; phylum Chordata; class Mammalia; order Rodentia; family Sciuridae; genus Sciurus; species Sciurus vulgaris. Next base: position 111,385,887 of record NC_136461.1, read on the forward strand.
TGGGTTCAATCCCCAGTACCACAAAAAAAAAAAGAAAAAGAAAAGTCTAAAATTTATGGATAACTCCAAGGTACTTTTTCTTCATTGCCTCCCTCCATCCCAGAACACAGATTGTTTAGTGGTGTGATCAGATCCTGATTTTCTATTTTCCTTAGAAATACTAAGGCAAATAAACAGCAAAAATTTGTGCATTTTAAAAACAGTAGGTTACTGGGCATGGTGGCGTACCCCTGTAATCCCAGTGGCTCAGGAGGCTAAGACAGGAAGATCACAAGTTCAAAGCCAGCCCAGCAAAAGCGAGGTGCTAAGCAACTCAATGAGACCCTGTCTCTAAATAAAATATGAAATAAGGGCTGGGGATGTGGCTCAGCGGTTAAGTGTGTCTGGGTTCAATCCCAGGCACCACAAAAAAAAAAAAAAAAAAAACACTAGGACACTAACATGACTAACACTGGATTTTTTTTTTGAGAGAGAGAGAAAGAGGGAAATGGCAAAACAGAAAATATTCTTTATTGTATTGTTCTAGTAGTATTAAGAGATCCATAAGTGCAGAGATGTTATTCATATTTGTACCAACATTTAGTATTATATCTACAATGTAATAGGCAATCACAAATGTCTTATACATAAATGATTAAATGACTAAATGAACTTATTAATCATTATCGATCATCAACCACCAAAGCAACACTCTGAGGCTTAGCAGACAGCAGAAATTCTAGATTATTCAATATCACCTCTCTATTACTAAGGGTCTGTCCTGATCTCCTTTCTATAGACATCAGTCATACTGTTACTACTCCCACCACCTCATATTATTTTTACCTACACCTATATATATTAACTGGAATGACTTTAGTTAGATTACCTACAGGGTTTCAACTGTCTCTTATACAACACAGATTTGAATTAGCTGAATTCTAAGATCCTTTTTATAAGCTTAAAAGATGAACTTCTTCAGTTCATTACAACCACATAAGCTATGTTCTTTATATTCTCTTTCAATCTAGGTATTGTTAATGTCTAATTTATTTCAGTTTCATATCATAATTATCAGAAAGGGCTAGTTAATACATGATATGTTGGTTTAAGGTGCTTCAAATTCAAAATGTCAAGTTATAAAGTAAATCAGTTCCTTACATTCTACACTTAAGAATTAAATTCCTTCAGGATTCACAGTGAGCCAGATGTGGTGGCACATGGGAGGCTGAGGCAGGAGGATCGCAAGTTCAAAGCCAGCCTCAGCAACTTAGTGAGGACCTACGCAACTCAGCAACACCCTGTCTCGAAATTATAAAAAAGGGCTGGGGATGTGGCTCAGTGGTTAAGCACCCTTGGTTCAATCCCTGGTACAAAAAAAAGAATTCATAGGTGAATGAATGGCTTTCCCTTCCAGGCAAGAATATAGTCAATAATTCCTTCTCCAAAGCTCACAGGAAATGCAAACCAAGTAACTTAAACACATGAATATTCCAAAAAGAAAAACATAGCCACAAAATGAAATTTAAAAAATAGAGTTAACAGTAAAGTCACTTTAATAACTTTCTGAAAAGAAGTGGGAAATATATAATAAGCACACAAATAGCAATCAGCAAAAAAAGTGCTCAGCAGAAAGGAGAAGACTTGCTGGGCACAGTGGCACACAATTGTAATCCCAGCTACTTGGGAGGCTGACACAGTAGGATCACAAGTTCAAGGCCACCTGGGTAACTTAAAAAGTCTCTCTCAAAATAAAATAGAAAAAAGGTTGGGATGCAGCTCAGTGGTATAGCACCCCAGGACTCAATTCACAGTTAAAAAGAAGAAAAGAAAAAAAAAAAAAAAAAAGAAAGAAAGAAAGAAAAGAAAAGAGAGAAAGAGAAAAGAAAGAAGACTTGACTAAGCCACAGGCATGTAGACAATTTCCCAGCCAGACATAGGCTGGAGAGAATCAAAAGAAAACCATTAGTGAGTGCTTTGGCATCGTAGATCTCACATGTCAACACAACAGGTAGGTCATTCTTCCAGAAAACATTTTTTTAAAATAATAACTTGGAAGTCTGACATTATCTAGAAAGACTTGTTCTTCAGCAAAAAATTGAAGACCAAAGCAAAATTCTTGGCAACATGTCCTTACATTGGATGTCTCTAGGTATATGACAGGGGCTCCACCTAACCCCACCCAACAGGTGAGGAGAGGACCTTTTGTTACATCATCACCAACACCTGGCTTAAGCTTCTCAAATTCTAAATGGGAATATTGAAGCCAATGACAACACTCACAGCTTTTGGCTCTATCTCAGCACACAAGAAGGAAAAAACCTAAACAACAATATAAAACACTTTCAACCTTTCAAACAAAACAGAGAAAGCACTCAAATATTTGTTGATTGGTATAAAAGCAGACCTCAAATGGAGACAAAATCCATCAATCTCCCAAAGGCAAGGGTCTTTAGCAATTATTTAATCCAATCTTTTTTATTACATTTCTAATAGATAAACATCTAGTCTTCACTTGAAAAAAGTTCTGACATTATATCCATTTTATTGTTGGACCACTCCAATTGTTAGAAAATCCTTTTCTAAACAAAATCCTTTTCTAATCACCAGACTCTCCCCACTGTAACTTACATATAATGGTCCTTATTTTATTCCCTGTAACAATAAAAACTGACCCCTATGCATGGAATTTCCATGGAAAATTATTAGATAAAGCATTCATTTACATAAACACTTATACATCAACTCTGCAATGTTATCATGAATCAGGCTTTATTTTACAAAATTCTTATATCAGTACTTGTTTGTATCTGTATTCATTCATAAATGTTTGTGCTGACCCTATAGTACAAACTCAACATGCTGAATAAATGAAGTACATTGTTCAAAATTCACTGTTGCCATCTTTGCTTCTCACTCCTACCTCCACTTCCATGCCCTCTTGAAGTGAAAGCAATCAAGAATAAAAACTAACAAGTTATATTCGTTAAAAACTTTCAAAAAATTCAACAACAAAAATGCAACTGGTCTCATTTTCAATTTACAAATACGGAAACAAACAAACAAAAAAGCCTTGAAAAATCAGGTGGGTGGCCCGAAGTCTGAACCCAGAGACCAAGAACCTCTAATATTTCTATGGGAACGCACTGGGGAATTGACTCCAGGAACTGCACTGATTCTTACCCATTTCTTTCTTTGACTACAGGAAAGAGCTATGCCCATCATACTGACTAAAGACTTAAACACCTGCCTTGTATTTTCCTCACTTCAAACCTATCATATTCCTTAGCAATTTCAACATCCATCTACACAATCTATCCATAACCTCTACAAAAATCTCCATCTCCACTGCAAAAACATATTTCCTGAAACCATTTCACCTTTAAATCTTAAACTCTAATATCTTACTCTACCACAACCTCACCTCTATCCAGCTTTTCCTCACTACTTCTAAACTTGCTTTCTCACTAAGACATTCAATCTCTTAACCATCATATTCTTATTAATTCAACAAAAATTCATGGGGTGCCTACCGTATATGAGGTACCATGCTCAAGATTAATCAACACAATCCCCATCCTTACAAAGCTTCCAGTATGGAAGGGGGTAATTTTTTAATTTCAAACAATTATAATAAAGAAATGTTGGGGAGAGGAATGTTATCTCCTATAAGGAGTCAAGAAAAGTTTCCCCAAGAAGGGATGTTTCATCTAAGAAATGAAGAATAAATAGCAATGGGCCAGGTGTGGTGGCAGACACCTGTAATCCCAGCAGCTCGGAAGGCTCAGGCAGGAGGATCCCAAGTTCAAAGCCAGCCTCAGCAACTCAGAGAAGTCCCAAGCAACTCAGCGAGACCCTGTCTCTAAATAAAACATAAAAAAAGGCTGGGGATGTGGCTCAGAGGCTAAGCACCCCTGGGTTCAATCCTTGGTAACAATAAAAGAATAAATAGCAATGAACAGACAAACTGAGATAGGAAAAATGCTCCAAGCAGTTTAAATATATACCAAAATTCTTCAGCAGGAAGGAACACAGAGGTGAGAATGGTGGAAAATGAAAAAAAGATCATACTGATTATAGTGAGAATAGTTTGGAGGGAGTGCAGTGGATTGAGGGAGAACTGGTTAGAAAATTATTGCAAAAGTATTAAGATGCACTAGACTAGAATGATAGCAAAGACAGAAAGGTGGAAGATTCCCTTCTTGTCTAAATTGAAAGTGAAACCAATGATTTAGGGCTGCGGGTGTAACTCAGTGGTAGAGCCTAGCATGTATGAGGCCCTGGGTTCAATCACCATCACCACAAAAATTTTTAAAAAATGGATTAAGAAACCAGTAATTGATCATTTATTTCTCTGTAAAAACCTAGTTCCTTATCCAACTTGGGTAGATCCCCTATTCAAATTCTCTGCTACTAAATGGAACTACTGAGCAAACAAGATCACATAATCTTGCAGAGCAGTATCACTACAGATATGGTATTGTCACCTTTTCACTGAAAAACTGCTGTCTTTTCCTTAACTTTGTTAGCTCAACCAGTCTTCTCAGCTACTATCACACTCTTTCATCATTTTCCTTGAGCCTCCCAGTCAATTCATATCACCTTGCTTACTCCTGGCAAATGACCTTGCCTTTCACTTCACAGGGAAAAAAAAAAAAAAAAAGCTAAAGGAGGTCCTTCAGGTTTCTCCCCTATCTTATTTGTGACTTACCATTCCCCTTTCCTATAAAACTCCTTAGACTACATTCATTCACACTACTGTCTCAATCCATGTTCAGTCCTCAACCTACTAAAATGGGCGTCTACAGAAAGAATAGCACGGGCTTACTGTTAAGATCGTGTAATCCTCCTTATTGTTGATCTCCTTGTAGCCTCCCAGGTCACCTTCGTGAACTTCTCTTCCTGTGCCTACACTGAAGTTTGGCACAATCACAGTTCTAGTCTTAGGTCTTCTGTCTTCTCATTTTATGTCATCCCCATAAGAAACTTCATTCATGCCCCTGAGCACCCAAATCCAATGATTCCAAAGGTATCCAAAGCCTCAAATTCTTTCTAACTCACCTGGGAAGCCCACAGGCACTTCAAATTCAACACATAAAAACATGAGTTCATTTTCTCATCTGTCACCACCCTTTCAAACTATTCCTCTTCCAGGATTGCCTATTCTGGTAAATCGTACCACATCATCCCAAGCACTCAAGTCGCAAGCCTGGGAGCCAAACTGTACTTTCTCTCTTGCCTTATGTTCACAAATCTTTTTCAAAACTCTACTAATTTTATCTTTAAAGGTCTCTTAAATCCATCCAAGCCCTTTCACAGGCTCTATCTCTTTTTTTATTCTATCTTGATTTTCATAACCTGGACCCAGAAAATGGCTTAGGTTCTTCCTCTTGCTCTCTCTATAAACATTGATCAGTCTTCCAAAAGTATCCACCATGAAAAATTTAAAACATAAATATGATAGCATCATATCACACTGCTCTAAATTCTTTAATGCCTCTTTAATGACATCCAAATTTCTATACACCACAAACAAGGCCCTTCATCGCTTGGTTTTTCCTCTCATTATTTGCCTCCATGTATTGACAGTTCCCCAAGTATACTATTTACTCTGCATATATTGTTTCGAATTTCAGTTCCTTTGTGTTTCCTCTGCCTGAGATGACTCCTGGTAGTAGGCAAGTTCTTAACCTCTTCTTAAGATTAATTTGAGTGCTACATCACTTGAAAAACCTTCTCTGACTTCCCAAGTTAAACTGCTCACTTCATTCTTGGTGTCCCCACTGCATCTTGTACCCTGCCTCTGAAATTTTATAACAGCTCATGGCACTTGTATTTATTTACATGTTTGTCTCCTCACTAAACCCACAATTTTTGCCCACAATTTGAGGGCAAAAATCTTGTCTTGTGCATCCTGTATCCCTAGCATTCAAGCACCTAGCAGGAACTCGATTTTTATTCAGAAACAAGTGTATTTGTACAATACCCAACTGCACATACACACACCAGTGTTGCACACAGCCAAGTCTAAGACAGTGGCTCTTCTCAAAGACATATGCTTAATATTGTTATGATTTGCAACAGCTTTCTCTTCCCAACATTATTTATCTCAAACTAATAATCGGATATTAAAATCAGTCTGTAGGCATTGAGTGCCCAACTACTTAGTACCAAAGAAATATGACCCCAAATCAAATACTGATGGTAGATAATAAGTCTCTATTAAGATGCCTGAGAAACTACTAACCCTACATTCTCTCATTTACAACATCCCCCAAAGTTTTCACATTCTTTCTGCATACACACCAGAAATGCATCAGAGCTGGTTCTGAGTCCTCTCTAACTCCACTCAAAACTCACTGGAAAACCACAACATTCATGTCAAGAATTTTCAAAGGTCAGAGACTCCTCCATGTATATGATGTCAGCCCCAAGGAATCCAGGCAGGGAGAGAGGAGAGACAGAGGCACTTGGAAATTTCACACAATTCTTGATTAGGTGGGAGGGAGGGATGAATGATTGTCTTGGCTTTTGGTTAAAATTGGTATTTACAACAAAATAAAATATAATCTTCTTAGAAAGAAGATATGACCATTTCCCTCTAAAAGGGCCTAGATAACACTAAATATTACAAACCAGAGGTAATAAGATGGTCCTAGGTAAGGGAAGAAGGGAAAGAGTAGATGTTAAAGTTTCAGACACTTTTTTCATTTAGACTTCCAAACAACTCTTAAGAGATTTGTATCATTATCCCCACATCATACATGAAAATGCCAAATAAAGCTCAAGAAGGTTAGGGAATTTACGCAAGATAAAATGTTGTAGAATCAAGATTTACAAGCCAGCCTGACTCCAGGGGCCATACCACACTTAGTCTGGGGAGAAGGACTGAAAAAACATGGGCAGTTGATCCACACACAAATCCATTCTCACTTCTTCAATTTCTCTCAACTCCGTTTTGAGAATTGACCCTGGATTTAGACAAATCTCATTTCAAATCCCTGACCTAGGGTTGGGGATATGGCGAAGTGGTAGAGTGCTTGCCTAGCATGTGCAAAGCCCTGATCTCCTACGTAAGGACTATATAACAAAGGTCAATATAACCATTTTGTGCCTCAGTTCTTTTCATTTATAAAGTGGGAGAAATATCTGAATACCAGATCTCGTTAGGATTATATAATGTAAGATATAAAAAGCCTGTGCATGTATGAACATGGCATAATCTTGCTATTATTTATAATTAGAATGTACTAACAAACATAAAAATTAAAAATATATAAAATCTTTGAGGATAATAAGTCCTCAAATATGTCAGCTGCTTTTTTTTTTTTTTTTTTTTTAAACTTATCCCTCTGACATACTCTGCTTCATTCTACTGGTGCCCAATACAGCTTCCTATATCTTGCCCAATACAGCTTCCTATATCTATCCTTCTTTGTGTGTGTGTGTGGTGCTGGGGATCAAACTCAGGGTCCCAAAGTTTCTCTACCAAGCCATTTCTTTCTTTCTTTCTTTCTTTCTTTCTTCCTTTCTGTCTTTTTTTTCGGTACCAGGGATTGAAACCAGGGGCGTTTAACCACTGAGCCGTATCCCCAGCCCTTTTTTTTTTTTTTTTTCCTTCCCTTTTTTTATTTGAGACGGAGTCTCACTAAATTGCCCAGGGTCTCACTTAATTGCTGAGGCTGGTCTTGAACTTGAAATCCTCCTGCCTCAGCCTCCCAAGTCTCTGGGATTACAGGAATATGACATCACACCTGGTCTACAACAATTTTCATAGTAGTCTTAACGTACACATAATGCCCAATCTAGCATTCTCATTCATGTCTTTCAATGCAAATCTTCCATAAAACATCTTTCTTAAAGGGGCTCCTGGAATAGTTCAGAGTACTTGTCGACTGGCATTTGTCAATTCAGTGATACTAATAAAATCTTGCTTGTATTACAGTTATTTGGGAAATTTAATAATTTGGAAGGGTTACTACAATGGCAGTGACCTTTGGAAAAATGAGGGCAAAAAGAGTTATAGAGAAAGTTTGTTATAATATTGGAACAATAGTAGCTTGAAAAGAAACAGAAATCATGTAAATGTTTATTTTTCTAGATCCAGACCAGCTTGACTATTTTTCACAAACACTGAATGTCTTCTTTTTCCTTTCAGTTTGGGCTAATTATAGTCCATGTCTGGGTTCTCAATAAATTCAACCTTTGAAAGAATAGTCTGCAAAAACAAAAGTTCTACTTGAGATCTTAAAGATTCTAATTACTGAATTTTTGACACCCAAAGAAAAAACTGAAACTACAAATCAACAGAGACTAGACAGACTAAGAGCAAAACACAATATTTCTCTGGAATTAATCCTCAAAGATTCAGTAACTGGCAACCTTTTCTGCCTTGCTTGATTCCTAACCATTGGTTATTTCTCTGTCAATTATAGAATTTCCATGCAAGGAGAGAAATAAGAAAAAAAAAAAAAAAACAACTTCAAATTACTAATACAATTTGTTCTTAGTTATCCATAGAAAATTAATTCACTTTGTAAATTTCTTTTGGAAAATTCATTTCCCTTACCGTATGACTACTGACAAGTTTTTTAAAAGCCTCAATTAGAAAAAAGAAATTTACCTTTTATAGAACGATTCAATTCAAAGAAAGATGTTATTATTATTATCATTATTTATTATTAAAATTTCCCATCTTTTAGTTCCACAGTTCCATCATTACTGGCCTACCTAAGCCTTATTTGAACTTCTGTACATCCAATATGTAAAACATCCCCCTGGTACTTGCTGTTATATGCTGCCTTATAAATTAATTGGCCTTTTGGACTCTCATATTTTAACTCTCAAACTTAACTATCAAAATTTGCCAAATACGTCTACAATCTATCAGGCACTGCCCTAGGGCCTGAGGAAGCAAATGAAAAAGAAAAGCCATAGTCTTCTTACCATTAAGGTTATCTGGTCTGGTGGGAGAAATGTATTTAAGGATGGGTGGGAGCTCAAGACAGAATTAAGTTACTTGTATCTGGTCTGGTGGGAGAAATGTATTTAAGGATGGGTGGGAGCTCAAGACAGAATTAAGTTACTTGATGTTGGCTCCTTTCTTGTATACTTAAAAAAAATTGTAAATGGGCCTAACACATTGCTTAGTACATAGCAGAACAAATATTTAGGGTCCTAAATTATTCATGCTAGTCCATGTGTGTGGATAACTGAGAACTATCTATACCTAAAACAGGCTTGTGAATTATTTACCTGCTTCAAATATTTAGTGGTTTCAGATCTGCCCCACCCATCTATAATCAAGGTCTATATGAACAAATGTAAAATATTTGCAGTTGTCTGATCACTACCTTCTCTTTTGTTGTTATTTTTGTTTTTAAAATACTCTGACGATAGCCTCATAAAAAATTTTAAAAATTAAATTATCTTTGAGGTCTTTAATCCTGTCTTTTCTGATAGAAAACATATACACAGAAGAATACATAAAGCCTAAAAGATACTCAGAGAGCAAGGAAGTTGGACCCAGGTATTCTGATAGGGTTCATTATCAGTTCTAAATTTGGTATAAATGAGAAGTCTACAGGCTAAAGAACTAATATTTTGCTTTTTTTATTTTTTTAACTTTTTTCCATTATTTTGCTTTTAAAAACACTATCCATGCTGATCCACACTGTTCCCTAGTCATTACCATCCTCCCTACCCATCCCCACCAACCACACGATTCACACATTTTTTTCAGCTTGGAATTCAAAAGAACAAACTCTACCCCAGGGTATCCAAAGCACTAGTAGTATTTTTTTTCTTTCAGAAACAACCAAGTCTCTTATATTTCTACAAATAAAATTAGTTATGAGCATTCATACCATCTGACAATTCCAATCTACCCAGGTATGTACAATATACACTTCTATGATTTACATAATTAATATTTCACATTCAAAAATTATGTGGAACAAACTTGGTGGGAATGTATAGAAACTCAGTCTGTTTTCCCTGTGTGGCACTTTAGAATCACATTTTCAGAACTAGAACATCAAAGAGTATTTCATTTCATGCCCTCATGTTACTCTAGATGACAAGAACTTACAGTCAGGCAAGCGACACCAAGTTGTCCAAAGTCACAGAGCCAACTAGGGGTAAAACTAGGTATAGGAAATAAAGTTGGTGACTCCTATTCCATTTATTTGACTGCACTTCTATTACCAGCTCTCAATTTTCCACACATAATCCATTTTGTAGATTTATCCATGAAAACTGCCTTTCTCCCTGCCACCCAGCTCTATCTCTTACCTCTGCAAATATGTACCAAAGAAAATGATGTGTACTTAGGAAATTTAATCATTTGAGCAAAACATATTCAGGAAAAGAAACCATCTATAAAGAAAATCATGAAGGGATGCCAAAATAAAATCATCATCTTTTTTTTTTGCTCATCACCACTATGGATATAAACTGGATTTAGAAGCATTTTATAACATTATATCCCTAAAGTCTGAAGTTTCACAGCAAGGGGGTAAGACAATTATGTCTCACGTATGGATAATTTTTCTTTTTTTTTGTATTGATAGTGGCAAAGATATAATATACTTCTCATACATTATTCAAAAATCATAGCTATAGCTAAAATTTAAACATAAAATAAAACCAAGAGAAATAAAGCACCAAATTTTAATATATAACTTTTCTTTTTTTTTTAACATATAACTTCTTACCCAAAAGTATAAAAACAATAATTTTTCCTATGTTCACATTTATTCAAGTTTATTTGTGAAAAAGCAACATTCCTCTTCCTTTCAGGAGGGCCACCATTAGCATAGTGGGACCAAGGTCACTGCCATCCCAGGTGAAAACTTAGCCACCTAACATAATTGTTCAATAAGCACTTATTAAGGACCCACTCTTAATATGAGGCAGGTTGCTCCGTAAGAGGGAGTAGTAAGTCATCATCCCTGCTTTCTATAAGTTCATCTAGTGGGCTGGTTACAGAGAAAACTCCAAGATAGGTATCAGCTAACTTCCTTTCTTCAACAAAGATATACTGAGTACCAGGAAACAGAGACTGAAAAAAATGAACAAGGTAAGAAATCTTTCCAAATTTAACATCTTTACTTTTTTGATTATTAAAATCACATATTCCTTACCAAAAATGCCAATCATCAGAAGATGACAGTAAGGCCAGGCACGGTACTGCATGCCTGTAATCCCAGCAGTTGGGGAGGCTGAGGCAGGAGGATGGTGAGTTGAAAATCAGCATTAGCCACTTAGTGAGGTTCTAAGCAACTTAGAGACCCTGTTTCTAAATAAATGGGCTGTGGATGTGGCTCAGTGATTAGGCACCTCTGATATTTAAAAAAAAAAAAAAAAAAGTGAAGGTTTTTTTTTTTATCTCAGCTGTTGAAAAACCTTTATTTTATTCATTTATGTATATGCAGTACTGAGATTTGAACCCAGTGCCTCTCACATGCAAGGCAAGCAAGCACTCTACCACTGAGACACAACCTCAGCCCATGAAATTTTTGTTTGTTTGTTTGGCAATGCTAGGGATTGAACCCAGGAATGCTGTACCACTGAGCTATATCCCCCAGCCCTTTTTAGTTTTAATTTGAGGCAGAATCTTGCTAAATTGCCCATGCTGGCTTTGAATTTGTGATCCTCCGGACACAGTCGTCTCCCAAGTAACTAGGAATATTAGGCATGTACCACCATACCCAGCTTGACTATAATCTCCCCCCACCCTTTGGAACAAGGGATTTAAACCAAGGGTGCTCTACCACTGAACTACACCCCCAGCTGCCCCCATTAAAAAAATATATAATTTTAGTTGTCATGGATCTTTTATTTATTTATTTATTTACATACCGTGCTGAGAATCAAACCCAGGGCCTCATACATACCAGGTTGTGGCTCTAACACTGAGCCACAACTCCAGTCTCTGCCCCCCACTTTTTTCTTCTTTATTTTAAAACAGGATTTCCCTAAATTGCTGTGACTGGCCTGGAACTTGTAATCCTCCTGCTTCAACTTCCCATATTGCTGAGATTACAGGCAAGCATCACCACACCTAGCTTGTAAAAATCTTCTGATGACAACACCCAGGCCAATATTTTAGTCAAAGGCACTGTTTCCTTAATCTTACCAAAGGGGAGGCCATGCAGACACTGGTTTGGACTAACACATTTTTTACTATCTATTATAAAACATCCCTATTGGAATGTGGTTGATCTTACCCCAAAATTGGGAGGAGTTATTTCCTATGTTGACAGATGCTTCCAGTAGAATGTACTATAAGCCTCAAAAGTCAAACATGACAAATCCTGTTGAAACTTTTTCGTACCACACAGACTAGGTCAAAGTAGGATAGGTAACCCTTCACAATGACATAGCAAACTTGACAGGACAAGTTTTTAGAATGACAGGTCTTTGCTTTTCCTTTTCCCTTCCACAAAAAATACAGTAGTATCATTTAGTACATTAGTCATCTGGCAAATATTTCATTGCCCTCCAAGTCTTTCTCCTTGAAACTAATCCAAGAAACCAACCCTTCTAAGAATGACTTGTATCTCAATATTATTTTCAGTGGTGGTAGTAGTGACAGCAACAACTGTTTGCTTTGCAATTCATAAAAAACTTTCAAATAAATTAGCTTATTCACTGAAAAAATGGAGAAGGGATAAAAGGAAATATCATAAGCAACTATCTCAAACATCAAAAATCAAACCCAGCTTAACTGGAACTGAAAAGCAAGATTTTTCAATTCTACCAAAGGGTCAAGAAGTTACTTCTGTCAAAAGATCATATGACTGACTCTATCAAAGCCACAAATGTCCCCTTAAATCACACTTAAATGATAGGTCTAATTGATTCAATTCATAAACATTAATATCATAATCTCTGTAAGAATCTAATATTAAAAATCTTTGTTACCCAATCCCTTTACCAAATGCTTCAGACACAGTTAAATGCTTAATAAATGGCCTTCCAAAGAAGAAATACTTAGCTGGGTGGGGTAGACCATGCCTGCAGTCCCAGCTACTTGGGAGGCTGAGAAAGGAGGGTAGTTTTAGCCCAGGACTTGGACACACCAGTATGGGTATCATAGTGAGACCCCCTTCTCAAAAAAAAAAAAAAAAAAAAAAAAAAAGGAAGATTTAATTATGAGGAACGTACCCTAGGAAGACAAACTGACAACACTGAACACTCAGTTACCTTTTAAAGATTTAACCAACATTTACTATGCACCTATCAAGTATCACAAATTACTTATAGGTTAGAAACATGTACATAAATTATCTCATTAATCTCATGAGCTATGCCCAGATATTCCTAGATTCCCAGTACCAAATAGTTTTAATACTTGCAACTTTGATCCCACCTAATTAATCTTCAGAACTCAATTGGAATTCAATTCCTAATGGAACTCACCTCCTCCCTCTTACTGCCTTAAGTATTTGTTAAGGCTTTCTTCCAGGTAATGCTCAAAAGAAATCCTTCTGCCCGGTTCTGTTTTTTTTTTTTTTTTTTTTTTTTTTGTACCAGGGGATGACCTCATGAGCTCTTGACCTACTGAGCCACATCCCCAGCCAGATTTTGCATTTTATTTAGAAACAGGGTCTCACTGAGTTGCTTAGCGCCTCACTTTTGCTGAGGCTGGCTTTGAAGCCATGATCCTCCTGCCTCAGCCTCCCAAGTCGCTGGGATTATAGGTGTACACCACTGTGCCCGGATTCTTCCGCCTGTTTTTAACTACTAACTCCAGAATAAAATGCCACCCATCCCAGGTATGGCATATGGTGGTAATCATCACAATCTAATGTAAGTGAGCATTCTCTTTGATAACACAAGCTAAAGAATAAAGTTAGAATGCTAACAAAACTGGTTTCAGCTAGCAGAAGACTGAATTTTTACATTCCTCCGAACCTCAAAACTCTTTTTCTAGCCAGGCGCAGTGGTGCATGCCTATAATCCCAATGGCTGGTGGTGGGGGACGAGCTGAGGAGGAGGATCTCAAGTTCAATGTCAGCCTCAGCAAAAGCAGGCCGTCTCTAAATAAAATACAAAACAGGGCTGGGGACGTTGGTTCAGTGGCCAATGCCCCTGAGTTCAATCCCCAGCATGGAAAAAAAAAGGGGGGGGTGGGGGGCTCTTTTCTAGCCAGGAGTGGTAGCACATGCCTGGAATGCCAGCAACTGGATAAGCTGAGGCAGGATGATCACAAATTCAAGGCCAGACTCAGCAACTTAATAAGGCACCATCTCAAAATAAAACGTAAAAAGGGCTAGAAATGTAGCTCAGTAGTAGAGAACTCTAGATTTAATCTCCAGAAACACACACACACACACACACACACACACACACACACACACTCACAAAACCTTCTTTTCTAGAATTCCGAAAACAAAGTTTTGCTGTTTGAATGAACTGTAGAAACCAAGTTTTACCCAAGTGTCCCCATTTATATACTCACAAAAAGAACTTAGGAAAAGAAAAAGAAAAAAAAAAAAAATTCCAGCTAGCATAACTACATTACAATGTTAACAACACGTTACTCACCATTGTGCTACAAGAAAGAACTTGTGAGTGGGCAAGGAACTTACAGGAAGTCAAGGAAACAAACAGTCCTCAATACACAAACTCATCCAAATGCCAAGCAGGTTACACTGCCCAGTTTATACCCAGGTATGAAGGGGTAGAGGGAATGGGGAAAAAGAAATGGGAGGAAAAGATGATGTGAGAAAGAACAAACTGGGTAATTGGTATGCTTGTCCATACCAAATTCAGTTTTCTTGCATTCCATCAAGAACTTTTTTTTTAATTTTATTTTTGTTGTTGTTGTTGTAGATGGGAAGAATAACTTTATTTTATTTATTTATTTCATGTGGTGCTAAGGATCAAACCCAGTGCCTCACACATGCTAGGCAAGCACTCTACCACTGAGCTACAGCCCCAGTTCTCATCAAGAACTTTTTAAATTAAGAATTAACTGTGTGTTCCACATATTTTTATGACTTATTTATGTTTACAGAGAATATGCAATATACATAAATGGTAGCATAATGGAACAATGGTTGCAGACCTTCCCTTTGGAATCCATCAGAGCTGTATGTAAATCCTAGCTCTATCACTTTTTTGCTTGTAACCTTGGCTGTTACTTAACTTCTCTATGCCTTGGCAGAAACCTCATCTGACATTTACTATGATATCTTTGGCACCTTAAACATAAGTAATAAATAGTAGTGAACCAGAGAAATAAATATTTTAGATGAACTGATCTGCAGTGGGTACAACAATATCTTATGGAATTGTGATAAGTATTTAAATGAGGTTCTACATAAAGCACATAGTATAACTCAGGTTGGCTCCTGCAATTAAATAGTAAAGTTTTCTTCCCTTTACTCCAGGTCAGAAGTAACAGAAACAGTCACAGCAAAGAATAAGATGGGATAAGGGTTATAGAAGCCAAGCATTAAAATATGTTTACTACTAGGGACCTAATATGAAAATCCAGCAATATTTAGTCTTGGCAGATGAAATTTAAAACAGTGGCAGGACCTTCGATTAGGAGCATAATGAATGTTAGTTGATTCAGAAAATGCTATTTTGAATCTTCAGGTATCTGTTACCACATAAAGGCCTGGCCAAAAAGAAAGGGATGAGAAGGAGTAGTAACTACATATTTAAACTAACTACATGTTACAAAGGATTTTTAGAAGGGTATCCAACCTTCTAAAAATATTGTATTAACAAAAATAGGTTCACAATTGGTTCAAAGTACTTACTCTCCTTTTCAGGTAATAAGATCTATTTTAAGTAGACTGCCCTTAACTATTGACAGATAAATAAGCCTGAAAGATCTGAGTCCAACACTGTCTTTCCTCCCTTTACTCCAAAAAAGCTAATGATCCAAAAAGACTTCACCCACAGATTGTTAACTCAATGGTCTTACTCACTTGAAAGGGAGAAAACTATTTCAAAATTGGGAGTCAAAGAGAATATGTATTGAAATCCAAAACTGGAAGGAATCTTTTCCCTTGAATACAAAGAACTAAATCTCAGAAGACAGCTCTAAGGAACTCAGGCAAGAGCATTATAAACATAAGTATACACATTCAGAGTCTAAATATGAGGAAAACCTATAAAGAACTGAAACAGCTTGTGGTTAAACCTCATCATAATGTGGTCTTCAACTTCCCATTTCATTTCCCAGGCACCTGCACTGTTTTGAACCACTTGACCCATGTCCTCTTAAGCAATAAGAAATAGTAAAAAGAACACTGGATGACAGTAAAAAGAATGGGTTCTACACTAAGTTCTACCACTTACTAAGCATCCAACATAAACTAGTCACTTAAACTCTCTGCATTCAGTACTAACTAAAAAAGCTGGACTAGATTTCATGCTGTACAAAGAAAGATTCCCACCAAAGTACCCCTTTAGAGAGATGTATCAGAAACCAAGTAATCTCAATTCCCCTACAGCTGTAATTCATTTAAAAATATGCATATTGTTCCTATCTATCCCTTTCCCACAATAATCAATTATCAAAATCTATTTCTTTTCAAATCACTCTCCCTATCTTAATTAGGGAAAATGTTTACCTAAACTCTCTAAAACTTGTATATAATTCTACATAAATGTATTGGTATTTAGTACCCATGACTTTTTGTATTATTATTTACCTACTATGCAAATATTCAGTATTCATAACTAATTCTTAAGTTCTTGATGACTTTTAACTTTATACCTGAGGCCTAACTTTTTAGAGAGCAAATATCTCATAAAATGTTTATTGTTGATAGTTAACTATTATCTTGGACAAGTCATTTAAATTTTCTGGCCCTCATTTTCCTCACCCAGAAAATGATGACAATATGCAAATTACCCTTTGGTTCTAAAATGGTACATGATGATGATGATGATACACATGTACACACACACACACACACACACTCACACACACACCACACTATATAACCTGTATTTGTTTCTATTTTTTTTCTATATATGCATTTATGTATATGTCTCTATTTTAACCCAGAATGTTGATTCCCAAGGGACCAATTCTCCTACTACTTGTTTAATTTATTTACTGGGTTAACACCTCTTTGGCACCTCCTTAGTACATCTTGCCCAGATTCTAGTACATAACAGATGTACAGTAGAAAGGAATTTACAGTCTCAACCAGGCAGCAAACATCAAGGGACATTTGTATAACCTTAATTTTCATGATGAACTAGTATATTACAAAAAAATATACAAAGATGATGTGAGAAAGAACAAATTTAATGTTGTTAAAATGACAGTTTACCTTGTGTCAAAAAAACCGGAATTTATTTTAGGCAACCAAAAAAGCTAGGATGTAGCAACTCTAAGTCTCACCCTCAAATTCTATTTTCAGAGTTCTGAGAAGTATAGGAAGTCTCTAACCCTGGTCAGTAACAGAGATCAAGTATTCCTCATGTCAAATAATCTTGTCCCTTACGAGTAGTGAAAATTTTTAGGAAATGAATGTTTTAACACAGGCGAGCCCTCAGTTCAAAGACAAAAGCAAATGCTCACAAAGGAACACATAAGGGCAAGCAAGTTTTAAAAAGAGATGAGAACTTGCTATCTAAAACATATTTTTGTTAGCAGCATGTTATTTTGCAATTATCTTGTCTCAAGTACTCACAGTGGCCTATCTTCATGTAAAATATCAGGTTTTTGTTGGTATTCTTTTTCTTTTCCCCCTGTGGTGCTGGGGATCAAATCAAGGACCTCATGCATGCTAGGCAAGTGCTCTACCACCAAGCTACAGTCCCAGCCCTCCAGATGTATTAACCCTAAATCCTCAGAGAAATCTCCTTTTCCTTTGACAACAGCTATTAATGATGCAAATGGCACTAGTTAACCAAATTGTTTAAATAACCCTGACTTTTCAAATAACTATTTTAGAATCCAAAACCAGTATTTCCAAAACTATAGCCTATATATTTCCCAGATAAGTGTCTGTAATAGGTAGTCTAGATATAAGTTTGATATAGTTAAGGTATAAGGCTTATAAAGAATCCTAAGCCATGTTTTGAAGGATGAGGAGAAACAGAACCTCTTTAAATGTTTTATGCTGATCTCTTTTCATCTGCTCCTGTTCCTCAATTCTATTCTATAATATCAACTAATTCCTACTATCTACTGTTTCTGTTCTTTTCCCAGACTTCAACATCTTGCTTCCCCTCCCTAAGAACAGTTTTGGGAAACACATTATAATGGTCTGGCAGGACTCTTAACTTCTGCCTTCCCTGTTAGGTCCTCAATGAAAACAAAGGGGCACAGTCAATTTTATCTTCCATGATTTCCCCTGTCACCAGATCTTTCTTATGAAGGCTAAGAAGGAGACCTGGGGATGGCAGGAAAGGAGGAGAAAAAGTTATTGGCCTATAGGAAATGTAAGCTTATTAAACTCAACTCAATTAATTACATGTAGGTATTCACAAAAAAAAGTTTCCATCTCAGGCTTATTTTCAGAGCCTCCTCTGGCTTACAATTCTCATAACCTTCTCAAATACACCAAATGTGTACTCAGAAATAAAAACATTCTATCAAAAATTTAAGCTAAAGGTTAACTGCAAAAGAAAGCTAGTTGCAAATCAAAATTCAGAAATGTATTTTAGAAGTATAAATGGGTTTAGGATTATCTACTTCAAAAAAATCCATAACATCATCCTTCAAGAACCCCAAAAAAGAAATGAAGATGACATATCATTTTAAACATACAAAATTATCAATATTTCACTGATTTTACCTACAAAATGGAATTTCCTACATGAGGATGGAGAAAGTTACTATAAGGCCAAAATAATGTTATACTGGGACTATAACACTGAAGAATTAGAAGTATTTTTTTAAAAATTTTAAAACCTGCATTTGAACCTTTCGAAACAACTTAGCCTCATCAATAAAAAAGGAAAGTGTGGTTAAAAGTGTATGTACATATATAGGTATGAATGTTGGGTATCAGGCTTTTCTTCTTTAGAGGCCAAAGACTTCCTGGTCCTCAGCACTGTTTCGTAAGTAAACAGATAGGCTGCTTTTTTTAAATGCCCATCTTCAGTGAAGATGTCAAGACCTTGATGACAAAAGCAGAATCTGATAGCTAGTGAAATGAGTCTGGCCAGAGGAACACTGCCTCAAAAACCACCAGGATCAATTCCCAGGAGTTTCCCCATTGGGATATCACCTATCAATTCCCATTTCATTTTCCAAGGAATGTTTGCTCTCACCTTCTAGTCAAGGGAGTTAGTATTGACTGTTCTCCCCATTTTATGTGCATTTTTATATAATTTTCAGTGCTGAATGTTTCTTTACAAGTTTCTTTTTCATAGGGTCACCCCAATATTAAAAATTAACCATTCACCAACACAAAGGATGGTCTTTAATTTCTTATTCATTAATCTACCCATTTAGTCACTATGACTAAGTTAACTTATATGTAAGTTACTGTGGCAAGCCCTACAAGGGATACAAAGATAAAAAAGTATACTTATCTGTTTTCAAGGAGATTACAGAGTGGTAGAAGAGGCATGCCAACAGCACAAACAAGCCAAAATACAAGAATATACAAATACCACATGACAAGTACCAATAAAATGATAGGATTCAGCAGTGGGAAAGATGACATCCAGTTAGAGAAAAAAAACAAATCAGAAAAGTTTTCATGGAAGAAAGAGTTACACTGAGACTATAAGGAAGGTAGGAATTTTTTTTAACAAGGCAATAGAGGTTTAAAGATGAAGTGAATAAATCTACAGTATAGACATCTGAGAAAAAATGTTTAGAGAAAAAGTCACAAAAGGATAGTATTCTATTTATGTAAGATTAAAAACAAAACTACATGGTGTTTATGAATATATGTGAAAAAATATATAAAACATGAAATGATACACATAAATTCAGGTCAGTAATCACTTGCTAAGAAAGGGGAAAGTAGGGTGGAACTTTAGCTAATCTATAACATTTTATATTTTATAGATCTAAAACAAATATTATAAAATGTTAATGCCCATCAATTTGGAATGTAAGCTCAAATTTATCTGTGGGTTTTTTCCCTAAAATTTTCTAAATGTCTGAAATATCACATTATATAAAATTTTTAAATCAAGAAAGGATCAGATAACTGGAAGAACAAAGGAGTCATTAACACAAAAACAAAAGTAAGGAGCACATATTCTCTTTAAACTTTAGGGAAACTTGACTAGTTTAGTTTTAGTCTGGAGAAGCTCTCATATCCCTCAGAGAGTGTGCATAAGAGGAAGGCACTTAAAACAGTGTGGAGAGGATGCTGATGATATTGGACAAGAAGGAAGTTTTTATTGCCTTCCCAAATCAGATAGCTGAGGGGAGTGAGAACCACCTTCCACATAACTTAAATGCCAGCGTAACCAAGTCATCTCCCCCAAAACAAAATCAAGGAAACTTCCAGCTACATAGGAATTCAGACAAAAACTTACTGTGAGGAGCTTTTCTGTGCCTCCTCTCTCCCCTCCCTTGCCCCAAACACTCACAAACAAAAACAAAATGTACCCTTGCCCACTTGAGAAAGAATTAAGAATTGGCAGCTCTACTAAGTGGACAGCTTCCAAACCAAGGCCCTTCTCTAGGGAAGATGTTGACAAAACTTAGAAAAAAGAATAAGGAAAGCACAGCTCAGTCAAATTTTGAGGAAGGCCATCAATGGAAGGTATCCGTCCCTTGAGTCCCAATTTCCTCTGGGAGAATCTAAGACATTCTAAAATATACTCTATTCTGTTCTTCTCCCCCCAAAAATGACCAAAACCCAAATCGAAGTTTTCACTTTAAAACCAATTTCCCTCCATGAAAATCCATTAAAATTTAAAATGCAGAGAAGAAAGAATCTGAGTGTAATGACAAATCTTGTTTGGGGGGATAAAATGTACTCTATCATTATCTAATTTATCATTACCTATTTATCTTTTTTAAAAGTTCCATTGACACAACTCAAAACTAAGTTTAAAAGAAAACTTGAGTTGGACACAGTGGTGCAGGTTTATAATGCCAGTTAATGGGGAAACTGAGGCAGTACGCTCGCAAGTTTGAGGCCAGCCTGGGCAACTTGAAGAGACCCTGTTTCAAAATAAAATGAAAAGGGCTGGGGATGTAACTCAGTGGTGAAGCACCCCTGGGGTTGAATCCTCAGTACAAAAGAAAGAAAGGTGGGGGGTGGGGGAGGGAGGGAGGGAGGGAGGAAGGAAGGAAGGAAGGATGGAAGGAAGGAAGGAAGGAAGGAAGGAAGGAAGGAAACAACTTAGAAAGGGGGAACTCAGAGGAGAACTAGATACTCCACAAAACAGATACCCTGACATTCTTCTACATCTGAATTATTATAGCTGAAGAATCCCTGTTCATCCCACTCCAGGAACCAACTGCCAAAGGCCAAAGGCTGTCTTCCCAGAGGTACTCTCAGGATAGGTCTTCCTCATTCAAGAACCCAGGAAGAGACCAGGGTTCACTTTGGACTAGTAAAAAAGGGCAGTAGAATGGACAGTCCCTCTGTCTTCTAACACAATGGAAAGTGGCAGAATGAAACAAGCACTGGAATGGGAAATGGAAGAGAACATTTATTAATTACCTTCCACATACCAGTCACTAAAGACTGAATTCTAGACCAAGCCATCACTAAACTATTCTATGATCCTGAGTAAACCTCAGGTATTCCATTTCAAAATGAATGTGGAAGACTAAGAAAGCCTAATAGTCCCTACAGTCTTTGATTCCAGGATTCTATAAACATGATCACCCTCAACAAAATGTAAAGGTCTTCTACTTTGTCCTGCTCCACTCCACTCTACACACCAGTGACATAAATAATCTTTCTTGGATATGAAACTTGTCACTCAAAAATAAAAAAATTCTTAAATGGCTCATCAAGTATTGGGCATGCCTAAAATGCCCCAAGTTCAATCCCCAGCAACACATGGACACACATTCAGTTGCAAATGTCATCTCCTCCAGGAGGCTATTTCCAATCTCTGCATGCCTAAGACAGAAATGACCTTTGGGGTCCTACATTCCACCACTTTATATTTCTACAGCAACATCTATCACACTTCATTCCCTCCATATATTTACATATCTCATCCCACTGGACCTTCATATTCCTTGCAGGTAGAGACATTGACCCATTTCCATCTCTTCAGTGTCTAGGACAATATTTTAAGATAGGAGATATCCAGCAGCTATTGGATGGAGTAGAGGAATAGGAAAAAGGAAAGGAAAAGGAAGAACCAATTCTGACAGCCTGGAGAGTGGGGAATATTAGTGTTGAGGTTTATCAGTACTACTATCTTTGCCCTTTCTCTTTCCCTAAACTCCAGTTCTCAGAGAACTTAATAATTCTCTCAGCTACAACTACCACCACATCTATGCTGATGAACTGCAAAACTACATTTCCAGATTTGTTAACCCCACCAGTATCCCAGCTGTAGGCTCACAAACAAAACAACTTTCACTTGGACATTTCATGACACCTTAAATCCAGTATGTCCCAAACTGAACTAATCATATTCTCTAAAAACTAAGGAAATCTTCCTAACTTCTTTATCAATGTCTCAGACACCCAAGCTTATTTTGTCATAGTCATACCTGACTTGTCATTTTCTTATGTCTTCAATATCCAAGTCTTCACTAATTTCAATTTTCTTTCAGTCTTTTTTCCACTCTTCTTATTCCAGCCTCCACAGATCTTAACTCAGGCCTTAGCACTTCACACATCCTGGTATCACTCCCTTCCTTCTAAGCCAAAGTGTCTTACTGTCATCATGTTGCTATCCTAATAAAAAAATTCTCAGATTCCTTATTTCCTATCACTTAAAATATAAACTTAAAAGCCTGATTTTTAAGACCCCACATAATATAGCTCCAAACCAACCAATCCACTCATTTCACTGCTGTCAGTCAGTCTTATCACTTCCCCAACAACATCTTAGATATGGTCCTGTTTCCAGAATTTTGCTTGGTTCTTTTCAGCTTCAAAACAAAATGATCTTTGTTATTTTCTTCATCCCTTTGATTTTTTTTTTAAGATCTGAAATAAGTTCCTCTGTGACATCACTGATAACTACCTGAGCACTCTTCTACCAAAATACCTAGGTCTGCCCCATGCAATTGATAATATATTTTCACATTTAAAATGTCGAGGGGCTGGGGCTCAATGGTAGAGTGCTTGCCTCACATATGCAAGGCACTGGGTTCGATCCTCAGCACCACATAAAAATAAATACGTGTCCACCTAAAACTAAAAAGTATTTTTTAAAAACAAAATATAATAAAATGATGTCAAGCATATTAATAAAAGATCAATAGTATTCATTTCTTTCTATTCCCCTTACTTCCAACTAGACTGAAAGCTCTTCAAGGGTACAAAGTTGTCATTTTTTTCTAATCCTCCACATACTTAGTATAGAACTGAACTCATAGTAGGTCACTAGAAATAATCATTTAGTAATTCCCCCACCCAAAATTAGTTCTGAGAGGAAATAAAGGGATAAGACATAATCTTTAAAATATGCAGGTGAAAAATAATACCAATCGAGCTATACAAAACAACATTTCTGTATTATTCCAACTCAGAATTGCTATAATATCCTGACTCAGGAGGTACTAACCTGTACTTGTGACATCACAAACACATAGTTTTGTAATGAACTACAAGGGAGGTGGGGTGGCAGGGATAAAGGAAAACAAGTCAACTGAAAGAACAGATTTTTTTTTTCTTTTTTTACTTCTTAAAAGTATATACTTCCTGTTCTTTTTTTTTTTTTAATTGGCCATATTTTCAAAAAACGTTTTTCTCAGAAGGAAAAATCTGACAGATTTTCAGTGAAGCTACTATCTAGAAGAGCCTCTACAGATCCCAAAATCTTTGAGAAAGCCATCTTAATCTTCAACAATGCAGCATAATGTAGTGAGATTCCTCCAGATACTGAGAGAGAAGGCTCATTCAGGTTGGAACATCATCGACCAATCATTCTTAGGCATAATGCAGATAGCCTGAGAGGCCACACAGGACCCACTCAGATTTTGAAAAGAAATTGTTTACACTAACATACTCTGAATAGTCTAGTCTTAATTATCCACAAATTGATTATTCATCATGTAGATTTCTAAGGTCAAATCTTTAATTCAAGATTAGCCGCTTCTGCCATCAGTGTAAAACTGTTTTAGAAAAAGTAAATCTCATTTCAACTTCATTATGAGCCCTAAAATTCTAAAATAAATCTGGGTTAAAATAAAATGCATTTTCAAAAGCAAGAAATTTCTTCATTAAGTTCTGAATTCCTATACTAGTGTTCCCTCTGTTAGCAATAGAGTTAATGTACTTTGAAACACAATGTCTTCCTCACCCTAAGCTCTTGAGAACCTAGCCATAGTCTTTTAAGATTTCCCCACAAGTCTGTACACTGTGAGATAGGCACAAGCAGAACTCAGCAGAGTAAGTTGTGTAAATACAAAAATTTCTACAAGGAATCTTATATCTCCAAGCTACATCCCTTCAGGCCAGAATGGTACAGAAGAGAGGCAGAAGAGTCACGATGTACTTGTGCCTGCCTGACTCCTTGTCCCCGAGTTCCTGGACCAATGGGCTCAATACTTCTCATTAAATTCATCCTTTGTTCAAGGACCTACAATGACTCTATTGACCCTACTATCAGCATCCAACAGTCTGGCCTCTGAGTCCTTCCACCCTCTTGCCTATTCTACCCATGACTTGACCAACCCATATTCTCATTTTCATGTCCCCCCACACACAATTTAGTCATTCATACCATCACTGCACACCGCACATTCTATACTTTCAGTTTGGAAGATCCTTTCTTTTATTCCTAACACCCAAAAACTGTTTCATTTACTTGAATGTTCATAGTTATTTTACAGATATGGATAGAGCAGTAACATGTCCAAGGTCATATTGTAAAAAATTGAACCAAGATTTGAACCAAGGTTCATTTGATTCCATAGTCCTTACCTCTTCATGACTAATCCATAGCCTCCCAAGTCCATTTCAAAATTTACTGATTCAGTAATCTCCCTGGTTTATTTAATTGTTACTTCATTTTTGTCAGCCCTTACATACTCCACTTGTAGCATGTTAAACTTGGTTTTGTTGATATGTTGTTTCCTAAATGTTAAAGCTTATAATAGCTTAATTTAAAAGAAAAAAAATCCACAGAATTCAAGAATTTGTGATTAAAGGGCCCTGCATCTTCCTTTCAATTATATAATTTTTGGCAGGGGGGTGGGGGCATGTGGGTGTGGAACCCAGAAGTGCTTTACCACTGAGCTACATCCCCAGTCCTTTGTATTATTTTAATTTTAAGACAGGGTCTCACTAAGTTGCTGGGGCTGGCCTTGAAATTGTAATCCTCCTGCCTCAGTCTCCCATATTGCTGGGATTACAGGTAGGTGTCTGGTCTCAATTATATAAATTTTTAATTATCTGAATTTATCAGGAGCTACTGAGAAAATTTCAGTGTGATATTCCACAGCTCCTAAGTTCCATAAAAAGAATGCTACTGAGGTCACATTTCTGAGCATTATTATAGGATCTTTCCCTTCAATGGGTTAAGTGTGTAAGGGGAAGGGTACTCCCCTGTACATATACACTGTAATTGGCCTCTGCCAGCTTCCTTAGCATGCTTGAGATATTCAGGAGCTCCAAAATTTTAACAAGTGGTACATAGTATCCCCATAATAATGTGGAAACTTATTTTTAATACTGAAGTATTCCATCATAACACACTTGGTGACATACAATGAATCTCAAATTTTCAAGCAAAGCCTTCAGAGAATTGGCAATAGCACTGGACTGCTCTACACTTATTCCTAAATTTATTCAACCCCTTCAATCTCCACCCCATGAAATAAATGTATGCAGTTCAACTAAAGGAAGTTGCCAGATACAGATATCAACAGAATCTACACATATTATAACTACTATTGGCACCAACCAACTCAACAGAGAATAAAGCAAGACTCTGGGAGAGTATAATGATTTTTAAAAATGAGATTTTAGTCTCCAAATGAAATCTTTTTTTCACTAAGCAGACAAGGTGACAAGGGTAGATACTAAGCAATTAATGTTTCAGAAAAATTTCAAGGTGTTGGTGACAAAACACCAAATTCTAATAATTAGCACTCTTTACTGGTCATCCTGCCTTATACAAGTCATCGTATCGCCCCTTCTTTGCAAAGTTTATTTATTTATTGAGGAAGCTTTGGTATTAAATGAAAAGGATAAGTCAAATCTGGCAACAACAAAAATCAGTAATAGTTTGGAAACTTGTTTTTCCTTTTTGCTTGAATGTGCAAATGTCCAAAAAGATATCTGTTCAATTTTAAATTATTCATGCTAATGGAAATTATTGGCAGAAAGGTGCTGATAATTCAAAATGGGGGGAAAGATTTTTAAATCTTTGGTTTTGAAATATATGTTTTCAGCATATTTAACTTCTCAATTATTCTTAGCATGAGCTAATATTTGTATTCACTTGCAATGTCTAAGTACATAGTAACTGGCCACTTATTCTAGGAGGTGCTCAGAGGCATGCCAGTTTGCTACTGGAAATTAGAACAGACTGCTATTCAGTGGGTACATGAGTAACAGCAATTTAATTTATTTTACATTTCTGTTCAGTCTTCAAAATATCAATAGACCAACACAGCAGGTTGGTTACTAAACTTTAAAAGAACCTGCTTAAAAAACAAGGACAAAGAATATAATTAATTCTTCACTGTTTGCCTATAATGTATTCATTTGTAAATTATGCACAGCAAATGTTTAACTACAAGTCTGTCTGATTCTCTCTGGCCACCCAGCCTAATTTCCTGCAAACTTCTCCACCGCATCAGGAATGTAATCTTAACTTATTAGGAAGGAAATTTTTCTAAATGTTTTTAAAGTTGTATACCATAACAATGTCTTCAGAATATTTCGGAATTAGCTACTCTTTCGGACTAGTTTTACCACTACCTCTTCTCTCTACGCCAATCTTTCCCACCTTTGAAATAGGTTCAGAAGGACAAAAGGGATCCAGTCTCCTAGAAGACATCTGAAACATACAGTAGAAGCCAAAGACTGAAAAATTATCAGCCTCTGATTTTCTAAAAAAAGCATCTGATATAGTACTTATAAAAAGATGGGAAAAATAAGTCAAAGTCCTGCTAATTCTTGGCTTTGCATTCATAAAAAGAAAACTCCCAGCAAAGTTTTGGAAGAACTTCTTAAAATTTCACCAGTCAGCTTCTTGAACTTTCAATACGTCCGTATTTCGCCCAGAGAAGCCACCTAGGTTAGACAGACACGCTGCCTCGAGGTGGGAGAAACTCTGAGAGCTGGTTCTTGTGAGCCGACAGGCTAAAAATACGCCGGCCCAGTAAACAAATCCCATTCCATCCCGACCGGAGCCACACCGTTAACCTAGTAATTATGAGAAGAGTGAGATCACGCAGCCCCCGGCTTACTCATCATCAGCTTCTAAAGTTTCCATCGGCTCATGGCAACTTTTCTTTTTTCTAAAGTTCATAAGCCTGCCCTAGAATCTCACACACGTATCTTTTTTCGCTCCCTTCCTCCATTACTGGTCGCACCTCAGCTTGGCTATCGATAAAGAGAACAAGTTTGTTTTCATTTTGCTTTTATCTGGAGGTTTTAAAATGAACTTTATCCTATTATGAGGGTAGTAGTCTGCATTTTAACCACCCTAAAACTCCACCATCCCTCCCCGAAAGTCTAATTGACAAGAGGGGATCGTCCAAACTGCCCAGCACAGCTTAGGAAGGGAGGCCAGGAACGGGGGAGGGGGACTAGGAGCGCGGGACGCAGGTAAAGAGAGGTGTAAAGGGGGAAAGGTGGGGACGAAGCGAGGGGCAGTCAGGACGAGGAGAGGGTGCTGAGGGGAGATGGCTTCAGGTGAAATATCAGAAAGGAGAAGCGGGACAGTGGAGATCAGAGGGCAGAGTTTGGGACACTGAAGGGGCGAAAGGGGCGGGAGCAGACGGGAGAGGGTGTCAAGGCTGGGGGCTCCGTTACCCTCGCGACTCCCGGGGCAAGGCCCTAGGCCGGGGCGGAGCGCGGGGCCCGGTCGCCTCTCCTCATTCCTCGGCAGTGACCCCGGGGTCCGACCGGCCCCTCCCCCGACGACGATGGAGGCGGAGGCGGTGACGGACACTGCGACCGCGGCTGTTGCTCCGCACAGGATCTGGAGCCGAAGCCAGACGGGACTGATCGGGACTGGCCTTTCCCAGGGGCTTTTTGCCTGCTCCACACCCGGCCGCCACTCCGACTCCGGCCGCTGGTTCAGGATCGGTGGCTTTCGGCCGTCCGGCCGGAAACAAGCGCCAGTTTCCGGCCGGAGCGGGTTGGTGGTGACACCCAAGCCGCCCCCGGGCCTCCTCCCGCCCCGCCCCGCCCCGCCCAGTAGCAGCCCCGCCTTCAGCACCGCTCCCTGGGTTGCGGCTAGTTTGGCGTTTGCCCTGCGAGTGACCCTGTGCTTTCCTATCCTGCGTTCCTAAAGCCCCTGGACTGAAGAGTTCTTGAATAGGAGCTGGAGGGGTACAGGGTAGACTTTTGAGAATTTGGGGTAGAATGAACTGGCACCAGCCCTTTGGAAAGGAACCGAAAGGGGCGGGGTAGTTCTAGAAAGGTGAGAGAGATGGAAATACTTTAGAAAAAAAAAAAAAAATGAAATTTTAGTTACTCTAGCAATCATGCTGAACTGACAGGGAAAATTAACAGCGCTTTCAAAACAGTCTCCACCCAGCTATGCATTTCCCTTGTTCCTGTACTCTTGAAGTGAACATACCCTTCTCTATAAACACTTAATATTTACTTGCATAACAATGATACCCTGTTGACACATCTGCCTTAGACTGTTAGCACAATCAATAAAGTTATATAGCACTTGTGCTTGTAATGGCTGTTACAACATTACAGCTCAAATATTTATTGAATTCCTACTATGTGCAATGCAACGTGCTCAGTGATATTGTAGATGTCAAAATCAAAACGTAATTCCAGACATCAAAGATCTTACAATTTAGTAAACACATAAAACTTTTACATAAGGCAGAACTCACGTATGTGCTATGTGAGTTAAAGTGAGCTATGAATATGAGAACATCTATGCCATCTATGCCACATGGTAGAACTTCCACATTTGTTAAATGAATGAATAAATAGGAGAATGTGGACTGTTTCAAATAAGAGCCATTTAATAAGTATCTCTGACAAAAAGGATCAGCCCCTGTTACAATACAACCAAAGAAATCCTAAATTTTAATTCAGATTCCTACCATTATGGCACCTGATCTGCGTATTCAAGATAGTGTTTATCGTCTAAACTGTGCTCATTAGTTCTAGGTAAAACAAATATTATAGTCAACTTTTCCTTCCTCTCACTACTTCCTGCAGTTCAGTTTCTGACATCTGAAACAGGAAACTTCCTAGACAGTTATGACTCTTCAGGATACCCTGGAGTGTAGATTGCTGGACATGGTGGCATACACCTATAATCCTAGCTGCTCAGGAGTCTGAGGTGGGAGGATCCAAAGTTCAAGGCTAGCCTCAGCAATCTAAATTGCTACTAATGAGGCCCTAAGCAATTTAGCAAGAGACTGTGTCAAAATAAAAAGTAAAAAAAGTTCTGGGGTTGTAGGACAGTAGTAAAGGGTCCCTGGATTCAATCCCTTGGAAAGGAAGGAAGGGAGGGAGGAAGGAAGGAAGAAGGAAGGAAGGAAGGGAGGGAGGGAGGAAGAAGGAAGGAAGAAAAGAAGGAAGGAAGAAAAGAAGGAAGGAAGGAAGGAAGGGAGGGAGGGAGGGAGGGAGGGAGGATTGGTTGAAGATTTAGGAATGGGCCTAGAGGCATGCATACATACCTAGGTCAAACAGGTCAGAAGGCTTGGGCATGGCACATGTACAGGTCCTACAGTACTGAGTAACAAACAGAGACATTGGACCTGGGCTTTAAGTATTCAAATAGGGACCACAAATTTTGGCCACTGTTCAATGGCAAACATAAGGAGGAGAGTAAGATAAGATTTAGTCACCAATGCTGATTCTAACTGAACTCCATTGATTGTAGCCACCCCTAATCAGTTAATCTCAGGTAGGAGGGCAGATGAGAAGTCTCAAAATTCTGAAAGCCATTTCTCAAGGCTTACCACCACTATCACAGATTCATTGAGACCAGATATTAGCTGTGCACAGTGGCACACACCAACCCAGGAGACTGAGGCAGGAGGATGGCAAATTTGAGGCCAGCCTCAGCAACTTAGCAAGGCTCTATGCACTTAACAAGTCCCTGTCTCAAAATTTTAAAAAATAATGGTAATAGGACTGAGGTTGTGGCTCAGTGGTAGAGTGCTTGCCTGGAATGTATGAGACACTGGTTCAATTCTCAGCACCACATATAAATAAATAAATTAAATAAAGGTTCATCAACAACTAAAAATATATTTAAAAAAATAACAATAATAAAGGCTGGGAATGTAGCTCAGCGATAAAGCACCTGGGTTCAATCCCTGGTACCAAAAATAAATAAACAAATAAACCAGGTATGGAGTTCAAAAAGCACTCTCTACCCTCAGCATAAGCAGACTTTTTCTTTTGGCAGCAACTATGAAAAGTTTCCAGATTCGAAAATTGGGCCAAGTTGCTGGTCAAAGTCATTTAAGTGACCACACATTATAGTCCTGCCTGGAAATTTAGGGACCAGGAAGTGATGGGGTTGCAGTTGCTTTGTGCCTGTTTCTTGCTCTGACCATCCATCACTCATTGTTGTTTGTGCAACTGGTCAATGGGCTGCTTGTCTTTGGTCCGCCCAGGCTGTGTGGGTAGCAGTGTGGTCAGCTGGGCTGGGAGCCAGGCCACCTGGGTTCTGTTCCCAGCTCAGCCAGCCCCTAATCCATTAAGTGACTCCCTTCCCATTCCTATGTGTCTTTCTCTCCCTAAAAACTAGAAGCCTCTTCTCTAGTGGTGTCCAGCCATTTAGGCTGTCACTGTATAGATGTTTAGAAGCAGCTGTCTGATATAAATGTCACAGCAGCCCGAACACAGATGATTATTTTGCTGCCAGATGGAAGTATAATAGTATAGAAAAAAAAAAAAAAAAAGCAGCAGAGAAAATCCTACCAGTGTACACATTGTGTACTCTCAACTGTTATTAGGTTCAGAGTTCTTTTCACCATAATGACCTGTCTTTGTTTACTCATCTTAGCAATTCTTTTTTTTTTTTTTGGAGGGGGCAGTAACTGGGGATTGAACTACTCAGGGGTACTAGGCCACTGAGCCATATCCCCAGTCCTGTTTTGTATTTCCTTTAGAGACAGAGTCTCACTGAGTTGCTTAGTGCCTCGCTGTTGCTAAGGCTGGCTTTGAACTCATGATCCTCCTGCCTCAGCCTCCTGAGCCACTGGGATTACTAAGGGCTGTTTCAAGAAGCTCCCTGAGCTTTTACTTCACTTTAAGCAACAGCAGAAAACCACAGCCTTGCATTTCACTAGAGGAACTAAAAAGAGAATTATGTTAATACTGGGACTAATGGATAGAGTAGGGGGAAATGTTCAGAGAAAGCTATGTTGCTGCTGTCCAGGGAGCAGAAAAAGAGAGAAAAATTATGTGCATTTATATGCTTTTGTGGTGGGGGAAAAAAAAAAACCCAAACCAAAATAACTTCCTTTCCACCACCACCACTATAATTTAGACCAGTGGTTCTGAGGAGTTTTTAAAACTATGTACTATACATACCTAGAAACCTCAGACTAACTCAGAATTCTTTGGATTGAAGATCATGCAATGAGTGTGTGTGTGTGTGTGTGTGTGTGTGTGTGTGTGTGTATATATATATATATATATATATATTTTCAATCCAAGACTTTTTTAAAGGTAAACGCCTTCCTGCCCTTTGACCCAGTAATTTTACTCATAGGTATTTACTCACTGGAAATGAAAATATAAATCCATGAAAATTTGTACATGAATATTCATTACCTCTTCATTTGTAATAGTCCCAAACTAGAAATATCTCAAAGGAATGGAAACCTATATTGATCATACTGTGAAATACATTTTTAAAAAATAAACAATCTTTAAACACAACAATTTGGATATATCTCGAAATCATTTGTTGAGGGCTGGGGTTATAGCTCAGTTGTAGAGCATTTGCCTAGCATGCATGAGGCCCAGGTTTAACCCCAGCACTAACAAAAATTTTAAAAAGCATTTGTTCTGAGGGGAAAAAACTCATATGAAATTCAAAAACAGGCAAAAATAATTTTGATGATAGAAAGCAGCCATTTTTACCCATGGGAGGGTGAAGTTTGAATGATTGAATAGAAAGGGATATGAGGGAACTTTCTGGGTTGGTAGAAATGTTCTATATATCTTGCTAAGGGCGGCTGTTGAACATGTATGTCAGATTACACACTTAAGAATGGTATATGTTGGGCTGGGGTTGTGGCTCAGTGGTAGCGTGCTTGCCTGGCATGTGTGAGGCCCTGGGTTCAATCCTCAGCACCACATAAAAATAAAATAAAGGTATTGGGTCCACCTACAACTAAAACAAAATTAAAAAAAAAAAAAAAAAAAGAATGGTATATGTCAAACCAACTTTAAGTGGATCAAGGACCTAGGCATTAGACCAGAGAACCGGCACTTACTAGAAGGAAAAGTAGACCCAACTCTCCAACATGTCCGTTTAGGAGCCAAATTCCTCAACAAGACTCCTAAAGTGCAGGAAGTAAAACCAAGAATCAATAAATGGGATGGTAACTGGGTAATAAATGGGATGCTGTGAACTGAAAAGCTTCTTCTCAGCAAAGAAAACAATCAAGAACATGTACAGAGAGCCTAAAATTGGGGGAAATTTTTCACCACCAGTACCTCAAATAAGGCATTAATTTTCAGGATATACAGAGAACTCAAAATACTTACCACCAGAAAAAAATAAATAACCCGATCAATAATGGGCAAAGGAACTGAACAAACACTTCACAGAAGAAGAAATACAAAAGGTAAAAAAAATACATGAAAAACTGTTCAACATTTCTCGCAGATAGGGAAATGCAAATTAAAATTACACTGAGATTCCTCCATCTCACTCCAGTCAGAATGGCAATTATAAAAAATACAAGTAACAATAAATGTTAGCAAGGATGTGGGGAGAAAGGCACTCTCTTATATTGTTGTATTTGTATACACTATCAGAGCAACTCCACACCATGTGCAACTACAAGAGTGGGATCCTAAATAGAATAAGTTAAACTCTATGTATGTATAATCTGCCAAAATACATTCTACTGTCATAACTAAACAGAATAAAAAAAGAATGGTGCATGTAAATTTTACCTCAATTCAAAAAATAGAAAAAAAAAGATTCAGTAGTCCTTAACCAGCTTATAAGTTTATATTAATTTTTGGATCATCCACTTATTTGCTTAACCCATTAGATTCCAAAGCTGCAAATGGTAAGTTCACAATTTCATGTACAGTAACTAGCATGGTATCTTGACTTATGTGGTCATTTGTTAAATAGCTATTGAATGGATTAATTAATTTATAGCTAGTTGGTAGTTAAGAACCATTGCATTGGTAGCTTATTATCTCACATCCAGATTCTTACAAAAGTATAACTGGAGCTGGGCATGGTGGCTCACACCTTTTAATTCAGCAGCTTGGGAGGCTAAGGCAGGAGGATGGCAAGTTCAAAGCCAGTCTCAGCAATTTAGTGAGGTCCTAAGCAATTTTCGTGAAAGTCTGTCTCAAAATAAAAAATATATATTAAAAATATATATAAATTTTTTTTAAAAATCTATATATATGTATATTTGGGCCTTTCTATTCCCAGGCCCTCTGCTGCTCATTATTGCTAGATCATGCTTCCTAAAATATTTCATTGATCTTTTCTCTCTTTTTCAAAGCTCTCACAGACATATTGGTTACTTGGCCAAAGTCCATCCCCCCCTTTTCCTCTTTGATTTATAGAACCTTGATTATGTTCAAGTAGCCATTCTCTGTGAGGCTGAGTTTCAGGGAAGATTGGTCCAGTGGTGGAAGATTGGTCTGGGGCAGGGAGGGCTGAATGAGAGAGAGATGGGTGAAACACTGTTGTATGGCAAGGTTCCATTCTCCTTGCCAGTGCTCAGTTTAGGCAGTTGATAGCGTTCTGACCAGTATGAGATTCGAGATCAGATGGAGGCTTCTGGGAAAGATTTCTTTATTCTTACAAAGGGACAGAAAAATATATTCTTCTCTTCCACTAATGAATGTTTACTTGGAATTATTGTACTGGTCATAAAACTAGCTAATACACAGGATGGCAGAGCAAAAAGATTCAAAGAATTAGATCTTTGGTGAATGGTTGAATTAACCAACCTTGGAGTGGTCATACTTGAAATTCTTACCACAAGCAATAATACATTTTTAAGTAATTTTGAATGAATTTTCTATTACTTATAGCCAAAAAACATCTCAACTAATAAAATGTCATCAATAATCTTCTGTAACTATAGGAAAAAGTCAAAATTCCTTAGCCTGCTTGTAAGATCCTATACTTGCTGATTCAAGCTGATCCTGACTCTAGAATATAATAACTTATTAATTTCCATCTACATTTGTTTTCTTCTTCCTTTACCACAAGTGGTATGCTGGTAACTATTTACAACCAGTTCTGCAGTAGGGGTAAGAAGGAGCTTTGAATTGTTGAAAGGAATTGGAGATACAGTGAAATACAACTTGAGCTCATTTCAGCACACCTGTGTTACTATCCAACTTTCTCCCCATCTCCAAGTTTTCTCCCTAGATAGAGTTCAAGGCCCAACCTATATCACTTCTTTTTAAAAGATTTCCTATAAATTCTTAAACTATAAATATCTTTACCCATCAGCTGGAATTTGACAATTGCCTTAAATTGTTAATTTTCACAGGTATTTGTTCATAAGTCAACTAATCAATTAATTTAAAAAAAGAGAAATAATAAAAGTACTAAAAGAGAAGAGTTCAGTGACACTCAATTACCTTCCTGTACTTCCTAAAGGCTTCCTAGGATTAGGCATTAGGGGAACTCCTAAGAAGAAAATCCCTGCCTGTAGGGCATGTGAGCCCTCAAGATTGCTGGAGGTACTTTATTATAAATAGGACTTATCAGCTCCCAATGATTGCAAGTGCCAGTCCCTGGGAGAGATGTTAGAACATTAACTAAAGGTCTCTTAGCAAGATTGAGTATGTTCCTGTTCTGGTCCTGTCACATCTCCTGAGGATGTCAGAATGGGCTTTTAAGGTCATCAGAGGTCAACAGGTAGGTAAAGAAGAGAAGCCAGTTCCTTAGGCTGTGAGAGGAGCAAGTACTATTTTACCTAATTGGAATGCCAGCCAGGTGGGTCAGCTTCATCTCCACCTCCCAGGTGTCACACCCACAAGCTTGGAGGAAACAATTAAGTCTGCCAACACATTGGTTACGGCAATGAGGAGAGGCCCAGGAATGAAATGACTAAGTCCTTCAGCCCCCTGACTAGGTCAGCATTGGGAGGCAAGCCAAACTGAAGCTACTACAAACTGCAGAGCATTGGGAGGTGGAGGGGATAGAAGATGTGAGACTGCATCAAGATCTGATTATTGCTTCAGGGCATTTACTAAAGCCTTCTTGTTAACTACACCCACCCCCTTTATATATGACTAATGGCCCACCTTGACTTCTATAGAATCTGCACACTAAGAATGTTTTCCTAAATTATAAATATATGCTTCTTTTCCTGCTTGAGAGAGCTTAAAGGTTGAGTGACTATATCTATGTGGCATCTACTAGAATCTCTCAGTGATGTACTCCCTGACTATTGCTTTCCAGATTAATGACCTGAAACATTATTGCTATTCCATGTAGCTTGTGGCCTGTGGACCAGCCTGCAGATCACAGCTACAGCTCATAGAGAAGCAAATGGAAGTCAGTGTCTTCAACTGGAAAAATATACCTGGACTTGAAAAGTGTCACTATTTTTAAGTAACCTTCCTCATTTAAGAAGAGATAAAATCCTGAAGTCAGAAAATATTAGTGGAATAAGAAGGTCAAGAACTAAGGAAGTATCCATGGACAGGTAAAGTACTCTAGGAGTACCCAGGGAAAAGTGTAAGAAGAGAATTTTTAAAAGAAAATACTGACCATGGAAGAGAAAGGAAGGAAAATGAGGATCTGAATAATGAGAATTGGTAGAAGAAGGAGGCCCCAAGTACCAATCAGGAGGTGCTGGCTGTGTAACACTTAAATGGGTCCGCTGCCCCCCAAGTAGTGCCCTGTCTCTTCTTCCCTGGACCACAGGTCACATGCAAGTGGAAGCTCCACTATTACCTGCCAGCAAATGATGCTGAATCAAGCCCCAAACTGCTTGCCTCCTTATGTAGACCCTCTACATGAGCACCAAGGGCTCAACAAAAATGGGAATTGATACAATATGTGAATTCTGCTGATATTTTTAAGTAACCACTATTAGAACTTGACAAAGGCGATGCCATTTTGAAACATATCCTCCTTCTTAGAACAAAAGTCACCTCAAGATCACTCTAACTCAGACTGAGCTAAACCTCAGACAATACTCCATCATCATGAAAAGAAACCCCAAACACTCCAACATAAGAAAGGACAAGGCCCTGCGTTCAATCCCCAGCACCGCCAAAAAAAAAAAAAAAAAAGGAAATTGTCATCAGGACTGAAATCCTGAAAACACCTAGTTCCTTGTGAAGGTGACACCATAAGGACCCTTCCCTAACAACCCTGGAGCAACAGTCTAATTCTCCCCTCCCTCATTTCCCCTACCAGATGGTAAGCAGAAGATGGGTCTCAGTCTCCACTGGGCCCCTCTTTGCAGGTTTGTCCTGAATAAACCTGTGTTACTGTTAAGCCTCCTCTATTTCTTCCCCTAGCTTCTTTCCTT
The DNA here is from genome assembly GCF_902686455.1 of Sciurus vulgaris. NCBI lineage: Eukaryota > Metazoa > Chordata > Mammalia > Rodentia > Sciuridae > Sciurus > Sciurus vulgaris. Next base: position 111,422,839 of record NC_136461.1, read on the forward strand.
ACACCCACTATGTACAAAGACAGACGAAGATGCAATCATTGCCAGTAACTTGCATGAGAAAATGTTGGAAGTCCAACTCCTTCTCAGCTTAACATGTCTTTCATCTTATGGGGGTGGGGGCAGGGGGGTGTCAGGGAGAAGGTATGGAAGGTGGTATAGATTATACAGGGACAATGTGACCTTAGATTACAGGTATTATTCTTGAAATAAACTAAAAGGACAACTACTCTTGCCGCCCATAGAATTATTATCTTTGATTTCCTGCTTTCTTTGTGACATTCCATTTCATCTTTAGTTTCCTCCTTCCCTCTTTCTCTATATGAATAGTATTTGCAGGCCTTTATGACACAAACAGCTTCTATCACTCAGCAAGAAAATATAGTGGTTACTCTTAAGTGAAGCACAACCAAGGGAGTTAATTGATGTTGCTCCGGTCCATTCCTATGGGATGCCCCAATATTAGACATACACACAACTACAATGAGGAAAAACTATACATAGTGTTCCTACTTAAACTTTAAATTAGTTTTATTTGTTTGTTTTAATGTCCTGAATTCATTGTCAATACCTCTACATTGAATCGCATCAATTCCTTTCTTAAGTCTCACTGCTGCAGTCCTTGCTCATTACCTCTGACCTAAACCATTGTAAAAATTACTCTATAATTGATCTGTTGACTCTCATCTCTCTCCTCCCACCTACTCTTGATGTCTTGCGGAAAATTAAGATCTAGTCACATCATTCCCCTGTTTAAAAGTCTTCAATTTTCCTTAAAGAAGAATGTATCTACTGCCATTAACAAAAAAATAATATTATTATTATTATTGTTGTTGGTATTACCCATCCCTGAGGGACTATAAGAATTCAAAGAGGGCTGGGATCGTGGCTCAGTGGTAGAGTGCTTGCCTAGCACGTATGAGGCACTGGGTTCAATTCTCAACACCACATAAAAAAATAAAGATATCATGTGCATGTACAACTAAAAATATTTTCAAAAAAAGAATTCAGAGAGCTCATAGGTTGTTTTGGAATCATTGTATAACTGAGAAAATATTATTAAATAAAAACCAACTGCTGCCACTGACCCTTGAGGGAGATGACATAATCCATTTAGCAAAGAAATTATTCTTCACACTGACTTCTTCCCCTAACAGAACTGGAAGAACAGAATGGTGGCTGTTGCAAGTCTCTCTTCATTCTTCTAAGTCTCAGATGGGAACTGGAAGGAATATTCCTTTAACTAGCAAGACATATTAAAGAGTCCTTGGTGGGCTGGGGATATAGCTTAGTTGGTAGAGTGTTTGCCTTCCAAACACAAGGCCCTGGGTTCATAATCCCCAGCACTGAAAAAAAAAATAACAAAAAACAAAACAAAACAGAAAGTTTAAAAGGGGAGACCTGTGGAAGGATACTGGAAAAATCAGGAGTCCTTAAAAGAAGAGAAGGAGCCAAGCAATATGGCAATGTAAGACCTTGCCATTGCCCCCAAATCTTCAGCAGAGCCTAACATATATACACAAATGTTCTATGTGAGTGGTGGGGTTTTTTTGGTGCAAAAGAAGCGATTGTTTCACATCTTAGTGCTATGTGGTGCAAAACAGCTACAGCTCGTCAGTGACAGTGCAATGATTCATCCATTGAGCTAATCAGTCAGAGAAAACATAAGACAGGCCCTCCAAAATCCCTGGAGAGATTAGGAGGATCCTAGTGAAAGGGAGAAATGGGTTTAAGGCAAATTCATTTCAATCTCAAAGCACTGAGTACCTTCACAGGAATGGGTTACAATTTCATAAGAGATTAAATATTTTCCCTTTCACTCACTTTCCCTGGAATACCCCTGGGGCCCTGTGTGGCTCCCATTGCCCACCATATGAGTAGAAAATAAGGACTTTGGTAGTGATGATGTTGACATTCTTCCATTTTCCTTTCATATGAAGTAGTCTACTCAGAGGCCTGGTCCATCGTGGAGTTTCCGTCTCTCTCAAGCTGTGGTCAGCAAGCAGTTTTGCTCCTTTTTAATATAAATGTTTGCTCCTTGAAGTCATCTCCCCTCTCTATCCAAGGCGTGGAATCTGGGTAAACCCAGTATCTAAGGCCTTTTTCTTAGTAAAAAAGAAAATTTGTCTCTTCCCCAGATTTATTGCCGCCCTTATTGCTGTTTCTTCTCCGAAAGGTCTCCTGTGGGTAAACTTTGCTAATAGGAGAGGGCCCAGATAATTAGTAGAGGGAATTGGAATCAAAGAGAGAAATAGTGGAAGACACCATCCTGCTGTCCTATTTAGTAAAACCAGTATCTGAGGAGAACAATAGGCACTCTCCTTGTGGCCTGAGGGAAAAATAGTAGACAAGAGGCAAAAAACAAGGACAGAGAGGGGATTAGTAGTAGAGTAGGAATAACAAAGGGTGATTCCCCAGTGAAAAATCAGCACTACCCTTGGGTCCTTGGGTCCTTACCACTGCCCTAAGTCCTGAATTTGAAAAGGCTCCATTCTGTTCTTCCTCAGGCCACATCCCTCCCTATTGAATAATGAATCTATAGAACCAGGACACATGAACTTTTAGAGTTCAAGATTCCTTCCAAGATCACTCTATGGGTGCCCAGGAATTTGGAGTTTCCAGCTCAAATGGCCTGAGCCCCTTTCAGAGCCTGTGTAGGCCACTTCCCTACGCCCAGATTCTCAAAGGTAAACACAACCCAAACAATGGTGTGGATCCTTATCCTTAGGGGGCTTTATCTGGCCCCAATCTGATCCCTACTGGGGCAGCCCCTCTCACCTCTTCTCCTCAGTTTGGCCTCAGTCTCCCGTCCCCCATTTTCATTACAACATGAAAAGATTTTCTGTTATTTGGTTGTGTGATTTTTGTTGTTGTTTTTTTAAATAGCAAATGGAGCCAGGTGCCATGGTGCATGCCTGTAATCCCAGTAACTGGAGACTGAGCCAGGAAGATCTCAACTCTGAGGCCAGCCTCAGCAATTTATCGAGGCACTAAGAAATTTAGCCAGACCCTGACTCAAAATTGAAAGGGCTAAGGATATAGCTCAGCAGTAAGGCACCCCTGGGTTCAATCCCTGGTGCCAAAACTTAAAACTAAAATAAAATAACAAATGAGATGCTTATTTATATTCCTTTATTTAAAACTAAAACAGGCAAAAATCAGCTAACGACTATTTTTTAAAATGACTCATATTTTAGAAGGAAACACACTCCATTTTGCTATAGCAAATAGTGTATTGTTAAGGCTTTTGCTGTCTGGTTTTTTTTCCTAGAGGGAGTGAGGAGGAAGGTAAGCCCAGGTGGGCAGTGACCTACAAATGGAATTCAATACCTCCCACAGCAGGTGGGACTTGTAACAGTGATCTACTTTATGCTTTTAACGTAGTCCTTGCTGCTCTGCCACTGGGAATTATTTTTTAAAGGGACATGTTTCTTTCTCTTCTCTCCCTGCTCCTCCCTAATCTCTCCCCCTTCATAATCTCAGGGGAAACAGGATTACCTTTCTTCCCCATCCTAAACAGAGTATCTGCCCTTGAGCACACACCCAGCACAAGAACAAAGTAATTCAGACATTGGGGATGGTTCCAGGAGATCTCAGAAATGACTATCTCCAAATTAACAAGTGAATTACAACTGAGGACAGAAAACTTGGAATGTAGTGTTCCTTGGAATCACTTCTTTAAACCCCTGCTGTTCCCCAGGATGGACGGAATCACAGCCTCTGGGACAGGAGTCCCCTATGCTTCTCCTTTGCTAGCAAAGCAATAAAACTGTTTCCTTTTTCTCAAAACCATGTCCTTGCTATTGGATGAGCACTGGGGACAAGGACCAAGCTTTCAGTAATGGAGGGAATGAAGCCAGAGGGTGTGTATAAAACTACATTTGGGGAGGTGTGGCATGGGTTAAACATTAATCTGGAGAAGCAAAATCTTGTCATCTCATCAAGTCTAAGGGTCAAATTCAGAGCCAAAAATAGGATATGAAGTCAGAGATCAGGAACTCAATAAATTCAAGTCCTATGGTAAAAGCAGGTGAGATGAGAGCCCAGTGCTAAGGAGTGAAGTAAGTGGAGTCCTGATGCTTCCTATCATGGGATGAGCAAACTCCAATAAACCTGGGTCAGATTTAGTGAGAGAAGACACAGCAACACCAGCACAGTAGAATCAGCTTCTGGTGCTCCATGAATATGCTTCACATGATGAAAACAATTTCTTCATGAGTCAACAATTTTTATGGAGAATATATAAGATTTATTGAAATATGCATGTGGTTAAAAAATTCAGCAGCTTTCCTAAAGAAAGGCAGAAGAAAGAAAAAGCTGTGGACATTTCAAATGCACTAAAATTACAGACTCAGTGGTTGCTTTAGACTTTTTCTTGCTGCCAAATACATTATCTAATTCAGTCATTTAGAAACAAACATTTTTCTTATTCTAAAACAAATAAAAATCTAGTCTCTCTCTCTCTCTCTCTCTCTTAATTGTTCTTCTCAGTCTGAGTTTGGAACTCATAATAGAAGTAATGAGTCAGGGTTAGTTCCGCAGTCTTCACCTGTGACAAATACTGTGACATTTGCCTCGAGGGTTGAGGAGGCTGAACTGGCTGGGAAAACATGGAAAAGAGCCATGTGCACAGGTACTCACGTGGGCAGGGCACAACATACTTCACAGGCTTCAGTTTGTGGCACCCAGCCCCAGCCACAGTGCATCACCTGGAAGCTCACTGGAAATGCAGACAATAGACTTGTGGGCACAGACACCACAAGTTATACAATAACATCTTATCATCATTTCTCTAAAACAGTCTTCTTAAAACCACTAACTAGTGGTTGGAAGTCATTCTCCATTTACCCTTAGTGTCATTCAATTCTTTAGTATCCCACCGAATGCATCTTATGTACAATGCTATATATATTTTAGGGGGGCTTGGTACCAGGGATTGAACCCAGGGGTGCTTAGCCACTGAGCCACATCCCCAGTCCTTTTTTCAGTATTTTATTTTGAGACAGGATCTCAATAAATTGCTTAGGGCCTTACTAATTTGCTGAGGTTGGCTTTGAACTCGTGACTTTCCTGCCTTACCCTCCCAAGCTGCAGGGTTTACAGGTGTGCACCACTGAGCCCAGTCAATGATATGTATATTTAAGAATCTAAGAGGGAAAAAAAAAAAAAAATCTCAAAGTGCCTTGTTACCAAGGAATCCCTGAGGTTTTATGGGGTTTTGTTTGTTTGTTTTTTATTTTATTTTATTTTATTTTAATTTTTGCAGATTGCATTTTGATTCATTGTACACAAATGGGGTACATCATTTCATTTCTAGGGTTGTGCATGTTTTGTTTTTCTTGAGGGGTTTGTTTTGTGTTTTGGAGGGCATCAAAGTCCTGCACTCAAGTGATCCTGAAGAGCTCAGGAAGCCTCTTTATTCAGCAGCAGCAACTGGAGAAAACAACATTAGCATCCACAAGATATTATTATTTGCCACCATTGAGTAAAAAAATTATTACAGTTAAGTAATAGCTGGAAGTGGATATTTGGATACTTTCAGACAAGAAATTCCTCTTGCTTAGTATATATGTTTTGAAAGCAGAATCAGGAAGAACTAACCTCAAATGCACTAAGGTTAAAGTGTGGAATCTTAATCCCTAGAACACTCAAAACCACTGTTATCAAAAACATGAACGATCCCAAACACTGGTGAGGATGTGGAGAAAAAGTAAACCTAGTCTACTATAGGGAATATAAATTAATACAATCAACTTTGAAAAATAATATGCAGGTTTCTCAAAAAACCAAAAGTAGAATTATCATATAATCAGCAATCCCACTACTGAATATATATTCAAAAGAAATTAAATTAGTATATCAAAGAGATATCTAAGCTCCCATGTTTATTTTAGCACTATTCATAATAGCCAAGATATGGATGTAGTGTCCATTAGTGAATGAGTGGATTTTTTAAAAATATGGTGTTCTATACGAACTTCTTTCCTTCCTTCCTTCCTTTCTTTCTCTTCCAGTGCTGGGTTAGAGTGGAGGGCCTCACACATGTTAGGTGACTGCTTCACACTGATCTACACCCTTAGCCCTATACGGTCTTTTAAACAAAGAAATTCTGTCATTTGTAACAACATCGATAAACCTGGAGGACATCATGCTAAGTTAAATAAGTCAGGCACAGGAAAATAAACACTGTATGATCTTACTCATATGCAGAATCTAAAAAAGTCAAATTCATAAAAACAGAAAGAATAGAGGAGGTATTGGTCAAAGGGTACAAAGTTTCAGTTAGACAAGAGGAATATATTTTAGAGAACTCATGCACAGTATGGTGACCATAGTTAATAATAATGCAGTACATATTTCAAAATTGCTAAAAGTATAAATATTAAACATTCTCACCACAAAAACCATACGTACAATTATTTGTGAATTTTAAAAAATTTAGTGAGATAGTAACCTGACACAGTGACATCAATACTTCCTCCTTCCTCCTATACACATGAGTGAGTGATGACAATTTAACTACTTTATCTAAGAGCAATCATATTTCCTTCCTCACTTTGATATATCAGATAGTGGTCAGGAACATAAAAGACAATTATTTCTAGTGGCACACCACTTCTTGGCATATTAACAGAAAACACTTTATAAGCACTTACCTTCATAAATCAATGGAATAAGTATTTCATTTCACAAGTTAAATCTAGTCCCTGCTTAACTTTCTAAGGGATTATGATCTATTTTAGATTATAAACTATTAGACTATTCAAGTAGAAACATTTACTTTTTTTTTTTTTTTTTTTTTTTTTTTTTTTGTAAGAATGGGACCAGGGCAAAAAATGCCAAGGTAACAGTTTTTCCAGCAGGAGTGTGTCCCTGATTATTGCCTCTGTACTCTGGAGAATAAAGGATCTCACAGGCTTATGAGGTACAATATCTTAAATAGGAAGAGAACAATAAAGAGGATAAGGGATTTAAGCACAAGGTGATAAAGCCTAGGAACAGATGGCGTGATGAAGAAAGCTAAAAGAGGGTAAAAGATACTAATCTGTGTACTACCTTTAGTGTTCTTCTCAAAAACTAAAGAAATTATTCTTAATCTTTTAGGAGTTTACCCTAAGATACAAAGACAAATAGAGATAGTTGAGAATGGATGCCTCAATATATAAAAATAATATCAGCTACCATTTTAGAGTATGCTGTATGTTAGACCTATGTAAAATTAAAGGATTAGTGATGGTTTTTTTACTTAATATTCTCAATGGCTCTTCTTTTAGCCAGTGATCAACCCAGTCTTTGCTCAGTGGTAAAGCATCCTTGGGTTCAATCCCCAGTACCAAAAAAAAAAAAAAAAAAAAAAAAAAACCCCAAAAAACAAAAACAGAAGAATTCTATCTATATTTAAATTGTGTTTGAAGTGAGGTCATTTCCAATACTTAGAAGATATGTTCAACAAATAACCATTGTAAATAACTGCAGTTATGACTCCATTGTTTAAGGATGTTTTAGATTTGTACTATCAATAGATCAGGAATAAATTTATTAAAGAGTCCAGGAGACAGTGGCACTCACCTATAATCCCAGGGACAAGGGAGGCTGAGGCAGGAGGATTGCAAGTTTGAGGCCGGCCTCATCCACTTACCAAGTGAGACAACTTAGTGAGACCCTGTCTCAAAATAAAAACAAAAAGGTCTGAGAGTGTAGCCCAGTGGTAGAGCACCCTGGGTTCAATCCTCAGTACCAAAAAGAAAAAAGGAAAAAAAAAAAAGGTCCAGGAGAAGTTTCAGCAATTGAACCCAATGCAAATTCTAAGAACACATTTATTTGCAACCACTTCCAGTAGAGGTTGTTTATTCTTTCAATCTCCATAGTCTCCAGGACAAGCAATTTGGTGGCAGCATTCTCCTGGCTTCTCATTTTTCATATGAAGAAACCAAAGATCAGAGATTTATATAACTCTCCCTAAATCATATAGCAGGGTAGTTGCAATGGATTCTTCAAAGCCTGTTTTATTACACCATATTGTCATCTTTGAAATCTAAAAGTTCATATTCTACAACCCATAATAATCTCCTATCCCTCCAGATGTTCCTTATACTCTTCACACTTGTTTTAGTATCCAAGCCATCTCAAGTTCCAGATGTCTTCCAGCAACACTTTCTTCCAGGGAAACCTGAGTCCCATCGTCAAATTGTTGCATTGGCTCCCTCTTGTCCTTACAAACTTCTAATCCTAGATCAGTCAAGCTGGTTCCTCTTCTACTACATTCTAAGCACAGCTGGAAAAAAATTATGCCTGTGGACTGATAACAATAGATCATTTTAAATATCAAATTATACTTAAAAAAACACTCTCTAAATTCTTTAGTCATTGTTGTTAACTTTTACCATCATCTTCTCTTTATAACCATCACTTTACTCCTTCTCAAAAGATGACTTCACCTTCCACTTCACAGACATTGAGCCCTTCATGTATATTTGAAGGTATTTCTTTAACCTCTAGGTCCTACATTTATAAACCCATATACAGCTGAATCCATCCAAGTCTTACACAAGTTTAATAGATAAAATCCTTCCCTTCCAGCTTAGGAGAATTATCCCTTCGATTCAAGATTACTTATCCGCATATTGGGCAAAGTCCCATCCCATTCTTTTTCCTCAGGAAACTTTTGCCATTAATGTTCCATTTATCTCCTGTATTTTCAATTACTCTCTCCCTTAAACCCATCTCACCTTCATTTTAAAATACACAAAACAAAAACCGACTTCATCTCTCGTTCTGCTTCCTGAAAGAGAACTTCACTAACTGAGCAACTTTCCTCCATCACACCATTCCACCATGATGTTCTGCCTAAACTATCGCCCAGAGCTATAGAGTCGGCCAACCAGGGACTGAACCTCTGAAGCCATGAGCTCAAAAGAAATTTTTCCTACTCTTGAAAAGAAAAGGAAAAAAAAAAAAACAAAAACAAAAAACAAGTTTATGCCAAATCTTACATTTCTACTTCCTCAAATTCCACTTGCTCTTCAAAACACTTGAATTGGACTTCCAATTCCACCAGTTCACTGAAACTGTTCTAGCAAATGTCTGCAACATCTGTAATTGTCACTCCTTTAATGATTACTATTATTGATGTATGCATTCTTTTTTCTTCATTGAACACAGTTTTAAAATTTTGTGTAGGCAGTTATTGGACATTTTTCTTCATTATTAAATTATAAGATGCAGATTGTTAGATTTGGTTATAATGTTATACTTCTATTTCTGATGTGAAAAGAAATATTTTCTATTTCATTTTCAAAGTGGTTATTTCAAAGTGGTTATAGGAATTAAATCATTCCTATAAACCTGCTATAGAAAAACATGTTATTAGGGCTGGGGAAATAGCTCAGTTGGTAGAGTGCTTGCCTCACAAGCACAAGGCTGTGGGTTCAATCCCCTGGCACCACGAAAAAAAAAAAAGAAAAAAAAAAAACTCAGAAAAACACATTATTTTTGTATGTTAGCCTGCTCTGAATGGCCCAAATAATTTGCTCATTTATTTTCTTTTCTATGTGGATCATTATGTCATCTTCAAATAAGGACAGCTTTTTCCCAGTATATACACCTCAATACAATGCAATAGTTCTTATATCATCACATTGATTTGACTTTCAGTAAATGTTGAATAGTAGTGATGAATTCCCTTGTCTGGAAATTCTTCTAAAGTTGCACCATTAACTATATATAATACATACACTTAATTATTATATTATATTTAAGTTTATAAATATATACACACACACATATATATATATATTTAATGTCTTCTTATACATTAAGTATCTTTTTTTTTTCTTTTTGATACATTCCTAGCTCTTTTTATTTATTATTTTGAGACAGGGTCTTGCTAAGTTGCTTAGGACCTTGCTAAACTTGCAATCCTCCTGGCTCAGCCTTCCAAGTGGCTAGTATTACAAGCATGTTCCACTGCCCCCAGTTACATTTAAGAATCTTTTATCAAGTTTAAAATTTTTCTCCCTATTCCTTTTCTGCTATGAGGTTTTTTTGTAAACTTTCTTTCTTTTTTTATTCTTTTTTTTTTTTTTAGTTGTAGATGAACACAATGCCTTTATTTATTTATTTATTTTAATGTGCTGCTGAGAATTGAACCCAGTGCCTCACACGTGCTAGGCAAGCTCTCTACCACTAAGTCACAACCTCAGCCCTGCTGAGTTTTTATTATTTACTCAGGAATGGATATTGAATTTTATCAAATCCTTTTTATACATCTGTTGAAATGATCATATTTCTTTTCCCCTTCTAAAGTATCAGTGAATTTTATTTATTATTTAATATTAAGTCATTCCTATAAACCTGGGATGAATCCTACTTGTCATGATGCTTTTCTTTTAATATACTGCTGGTTTTATATGCCAATATTTAAGACATTGGACTTGTGTTCATAAATAAGAATGGCCTATAATATTCTTTTCTGGTGCTAATATGTGCAGTTTGGATATCCTGGCTGGCTTTGTCAGTGTATACACTAAGCTGGAGTGTTCCCTTTTCTTTTCGGCGTCTTTACACTTTAAGTAATAATTATTTCATTTATCTCCAGTGTTGAAATGTAAAATCCCTGAAGGCAGGAACTGTGTTTGTGTCATCATCTGCTAATATCCCAGCAACTAGAACAGAGCCTAACAGCTAGAAGGGGGTCAAAAAATAATGGATAAATAGAGCTCTCCCTGTTTATAAAAAGGCACATAGTATCTTTTTATTGGTAGTCATTATGTTCTATAATACTCCTTATAATATCAAGAATTATATTATAAGGATGTTATTATTATTTGGGGGGTACTGGGAATTGAACTAAAGGGCACTCAACCACTGAGTCACATCCCCAGTCCTATTTTGTATTTTATTTAGAGACAGGATCTCACTGAGTTGCTTAACACCTCATTTTTGCAGAGGCTGCTTTGAACTGGAGATCCTCCTGCCTCAGCCTCCTGAGCTGCTGGGATTACAAGTATGATCCACCGTGCCCAGCAGAAATATTATTTTATATCATAGGAAATGTTATAGAAGTCCTTATTACCCTTACTATTAACTTCTTATATGATTTTTCACAGTATACTTAACTGTGTCTAGCAAGGAGGAATGTAAAGAATATTTGTGAAGTTGGTTGTGGTAGCACACACCTATAATCCCAGCGACTCAGGAGGCTAAGGTAGGAGTTATCGAGAGTTCCAAGCCAGCATCAGCAATTTAGCGAGGCACTTAGCAATTCAGCAAGAACCTGTCTCAAAAAAAATATAAAAAGGGGCCAGGGATATGGCCAGTGGTTAAGCACTCCTGGGTTCAATCACTGATAAAAAATAAAAATAAAAAAATAAATAAAAAAAGAATATTTGTGGTGAAATAAATTAAAGAAAATTTAATTTAAATAAGTTGAAAGAGCACTGTGCCACCACATTTTGGATGAGGCACGAGGCCAGGCCTAAACAAAGCTTTTCTCCAGTGACAACCACCTGCGTTGTACTCCTCATTGGGTTCCTCATTAACCTACTCTTGCTGTTTCTGGCTCAATGCTCTCAGCTGTCCCACAGTGCCTGTTAGGCCTGTTCCTCTCCCTTCTACCTCCATAAAATTTACCTGTCCTATTTTTTATTTCCTCAGGGCTTAAGGCTTCAGCCAGCAAATCAGACAAACTAATTTTCATTAATAGAAAACAGTAATTGGAGAAGCCAAAAGCAGCCCAGGCCTAGGCAATAAATATGCATTTTAATAAAACATTTGACTTTTTTTCTGATTATGAAATATGTTTATTACAGGAAAAAATTAAGCATCAAAAATTACAAAGAAAACAACAAAAAAGAAATCTCAGATAAATCATAGCATTTTGGTTTAAATACAGCATAGCACTTAAGAGCCCAGACTCTATTGCCTAAACTTGAATTCTTACCTCTATCACCTTTCAGCTGTCTGACCTTGGGTAAGTTATTTAACCTCTCTCTGTTTCAGCTTTATCATCTGTAAAATAGCGGTTAGTGTTAGTATCTATGATTGCCAAGAAGATTAAATTTAGTTAACATATGTGCTTTAAACAATCTGTGGTTGTTAGGTATATGTTAAGCGTTTGCTATTATTATTTTGGCAAATATCTTTCCAGATAAGTAAGAGAGATCAACCAAAAGGCAGAAAACGGATTTATCTATAACCACACATACTTCTAAAAAATATTGGAATCATTCTTTACCTAAACTTTTTTCTTTCTATTTTGCAGTGCTGGGGAGCAAAACCAGTACAAATGTTCTACTACTGAACTAAATCTCCAATCCCTATCAGTACTTTTTTTACTTACCTTCTTTTTTTTTTTTTTAGTTCTTTTTATTTATACAGGACAGTAGAATCTATTTTTATATATTTATATGAGCATGGAATATATTTTGTTCTAATTAGGATCCCAGTCTTATAGATGTACACAATAGTGAGATTCACTATTGTATATTCATATATGTACATGGGTCTTATTTACTTTTGTCCTTAAAATTACAAGATAAATATCTTCCCACATTTTAATATTTTTCAATAGTTGATGTTTCAAAGAGTAAGTTTGTAGACAGAATTCAGACTGCTTTTTCTTTACAAGAACCATGTTTTATAATTTGAATTTTAATGCATTTAGGTAGAGCATGAACTCTAATTCACAATTCTTACCACTTCCTATTGTCCAAACAGCAAATAAATCTCAAGGCATTTGAAGTATTTAACCCTCAAACATGACTTTTAATAGTTGTATATTATTTCATTCCATGACTAGACCGTTCTTAACCAATTTCTACTGTTAGACATTTAACTTGTCTAACTTTTTATAGATAATGCTGGGAAGAACATCCATTTTTTTTGGGGGGGGGGGCGGTGCTGGGGATCAAACCCAGGGCCTTGTGCTTACAAGGCAAGCACTCTACCGCCTGAGCTATCTCCCCAGCCCCAGAACATCCATTTAAATATGTTTGTATCTTTTCTTTTCTTTCTTTCTTTTTTTTAATTTTAATTTATTTTTATTGTAAACAAATGGGATACATGTTGTTTCTGATTGTACATGGAGTAACAGCATACCATTTGCATAATCATACATTTACATAGGGTAATAATGTTTGATTCATTCTGTTATTTTTTCCTTCCCCCCCTCCCCTCCCACCCCTCTTTTCCCTCTATACAGTCCCTCCTTCCTCCATTCTTGCTCCCCTCCCACTCCCCATTATGTGTCATCATCCGCTTATCAGTGAGATTATTCGCCTTTTGGATTTTTGAGATTGGCTTATCTCACTTAGCATGATATTCTCCAATTTCATCCATTTGCCTGCAAATGCCATAATTTTATTATTCTTTATAGCTGAGTAATATTCCATTGTATATGTTTGTATCTTTTCTACATCTCTTTTCTGTAGAGAACTTTCCTAAAAGTAGAAATGCTAGGTCAAAGTTTGAATATTTTTTATTTTATTTTATTTTATTTTCCTTTATGGTACAGGGGATTGAACCCAGGGGCACTTAACTACTGAGCCACATCTAGCCCTTTTTTATATTTTTATTTAGAGACAGGTCTCACTAAGTTGTTTAGGGCCTAGATCTTTAAAACATATTAATTGCCTTATTAAAAAAAAACTGTATTGCTGGGCTGAGGTTGTGACTCAGTGGTAGAGTGCTCACTGACCATGTGGGAGACACTGGGTTCAATCCTCAGCACCACATAAAAATAAATTTAAAAAAAACTGTATTGCTTTATATTTCCTCCAGTCTATTGCCTCGAGCATTTACTGATACTGGTGTTAACTATTTTTTAACTTTTGACAAGAAGATGTCTATTAATATAATAATATACATTGCTTAAATATGGCTTATTGAGGACAAAATATTTTCCTACCCTGAGCCTCCCAAATTCATTCTTTTCTCTGCTGCCCAGACAACTAAGTAGAAGAATCTTAGCTATATCCTTAAATGACATCCAAGATTACTCAAGTGTCTCTATACCTCAAAGAACTTGCCAGTGGTAAATAACAGGAGTAAGATATGGGATATCTTTAGTCTCTGGTAACCTCTATCATTAAGGTATAAAATTAACATTAGTGTAATTACTACTGTAGTTGTTAATAAAAGCAGCAGCTTCATCTATGCTGACTTTACTATGTTGATTAATCCTCAGAATAACCCATTAGATCAGTATTATAAGTATTATAATAGACAAAACTGAGGATCACACAGGTTAAAGAAGCTTGTGTAAAAGTATATGACAATAAACAGCAAAGCCAGAATTCAAGCTCGGCCTAGTTAAATTCCAAAACCACAATACTAAATGGCTCTAAGCATATTATTATTACTAATAAGCCTCTTTCATTTAGCACTTTTACTTCCTCAAAAGGCTCTCATACACATAGTTTGGCCCTGATGGAAAGTCTGTAGGATGTAATTGAGAGGTATTAGAATCAATTTATAGATTAGGTAAATAAGCCAAAATTTGTTGCAGTATACAGTCATAATAAATACAAAACCTCTAGTGTCTGTTGTTTTCCATTAAGGTCATAACCAGTACTATATTTACAATTAGAACATAAAAATTACTCCCATAAGCACTTTGCGTTAGATATAGAGGACAGCCCTATAGATTTTCCACTCAGGCTTTTTTAACTGCATCAGGAATGCCAATTACAGAATTATGACAGGATTTCTGGCCTACTCCACCCCATCCTCATTCAGCAAGTTTGTTCTTTTTCTGTTTCTGCTCCCAGCTGACAGAGCTACTTTTAAAAAAAGAAATCATTTCTGCAAACACATTTGAAGCAGCTCATTCCTCTGGCTTTTAACAAAATAGGATTCTGTCAGAATAATCTAGAAATTGTTTTCCACTGCTCAAATAAAAGTGCTTGAGTTTTTACTATGTGGGGGGAGGATGTTATGCCATTAGATTAAACAGGAAATATGAATATCTGTGCAGATTTTGGCTTGTCCAAAATAGCATATTTTGGACATTGCAGTTTTTAATTTTCTGTTTACTTAAAAAAAGTCCATATGCTTCAGAGTACTATAAGCTTCATTACATAATTAATTTTAGAAGTTTTCTTAATAAAGATCAACACTTGACTGTTTCTCTGTTTTTAAATTTTTTTTCTAGTGAGTGATAAATTGGGGACACAACATTTCAGTTCAGGGCAAGGCTTGGTAAAGATTGAGCCTAAGCACTGAGTGGGTATAACAGCAGCAGAGAAAGACAGCGTGAGACCTAAGGTCTGTGTCTAAGGGACAGAGGGGGAACACAGAGTGCAGATGTGGGTTGTATGTGTACCCTCACAAAATATAGTGACATTTAAAACATCTAATATCCTCTAACACAAAACTGTCAGCTTCCTACTTTCCAGTCTCTAGAAAAAAGAAAATATGCCAGTCCCTATCCTGATTATGGGAGTTACCAAATGTCAGGTTTCTACTCTCTCCTTTAAATGTACATCTCTTAGAAAAGCATGGTGATGCATGCCTGTAATCCGAGGAGGACATGGCAGAAAGATCGCAAGTTCAAGGGCAGCTTCAGCAACTTAGTGAGACCCTAAGCAACTTAGGGACACGCTGTTTCAAAATAAAATGTAAATAAAAAGGGCTAGGGATGTGGCTCAGTGATAAAGTGCTTCTGGTTTAAATCCCTCATACCTAAATAAATTTACATCTCTTTTATGGGTGCAATAATAATAAGTGCTCAATTAATGTTACTACCGTATGCCAAAGAGTGCCAGGAAAGGATTTCTCATTTTCACAGTGAACCTACAAAACAGTTGATTATATCTTCCATTGGACAGTTGGGAACATTGGGGCCCAGGGAGTCATGTCACATAGCTGGTGAGGGAACAAAGCTGAGATTGGGATTCTGATTGCTTCAGGTTCAAAGTCAATCTTTTCATGACATCATCCTACTTCTTCATGACATATTTTTGTCTACTATTTGCTCATATATTGTTCTGTTATGAAATTTTACCATGTTACTACATGGTCTTCATCATTTATTTTGTGATTGTTCAATATTCCAAATGAGATAGGCGGGCTCTCAGGAAGAGAAAGAGACCCTTACTAAGTGGAGACCTAGAATTAACAATGTGACCAACCATGCTTGTCTTTAATTAGATGAACAAAACCTCCAGTCTATGCTCATACAAGATCAACTAGAACAAAAACATAATCAATTTAAATGTTACCAGATTCAAGGACCTACACAAGTTGCCCACAAGTGATTTATAGCTAGGTCACTTAACCAAGAACTATTCTGAACCCAAATATCAAATAATTGAAAAGAGATTTGATTTTCCAAAAAAAGCTTGCCTGGGAACTTGCACATTTCTTCCCAGGAAAATCATCTTCTCTGAGAGGTGAGGGGTATCTGCACCCTGCCTTTGGAGTGTGTATACCTTTGCTGTCTTTTCATCAGTTTTTGCTTGTGCCTTGCTTTCAATGCATCATAAAATTCTTTTCAGCAGCATAAGTCAAGAACCCTACCAGGCTGAGTTGAGGTCTCACTACCCTGTTGGAAGAACCTCCTCAAACCCCTATCTGGTGACACAAGAAGTGAAGTCATCATTATGTAATCAATCATTATTTCATTCCTGATATTTTTATGATAATAAATAAAGCTATGAATTTTGGGGGGGAGGTACTGGGGATTGAACCAAGGAGCACTTAACCACTGAGCCACATCCCCAGCCCTTTCCTATATTTTATTTAGAGACAGAGTCTCACTGAGTTGCATAGGACCTCACTAAATTGCTGAGGCTGGTTTTGAATTGGTAATCCTCCTACCTCAACCTCCAAGCTACTGGGATTACAGGCATGAACCACAGGGCCCTGCTGTAGTGAATATTTTAAAAACTTTTTTAATAGAATGGTCTATAAAGGATTGAATATAGAAAAAAATCCCAGTATGAAATCCTGATAAACTTTCAGACTGGGTTCAATGGCTCATGACGGGCAGCTGAGGCAGGAGGATCTCAAGTTTGAAGGCAACTTCAGCAATTCAGTGAGTCCCTAAGCAACTTAGTGAGACTGTATATCAAAATGAAAAATAAAAAGGGCTAAGGATGTTGCTCAGTGGTAAAGTGGCACTGGGTTCAATCCTCAGTACAAAAAAGAAAAGAAAAGAAATGCTTTCAGGTGATTTCCATAATGATTAAAATCATTGATTCCTCTTACTTAATGAAACAAATAACTTGTCCCAATTTATCAACATCAACAACACATACAAAATTGAATAATTGGATGTCATGCATGTCTTTAGTTCAGTTTAGAATTGAATTATTCATCTGGTAGACTTATATGCAAGCAACATAAACTCTGTCACCCTGGATAACTTTGTTATCCAGTAGTTTAAAAATAATGATAAACTGCTCCTTTGCTTATATTCATCTTACAGACAAAAACACAATTATTAATAAGTAAGATATGTTCTTTACCTATGGCTATTATGAGCATATATGAGAAATAAGAGCTAGTGAAAGTACCTTTTGGTAATAAAGAAATTTATCTCCAAGAACAAAGAGGATGGGAGAATAGATACTACAGCAACAACAAAATTTTTGAAGTTGGATAGTAAGTATCTAACTTAGCAGATGAAACCTTATCATACAGATGATTCCTTATCATACATTTTAATTCTTTAAATTAAAAAGGCATGAAAAAACAAAATCATAAATATTTGCTAATTTTTAAAATTAGACACTGAGTATAATGTAGAATATATAGTTTTGAACATCGTTTTTCTCTTACTATGACTCAAGTTCAATCTGCATTTTTTTTTTTTTTTTTTTGGCAAGGTGCTGGGGATTAAACCCAGGGCTTTATACATGCTAGGCAAACATTTTACCACTAAGCTACATCCCTGGCCCTTTAACCTGCCTTTCTTTATTTTCTTTTACATTGGCTAACACCTCTGGAACACTGTTGAATAGCAGCAGTTACAATAGGCATTCTTGTCTTATTCATGAAAAGGGTTCTAATAGTTCATAATAAAGTATGATGTTTAATTGAGTTTTTAAATAGTTAGCCTTCATTAAATTAAGGAAATCTCCTTTGTCTACTTCTAATAGCTTTTATTAAGAGTGGGAGTTAAGTTTTATCAAAACTTTTTTTCAGTTTTTTAAACAATTATCTTTATCTTTCAGTAGAGTGAACATATTTCCTACTGTCACTTATATTATTGGGATTAATCTTGATTAACTAGGTTTATTCAATTCAATAAATATGTATGTACCTAATATATACAGGTTCTTTTCTTGCCAGTTGGCATGTATTAGGGAACTGGCAATGATTCCACCCACATGGAGTTTATATTCTATAGACACTTATGGTCTATATTTCTTTTAATTCATTGCCAAATTTAAATTGCTAATATTAGACTTAGCATTTTTATATTTATATTCATAACTGAGATTGATTAAGTTATGTTTCTTTGTTTATGTTTTTATGATAAACTTGACTTCCCTTTAAAGATTAGGTTAACCTTAAGGAAATACATTGGTGGGCACCTTGGTATACCCCTATAATCCCAATAGCTCCAAAGGCTGAAGCAGGAGGACCACATGTTCAAAGCCATCATCAGCAATTTAGCAAGACCCTGTCTCAAAATTAAATAAATAAATAAACAAACAAATAAATAAATACAAACAACCACTGGGGCTGGGACTGTAGGTCAGTGGCAGAGCACTTGCCTAGCATGTATGAGGCATCGAGCTTGATCCTTAGCACTACATAAAAAATAAATTAAAAAGGGCATACTGTCCATTTACAAGTTAAAAATTTTTTAAAGGAAACACTGGTTCAATTCCTTGTACCAATAAAAAAAGAAATAAATATATTGCAAGTGTTCCATTATTTTCTGTGCTATATGAATATATAAATGACTGATAAATTTCTTTTTCTTAGAGGTTTTCTATAGCTTACCCATAAAACCACCAAAATCAGGAGTTCTTCTTTTCTTTCTTTTAATTAAAAATATTTTAGGTTGTGATTTTTTAAATTGTTGTAAAACATATAAAATTTACATCTTAATTTTCCCTGTTTTGGGTGGTGGGAATTGAACCAAAGACCTCAAGTGTTCTACCGCTGAGCTGCATGCAATCCCCTTAACGATTTTTAAGTGTATAGTTCAGTAATGTTAATTATATTCCTATTGTTGTGCTTGTTTGCCTTTTAAATAATTTTTACTACCTTTTAAATTATTTCTATAGTTATTGGTTGATTAGTTCTCTACCTCTTTTTGACTCAACTTGGTTTCTGTAGTCCCAGAAATTTCTATTTCACCTAGATTTTTAATTTATTGCTTTAAAATAATATCTAATACTTTCTTATGCTTTTAAAATTTTCCCTATTTTGGATTTTCCCCTTTTTATCCTTTCATGTTTTTTATATTTTTAATCTCTCTCCATCTTTCTTTCTCTTTGCATCAGAACTGCCAAAGATTTATCTATTTGTCAGTTACAATGAATCAGTTTTTTAATCAAATGCATCTTTTTTTTTTTTTCTTTCTTTCTTTCTTTCTTTGGGGGAAGGCGTGAGGGATACTGGGGGTTGAACCCAGGGGAGCTTTACCACTGGGATACATCCCCAGTCCTTTTTGATTTTTTTTATTTTGAGACAGGGTCTTGCTAAGTTGCCCAGGCTGACCTCAAACTTGTGATTCTCCTGCCTTAGTCTCCCCAGTCTCTGATATAACAGGCATGTGCCAGGATGCCTGGCTCAAGCATACTTTTTATTGTTTGTTTTCCACCTCATTAATTTCTGCTTTTATTTCTTTTGATTGTATTCTTCAGTGTTTTTCAAGGATTGTTGATGATGTTCTTTGTCCAGCTTATTGAGTTTAATGTGTGGTTCATTGATTTTCAATCTCTTAAGTGAAACACTAGTGATTTCTAAAGCTATGCATTTTTTAAAATATCACTTTCTGTACACTTGAAGGTTTTGCTTTGTAATGTTTTCAGTGTTGTCTTAAATTCCAATTTCTATTTACCCTTTAATTCAAGAGTTATTTACAAAAGTTCTTTTTATCTTAAGTTATTCATTTAGTTACTTGTTGGCACTGTATATTTTCACCCCATCTCTCCCTTCACATTCATTTCCACCCAGAAAATCAGTTCCCCACCTCAGGGCAAACACTCTCAAAATTGGCCTCATCCATTGAGCTAAAGATTAGCATGCCTTCTTCAGCTGGTGTTCCCCAGACACTCATTTTACCATGCTCCACCTTGTAAGGGTCACTTTATAGATCTATCTTTCCTGCCCAGCTAAGGCCCTAAGGTAAGGAATTCAGAGATCTGTTATCACTATATTTTGAAACAAAGATTCTTAAAAGGAGGTCCAGAAATCTTTGCATTCAAATCATCAGTGGTATTAATTAAAAGTATTGCTTCCTGAGTCCCATCTCACATCTATTGTCTTTTTTTTTCTTTTTTTCTTTTTGGTACTGGGGATTAAACTCAGGGGCACTTAACTACAAGCCATATCCCCAGCCCTTTTATATTTTATTTTGAGACAGGGTTTCCCTTAAGTTGCTTAGAGTCTCACTAAATTGCTGAGGCTGGCTTTGAACTCATGATCCTCCTGCCTCACCTCCTGAGTCACTGGGATTAGTCATGTACCACCATGCCCAGCTCTATTATGTCTTTTGGGATAGCGTCCCAGAATCTCCATTTCTAACAAGCTGAGTCTATTCTAGCACATTGAAGGAACAACTATTGCTCAAAGTGACACAATGATATGCTTTAGGTAAGTTCAGAGCAACTCCACTAGGGATCATGTCATATAAAAATTACTATATTGGGATTGGGGTTGTAGCTCCAGTGGTAAAGCATTGGTGGGCAGAACCCAAGAGATGCCACTCATGTGAAAGGTCCTTTACATTTATTCCATATAGTTTTCAGAGGGTTAAGGCAAAAATGACAAAACTGGCAATCAGTTTTGGCTCTAAAGTAAGGACTAGATTTCCAACAATTTAAGCTCTTCAAAACTAGAATAGGGTTCTTGTGAATTAGTGAGTTCACCCCATTTGAACATAGTCAAGCAGATAATGGATGACTTATGCCAGAAATGTTGAAAAGAGATTTTTACATCAGACTAAATGATCTCTATATTCCCTTCTGTTGGGTTAAACACTAATCGGTGCCTAGAAAGATTTGTTCCACACAGGTGAGATAAGAAGGACTCCAAGGAATGTGATAATGAAGGAAACTTAGAAGGGAAACTGGGCACTTTCCTTGTCTCCAGTCTTTAGGTGGGGATCAAAGCAGAACCATCTTCTGGTTCTGTAAAGTAAAGAATATACAAATAAAACATCTGAAGAAATCCATCTGCACAGTGGGCGTGCAACCTATCCTATATTTTCCCCCTGCTTGTGGGCATGGGGCAGCCCTTTATATTATATTGGCCCACTGTCACTGAGGAGCATAAATATTAAAATGTTCCAACCTCTCAGTTGAGTTCTACAAGTTCTTTCATTCAGATCTGTAAACAGTGTGCTGGGGCCTTTGAAGCCCTAAGGTTGAACACTTTCCAATCCTCAGGATTCTTAAGATTCTCTAATTTTAGGCACCTGAGCTCAGTAAAAATTATAATAAATGATGCTAAGACCCATTTCCTCACAGTTAAGGATTCAGACACACTTAGTGATTTAACACAACACGTACAAAAATTGGTCTGAATAGACAGGTGTGGTGTTGTATGCCTAAAATCTCACAGACTTGGGAGGCTGAAGCAGGAGGACTGTGAATTCAAAGACAGCCTCAGCAATTTAGCAAAGCCCTAAGCAACTCAGTGAGACCCTGTCTCTAAATAAAATAGAAAAAAGGGCTGGGGATGTGGCTTAGTGGTTAAATGCCCCTGAGTTCAAACTCAGTAACCAAAAAAAGTGGGGGGTGGTGCTGGGCAATGTGGCTCAGTGGTTAAGTACTTCTGGGTCCAATCCCTGGTACCAAAAAAAAACAACAACAAAAATTGGTCATAATAAATAAAATTTCACACAATCATATGTTTTAAATTTTAAGAGTTGTTAAAGGTTTAGTCTAGGTCATACTTTTGCGCATATATATAATGTGCAAAATATCCTGAGGGATAAAAACACAAAAATCTTTTCAAAAGATATGCAATGACCAAATACCTCACTTATTGCCTATATGAAGTTCAAGGATGTGAGGCAAGGAAATTTTCTTATAACAATCCAACATTATAATGTCTATAACATAACTCATCTACTCCTTTCAATGTCATAAAGGTGAAAAATAATAGTTAAAATATGACGTAGAGATGAGATGAATTATTTATCTGTGAAAATGGTTCTTCAATTGTGTACCTTTAAATTGACAGGAAGAAAAAAGAAACAGTTATAAAGTAGAAAAATTATAAATCATGGCTGGGATTGTGGCTCAGTTGTAGAGCGCTTGCCTAGCATGCATGAGGCACTGGGTTTGATCCCCAGCACATTAAAAAACTAAATAAACAAAAAAATTATAAATCACTATGTTTATATAGTAGTTGTAACCAATGTCCTTAAACAGAAAATTGTTCAGTGGTGTCAAGGGAATTAGTGATAATATTGCCATAGCTTGAATCTGAAATGTTCCCCAAAGGCTCTAGCTTGACATTCTAGGGAGGTGGTGGAAACTGTTAAGAAGTGGAATCTAGTGGGAGGAGGTTAGATCATTGGGGGATATTGGGACCCCTGCCCCTACTCTTCTTTTCTTTGCTTCCCAGACACTGCCCACCATGATATTCTGGCCCAAAAGCGAAGGAACCAACTGACCATAGATTTAAACCTCCAGAACTATGAACCAAAATAAAACTTACCTCTTTTTAAGTTGATTATCTCAGGTACTTTGTTACAGTAATAAGAAACTGGCTAACACAAACACTGAGAGTGATTGGGAAAAAAGTTAACATTTTATTTCTTCTTAAACTAAATTCTTTTTTGGAACTGGGAATTGAACCCAGAGGTGCTTACCCACTGGGTCACAACCACAGCCCTTTTTTTGAGACAGAGCCTCACAGAGTTGCTTAGGGCCTTGCTAAGTCGCTGAGGCTGGCCTTAAACTTGTGATCCATCTGCCTCAGCCTCTTAAGTCACTGGGATTACAGGTATGCACCACCACACCCAATTTAAACTAAATTATTAAAATCAGAAATATTATTTTGGGGCTAAGGATGTAGCCCAGTGGTAGACTGTTTGCCCAGAATGCACAAGACCTTGTTTCCATTCCCAGCACTGAAAAGAGAGAGAGGGTTCAAGGTAATATTACTCAATAGACATTTACCAGAGTTGAGGGACATTTTGTAACATGGAAACAAAGAAAGCACTGAGAAACTCTTTATCCTACTAATGTTAGAAGTAAATGTTTTAATTAGATAGTTTACTTGCCTTTTTCTACCTTATGTCATCTTTGCTAAGACTGTGCTGTTGCAGTTCTACATATGTTAAATAACAAAAACAAACTAATTATATATTTTGCATAATTGTTATGTTACAACAGTAAACTCAGACTAATAATATAAATCCACCATTCTACTGCCAATTACTACATTCTTACAGTAAGTGCTCAAGTATATAAAATAGTGGAAAAAAGCCTTTATATTTATTTTTACAGAGGGTATAAACATCAATTTATAAGGAAGAGACACAGGCCTATTTAGTTAAAAGTAATATAATTAACACAATTACACAAGCATTTCTAATAAAGCAGCAGAAATGATGAGATTGCTTGTAGTTCCATTCAGAGTTTATCGAACCTTTAAAACAATGTCGAAAACAATAGAATACACAGGCAAATATCCAATTAATTTGTATTGCTCTAGCATTCACTTTCTCCCAAACAACCTAGTCTTAATTCCTATGGCAAACAGCATGATTTGGAAAAGGAAGAAGATGAAAATTGATTGTTCCGAGTTCCAGTTGTGTGGCCTATAGGTGACAGAAGTAACCGTGAAATTAAAGGGGTAAATGCAGTCTTGCCCCCACAACCCATTTTTCCCACAGTCTGTTGTCACAATCTCCAGAATACAACCACACCCTCCACATCTCCAGGTCCCCAGCTAAAATCTCCCGGCTCCTACCTAAATTATTTATTTTAAAAACTCCTAACTGGGCTTCAGCCATCTTTCCAGTCTCAGTCAGATCGGCGCGGAGACCGATGGCCACGCAGTGGGGGTCGCAGGTGCAGTTCAAGCTCGTGCTGGTGGTCGACGGCGGCACCAGCAAGATGACGTTAGTGAAGCGCCACCTGATCGGCGAGTTCGAGAAGTACGTAGCCACCCTGGAAGTGGAGGTCCACCCGCTCCACACCAACAGAGGGCCCAGCAAGTTGAACGTCTGGGACACGGTGGGCCAGGAGAAGTTCGTGGCCTGCGGGATGGCTACTACACCAAGCTCAGTGTGCCATTATAATGTTTGATGTGGCATCAATAGTCACTTACAAGAATGTGCCTAATTGGCACAGAAATCTGGTATGAGTGTGTGAAAACATCCCCATCGTGTTGTGTGGCAACAAAGTGGACATTAAGGACAGGAAAGTGAAGGCGAAATCTATTGTCTTCCACGGAAAGAAGAATCTCCAGTACTATAACATCTCGGCGGAAAGTAACTACAACTTTGAAAAGCTCTTCCTCTGGTTTGCTAGAAAGCTCATTGGAGACCCTAATTTGGAGTTTGTTGCCATGCCTGCTCAAGTCCCACCAGAGGTTGTCATAGACCCTGCTTTGGCAGCCCAGTATGAACATGATTTAGACGTTGCTCAGACAACTGCTCTACCAGACGAGGATGATGAACCGTGAGAAGATGAAGCTGGAGCCCCGCGTCAGAAGTCTAGTTTTACAGGCAACCATCCTGTGACGTCAGCGGTGCGGCGTGTGTGCCACTTTACTAAAATCTAGTTAAGCGAACATGTGCTTCATTTGTGGACTGCCGAAAGAGATGAATGGGCTTCGGAGCGCATGTAGCAGTTAAAAAAAAAAAAAAAATACCTTCATTGTTTGGACCTGCATATTTAATTGTTTGGAACGCAGTTGTTTCCTTTTTTGAGTTTCAAATGTGACTGCTACAGTCACATCACAATATTCAGTGGTGAATCTTGTTACTGTCATTCCTTTAGCACCAGAATAAACTTGTATTTCAAATATCTAAAAACAAAACAAACAAACAAAAAACTCCTAACTGATCTCCCTTCTTTTGCCTTGGTCCCCTTCAATTTATTCTCAGCAGTGATCCTCTCTCCTCAAAGCTCTCCAGTGACACTCTATCTTAAGGTGAAAGTCAATATCCTCACGTTAGGTCCTGCACAAACTACTTCTCATCATCTATCTGACCACTTCGCTCTTTTATGAACAGCTCACTCCCACCTCAGGAATTTTGCAGTTGCTCTTCCCTTCACCTGGAAAGTTTTTTGTTTTTGTTTTTTAATTAAGAGTTCATGTGGCTTATTCCTTTTACTTCCTTCAGGTTTTTCCTCCATGTCCACTTTTCAGCAGATGATTTCCTGAATACTTTATCTATTTATTACTTTTTTTACTTGTATCTTTTTTTCCTTTTTCTTTTTCTTTTCTTTTCTTTTTTTTTTTTTTTTTTTTTTTTTTGTACTAGGGATTGAATCCAGAAGTGCTTAACCACTGAGCCACATCCCCATCCCCAGCCCTTTTTAAATTTTTTAAATTTTGAGACAAGTTCTCACTACATTGCTTAGGGCCTTGCTAAATTGCTGAAGCTAGCTTTGAACTTGCTATCCTTTAGCCTAATCCTCCCGAGCTGCTGGAATTAGAGGCATGTACCATAATGCCCAGCTTCTTCTTCCTTTTTTTTAAGCAGTGTCCCATTACCTTGCCCAGCCTGCCTCCAAATTCCTGGGCTTAAGCAATCCTCATGCTTCAGCCTTCTGAATGCTGGGACAGGCATGTGCTACCATACTTAGCTGAATACCCTATTTATAACTGGTTTCAAACCTTACACATTCCAATACCCCTCCAACTCCTTTCTTTAAACTTGTTCTGCTTTTCTTTATAGACTCTACCACCACATAATTACTACATATTTTATCTATTTTCTTTATTATCTCATTGTCCTCACTAGATTATAAATTCCATGAGGTTAGGGATATTTGTGTTTTGTTCAATGCTATATTTCCTTGGCTAACACAGTGTTCAACAAATGCTTGTTGAATGAATGTATAACATCTACAAATCCTCTAGTAACCAGTAAGAGCTAGATGCTAATATACATGACCCAAAGACTTTTCTCTAAGAACTGTAGAGAAAAATAACTTTAGCAGGGTACAGTGGTACATGCCTATAATCCTATCATCCCAGCTACTCAGGAGGATGGCAAATTAGAGGCCAGCATAAACAATTTAGTAAGACCCTGTCTCAAAATTAAAGGGCTAGGATGTATCTCTGTGGTAAAGTGCTCCTGGGTTCAAACTTCAGTGCCAAAAAAAAAAAAAAAAAAAAAAAAAAAAAGCAGCATTTTATTAACCATTCACATAAGAATTAGGTAACCATATCTCTTCACTTTTTTCTTAAGAATTGATGCCATCACTTTACTTTCAGAAAGATATAATTCTTAAATGCCTCCACAGAAGAAAGCTGAGGAATAAGAATAGTGAGATTTTGATACTATTACTTTTCAGTCTTCTCTCAAAAATTGAAAAATTCCATACCCCTTCACCACGAATTAAAAACCAGAGACAGCCTTCTTTTCCTCTAAGGAAATGCTTTAACAAAAATTAAAGGATGAATGTACAAGCTATTCCTAGGAATTCATGCACAGGTAGAAGAAAGACCATGTCCTAACAAATGTCAAAGACAAACGATTCTGAACCTTACACCTTTTTAGCACTTACACCAGTGCTAAAGCAGAACATGACATTATCACATTTGTATTAATATACTGCTCCTAGAAATTGAACGAGACATGTTAACGTGGATATAAAACAAGATTTCCACATACAAAACCAAAAAACTCAGATTTGTAAACTGAGGTTTCCCAGTCCTTCTTCTGAAAGACAGTGGTCTAGGGATTAGTTCTGAAACTCATTCAGATATTAGTAAAATACACTATAAATCAGATTACCTGGTTTTCAATTCAGTTTTCTTTTCATCCTATCATGCTATTTTCTAATTGTGAGTGTTTTGACCAGCAATTAAAACATCATAAGGCATCTGAGTTTAAATTACTATACCACCAGGAAATTAAAAGTCAAATTTCCCAGTAGTATTCCTAAAGTAAGTAGTAGGGGGTCAGAATATTGCTGCAAACTTTCAACAACAACTGAAAGTTAAAGGAAAAGAAACCCCAATTCACTATTATTTGCATATTTTGTGCCATGAACAGAGGAAAGTCATTTGCGGTAAAATATACCATATAAAAGCATGGATTTGAACCTCCAAGTTCAAATCCCAGTTTTGTTACTTATCAGGGGAAATAATCTTAACCTGTCTAATATACTATTTTCTCATTTTTTATTGTTTTTGTTTTTAGAGACAGGGTCTTGCTATGTTACCTAGACTGGTCCCCAATTCCTGCATTCAAGGGATCCTCCTGCCTCGACCTCCCAAGTAGCTGGAATTAAAGGCAAACACAACTGGACCTGGTTTATTTTCTCTTTGAGTTTTGTTTTGTTTTTGTGGTTTTGGAGATTGAACCCAGGAGTATGCTACCACTGAGCTACATCCCCAGTCTTTTTAATGTTTTTTAGAGGGATAGTTGAGTTTCCCCCACCCTGTTTTATTTTTTGAGACAGGTTCTGGCTTAGGGACTTGATAATTTGCTGAAGCCAGCCTCAAATTTATGCTCCTCCTGCCTCAGCCTCCTGAGTAACTGGGATTACCAGTATGTGTCACTATGCCCAACTTCTTTTCTTTCTTTTTTAAAAGCAGATAAAACATATTTCAAAATAATATGTTGTATGCAATAAACATGATTTTGTCAATTAAAAATAAATAAAAATTAAAAAAAAAAGAGGATAACAACATTATTTATTTGATAGAGTTGTTCTGAGAACAATGCACAGAAAATTCTTAGCCCATGGCCTAACACACACGTACACGCACACTCACATATACATATTCATATTGGCAGATATACTAATGCTTCTTCTTAATCAGTATTACTATCAGACATGAATGGAAATTGTAATCATATTCCCACACTTCAAACTTTAGATAATTACTAAAAAATCTTCCAAATTAGAATGCTTGTTCATTTTAAACCTACAGCAGTTATTTTTATCTAGTCTTTAAGAAATGAAAAAACTATATAGTAGACAATTCACAAAACAGCTCATATCCTATAATCCCAACTACTTGGGAGTCTGAGACATGAGGATCACTTGAGCCCAGATAACCACAAAGCTCGGCAACCTAGCAAGACCTCTGTCTCAGAAGAAAAAAAAAATTTCAGATTGTGATAAACAAGCTTTTAATAATCTATTTCAGTCAAAACAATGCTTCCCTCTCTCATTCATGTAACCATTACTCAATGGAACAGCACCCAGTTTTAAAGAACCCATTAGTTCTTGGTACCTTCTTGGTAGTCCAATGGCGCCCTCTGTCGGACTGCAACTCAAAGCCAAATTAAATACTTAATAAAAACTAATGCTTTCTCAAAAGTAAATTCTTAATAGTTCTATGGAATTGATCCTTTCTTTAATCATTGCTACAGGGTGGTCAGAAAAAAAAACAAATATAACATCATTTATTAAAAGACCACCAAATCTACACTTCTCTGTAATTTACTTGGGAATTTGGAAAGAGGTTTCATATTTTTCTCAGAATTTCTCTTATATCATTCAATAAAGTAATTTGTATGAATCACCTAGGTAAGTTTATTGACCTCTTTGTTTGTTCTGCCCATGTAAAACTACACTGTATTTAACATGCCATTGTAACAGTTTTCCCAGTAATGAGTTTCACCAACATAAAATATTTATTGGGTATCCTCTAAGTGCAGCACACTGTACTAAGTAAAAGGATAGAAAAAAACCTTCTGTGTTCTTAAGGAAATGATAATCTAGTTTCCAACAAAAGGATATATACAAAGAAACATAGTAAAAGGCCCACTGAAAGAGTATGCTTCTCTCAATTTGCTGCTTTGTGGCACGTTGGGAAAGTTACTCAGCTTCTCTGAACTTCAATGCATCTGTAATATGGAGATAATACCCATCTCAAAAGAAAATTGTGAAGGCTAATTGAAATATTTGTAAAGGTGACTGTTATTTATTATAATCATTATGAGAAAAATCTTAAATAATAATGGCCTACATTAAATTTCAAACATACTTCAACATTGTAAAAGTTATATATGCTAAATCCAGGGCCGACATCATTCTAAATGGAGAAAAACTGAAAGCATTCCCTCTAAAAACTGGAACAAGACAAGGATGTCCTCTTTTACCACTTCTATTTGACATCATCCTTGGAACTCTAGCCAGAGCAATTAGCTCTAGCCAAACCAAAGAAAGAAATTAAAGGGATACGAATAGGAAAAGAAGAACTCAAACTACCAGTATTTGCCAAAACATGATTCTATATCTAGATTCTATATCTAGAAGATCCAAAAAATTCTATCAGAAAATTTCCAGAACTAATAAATGAATTCAGCAAAGTAGCAGGATATAAAATCAACACCCATAAATCAAATGTGTTCCTATACATCAGTGATAAATCCACTGAAAGAGAAATTAGGAAAACCACCCTGTTCACAATAGCCTCAAAAAAAAAAGAAAGAAAGAGAAGAAAAGAAAAAGAAAAAACTTGGGAATCAATCTAACAAAAGAGGTGAATGACATCTACAATGAAAACAACAAAACACTAAAGAAAGAAATTAAAGAAGACCTTAAAAGATGGAAAGATTTCCCATGCTCTTGGATAGGCAGAATTAACATAGTCAAAATAGTCATACTACAAAAAGTGTTAAATAGATTTAATGCAATTCCTGCTAAAATCCCAATGACATTCTTCATAGAATTAGAAAAAGCAATCATGAAATTCATTTGGAAAAACAAGAGACCCAGAATAGCCAAAGCAATCCTTAGCAAGAGTGAAATAGGAAGCATCATACTACCAGACCTTAAATTATACTACAGAGCCATAGTAACAAAAACAGCATGGTATTGGCACCAAAATAGATATGTAGAACAATGGTACAGAATCAAAGACACAGTGACAAACCCACATAAATACAGTTATCTCATACTAGACAAAGGTGCCAAAAACATACATTGGAGAAAAGATAGCCTATTTAACAAATGGTGCTGGGGAAACTGGAAATCCACATGTAGTAAAATGAAATTAAACCCCTATTTCTCACCCTGCACAAAACTCAACTCAAAGTGGATCAAGGAAGTAGGCACTAGAACAGAAACCCTGCACCTAATAGAAGAAAAAGTAGGCCCGAATCTTCACCATGTTGACTTAGGCACTGACTTCTTAACAAGACTCCTAAAGTGTAAGAAGTATAGTCAAGACTCAATAAATGGGATGGATTCAAACTAAAAAAAACTTCTTCTTAGCAAAGGAAATAATAATGTGAAGAGAGAACCTACAGAACGGGAGAAAATCTTTACCACATGCATCTCAGATAAAACATTAATCTCCAAAATATATAAAGAACTCCAAAAACTCAACACCAAAAAAAACAAATAACACAATCAATAAATGGGCTAGGAACTGAACAGACAATTCATAAAAGAAATACAATCAGTCAACAAATATATGAAAAAATGTTCAACATCTCTTAGCCATTAGTGAAATAAATGCAAATCAAAACTACTCTAAGATTCTATCTCACTTCAGTCACAATGGCAATTATCAAGAATAAAATCTACAATAAATATTGGCGAGGATGTGGGGAAAAAGGTACACTCATACACTGCTGTTGGGACTGCAAATTGGTACAACCACTATGGAAAGCAGTATGGAGAGTCCTAAGAAAACTTGGAATGGAACCACCATTTGACCCAGTTATCCCACTCCTAGGTTTATATCCAAAGGACTTAAAATCAGCATACTACAGTGACACAGCCACAGCAATGTTTATAGCAGCTCAATTCACAATAGTTAAACTGTAGGACCAACTTAGATACTTCAACAGATGAATGGATAAAGAAAATGTGGTGCATATACACAATGAAATATTACTCGCCTTAAAAGAAGAATGAAATTATGGCATTTGCAGGTAAATGGATGAAAACTGGAGAATTTCATGCTAAGTGAAATAAACCAATCCCAAAAAACCAAAGGCCAAATATTTTCTTTGATAAATGAATGCTGATCCATAGTACGCAGTGGGTAGGGAAGAAAAGAAGTACTTTGGATTATGCAGAGGTGAGTGAGAGGGGGGTGGGGATGAAAAGGATGGTAGAACGAGGCATACATTATTACCCTACATACATGTATTATGTATGACTTAGCACCATGCACAGAGAGGAATGAGAAGTTGTTCTCCATTTGTGTACAATGTGTCAAAATGCATTCTATTGTCATATATAACTGATTAGAACAAATAAAAAAATTTTTAAAAAGGGCTGAGGATGGGCTCAGTGGGTAAGCACCTATGAATTCAATCCCCTGTACCAAAAATAAATAAATAAATAAGTTGAAATTCTGTAAAGAAGATCATCCCATTTATTTATTCAATCATGTACTAGTGTCAGACACAAAATATTTAAGAAAATTATTTTTAAGTAATAGGAAGAATATAATATAGAGGTTAAAGTTTCAGAATGGAAAAAATCAAACTGGATTTAATTCTTCTGTGTGAATTTGGCAAATTCTCTGCTTCAGTCTTCTCATTCGTAAAAGAAGAAGCTAATAGCTACTTCTGCTTAGTGTGAGGATTGAGATAATACATGTAGTCTTTGCCCTAACTTTAATTTTTTTAGCGAACATTTTGTACTATGCTTAGTTTCACTATGTTTCCACATCTACAAACTGAATATAAAATATTCATTATATTCTTGCCTTCCTGAGAAATTACAAAAATTCATGAAATAAATTTTAAAATGCGTTGTAATGTTAAGGAGATTCATAATAAGTTCTAATTTCTTAAAAACATCAAATTAGATTATTGCTATGATCATGATTCTGTTCTTGGGCTGCTCCATGGTGTTAGATATATAAAAGACAATAAATGTGATTAATTTTTAAGATCTTAGATAATGTTTCAAGGGAACAGGCAAGTCATCTGACTTAAGTATAAAAAAAATTCATATTCTAATAACTCCTTCAACCTCATTAGGGGTAAAGTAGTCTAGAATATAATATTTTTCATGTTGACATTATTCCAATAGGGCTGGGGCTGTAACTCAGTGGCAGAGCAATTGCCTAGCACATGTGAGGCACTGGGTTTGATCCTTAATACCACATAAAAATAAACAAAAGGCATTATGTCCAACTACAACTACAAAAAATTTTAAAAAGAAATTATCCCATTAGAAATGACATTATCAATTCAATCAAATGTTTGATCAAGATCACTGTTTTTCTTCACTAGAAAAATATTATTAAAAAGTTACAAATTATTTACATATATCCCCACTTGAGGCAAATAAATTTTTTTTATTTGTTCTAATTAGTTATACATGACAATAGAATACATTTTGACACATCATACATAAATGGAGTGTACCTTCTCATTCTTCTGGTTGTATATGATGTAGGATTATACCGATTGTATAATCATGTATGTACATAATGTCCAATTCATTCTTCCTACCCCCATGGCTCCTCCCCTCCCTTCACCGCCCTCTTCCTAATCCAAAGTACCTCTATTCTCCTCTAGCTATCCACTTATTGTGAATTAGCTTCTGCATGTCAGAGAAAACATTTGGCCTCTGGTTTTTTGGGATTGGCTTATTTAACTTAGCACAATATTCTCCAGCTCCATCCAGTTACTGGCAAATGCCATAATTTCATTCTTCTTTTAAGGCGAGTAATATTTCATTGTGTATATGCACCACATTTTCTTTATCCATTCATCTGTTGAAGTATCTAAGTTGGTCCTACAGTTTAACTATTGTGAATTGAGCTGCTATAAACATTGCTGTGGCTGTGTCTCTGTAGTATGCTGATTTTAAGTCCTTTGGATATAAACCTAGGAGTGGGATAGCTGGGTCAAATGGTGGTTCCATTCCAAGTTTTCTTAGGACTCTCCATACTGCTTTCCATAGTGGTTGTACCAATTTGCAGTCCCAACAGCAGTGTATGAGTGTACCTTTTTCCCCACATCCTCACCAACACTTATTATTGCTCGTATTCTGTTTTTTTGGGATTTTTTTTGTTTTGTTTTGTTTTTGGTGGTGCTGGGGATTGAACCCAGGGCCTTGTCCATGAGAGGCAAGCACTTGACCAACTGAGCTATATCCCCAGCCCCATGTATTCCTGATAATTGCCATTCTGACTGAGTGAGACTCAGTTCTTTTTTTGTATTTTCAACATACTGAGCTGCTTAGGGCCTCACCGAATTGCTGAGGTTGGCTTTGAACTCACAATTCTCCTGTTACAGCCTTCCAAGCTGCTGGGATTACAAACACGCGCCACCGTGCCCAGCAAGAATATCAATTTATAAGTGTAGAAGAAATGAGGAAAATAATCCCGTTAGGTAAACATCAATTGTTTCAGGCAAGATCTATCAATGAATTTCTGATAAGATTAAACAGGGGAAAATATGAAAAACAAGATTTTTTGCATCATTTTATTTAGTACATTTCTCTACATGAAAAATGCTAATTACAAGGAGATAAATAGTTTACAGTGGAGAAACCCAGCAGATACCATCTAAACCAATTGATCAAAGTTAACATCATCAATAAAAAGTCATGAAAGACTGAAAAACTCACCGACTGGAGAAAACAAGGGCATGACAACTAAATGCAGCATGGGATTCTGTACTGGCTCCTGGACCAGAAAAACAACATTAATTGGAAACTGGTGAAATTTGAACAAAGTTTTTAATTTAGTTCATGCTGTTTTGTTGATGTTAATCTCCTGGTTTTGATCTTTGTACTATGTTCAAAAATCTTTGTAAGATGTTAATTTTAGGGGAAGGTGGGCAAAGGTTATAAGGGAACTCTATTTTTGCAACTTTTCTCTAAGTCATATTTCAAAATAAAAAGTTGAAAAAGTAACAATTTTCTTAAAACTCATAATTCGAGCTTATTAATTTATCTTCCTCTTTCTCCTCAGAGTCCAAATTGGTAAGTTCTTCCATGAGGTGACTAGGGTCACTGGGAGA
Source organism: Sciurus vulgaris (assembly GCF_902686455.1). NCBI lineage: Eukaryota > Metazoa > Chordata > Mammalia > Rodentia > Sciuridae > Sciurus > Sciurus vulgaris. Next base: position 111,457,109 of record NC_136461.1, read on the forward strand.
GGAGCTAAGAAGAATTATCCAAGCATCAAACCTGTCCTTCATGTACTATATACTTCTGGAATGAGATTGGATGATGACATTATACAGTAAACTTGTATTTATAAGTCATAAAACCAAAGGTTTTAAAACAAAAGATCCAAAGAATCTTTTTCCTAGGATAGTATCCATAAGTCTTTAATCATGAAATAAAAGTATTGCTTATGATTCCAAAGTTTTGTGTTTTAATACTATAAGACATTATACAGTGAAATAACACTGTTAAGCTTTGTCTAATAAAGTACTTTTCATTATCATAATGCTTTATACACATACACTCGCTAATCCTTCCTATAGGAATGTGGACATAACTGTGTAAAGACCATAAATGTGAATAAACAGATTTATAGTTAGCTAACATTACAACTAAACCCTAAGTGTCTTAACCAAATCCAAAGAAGAAAAGTAACAGTGAAAGCACTGCCCTCCTTGGAGCATAGTTACAAGTCCATTTCATGGAGTAAATACTAGCAGAAATGGATAAAGGATTATGAAACAGAAGGTTTAGCGGAAAGTAGAGAATAGTATTATTATTGTTGTTGTTGTTATTAGACCAGGGATTGAACCCAGGGTGCTTTACTACTGAGCCACGTCCCCAGCCCTTTTATTTTTTTATTTTGAATCAGGGTCTCACTAAGATGCTTAAAGTCTTGCTAAATTGCTGAGGCTGGCTTTGAGCTTGCCATCCTTCTGCCTCAGACTTCCAAGTAGCTGGGATTATAGGCATGTGTCGCTGTGCCCAGTGTTTATTCTCTTTCTTTAATGCTCAATCTAGCTAGGGTAAAATAAACTTTCACTAATAATGTTTATTAACATGAAGCATAACTACACAATATAAATATAAATGGTTCAGCTGAAAGTGGGAGGAATCAATATTGATTACATGATCAGTTTTACCTGACATTCCAAAACAGCAACAACAACAGGAAAAAAACAGCCATTTTTCGATATTGTATATTTTTGGTATTCTCAACCATTTTATAAAGTATAAGATAATTTAATAGAGGGGGGAAATCAAAGGATAGACATAGGGCTGTACATTCTTATTTAAGATTGAAGTATAGAAATACCACATCAGCAGTGGCTCCTTCAGAGAACTTTCCGTGGCTCTTCCCACATATTGTTTTGCTATTAGGTAACATCCAGGGCTGAAGGACTCACTCAGCAATAAGCATCTATTAGGGGATGAATTGTATCCCTTCCAAAATATGTATGTTGAAGTCCTAATGTCCAGTACCTTAGAATGTAACATAGGTAGATAGACTCTTTAAAGAAGCAATTAAATTTAAATGAGGTCATTAGGGAAGGCCCTAATCCAACAGACTGGTATTCTTATAAAATTAGATTAGCACACAGACTCACCCAGAGAAACCACGCAAACACTGGGAGATTACTATCTGCAAAAAGACCTCAGATGCCTTGATCTTGGACTTCTAGCCTCCTAAAATACACTTCTGCTGTTTAAGTTGTCACTCAGTCTTGGTAATTTATTATTGCAATCCTAGCATATTAATTTAGCAATTCATAAAGTCTGTTATATTTATTGAAGGAATGAATGTTATATTTTTTCCAGCATTTAATTCTGCTCAAAGCTGAGACTGATGGCTGACTTTCCACCAGTAAAGTTGAGAAAACATTTTTAATGAAATAAAACATGGAAAAATGATATAATACAAGGAATACCCATGTACCCTCCACTCATTTTTAAGAATATAGTATCAGCATTATAACTTAAGGATGGTTCTGATCGCCAGTTTAACCCTCTTGTTTCCATTCTAGAAACAACCACTAATTTTAATTTGGTTATAATTTACATGCAGCATTTCTTTCTACATTTTTCTACAGGCTTGTAGTCTTAATCAATATGCTATTGTTTTTTGCATGCTTCCAAACATTATGTAAATAATATATTCTATAAAGACTGTGCATGTTGTTTTTATCCTCCTACCATTTTTTTGAGATTTGACCATACGGATGCCCTTAATTCTGGTTCATTTATAGCCATTGGATATAAAATTTTATTATGAAACTACTATTTATTATAAATAGAATTTCTTTACTCATTCGTTTATTGATGGACATTTAGGTTGCTTTCAACTCTTTTACTATTATCAGAAATACTGTTAAGAACATTTGTGGGGATACGTTGGTTAGCTTACTCCTTTCTGCCCGTGGACGCCGCCGAAAAAGCATCGTTGAAGTCTCTGTTCCTGCTGCCGTCATGTCTAAATCAGAGTCCCCTAAAGAGCCCGAACAGCTGCGGAAGCTATTCATCGGAGGGCTGAGCTTTGAAACAACTGATGAGAGTCTGAGAAGCCATTTTGAGCAATGGGGAACACTCACGGACTGTGTGGTAATGAGAGACCCAAACACCAAGCGCTCCAGGGGCTTTGGGTTTGTCACTTATGCCACTGTGGAGGAAGTGGATGCAGTCATGAATGCAAGACCTCACAAGGTGGATGGAAGAGTTGTGGAACCAAAGAGAGCTGTCTCAAGAGAAGATTCTCAGAGACCAGGGGCCCACTTAATTGTGAAAAAGATCTTTGTTGGTGGCATTAAAGAAGACACTGAAGAACATCATCTACGAGATTATTTTGAACAGTATGGGAAAATTGAAGTTATTGAAATCATGACTGACAGAGGCAGCGGAAAGAAGAGGGGCTTTGCTTTCGTAACTTTTGACGACCATGACTCTGTGGATAAGATTGTCATTCAGAAATACCATACTGTGAATGGCCACAACTGTGAAGTGAGGAAAGCCCTGTCAAAGCAAGAGATGGCTAGTGCTTCATCTAGTCAAAGAGGTCGAAGTGGTTCTGGAAACTTTGGTGGTGGTCGTGGAGGTGGTTTTGGTGGAAATGACAATTTTGGTCGTGGAGGAAACTTCAGTGGTCGTGGTGGCTTTGGTGGCAGCCGTGGTGGTGGTGGATATGGTGGCAGCGGGGATGGCTACAATGGATTTGGTAATGATGGAAGCAATTTTGGAGGTGGTGGAAGCTACAATGATTTTGGCAATTACAACAATCAGTCATCAAATTTTGGACCCATGAAGGGTGGAAACTTTGGAGGCAGAAGCTCTGGACCTTACGGTGGTGGAGGCCAATACTTTGCCAAACCACGAAACCAAGGTGGCGGTTCCAGCAGCAGCAGTAGCTATGGCAGTGGCAGAAGGTTTTAATATTGCCAGAAAACAAAGCTTAGCAGGAGAGGAGAGCCAGAGAAGTGACAGGGAAGCTACAGGTTACAACAGATTTGTGAACTCAGCCAAGCACAGTGGTGGCAGGGCCTAGCTGCTACAAAGAAGACATGGTTTAGACAATACTCATGTGTATGGGCAAAAAAAACTCGAGGACTGTATTTGTGACTAATTGTATAACAGGTTATTTTAGTTTCTGTTCTGTGGAAAGTGTAAAGCATTCCAACAAAGGGTTTTAATGTAGACTTTTTTTTTTTCTTTTTTCTTTTTTTTTTTTTTTTTTGCACCCATGCTGTTGATTGCTAAATGTAATAGTCTGATCATGATGCTGAATAAATGTGTCTTTTTTTAAAAAAAAAAAAAAAAAAAGAACATTTGTGTACATGTTGCATAAACATGTGAGAACTCCTGTAATCCCAGCAATTTGGGAGGCTGAGACAGGAGAAAGCTTGCAAGTTCAAGGCCAGTCTGGGTAACTCAGTGAGACCCTGGCTCGAATTTTAAAAATTAACAAATATAAAAGGGTAGGGATATAGTTTAGAGGCAAAAAAGTCCTTGAGTTCAATCCCAGGTAATGAAAACACCCAACACACACACGCAGAATTCTCTAGAGCGGTGAAATTTCTTTTATGACCATACACACTAGGAAAGCATATAGGTAAAGGACCTGCTCAGGGAGTCTAGCTGACCCAAGCCCTGCTTGGCCACTCTTGGCATAACAATAAGGAAGGAAAGCTCTGCTCTAGATGTGTACCAAGGAGCAGAATTTTTGAGCCCAAGAGTGCATATATTGACAGCTTTTTAAGATATTTCCACATTGCTTTTCAAAATGTTATGCCAATTTTTACACTCCTCCTGGCAATATATTGATTTTTTCTACATTTTCACCAATCTTTTGTCCAGGAAAATTTTTCTTACTCTGAACAACTATTCTACCTATGTTGGCTAGGATCCTCTCTTAAACAAAAAAGTACATTCTGTATTATATATCAGAATTACTTACAAAACTATCCTGGTCCAGTCTACATTTTGAAAACTGCTAACCTATACAATGGTATAGAATTGGTTAAAGAATGGACAAGAAGGGCTGGGGAGATAGCTCAGCTGGTAGAGTGCTTGTCTTGCAAGCACAAGGTCCTGAGTTCCATCCCCAGTATGGCAAAAAAGGACAAGAAAACATGAATTAGTCACAATAATCCCAAATCCACAGAATCAAAATTTACTCAAACTAGATCATTTCAGCCTTGGTAATGCCAAGGTCATATTTAAAGGAATTTTCAGTTACCTGGGTCTTTCAATATGTTGACTGTGGTTTCTGTAGATAGGAACTGTTCTTGCTATAGGGTGGTTCCCACACAGAAATCCAGCTCTTCTTAGGTAATCTCAAGTTCTCCCAAATGAACTTATTTGTAATCAAAACCATGAATTCACAATCTTTACTTTTTAAAAAGCCTGCACAAGACAACAGTTGATTGACAGTCTTGCTATATACAAGTCCAGCTAAGCTACAACACCACTCACTGGGACAATTATCAATTAACTTACCCAGAAAGCTGAAGTCATTGAAATTATTGAATATGTATAAAGAATTCTTTATGCAAACAATTTTTTACTTAATGCTTTCACAAGAGTCAACTGGGATGAAAATTTTACATAGTTTGATTCTAAACAATCAATTTTGAAATCAATTGAAGCATATTTTTCCTGTTTTGCCTTCATAAAAACTGCATGCTTTACAAATTACAATGGAATGGGCCAAATCTTCCCATGCATATTTCTATTATTATACAGTAACAGAAAATAAAATTATTATGAAAACTACATTTAGAAGTTATAGCTTACAAATTCTGAAATCAATTTTATTTTTAAACTTTCTTGTTAATGGAAATATTTAATCTTTTTATTTCCAGTAACTAAAGCTAACATGCCTGTGTGTCTGTGTGTGTGTGTGCCTACATGCGTGTATAGCATTTACCATGTGCCAAGCTCTATGCACTTTTGGCACATCATTTCATTTAACTCTCACAATTTCTTGTGATAGATTATGTTATCACCATTTATCAGAGGACAGCATGGTTAGAGAGGTTAAGAATACTGCCTAAGGACTGCTTGTCTGACACTACCAATACTACATTCTTTTTCCAAATATTTTTTCAATTTCTATCAAGTAGGAAATCTAGGTAACTGCAGTTTCATTGAATTTCAGCTTTCCTTGAGAGATAAGTGTTTACACAAGGAGAATAACAGAAAATTCACAATTCAGAATAACCAAAAGTTTGTCATTTATTTACTGTAATTATACTGAACCTACTTTACATATTTTTTGTTTTATATTGAAGCCTCCAGTTCTGATGGGGGAAAAACATGATTTTGATTAAATATAAAACCAGCATTTAAACCTCTAAATATATATTTTGGAGGAAGCTGAAATACATGTAATTATTTTATAATTATCATTAACTAATTTACATAATACAACTCTAAATAAAATGTGCAAATGCAAACAATCACTTTAACTCCTTATTGTCTATCCTTAAAGTTTTGATTTCTTGGACCCAGTAAAAATAAATATCTCAAGTAACTGCATTTGAAGCTTTTGTGGCATAATCATTCAATCATATTTGAAAGATGCAATTTATTTTCCAAGTTTAAGGTCTTTATTTTAAAATGTTTCTTGATTAGTTTTTTTTACAGTCTAAATAAGTACTTCATATTGACTTTGAATTTTCTGTCTGTTGCCTATAACAAATCACCCTGGGTTTATTCTGGATGAGTCACAGAGCAAGAGTTTGGACTTTATCATTGGTTTCAGCCCTATTTTTAGAGACATGGGGATACAAAAAATGTTCTTGATCTGAAGACATTGAAAATGGCTTGCGTGGCTTTCTTCAGAAAGTAAGTATGCTATCAAACTTGAGGACCATCACAACACCCTTTAAATACGTAATCATTTCGTTCAAAATCTTTATGCTCCATATCTTATCACTCAATGCATAAAATAACACAGCCATTGACATCAATGGAATTTTATGGGAAATGGAATAAGCTAGAAAGCCTTGTCATTTTCCTCCTCCCTCAAAAAGTTAAAACTGTCCAAGTATAAATAACCAGAAGGATACAGATTCTTTCCATGTATTTTTGGCAAATTGACTATTGCCTAAAAAAAAAAAAAAAACACAAAAAAAAAAACCACAAATGTCATGGACATGCCTTTTTCTCCTCCCTGTTTCTTAAAAATGCAGAAAATAGAAAATAAACTTATAGTATACTATAATACAGTCCAAATTAAAGATAAGAAAAACAAAATTCAAGTGACAAGGGAGATTGGAGGTGAATTTTCAAGCATTAATAACTAGTGGGATTTGCAGGTGAAAGCATTGTTCCAATGCTTTCTGTAATATATGAACATTATTCATTGACAAGTATAGAATTTTAGGGGCTGGGGTTGTAGCTCAGCGGTGGAGTGCCTACCTAGCACATGTGAGGCTCAAGGTTTGATCCTCTGCACAAAGTTAAAAAAAATAAAGATATTGTGTCCATCTACAACTTGAAAAAATTTTTTAAAATAACAATTTTATATAACATTTGATTTTACTTTGTATCCATTTAATATAGTTATCAAAGACTTGTTTCAAAACATCTCAAAAATAATAAAACAGGGGTTGTGGCTCAGTGGTAAAGCACTTGCCTAGCAAGTGTAAGGCACTGGGTTCAATCCTCATAAAAAAAATAAATGAATAAAATAAAGGTTTATCAGCATCTAAAAATTTTTTAAAAAATAATAATAATAAAACATTCAACAGGAAGCCACCTTTACTTGGTAGGAAAACAAAAAAGAACATTCTTCATAATTTCAGAGATGACAAGTTTCATGTTTCAAGTGACTTCTGGTCTCTTTTAAAGGATTTGAAAATTGCATATATTGTATAATCTTAGCCAGATTAAGGACCTATTTTAAATGAATACTTCTTACAAGATACTGAAATAATTTACTTGTTAATGCTGAATACATTGATCATATTTATCCCAAAACGCTGGTCATTATTTTAGTGGAAATATTTATGAGCATTTATAGGCACTGATTTCTTGCAGTTGTTTCTTGTTATTTTCCAGATTTTATTTTCTTGTTATTTTTATTTTTATTTTATTTTCCAGATTTTATTTTCTTGTTATTTTCCAATTCCCCAAAGTAAAGGATCGGAAGACAAACACCAACTTTCCTTTTCCGGAAATGACATGAAGGAGACACCTGTGTGCTGTAAACACAAATGCAGACATTTGGAAGTTGATGGTTTTAAAATAATTTTTGTTGCTTTAATTTTGTCATTTCTTAAAATCTGTCATTAACCCCTTAAATTCCCATGTTAGTTTGCTCTATCCTCAAGGGATAGCACAAGTGTCGCGATCCATTTCGGACCCTATAAACAATGCGCCCCTCGGATCCCGGGGAGTCCCAACAGCCGAGGGCGCCAAAACTTTTGAGTTCACAGCTCCTATAATCCCGCTGGCCACCGCAGTTCAAGCCCTCCTGGGAAATCTATGGTCTCTCCCACAACATCGCTAAAAAGTGTTCACTTTGTTCATCCATTCAACAAATATTTAAGCTATCCCTGTCTTCGGAAAACAAACTCGGGCCTCAATTTCTTCTTCAACACAGAGCACTACCCCCGCCTTAATGACCCAAAGAAATTGGTGACGATGAATCTCAGCCACTGCCTAGTAAATACCGCGGGCGATTTACCAAACGCCGCTCCTCCAAGAACCAAGTGGCCAGAATTATGCACCTTCATTCGTTTCATACCCCCTGCCACCCATAAAAGCGTTAACTGCAAACAGTGGTCATGCCCACGCTCAGTCGTGCCTCCGAGCCTGCCTTATATTGTGAGGTGCCACCTTCTACCCAAGCAGGAGAGATTTCAGGTCGAGGCCGGGTTAAGGCACCAAAAGCCGGGGTCTAAGAGTCCAGGCTGAAAGACTGTCGGGAATCGCCCCAGTGCGTGGCAGCTCACTTCTCCGCAGCATTTTTCCCGCGAAGACTTCATCCCCAGGACCCTGCAGCGGAACTACAACTCCCAACACTGTGGCTGCCCGGACTCCCGGAAGCCGATCCTCCGCTCGGCGGAAGCCTCTGAGACCCCGCCAACAGGCCGAGTGTTAATTCAGCAAGAAAAAGGGGGCGGGAAGGGGTGTAGGGCACCTGTCAATTTACCACCATGAACGTTGTTTTTGCTGTTAAGCAGTATGTTTCCAAAATGATAGAGGACAGCGGGCCCGGTATGAAAGTACTTCTCATGGATAAAGAGACGGTGAGTTTGCTTTTGCTCAATATTTGTTTTGAAGGAACCTTCCCTCCCTGAGAATAGCTGGTTCCATTTCACTATAGTATTTAATTAAAGATAATAAGAATCAGCTCTGTGTGGAACTGAAAAGTTGTATAAAGCTTGCCCAATGAGTTTTCAGTTAAGTGACTTAAACTGCTGCCCACAGACTTTTTGTACCTGGAACAGCGTCTCTGCCAAGAAATCTTTACTATTGAGATAGAGCATTTGGAATACTTCAGGATGGCCCTGTTATTTCCGCTCAACGTTGTATTTTTTAAGTAAAGCTGTTAGGGGCTCATGCTAATACGACAGGTTATTTGTTGTCCACAGACTTAATTTTTTTAAAAAACTCTAAGGCTATGGAGAAATTATTTTTAGAAATTTATGGATTGTTTGTGTTCAGAGAGATCATGTTTTTCATTCTGGTACCTTACTATATGTTTTGAATGTTCCATAAATGTTATTCCGTATGTTAATATTTAAATTTCCCTAAGTACTAATGGAAAAAAGGCTTAAATATTGAGGCTTATTCAAGAGACCATCTCAAGCATGGGAGAACAATCAGATAACCTTTCTGAGCAGAGAACAGATGTAGAAAATATGGAAGATTGCCAGAATATCTTGAAGCCATGTAGCTTGTGTGAGAAAAGACCACGAGATGGAAACATTATTCATGGAAGGACAAGCCATCTTACAACTTGTTTTCACTGCGCCAGAAGATTGAAGAAGGCTGGGGCTTCATGTCCTATTTGCAAGAAAGAGATTCAGTTGGTTATTAAGGTTTTTATAGCATAGCTGAATCAATAGCAGAGAAATATTAGGGGTACCAGGTCACACATCAAAATGTCAGTATTGACCATCTCTACTAAGTGTAGCCCATGTGTTCATTTATGCGCCTAAACATCTGTGTTCTGGATTGGTTTTGCTTTGAAACTTGTATTGAACTTAAGACTGAGTATTTTAGATCTAGATGATCAGTTTGGGACTTCATTAACATGAAAATGATTCTCCCTCCAAAGATGAAGATCTGGGAGGGAACAATTACCAGCATAAACATAAACATTAATTCAAAAAAAAAAAAAAATATTGAGGCTTATTTTTGTTATTCTGACCTAGCATAATCTTAGTTAATTCTTCTTCTTTACAGACTGGCATAGTGAGTATGGTATACACACAATCAGAGATTCTTCAGAAGGAAGTGTACCTTTTTGAACGCATTGATTCTCAAAATCGAGAGATCATGAAACACCTGAAGGCAATTTGTTTTCTTCGACCTACGAAGGTACTACGTAAACTGATCTGCTGTCTGCCCAGATAAATGCAGAACCCTCTGATCTGAAAGCATTAAGAAGGCAAAATAAATTTGTATTATCATCATTTGTGGCATCATAATTAACATGGTTTGTCAGAGTTATAACCTTCATTCTCCTTTCCATAGCTCAGTTCACCCCTTATAGCCAGTTTTTCCTTCAACATATCATTTAGGTTCACTACTATCCCCAAAGTCATTAACAACTCTGAGACTCACATCACTTTATTCCTGGACTGACCTCCATACTTATTACTGAATGCCATTTCCACTTAATCTTACATACAGCTATTAGTTTCTTGAGCTTTTACCATTTCATTCACATCTATGCTCAGGAACCTGTAATGGCTCAATTTGATTTCCATGATTAATAGCCCATCAGTTAAAGCCCTCCTTCAGCTAGTTTGATCTGCCCTTACTTATCCAACCTTTTTATGTACTCATTTTGTTTGTCCACTATAGCCAACTAGGCCTTTTAATCATCCCTCTACATGGTCATTCCTTTCCCTTGTTTATTTTCCCCTAATCAAAGGGTCTTCCACCATTTGTCAGTTTTTGTCAGCTTCTAAATATAGCTTGAGGATCTCCTTTAAATATTCTTTCCTATTTTAATCTTAGTTTGTACTTTCTCTTACCTCATTCATATTCTTAAGCTTAAATGCACTTTTGTCACATTTGTACTTTCCAAAATGCAAATCTGATCATGTCGTCCCTATTTAAAATCCTTGAATGACTTCTAATTGCTTTTATGGATAAAAACAAAACTCCTTCCTTGTTTTCTGCAAGGCCCAATGTGGGTCTAAATCCTACAATATCTTATTGTAGGATAATAATTGTACTTAAAAGATTATTAAAATAATCTTATTTCAAACCATTTTCCCTTTTACACCCTACACCTTAACCACAATAATCTTTTAGTTCACTCTATTCCCCTTGTTCCTCAGACCAAAGGACCTTGCATGGTCTCCTTCCTTTGCATGGAACTTATTCACTTCCTTAAACAAAACTTTCCTGGCCTTCCAGACCAAGTAAACCCCCCCCACCTCTTATAAGAACTTCCAGTACCCACCTTCCTTTCATCACTTGTCATGACTGAAGTTATATGGTTTGTATGATTACTTAATATCTATCTCACCAGCAGTAACCTCCATGACAGCAGAGGTGTTATCTGTTTTTCTGACTTTTATGTCCCTCATAGTGGACACTTGATAAATAGCTGCTGAATTAATGAATACATATTGTGTTGTGGTGGTTTCCAATTGTTTCATATTTGTACTCATGAAATTTTGGTTTGAGAGTAATCTTAGAGATCATTAAGTTCATTATTTCCTACATTTTTAATGAGAAAATCTCATTCACAGTTACATATTTTCTCTCAAACTCTGAGACTTTGTCATTTTTATCTAGAACATTATGAAGAAGTAATTTTAGGTTTAAAGTACTTTTATTAAGAACAATTTGTCCTTGAGATTATATCACAAAATTAATTTTTAATTCATTTTAAATCTAAATGATAGTTAAACATTTCCCCCATTTAATAAGCAATGTGCATTTCTTTTTTGTTGTTTTTGTTTTGAGGTACTGGGGATTGAACCCAGGACTCTTTGCTACTAAGCTACATTCTACAATCTAGTCTTTTTTTTTTTGAGACTGGATCTCACTGAATTTCCCAGGCTGGCCTCAAACTTTCAATCCTGCTGCAAACTCCTGAGAGCTGGGATTGCAGGTGTGCACAATTGTGCCCAACTACAATGTGCATTTCTTAAACTAATTTTAATACTGTATATAAATGTACTATTTTTTAAAAATTCAAAAATTGTATATCATGTTTACTTTGGAGGTCCAATTTATAGTGAAATTGAACTATGTGTTCTATCATAAAAAAGCATGTAGTCTGATCTTGTATAATTGGAATTCTCATATTTCAACCATAGAAAAATAATCATTTTTTGCTTCTAATACTCATTTTATTTTAAAATAATACAATTATAGAAAAGGTCTTTGCCTGCTATTTGCAAATGTTTACAAATATTGCTAATTGTTCAGACTCTTAGATCCAATAAGTTAAAAGACAGAGTGAATATACTTAACTGTATTTTCTCTTGAATGTTGTTGACACATTTTGATGTTCTGGATGGAAATTTTCATCAGATGAATACAATTTATTGACAGACAACTTGAGGCAAATTTGAAGAATTATTATCAATTTTATGTTGTATTTCAATGTGTATCCTTTATATATTTAATTTGGCCAAGATAACTCAGCTAACTAATATTTAATATTAATTAATATTATGTCTGTAATATTAAGTTGTATATGATTTTGATCATTTTGTTTAATTTAGCTCTTTTTCTGTCCCCAGCCTCCAATGCCCAACATACACACAATCTCAATTTCAGCATACAGTAGACTCAGTAAATAAATGACTGGATAATACTTGTTGTTTTTTTACTTAAGCAACTCTCCTCAAAATTTGTTTGCTCTTTATTTTCTAGGAAAATGTGGATTATCTAATTCAGGAGCTTCGAAGACCCAAATACAGTATATATTTTATTTGTAAGTACGATAATTCACTTTTTCAATCATGTACTTATATCCCAGCTTGTATGTTCCACTGAATACTTCATATCAAGTTCATTGAATTCATCTCTTTAAAAGTCTAGTTTATTTAGTGTTCTTTCAAAGTATTATAAGTATTGTAACCAGCATTCTCTTTCAAAGAACTAAATATGGTTTTTATTCATTGATTGCCTTGATTAAAATTTTTAAGTTTTACTTTGCCTTTCAATATACTTAGTAAGGGACTGGGGCTGCAACTCAGTGGCAGAGCACTTGCCTAGCATGTGAGGCACTGGGTTCAATCCTTAGCACCACATTAAAAATAAACAAAATAAAACATTCTCCATCTATAACTTCAAAAAAAAATTTTAAAAGATACTTAATAAGTCAAAAGTTGTAAGTAACCAAATTTTACATCCCACCTTCATCAAAATAAAGTGTATACTTATTCCTATTTTTCACTTACTAATTGAAGTATAGAAACTGACTTATTTGGGAGAGGATATACTTGAGTTTGTTAGAAAACCAGAGGTTACCTTTACATACCAGGCAAAAGCGTCCCACTTCTCTTTGCCACTCTATGTAATACATGAAAGTGTAAACCATCAGGAAGTTATCTCTTATATGCATATCTTTTTTGGGTAGAGAGTGCATAGGGAAACTATGGAAGTAAACTAGGTTTATGTTTGCTATACAATTTATATGGATTTTTCTTATCTAATACATTCTGCTATGGAAATTACATCTGTTCTCCTCTAGATGTCATTATTCATCTTTGTAGAATAGGTATAGCCTATTTGGTAATGTTTTCAAAACTAAGAACAAAACATAACATTTACTTAACTTACTTAACAGTAAGCAAGGCATTTTGAAAGGTTTTGAAAAAAAAATTTTTTTTTTTTTTTTAGCTGTCGATGGACACAATACCTTTATTTTATTTATTTATGTGGTACTGAGAATCGAACCCAGTGCCTCATGCATGAGGGGCAATTGCTGTACCACTGAGCTATATCCCCAGCCCTTTTGTTTTGTTTTGTTTTGTTTTTAGTTGTAGATGGAGAGGTTTTAAAGATAACTTAAAGGCTTTAGAATTTTAGGGTTTAGACTATAAAGCATACATATTTTCTTTAATATTGATACCCAGAATTAACATTTGTATTAAGACTATATATTTTATAGAATCGTCTCATTTTATTTCATTTGGCCCTTTGCCACATTCCAAGAAGTAAAAATAGGTTATTTTATTAATCTCTCTTCCTAGTTTTTGTTTAGGGCTAATAGTCACAAGTTTTCTTTCTTCCTTCCTTCCCTCCTTTAGTTCTTTCCTTCTTCCTCCCTCTCTCCTTCCTTTCTTTCTTGTTTTCCTTCTTTCTTCCTTTTTTTTTTTTTTTTTTTTTTTTCAATACTGGGGATTGAACCCAGAGCCTCACAAATGCTAAGCAAGTGCTGTACCACTGAGCTATATCCCCAGACATTTTTGCTTTTATTTTGAGATGGTCTTGCTAAGTTGCCTTCAACTTGAAATCTTCCTGCCTCAGCTTCCCCAGTTTCTGGGATTGTAGTCATGGGCCACTGCCCCTGCAGGTTTTCTTTTTTAATTAAACTTTTTATTTTGAAATAATTGTAGATTTACATTTGCTATTATTTGAATATGGTTTGTCCTCTCCAAAACTCATGTTGAAATTTAATCCCTATTATGGTATATTAAAAGGTAGGAAAATTTAAGAAGTAATTGGTGGAAACTTTAAGAGGTAATTGATCCATATATGTGATTGAGGTGTTAAAGTGATATTTGAATGGATCTGCTATAAAAGCTTAGTTTGGCTAGGTCTCTCTGTCTCTGTGATGCCTTGCACTCCCTCAGGACTATACCAGCAGCAAGGCCATCTGCAGATGCTGCCCTAATCTTTGGACCAGAACCATGAGCCAAAATAAACTTATTTTCCTTATAACTTACCCAGTTTGTGGTATTGTGTTATTAGCAGCAGAAAACTGAAAAAGAGAGCATGCAGTTGTAAAAAAAAATACAAAAATCTCATGTATCTTTTACCCATTTTCCCCTAATATAGCATCGTACGTGACAATAGTACAGTATCACAACCAGCATATTGACACATTTCATTTACAGAACATTTCTGTCTCCACAAGGTTCTCATATTGGGCTTTTATGAACCATGTTCACTTCTTTCCTACCTTAACCCCATCATTAATCCTGGCAACCACTGTTCTGTTCTCCATTCTATAATTTTGTCATTTCAAAAGTGTGAAATAAATGGAATCATACGTATGTAAACTTTTGGGATTTTTTTTTTTCAGCATAGATCTCTGAAGATTCATCCAGGTTGTTATGTGTATCAACAGTTCATTTCTTTTTATTGCTGAGTAGTACTCCACTGTACATTTTATTTAACTATTCACCGTTGAAGGATATCTGAGTTGTTTCCAGTTTTGACTACTACAAATAAAGCTACTGTAAACATCTCTATACAAGTTTTTATGTGAATATAGTCTTCCTTTGTTCAGATAAATAATGCCTAGGAATGCAATTGCTGGGTCATATGGTAGTTACATGTTTATAGTGTTTTAAGAAACTGCCAAATGTTTTCCAGAATAACAACATCATTTTACATTTTCACTAGCAATATACTGGTGATCTGGTGTCTTTGCATCCTCTCAGGCATTGGGTATTGTCTCTGTATTTTATTTCCAGAATTTTTTAGTATGATCACAAGCTAAGTCCTTAGTCAGTTTATATATGCAAATAAAAATCTACCTATATATTTGTGTATATATGTGTGTGCAACATACACATGTATTTATTTGGCAGCATAGGGAATATCTATACATATTCATATTCTCTATGCTGCCAGATTTAATTGAATATATAATAAAAACACTCTTATTAAATCTCTGCTAAAACTGGAATGGTGTCATGTGGCATAAGACCCTTGTTTCCTCTAAAGAAAGTTCTTTAGTGCAATAATTGTGATTAAGAATAATAAATCTAGTATTTACTCTCCTGCTTCTAAAGACTCTTTAATTTGGGATATAATTATGAAGCAGAAGAAGAAATTATATTAGTTACTACTAAATCTATAAAAAATAGACATGAAATTTTTTAGGGTACAGCCTTCAGTTTCAAAATTTTATTTGTTAAAGTAAACTAAAATACATTTTTATATAGTAATTTTATTCATCATACATTTTCAGCACAATTTATATTGACATTAAACTGACCTGTTCATCTTATTTCTTAATCACATTTTGGTATATTTTAGGTCTACTAAATCTGTCATATAACAGACTCTTCCTCTTATTAAAAAACTTTTTATTATGAAAATTTTCAAATGAATAACAGTGTAATAAATCTCAATGTAACCATCATCCAATTTCAGTAATTATTGAACCATGCCCAATCTTGTTTTAGCTATGCTAACACCTTCTCCTCCATCAGTATTATTTTGGAGCAAATCTAAGACATCATACATTTCATCCATAAGTATTTCAGTATGCCTTTTTAAAAGATACAGACTCGTTTTTAAAAATACTAGTATTGGGGCTGGGGAGATAGCTCAGTCGGTAAGAGTGCTTGCCTTGCAAGCACCGAGGCCCTGGGTTCGATCCCCAGCACCGCAAAAAAAAAAAAAAAAAAAAAAAAAAAAGACTAGTATTATCAAATACTGATTCAGTGTTCAAATTTCAAATTCTCTCATGTCTTTTTTTTCATTATTTATTTGAATCAGGATCAAAATAAAGTTCACACATTGCTATTGGTCTATGTTGAATATCTTTTAATCTTCTATAGGTCCCTCCCTTCCATTCCATTTATTTATTGAAGAAACTTAAGTTTTCCTCAGCTGGATCTTGCTGATTGTATCTCTATGGGGGTAGTTTTACATGTTCCTTGCAATTTAAAATGTACTTCTATCCTTGTACCTGTAAATTTGTAGGTGGATATAGAGCCTTAATTAGATTAAGTTTCAGTTTCCTTTGGGCAGGAATACTTAAGTGATGTGGTATAGTTTCATTGAATGTTTCTTCTTTTGATACTAGCAGCTGTAAATAAACAAGGCTTAGATCTATTTATTGATTAAGGGTTGGGAAAAATTGATGAAACTCTAATTATTAACATTCTTTCTTTGGTTTTTAGATGGAATATTTCCACAAAGAAAATATTTTCTTGTTTATTATTTGGTACAATTTCTATATAAGAGGATAAGAACTTATTTCTTTCCCTTTGTTATTTTCAATGTAATTACTTGGTTCTTTAGTATCCTCCAAAGATAGCCCCCCCTCTTTTAGTATTTTTAGGAATTTATGCATTTAAACACCTTTATGATTCTCATTCCAATTTGAAGGTGTATGGTTTGACATATACCACAATAGATATCAAACATTGCTTATTCATTAGGCTTTAACTCTCAGGCCCATTTATGTCTTATTGCTGCGGAGATAATCTCTTTTGAGACACCCACACTCATGTGTCTGTTTCAGATTTCAGTAATGTGATCAGCAAGAGTGATGTGAAGTCATTAGCTGAAGCTGATGAACAGGAAGTTGTGGCTGAGGTTCAGGTAAACATGTTGGTTCTGTAACACGTGTCTTATAATGGCCCTTTTAAAAGATCTTAGTCTAAAAGGAAGGAAGGTGCTGTCTCAAAATAAGGGAAGCTATTGATTAGATAGAATAAATATGCCACACTCTACTTATATTCATAAAGTTTGGAAGAGGTATCAAACTGAATAGGAATAATTAAAGGAAATAAGCAAAAAGGAGAGCAGGCCAGTGAATGGTAGGAAGAGTTTCACTGGGTTGAGACAGTCAAGTATGTCCTATGAATCACACTATAAGAATGTTCAACAGGATAGGTTAATGGGGAAAGAATAAGAAGAAAGATTGTGAATGAAGTTTCCTGAAATTCTATTTGTGGTTATTATTCTGTGGGAGGTAATGTGTGACTTTTGTCATTTGGTTGAAACTAGGAAACTCCTAAGCTTTCATTCTGCATGCTATATAATAAATCACATTAGGACATATTACATTACCTTTCCTTCTTGAATTCTTTAGTGTTCTTAAATACATTTTTCACAAAAGTTTGAATATATTTATCATCTAAGTGGAAAATATTGTCTTCATGGTTAGCAAATAAACTAGTTTTGAATTTTTCAGAAAAACTGCTAGATGATAAATGAATTATTATTTTATTTTTTATATTTTTGGTTCTGGGGATTTAACCCAAGGGTACTTTACCACTGAGCTATATCCCCAGCCCTTTTTATTTTTTATTTTAAGGCAGGGTCTCACTCAGTTGCTGAGGCTGGCCTTGAATTTGCAATCCTGTCTCAGCCTCCCAAGGGATTATAGGCATGCACCACCATGCCTGATTGATAAATGAATTTTTCAAATGACCTATTTTAAATCATATTCTTCCTCATGAGAATATATTTATTTGAACATTTTCATATCTCGCCTGTATTTTACCATTTTATATCATAGTATTAGATCACATATGAAGATATTTCTGCTTGACAGAATTCATGGAATGACTGATCTTGATGCTTTATTTACAGGAATTTTATGGTGATTACATTGCTGTGAATCCACATTTGTTTTCCCTCAATATTTTGGGTTGCTGTCAGGTATGAAAGGAAAGAATTTTAAAAATAACTTATCAGGTGGGAGTTAATCCAGCAAGAAATTGGACTTGGAAGGGAAATAAAATATATTCTCTGAATATATGTTTTTAACTAAAAGGGTCGAAATTGGGATCCAGCTCAGCTCTCCAGAACAACTCAAGGACTGACAGCTCTCCTTTTATCTCTGAAAAAGTGTCCCATGATTCGTTATCAACTTTCATCAGAGGCAGCAAAGAGACTTGCAGAATGTGTAAAGGTATAGCATTCCCTGTCTCTGGTTCCAAAACATCAAGGCCATTCTTTTCCCTATTGTATTCAGAAACTATCAGGAATATTTTCTCTACAGCCAAGGGGATGATGATGTGTTAGGTTTACTGGCAAAGAAGGATGTCTATATAATAATAATAAAATAAAATAAAAAACAGCAAATTAGAGCTAAGTTTGGATTTAACCTAATAAACATTCACAAGCTTTTTAATTTTGGGGGGATCCAGATAAACAACTGGTAAAGTCCTAAGCTCTTAAATAGTATGCTGTAGAGTTTTGAATGCTTTTATGAAAGGCCTATGAGAGTATGAAGAACTGCTAAAAGTGGTTTTATTTATTAATTTCCTATTTTTATTATTCTATCTACAACTAATTGGTTGTCCAAATCTTCTTTCTGTCTTGCCTACAGCAAGTAATAACTAAAGAATATGAGCTGTTTGAATTCCGGCGGACAGAAGTTCCTCCATTGCTACTTATTTTAGATCGCTGCGATGATGCCATCACTCCATTGCTTAACCAGGTGCAGAACCCTTCGTTAGCATGATACAAGGATAATTTTAAAGTGATATTCATCAAACTGCAAATGTGGTCCATTCTACTTGCCTTCCTTTTTTTTTTTTTTAATCTATTCTTGTTTTTTGCCTTGTATTTCTTGGTGTTTTGATATTACTGTTTTTCCAACCATAGTCACAGTCACTCCCTCTTCTACCTCATCCTTCCAATCTCTCTCTGCCACTACTCCCACCCAAATCAAGGATTCCTTTTTTTGTTTTTGTTTCTTTGTTGTGTTTTTATTAGAGCATTATAAGTATATGTAGTATTTGGGTTAATTTTGACAAAACCATACATGTAAGGAATTTGATTTTAATACTTATTCCCCATCCTTTTCCCTTCCCTCCTACCTCCCCTTATTTTCTCTCTTCTCCTCTAGATCTTCCTTTATTAATTATCTTTCCCTAATCATAGATTCTAATATCCAGTGTTTTCTTCTGTCTGCTCTTTTCCATTATTATTGCTATTGCCTTAGTGTAGACCCTAATCTCTTATAGGAATACTGAAATAGTCATCTGTTTGGTTCCTTTCTTTTAATTTCTTTTCACCCTAATATATTCTAAAACACAATGTTATTGAATTACTTTTCTTAAAGCCTAGTTGCAGTCCTATTACTTCCGGCTTAAAAATCTTCATTGGTGGGCTGGGGATATAGCTCAGTTGGTAGAGTGCCTACCTCGCAAGCACAAGGCCCTAGGTTCAATCCCCAGCACCACAAAAAAAAAAAAAAAAAATCTTCATTGGTTCCCATCTGCCTGCTGGATTGAAACACGCGCACATACGCATCACACACACACACACACACACACACACACCCACCCACCCACCCCTGAATTTGGTATACAAGATCCTTAACAGTGTGTGCTGAACCTCAAATAAAATTGATAGCTCACCGGGCACAGTGGTGCATGCCTGTAATCCCAGCAACTTGGAAGGCTGAGGCAGGAGGATTGCCAGTTCAAAACCAGCCTCAGCAAAAGTGAGATGCTAAGCAACTCAGTGAGACCCTGTCTCTAAATAAAATACAAAATAGGGGATGTGGCTCAGTGATTGAGTGCTCCTGAGTTCAATCCCTGGTGCCCCCAAAACAAACAAACAAAACAAAACAAGACCTGATAGCTCCCTGCTACATAGAAGCCACATGGTTTGTTAACATCCTGCTTTTACTGTGACCACTGTCTAAACTCTGGAATGTTTGGAATACCTTCTCTTCCCATCTTCATTTATCAAAATATTCTCCCTTAAAACCACATAAGTCATATAACATCTTTAGACAGGTTCTTTTCTCCCTAAAATCACTGTAGAGCGTTGTGTCTCTTATATCTGGTGCTACACTTTCTGAGTTCTGTCTTTGGTTGTTTTTACCCTTCCCTGGATTACATGTTCTGTTAAAACAAACTGTCTCACCAGTGTTTGTTCTCCTTCAAATAAAAGTTCTTTGCACTTAGTAGTTGCTCTATGAATAGTGACTTTGGATTTATAAGGAAAGGTAGAATCTATGTTTCAGTTTCTGCCAAGCTTATAATAATGTTAATGCTAAGAGAAATCTGTGGCTGTGGAAAGAAACTTCTTTATAGTATAAGATAATCTTGTATTTCTAAAACTGAAAGTAATATATGTTCACTAAAGAAACTTTGGTAATATAAAATATTAGAAAAAAATTACATATAATTCTGTCTCATAAAGTAAAGCAATTATTTATTCAACAAATTTCACTGAGAATCTATTAGGTGCCATGTACTAAACTAAGTACTGGAGATAAAAGGTTAAGAGAGATAGTCTCTGCTTTCAAAAGCTCATGGTCCAATGAGGAAAGCAGAAAACACATAATTTTAATTACATAGTAAAGTGGTGTGGTAGAACCACATACAGAATCCTGCCCATTGAAGCACGAAGCATTACATTATATTTATTCTAAATACCAAAGGAACTTGCTTTTTCAAGGGTTCCTTTGGCAAATGTTTTAAGAAATAAAGCACCTTCTTTTATTAATTCATGTTATTTATTAAAAAATCGTTTGTTTAAGCAAAATATATTTATATATAAGTATTTCTAGCATTTGAATTCTATATTTAAAAGATAATATGCTGGAAAATACTTAATTGTGTGTTACGGACTTATGACAAAAAGTAATCCGTTCTCCCATTAGTGGAGATAAGGCAAAATTTGGGAGTTTCTCCTTTCCTGTTTTATCAAATAAATTTACATTTTTAGGAACCAATCTTCTTTGTAATTTATACTAAGTAAAAATATAAAACAAAATGGATTCTGAGGCAGGTCTGAATATGCCAGTGTTTTGACCAACTCACAAGGTTTTTTCTGATAATATTAGTGTTCCCAGGATAAATATAGCATCACTCAGATCTGCAAGAACACACTTCTCATGCTGCAGAAAAACCACAGAAGCATACAGGAAATGGCACAGCTTGTAACTGCAGTACCAATATAGCCCTATCTGTGAAGCCAAAAATATACTCTTAATTCACAGGCAAAAATTAGAGCTAATGATAAATATAATTTGTTTTCTTTCTATCAAGAATATTAATCTTCTTGTCATTCTTCCAGAAGTGTGAAATCTAAAAGTATTTTGACTTTTGGGTGTTTACCCAATTAAAATGATATTCTTAATGCTTATTATAACATAAACTATTAATAAAATTTGAACAAAATAGAGAATCTTCATGTGAAGCAGACTAGTTACTAAGAATGTTATCAATTTTACTTATTTTCCTGAGTATGTACTATATCCATGTTTTGTCAATAACCAATTTTTTTGTCTTAATTCTTTATTTAGTGGACATATCAGGCCATGGTTCATGAACTACTAGGCATAAACAACAATCGGATTGATCTTTCCAGAGTGCCGGGGATTAGTAAAGACTTAAGAGAGGTGGTTCTATCTGCTGAAAATGATGAATTCTATGCTAATGTAGGTGGTATTAAAATTTTTAAATTTTCTTTGTTTTTATGTACGAAGGTCAATACTAACTTGTTAGAATGGGGACAGGTATGGGATTTCATGCGAAAAAATGATAGAAGCATACTATAGATTAAGTTCCATCTCAAGAGAATGTAAAAGACCTGGATTCTGATCCTTTAACAGTATTTTTTTCCAAAGAGATCACATAGTTATTTACTTCCCTCCCTTCCAATGGTTTTTTGTGAGAATAATAATGGTATTCATCACTGGTGTCCATATTTGGTAATTAAAATGGAATTTGCCCTTCAATTCTGTGTTCAGGATTCTTTTTCACTTCTTTTAAACTATTTGGAAGGCTAGTTGATGAACTGTCTTCCAACTTCCTTTTTCACAGAATATGTACCTGAACTTTGCAGAGATTGGTAGCAATATAAAGAACCTCATGGAAGATTTTCAGAAGAAGAAACCAAAAGAACAGCAAAAACTAGAATCAATAGCAGACATGAAGGTAAATTGAATATATACATCATTGACTTACATGTGATACTTTGGGATTATTCATGATTCTTGGAATTTCCAGGTATGATTTCTACCTTGATTGAATTGGTTTGGTTGAGACATTTTTTGTAATGTCTCTCTATAGTAAACAATAAAGTGAGAAGTTCATAAAAAGCCATGTGCTTCTTTCCATTGTTCAGTCATACTTGTATTCTTTAGAGACTTAGTCTGTTGACATATATCAGTTTTTCTCTCAAGCATAACAAAATGCTATGTGATAGAGAGCTGTGGATGCCTTAGCCTATGCAGAAAAACTTCTCCTGGCTTTTTTTTTTTTTTTTTTTTTATTCCTTCTTCACATATGTATGTTCTCAGTCAAAAAATAACAGAACCTCTCCCATTGATGTTTTATCATGGCAGGCCTTTGTTGAGAATTATCCACAGTTTAAGAAGATGTCTGGGACTGTATCAAAGCATGTGACAGTGGTCGGAGAACTGTCTCGGTTGGTCAGTGAGCGGAATCTGCTGGAGGTTTCAGAGGTTGAGCAAGAACTGGCCTGTCAAAATGACCATTCTAGTGCTCTTCAGGTCAGTCCAATTTGATGAGCACCCACTATGTGTAAGGCACTGTGCCAGGCAGAGCAAGAGATATAAAGGCAAGTAATCCTTCTTCATCAACATGGAATTTCATTTAACAAGAAATTAAGACAAGAACACAAATGAACACCATTAAGAGAAATATATAATAAGAGCAACAGAAGAAATATAAAGTACAGTCCCCAAGGTTCAGTCAGTTAATTGAGTATTTATGAGGGCAGCCTAGTTAATTAGAAAAAGCAGTAGACTAGAATCAGAAGATCTGGATTTTAGTGTTTGGTTTACAACTTACTGGCTTTGTGACCTGAAGCTGTTGACTTAAATCTCTGAGCCAGTTTCCTCATTTGTAAAATAGATACAATATTACTTGTTTCACAGGGTTGTTAAGAAGACCTTTAAAGATAAAATGGATTATCTAAGTTTTTAAAAAATTATTGAAGATTACTTTTCATTCCACAATATGTAAATGCCTCCTCTATGCACATATTGCTATGAGGATCTAGGAGTAGAGAGATGAATACCATCCCTTTCTTCAGTATACTCACATTATGGGAGGTAAGGAACTATAATACCATGCAGCAGTAAGTGCTATAATAGAGGTATTTACAAGAATCTGGAAGTACAGAGGAAATACAAAAATGAGGCTTCTTAAAGCTTCCTAGAGAAATGTGACATGAAAACTGGGTGTGGACAGCTAAATAAGTAAGAGAGCACCAAGCAGAGCAAAGATTAGGAACATTCTCAGTAGACAGTATGCAAGTATACAGGGTTGTATGTATGAACAGAGAATAATTCAGTGTAGCTAATGTAGGATACAAGCTGAGGAGAGGTTTTAGATAAACTAGAAAGATAAATTAGGACCAATTATGGCCTTTGAAAGGAGGTTGGGCTTTAATGTTTAAATGATGAGAGTTACCAGAGGATTTAGAAGAAAAGTGACATAATCAGACCCTGACCTCAAGAAATTTATAGTATACTTGAAGAAACAAAACTAAAGCATAAGAAAAAATATGTTTCAAGATAATATTTAATAAAGTCAAAATTGTGATACTAACTATAATAGGATTTTAAGTTATTAGGAAGACTTCCTTAGTGAGGGCAATATTCAGATGAACCATAAAGAATGAATAGAATTTAGAGGAGGTTTTCAGTCAGGAATAACAGCAAAAGAAAAGATGCAGAAGTATGCAGGAAATAATAAACAGTTTGACTTGTTGAGAGTGGGTGTGCAAGAAAAAGAGAAGATAAAATTGAATTGATAAACATGAACCAGTTTATAAAGAAGCTTATAAGAGGAGTTAATATTTGCTGAGATAGGCAGAGATCCAGTGCAGGATCTTATGTAGAAAGTTGATGTTATGAAAGCAGTATTTTAGGAAATTTAATCTAGTAAGAATGCATTACAGTGAAAAAACTGAGAGCCTTATAGACTTATAGTGATATTAATTACAATGTATAGTAAGGGGAAAATCTGAGAGACATTGCAAAGGGAGAAAACAATTAAATGACAGATTGGATATAAGGATTGAAAGAACAAATCAGAGATAATTCCAAGGTTCATGAGTAATAACAAAATGTGGTGTCACCAAAAAGTAATTTAGGAATAACAGTCCTCTGAGAGGCAGTCATTTCTAAACCACCTGTAAGAAGCACATTTCCTCAATAATAGGATTTTTTGTTTTTGTTTTTGTTTTGTTTTGTTTTGTTTTGTTTTGGTGCTGGGGATCGAACCCAGAGCCTTGTGCTTGCAAGGCAAGCACTCTACCGACTGAGCTATCTCCCCAGCCCCAATAATAGGATTTTATATACTAAAACTTAGTTTCTTACTTTCCCCATTGCAATTTTACTTGATTTCATAAAATAAAGCCAGTCTGGTTTATTGGAAACATCACAGGCTTTGGAGCTAAGCTGTCCTGGATAGTATCTTATCTCTACTTGCCGAAGTTTTGGGGGGAAAATTCTTTACTTTGTCCAAGCATCAAGGATAGTGATTTCAAACTTTCAGATTGTTATGAAGATTCAGTGTGATAATAAAATGCAATGATAGTTGCTTTGTAAATATCGGTTACCTTCCTCTAAGCACAATATTTTTATGCATGGTATAGTCAAAAAAAGGAAACCCACCTATGGGTGCTCTATTACATCAAGATCTTTATGAAATTTTTAGTTCTTAATTTTAACTTTTTAAAGTATTCATCAGGATTTCTCAGAAAATGCCATCATTTTGAAAATTATAAAGTTATATTTC
This sequence comes from Sciurus vulgaris, assembly GCF_902686455.1. Classification (NCBI taxonomy): domain Eukaryota; kingdom Metazoa; phylum Chordata; class Mammalia; order Rodentia; family Sciuridae; genus Sciurus; species Sciurus vulgaris. The sequence continues at coordinate 111,482,249 of NC_136461.1, forward strand.
CTTTATTTTTTATTTTTATGTAAAGTGCTTCTCTATCGTTGTTTTATTTTGTCCGTGTTTCTAAATCTTCACAAAGGACTCTGTTCTTTAGACTGGCATTATTTTAATAGTGCATTAACTTTTAACTCCTAAATAGAATATATAAGTATTTGGTAAAAGAGGTGTATAGTAGAAACTGAGTTTGTTAATAGTTTCATATGCATCCTTTCAGTTATTCCATGTGCATACAAGGGTGTGTGTGTGTGTGTGTGTGTGTTAATTCAAATGTTACCATACTGGACACAAATCTGCATTTTTTTTAACTTAGCCATGTATCTCAGAGACTCTTTCAGATCAGAACCTAAAGTCTCATTCTTTTTAATCACTAAATAGTATCCTTTGTAAAAATGTATTCAAATCTATTTAACTTTGCCAGTTTACTTTAAACAACCCCACTAATCTTAATTTTTAGTTGTTTTGTAGGCCTAAGAGAAATGTTTCTACCTTTATATTAATAAAATGAGTTTTCTACCTCTTATTAAATAAAAACAAAATTTTGTCCTATAGCTAAATTTAAATTTTCTTATGTTTATCACTTGACTTTTCTCTATTAAAAGAATAAAACCAAACTTAGCCAGGTGTAATGGTACATACCTATAATCCTAGCAACTTGGTAGGCTGAGGTAGGAGAATTGCAAGTTCAAGAAAAAGCCTGGGCAACATAGGGAGACCTGTTTCAAATATAAAATTTTAAAAAGACTGGGGTATAACTCAGAAGTAGAACACCCTTGTGTTCAAACCTCAGTATGGAAAGGAAAAAAAAAATGAAACTTTATCACTAGCCAATTTTAGTGTCTTTGTTTGTATCTCTCTACCATATGGAAATGAATTAGAAAAAGTTTTGTAATTCCCTCTTTGAAACTTTGTTCACTTTAAAAGTAGATATTTTAAATATATGAACCCTATTTATGATCTACTTTATATTTCTAAAACTTATCTTTTGAAGATTTCTTGTCCAGGATATTGGGGTTTTACAGTAAGCAGTAGATTTGGACTCTCCCACCATAAAGAATTTCTTTGGCAACATGATTTAAATAGACTATAAAGGGAACTTTTGTTTGATAGTAAGTTGATGCCGGGGGCCTGATCCCTAAATGACTATAGCATTCCTTGACTTGACCTTAGAGAATAATACGTCATGAAGCAATGAATTGAGTTTTTTGAGTAGAGATGGGGTTGTTTTATTGAATAGTAAGCATATCATGGTTAGCAAAAGAAAAGCTCATATATTGCTAAAAATTAACCTATAAATTGCTGTCACTTCTATCCTACAGGTTAACAAAATTATTATTTATAAAGAATTTTACTAGAACCAAGTGCAATGTACTACTATTGAAGCACATCCACATTCTCAAAAGAGATTGATTTGATTAGTAATGAAGATTTTTCATATCATTAAAAGAAACATCTCCAGAAAGTGAGCAATTCCCACCCTACCCCCACAGTTCCACCCATGTTGTCATATCACAGTTTTTTATTTGGAAGGAGGAACTGGTCTATTTTATATCCTTTTTTCCTGATCTTGAAAGATCTCAAATCATACTGTTAATGACACATGGTAAAAACTCAATAAATATTTGTTAGAAAAATGAGGAGAATGAGTCCTCTTTGAAGCAATATAGCATGGTGCCTAAAAGCTTGGACCTTTGATGACTTGAGTTTGAAAATGATTCTTAATTACCGTAAGCCCCTTTCTTTATCTATAAATGCAGGAAAATAATAGTACTTAAAGATTGTGGTGAGGGTATAATGTGCTAACACATGTAAAGCATTAAATATGTACTAAGTACTTAAAATTTTCAACAACTATTGTCACCATAAAGTATAATTTTATTTTATGGTACATTCTATTTTCATTTTAGTATTTAGGACATGTTTTTTAGTCCACAGATGACTTTGGATTTCTTCCTGATTTCAGAAAGGTTTTTCTGTAAAATTATAATAAAACTGTTTGGAACACATTGGATTATTTTACTTTGGTCAATTAAGAGTAAAAATGATCTTTTTTCCTCTAAACCACCACTTAACCAATATTTCAGAAATAATGTTGACTCTCAGGAGACCGACTAGAAAGCTAAGTTTTATGTTAGCTAGTCATTAAGAAAAAGAACACTGGCCCTCCCAGAGGCCCCCGCGCCGCCGGGGTCCCATCGGGCCACACCGCCGTCTGCCGCACGTGGCTTCATCGAGATGCCGAAATCCAAGCGCGACAAGAAAGTTTCCTTAACCAAAACCACCAAGAAAGGCTTGGAACTAAAACAGAACCTGATAGAAGAGCTTCGGAAATGTGTGGACACATACAAGTACCTCTTCATTTTCTCTGTGGCCAACATGAGGAACAGCAAGCTGAAGGACATCAGGAATGCCTGGAAACACAGCCGGATGTTCTTTGGCAAAAACAAGGTGATGATGGTGGCCTTGGGTCGGAGCCCATCTGATGAGTACAAAGACAACCTGCACCAGGTCAGCAAGAAGTTGAGGGGTGAAGTTGGTCTCCTTTTTACCAACCGCACAAAGGAGGAGGTGAATGAGTGGTTCACAAAATACACAGAAATGGACTTTGCCCGAGCTGGCAACAAAGCAGCTTTCACCGTGAACCTGGATCCAGGGCCCCTGGAGCAGTTCCCTCACTCCATGGAGCCACAACTGAGGCAGCTGGGCCTGCCCACTGCCCTCAGGAGAGGTGTGGTGACCCTGCTGTCTGACTACGAGGTGTGCAAGGAGGGTGACGTGCTGACCCTGGAGCAGGCCCGCGTCCTGAAGCTTTTCGGGTATGAGATGGCTGAATTCAAGGTGACCATCAAATACATGTGGGATGCACAGTCCGGAAGGTTCCAGGAGATGGGAGATGACTTGCCAGAAAGTGCATCTGAGTCCTCAGAAGAATCAGAGGACAGCGAAGATGACTGACTCAGGGACTTGACTGAAGGCCTTCTAGCACATTCTGGGTCTCCATCAAACCACGTGGAATTGTTCCTACCCCTCTGGAGGGAGCAGGTATTTATTTTTGCTGCTGATGAAGATAGATGTGGGTGATGGGAACTGACTGTCCCATGAAGAATAAAACTTGGTCTGTAGGTGTCACCCTGTAGACAGCAAGAGACTTTTCTTAGGAAAAAGGCCTTGGGTGTGTGCCTCTGTTTGGATTCCCAGGATTCCTCTGTTGACCTAGTCGGCCAGTACAACTTTGGCTCCTGAGGGGCTGCAATGGCAGTGCAGCTTTGCAGTTCTGGGGACAGCCAAGAGCAACCCCCAGAGCTGAGCTTTGTCCTCTCCGGCCTGTGCTGTCCTTTGCTTGGAATGGAGATTTGCTGAAGAAAGTTAGGCCCTGCCCTGCATAAACACTCCTTCAACCAGGCTCTACTGGTGGATGCCAAGAAGCCGGAGACCTCAGGGTGGAGTGGAGCCTCTGCTGGAGGCGGGAGCGAGCGTGTGGCATCCCACAGCATCCTGGAGGGTTTTCCTAGTGGGAACTGGGATAGGTTTTTGTCCAGATTGTTTCATACGCAGGTATTTAGTGAAAGCACTGAATGAGAGAACATCTGTTTCACGCAAAAAAAAAAAAAAAAGAAAAAGAACACTGACTCTCACATGTATTTATCAGTCAGTAGTATTGGGTTCTGAGTACTTTCTATCACTTTTCTTAAATAAGCTCTTTATCCTAATCTATTATTTTAATTCCTTACTCATTAACTATTTTACTACATTATTGTGATGGTAGCAAGGAAGGAATCCTGTTCTTTAAGTTAAATTAAAGGGGGGAAAAAAAAAGGAGACTCTTTAATTACTGAGTTTATCTGTAATTTGTATAATGTGTGTATATTATAAAAGATTTTTTTGCTGTGCTAATTCATCAATTTTAATAGAAGAAAACAAAAAGCAGTCAACAGAAACAATGGAAAATCTCTAAATATTGGAAAATAATTGTTTTCTTATTATGAGTGAGTGTTAGTTCCTTTTGGAATCTTGACCTCTGAAGACAGTATTTTTGCTTTTCTTTTCCTGTTCCTTGATTAGGCCTACACAAATGTCAGAGTTCAGGATAAAGTTTTTGAATCCTACCTTCTTAAATAAACAGTAGATTTTTTTTTTATTCATCTATTATCATTATGAGACATGTACATTTCTCTCTTGGTAGTTGCAAGGCTTGTGTAAATTTTATCTATCATAGGGGGAGTTGAACCCAGGGGTCCTCTATTACTGACCTACATACCTATCTCCTTTTATTTATTTATTTATTTTTCCTTCCCCCCCACCCCTCCCACCCCTCCCACCCCTCTTTTCCCTCTATACAGTCCCTCCTTCCTCCATTCTTGCCCCCCTCCCATCCCCCATTATGTGTCATCATATGCTTATCAGTGAGATCATTCGTCCTTTGGTTTTTTTGAGACTGGCTTATCTCATTTAGCATGATATTCTCCAATTTCATCCATTTGCCTGCAAATGCCATAATTTTATTATTTTTTATGGCTGAGTGTATTTTTTATTTTTGAGATAGGGTCTCACTACGTTGCCCAGGCTGGCCTCAAACTTGCAATCCTCCTGTCTTGGCCCTAACAACCCCTTCCCCCCACATCCACCACTACTCAACACTGCACCCCAGCCAATACCTGGGATTACAGGCATGTACCCTGCCACACACAGCAGCTTATGGAAATTTTATTGAGAAATGAGAAATTTAGAAATTTATATGGGCTGGGTTCATGGCTCAGTAGTAGAGCACTTGCCTTGTACATGTGAGGCACTGGCTTCAATCCTCAGCCACCACATAAAATGAATAAATAAAATAAAGGTATTGTGTCCATCTACAACTAAAAAAAATTTTTAAAGAATGTTTAGATGTTGATAGACCTTTATTTTATTCATTTATTTATGTGTGGTGCTGAGAATCAAACTCAGTGCCTCACACATGGTAGGCAAGTAAGTGTTCTACCACTGAGCCACAACCCCAGCCCTAAAAAAAGTTTTTAAGTAAAAAAATGTATTATGTAATTCAGTTATATTTCCAACAAATAAATACTGCCATGTGGCACATACCTGCTCTGCAGTTAGAAGCCTCTCTAATTCTTTTCCTCCTCTTCTCTGGTTAGTACTCAGGAATCTCATTATAATGTATGCCACTGTCAATCAAGTTGATGAGTCAAGTGGCCATGAGGGAGATAGTTTAAAATCAAAAGATAGCATGGGATCAAGTCAGACAAAAAAGTCCTGCTTTTTCAAGGACTGATACAGCTGAAAGAGAAGAAAGAACTCATCTTTTACCTACAGGTTTCTTTTCATGGGAAAATAGATAAATCTAGCCAGATCATGTACCTGAACCCTGAGTTGGGTTCTAAGAGCTAAAAAATAGGCAAACTAATCTACTCAAAGTAATCCTAGGTCAGATCTGGGGAAAGCCCTCAAGGGAGAGCTGAGTCAAGTCAGGGAATCTAAATACCAGTACCATATCTCAAGAATGGGAAACAGAACCAAGAGTCAAGATCCAAGTGAAGGTAATTAGGAAGGAAGCAAGCAGGAAGGGTATTAACTGATTACTGAAAATGGTCTGTTTCCATGCCAGTTATCCAGGTTTATTGTTACTTGGGTATCTCATCTCAGATTTGCTTTAAAGTAGAGACAGGTCAGCCAGAAATTGAGTAGATTAAAGGTGAAAGAGTGACTGCAAGGGCAGGAAATGAAATACTGTGCCTATAAGAAGAGTGACAACAGAGATTCCCAAGGTGGGATTTCTTAATGTTTTAAATTTATGACCAGTTGATTAAAATATATGTGATAAAATATATGTGAAGTTGTATGTAAGAACTTGATGAATAAATTGTATCCTGTAATGTCTTTACATTATGGTAGAAAATAGTGGAAATTATTAGCAGATACTCTAAATAAGCTATATTCCATGACTGCTCTGTGGAAAGTATACCACAAAGGGAGGAAAAAAATTAAGAAATTCCTTTTGATTATGGGCCTAAAGGAGAAACTTCCTCCTTTTTAGTCTCTTAAGGATGGTGGTAGTAAAATATTAACCCAGAAAAGCAACAACAGGAGTCCCTCTCAGAGAACTTTCTACTTGAGAGGTCCTGGGGACACTCCCCATTGTCATCCTAGTCCTTACTCATTATGTACAGAAGAATTCTTAGACATTGGACATGGTGGTTGTGTAATATTAAAGAAATAATGTATATGACAGCATCTTATAAAGTACCATACAGAGGGTAGTTGTTATGCCCTCAGACTCTAGTGCCCACCAAGTCTCTTGCCACTCTCACATTCCTTCCTCAAATTTTCATATTCCTCTTAATGATGGCACTGCTTTCACTCCTTTATACTAATTCCAACTTTTATTGATTTTTTGAGGTCTTTTGCAAATGTCACTTCCTTTATGAAGTCTTTCCTGTTTCCTCAACAATCAGATGTACTTGTCTTAACTTCCTCCCATTGCACTGATTTTCAGCCTATTTTTAATACATATGTATCTGTTATAATACCACATATTTGTTCCTGAAAACTCTTATGTTCTACAAAATCATGCAATAAAAATAAACAGATTATGGGAATATAGGCTTATAAGCAGATCACTTTATCTAAAAAAATGAATCTATATAATGTTGTAATCAGAGCACTAATAAAAATGACAATCATAATAAAAATGTTAGCAAATTAAATCTCCACTGGAATTTACACATAGAAAGTAAGCTAGTCTACCTTCTGCAGCCTTATTCCTGGGGCTCCTGTTTTCTAAAGATCCAAGGTCTTGCTGGGTGTGGTGGTACAAGCCTGTAATCCCAGCACCTTGGGAGGCTGAGGCAGGAGGATCAAGAGTTCAAATCCAGCCTCAGCAATGGGGAGGCACTAAGCAATTCAGTGAAATCCTGTCTCTAAATTACATAAAAAATAGGGTTGGGGATGTGACTCAGTGGTTGAGTACCCCTGAGTTCAACCTCTGTCACCCCAAAAAGAAAAAGATCCAAGGTCCTGAAGACATTTGCTTCTCATAGAGACTAGTTTCATCAAAATTAAAAATACCATTGAGGTAGTCTTCTTTATCAGTCAGTTTTTGGTTGTCATTTTGTTTTGTTTTGATTTTTAACACAATGAAATATCTCTGCATACTTTTCATTGGCATTTGCTCCTCCTCCAGATAGTTTAACATAGTGGAAATACAGCAGCTCTTAAAGCTATAAAACCAGATCCTTCCTGTAGAAATACCTCTGTAAGATTGTCATCTCTCTCTTTTTTTTTTCCTCTTAAAATTTTGGTAAAGCTTCTTTAAATATCAGGAAGCCTGTTCATGCCGGGAAAATTACATATAAATCAATATGCCTTCTGTGTTAAACTGATACATTTCCATTTTTACTGTTCTTCTAAAGCTAAAGTACATTAAATAAACATGCTTTGTTACAGAATGGAGTATACTCATGTAACCCTCTTTACCTCATTGTGAACTCACTGAGGATAGAAATTGGCTCTAACTCATCTGTTTCCCCAACAATGCCTGGCATAGTACCTGATAGGACTTAAAAAGTATTTTTTGGCTTAAACTGAATTATTTGTTCTGCTGTATAATAAATATAAATCTGTACCATATGGAAGACCCTTAATGTGAGAATGAAAAAAATCTAAACATCTTTTGGTTCCCTTTACTGTCTGTGTCTGTACTTTAAGATCATAAATTCTCAATTTAGAGATTGCATGCTTTACATACTCATGTCTCTTGTCACCTATGTTGAGACATATTGTTACTTCTGATGTTTCTTGGGGATTAAGTCCAGTCCTATGTAAAATTCTACCAACTCATCTGTACTTCAGTGGTTAATCAGTAGCACAAAGAGAAAGTAGTAGAGTTGCAAGTCAACTGGTCAATTCTGTTATGGGCTGTATTGACTAAAGTAATGGAAATAGTAATCTGTTCCTTATTTTAGCAAGGAAATGACAACTTGGGTTATTAGAAAACAGGAACTATCCATTATTAAATTCATTTTTTTCTAAAGCAATTATACTGGGAATATATTTCCTTATTTAATTCTTATCTTGAGTAAAAGGCAGTTAATTTTCTATAGTTGAGACAGTATGACCTGTGCAATGTCTTCATAGCCATCTCATCAATTCAGATGTATCACTACTACTCAATAATTATTAAATCTAAAGCATTGTACAAGACATCAGTCATGTGAAGGTGGGGATAAATATCAGTTCTCTCTTCCTTCAGAATGTAAAGAGGCTCCTACAGAACCCCAAAGTGACAGAGTTTGATGCTGCTCGCCTGGTGATGCTCTATGCTCTACACTATGAACGACACAGCAGTAACAGCCTGCCAGGACTAATAGTAGATCTCAGGAATAAAGGTGTTTCTGAGAAGTATCGAAAGGTAACCAATTTTATATATTGAACCTAATAAATAGGAACCAGTTCTGTCATATTCTTAGCACCAACAAATGATAAATCATACTTTTTATTTATAGAATTGTGTAATTCTGTCTTGTCATGTGTTCATTTCCTTAATAAAGGTATTTTTTAATTAAATGAGCTTCCTGATTCTTAAACAATAAAAGATCATTTCTCTTTTTTTCTTTTTATAGCTCGTGTCTGCCGTTGTGGAATATGGTGGTAAACGGGTTAGAGGAAGTGATCTCTTTAGCCCCAAAGATGCTGTGGCTATTACCAAACAGTTCCTCAAAGGATTGAAGGTATAGACATCTCTTCTGTGCTTAGAAACAGTCAAAGCCCCTAAGGCAGAGAGTGAATGATTATGATCTTCAAATTACCTTCATGAGTGCCACTGGTTTAGTACTAGATCAGTTAAATGAAATTAAATCAGACATTCTCTTGAAAACTTTTTCTTTCAGTGCTTTCTGTATTGGAGCAGTATCCACACTGGACCAAATAGCCAAGAAGGAAATAGCTGCAGATATTTCCAGGAAGTACTCAGGAGTAAAAAGACAAACCGTTCTATTAGTTACAGCTATTTTTCATCGTTATTTGTTTGGAATTTGGGATTTATATAGTTTCTCTTTTAAGGAAATTAAAGAGAAAGCAAACACTTTTGATCTTTTAAAAATACTAACCTACTTTTTTTTAATGATCAAAAATTAGTTTAATTTACTACCTTTTCTCATGTTTCCTGAAGTTTTTTTTCTTTTTCTTCCGTATTTACAAGTCTCCTTTTCTACACAGTCCTTTCCTGTTATTTGCTTTACTTGTCATTTAACATTTTCACCAAAGAGCAAGACTCATCAAAGACATAATAAAAGATTTAAATTTAGTATTTTTATGAGATTAGAACATTTCTGATTAAATTTTTGATTAAAATTTTTTTTTTTTTTTTTTTTTTTGGTACCAGGGATTGAACCCAGGGGTGCTTAACCATTGAGCCACATCCTCAGCCCTTTTTTATATTTTATTTAGAGACAGGGTCTCACTGAGTTCCTTAGGGCCTCACTAAGTTGCTGAGGCTGGCTTTGAACTCAACCATCTTCTTGCCTCAGCCTCCCAAGCTTGTGGGATTACAGGTGTGTGCCACCATGCCTGAAGATTCAAATAATTTTTAATATCATAAAATACTTATTTGAATCTACCCTACGAAATATCTATTGAGTGTATGTCCTTTTCCAGTATGAGTATTATCAACTGTTGTATTGCTAGTTTTCCCAAAATGACATAAGAACCATTTTCCCCTGTTTTAGGGAGTAGAAAATGTGTATACCCAGCATCAGCCTTTCCTACATGAGACCCTGGACCATCTCATCAAAGGAAAGCTTAAAGAAAACCTCTATCCTTATCTAGGCCCCAGCACACTCAGAGACAGGTAAGGTAATAAATATATTAATAATAAAAACTGGAAACACTCTGAGAATAGGACATTTAGAGTAATGTTAGGGACAAACACCAAAGTTATATCATGTTCCACCTTCCTGTTTCAGTTCTAATATTCTTTTTGTTTTACATATGTCAATATTAGATTTGAATTCCCCAGGTAAACCTGAAACACTTATTTACTTTGGAATAAAGAGGTCTTTTGGAGGATCCCAATCCTTAATATTTTGTGTTTTAGTAGCAGACCAGTTTACTTAAGCCATTTAAGGTTCAGTTCTATGGCATCTGGCATTTGGAGTTTCAAACATTAAAGCCAAAAATAGATTTGCTGCTTGATTGCCATTGAAAGCAGGTTGTTACTATTTTGGTGAGGACTGGACTTTGCCAAATGTGGTCAGCACACAAATTGAGAGACCTAATTAATAAAAACCATGTGTTACAAAGGAGAAAAAGATGACTTTCTTTTAGTTGTAATTTAAATCCAGTAGTTAGTAAATTTTAATAAATATAAAACTTGTCCTAAAACAATTTACTTAGATCAATCTGAAATTTTAAATATACACAGATTCTACTAGTTAAAAATACATTTCTATATTTCTTTCTTGGACCACATGTTTTGCAGGGCCTAAGATATATACCTGAACCCTATTAGGTAGTTTAATGTGAAAATTTTATACTAGTAGTATAATTCTTCTGTTATTTCAGCTACTAATAATCTGAGAGCCTTGGGAGGATAGTATTTAAAAAATGAATTTCTGAAAAGGGAAAATGTTTTGAGGTGACTCTTTTATATGATAAAATTTATTTTTTCACTTTGTCCCTTTAAAAAAAAAACTCTATAATTTGATGTAAAACAGAAAAAAAGATCATCTTTTAAAAATCCAAGGTTGAAAGGCTGAACATCTGGTGTTAAATACAGAGAGTACATTCATTCAAATAAAATGTTTAAGGATCTTGGCATCAAGATTCAGAAATGTCAGCTAAGTAGGAATAATGAAAACCAACCCAAGTTATTCATCTGAGAGGAATTTTGAAAAATGTAACTCTATGTTTGAGACAATTAATTTGAATAAAGTAAAAATGTTAACTTATGTATTTCATATAAGAATTGCTGAGGAAGAAATTAGGTACATATTGCTAAAGGGAAACCATAGGCTGGAAGAATATATTGTGTATGATTAGTGCACAACAGCAAACCTTTCTAAGTTGTATGATTCATGCCCAAACAAAGCTCAAAATAATGCTCTTCCCCAAAAAGGCACATTTATCAATTGTTAGCATCTGTTAGCATTTGTCACTATAGTCTAAATATGTATGTAGTTAATAAATTAATCACTTCATTCTTTTATACAACAGATGCTTATTTAATACCTTCAATATGTTAACTGTTTTAGATGCTAGGAGTATAGAAGTGGCAGGAAAGAAAAGGTACCTGCCCTCAAGGAACTAAAATAAAGGAGACAGAGAGAAAATAAGTAAACAAACCTAAGTGCTATCAAGGACGTAAAGAGGATAATAAGCTGCAAAGTAACTGTGGAAGTGGGGAGAACTACTTTAGATAGAGAGAGCCTCTCTGAGGAAGTGATTATTTAAAATGAGTTTTGAATTACAAGAAAGCCAATCACATAATGATTAGAAGAGAAAGCATCCCAAGTAAAGGCAACACCAGATCAAAGGCTTTGAAGAAAGGGAGAATTTGGCAGGTAGGCAGAAAGAAGCCTGGTGTGGCTGGAGTATAGTAAGGAAGGAGGAAATGAGAGGTTGAAAAGATAAATAGGGGTCGGGATTGTAGCTCAGTGGTAGAGCGCTTGCCTAGCATGTGTGATGCACTGGGTTTGATTCTCAGCACCGCATATAAGGTCCATTGACAACTAAAAATAAATTTTTTTAAAAGAAAAGCTAAATAGGAGCTGGATCACAGAGGGCCTTGTAGGCCCTTGCTGAAAAGTTTTTGTTTAAATTTCATTTTATTCTATCATAGGAAGTCATTGAAGAGCTTTAAGCATGTAAGCAGTGTGAACTGAATTATGTTTTAAAAGATCACTTTGTCAAGCAAATGGATTCTTGAAAGCAAAAATAGAAGGAGGAGATGACCATGAAAGTCCAAGTAACAAATCAAAGTGGTTTGGATAGGAGGTTGAGGAAGAAAATAAAATCAGTAGATTTATTTAGTGGTGTAGATTAATGGAACAAAGATAAAGAAGTCAAGAATAATGCTTAGGTTTTAAAGAAATAGTCTTGTTTAATTGGAGATGCCTATTAACCAGATAGAAATATCATATGCTAAATTGAGAGTTAACAACATGTTAGTGATATTTAAAGCCATGGTACTAGATAAGATCAGTTAAGAAGAAAGAATAGAGAGAGAAAAGATCACTAAGGATCAAGTACTATCTAGAGGAAGGGAGCCAGCAATGGAGACTGAGGAGGAACTAGAGTGGTAGAAGGGAGTCCAGGACAGCATGGTGTCATAAAGGCATCAAGTGAGTGTAAACTGTGTCCAGTCTTCTGAGAGGTAAAGAAGGTGAAGGAAGGAAAGAATCTGTCAGTTTTGACAATATGAAGGTCTTTGATGTTCTTATTCCTAAGTTTCAGTGATGCTAGAAACCAAATTAGGTTTACAGGATATACAATAAAATAGAGACATATATACATAAAACTTTTTAAGGAAGTTTGCATAAAGGAGACAGAGAAATGGGATGGTATCTATCTAAGAGATTGTGAGTTCAAGAGAGAGATTCTAGAGCATATTTGTAATCTGTTCAGAGTTATCCAATAAAGAAGTAGAAATAGATGATGAAAAAGCTAAAGAGGAAGAGCTGCAGAAGTAAAATCCTTAGGATATCTAAATCACAAAGGGATTTCCTTTGATAGTGGTGAAGGTACTTTCATTTTAACAGGAGAAAAAACAATATAGTATACCAGGTTTACCTCCTGATGACCTGGAGTCATCCTCTCTGATTTTCTCAGTGAAATATAATGCCAGATTATCATTTAAGGGAGAGGGTGAAAACAGGTAATATTGTGAAGTTGTCATCTTGTAGGTTAAGAATCAGATTTACCAGGGAAATGTTAATACACCTTCTGGGCAAGGTTGAATGCCTATTAGTGGCCATTAATTTGGAATAGTGAGTCTGGTTTGTGTGGTTTTCTCCAGCAACTTTTAGATACTCTGGGTTAAATGTGGAGAAGGGAGATAGTTGGATCCAACCAGGATTTTAGAAAATGAAAACAGAATGAAGATATTGGATAGTGAAAAAAGTATCAGTGAGTGAATCTGATGAGGTCAAAGAGTTATCATAGTAGAACATTTTTGTAGTTGGGTTAAAAATTGAGAAGTGGTTCTTGGATAAAGAGATGTTAAATTGAAGATTCGTGTAATGAATAGTTGGTTGTAATCAGGGATGTAGGTGGTTACAAAGGATGGAATAAAAGAATCAGTGTGAGTGAGGAGACCAGGGTATTAGATGAGTAATCTACATTGATGTCAGAGTCACTGAATATCTTGAAAAGAGAAGGAATAAAAAGGAGGACAGTAAGCCAGAGCTAAATACTTTAGGGAATAAGAGTGACCAGGAAAGGAGGTCAGGAGAAAACAGTGAAACTAAATTACAAGCTTCTAAAATTGAAGAAATTTTGGAGGAATACAGAGAAATGTTTACAAAACAACAAATGTCTGCATGACCTCCTGGCTCTGCTTAACAGAAGTAAGACTGCAGAAGACTTCAAAAGAATCCTTCTTGATAATTCACTTCTAAAAGTTTACCCTACAAATATATTTGCACATGTATACAAAAATATATAAACAAGTTATTCACCAAAACATTATTTGTAATAGCAAAATCTAGGAACAAGTTCAATGCCCATTAATAAAGGACTGGTTATCTAAATTACAGTATGTTACTATGTATTCTTGTTTTAAAATGGCATAACTCCGTGGGGTGATATGCAAAACTTCTGTTGTATAGAAAGCAAGATGCTATCATATCACTTTTAAAAAAATATATAAGCATAAATGTGACTATATATGTGTGTATAAAAGAATATATGCTTGAAAATAAATATATATGCAAACATGTATATGTACACATGCACACATACATTAACTTTTTTTTTGGTACCAGGATTTGAACCCAGGGATGCTTAACCACTCAGCCACATCCCCAGCCCTTTTTTTTTTTATATTTTATTTAGAGATCGAATCTCATGGAGTTGGCTAGCCCTCACTAAGTTGCTGAGGTTGGCTTTGAACTCAAAATCCTCTTGCCTCAACCTCCTGAGCCGCTGGAATTACAGGCCTGAGCTACCATGCTCGGCTACAGTAACTATTTCTAAAAGAATAAATAAGATGCTGGGTGCAGTGGCTTATGCCTGTAATCCCAGCAACTCAGGAGGCTGAGGCAGGAGAATCATGAGTTCAAACCCAGCCTCAGCAACTTAGTGAGGTCCTAAGCAACTCAGCAAGATCCTGTCTCTAATAAAATATAAAACAGGACTGAGATGTGGCTGAGTGGTTAAGCCCCCCTGGGTTCAATCTCTGGTACACATACACACCAAATAAATAAATAAATAAAATAAATAAATAAATAAGAAATTATTAGTAGACCTTATCTCTGGATATTGAGACAGTAGTTAATTGTAATATGTATATCTATCCTTCTCATTAGCTATTATATTAAGTATTATTGAAGTACAAATTACATTTTATTAATTTTTGAGGTTTTCACAACAGTTAACATGGTGCTTTACAAATAATAAGTATTCAATACTTGTTCATTAAATTATGTAGGCATGTATAGCAGTTGGTTTGCCAAGATTTGTATTTGGAAAATTTGAACCAAAGGATAACTTTAGTTGATGGCACAGAAAATTTAGATTTTTGCAGGTTGCTACTAACCCTGTATAATATTTTGACTTTGCATCTACTTGGTCCCACTGTCAGTTCTAGGTACTTTCTCGGCTCTAGTTCATCACATTGAAAAAGTCATTGGTTTTAGTCATCTTTATAATGATTTAAATTTCATGCTAGAACATCTTGGTTTTATTAGTGTCATAATACTAGAAAGTATCAGAGGAGATGTGGCAGGAATATAACTTTACAAAACCAGAACACTTGTATTGTAGAAATTTTCTAGCCCTTAGCTATTAAATTAATGGTTAACCTGTTTGGCAATATAGCCATATCCTTAAATTGGATTTGATCTTTATTCTACAGATGGGATTCCCACATATAATATTATTAGGCTATTTTTTTTCCTCTCCAGAATTGCTTCTTATCCTTGATTTTTAAAAAATAATAAGAAGAAAACTTTTCACTTGGGAAAATGGAGCTATATGATTATACCTTCCAGAGTCAAGCAATTAAAAAGGAAATACTTTCCATGTTTCTATAAGTTTAGTAGAATCTTGTTGCATCAAGTTACTTTTGTTTCTATAAAAGCAGAAGTTCTTTTTACTGGCTTTTTTTTTTCCCCCTGCAGTAAATGCTTATAAGAATTTTATCATCTGTAAGTATTTGAAAATTTTGAATTTTAGATATAAATATAAGGTCCACAAATTATACAAAGTATTGCCTTTTGAAAATTTGTTTTTCTGCCTAACTTATTTACATTTAAAAATAATGATTTGCAAAAATACTGTATGTGAAAAATTTTTAAGTTTTCTAACAAAGTAAAATACAAATTGATTGGGTTCTTAGGATGTCCTTCTATAGCTGGCTATAGCATAAACTGGCTGCTGTTTTCCAGTGTTTGCTATTTGCCTTCATTAATGCCTTTGGTTGGTATGGTGAGTTACAGAACACAGGAAGATGTACACAAAAAATTGAACTTGTATTTTCCACTTAACTTTGACCATCATATAAAAGATTTTGCTGAATATTTTACCATTGGCTTCATCAGAACATCTGCTTTTAAAATTCACTGAGGAAAGGAATGGAAAGGAAAAACAACAGAGATATTAATTTTTTTTTCATAGATATTCTTCCTTAAACCAAATTGAATAAGTAGTAAGAGCTCAGGAAAACATGTATTCATGTATTCATAACCAAATGTAGCACAGTCATTTTTGTTAGGTATATAGTTGAACCTAGTACTGTGACCCTATCCTTGTATTTATGTTTTGTTCATACATTTGTATAACCTGTACCTACAGATAACTATCCATGACATTTTCTTCCCTCTTCAAAAATACCCTGGCAACCTGAAATTATCAACCAAAGGACAACATTCTAGGAACCTGAGTTTATTCTCTCCTAGTTCTCACTTTTCTTTTCCATAGAGACAACTATACCCTTGAGGTAGATAATAGAGAGTAGCTACAGAAAAGTATCATCATTTTCCAGTATGATTCTGTCTACTTAGCTGCTTTTTAAATTGACTTATCAAATCAGAAACTCAAAACAAAGGTACTACCATCTGATTTCTCCCAACACCAAGATGGTCACTGTACCCCTGGGGAGAAACTCTTTCTCCTCTTCTTAATGGACTAATCTGTATGTTTCAACAATCTGGGTAATTCATCAGTATTTATTCAAGATAAAACCGTATAACCGACATTGGTAGAGTTGTCCCTTACCCTAAGGAACATGGCATGTGGAATCTTACTGTTAAAAAAATACCAGGTGCAGTGGCACATGCCTGTAATCCCAAAGACTCTGGAGGCTGAGGCAGAATTGTGGGTTCAATGTCAGGCTCAGCAACTTAGCAACGCCATAAGCAACTCAGTGAGACCCTGTCTCTAAGTAAAATGTAAAAAAGGGTTGGGGATGTTGCTCAGAGGTTAAGTGCCCCTGGATTCAATCCCCAGTATCAAAACATAAATAAATAAAATGCTCCTTTTCTGAGAATATGTTGTCTGTATCCTCTGGTCTCTATCTCTTCTTACATAGCCACCAGTATTCAACCACAGGGCTCCACCCTGATAACTTTATCTAACTCTAATCAGTTTCCAGAGGTCCTACTTCTAAACACCATGGTCCCCTCACAATGGGAATTAAATTTCAGGATATGAACCCTTGGGGGACACCCTCAAATAATATCTAAACCTTAGCAGGTATCCATTAGCTACATGTGGCTATTGAACATTTGAATTGTGTCTAATGGCACTAAGGGAGCTGAACATTTAATTTTGATTGAGTTAAATTTGAATAACCATATGTAATTAGTGGACACTGTATTAGAGCAGATCTAAGGAATATGTAAGGTTAGGAAGGAAGAAGGACCAATGACTAGAATCTGGGCACTCTACCATTAAGAGGTTAGAGAGTTGAACCATCAAGAGACATTAAAAAGTAACAACTAATGGAGTAGGGAGAAAACCAAGAATATAATGTCCTGGAAGCCAAGAGAAGAAAATATATTCAGGAGGAGCAGGTGATCAACTTAGTCAAAAGTTGCTGTTAGCTGGGCATGGTGACCCAGGCCTGTAATCCCAGCTACTCAGGAGACTGAGGCAGGAAGATCACAATTTCAAGGTCAGTCTGGGCAACTTAGCAAGACCCCATCTCAAAATTGAAATAAAATAAAATAAATAAAAAGAACTGAGGATATAGCTCAGTGGTAGAGCTCTCCTGGGTTTAATCCCTAATTCCAAAAGAAAAAATATTTAAAGAAAAAGGCGTAAGTGAGAAGGGAACTTAGTTTTTCAGTGTAACCTTTTGTATTTTATACTATGTATATGCATTTATCCTTTAAAAACCATTATTTTTTAAATTTATTTTTATTGTAAACAAATGGGATACATGTTGTTTCTGTTTGTACATGGAGTAACAGCATACCGTTTGCATAATCATACATTTACATAGGGTAATGATGATACAACATATCAAAATCTCTGGGACACTATGAAAGCGGTACTAAGAGGAAAATTCATTGCATGGAGCACATTCCAGAAAAAAATGAAAAGTCAACAACTAAATGACCTAACAATACAGCTCAAAGTCCTAGAAAAAGAAGAACAGAATAACAGCAAAAGTAGTAGAAGACAGGAAATAATTAAAATCAGAGCTGAAATCAATGAAACTGAAACAAAAGAAACTAATCAAAACATTGACAAAACAAAAAGTTGGTTCTTTGAGAAAGTAAACAAAATAGATAAACCCTTAGCCACACTAATTAAAGAGAAGGAGAGAGAAGACTCAAATTACTAAAATACATGATGCAAAAGGAAATATCACAACAGACACCACTGAGATACAGAACATAATGAGAAGCTACTTTGAAAATCTGTATTCCAACAAAATAAAAACTACCGAAGACATTGACAAATTTCTAGAGACATATGCTCCTCCCAAACTGAACCAGGAGGACATACACGATTTAAACAGACCAATATCAAGCAATGAAATAGAAGAAGCCATTAAAAATCTACCATCCAAGAAAAGCCCAGGACCAGACGGATTCTCAACCGAGTTCTACAAGACCTTCAAAGAAAAACTCATTCCAATACTTCTCAAAGTATTCTAGGAAATAGAAAAGGAGGGTACCCTACCAAACTCATTCTATGAAGCTAATATCACCCTCATACCCAAACCGGGAAAAGACACATCATGGAAAGAAAATTTTAGACCAATATCCTTGATGAATATAGATGCAAAGATCCTTAACAAAATATTGGCAAACCGTATCCAAAAACATTAAGAAAATCATGCACCACGATCAAGTGGGGTTCATTCCTGGAATGGAAGGATGGTTCAACATTCGTAAATCAATAAACGTAATCCATCATGTCAATAGACTTAAGGATAAGAATCATATGGTTATTTCAATTGACGCAGAAAAAGCATTTGACAAAATACAACACCCCTTCATGCTCAAAACACTAGAAAAAATAGGGATAGTAGGAACATACGTGAACATTGTAAAGGCTATTTATGCTAAGCCCATGGCCAACATCATTTTTAATGGAGAAAAACTGAAACCATTCCCTTTAAAAATGGGAACAAGACAGGGATGTCCTCTTTCACCACTTCCATTCAACATTGTCCTCGAAACTCTAGCCAGAGCAATTAGGCAGACCACAGAAATTAAAGGGATACGAATAGGAAAAGAGGAACTTAAGCTGTCACTATTTGCGGATGACATGATTCTATATTTAGAGGATCCAAAAACCTCCTCCAGAAAACTTCTAGACCTCATCAATGAATTCAACATAATAGCAGGCTATAATATCAACACATATAAATCTACAGCATTTTTATACGCAAGCGATGAAACAGCTGAAAGGGAAATGAGAAAAACAACCCCATTTGCAATAGCCTCAAAAAAAATAAAACACTTGGGAATTAATCTAACCAAAGAGGTAAAAGCGCTCTACAATGAAAACTACAAAACATTGAAGAAAGAAATTGAGGAAGACCTTAGAAGATGGAAAGATCTCCCATGTTCTTGGATAGGCAGAATTAATATTGTCAAAATGGCCATACTACCAAAAGTGCTATACAGATTCAATGCAATTCCAATTAAAATCCCAATGACGTACCTTACAGAAATAGAGCAAGCAATCATGAAATTCATCTGGAAGAATAAGAAACCCAGAATAGCTAAAGCAATCCTTAGCAGGAAGAATGAAACAGGGGGTATTGCAATACCAGAACTTCAACTATACTACAGAGCAATAGTAACAAAAACGGCATGGTATTGGCACCAAAATAGACAGGAAGATCAATGGTACAGAATAGAGGACATGGACACAAACCCAAATAAATGCAATTTTCTCTTACTAGACAAAGGTGCCAAAAATATGCAATGGAGAAAAGATAGCCCCTTCAACAAATGGTGCTGGGAAAACTGAAAATCCATATGCAACAGAATGAAACTAACCCCCTATCTCTCACCCTGCACAAAAGTCAAGTCACAATGGATCAAGGACCTTGAAATCAGACCAGAGACCCTGCATCTTATAGAAGAAAATGTAGGTCCAAATCTTCACCTTGTTGACTTATGATCAGACTTCCTTAACAGGACTCCCATAGCACAAGAAATAAAAGCAAGAATCAATAACTGGGATAGATTCAAACTAAATAGCTTTCTCTCAGCAAAGGAAACTATCAGCAATGTGAAGAGAGAGCCTACAGAGTGGGAGAATATCTTTGCCACTCATACTTCAGATAGAGCACTAATTTCCAGAATCTATAAAGAACTCAAAAAACTCTACACGAAGACTACAAATAACCCAATCAACAAATGGGCTAAGGATATGAACAGACACTTCACAGAAGAAGATCTACAAGCAATCAACAAACATATGAAAAAATGTTCACCATCTTTAGTAATAAGAGAAATGCAAATCAACACTCCACTAAGATTCCATCTCACCCCAATTAGAATGGTGATTATCAAGAATACAAGCAACAATAGGTGTTGGAGAGGATATGGGGAAAAAGGTACATTCATACATTGCTGGTGGGACTGCAAATTAGTGCAGCCACTCTGGAAAGCAGTGTGGAGATTCCTTAGAAAACTTGGAATGGACCTACCATTTGACCCAGCTATCCCACTCCTCGGTCTATACCCAAAGGACTTAAAATCAGCATACTACAGAGATACATCCACATCAATGTTTATAGCTGCTCAATTCACAATAGCCAGACTGTGGAACCAACCTAGATGCCCTTCAGTTGATGAATGGATAAAGAAACTGTGGTGTGTGTGTGTGTGTGTGTGTATATATATGTCACACAATGGAATATTACTCAGCTATAAAGAATAATAAAATTATGGCATTTGCAGACAAATGGATGAAATTGGAGAATATCATGTTAAGTGTGATAAGCCAATCTCAAAAATCCAAAAGGCAAATGATCTCACTGATAAGCGGATAATGACACTTAATGGGGGGTGGGAGGGGGGCACGAATGGAGGAAGGAGGGACTGTAAGAGGAAAAGAGAGATGAGAGGGGTGGGGAGAAGGAAAAAAATAACGGAATGAATCAAACATCATTACTCTATGTAAATGTATGAATATGCAAATGGTATGCTGTTACTCCATGTACAAACAGAAACAACATGTATCCCATTTGTTTATAATAAAAATAAATTTAAATATATATATATATGAGTTGTGGGGCTGGGGATATAGCTAAATTGGTAGAGTACTTGCCTTGCATGCACAAGGACCTAGGTTCAATTCCCAATACACACACACACACACACACACACACACACACACACACACAAAATCTATATATATATGGGTTGCTTATTGATATCTGCAAATGAAACTAATAGGAGATCCATTCATTTGTTATGAAGCCATTTTGATAAAGATTGAAATATAGTAAAACAACATAGTGCCACCCAAATGAAGCTAGTGGCTGAGCTAATATGTGATATGTCAACATGTGCAGTATCAAGATTACACCCAGGGACTGAGGAGATTGCTCAGTTGGTGGAGTGCTCACCTCACAAGCACAAGGCCCTGGGTTCAATCCCCAGCACCGCATAAAAAAAAGATTACACCCACTCTTTTTTTGTTTCGTTTTTGGTTTTCGTGGTTTCTTTTTCTTGCTTATCAAAGGACTCCAAACAAAAAATTTAAGAAACGGTAGAATTCTTGGAAGTGCCATTCATTTATGCATTACATTCTTTTTGTACACTCAAAATACTAGATGTTTCCTGTGTTATGGGAATATCCAAATATACTGTTACTTTCCAAAATGCTTTGAGGTCCTTGGATAGAAGTGATTGTAATAACACTGTACCAAGTATTTGACACAGGGCTATACGTGAAAGGAGATGTATGGTACAAGCACAGATTAGTGCTATATTGATATCATGTCACAGTGTGGTGGTCTGCGGCCTCTTGAATATGAAAGACTATTTCTGCATTTGGTTCCAGCAAACACTATTGTGCTATTCTGAAATCCACAGCACAGAAATTATAAGACATCCGCTCATAAACAGAAAGCAAATCACTATTCAGCATTTCCTGCTCTGTTTCCTGCCAATTTCAGATAATTAAAACTTTTTTTAAACCCTTTATTCTATTCTGCTTTAATTCTGCTTCCTCCACCAAAAAAAGAAAGATTAAGAAATTAAAACTCTGTATATAATAATAACAACAAATCTTTGCCCTAATTTTTTTTCTTATCCTGTGACATTATCTGTCTTTGTTTTTGCAGACCTCAGGATATCATTGTATTTGTAATTGGAGGAGCCACCTATGAGGAGGCTTTAACAGTTTACAACCTGAACCGTACCACTCCTGGAGTGAGGATTGTCCTGGGAGGAACCACAGTGCATAATACAAAAAGGTAAAAGACAACAATCATCCCTACAACTCTTTCCCTTTCCCAGAGAAGAAAGCTTAAATTCCTAATATGTTGAAGAGATTGATCAATGATGACCAAACTGCTATTAACCAAATGCTCTGTGTATATAGCATCAGTTCATAGAATAAGTTAGCATTCGTGAGATGAAGGATCTATAGTCCATTAAGTTTATCAGTCATTTTATTAGGTCAAAGACCTGGAGAACCATCCTGTGTTGTTAACAATTTGTGTGTTCTGTGTTCAAAGGAGAAACCCAGTAGTCATAGGCTGGCACTTTAAAAATATCTAGCATAATGGCATTGAGTTGTCAGTTTTTCTATTTTGTTCATTCAATAAGTATTCAGTAAGAAGACTACAAAGATAAACAAACTGAAGATCTTGTCCCAAGTTAGTCATTGTCTGTTAGGAAAGATAGAACAAAAAGTAAGAAAAAAAATTGTGAGACAAAGAAGAGACTTATGGATTCTTAGAATGGCTATAAGAAATTAGCAAACATTTCATGGAGAAGACAGTAAACAGACTAAGCTTTAGGTAGAACATTAGCATATGGAAAGAGTGTATTCTAGGTGGAGTTAACCACATGAACAAATGAAAGCTGTAGGCAACATACACATACAAAGAACAGCAAGTAACTATTTGGAATGTGTGTTAAAGTAAAAAGATTGCTTGCCATAATTATGGAAGAGCTTAGATGCTAGGCTAAGGAATTTCTACTTTCTTATATAGAAAATTGGACTTTATTGAAGGTTTTTAAGCAGTGAAATTTTAAGAGGGTCACAGTACTTTAGGAAGATTCATTTGACAGCAAAGGGTAGAAGAAAAAGAAACTGGAGAACTGGGGCAAGATGGTTGAATTTAGCAACCCTGAGAGAGCAATGCATGGATAACTGGGAATCATTAGAGATATTTGTGTCCTTTTTCATTGTGTATTATTGTTTATTGCTTGATTTAAATAAATATATATATAACTTTGGGCTGGGGATATAGCTTAGTTGGTAGCGCAATGACCTGGGTTCAATCCCCAGCACTGCAAGAAAAGAAAAGGAAAAAAAAAAAAAAAAAAAAAATATATATATATATATATGCACATAACTTTCACCTTTATTATGAATGTAATATATGCTTATTCTGAAGTTTTTTTTTTAATTTAATAAGTATATAGAGAACACAAAGCTCCCATAATCTAACCACTGTTACATTTTGGTCTTTTCAGACCTCTTCTAAGCCTGTATAGACATTTATGTTGAGTGTATGGGCAGAAATAGATCTCACTGTACATTCTGCCTTAAAACTTCCATTCCATAGTTTGATAGAAACACCTTTAGTGTTAAATATACACACATATATATACATATATAAATATATATATATATATATTTTTTTTTTTTTTTTTTTTTTTAACTCAGGCAGTCAGTGTCCAGAGCTCATTGACCTTTTATGTATCTTTTTTTCGTGGGACCAGTACTGGCGATTGAACTCAGGGGCACTCAACCACTAAGCTACAGCCTCGGCCCTATTTTGTATTTAGAGACAGGGTCTCACTGAGTTGCTTAGTGCTTCGCCGTTGCTGAGGCTGACTTTGAACTCACAATTCTCCTGCCTCAGCCTCCTGAGCCACTGGGATTACAGGCGTGCACCACCATGCCCAAACTGATTCCATTTTTGTGATAACCCTTGGAGATTTCTTTTCTCCTTAAGAGGTTGGATATTCATTTAAAGAATGTTTGGGCTTTTTATCCTGCCTTTCTATGTATTTTACTATAAGACAATTTTCACCTTATATAATCTGCCTTAAGTCCAGAAATGGAAATGTCAGTGTAGTTATGATCTTGGGAGAATATAAAATGGTAGTGACATTGTATGAACTTTAATTTAAGAACTATTAGATGATATTTCGTGGATGGGTAACCTTGCATCCAAAAATGACAAAGGTAGGTTTTATAAATAATTCAGTGGCCAGTGGGGTAACCGTGAACATTGTTGATCACAGACATGACACAATATTGTTCCAACCATTTAATTCTTGTTTTTCCATTTGCTACTGTTGCTGATAAGATAAATAATGATAGTTAACACTTATTAAGCATATCTATGCTCTAGGAACTGTATTAGGTACTTTATGTATATTAATTCATTTAATGCTTGTATATGCTATCATCTCTGTATGGAAACTTGAAGCACAGAGTGGTTAATTACACACTCAAGTAAATATGGCTAATATAACTCTCATAGTCCAGTATTGAAAACCATAAGCATTTTTTTTCTTTTTTTCTTTTTTTTTTTTTTTGCAGTGCTTGGGATTCAACCCAGGGCCTTGTGCTTGCAAAGCAATCACTCTACCAACTGAGCTATCTCCCCAGCCCCCATATGCATTTTTATAAGCATTATTTAAATGCCTGATACTATATTGTTCTCTAAATAATATTTAATAATTTAAGTTCCACAGGTTTTGTTTATTTGCTGATAGCCATATGGGATTTTATCGTCTTTTTTTTTAATTTTTTTTTTTTGTTGTTGTCAATGGATCTTTTTATTTTATTTATTTTCATGTGGTGCTGAATATTGAACCCAGGGCCTCACACATGCTAGGCAAGTGTTCTACCACTGAGCCACAACTCCAGCCCCCCGGATTTTATCTTCTTGACCCAAATGAGTTCTCTCAAGTATTTTTATATAATCATATGCTTTCAAATAGGCTCTGTTATCATCATTTGAAAAGATTAATTAACCCTAAAATGATCATTCTGAGTGTTAATATTCCTATTGAGTTTTTAAGGCAACTCCATGTGCCTAACAATTGTAGCATCTTCCCTTTAACTTGAAATATAAGAAATTTAAAACTAAGCACCTCTATCTAAATTTAAAAATTAATTTAGATGGAAAATAGATTAGCAATTTGTATATAACTTTGTAATTTAATTTCAATGTATACTAATAAAAGTGCATATTTTCACATGTGTCCAATTAATAATACTGTAAATAACACTTTATTTTGCTGTTTAAAAAAAGGAAAAGAAAAAACTAAACACCTAGGTTTTTCCTTAGATTAGTGTCTAAGATTACTGAGCAAAAAAATCCTTT
Source organism: Sciurus vulgaris (assembly GCF_902686455.1). Taxonomy (NCBI): domain Eukaryota; kingdom Metazoa; phylum Chordata; class Mammalia; order Rodentia; family Sciuridae; genus Sciurus; species Sciurus vulgaris. The sequence goes on from NC_136461.1 coordinate 111,507,447, forward strand.
ATGTTAAATTAAGAGTTAAGTCATCCCTGCAAAAACTTTTTTGCCAGATTCTTCCAACTTCGACCGGCTTTTGTATTTCTTTGTCTAACCTAACAATATGATAAACTATTTACATTTGAGCAAATAACAATAGGAGATTCAGTAAAATCTTGGGCAGGATTATTTATTGACTTCGGACCAAAAAAACTTTTAGGAAGGAGGAGTTGCTATGGTAATTAACAAACTGGGGAAGGTGGGTTAGTTGATGTTTGCAATGCATAAATGACCTAATAGTAGATTTTTATAGTATACTTTTATAAATATGTAGCCTCTAGCCAATAAGTAAATAGTGAAATTTATCACTATCAGTAAGAAGACCTACATTTCAGAGACTAGTTAGTTTAAAGGCTTAAGAAATGGAAGGCGACAGTTTCAGCTTTTAGTAAAAAGACTCAATTTCATGATGAATGGGGGCTACCACTTACTAATCTACTGAGTAAGTGGAGTCTCTATGTTGCCCAGGCTGGCCTCAGACTCCTGGGCTCAAGCAATCATCCTGCTTTAGCCTCCTGAGTAGCTAGGATTACAGCTGTACACCATTGTGCCCGTGTATCCAACTTGTAATGCATATTGAAATCCTAGGAATGGAAATGGATAACTCAGTGGTGGAGTGTTTGCCTGACATACACAAAGCCCTGGGACAGGGGGAATCTTATGTTCTCAGTAAGAGAAATGCCAGTGTTTTTTTTTTTTTTTTTTTTTTTTTTTTTTTTAAACCACCAGGTATTAAGCTGGAGATAGTAAAAACTGCTCTGTCCTAACAAAAATTTTGATGGGGAAGAAAAAGTTGAGTCATTTGTGGCTGTAAATTATTAGAACTTAATTTTAATGGGGTTTTATTATACCCCCAATGTAATACATAGGTTATTTCTTAAGAAAAAGGTCAAAGGAATAAATAACAAAGAAATAGCCTTAATTTCAAGAGCTCCACAGTACAGAAGTATTACTTTGAGAGAATATGGAGATTAGGAAACAGTCTGCTTTTAGATGTGCCATGATGAATGCCCTCCTTCTATACTTGGAATCATGTAAGTTATAGTATGTGCTGCCCCATGAGGATCTGCATTAGGGGGTACCCCAGTGAGCAGGATATAAATCATATCCTGTCATCACAGTATGACATGCTGATACAGAAGCCACTGTTTTTTCAGAGTGGCAAATAATTATTGTGGGATGTTTCTGGGATATAGTTCACTTTGCTTCCCTAATCTTTATAACTCTTAAATAAAATCTGAGATTACTATAGATCTATTCTGCAGTCAAATTCAAAATCACCACTTAATAAAACTTACATAAACCATAAGAGTTTATGATTCAGGTGAGTTACTTAATGTAATGAGTTAATGTGTCAAAATTAGTTCCTGCATACCAGAAAATTATACTGTTAGTCCCTCATTTAGTAATTTTAACACTCTTCATCCTGAGATATCCTCTTATTTTTAACGTACATCAAGATGATCTTTACTATAAATTTAAGCAAAATCTTAGTTGTAAACAAAACTTAAAGAATAAAAGCAAAAAAAAGAAGAAGAAGAAGAAGAAAAGCAATTCTTGCCTTCCCTCTCTGGTATATTTCCAGAAATGAATATGATTTTTCATGAAAGACTAAAGTTTTCGTGTAAATATGTTTCTTCATCTTAACCCAGAAGGTACCTGGAATTACATATCCCTTATATCTTGAAGGGAAGTATGCATTAATTTAATCTGAAATATATGTTGCCAAAGTTACAAGTGGTTCTTTTTAACTTAAGACAATTCTTTTATGATTTTTGTTTTTAGTGGTTCTAGTACTGGCTATAATGAAACTGAGTTCTATATATATGCAGGCCTTCTGTAGTTGTATAATCTGTTTCTGTAGGACCTGTTCTGATTAGTTATAATTGTGATAACCTTTGTTTAGATTTAAATACCATTTAAAATAGAAGGCATATATTTGCGGCTAAGATACCAAAGAACTATGTAGAAGGGAATTATCTCCTTAGCAATATTTTTAATAAAATTGCCTTCTGAATTAAGCAGGCAGTCAATATTTTATTATTTTTTTCTTTCATAGCCATATGAAATTTAATATGAATTTTGTATTGCTTTCCTTTTTGTATAAGATGAAATATAAAGAAATAAAACATACTAACCAATTACAGAGAACTCTTTAAAGGTATAATGTTCATGCTTTTTTTTTTTTAAGGCAGAGAAGTGATCTGAACATATGCAAGTGCCTGCCCTAAGCAGTCCAGTATGTCTCTGAATTCATGCAGGCTTGCAATGTACAGACTATCATTCCCCTCTCTCAGTAGTGCCCTGCTTATGGGATTATTTTTCTCCCTTACTATTTCCCTCTTAATTTGTCTCATTAATCATATTAGACTAATAGATCCTCAGTTGCGGGGGGATGTCAGATTTCAATTTTTAGGAATTATATGTGATATGAATCATTACTATAGCACCACAAGTATTTTCACCGAAGTCAGAAGTCATATTGCCCTAATTGAGTTCTAGAATAGATAAATATTTATTGAATACATGAGAACAACATAAAGTCAGTAGTTCATTCACTGAGCATTGGGATACCTACACGCATAAAATAAAGATCCTATCCCTTGTGAGACTTTTTTTTTTTTTTTTCATTTTAGTGCGGGAGAGACAAATAAATAATAGACTTAATAAATGCATAAATTTCAAAATCAGAAAATGATATATGCTGTGGAAGAAAGTGTAGAGCAGGGTAAAGGGAAATTGTAGTGCTTGAGGACAATGGGAGTATGTCACCACTACTCAATATGATGTCAGGAAAGTCTCAGTAAAATGAGATTTGTGCGAAGAGTTGAAGGTGGTAGGGAGTGAACCATATCAATAAAATTGAAGAGTGTCACCTTGGGCCTAATCATGAGGGGCGTTGTAGACTGTTGCAAGGACTGATTTTCATTATGAGTTAGCATTATAGGGTTGAGTTTTTTTAAAGGATTTGGCATTGTGAAGATACAGTTCAGGCTGGTATGGTGGCACATGCCTATAATTCCAGTGACTTGGAAGCCTAAGCAACTTAGCAAGACCCTGTCTCTAAATAAAAAATAAAAAGGGCTGGGAATGTGGCTCAGTGATTAAGTATCCCTGACACTAATAAATAAATAAATGTGACTATCAAAACATTTAAAATTACCTATGCATGGTCTGGGAGTGTAGTTCAGTAATAGAACATTTGCCTAACATGTACATGCCAAAAAAATTACTTATGCAGTCCTTGTTTGTGATTTACAAATACTTTATGCATTCAGTTTCATTTGTCACAACCCAGATAAATAATTTTATTTCATCATCTACCTTGTTTTTCATTTGAGAAAACTGAGACATTAAATATCCTGCCCAAAATCATAAAACTAATTTGTAAAGTTGGAATTGAACAGAGTCTGTTTCTAGTCTGGGTGTGTGGGCACTCAGTTGAAATATTGTAGAAGATCTGCCTAGCTAATTTCTTTTTAACCCCTTTTAATGTCAGCAAAATTTATTTTTACCAAATAGACAAAATGTGAACTTTTTGTCTACTAAAAAATCATGCTAAGTGAGATAAGCCAAAGGATGAATGATATCGCTAATAAGTGGATGATGACACATAATGGGGGGGAGGGAAGGGTTAGTGTTAGGGTTAGAGTTAGGGTTAGGGAGGGGGGCAAGTATGGAGGAAGGAACTACTGTATAGAGGGAAAAGAGGGGTGGGAGGGGTGGGGGGAAGGGAAAAAATAACAGAATGAATCAAACAACATTATCCTATGTAAATTTATGATTACACAAATGTAATGCCTCTACGCCATGTACAAACAGAGAAACAACATGTATCCCATTTGTTTACAATAAAAAAAAAATACTGTAAACCAGAGCAGAAGGAAAATAAAACAGAAGTGATTTTTGTCATTCAAAGATGATTAAGAGCCAGGTACAGTGGCCCACACCTGTAATCCTAGCAACACAGGAGGTTGTCTCAATAGCCAAGACCCTGTTTCAAAATAAAAAATTAAGATGGCTGGGATTCTGGCTTGGCTGTAGAGCACCCCTAGGTTCAATCCCTAGTAACGCACGCACTAGCGCGCGCACACACACACACACACACACAAAAGATTTAGAATGAGACTTAAGTGACCATGTTGCTCTTTGAATAAAAGTGATTAACTTGATAACTAGTAATAGCTGTTATTTTCATCACTATCTGAAATGATGTCTAAATCTTAAAAATGATTTTAACTGTGACAGTGAATCAGTGACATTAATCTTTTTGTAGAGAACACAATTAAAAGCTTAGAAATTTGAAATCAGGAAGAGGCCAATTCATGTTATCAAGAAGTACTTTATAGATTTCTACCTAAACAAGTAACACTAGAAACTTGGACCTTCTCCTGTAACCACAAGTTGGTTCGATCTCTGAATTATTTACAGAAAAATTAGGATACTATGACAGAATTTGCATTTCAAAGAGAAAAGAATCCAGGGAACTCTCTTCTTCACTTATGGGCATTTCAAGATGCTGTTTGAAACTGTTGAAACCATTACCTTCTTTGTAAAGATCTTCTTTGGGAGTTTATTTTCCTCCTGTGACCAAAGTATTAAACAAACATTGCAGAAGTCATGATAGAATGTAGCATTTATTGAATACCCATTATGTGTAAGGTTTTGTTCGAGGTGCTAGAACGATAAAGACATGTTCTACACCTATAAGATCTTAATGTCTAATGCAAAATTAAACATATAAATGAGATCTAATAATCCTTCTTTTAAAGTTGAGTTTAACCAAAGACTCAAATCTAGACATGGTTCCTGATTCCAGTTTATTTATGTACATAATGTATTTTTAAATTAAAAATAAATTTTTATTACAAAGTCAATACATAATCCTTGCAGGAAAAATATTAAATACAGCTAAGTAAAAAGAAGATAATAGGGGTTGGGGATTTAGTTCAGTGGCCAGATTACTTGCCTAGCAAGCTCAAGGCTCTGAGTTTGGTCCTTGGCCCTGGGTTGAAAAAATAAGAACAAAAAAAAAAAAAAAAAACAAGGAGCAGATAATATAAGTGTCCATACTGCCACCATCCCATCATAGGGAATGTTGTCAGCATCCTGATACATAGACTTTTTCTATAAATATATATTTTTTTAATAAAAGGAAGTATACTAATGTGTTTTCAATGAAAATGCTTACCTATGTCATTTCTAATAACTGAATCACATTCTATTGTATTGTGCCACATTAGTTAGTCAGTCCTGTTTTTTGTTCCTTCAACAAATACTTACTATGCACCAAGTTCCAGGAACTATCTTGAGACCGAACATATAGTTGTGAACAAAACAAATATTGTTTGATACTAATTTTTTATAATTTTTTTATTTATATAATCAGTGCTATAATAAACAACACTTTATATACACATCTTTATACACGTGTCCAGTTGTTTACTTAAGATAAGCTATATGCAGTCTGCTTAATTCACTATGTATATTATCTCTTTTAATTATGATGATCCAAGAAGTAAGATTATTATGATCACAATTTTAAATGAAAAAACTGCAACATAGAGATATTAAGTAGTTTGAAGTAGATCGGATAGCCAGGAAGTATAAAACTAGACTTCAGGCTCAAATTTGTATGCTAGCAATGTTGTATGAAATCACTTCATCAGGGGATATAAGCATTTTTAAGATGCTGAATTACTAAATTAACAGCCAGAAATTTTTTCTTATACCTTTATAATGTAAATACCTAAAAGTGTATTTATACTTTCACATCATGCCTTTGCCAGCACTGAGGTTAGCTGCTGAGGATACTTAAATTGGTAAATCTCCAATTTATATGTGAAAAGATTGGCTAAAAACCAGTTTACTTCAACCCAGATGCAAAGAAGAATGAACTAGACTAATAGTGTGAAACTTAAAGAGTGAAACAAGAATCAAAGAGGTAGAGGCTGTCTGGTTCCAAAGCACTCTTACAATTCATCACTCCTCACTCCACCTCCAGTGCCATATAGTAAACATTTTTCTTTTGCTTGAGCTAATTTGAATGAGTTTCTGTTTCTTGCAGCCAGATGTTGACTTATGGGAAAATGTTATAGGAAAACATTCTCTCTCACAAGTTTGCAAGAAATGCCTTTTTGTGTAGTGTATAAAATCCAATACAATGTTTGCAAATTTCTTCCAGGATTTGTTGGGTAAAATAATAAAACTTTAAAATGGAAGAAAAAGCTCAAAAATGCTAACTCTGTTTAGTGGGTCACTTCATTCCTCTACCAAAACTGTATTGCTTATTTTAAGAACCTTTAACGTAATTCAGGGGCAGGGTTATATTATTATCATTATTATTATTCCAAGTGGAAATATACCACGGCAGTGATAAAATTTACTGTGGAGGTAGTCCAGATGCCAAATGACCTTTGTGGTCTGTGAGGAGAAAAATTTTACTAGTTCCATTTCCATTTGTGCTCACTTAAAATTTTCCCTTTGAAGCCCCCAGCATCAGTACCTCTATAATTAAAGATTTGCAAAGAGTCTTAACCCTCCATTGCTGCTACAGCTGAGTTATTTGGGGCTTTCTTTCTTCCTTTCTTTCTTTCTCTCCCTTTCTTTCTTTCTTTCTTCCTTTCTCTCTCTCTCTCTCTCTCTCTCTCTCTCTCTCTCTCTCTCTCTCTCTCTCTCTCTCTCTTTCTTTCCTTCTTTCCTTCTTTCTTTTTTTTTTTAAATAGAGGGCATGATTCTACTCCTGCAGTTGTGGTTGCTCTGACAAATCAAGTGGTCTTGAATGTTCCCAGTGGTGGGAAAGCACATCTATAGCTCTTTTCATTCTCAGATGATAACCTCCTTTTCGACCTCTGTGTGACTGATATTACAGGCATTTCTGTCTCAAGGAATCCATCTTTTACCTGTGGAATCTAAGGGTAATTTCTTCCTTTCTCTTCACATGATATTTTAAGGAATAATACATGCACAATGCTGGATGCATGTAGAATTCCATTGTTTTCTCTTTTGTCCTATTTCTTCTCAGTGTTTATTTTTTCATAAGTCAGGTGTCCAGTAAAAAGGTGGGACTTGAGAAGGAGGAGTAGCTATATTTTTTAATAGGCAATTACATCTTTTGTATCACAGGTAAAGTAACCTCAGTGGAACTGATTATAATCAAGGAAATATTATACCCTAATTGTTTCCCAGGATCCATTCTATAGAAAATCTGGGGAGATACTGATAGTTTTTCCATTTTTTAAAAAGGATTTTATAGTCAACCAAGTTTGGAAAATGCTGTTTCCCTTTTTTGGAAAATCACAGTTCACATTTGCATGTTAAAGATTCGGAGAAAATCTAGAGTAAATAATCTCACTCTGAGGTTGGAGTTGTGGCTCAGTGGGTTTGATCCTCAGCACCACATAAAAAAATAAATAAAGGTATTGTGTCCTGTATATTTATTTTTTAAAAAAGAATCTCACTGTGGCTGGGTACATTTGCTACACATCTGTAATCCCAACAACTTGAAAGACTGAGGCAAGAGGATAACAAGTTTGAGGCCAGCCTCAGCAATTTAGCAAGCCCCTAAACAACTTAGTAAGACCCTGTCTCAAAGTAAAAAATAAAAAGTGTTGGGGATGTGACTCAGTGTAAAGCACCTCTGGGTTCAATCACCAGTACCAAAAAAAAAAAAGAAAAAGAATCTTGTTCAGCCCCCAACTTTTGTGGGTTTTATTGTATTTTAGTATAACATTTGGTATTTATAAAACAAGATATATAACATGTAAGTTAGCATGATTATATAATGAACGTCCTTGAACTGTTCATTTAACTCAAGAGAGAACTAGAAAATTGTCAGTAACATAAATCTGTCCATGTGTTTCTCTCCAATTACATCCCTTATCTTCCCTTAACAAGTAAGCACTCTCTTAAATTTGGTGTTTAATTCCCTTGCTTTGGTGGAAGAAGGTGGTATTTTTGTCACTTATCTATGTATTTCTAAACAACATGTTTAACTTTGCTTGTTTTTGAGCTTTATAAAAATGGTATTATACTTTTTTCAGTAAACATTGCTTTCTAAGATTTATCAGTATTATTGCATGTAACCTTGTTCATTCATTTTTCAGTACTGTGTAAGATTTCATTATATAAATTTACCACAGTTTTCTCTCCATTCACCTGTCCATAGACACTTAAGGTTTTTTATTTTATTTTTTACTATCACTGTTGCTTCTCTCAGTAACAGAAGAAATATGAACCAAGAGAATTAACAGAATATTATTATACTGCTTGAGAGCAAGGAGGGAGAATATTTTTTGAGTAGCTATAAGCTACTATTCAAGGTAGATGCTAAAATACAAAAATAGGTAGGATGTGCCTATCCTTTATGATCCAGAGGGGGAATAAAACAAATCTGTTTTTCTCAAATTAGGATATTATTAGTCCTAGGGACACACAAAGGCACAAAATGAACATGACACATCTTTTAACATAATTTAGAGGCAGGATTATATTATTTTTTACAGTGACCATTTTCTTATAATTTGGAGGGATATGTGGGGAAGAATTAAATAATTTAACTGATAATTAAAAGTCAATTTATGAACAATGACATAAAATCATGCATTTTTAAAACACTAGTCAACGAAAGGTATAAACTGGTATACCAATCCAGTCTACACCTCTGAGACCAAGAAATTTGTTTTATTCTGCTCTTAGGCATTCTTAGGCCTGATAAAAAATTGAGACGTGTCAATGAATATAAATAAAATGTGTCCTACATAGAAATAACGAATTCCAACTGAGTAATCAGGAAGTGCTTCACAGAGGACAGCTCGACCTTAAAGGATAAATAGGATTTCCATAGGAAGACTGAGCAGTCAGGGCTGAGAAAACAGCAACTCAGTAAGACCTTCTCTCTAAATAAAATACAAAATAGGGCTGGGGATGTAACTCAATGATCAAGTACCCCTGAGTTCAATCCTCAGTACCAAAAAAAAAAAAAGGCAGAAGAAGAAGAAAATAGCACATTTGAGACATAATGAGAAGTTCTTTATGGGTAAAGTATATATCCACCGTGGAGCAGGATGATCTCTGTGTATGAGATTCCTGGCATTTCAGACAGATGCCGAAAGCCAGCCTTTTTTCTTTGCTCCTGTTACAGTTGCTATTGGGTATGTATCGTAGTAGGTGACATCTATACTGGGAGGTCTTAACTTATTTTAAAAATATGTATCTGATTCATGTAGTCATTCAGCAAACTCTTAATTCAATACCTACCTTATGCTAAGGATACACACATGAAGATGGTAATGCTGAAGACATATGTCAATTGGTAAGAGAAACCATTAGGTAAGACCGTCCACAACTTCCACAACCACTGCCTCCCACTACCTTGCATCCTGTCACATTGGATGAATGCTCTGGGCTAAAGCCAGCCATTCTAAAATGTGGGCACTAGATCCCATCCTGCCTCACCTACTCCAGAGTATCACTCCAAACTTGTCCCCTTTCTTTCCTAAATCATCCCCCCGCGCCGCAATGGATCATTCATAGAAACAGAAACATGCAGCCGTTTCCTTTAAAACCCTCTCTTTAGCCTCCTTTTTCTCTCAGGGTTTTCTTATGTGTCCTCTCCCTTTCTTCCTCCCACCCTCTTCCCCTTGTGCTGGAAATGGAACCCAAGGCTTGTGCATGGTAAGCACGTGTTCTATACGTGAGCTGTTCTCCCAGCCCCTCTGTCTCTTTTATAGCAAAATTCTCCAAAAGTTGTTTACATTCATTATCTCTAATTCCTCCCCTCATCCATCCTCTTCAACCCACATTCTCCTGCACCACTCCACTCATTCCCCAAATCCTTTTATCACGGTCCCCAGGAACTTCCATATGGCTGAACCCAGAGTGAATATATTCCTCATTTGTCTTGACCTTTCAGCAGTGTTTGACACATTTGGTCAGTTCTTTTACTTTGAAACCTTCCCTCCCCACCGCCCACCCCCAGGGTCTGGGGTTAGAACCCAGAGCCTCACACATGCTGGGAAAGCACTCTACCACCAAGCTACACACCCAAGTCTCTAAAATCATTTTTTCACTTAGCTTCCAGGAATTATACTGTTTTACCCTTCTTACCTCAGTGGCCATTCTTTCTCTGTCTCTTTTGCTGTTTTCCCCTATTTTGGGTATCTCTAGGACGCTGTCCTTAGACCATCTCTTATATCTACATCTGTTGCCTTGACAATCTCATCTGGTATCCTGGCTTTTAATTCTCTTTCTCCACTGCTGACTCCCAGATTTTTACTTTTAGTCCAAAGTTTCTTAACCTTAACACTCTTTTTTTTTTTTTTTTTTTTTTTAATTCATTGTACACAAATGGGGTGTAGCTTTCATTTCTCTGGTTGTACACAATGTAAAGTCACACCATTTGTGTAATCATACATGTACATAGGTAATGATGTTTGTCTCATTCTATTATCTTTTCTTCCCTCCCCCTTCCCCACCCTCATTTTCTTCAATACAATCCATCCTTCCTCCATTCTTGCCCACCCCAACACTCTAATATTTTGAACCAGATAATCTTTGTTGTAGGAAAATGCCCTTTGCATTGTAGAATTTTCAGCAATATCCTCGACCTCTACCCACTAGATGCCAATTATGACAATGAAACATGTGACCAGAAATTGCCATATATTCCCCTGAAAGTAAATACTACCACCTTCATTAAAACCCTGTTTCTAGTCTGAACCTCTTCCCCAAACTCCAGGCTTCTATACCCATATTCCCTCTATACCATCATTTCTACTTGAATGTCTAACAAGCATCCATATTTAATGAGATCAAACACAAATTTCTGGGGCCAGAGGTACAACCCACCTATTGGAGTGCTGGTCTAGCATGTATAAGGCTCTGGGTTCCATTCCTAGTACTGATTAAAAATACAAACACTTATAATCTTTCTTTCTAAACATAATCCTTCTCAGATTTCCCAACTCGGTGACATTTCATTTCTTTGAGTTACTTAGATGAAAAACCTTGCTGTTTTCTTGACGCCCCTGTTTCTCTCACATCTACGTCCTGATTTATAAGTAAATCCTGTGAGCCTTACTTTCAAAATAAGTCCAGAATCTTTTGCCCTCTTGGTTCCCTGCCTCTATCCATCACATCATCATTACAGGAGTACAATGATCTTGTGAAAATATGTAATTTAGGATATGTCACTCTGAAAAACCCTACAAACATCCTTCCTCATACCCAAAATATGAAAATTCTTACAAGAATCAGCAGGTCTCAAACGATCTCATCTTCATACTCCCCTCCATCTCCTTCCTTAATCTGTCTGATCTCATTCCTTATTACCCATCACCTTACTCCCTTCAACCACACCAGTCTCCTTTCTGTTCAGTGAACATTCTGAGCCTTGGTTCCTTTGCACATGCTCTTCCCCCAGATAAATGCTATAAGTCAGGTCTTGACTTATAAATGTCAGTTTCTCAGTGAGGTCATCCAGGAGTACTGAATTTAAAATCTCACACCACTGACAACATCTCCAATTCTTTAAAACTGCTTTATTTTTCTCCATAGCATGTCCTTCATCTAACATACTGTAGCAAGGCAGCGTAACATCATAGTTAGGAAAACAAACTCTGAAGCTAGAGTGCCTGGTATTGTAAGATAAAAGAGTTTGACTTCTCTGTGCCTCAATTTCTTTGTAAAGTGACATAGTTTCTTCCTTATTCTTGTTGTGTGTTATTATAATTTACCCATTAATTACTTTTATCTTCCTTATTCCCCCATTGGAATATAAATTCCATGAGTCCAAAGTTGGGTTTTTTATGTTCTTTATTGCTATATTCATAGCTTCTAGCACAGTGCCTAGCATACAGTATGCGCTCAATAAATATTTGTTGATCAAATCCATTTTTATCTTTGAAAAGAATAATGGGAAGAAGATTCAAGGAAGACATGAGATTTTTTGTGTGCTATTTAAAACTTACAATATTCATGTATCACCTCAAAAAACTCATAGGCGTACATGGAAAATAGACATGTAGACAAATAACAACATAGTATAAGATACAGAGAAGCAAGTAGGTAACTTTAAGAGGAAGGAAGTACAGGTAAGGACAGCTTCATAGAAGAGAGATCATGTGAAAGGTGTGTTTTAAAAGATGCATAGTTCTACTAGACAACATATGGGAAGCAGAAGGAATATTATGTGTAAAAAGCAAAAATATATGAAACAAAAAAAATTTATGAAACATAATAGTGTCTCTGAAAACCAGGAGGAGAAGGAAGGGGAGCTTTCAGTGTTTAAAGCTATTAAAAATTCCTTCCTATTCTTCTCCCTCACCAACTCCCATACTCAAACATCTCCAAGTGTTTAGCTTAATTAGAAGCTAATACCTTGGGGTTTTCTCATTTTTATGAAAGTCTTTTTCTACTTTCCTGTTGCCTATGAGATCCCCCCACCTTTTTTTTTTTTAACCAATACCATTCTTCATATTTTAGGTTCCCTAAGTTGTCTTTGTTACAAAAAACTCCTGTGTAATTTTTTAATTGAAATTTATTTTTCAATGATACCTAAAAACATAAAAATACATATTTATGAGGTATATGACCTTTCAATACATGTATACATTGTATGATGATTAAATCAGGATAAACATCTGTCTTCTCAAGTTTTTCTTATTTCTTTATGGTAGAAACATTTAAAATCCTTTATTCTAGCTTTTTAACATATACAGTACATTATTGTTATCTATAATCACTCTCTTATGCAATAGCACACTCAAACTCCTTAATCCTATCTAACTATAACTTAGTATACACTGATCAACCTTTCCCCTTTCTTCCCTCTCCCATCACTTATAATTTTTATCTATGGATTATAGTGAAAAAGGAGTATATATTTTAAGTATAGATACATACACATATGTTGTTTGTTATATTATATAGCCTAGTTCAGGGATATAATTAGCTGAATTACTTTAGTAATTACAATTTTTAATTCTGTAAGTGTTGGTCTCTAATCCTATACCAGAGACTTTAACAGTGAAGACACTTGTTTATTGATGTGTGACTTAAGACTGTTTGAGGATGACTTTTTAAAATCAGGGGTGGAGGATTCTGCTTTTTTTCCCACCCACCTTCCTCTATCCATAGTCAGGAAAGCACACTTGATGACAGTACAAACCAAGAAGAGTAGTAGTGTTAACTCACTGGGTTAGTGAGTCTTTGGTGCTCTGTTTATACCATGTCTCATGTTGAGCTGTGATTCTGTATGTGTCTCTGACTGAGAGCCCCTTAAGATAAGAATCATAACAGGTGTTCATTCATACTCCTAGTTCAATGTCTGTTCACAATGGATGCTCAGTAAATATTCATTAAATTGAATTAAACTGAATTGAATTGGATTAAAGCACCACAGGAGATGGGGATTTTTGAGTTTGCTTTTTAAGTGAGATTGGTTTAAAACAAATCTAGAAAGAAAAATCATCCTTTTTGTTTTGTTTTTGCTTTTAAACATAGACTAAATTTAGGGTTACAGCTACCAATATGTTCACTGCCCATAATTTTTTAAGCATTCTGTGCAATGACTCACCAAAGTCCCCAAATAGATTTTTCTAAGTCACAATGGCCGTAAGAAGCAAAATTAGATTTGGAAAATATAGTGTTTTCCTTTTGCAGTCAGGAATGTAGGGTCTTGTTGATATACAGAGGAGGATCTTTAAGTATAATTTTAGCAAAGTTATTTTTTCCTTTGTAGCAGTGTTGGAAATGAAGCAAAGATCACCTGATAAATTCCTGTAGAGCTTCCCAGCACATTTGTTTCATTGTTACTAGAAGTCACTAATCAAAGACTTGTTATGTTCTCTTTCAAAAAAAGCAGCACTACCTCATTCCCTAACACTTGTTTTCTGACCTCCAAGTGTTCTCAGTTCAACTGGCTAATAGACCAGGCCACACAGAGTTGCCTTGCCTATATTTCAGTAGAGGAGTAAATGAACTTAACTTACTCCTTTCCCTGTACCTAATTTTTTTTTTTTTTTTTTTTTTTTTTTTTTTTTTGCAAAGGAGTTTGGAATTTAAATCCTTCAAGCCCAGAATCTTCCAAGTCTAGAGCTATAAAATGATAATAATAAGTAAGGTTCCTGGTCATTCTTCCAACACTTTGTCTTCTGTAGATCTGTCTCCTAAGAAAGTCCTGAGCATACTTACAAATACCAGCCAAATAACCCCTGTGTTATAGAGAAGGTTCTCTTGCCAGTGGGTTGCTATTTTAATTAATTCGTTTATTCAGCCTACCTTTATTGGGTACCTTTGCTAAGCCCTGGAGAAACAAGCTGAGTAAAATTTATTCCCATCCTGAGGAGTTCATGGTCTATTTTGGCAACAAGAATATATACAGTACCAAGTTAATAATATATTGCTAAAATAGCACTGGGACTAAGTGATAATAGTGGTAGAAGTGGTAGTTCAGCATGGAGGGGTCTGGGAAGGCTTTGCAGAAAAAATGATTTTTGATTCTTAGCCTTAAAGATAAAAAAGATTTTAGCAAAGAGAGAAGGGGACAACCTGACATCTCAGATATAGAGCATAGTTAGAGCAAAAGCACGAAGGTGTGAAAGCTTGTGCTATGTTTAGGGAAGAGTGAGTGCTGTTGGGCATGGATGGTACAGGCCATCTTGTGGGACATTGACCTAGACAAGTGAGAGGCAGCCTTACATCATGCTGAAGGGCATGGTCTCTAGACCATGGGTCTGAATCCCAGCTAAGCCACTCACTCGCTGTTGTGACCTTAACAGGTTACTTACCTCTCTATAACTTTGTTTCTTCATTTTCTAAAATAAGGATAATAGGAGCAGCTATTTCATAGGGCTGCATGCATATATATGCACATATACGTGGATAAAACAATTCTTAGAACAAAATAAATACAACATATTATCAGGCTACAGTAAATGTAAATTCTAGTTATTATCAGGCTACAGTATGAAGGATTTTGAACTTGATATACATTTTTCTGTAAGTAAAAAGTTTTTAAAGAAGAGGTGAGTATGCAATAGGATATAATCTGTACTGTAGAAAAGTTACTCTGGTGCCTCTTTGTAGTAGATTGGATAAGGAAGAAACTTAAGGCACAATATAAGTTCTGAGGCAATTTCAAGACTATAGATAGAAAATGCTGATGTAATATGATCCCAAGTTAATATAGGAGCCTTGCCCCTTAAAATTCTGGGTTCCTATCTAGAAATTTCAAACTTAAAATCTCTTTTGTTTTTCTTTCTTTTTTTCTTTTTTTTTAGTACCAGGGACTAAACCCAGGGTTACTTTACCACTGAGCCACATCCCCACATATTCACTTTGAAACAGGGTCTCATCAAGTTGCCTTGAACTTAAAACTTCCTGCCTCTGATTCCTGAGTCACTGGGATCATGGGCATATACCACCTCACTCGGCAAAATGTTAATCTTAACAGACCTTACAAATTCAATCTAAAAAAGACAATGAGGACCCTGGGGAAGAACACAAAGGGGCTTTCCTTCTAGTCTGGATGTGTTAAGGCTCAAATGATAACTTGTATTTTATAACCAAATATCAGACCTGTACTTTTTTTTTCCTCAGTGGCAATATTTTTTTTCAGACCTGTACTTTTGCATACTATTCATATCTATGTAGTTCAATGTCATGAGCAAGAGATTCTTTTTTTTTTTTTTTTTTTTTTTTTAACAAAGGAGATTCTGTTTTTGTTGAGACTTTCTTTTTTCCTTTAAGTAACCTCAAGTCTTTTTGTTAGTTTCCTAGAGGAAGTTCTGGCTTCTGGACTGCACAGCCGAAGCAAGGACAGCTCTCAAGTTCCTTCCAGGTCAGCAAGCAGGAGATGAGATGATGGAGAGCAAAGAGAATAGCACAGCTTCCCCTCTGGCCTCCAGTACAGGCCTTCCCTACTGACCAGAGGGAAGGAGAGGGGTCTTGTGCTTGTTGTTAGAATTCATCTCCTGGTAGCCTGCGATTCCTGAACTGCTGGCACAAACACCAAGACTCCCAGTGATGCACTGGGAACAAGTCTGAACCTTCCCAACCCACTTTTCTTGTGGTTTCTTTATCAAGTAAATGTATTCTTTGTGTATTTGATAGTACAATCACTCCAGTTTGTGATGGGTTTTCTTGGGATCTTACTTGGGAAAAGTGTTGTCAGAGCCAAGAGGGGTTTAAAAACTAATCATGTAATATACATACCACCTTCCTCAATTTCCTCTCCCCTTGAACCTTTTTTCTTTCTATTAACCACATTCCTGCACAACTCAGTTCTGAGAACTCATCATGTTTCTCTGAAGAGCCATCCAAAAATTGTTTGTCCGTACCTTGGAATTTTCTGTGGCACTAAGAAACCATGTATGACCACAATAAAAAATTCATTTTGTGAAAAGATATGAGTGATTTGATTTTATTTCTTTGGGGTTCCTTTGTGGAAACTTATAAGGTGAGGCTTGAGATGACTTTACATCAAACATAATGCAGGCATTGCCTCTACCTAAAGTATACCAAAGCAATGATTAATCTTTTTAAAAAATTTTTAGTTGTCAATGGACCTTTATTTTTATATGCAGTGCTGAGGATCAAACCCAGTGCCTCACACATGCTAGGCAAGTGCTCTACCACTGAGCTACAAGCCCAGCCCCAATTTGCCTCTCTTGAAAGCAGTAGAAAGTGATGACATCAATGATGCCAGGAAATTAAGGCACTCTCAAATCATCATAGCAAAAACACCACAGTATAATCCCTCCTTTAGGCTTTTGTGGCTCAGTTTCCTTATCTATTTAATGGGAGTAATAACAGTATCTTCCTCATAGGATTTTTAAGGATTAAATGAGATAATACATATAAAGTGCTTAGAACATTGTTCGCACATAATTAACCATTTGCTAATTTGACTAATAATGATAAATAAAATTGATTCCTTTCTCTAAGTGGGGGAATACAGAATTACTGTGTAAAATAACTGGATTCCTGTCAATGCTTCCAATGCAGGGAAACAAACAGGGAAAAGCTGAAAGATATGTCCATCTCACTTTTCTCCACTCCTCTCAGCTCTCAGCTGTTGTTTCTTTACATTCACCCATGTAAAGCCATAAGGATTCTAGTCACATTACAGCTAAGATCAAAGTCTTTTTTAATAATTTTTTAATTCTTCATTTGTTGTAAGTTTTTGAGACACTTTGCACTTGGGGAGGCAGTATGTTAAATGCAGCGTTTTACAAGTTACATAGTCTTGGGGAAAAAAAATGGAAAGTTTCATCCTCCTTCAAACAATTACCTGTGCTTCCCTTCCTCTTGGCAAAATAAATTTTTGGAATAAAAAGAAAAAAACCCAAACTTCTTATATCATTCTCTTCATTATTTGCTTGCTTCCATTGTGCCTTTTCAACTAGCAATATCTAGAAATCTAAAAAATGAACACTACACACAGGGTTTTTTTTTTTATAACACTGTCAAAAAAATTGGCATTTCTTTCCTAACAATGACTCATTTTTATATATGATTTACAGAGCTGATTCCATTATTACTTAATTTTCCCTTTTAAAAACATCATTTTAATTAAACTTTTAATAACCCTCTCCCCCCATAGATTGAAACACCCTAGTGAAAACCTGTGTCCCATTTACAAAAGCCAAAGATATTTGTTTTTAAACAACTATTTGGATAACAGTTTTGCTCAGTAAATTTGCAGGCAGCAATTCACAAGTTTTTACCTCTGGTAGTCTTCTTTTTCCCATAAGTACAGTTACTTATAAAATATTCAACTGAAAAATTACTGGCAGTGATATCTTAAGTATGGACATAATTAGGGAGGTAACCCCATCATAAGTCCTCCCAGTATCTCATCTTCACCAAAGAGAAAAATTGGCTTGAGAGCTTGAGAGTTATTTTTGTCATTTGTGTATATGGTAGCATCAAGCTCACTAAGGAGACAGTGCTATAAAAATGTGTAAAGAAACCCAAGAGTGCTTATTCCAACTTCTCACTTAAGCTTTTGGAAAACAGTCCCCCATAGATCTAAAATCAGATGCTATGAGTTCACTTGGTAAGAAAGAAATTAGCTTTAAGAACAGATTTGCAGGGACAGTGGTGGAGCACTTGCCTAGCATATGTAAGGCACTGGGTTCGATCCTCAGCACCACATAAAAATAAGTAAAATAAAGTTAGATATAAAAAAAAAAAAAACAGGTTGGAGTAAGAGTATGGCATGTGGAAAGAGGGGTGACTGGCATGACAAAGAGAAAATGTGAGGGAAGGTAGGGGCAGGATGATAGGATGAAACAGTACAATGGTTCAGGTTAGTGAGAGGGAGAAAGAGAGCCAGCCAGAGATTTATGTAACATCTTAAGGAGCAGACAGGCAGAGAAGGTTTTGCAGCCCACATGCATCTGCTCTAGAATCTGAAAATTACTTTGGAGGGTTACTTTTTATGGGTCCCTCTGCCTGATGTTTCACAAAGCTGTAGCTCCGATCTGATGCAGTACACAAGGAGCCCCATACCTTGCCTTTAGAAGAGACTCAGGTATTGACTAAAAGAACTGTAAAGGGCGGAAGATGGGTCAAGTCATTAAATCTTTCTTTCCCATAAGCCAGAATCTACTTGAACTTTATTTTTTTCCCCAATTCTGGAGATCAAACCCAGGGCCTTGTGCATGCTAGGCAAGTATTCTATCACTGAGCTACACCCTCAACCCCTACTTAAAATATTAATCCAAACCACTCCAATCTGCCTGGCCAGTAAGCCCTCAAAAAATCATACAGGTTGATTTCTTCACCACTGTCCTCATATTGGTACATTTTGCTCTTATATGAAGATATCCAGGATTTTCTCATTCTTTTTTCACCACTTTTTAAGCAGGGTAGGAAATAGATAGTAGGAAGTGGAGAGGATGGTTTGAGAAATTGTGTGTGTGTGTGTGTGTGTGTGTAAAATCTGAATAGTTGACTGGAGTCAGAAAGCCTGGGTTCAAATCCATTTAGCCAGTAACTTGTGTAAATTTGGACAAGTCAGTAGATTCCCCATACCATATCTTAATTTCCCAAGTGGGCATATTAATACTTTTTCTATATGCCTCACAAGGTGGCACTAAAGATTTAAAGAAATGATGAGTATTTTGAAAGGATAAAGTTCTGTATTCGGCTAAAATAAATCAGTTCACTTGTATGTAAATGGAAAGAGATTGAGAAGAATATTACTGGGTTAAGAGGAAAGGGGGGTCTGTGAACAGAGAGGGCATCCCCCTTTAATTTGACAAGATACCTGAAAAATACAAAACATCCTCAGCCCCTCAATCTATAAATTTAGTCAACCTTTTATCTTGAGACATCTCCAGAAAAAGAATTTTGCTTTTTTCCTGCCCTTCCATGCCAGAGACTCTTAATTCATTTTGTGGTTATTGTGTGCCTACCATATGTTAGGCAACGGGTTTATTAGCTTATTATTGTCTCATGATTAGCCCTAGAGAAGAAAATTTCTATCTTCGAAGGACTTTCACTGGTCATCTCATATATTCCTTTTTCCTTGTTGATGGAAATGGCTGTTCATCCCTCACCGTTTAATATGTAGAGAAACAGAGGCTTAAAGAAATTCAGTGACTTGCTGAAAGACCATAGAGTCGTGATGAAACCAGTAGTCAAACGTGAGTTTCCCTACTGCCCTTTTCCCGTTGTACATGTGTACTGAAAGACATGAAGTTATTAAGATGTGTCCTGTAGGCTCTGAGGCAGATCTGGGTAGGAGGGTTCAGCTGAGGTTCCCCTAGTCAGAGCATCCTCTGGGCACTGATCCCTTCCCTTCACTGGACTCGTGTGTAGACAGGATCTGATGTTTACAAAGCAGGACAACAGGGATACCCAGGAAGTTTAAGCCTCACCTGGAGCTTATATTTAAAGCCCTCTGGTATAATGGATCATGGCCTTGGAAACAGAGTTCTCTTGCCAGCACTTATGCAGGCTGCGTCTGCAAATCCTCAGTCTTTCTGAGTCTCACTTGTCTCCCTGTGAAATGGAGATCATAAGATCCACCTTCTATTTGGAGTTATTCAGCGGCTCAAATAAGGCCTGAGGCTTTGTAAACTGGAAGAGAGGTGTATTAATAGGAACTTCTCTCCCACTCCATCCCAACACAATACCCTTGGAAGCATAAAACTTTTCCCCAACATCTGACCTGCCCAGGTCACTCTCTACTACCCAGAAAGAGAGAATTTCCGATGCTAGTTCTTGGTGACGCGCCCTGCAGGCTCACGCTCTTGTTTTTGTTTTGGGTTTGAGAGGGAGATGATCTCGATCTTGGTTATCTCCAGTCTTCCCAAATCCGTGTGTCTCTGTTATCCACTCGGCCCGCTCGGAAGGGTGTCTCCGCAGGTCGGGCGGTCTGTCCTTCTGGCTCCACCTCTCGCTGGACTGTCGGAGTCTGGGTCTCGGCGGGGTTCAGGTCTGTCTTCCTCACCCTCCGTGAGTCAGAAACAAAGGCAGGGGGGGCGGGGGGAGCGCACTCGCTGCGGCTCCGCGATTCGCCCTTTATTCTGAACTCGCAACGTCAGCGGGCCCGCGGATGGAGCTGCGGGGCGCGGGCTGGGCCGCCCACTGCGCGCCGGGCCAGGGGAGCTGCCGCGCTGGGCCAGGCGGGTGGGCGGCGGGGGCGCGCTTGGGGGCCCCGGCCGCGTGGGCTCCGGGATGGAGGGCGCCGAGGGGCGGGGAGCGGGCGTGCGTGTATGTGCGAGTGCGAGTGCGAGGGAGGCCGGCCTTTAGTGTAACCGGAGCTACAAAGAGGGGGAGAGTCCGGGAGAGGGAGGGAGGGAGCGAGGGCGGAGCAGCGGCGGCGCCGGGACATCTCCGCCACCCTCCCGCTGGGAAGGAGCCCCTCCAAGCGGCCTCGACCCCCTCGCGGGGCCGCCACTGGGCCCCACACCCCGCGCCCGCGCCCACCCGGAATGATGAAGAAGAACAATTCCACCAAGAGGGTGAGTGCGTCCGCCGACACCGTGACCGCACCTGACTTTGTGCTGCCAGGACCCTGGCCCCGTCGGGGCTGCGAGCTGCCGGGCTGGTTCCTGGGCGGCCTGCGCGAGCCCCCAGCCCCAACCCTGGCCGCGCCCGCGCTCCTCCCGGCCCGGCTGCTGGGTCCCCTCCGCCACGGCCCGGTGCGCCCGGCCCCGCGCCGAGCCGCCAGGGGGGCTTTTGTTTGTTTACTTGCGTTGGGGGGCCTTAACTTGGCTTAGTTTCTGCCCGACCCGCACCCTCCTCCCCTCCTGGGCGACAGGCAGCGGTTTGCATCTTGCTCTGCGGTGACGAGAAGACAATGAGAAATAAAATAAGATGCCGTTAGTCCCCACGCTGCAAGGAGAGGCAGGGGGAGGGGGGAGGGGGCCTGGGTAGAGATCCGAGAGCCATCACTCGGCTTGACTTGGCCGGGCCCTGGCCCCTTCCTCTCTCAGTTTCGGTTGTTTATTTGGGAGGGGGGAGGGGAGCGATGGAGAGTTGCTCGGAGCGAAAACCTTTGCAGAAGTGGGGAGCGGACCTTGGGCTTCCCGGCTCCAGTCTTCGGAGGCGCCTTAGGAGACTGAACGAGCCATAATCACCTAATGGTCTGGTTCTTATCTTGTCCCCCGGACAGGGACTTCAGGATGGAAATCATCAGTCTGCACCGCCAGAGAAGGTCGGCTGGGTTCGGAAATTCTGCGGGAAAGGGATTTTCAGGGAGATTTGGAAAAACCGCTATGTGGTACTAAAAGGGGACCAGCTCTACATCTCTGAGAAGGAGGTAGGTGCCCTTTACCTCTAACTTAACCCTGTTTTCTAGTATTCCCCACTTTGTGCCCACAGGGTCTCCAAGAAAAATCAGTGGTCACATTAGTCTGTACCCAATCTTATTCTGCAGAGAAAGGTCACCCTTTAGTGAGAAGATCTGAGTAAGAATCAGAAGTTCAGTTTGCTCCTTATAAATGTTTTTTCTTTGCAATTACCTCTCTGACAGCAGCGACAGTCGCCTCGTAACAGGTCCCATAGTTCTAAGTGTCCCTTGCTGTGCTTCCTACCCTATGCTGCCTCCCAAAATATGGGATATTTTCCCCCTTTGCTCTTGTTGCTGAAACACGATGTTCAGCTTTTCCCTGTTCTGTCCCACTACCCTAACCCAGCTAGGCTTCTTTTTCCTATCTGCAGTAGGGTTAACAGTAGCACAGCCACCCTGAATCATAGAAAATACACAACCCAGGGTTGGTGTCTTGTGACCTCAGGTAGTGTATCTGTGAATGCCAGATAGTTATGTTTGTAGAAGTCAGTGTCCCTAACCAATATGCTTTCTGTGCCCCACTGCTCCAGTTAAAAAAAGAGGGGGCAATTAGCTCATGTTCTGCCCCCTTCCTGCCTACCCCTATTTATATCAGAGGGAAGAAAAATGGAATTATGAGTTCCTTTATGTCTCTGCATGGTTTTGGCTGTGTAGTTAAACATGAAAACCATAGACCACATTTGGTCAGAACCTGCATCCAAATCATTAAATCCCAGCTCTTCTCCCTTTTGTCCCTAATGCTTGGGATGGATAACATGGTGTAATATTGAGTAACTAAAATTGCTATTCTGTGACTATGTCGATGTAGACTGTCCTGTACTCCCCTTAGGATGCCTTACCCCAGGCTAGCTGGGAAGCCCTCCTTGAGTCTAACCTCTTCTGCTTTTGGCAGTAGGCACTCTTATTCAGTAGATTATATTTAGGTAAATAAATCCTTTTATGGTATTGAAACAGACGCATGTGCAGCCCAAGAGAATGTACTCATCTGGAAACAGTATCTACTGAGGCAACTAGGGAAGAACAAAGCCATGCCAGGGCTGAAAAGATCCCTCTTTGGGATGTCTGAACCTAGCTACTCACTCTAAGTTGGGAACTTGCTGGTGGAGAGTCTTAGGAGTGAGGTAAAGGGAAGACTTTGACAGGAGGATTTATTTTTAAGGGTCACCTCTGCCAATCACAAATCCTACAGAAAGTTTTTTACACAGTTTTCTGACTTTCCAGTTTGAAAAGAAAGAGGGAGAAAGAGTCAAAGTGTGTCTCCTGTCTTTCCCCAACTTGATAATGGCAGGAAACTCCAGTGAGCAATCGAGAGAACTTCCTACACGTCAAAGGAGAAACTAGAGAACAGTGAAAGGGTAGAAGAACAAGACATTTTTTTTTTTTTCATGTTTATTTATCCAAACAGTAGAGCCTGTGGGTGAAAGAACTTTATTGAGCCTTGTGTGTGGAGGAAGGGATACAAAGCCAGAGAAAGGATGCAATGACCTCTGCATGGTGTCCTATGAGTCAGGAGCATCTGATTAGTCCTGAGGCCAACTGCCCCCCATTGGGAAGGGCACAGCAAAAGAGGGAACAGCATATTGATGTTACTTTTCTTCAAAGCCAGTTTGCATGCTACCATGGGCCTTTGTTAAATGTGAAACTGACCAAAGACTCCCAAGTTTTATTCTGTCCACTTCTCAAAAGCTCCAGAACCAACAGATTGAAGATTTAAACAAAAATAAAAAAGCATAGCATATTTGTAATTTGTTTTATAAATTCCTAACCTTTATCTATAAATTTATTAGAAAAATTCCTAACCCTTTTCCCCAGCATTTACATCAGTTTTATAATTTCCACTTAGAAAGGCAAGGTCTCCAACAATTACTTCCATCATAGAATTCTGTCTGTGTTGTTGTGAATCATTTTCTTCATTCTCAAAGGGTGCCCTTTCTCAGGGCTGGGGCATCTTCTGAGCTAGACCTTAGGGAAACCTCATGGTAGAGGAAGTCAGGTTCTAGACAACTTTTAGCAAGCATGTGAAAAATTCCTTCCTATGGGCAATGGATGAAAAATCAGAGGAAAGGAAATGTTAATTTGGAAGATGAGTAATTATAAATGAGACTTTGAGAATTAGCTAGGGGGAGGGAACAGAAAACAGTGGAGAACAAGGCTCCCAGGAGTGTCCTTCTTTTCTGGGCATTAGAATATGCTTGTCCTACTGCTTGTCTCACCTCCTCTCCTACCCCTCCCCTACCAGTGGCTAACCTCTGTCAACATCTCCTGCTCCCAGAGCTCCTTATCAGCCAATGACCAAGCCAGAACTCCCTGCCCTTCCCTCTCCCTAAGGAAAACAGAACAAGTTACTCTCTTCCCCTGGCTACATATACACACCCAGCACTTTCCTCTCCAAGGTTTCTGGCCTCTACTGATAGTCTGACTCTGGGGAGAGGGGGAAGGGGAGGGATAATGCGTCATCCTGCATCCTGGCCCTGTGTTTCTGGGAATTGTTCTTAGATGCCCCTGCCAACACCTTGTCTCACCTCCACCCATAATCCTTCAAGGCTTCTGGTCACTTCTCAGCCCAAAGCCAGGGATGGCTGGGAAGGAGAGAGCCCTAGAGGAGCCAAGCCTTGCCCAAACAAAGAGAGATAGACTAAGGAGCCCTCACTCACCTGAAGGGAGCTATGTGACTATCATCAACCCCCTGGGTCCAGCAGCAATTTAGAAAGATGGGTAGATACTAGATGGGATGGGGAACAGAAGAGAGACGCTCTACCCAGCTTCAAAGTTGATAATAACCAGGAGTATAGATGAGGTCACTGCCACGTACTCCCACAATTCTTACGTCGGAGTTTGGGAAGTGGGGGCTCTTTTGTGAAACAGTTCCAGTCAGGAAGGGTAAATGTCTTCCAAGGAAGACCTGAGGCTGCCTTTTTTTTTTTTTTTTTTTTTTTTTAAACAAGTTTACTTAATTTTAACAAAACAAGTGCTGGTGGTTTTTACTTTTCATCCCAGGAAATATGACCAACTAATTCCTGAGGTGTTTCTAACTGAGCAGAAGAGGGTAGACAGACTGCTCAGGCTGAATAAGTCTCTTTAGAGTAGCATATATTAGAGGTGGAAACAGGATGGGGGCAAGAAAGCTACCATCGAGAGACCATAGGCAGCCCTTCATTCCCTCCAGATATCCTGATCCTGGGTCCGTCTTGATCTCCTTCCTCTGAACCTTTGAGGGCTACGCAGGTCTTCCTTACTTGGAAATGATAATACTGACCTATTAACCATGTCCCTTTAAGGACTTGAGCCTTTTCTGAACTTGGGCACTGTGTCCTTGTGTCCTTCAAGAGTAGAGTGGGTTCATGGGTAAAGAGAGGCTCTGGAAATGGTAGCCTGACTAAGGAGAGTAGGGTTAGTGGTTTAAAGAGAAATCTGCCTGAGGACTTAGAACTTGGAGACTGTACCAGTCTGGAACCTGTGATGTAGGGTCTCTATATGGCATGGATAGGATGGACCTTCCTGTCCCATTGTCCTTTCCTCCCCTCAGGCATTGTTGGGTTCCCAAGACTTATCTAAACTAACTTTGGGGGAGAGGCTAAGTAATTTTATCCTTCTCACCACATCCACAAATCTCCCCTAGGTAAAAGATGAGAAAAATATTCAAGAGGTGTTTGACCTGAGTGACTATGAGAAGTGTGAAGAGCTCCGGAAATCCAAGAGCAGGAGCAAGAAAAATCATAGCAAGTTTACTCTCGCCCACTCCAAACAGCCCGGCAACACAGTAGGTATCTCCTGCCACCCTGGACACTAGGGTACTGATGGGGTTGGAAGGGGCAGAAGAGAATACCTTCCCCCTTCAGATTCTCCTTTCTGAGCAGTCTTGGCTCAGAGGCCCTGAGTTACTCTCCTGCTGGCTTTTATTTTTTAACCAGAGAATATTGTGGCCATTTTCTTCCCTCCAGGCCTTTAAACTGTTCAGCCACAAAAATCCTTTGTCTATATCCCTAGCAGCCTCCCCTTTGCTCTCTCCCCCACTCTAACACACACATACCTGCATACACACTTATATGTCTTGGGAGAAAAATCACTGGTCTCTGTGCCCTGCTAGGTGATTGAGGTTCTGAATCTGATTCCTCTCATCTAAGGAAACCCAGGGAAGCCATTTCTGTCACCGTCTACTTCCTCAGACATATAAAGATCTCAAATATCTGTCTTTCAAATCTCCTTTATTTATTTCCAGTGCCACGTACCCTTCTTAGCTCCTCTTTGGTCATTTCTAAAACAACATTCGAGCTATGCCATTTTGCAGGAGTAGAAGCTGGGTTTCTTTGAGTTATGGATGACTCTGGAAACAGAATCTCTCTCCTTCCAGGAGCTGGGTCTAAGAGAATGAGATTATGATTTCTTATTTCTTCGCTGTCAAGGTGAGGCGCCAACTCTAACACCCAGGCTGAAATAAGACTCTTCCCCTCACAGGCACCCAACCTGATCTTCCTGGCAGTGAGTCCAGAAGAAAAGGAGTCGTGGATCAATGCCCTCAACTCTGCTATCACCCGAGCCAAGAACCGCATCTTGGATGAGGTCAGGGGGCTCATTGTGGGGAGAAGGATGCTCAGAGAGAGGATTATTATTTGGGGGCCTCATTTATTTGCTCCCCCACTAGCCTTCTTCTTTCTCTCCCTTTTGAAATCCCTGTTGTCCTTCTACATTCTGAGTCTTTTCTGCCAACTCCTTCCCCCACATCATGATGCATGAGCCAGCCTTGGGGAACCCTTTCATATCCAGTAAATCCCCTTGCCTGTGACTTGCTCCAAAGTGGTTTATAGGGTGAGCTTATTTCCCAATCCAAGCATATTCAGGCCTTGGGGGATGTTGGGTTGGGACAGATAGTCCTGAAGAGGACCGATTACTCATGGTACTTTGCTTCAGGTCACTGTTGAAGAGGATAGCTATCTCGCCCACCCCACTCGAGACAGAGCAAAAATCCAACACTCCCGCCGCCCCCCCAACTCGGGGACACCTCATGGCTGTGGTATGTAAGCCTAAGAAAGTAAACATTGTCAAAAGACTGATTCTGTGTCAGTCTCAGATCGAACTATTTATTTATCAGAAATATATATTCAACATCTACCATGAGCTAAGACATCTCTGCTCTCAGTAATTTTATCGTCTTTTGGAGGAAATGAGATAGACTACCCAGGAAAGTAAAAAGTAGAGGAGTTGAATACCATGCAAGATGGCATAAACTGTATGGTGGGTATCTTGATGGGTAACAAGGTTAAAAACTACATGCATTCGGGGTAGGAAGGATCACAGCAAACCCCTGTGACATAACAAAGCAATGGTTTCTTTCATTCATCTGAGCTCTAAGTCTCTAGAGAGAGAAGCAGTCAGGTACAGTAGAAGGAACAAAGACTCTGGAGTCAGGCAGAACGTAACTTTTGCTGTTAATTGTGTGATTCCTTGGAACAGCATGTCTGTAAAATGGGACAGGACAGTCATACCTACCTTGAAGGGCTGCTAAAAGGGTGATTAAAACAACACATTTGTAAACTACATATGAAGTATTGAATATTACCACTTTTTAAAAGTTACAGTATTCTGGAAATAAGAACCAAGGTTTGGCTAGGCATGTGGTGTACACCTATAATCCCAGTGACTTGGGAGGCTAAGGCAGGAGGATTGCAAAGTCAAGACCAGCCTTAGCAATTTAACTAGACCCTGTTTCAAAAAAAAAATGTATACAGGTTGGCTGGGAGGGTAGCCTGGTGGCTGAGGTATGTGGCTCAGAGGATGCAGATAGAAAAGGATATTTACTGTGCCAAGCCCAGTGCTGTGCTTGGAGTCCACAGTACAGAGGAAGTAGACACTCCTCAGGAAGCCTGTAGCAAAGGGGAAAATATGGGAAACAAGCAGAAGAAATTAGGTCACGGAAAAATAAAAAGCTCAAATCACCATCAAAGGAATTAAGAAATTGCAAATAAAATAGAAGGGCTTAGTCTAGAGTGAAGAGGTCTCATTCAGAGAAGGCACAGTGAGAAGGAAAATGACAGCAGCTTCCATCTTTCAGTCTGTTATTGCTGAAATCTCTACTGATGACAGTTTACCCCCGTGATTCCCACCCCTTCTCCCCAGGCTTCGACCTCTACCTCAGACGGGATGCTGACCTTGGACCTGATCCAAGAGGAAGACCCTTCCCCTGAGGAGCCAACCTCTTGTGCCGAGAGCTTTCGGGTGGACCTGGACAAGTCTGTGGCCCAGCTCGCAGGCAGTCGGCGGAGAGCAGACTCTGACCGGATCCAGTCCTCCTCAGACCGGGCAAGCAGCTTCCCTCGACCTTGGGAAAAGCCAGACAAGGGGGCCACCTACACCCCCCAGGCACCCAAGAAGTTGACCCCCACAGAGAAAGGTCGATGTGCCTCCTTGGAGGAAATCCTGTCTCAGCGGGACGCTGCCCCAGCCCGTACCCTCCAACTTCGGGCTGAGGAATCCCCAGCCCCCAGCCCACCCCACCCGGGGCAGCTGTCCCGGATCCAGGACCTGGTGGCAAGGAAACTCGAGAAGACACAGGAGCTGCTGGCAGAAGTTCAGGGACTAGGAGATGGCAAACGAAAGGCCAAGGACCCCCCACGGTCTCCACCCGATTCTGAGTCTGAGCAGCTGCTGCTGGAGACAGAGCGGCTGCTAGGAGAGGCATCATCGAACTGGAGCCAGGCAAAGAGAGTGCTGCAGGAAGTCAGGGAGCTGAGGGACCTGTACAGACAGATGGACCTACAGACCCCCGACTCCCACCTCAAACAGACCACCCAGCACAGTCAATACCGGAAAAGCCTGATGTGAAGGACAGGAGCAAGGTCTGGAACTTGTGGGGGGCTTACAGATTCTTATCTCCAAGTGTTACAGGATAAAGTTTTTTATTTACCTCAAAAAAAAAAAAAAAAAACCACACACAATCAAACTCATTGCTCTTGCTGATGCCTGACCCCCTAAGCCTTTCTTTCCCTACTTAACTCCCCCTCATACTTGAGAAGGAGCCGATTCCTATAACAGTAATTATAACAGTAATAAGGAGCTTTCACCAGCACAGGGAAAGACATAGTCTGCTCATTTTACACATACCTCCCACCTGCCAGGCAGTGGGAAATTGTCAAGTACTTGCACAGGTTTCTAAGTTTAGAGGGAGCTGGGGAAGAGGAGAGTTTCTCATATGTCCCATTCCGGGTTTTCAATCTGAGGGTGAAATTTCAACTGCCCAACTTTAGTTCCAGGAATGTGGAGGATAGTGCCACCTGTCCATGCCATAGGAGAAGTGAAATTTACCCCAGCCCTGAGGAGGATATGTGGAATTAAAATCTCCCTGCCCAACACTGGCTTCTCCCCCAAAATGGTCTGTGGTTGGAATTGAACTGTGTTGGGCTGGGGCTGGGGCTCAGTGGTGGAGCATTTGCCACCATGCATGAGAAGCAGAGTTCAACCCCCAGTATCTTAAAAAAGAGAGATTGAGCTGCTAGGATCTCATATGTGAGGTGCTTTATCCATCTTTCATGCCCTTCCAAGCATGGATTCAAAGATACACCTTTGGATGATGGGCCTGGCTTGGTCATTTGACTAGGGAGTGACTAACATAGGGGAAATGGGGACAGCTGACCCCATGGAAGAACTGAACTAAGAATGAAACTGATTTGCAATTGTAGGCTGGGCAGAAAGAAGGGGAAAACCAAACCTGGGTCTAGGTTCCTCTTTCTGCCAAGTGAGGGTTTCCTGTAGTCACTCCCTGTCCTTCCTCAGGCTACTCCCACCACTAAGCAGACCAGCTTTAGGAAACATATCTGCTTCCACCACCATTGTGCCTGACTGCCTTGAGTGGCCATTCTTCCTTGCATGCTTATCTATGATTGGTCCCCTACAACTCATTTCATTTGCTGTTTTTCTCTGAAGTTTTTTTGTTTTTACAGTACTAGGGATTAAACCAGGAGTGCCAGTGCCGTACTACTGAGCTACATCCCCAGCCCTTATTTTTTATTTTGAGTCAGGGTCTTTCTAAATTGCCCAGGTTGGACTTGAACTTGCAATCTTCCTGCCTTAGCCTCCTGAGTCACTGGGGTTACAGATATGTACTACCACACCCAGCTCTCTAAAATTTCTCAGATCAGGTTTAGTAACAGTGCTAAGGTCTAGAAAAAATGTTGTGAAGGCAAAATATGAATGATTTTTGGAAAGAAGCAGAGAACCTCATGGACCAAGTAAATGAGGGATTAAAAAAATACATCCCTTGTGAACTTCTTGATCCTCTTCCCTAGGTCTGTTCTCACCCAAGAGCCAAGTCCTAAAGTTTCACTGGGGGAAAAGGGGGAGGAAATAGGGTAAACTGCATACAGATACTAGCCATGAGCCTGCTGGATGTTAGGAAGATTGGGTAGGAAGGAGAGAGGCAAATTCTTTGGGGAAAAAGAGACCCTTCGATTCCCATTCTTCTATTCTTGACATTGCCCCTACAACCACATTAGATGAGGGAATCTCTCCAAGTTAAACTGTCTCTAGGAAAAAGAGATTCTTGCTCTCTTTTTAGTTCCCTACCACTCACTGTCATGAATGTTTTCTATAGATGTAGCCTGTAGTTAATCTAGTCTCTTCTGGAGGAAAAAGTATTCTATTGGAGTCAGGGAAAGTGCACTTACTGTCGTTCCCAGCATCTCCTAGGAGGTGAGATTAGGGAACCTAGTTCTCAGGTTTCCTGTCCTCCAGATAGACTTTACTCTCCAAAACTCCAAACCTGGTCATCAGAGTCACCCATTGCCACAAATATTGAAAGTCTGAGTTAAATTTTTATTTTCTCCTTATGAGTCTCCATTTTTGTATTGTTTATCAGCATTTTTCTTTTTCCCTCTTCCTTATCACTCCCACATAATGAGGAAAAAGACAAAAGCAAGAATGACATAATGTGTCCCAACATGCCAATCATCTGTGGTTCCCAGGGGAACCAGAAAATGAAGGGAGACACTGGAGAGAGGAATGGCAGGTGAGGGGAAGCAAAAAAAGAAATGTCAGGGACCTTGGGAGACAAGAAGAACTGGGCATTGGGTCCTAGGATTTTCAGTCCCCAAATTTAGTGGCTTTCAGTTCTCCAGCAACCGCTAGGATATCCAAGATCACAAGATTGGGGGCATGAGCCTGGCTTTGAAACCAGACTGATCTGGATTCAAGTTCTCTGTCCCTTTTTGGGCAAGACACAAGTTTTCTGAGTGCCAATTTTCTCATCCGTAAACTGTAGAATTGTTAAATGGGTAAGGTGGATATATGAAAAATGCAGGTCAGTCAATAAATGGCTACTATGCCTGCTATTACCAGCGTGGCTCAGTGGGCACTAAACAGTAAGTTCACGTGGAGTTTACGGGGCCGAGCCCAGTTTGAGAGTTAATACACAAAGTTAATCATTTTCACTTAGTTTCAGTCCACACACTTGATCAGGCCACAAGCTGTGCTCATACCTCTTCAAAAGAAAGAGTGTGCCAGCTATAAAGAGGGAGAAAACACTATTCCTGGTCTTCAAGAATTTCAAAACTTAACACAAAGTCAGGCTTCCCAATAGAAAAACAAAGCATACCTTAGTGGTGGGCTACTAGCAAGAGTTCTGGTCTGGGGATTTGGCTCAGTTAGTACATTTGCTTACCACGTGGAAGGCCCTAGCAAAGTAAAGAAAATTTTGTAAACATAAACTATGTTTTGAGCTTAGGCACCATGACAGGATCTTCAAGCATTATTCTAATTTCCCCTCCACCCAGTGCCTCTCTTCCCTCCCTTCATTCCAAACCATTTTTCTGCAACATTTCCCTTACTTCCTCCTAATAACTGTGTTATTCAGTAAATGGGTGGACTGAGTGAAGAAGAGCTCCATGGCTACATGGGGCAACTTTCTTATTACACAGCTGCCAACAGGCATTTTTCAGGATGTTTGTATTTTTCCTGCCTTCGTCCCTCCCAGCAACTTTGCTATATGTTTTTTCTTAACACAATGAACTGGGAAGGGAAACACCTTTGGGTGGCCCCATGATGGGGAGAAGGGAAAATCCAGGAAGTAGAGTTGAAACATAGATAGATAAAGACAGGTAAAGAACCAAATGCTTAATTCACATTTCAGTGATATTTTCCTCAGCTCTTCCTGTTCCTCCCATGAATTGTGAGAGGTTGGGGGAGCTGATAAAGGCACAGTCCTGATCTTTCTCCATTAGGAAGAATTTCTGAGATGTTGGACAGGAAAGCTGATGAGTTAATTTCCACGAAATTTCCACAGCATAGCAGTAGGTTGTCTAGGGTGAAAAGAAAAGGAAAGAAAAGAAAAAAGCACATTTTTCTAACCCCTGCTCCAACCTTCATAAACACCATGCTAGGCTTAAAACTCCAACCCTAGGGAAATAGCTTTTGCCTTCCTCCTCACCCACTCTTCCAACCCCTCTGCCAACAGTAACTTAACCTCCTTCTCCCCAGAAACCAGTCTAAAAGATTCTCTCCCCTATCTGCCCCTCACAGGCGAGCAGACCTAGCCCATTCTACCACCCTCAGAACTGGGCTACCGTGCTCCCCAGTGCCAACACACACACACACACAGCCTTCTCACTCCCTCCCCAAGCTGGGTTTATTTCTTTTTCTGCTATCCTCTACCTTCCAACAGCAGCCAATCCCCAGCCTGCTCTAGAGCCACACCATATATGGAGAGGTTGGAAGGAAACCGGAGTAAAAGCGGGAGCGAACACACACACACACACACACACACACACACCAGAGTTTGAGTGCATTTCTGCACGTGATCTTGTGTCTGTGTGTATCACATGAGTTCCACTGTCCCCAGTTCATCCCACCCACAGAATGAGGAACCTGTTTGCTATTCCCCACTTTTATTCATGCCCCAGGAGACCATCACTCCAACGGTTGTCTCTGACCTAGATTCCCTGCACTAATTACAAGCCTAACGAGATCTAACAAACACCCAACTTAGCACAGCTGAGACCCTCGAGGTCAATTAGTGCAGCCCAGCTCCACTCAGGAAATGAGAGATGGAGCCTGAAAGTCGTGTACATGCCTTAGCCCAACCCCACTGCAACCCCAGGGTTTGGAAGCAGGAATGGGGAGAATGCAAAAATTAGCAGGATCAGTTTAAATATAGGATCTTGGAGAGTTAACAAGTGTGGAAAGAAGTGTGTTAAGGTTGGGGAGCAGTTGGACAATTATAGATTCCCATCTCCTCCTAAATGATCATAAGCATAGAGGTTGATACCACTAAAGCAAGGACAGACTTAAGGCAATTTTCCTAAAGACTTAATATGAGGAACAGTAACTCATAGAAAAGCAAGCACTGGAACTCCAGATCTGAGTCATGACCTTCAGCTCTTCACTTCTTCTCTTTGCTTCCAACTGGTTTGGGATAACCTAGAAATCACCCCTTTTTTCAGAATACTAGACTTAACTTCAATTTTTCCTCTTCCTTTCTCCAGATATTAAAACCATGAGTGCAAACATCCCCTTCCAATATTTCTTTCTTCATCTTCTTCTTCTTTTTTTGCCTTTGGTGCTGCAGATAGAACCCAGGACCTCTGTCACTGAACTACATCTGCAGCCCTTTTTATTGTATTTTATTTGGGGTCAAGGTCTTGTTAAATTGCCCAAGCTGGCCTTGAATTTACAATCCTCCTGCCTCAGCCTCCCGAGTCACTGGGATTACAAGCATGTGGACCGGGTCCCAGGGTTCCTTTCCTTAGGTACAAAGCAAGATAGTGGAATAGCTTCTTGTCCTGTCTTTAGCCCAGTGTCCTAATCTCCAATGTGTATTTCTATGGAGATGGAAGGGGGAGGGAGGAAGGGAGGAAGAGGGCTAGTGAACTGCTTTATGTGCAGGAGGAGAAGTGGACTTAGAGCCACCTCAAAAACAGACTGTTCCTCCCCTCACCCCCAACCTCCACCAGCCCTGGCTGCAGAGGGCAGCACTCTACTAGCACTATGCCTCATGCACAATTCAGACTTAGGCAATAACCAAGAACCCAGAGAGCAGGATGATTCACATAATGTGCCATGTCCATATGGTGATGACTTCTGAATGCATTTCTCAAGCCTAAGTCCAAAACCTCCCCCATCAAAGCCCTCATAGCCATGTGCCTATTTGATATCTCTACCTGTCTAAAAGGAATCTTAAACATGATGGGTCATTTAAAAATGGTCCCCAGCACCCCCACCCTTTTTAAATATTTTATTTAGCGTATCACTAAGTTACTTAGGCTAAGTTGCTGAGGCTGACTCTAAACTGGTGATCCCCCTGCCTCAGCTTCCTGAGCTGGTAGGATTACAGGTGTATGCCACCACAGCCAGCCCACAAAATTAAAAAAAAATAAAATAAAAAGAACAGGAGATGTAACTTAAGTGGTTAAGCACTCCTGGGTTCAGTCCCCAGTATAAAAAAAGTCCTCAATCAACCTTCCATATACTCTTCTATTATGTGAGTTTACTGTTTCCTCTATTCAAGAGGCATTGTTATTTCTCCAGCTGCTCCTCAAATCTCATGACTTGCTTTGACTAATAATAAAACATACCATAAGTGTAAGGTCCAGCGCTTAGGCCTTAAGGAAACTTGTAGTTTCCACTCTGGTCCTCTTAAAACTCAGTTGCATGTCCATTTGGCAGGCCCAGTATCCTTGATGTGACATCATGTGGTGAAAGAGGCCCCCAAACCATGTGGCTCTATCCCAACATCTAAGCCTCCAGCCAAATACAATTGAAGGCTGTGAACCAAGTAAAACCGGAGGACAAACTGCCCAGTCAACCTTCAGAATTCTGAGGAAATCATAAATCATTGTTGACTTAAGACAAGTTTTGGGGTGCTTGGTTACTCAGCAATTCATACTAAAACAAAAATTGGCTCTTGGAAGTAGGATGTTGCCATAATTAAAACCTAAAACATGTGATACTGACTTGGGACCAGCTGCAGGGACTAGAAGGGCAACATGGACATGTTAGTTGAGGCTGGATGATCAGGGAAGAAATTGCTATTAGAACTAGAGACAGGTTCTGCCATCTTTTATAGAAATGAAGTGATTTATATTACCTGTCAAAGTGAAAATGTACCTACGAAACTCACTGGAGATGGCTAAGGTGATTTCCAGGCATAATGGTGAAAGTACCAATAAGGCTTCCTTAGCTATGAATGATATTATTAGAAGGATGAAGTAAAAGGAACTTTTCAGTTTGTAAGCAATATTTGAAGGAAAACAGAGATATGGAACAGTCTCCAGCTTTAAAAAATATGTATATCAACTTTCACCAGTAGTCATTTAAGAAGATGATCTGATCTAAGGAAACACCCTGGCCAATGAAAAAACTGGGACATTTGAAAAGTACAGCAGTACAATGCATACAAGGACAATGGAAATGGCTGGTTGTTACTAAACTGCCTTGGTATCTTAGAGAGATAAGGGAAAGCAGTTAACAAACAATTGAAACTGTATGAGAAAGTCAGTGTCCTCTTTGGTACTTACAAAGAGGCCATTATCTGCCAAGGTAGGAGAAGAGTGTAAGAAGACGACTAATTCTGAGCTTAATAGAGATGTGGAGCCTCAAGAACTACCCTCCACTGAAGCAGGTAGCTCTGCCATGCCAAGATCTGGGTTCTGGTTGAGGAAATCTGGACTGGAACCCTGACACATTAGTGGGAACATTTGATGCAAACCAAAGATTTTTAATTTGCAGTTTCCCCTCAACCCTCATAGCCTTCAAAAGCATCCCACCCCTCCCCATTAAAAGACAACATCATTTGCCACTCAGCAAAAACAATGCAGAGGTCTTTTTTTTTTTTTAACAAGGTAACAGGAATGCCCCTCCAGATCTGCCCCATCTCCTCTCCTGGCTGCCAAAATGATAACTAAGGCCAAGTCACAGCATAATTCAGCCAAGAACATGCTGGACCTGATTAGGGAGGAAAGAAAATAATACCCAACATGTTTTAACAGGATCTGGGTAGGTTCACATGGATCTGGATTTTTTTTTTTTTTTTTCTCCCTTGATGGTACTGAAGATTGAACCCAGGGCCTTGTGCATGCTAGGCAAGCACTCTAATACTGAGCTACATCCCCAACCCAGGATCTAGATTTTGATAATACCAGAATATAATCCTGAATAAGAAAGAGTTTATGAGTTGGAGGGTACCCTCTTGGGATACAGGATTTACACTTCAGCATGGACCACAGGAGATGGTTCAGATGTGCTATGGAATCCTAGAAAAAGTGATGCCCTACACTAAGCAAAGTTGAAATTCATGAATTGCCGTATCAGCTGTAAAGGAAGGAATTTAGAAGCTTAGGGAAGCAGACATGCTGAAATGGATCTATTATTTGAGACTCACCATGGGATTATGCTTCATGGAAGACCCTGAGACACAACATTCACCACAATATGAAGGAGTGTACAAAGGAGAGAAACATCAACAGCCCTAAGCTCAATGGATGGCTCTCTTCTGCAGTCTAGGCATGAAGATAGGAGAGGGAGCTGGGATTATTAATAGCAGTAGAAACAATACTCCCAATCGCACTGCCAAGCAAGCAGGCCAGGTGGCAGTAGTAGAACTCAGGGAATCACAATTATCTTAATGATCTGCAAAGTCAAACAGCCGGTCAAAGGAACTTAACTCACATGGAATTAAGTTTGTTAATAAAAGTTGATAACCCCAGGGACAAAATAGATGGACAGAAAACCAACAAGGACACTGCTCAATATACACAATGAAATTTAATATATATATAATAGATGAGCAGGAGATTGGTCACAGTTGCCCCAGTGCAAAGTCAAAAAAATCCTGAAGTAGAGAAACTAGAATCCTTGTGCACTGTTAATGGGAATGTAAAATGGTACAACCACTATGGAAAACTGTATAATGGTTCCCCAAAATATTAAAACGAAAATTACCATATGTCCCAGTAATCTCACTCCTGGGCATATATTCAAAAGAACTAAAAGAAGGAGCTCAAGGAAATATCTTCATACCCATGTTCATGGCAGCATTATTCATAACAGCCAAGAGCTGGAAGCAACTTAAGGGTCCATCTAGGGATTAATGGATAATAAAATATGGTATGAACATAGAATATTATTCAGCTTTAGAAACGAAAGAAATACTGTCACATACTATAATATGGATGAACTTGAGGAAATTTTTCTAAGCAAAATAAACCAGTTACAAAAAGACAAATACTGCATGATTCATCTTATATAAGGTATGTAAAGTAATCACATTCATAGGAAGAGGAAGTAGAATGGTGATTACCAGGGGCTCGGGTGTGGGGAAATGAGGCATCATTGTTTAATGGCTGTAGAGTTTCAGTATTACAAAATGAAAAAGTTTTGGGGCTCAGTTGGACAATACTGTGAATATACTTAACACTACTGAACTCTACACTTAATGATTAGGATTATAAATTTTATATTGTTCACCACAATTAAAAATATTTTTTAAATACTCAAAAGAAAAGTCATAATTTCTTGCCCATTTTCTAGATCTGAGTCAGTTTTCAGACTTGAAATCTATCTAATTAAGTACAGGCATGATGGAGACCACTCTTCAGCTTCCTTGAGATCAAGGAAAGTGGTCTCCATCATGCCTGTACTTAATTCACCAATCAGGCTCCTGCAGAAAACACATGAGTCCTGGAGACTACTGACAGCTCAACTCAAGTCCTGATTGAAGCCATTGTGCTGCATCTGATCTCATTGCTAGAACACATAAAGATGGCTTCAAGGACATGACTTGCGTTCATTCATCTGGCAAATGCATTCTTCTTCATCACAATAATGAAAGAGAATCAGAAACAATATTAGCAGGGGGCAGACACTATTCATTTAGTTTTTCCTTACCCCCAAGCTATTGTAACTCTCCCAGTCTATATCAGGATATATTCAGAAAAGATCTAGGCCAACTGTACTTCCCACAGAACATCGCATTGACCCACTGCATCAATGACAGGTTGATTGGGGAAAACTCAGTAAGAAGTGACTTGCACCTGGAAGCCTCAGTAAGATACATGCACTTTAGAAAGTGGGACATAAACTCTGAAAATACACCTAAGCCTGCCCTTTCAGTAAAATGTTCTGGTGTCCCATGGTCAGGGGTGTGCTAGGACACTACTGCTAGAAGAAAAGACAAACTGCTCCCTCTTACACACACAAAGATGGAAACACAATGCCAGGAGGACCTCTGAGTTCTGAAGACAAAATATTCCACATCCAGGAATACTGCTTCACCTTATATGCTGAGTGGCATGCAAGACTAAGGTTTTGAGTGAGGCTGGGACAGGAATATTGAGCCTGTTCATCAAAAGGAGTTATAACTGCTATTGTACCATAGGACTAGAATATGTGTGGAAAGATGATCCACCTGGGCACCTCTTGGCACTATCTTCATGACCTATTGTGGCATCAATGGTAAGTGTAGCCTAGCCTGTAGATGGTAGTGTTATCAGGGACCCCTACCCCCTTGAGAATAAGGGTTTATGTTACATTACCAGGTAAGCCATCAAGACCAGCAGAGATGATAATGGTATCATCTCTAGCAGAGAGTGAGAATGGAATTTAAAATGGATAATGGAAGGGGATAAGGTACCAGTTGCAGCCCCAAAACTGCAACAACCTGTGGTTATCCCACTTTAAGTCTCTTTAAGAAAAGAGCCAACTGGAAGTCCAAAAGAGCAACTCCTGATGTGTACCAAAACGTGGATTCACATGGAATAAGAAAAAGATTCTGGTAGCCACAGAAGTGCCCCACCCAGTTCTGTCTTGAAAAAGAGCCTACCTTTCAAACTCAAGAGATGCACTTAGCTGCCAGCTTCCAGCTTTTAGTACCTTCAGAATCTGTCTCAGATTTCCACCCAAGGCCTACTCCTTCCAAGGCAGCCCTGGCCAATGACTGAGCAGAGTGGAAGGGTTACCAGAGTCTGGAAATTTCTGCCCAGTAGGAACTCTTCAATGAAACACCTTTGCTCTGGATTTCCCCCATGAGTTGCCCAAACATTTATCTGGATTTCAGTCTGAGGTACCCCCTGCTTCCTCTCCTCTTTCCTGTGTGTGTGTGTGTGTGTGTGTGTGTGTGTGTGTGTGTGTGTGTGTTTTATTGAGGATTGAACCCAGGAATGCTTTTTATTTTTTTACCACTCAGCTACCAATGAGCTTTTTATTTTTTTTAATTTTAAGACAGTGTTTTCCTAAGTTCCCCAGGCTGACTTCAAACTTGTGATCTTCCCGCCTCAGCCTCCCAAGTCACTGGGAATGCAGGCATGTTTCACCATGCCCCACTCCCCTTTTCTTTATAGGCATTACCCCTTCAAATGGCTGTTACACTCCTAACTCCTCATCGTCTGCTTCCCAGAGTGCCCAACTGACATACCTTTCTTTCTCTCCCTTTCCCCAACTTCAACCTCTAATCCATCAGGAAGTCTTTAGAGGGTCTACCTTAAAGCACATCTCGAATCTGACCATTTCTCTGTTTCTTCTCTGTCCACCCTCACCTGACAGCTACAGTCTTCTGATGATCTCTTTCGCTGTTTCTCCTCTTCCCATTCAGCAGCTGGCATGTCGTCTTCTTCCTCTCCTCTTCCTCCTCCTCCTCCTCCTCCTCCTCCTCCTCCTCCTCTTCCTCCTCCTCCTCCTTCTTCTTCTTCTTTCTTCTTCTTCTTTTTTTTAAAGCACTGTTGTATATATTTATTTGTGGTGTTAGGGATAGGATCAAACCCA
Source organism: Sciurus vulgaris (assembly GCF_902686455.1). NCBI lineage: Eukaryota > Metazoa > Chordata > Mammalia > Rodentia > Sciuridae > Sciurus > Sciurus vulgaris. The sequence continues at coordinate 111,547,027 of NC_136461.1, forward strand.
GGGCTTCATGCATCTCCAGCCCATGGCACGTCTTCTTGAAGCAATTCATACCACTTGTCTATTAAAACCATTTGCACTTGGGCTGGGATTGTGGCTCAGTGGCAGAGTGCTTGCCTGACATGTGTGAGGCACTGAATTCAATTCTTAGCACCACATAGAAATAAATACATACATACATACATTCATACATACATAAAAAATAAAGGTCTATCAACAACTAAAAATAAAAAATCATCCGCACTTCACATAACTTTTAAAAATCCAAATCTTTTCCTTGATACATAAGGCCCTTTTTAATCTAACCCACACATATCTCCAACCTGTGTCCTCTAAGTAGACCTCCTTTCTGTTATTCAAACACGTCAACCTCTTTCATACCTCAGGGTTTTGCTCTTGCTCTTCCTTCTTCATAAAATATTTTTGTTTTCTTCCTTAAAATCTTTATTCAAACATCAGCTCCTCTGAGACCTTTTACTGTCCACCCTGTCTTGAGAAGCTCCTCTTTCAATGGGATTGTTACCAATATTATCCTGTTTGCTACCTTCACAATGACTGCAGTTTAATTATTCGCTTCATTTGTCTTGTTATTATCTCTCTCACTGAGTAGAACATAAGCCCCACAGGGGCAGGGCCCTTACTTGTCCTCTGTTCCAAGGCCCTACATGAAATATAATTCAATTATTATTTGTGTAATAAATAATTGAAAAAGAAGTCTTGGGCTGGGGTTTTGGCTCAGTGGCAGAGCGCTCGCCAGCACATATGAGGCCCTGGGTTCGATCCACAGCACCACATAAAAATAAGTAAAACAACAGTATTGTGTCCACCTACGACTAAAAAAGAAAAGAAAAAGAAGTCTTGCCTAAGCCAGCCATACCTCTGCCACGTCGATCCCCACCATTTAGTTCCATTATAAAAATATTTAAATATTTTGATGGCCTCTTACAATTTTAAATAGCATATTTTTGTTTTCATAATAGCTTTTATACACATTATTTAATTTGGGGGGGGGGTGGTACCAGGGATTGAAATCAGGGGCACTGGACCACTGAGCCATATCCCCAGCCCTATTTTGTATTTTATTTAGAAACACTGAGTTGCTTAGCGCCTCGACCATTGCTGAGTCTGGCTTTGAACATGTGATCCTCCAGCCTCAGCCTCCTGAGCCACAGGCGTGCACCACTGCACCTGGCACATTAACCTTGTGAAGAAAATAAAACAGAATCACCGCCAGATTAAGGATTTAAAAGAATTGAAGCTGAGGGAAGTAACCAAGCCAGAAAGTACCAAAATCTAAATTTAAAAGTGTGTTTTGGAAAATGCAATAATGCCTGACACCAATTACCCAGAGTTAGGCCAGACTTCACAGGGTAAGAGGACAGTCTTCCACAAGGATGCCCTCACTTCAGACACCAATCACAAATTCAGGTGTTCCACTAGCCTCTTTGGTTTGATAATTTGCCTGAATGACTCACAGAACTCAGAAAAGCCTGATACTTACAAGAAAAGTTTTATTTAGCCAAAGGGTACAAATGAGCTAGCCACAAAAAGAGACACATAGGGCAAAGTCTGGGAGGGGCCCAAATATAAAACTTCCATTTTCTCTATGGAGTTCTAGACATTGCCACCTCCTCCTGACCCTGGTATGTGACAACGCTCAACAGTACTGCCAACCAGGGAAGCATATCCAAGTTTTTGGTGTCCAGAGCTTTTATTGGGGGTTTACCCACATGGCTGATCTTTAGTCTCCACTTCCTTCAGAACTGATATGGCATATTCCAAAGCCCCCATTACAAACCATGTTGTTCAACCATGTGATGGCCAAATTTCCCAGGCAAACAAAGACAGTCTATGAGGCGAGACATTCCAGGGGCCAAGAGATCATCTCTCAGTAACAAACAGCCAAGGCTGTAAACTCCCTGTTTCATTCTTTGTTTTAATTTCAAATCTAGAGCTCTCAAGGCACTATCCTGTTTAATCTTTGAACTCTGTCTTTGACCCATTCTTCCACTTTTAGATACTGCTTCAAGTCACAACGTTGCTCTGGAGCACTACAAGGGTGAGCTCTGACCTGAAAAGAGCAAGAGAACAGAAGTCAGCAAAATCCTTATTATCAAACAAGAGATGTGCTGTTTATTTTAAAAGTTACTTCAAATTTTCTTTCTTTCTTTCTTTCTTTTTTTTTTTAACATGAAATAAGTTCTAATAAATGTATCTGTTAGTAAGAAAAAGACCAAAACAATGCTGGGCAGTGACATCAGAGTATGTAATACTGTAATCTACTTGACATTCTCTGATGATACACTACAACACTACAGACTGTAATTTCCTACAGATTAACACACCAAGAAAATGCCAGTGACTTATTCATATGTAGACTTCAGATGCCTTTCACTGGTGTGTGTGGTGGGTTTCTCAGTGTGTGGGGGTATGCGGAATGTGGCTTCTTTCTCCCACTCTGCAAAATGTGATAGTGGCTATTAACTCTAAAGTAAAAACTGTCATCCTGCTGTCATCATAAACATTTATTAAGTCTCCAAGTTGCAAAGTATGTTTTGTCTTCAAGTATAACCATTTGTTTATTTACCTTTCTCCAAACTAGATGGTGAGCAGTTTACACAGGTGCTCAATAAATGTTTTTAATAATATCTACGAGAAGTTAACTAGTTTAAAAAAAAAAAGAATTACAGAGCAAAATGAAAACATAATAAAACTATAATAACAATAATAATGAAAGTATAAAAAGGCATTGAAGTTGCTGTGGAAGGCCAGGTTTCCATTTTGGCCTTATTCCTTATTGTTGGTTGATATTGGACAAGTGTCAACTCCTAAATCTATTTCCTCATCTGAAAAAATGGAATTACTCATACTTTCTCTACTTATCCCACAGGATTATTGTAATGAGTCAATGGATTTTAAAGTGTTTGCAAACTATAACATAACTTGCTGATATTATTATTTCAATAACAACAAAAAAATGATTTTAGAAGTGGCACGCATTTCCTTAGGAAGCAAAATGACTGGAGAAACACACTCAAGAATTTCAATCCCAAGCAGAGTGGGATCCAGGAAGCCATATATTCCCTTAGCAGTCTTGAAGTACAAACAGTCTCTACATGGCAATAGTTCAACTTAGAATTTTTCAGCTTTACTATGGTACAAAAGCAATGTGCATTCAATAGAAATCATACTTCAATCTTTGAAGTTTGATCTTTTCCTGGGCTAGCTACAATGCATTAGATATTCTCTTTCAATGCTGGACAGTTAGTAGTGAGTCACAGTCCCCAAACATCCAACAATCAGCATTGGGGGTTGGGGAGGGAAACCTGACTGATCCTTTACAGTATACTGTGTGGCTAAGCTGTTTGGTAGGTTAGGTGTATTAAAAACATTTTCACTCTGTGATTTTTTTCAACTATTGGGACATGACCCATCGTAAGTGGAAGAGCATCTGAAATCTTGAAGTGAATTATTTCTAGCTTCAACTATTTATGTGTCTACTCTGAAACTCAATTTCTTTATATCAATCTCTCCGAACCTCAGTTATATCATCTGTTACACTGAAACAAAATATGCCTTATCCCAGAAGGTTTGTTAGAGTGTTCAAATTAGATAATTGTTGCCGATGTCCCTCTGGCAGCCATAAAGCACTAACACAAATATAAATAAATCTGTTAAGAATGCCCTGAATGTAATGAACTTTCAGGAATAGTTTCAATAAAGCACACAATGTGTGGGAGGCTGACAAGGGCAGCCACATCCCAGGCAAAAAAAGACTATGTTTCTGTCTATTGTCTTGGGTCAGATAATGCATTGTATTATAAACTCCATGCTTGCAAGGCCTTGGGAAAAAGTAAAATGAAACATAGGCCCTTCCACCTCCATCAATTGGTTCATTAAATCTTCCCAACACTTATGCCAGCTGGGAATTATGCCACTTTACCATGGGGAACTGAAGATTGGAGATGTTACTCAAGATTATGCAACTGGTAAATGGCTACATCTAAAACTAATCCTTCCAACATCAGCAGAGAGAGGACCAAGTGTGCTTAAATTAAAAGGAGGAACTAATGGAAGGTGACCTTAAAAAAATGGCTCATTTCTCATTTTTCCCTGACACCACTTCCTATTTAAGCCAGGAAACCTATTTTGTGTCTTTCATAAATACTTCATATTTCTCATTATGGGGAGAGTGTCCAGAGAAACAACTATGGCAGTAGGTCAAGTTAGGATACGACAGCTGTGGATGGGCAAGAATGCATTTCTGCTGGGAGTATGGTCAACGTTCATAGCAGTGACAGCCTCCTCCCCTGAAAGATCTTTAATTAGTGAAGGAGCAGTTTTGGCCAGCTTCAGTTCATCCCTGTAAGAAATGCCCAGCTGGGTGTGGTGTCCCATGCTTGTAATCCCAGTGGCTCAGGAGACTGAGACAGGAGGATCAAAATTTGAAGCCAGCCTCAGCAGTTTAATGAGGCCCTAAGCAACTTAGACCCTATCCCAAAATTAAAAATTAAAAAGGTCAGGGATGTGGCTCAGTGGTAGAAGGCATCTGGGTTCAACCCCAGTGCCAGAAATAAATAAATAAATAAATAAATAAAATGAAAAATATGAAATATAAGCTTACAAAGGCACAAAAAAATTCCTAAAGAATACACAAAAAACATTAATAGTGGTTTACTCTCATTAAAAAGACTTACTTTTCTTTGTTTATCTTTAGTACTATTCAGATTTTACTAGAGAGTGTGTTCCTGTTTCAATTAAAAAAAACAAAAACAAAAAAACTTAAAATCATTTCTTTCCAAAGTTTTACTCACACATCATACTTCCTAAGTATCTCCCAAATCTGGTTACCTCCCTCGTAGGGCCTCTGCACCAGCTTCACCACAGGAGCTGAATATGCTTTGCCCTTGAACATCAAAATCTAAAGGAGACAGCATAGTTTTTGTTGTTGTTGTTTTCTTGCATAATTCTTTTAAAAGAATAGCACCTTGTTATCCAGAATATGGGATTAAAATTAAAGATATTGATAGGAGATAAATTCTGAGATGTCCTAAATTTAATTACAAGAGGCAGAGAACAAAAAAAGTTAATCAACTAACATCTGCCCAAACCAACCAAGGAACTGTTTCACATTCCTAAAGTGTGTTGAAACCTTGACTCAAAACCCCAAGGGCTGGGCGTGTGGTTCAGTAGCAGAGGGTTTGCCTAGCTGGTGTGAGGCCCTGTGTGTGAGGGCTAGGATTCCATCTCCAGCACACATACACACACATTAAGGAGTGGGAGGGGAAAAAAAAACACCCAAGAAGTCACCCATCAACGCACCCTCACATTCTGCTACAACACAAGAAGCAGCAAGTACTTTTTTTTTTTTTTTTTTTTTTTTTTTTGCAGTTCTGGGGATTGAACCCAGGGTACCAGGGTATTGTACTTGCAAGGCAAGGTCTCTACCAACTGATCTATGTCCCCAACCCAGCAAGTACTTCTTATAATCTGCTCTCCTAACCCAAACTTTGCCTGCTTTCTCTTACCTTCTTTTCTACACCTGATGTAAACAATTTGTGCTTTCTCTTCCCCAAAATTTTCATTATAAAATACTCTAACTTTTTCAGATCCAGCAGACACTTCTCCCACCACTACCTAGCCTTGCAGCTGGGGGCTGTGGAAACTTGCCCCAGGACCTGTTTTTTCTTTCTGACTCTATCTGTAATAGTTCAATAAACTTTTTTTTTTTTTCAGATATCTCTCAGTTTTCGAGAGTTTTGGTTTAACACTATCAAAAGACACATTACCAGTCACACCAGTTTGCAAGCCATATCTTGAATTACAGAGTTATTTGAAGGTCAATTTTGAGTTGTTTGCCCTGAGTACCAAAATTGCTCTTCAGGGTTTTGCTTCTCCTGGTTCAAACCATCAACCCCTCTCTCTTCAACCACTACAAAGTATTCCAATCAGTCTCATTGATTCTACTGTTTCTCATCTTCCTGCTTCCATAATCCATCTCCACACTGCAATTAGAGTGATATAAAAATGTATATTTGATACTCATATTCCCCATTGCCCATGAATTAAAGTTCACTGTCTTTAACACAGGATCTGGAGTTTGCTTCCTTCTGTCGCTGTCTTCCTCCCTCTTCAGTCCTTTTGTAGATACCCTAGGGCCCATCCTCTGCTCTAAACTCCAGTCACACTGCTTAGGTACTTCCCTTTCTGTTTCCTGAACCATTATTGTTTTCTCCAGCTTCTAACATTCATGCCTGCTGCTTGCTCTTCAAGGACTGCCCTCCACCCCACAACATAACTGCTGAGCAGTGACCTAAATATACACACTGGGAGGTCAAAGAGACTAAGAAGCCACTGCCACAGGCTTGCTTCCTCAATGTGCATACCCTTCTCCTGTTAAAACAAGTATCCCCAATTAAAAGTAATAAATCTCTTGTTCAAGTGGCAGATGCTTGCCAGCATAAGGCCCTGGGTTCAATCCCCAGCACAGCGGGGGTGAGGGTGGCGGGGAGAATTAACTCTGTCAGCAGCCATGGAGAAGTTATGAGAGGAAACTGTTCTTTACACCAAGGCCTACACGAAGACCCCTCCTGTCTTGAAGTCAAAAGTTCCTGCAACCTAGGTTCATCCTCAGAAATGAAATGACCTTTGCAAACTTACTCAGAAATCTGTGAATCATTTGGATTCCACTTCCCCTCCCACCACAGTGGCTTCAGTTTTGATTGGGAAAAGAGTGAGCTTTCAGCATACTGTGTCCCTCTCCCTGTCAGCTTGCAGGATGCTCATCAGTGGCACTTCTAGACATGCTCATCCAGCAGAGGGCATATTGAAAGACTTCTTCAGACTTGAAGGATTGTAAGAAATGTAATTTCCTCATGGATGTCCCCAAACAACATAGACCAAAGACCAGATTTTTTGGCTCTTTTGTAATGTCCACAGCATTTCTATTCTTGAAAATCCATCACACTTGCAGATAATTCCAGTTAACAGTGAACTCTCCCCATGTGCAATGGCAATCGAGTCTGGAATTTAACACTTACTATATATTGTCTTAAATTATCTCTTACAGCTATGAGGTAATTTCAACAACAGTAGAATGGACAAATACCACATAGGGAATAAAAAGGTCTGGCTTTTCACTAAGAGTCTGCCACTAATTTCAACAAGTACCCTTCAACAAGTCACCTTTCTGGACTTAGTTCTCCCTGCAGAGTAAGAGAAGGACTGCTGATCGGTAAGGATCTTCCACAGTTCAGTACTGGGGATGGAACCCACGTGGGCTCTATCACTGAGCTACAATGCCCACCCACCTCCATCCTCTCCCTTTTTTTTTTTTTTTTTTTTTGGTACTGGAAATTGAACTCAGGGTGCTCTACCACTGAGCTACATCCCCAGTCCTTTTTTCATTTTGCATTTTGAGACAGGGTCTCACTAAGTTACCAAGGCTGGTCTTGAACTTGAAATCATCCTGCTTCAGTCCCCAGGGTTGCTAGGATCCCAGGAATGCACTACTACACCCAGCTCCTAGGAGTTCTATTAATGCTTGAATGAAAACCAATGAGGAAGAAATTGCCTGGCCCCAAACTTTCTCTAGCAAACCAATATGCCACAGATAATTATATTTTTCCTGGGAAGCGCTCTCTCAAAGTCTGTAGATGATTTTACAACTTCACTGATACAAATTTAATAACTTCAATATCTTGGAGAGGGTTAGTGTAACCCTTAGTGTAAATTTAAATCTCTCCAGATCAACCATCAAGAAAACTAAGAAACTGCTATGTGGGGCTGTACTCCTGCAATCCCAGTGACTCGGGATGCTGAGGCAAGAGGAACAGAAGTTCAAAGCCAGATTTAGCAAATTTAGTGAGGCCCTGAGCAACTTAGTGAGACCCCATCTCAAAACTTAAAAATTATTTTTAAAAGGGCTGAGGATGTGGCTCAGTGGTTAAGTGCCCCTGGGTTCAAGCCCTGGTACAAACAAAACAATATAAAACATACCAGGAACCATGGCACACACCTATAATCCCCGTGGCTCAGGAGCTGAGGCAGGAGGATTGCAAGTTCAAAGCCAGCCTCAGCAAAACCAAGGCACTAAGCAACTCTGTGAGAGAGCCTGTCACTAAATAAAATACAAAAAAGGGGCTGGGGATGTGGCTCAGTGGTTGAGTGCCCCTGAGTTCAACTCCCAGTATCCCCCCAAAAAAACTAAGAAACTAGTATTAATGATTTAAATTATAAACCTCAAATTTGCCTCATTTCTCCTACCCCAGCCATTCCTTTTGCAGTAGCACTTAGATTTTGGTTCAAAAAACAAACACACTAGTGCTGTACCATGGATTTCTCCAGGAAACTGCAGCCCTCCCACCCACATCCTCAGTGTTCCTACAAATAAGCCCAGTGCCCCTTGGAATCATTGCTCGACATCCAAAGGCAAAAGATAAACAAAATCAAAACCAAATACTTTTCAGGAGTTTCACTTGGAAAACCAAGTACGATGGAGGGGCCCTAATATTTGAAGTTTTGGGGATGTAGAGGGGTGTAGAAATCTTGAGAGCTGGTTTCCGAAGGGCACCACATACCAGACAATGTGCTACAAGAGCCTCCCAGCCGTTGTGTCAATGAAGCCTTTCAGGCCCTCCACACTACCTCGCTTGTTCCCCTAAAGTAGCGTTTTCTGGAAGCTAAACTCTCAGCTGGCAAGAACAGTGAACCCTGCGCCATTTGTCTATCAACTTCTTTAAAAAGAAAACCCTCCTGTACAGCTGTCTTGTTTTGCATTTTCTATTCTGTCCTTCAGTACACATAATGACAAACAGAGGAGGCAAGGGACTCTTTTAAAACCATGAAGAAAGAAAAAATTAAAAAGTAACCAGAAGTCTTTGCTTTCAGCTACTACAGAAAAGTTTGCATCCCATAGAAACCAAACCTAACTTAAACACACACACACAAAAAAAAAAGTTCTTAGGAATCAATAAAGTACTCTTTGGGTTATGCAGCATCAAAAATTTTAAAAATAAAAATGAACATGCATAACCTGTTCCTCCTTTCCAAATAAAACTATCATTTTCCAAATTTTAAACATAAAAATCTTTTCACATGACTTTAACCTCAACATTTTTTTTTTTTTTTTCTGTGCTGAGGATTGAACCCAGGGCCTCACACACAACAGTCAAGAGTTCTACCACTGAGCCCCAGCCACAGCCCCAACACATTAATTTTTAAAGAATTTTTTCACATTCATACTCTATTGGTACCACTAAAATAAGAATTGATACAGATAATCCAAAATAATAAACATTCTCAAAAACATTTTTTCTCAAAAGCATTTTTACTATACTTTGGTATACCCTATGTAGATTTTACATAAGACTTATCTTTGTAATTTTATTTTTCTTTAAACATTGCTTAGTAAAAAGTAGTTTTACCCTGCCTGATGCCCCATGTCTGTAATACCAGCAGCTTGGGAGGCTGAGGCAAGAGGATAAGAGTTCAGAGGCAGCCTCAGCAACTTAGCAAGGCTCTAAGCAACTTAGGGAGACCCTGTCTCTAAACAAACATGTATATACATGTATATATATATACATGTATATATATGTATATATACAAATATATATATATTTGTATATATACATATACAGAAGGCCCTGAGTTCAATCCCCAGTACAGGAAAAAAAAAAAAAAAAAAAAAAGAGTGAATAAAAATTGCCACAGGCAATAGCCCCATCTCTGCTACTGAGGAGGCTGAAGCAGAAGGATTGCAAGTTTGAGGTCAGCCTGGACAAGTTAATGAGATCCTAACTCAAAATTAAAATAATAAAAAAGACTGGGGATATAACTCAGTGGTAGAACCTCCTGGGTTCAATCCCCAGTACAGTAGGGAAAAAGAGAGAGAGAGAGAGAGAGAGAGAGGACAAGACAAGACAAGAGAAGGAGGAGGACAAGGGGAAAAAAAGACTTAAAAGAACTGAAACTGGGTGTTTTTCACACATAAGATACAAAAAGAAAAAAATGTTGAAAACTGGCATTTAAGGAAAATATCTTAAAAGAACTATTAACAATGTTCATTTTTAAAAAACAATGTTTTGATACATCACGAACTCAAAAAAACTGATAAAAACTTGAAAAGAAAGTAAATAGTTATAATATAATAAAGAATTACCATAAATATGGTGAAATACTCATAGTAATAGTAATCAAATACTTTGTAGAACAACAATTTAAAAAAAAATTTTGTCTCCAACCTTGCATTAAAATACCAATAAGACTATCTCTGTGCTGGTGACAGCCATTAAATGGGCCCTGTCACACTGTGGTAAGAATGCAAATGGGGACAACCTTTCAGTAAGCAATTTGTCAAAACATATCAAGAACCTTAAAATGTCTAAAATGTTTATACTCTTCATCTTGGTATCTCCAATTCCAGGAATCAGATTCAAGAAGAAAATTCTGACTATGAAAAAGAGTTATGTTTGAGGACAGGCACTAAAGCATCAAAGATGGGAAAATGGAATAAATGTCTGAACTTGGGAGAGGTTTGAACAGATCGTGGCACACTATTGTCATGTAGGCTTTTTTTTTCTTTTTTTTTTTTTTTTTGGGTACAAGGATTGAACCCAGGACCTAGGGCACTTAATCACTACATCCCCAGTCCTTTTTTTAATTATTATTTTTTATTTTGAGACAGGGTCTTCCAAAGTTGCTTAAGGCCTTTCTAAATTGCTGAGTCTGGCCTCAAACTTGCACTCCTCCTGCCTCAGCCTCCTGAGCCCCTGGGATTGCAAGCATGTGCCACTGCACCTGGCTCACGTAAGCATTTTTAATATTTGTGAACACTAAAACAAATGCTTATGACAAAATTTTAAGAGAATAAAAAGCAAAATAAAAGCTTTCCATGATCACAAATATTTTTTAAATGTTTTCAAAGCACTTGGAAGGAAATATACAGAAATATTTGTCTTTAGGACTATGGATTAATTTTTTTCAAGAGTCAATTTCATAACGGGAAAAACAAATTTAAAACCTACTGCTTCTATAATGTGCAAATATTCCTAATTTACTGGGATTAATATGAAATTGTTTTGAAAGAACCAGATAATTCATTTTAACTCAGGATCCGCAATGATCTCTTGATCTTCCTCTTTCTGGAACCATGAGTTGAGCTCTTTCAGTTTCTAGCATTTTAGGTGTACATTTTAAAGACTATATTAAATTTCTATACTAATATTACTTTCCCACTAGATTTCAAGCTGATTGAGAGCCAGAATCATATAGTTTGTTTCTGTAGCAAACCTACATCTCCACACCCCAACCCTTCTGCACATAATTAGAATTTCTTCTGACTCTGCCTCTAATTGATAAATAGTAACTAAATAGTATGGCTAGTGAAACAATCAAACATAATTGGCAACAGACCTTTCATTGCCCTGAGATATGACAAGGGTATATGGTATATATTTACTTCTTTTGTCATAGTAGGCAAGCAATAATGCATGATGAATACATGAATAAGTAACTAAGTAAATATTAGTTCAGAATGTGAACAGATAACTTCTTGATAACTAAAACCAATCTACTTAGCAGTTCTAGGATATCTAATACTACTCTGTATTTTTAAGGGTCTGCCGTGGTCCAAGTCGTTTTAGAAACTCTCATTTACCATCAATCATTCTATTATCACTTCCCTCCCACTGTCGCCAACACCCACCCCCAGAATCATAAGATTTTTACCAAAATCTGTGTATTACCCAACTAACTGCATGACTTTGTTCAAATTATGTGCTTTCAAGGTTTGAATTCCTTCTACAATTTGGAGCTCCACTATGCAGCTACAGTGGCTACTAGCTTCATGTGGCTGTTAATCATTCAAAATGTGCTTCCTGGGCTGGGGTTGTAGCTCAGTGATAGAGCACTTGCTTAGCATGAATAAGACCCTGGGTTCAATCCCCAGCACTGTGGGGAAAAAAAAAATTGTGCTTCCTGCAAATCAGATGTGCTGCATTTGTAAAATACACATATTTTAAATATTTAATATGAAAAAAAGTAAATGATAATACTTTTATATACTACATTAAATTGTTAATTCAAATCAGTTTCAGCTATTTAAAAGAATTTTTATGTAGTTACTAAAAAGTCTTAATGCAAAATTAGCCCCTATCGCCAGCATAGTGGTACATGCCCATAAACCCTGCAATTTGGGAGATCAGAGGCAGAAGGATCACTAGTTAGAGGCCAGCTTCAGCAATTTATCAAGACCCTTAGCAACTTAGTGAGACACTGTTTCAAATTTTTAAAAAATGACTAGGGGGGCTGGGTTTGTGGCTCAGTGGTAGAGTACTTGTCTAGCACTATAAGACACTGAGTTCAATTCTCAGCACCACATTAAAAAAATAAATAAAGATATCATGTGCATCTACAACTAAATTTTTTTTTAATTAAATAAAGAAGGCCTAGGGAAGTAGCACAGTGGTAAAGTGTCTGAGTTCAATACACAGTACCAAAAATTTAAAAATTTTAAAAAGTAGTTCCTATTATGTTTCTATTGCATAGCTTGACTTAAAGGATTAGACTGAAAGACTTCACAGATCCCTTCCAGGTTTAAACAATAAAATTCTTCCAAATGATTTGGATTCAAATCTCTGTTCTGCCACTGACTAGCTTTGTGACCATGTGCAAATTATTACTATTATTATTATTATTATTATTATTAGGAATACCAACCCTTATTTGCACCCAGTCCAGTTCAGAGTCATCAAACAAGGTAGCAAGTGGGAGCTTTTATTTAAACTCTGTTTAGTTTCCTAACTGGTGAAAATGGAGATAATAGTATCCACACCTCACAGGGTGGTTATATGGATTAAGTGAATCTTTACCTGCAACTCGCTTAAAAAAGTGCCTAGCACCTACTAAGTGTTAGCTATTTTCATTATCATCTTTATTCACCATGGGAGCAAAGTCACAAACTATGTGTTTACTGTATAAAATATCTAGATGAAAATAAGAAATGTCTTACATAATTCCAAATATAGTGTTGCTTTATATTAAGTGATTTGTTCTAAATATCCAAGTAGTTCAGTGAATTTCAAGCTTTCATTCGGCTGGATGGTGTTCTTTATATTTATTCATTCAAGGAATAAATATTCCTTGAGTGTCTACCCTATGCTAGGTATTTCCACAAGCATAATACAAACAAAAGTAGACTGAAAATACTATCATCATGGAGTTTACATTCTAGTAGAGGGCAATATAGCTAGTGACCAAAAGACTCAGTCCAAATGATGTGAGCTTCTTAGGTGACTTATTGTTGGATATTTAAAAGTGACTTTAAGCCAGGCACAGTAGTCCACACCTGTAATATCAGCAGCTTGGGAGGCTGAGGCAGGAGGATTTCAAGTTCAAAGCCAGCCTCAGCAATTTAGCAAGACCCTATGTCAAAATAAAATATAAAAAAGACTAGAGATATGTTTCAATTCCTGGTACAAAAAAAACCTCATTAGGTAAACCAAATAAGAGCATAAGATTCAGAGAATTCTTTTTATATTTGTTCCATAGTTTTAGAAAACAATCTAATGAACAGATTATAGGGTTTTGCATTTTTTAAAACTTAGATTTAATGATAAGATAGCAAAAAATGAATACATACAACCCAGCATTTCCATTTCATGAGTATACTAGAGCAGGAATCAGCAAACTTTTCCTTTAAAGTATCAAACAGTAAGTATTTTAGGCTTTTCAGACCATTTAGTTTCTGTTACTCATTAGGTCCCCAAACAGCGGTAGACAATATAAAAATACATGAATATAGTTGTTCCAACTTAAAAATTTATTTATGGACACTGAAAACTAATTTTTAAAAAAAGCATTCAGAAATGTAAGGTTGTGACTGTAGCTCAGTGTCAGAGTGCTTGCCTAGCACGTGTGAGGCACTGGGTTTGATCCTTAGCACCTCATAAAAAATAAATAAAATAAAGATATTCTGCCCATCTACAACTACTTTAAAAACAAAACAAAAAATCAGAAATGTAAAAAACCACCTTAGCTTGAGAATCATACCAAAACACACACACACACACACACACACAAGCAAAAAAAAAAAAAAAAAAAAAAAACAGGTGGAGGACCAATGGACCACGCCATGCTTTGCTAACTCCAGCCCTAAAGAATTCTTACGCATGAACAAACTCAGATATATATATGAAACGGTTATAATATCATTATTTGCATTAGCAAATATGCAAAAAAACAAAAATGTGAGTATACTAAAACTAGAGCTATAAGTATCAACGTGGATAAATCTTACAAACTTATTATTGAAGAGAAAACCCAAATTACAGAAGAACAATTATGATGCTGTTTATATAAGGTATAAAATGTGCAGAAATCATATATAGCTGTGCATATTTAACGTAAGTAATACAAGTAGGAAGAAATACATGGAAATGTTCAGCTTCAAATTCATATACCCTGGAATGATTGCAGGCTGGAGGCAGAAGAAGGATGCAATTGGAGACATGCACAGGGGCCTTCAACTGGGTTGTTGAGATTTATTTTTTTAAGCTGAATGTCAGATTCACATATGTCTAGTCTTGGCACTTTGTCATATGCCTTATTTAATAATAATTTTAAAAAGGAATGTGTAGGCTTAATGCGCATTTAGCAAGTGATTTGTCCTATTTGGGGGAAGAGGGAACCAACTGTTATTAAAATAACCAAAAACATAGAGGTTTGAGTCTGCATCTTTGATGCTAAAAAGGAAAAACAATTGTTTCCTTTTTAAGCTTGGACTGAACCTTAGGAGAAAGTTGCATTGCATTCTTGCATAGTTAGCTAATGGAAATAGCTTCAAGCAACAAAGGGGTTATTATTAATCTGTTTCAGAGAATCAAAGAGCTGAATCCAACTCCGAAATGTGTAATGAGCTCAATCATGATGCTTCTCCTGTGTGCTTTGTTTGTTCCCCTGCTCCAGACACACCTTCCACAGCATTACAATGATCTGCATGCCCTAGGAATAGCAACTTTCCATCACCTGCTCCCTGACAGAGCAAACAGAAGTGCAAGTGGCAATGACGTTGGTGTTTCTATGTGTGAAAACCTAGCGTGAATCTTCCCTTTTCTCTGGCAAAAACTCACGGGGCATCATTATGGAAAGAAGGGGGAGAAAACCTGTTGGCTCTGCTTTTACTGACTTCAAGCAGTAGTTATTAAAACTGTCTTTTGGTTTAGAATTACTTAAATAGTTCTTTATGTGTCTCCTACAGTCACTTATCTTCCCATTACCTAAATCCGGAACTCCTTTTTTCCTTCAAAGACCCCTAAAGAAACATCCGTTGCAACTATTGGGCAGGTACTGCCCTCTAGTGCTTATACTTTTATAATAAAAATTTTAAACACTGTCCTTTTATCTAACACCAAAGCAAAGAAAGTCTGCCCAAAATCAAACAGCTTATTAACCCAAGATATTTCAACTTCACATATATCAACATTTTGATTGGATAATTCTTTGTTATACGGTTGTCCTGTCCATTGTTGAATGTTCAGCAGCAACCCTGGTATCTACTCACAGATGCAGTAGCACACACACGCACAGAGCCCACTTGTGACAACCAAAAATATCTTCAGACATTGCTAAATGTCCCCAAGAGAGCAAAATCACTCCTGGCTGAGAACCACAGCATTAACCTGAATGTTGTCCAAAGCATTCACATTAGATCTGAAAACTGTGAAGAAAAAAAGATTCCTCCTCTGGACTAATTCCTTTGAGTGAGATAAAGGAGAACTGCCTTTCTTCATAAAAGACAAAAAACAGAATTAAGACTTTCAGCTCCTCTTGCAATCCCACCCCACACCCGCACCCCGCCCGCTGAAGTACTGAAGTCCTGGCTGACCGGACATTCTTTGTATTTTCAGTTTTCTATTCCAACTTTATTTCTGAGATTTGTTCACTCCCTTCCAAAATGGTTAGAAAACAAAGCTTGCCTTTCTGGCCAAATGAAGGGAATGTGGGAGGGAAGTATAAGCATTTGTACTCCAATACAACAAATCTTAGAGGGTCAGCATTAATTAACCACACAGGCACAACCAAGAAACTACTTTTAATATAATATGAAAATTCCCACAAAATATCCAAAGAAGTTTCAAATCTGGATTTTAGAAAAGTGTTCAGGAGGGTTTATTCAGATCTTCCATGAATGATGATTCCTCCAATATACCAATTATGTTTGTAAACCTGATTCTATGAACTTAAAAATCTGCAAATAGCTCTGATGCCTAGATAGCTAAGATATAAAAAGGAAGTCTGGACTGGCACTGAGAAATAACTTCCTCCCCTCATTAAATTTCTCACTGGTTTTATTGATTTTGCTAAAGAAATAAACACAAGAAATATCAATAAACAATTTTAACTCACATATATGATTTTAAAATTATTGCTTTTTATTAACACATTCAAACCCAATATCTTCTGTGTTTACTCAGTAAAACTGCAAATATTATAGTTCTACATTTGTCAAGCTCTTATTAGCAGAACCTTGAAATGGAAATCCTTTTAGCAACAGAGCAGTTTGTGATTACTCCAATACCTCCTCTTCAGAGGCTATTGCTTTACTGATTCTGTGTTTATGTTGGTTTCATCCTATTCTGATTAAATGCAATTAGAAAGTCAGATGATCATATAATAAAGCAAAACACAGATTTTAGGCTTTTATCTTTTAAAAGATAATCAAATGCTTTAGGATATATTTTTAAAACTAGATCCTAGAAGAGTTAAATGACTCGAATGGAAGTAAAAAGCTAAAAGGAAACACAAAGTCTGGAAGGATGTTGCTCTAATTGAAGAGTGAGAAGAGGTGTATGTCTCCAGATGGAAAGGATCCTTTCTCAGTTACGCAAAAAATTCAGGTTATTCTGAAATATACAATTATTTTAAATCATCCAATTTTTTAAAAAAATCAAATTATGCTAAAAATGAGTTTATATATTCATTGCTAATTTGATAGCACTTTAAACTCCTTAGAGAAAATATTCTTTCATTAGATTTGTTTTTTAAGACACTATGGGAGGCGGTTCTTTGACTCTCTACACAAAAGGTTCAAGTCCTAATTTCCAGAGCCTTTGAATATGTTACCTTATATGACAAAAGGGATTAAGTTAAGGATTTTGAGATGGGAAGATTATACTGAACCCAATGTAATCACAAGGGTCCTTCTAAATAAAAGAGGGAGACGGGTGCCTATCACAATTGTGCACGCCTATAATCCCGGTGACTTGGGAGGCTGAGGCAGAGGGATTGCAAGTTCAAGACCATCCTGCAACTTAACAAGAACTTGTCTCAAAAAATAAAAACCGTTGGGAATGTAGCTTAGAGGTAGAGTGCCCCTGAGTTCCATCCTTAGTACCAAATTAAAAAATAAAAATTAAAAAAAAAGAGGGAGACAGGGAAGGAGATGTGATATGGAAACAGAAATCAGAGTGAAGTAATGACTGGCTTTGAAGATGAAGGGCCCATGAGCCAAGGAAGATGGGCAAGTGGCTAGAAGCTAGAACAGGCAAGGAATGGATTCTCTGCTGATACTTTAATTTTAGTCCCATAAGAACAATTTCATATTTCTGACCTCCAAAACTATAAGAAAATTAATTTGTGTTGTTAGCATCATTTGTCATAATTTGTTATAGTAATACTGGGAAACTATCGCAGTAAGAGTTCATTAATCCCTTAGCACTTTAACTATCCTGCTAAGTCAGAATTTTGGCATTTGAATAGTTATATCTCATTATTATTAGCTTGGTGTTATAAAACTATGTCTACTCTTTTTTGGGTTACTAATAATTATTATGTTTTCACTAAACTATATTTGCTATTTACCTTTAAATAAATAACATATTTCGAAATAAAATCCTAAGGCCAACATGTATACAATGAGGAGCATCTATTCCAGCATTGCAAGACAAATTTAGCAGATGTGACACATGCATTTAAATATGTGGCAAATTTTAAGTAGCTACCTATCAAATCTCAAGAGATAAAACAAGTCCAGTCACCCAACCACACTGGCTGTTGAACAGGCTGAAACTGGATTCATAACATAGAATCTGACTTCAGAAGACAAAAATGGCAAAGTTAACAATGCTACTTGGATGTGACCCTGTAGCAGAGAGCTGAACTTTTTAGCAGTCATTAAAAACAAGTTAAGTCTCTGTAGGAGACAGCTGCACTGGATAAATGGTGGAAAATAGACCACCAACTTCTTGTTGTTATTGACATTTCAATATCATCTCCTTAGTGTAGATAGGGAGAACTGGCAGACAATTTACTCTCATTTCACGTCTTCAGTGTATAATGGTGGAAGCTACCACTGTGAAGTCTTGCTAGTAGGCCTCCATTGATACAGCAGTTCCCAGTAATCCCCTTGATCCAAATATTGACACACTCTTCTTTTTTGTGGTGTGTGTGTGTGTGTATGGTTGTGTGTGTGTGTGTGTGTGTGTGTGTGTGTGTGTGTGTGTGTGTGTTACTAGAGATTGAATCCAGGGGCACTCTACCACTGAGTTATACTCCAGCCCTTTTCTATTTTTTTATTTTGAGACAGGGTCTCTCTAACTTGCTGAGGCTGGCCTCAAACTTGCCATCCTCCTGCCTCAGTCTCCTGAGTTGCTGAGATTACAAGCATGTGCCACTGCACTTGGCTATAAAGACAACTTTTTTTTTTTTTTGAATAGACAGTTTCTTTATTCAGTTAATTCACTCTGGAGTTCATCCCAAATCACACCTCCAGGAGCCCCAACACATGGACAAAACCGGTCTCAGAGAACAAGGGCCAGCAACAACATTCTCGCCAGGTCTCCCTCGCCCCCACACAACACTGCACTGCCTCACTGTCTGGAAAGCGGTGGGCTGTGAACACCTTGCTGTCAGCAGGTCAAACCTGTACACAACATCTGGGTGCCTCCCTGGGCCCTGGCGCACCTTCCAGAGCCCGACCCCCAGGCATGGCAGGCTGTCCAGAGCCACCGTCGTGAGCCGCGCACACCAACATTTCACAAGGCCGGTGCTTCCACCCAGTGAGGCGGTCCAGAAAATTAAGGCATTTGGGGGGAACTAGAAGGGGGAAAAGCATTTATTAAAGTTATAATAACGTACCAAAAACATCCATCATACTTTTTTGGAGGGAATCTGGGGATGGAACCCAGGGCCTCATGCCTGCCAGGCAAGCAGTGTACCACTGACCACATCCCCAGCCCTTCGTCGTACATTTGAAAGCTTTAACTAGGCACAGGAGCAAAAACAGCCATGGTCCTAGCCACTGCAGATAAACTCATGCTCATCACCAAGGCAGAAAGTGAAACAGGGTTGGTGGGAGCATCTCTCAGCATGTCCCAGGCAGAGGCCCCAGTGCCTGTCACAACCAACACAGGTGGTAGGAGCTGTGCAGACACCACAGGGCAAAGCAGGGTGCTGCTGGCTAAACTGCAGCTGCAAAATGTCACCCTGTATGTAGAACGCTGTGTTCACACACATCACATTCAAACAAGATTGATGCCCTTTTGAGGTTATCTAGTATATCTCAGAGACCTCAAAATCAAAGCAACTTAAGGAATAAAAAGACACTGAGCAACACACAGTAAGGCAACAGAAGTCCCTCCCGCCACACTCGCTTCTCCCACTGACAGCCTAGAATGGTTGGAATTCTGCGACAGGACCTGAATCCCACTATTCATGCATGCATATCAATTACTTTATTGCACACCGAGGGTGTCGGATTTAGAGCAGGAGGAGGCAGTGAGACCTAAGTGAGCAGGGAGAGAAAGGAGGGCCTGTGGGAACAGGCACTTCCAGGAGTACGATCTGTGCTGGCACAGAATCTAAACTCCTGGAAGCAGCACTGGTTGCTGAGGGCCTGGTGGGTGAGCAGGCAGGAAAGGAGGCAGAAGCTAGAGCCTGTAGCCCCAGTGCCATCAGTTCACTGAGCCACGCTTGGCACCATCACCAGCATCCAGGGGTGCCGTGGTCTCCCAGGGCCTGAGGGAAGGGGCAGTCCACCCTGAGAAGTGTCTGCACTTCCTCAAGCTTAGAAGGATCTCAGGTCTGGTCCTTGGGCTACAGGCAGCAGGAACAAGCAACACTCTGTCCCCATGGGCAGGCAATTGCAGACCCAGAACTCTGGTGTAGACGCATGCTCACTGAGCTCAGGAGGCCCTGCATTTCGGGCTTAAAGGAGGGCAAGCTCAGGGAAACTGGGCTGATGAAGGGCAGCTGACACTCTGTTCCATGACCAAGAACATCTTAAAAAGCCAAAACACTGCCCTCTGCCACTTCATTTTATAAAAGGACATTTTATCCTCTTAAGAGAAAGGACATGATTTCAGAATCAAAGACAATCCTGTTGGTTGAATAAATGTGTCCTCATCCTTCTCACCTGCACAGAGCCTCACTGCCCAGTGCCACACTGTGGGCCACATGAATCCAGTCACCCTGTGACAGCTCTAGGTCAAGCTTGGGCCTCCAAGTCACCAGCTCTCCCAGTACTGTCACTGCCTCAAAGGCAGGTCCACTAGGAGGAAGGACAGCAGTCCTGACAACAGCAACTCACAGCTGCAGGCTGCTTCGGCATGGCGCATGCAGCCTGGGAGAGGTGCCGCATGGACAGCAGTGCAGCAGAGGCCGCAGCAGCTCTTGGGCAGGCCCCTCCTCCATGCAGGCCCATGAGTGCTATAAATTTCTCTTCCACAAATTTTTTATTTAAAGAATCAATTGACAGAAGAAGAAGAAAAACTTAAATTTATGGTACTTAAGCCTGATGACAGAAACACAGTCAATGTTAGAAACTGCTAGTGACAGATGACTATTAGGACACTTTGACTATTACCAAACATAAAGACAACTTTTAAGGATTGTAATTCCTTCAAACAACTAAAAAAAAAAAAAAAAAAAAAAATAGGGTATACTCCAAGAAAACTTTCCTTCCTTTGCCAACACCTGGACAAATTTGAGAAAGATACACTTCCAATCAGTGTTCCGTATTTTTATGGTTATTTTTTTATGAGAAAGCAATTCCAATTTAATGGAAGAGATGCCAAGAGATTCAAGATTAATGTTATCCACTATTAGCATGTAAAACTGAGGGAAAGATCAGTGAATCGTGCTCATAGGATTCTGCCCCCGTGGGAGATGTAAGGGTCAATCCAAAGCCACTGATGGAAAGATGAAGAAAGATGGACCCTCAGAGCATGAGTTTCTGGCTAGAATTTGTTCCTTGCTCACTATGTCAATTTCTTCTCCCAGTCCCTTCAGGCTGATTCTCTAGGTTAACGTGGTAATCATGTTTGCTGTAGTAGAGGAAGGAAGTGACGGGCTGAACCCAGGGCAGTGTTGAAAATCTTCCTGAATCACACTGGGCCCAGGCTTCTCCAGGGAAGATGGACAGAGGGAAAGGAGGTGCTGGCACCAAGGGAGGGCTTAGCATAGGGCACTGGAAAGTTCAGAGTAGCTGGAGGCCCAGGTGGCGGGACACACCTGGATAGCAAAGAACTCCTATGGCCGTGAAAGTCTGCAGTGCCCGTACAAGGGACAGTAGTCCAAACCCCATCATGCATAAGCAGATGGAGCCATATGAGGAATGACAAAGGGACTTGCCCTAATCTGTCTCTCATATGGGACTGACCCAGCCCCATTAAGCCCATGGTGGGCAGCCCGGGAGAGTGGTGGTCAGGGTAGCCCAGTGTTGGACAGGACGCCATGGCAGACAGACCCCATCTGGTTTCTGAGGTAAGCTGGTATTTCCATCCCTCAAAGCCTTTGGACATGCACAGAACTGAAGGAGGCCTTGCTGGCTGAGAACTTTGGAAAGCTCCCTCTAGTGAGACTGCACAGGGGTGGCAGGGTGGGGACTGCCTTGAGAAAGCAGCCGAGAAATGGATGGATTGGGATTTCCAGAGACGTCAGAGACGATGCCTGGTCTGATAGAAACCATGATTCAATGCTCCGACTTGGGGCTAGTTTCCCGAATGAGGTAGTTTCATCCTGACCTCTCTAGGCAGGGTTGGTCTGGGAAGACAGAAAACAGGCCTTCCCAAGACTCATGGGGATGAAAAGTGGCCAAGAAAAGCTAGATTTGGGCTCCCAGAATACAATGAGAAAAATAGAGGGCTGTAAAGGACTCTAGGTGCAGGCTGAGCTGATGGCGCCTTCTGTTCATGAGTCTGATCCTGACATTGGCTTGGAGGCAGAGGTGACCCTCCCCTGATCTTCCGAAGCCCCTAAGGAGATAAAGGGACCAGTTGGAGGATGGGCCTTCAGGGACCCAAGGGCACAAGTGTGTGATGGCCACCCCTATGGAACTCAGCAGGGACCACAAAGTTCCAGCCTCAGTTTGTTCTCAGAGCAACAAGCATGGCATGGGGTTTGGGGGCTTCAGTCTTGGAGACAAGGGCAGGGTTGCAGGTCTGTCTTCTTGGCCTGGGAATATTTGGGATCCCCCAGCTGGGCCATCCAGATCACCCTTCTGGAATCACCAGCTCTCTCCTCTCTCCTCAGTGGATAGGAGAATGGGTGGGAGGGCAGCTTCACCCAGCAGGAGCCACCATCTCCTCTCTGTGGGACACCCAGCCCCTCTCCTGGGGAGGACCCCAGGGGCCACACAGGCGTGTCTAGATCTCCATGTCCACAGGGCAAATGTTGCCCGTTTTGTGCTCTCTGACCCACAGCTCTCTGTCTTTGGCCGGATCCACTTTTAGAAGCAGTGGTCGACGGGCTCAACTGTGCTTTGGTTGAACGTGTCCGTCTCGTGCCGCAGCTGTGTGTACTGGCACAAATGTTGCCGGATCATCTCCACCCTCTCCACTTCCAGCCGCTCCAGCTCCAAAGTGGTGGTCACCATCTCTTCAAACCACTTGGACTGGGCCTGGTTGTAGAGGTCCACACAGCGCATGAGGTCATCACCAGCTTGTGTGGACTTCCTCCGGGCCTTCTTGATGTCCTCCTCTGTCTTGTTGCTCAGCTTGATCTCCAGCTGCTGGGTCTTCATCTCCAGGTCTCTCTGCCACTCTGTGAGGGCTTTTCGGGCCTTCTCCATTGATGCATAGCGGCTGGCGAGTTGCTTGCGGAGGTCAGCGATATGGTGGTCACTCTTTTTCATGTCTTTCTTAAAGTTCTCACGAAAGTTCATTAGGGACTTCTCTACCTCACTGTGAAGCTTGGCGGAGAACTTGAGATGAACTTCTGCTTCATCTGCCAGGCTCTTCTTCACCTGAACCCGTGCTTCTCCCAGAGAGCCTTCCTCTTGTGCAGCCAACGAGTTCTGAGAGAGCTTAGCCAAGTTCTTTGCATATTCTTCTTCAATCTTTATCCTCTCTCAGACGAATTCAGACATTTCTTTCTGCATTTGTTTGCCCTTCAGTTGCTTTTGGAGCGGCAGTTCGAATCCCGCCATGGTGCCATTGCCTTGGGGGTCTTTCTTATCAGCCCAGAACTAGTCACAGTAGCTCCACTCAGTTAGCTTCAACAGCTGCTGTTCAAGCATTGTGTCTGGGTGAGGGAACATCACGCAATTTATTATCTTCTGTGTGTGGTCATCTTTATTTTCAAAATTATATATTTTGTCTTCATTGCCTGAAGTTCTGTCTTCCAAGTGGTCTCCTCTGTTGGTGCTACTTTCCATTGAATTTTTATTTTGGTTTATTGATTCTTTCATTTCAAAGATTTCTTATAGATTTCTTCTCAGGATCTTTATCTCTTTCTTTAAGATATCTTCCATCTCCTGAAACATAGCTCTGATTTCACTCTTTATATCCTCCTTAAAGTCGTGAAGCAGTTTTACTAAGTATATTCTTAACTCCTTCTCTGACATTTCTTCTACTGGTTTGTCAATGGAGTCTATAATTGGAGCATCCTGGTTTGTTTGGAGTGCTTTATTCCCTTTTTTTTTTTTTTTTTTCATTTTGTTTGTGTGTCTTCCCATTTAGTCGTGGGGATCTGAGGTAGTACAGTTTCTACCCTATAGATTTATAGTGTCCCTGAAGGTTTCCAGTACCGCACAAATCTGGGTTTGGGTTTCGAAGGCTCCGCCACGCAGCAGTCCCAAGATGGCTCCTGGATGGCAGACGACCGAAGAGCTCCAGTGGAGAGCGAAGGATCTTTTTACGGTTATGATTCTCTCTCTCTCTTTTTTTTTTTTTTTTTTTTTTTTTTTTTTTTTTTTTTTGGTGGTATGTGGGGGAGTACCAGGGTTGAACTCAGAGGCACTCAACCACTGAGCCACAGCCCCAGTACTATTTTGTGTTTTATTTAGAGACAGGGTCTCACTGAATTGCTAAGCACCTCGCTGTTGCTGAGACTGACTTTGATCCTCCTGCCTCAACCTCCTGAACCGCTGGGATTACAGGCGAGCGCCACCGTGACTGGCTGGTTATGATTCTTAAAACTTTACACCGTTTATGACCTTTATGAAAAACAAGAATATCTACTCCAGATGCAGTCTGCTTAACTGGCTAAAAGGTGTTGTTCCCTGATTTGAAAATGTAAGAAATTGAAACTAGAGTGGGGCCGGGATGAGGCGGCAGTTGAACCTTCAGCAGCTAGTGGAGGCGCCGGGGGCGGCCCGCTGGGCCCTGAAGCGACCCTGAATGCAGCCCGACCCGCCCCGGTGCGCGCCCCACTGAGCCACCATGGGCCGCCCCGCTGCATGCAGCCATGAACCTATCTAGCCAGAGCTGCGGGGCCCGCGCAGGCCAGCTGCTTTTCGCCAACTTCAACCAGGGCAACACAGCGGTGAAAGAGACAGCAAGAATAGCTAGTCCAGGGCGTCCTTCTTTTGCTTGCCGATAACTGAAGATGTGTGCATTGTTGACAGATTGTTCTCAAGCAGCTTAGTGGCCATCGTTAGCCTCAAGGCCCCGAGGAAGCTACAGGTACTCTAACATCATCCTGGTCGTGAAGCTCAACAGGTAGAGGTTCATCGTGTGCCTGGAAGAGTCTTTCAATATACACAACATTGGGGATATGAAGGTTCTGTACACTATCAGGGAGATTCCCTTCCCCGCCACCCCTCCCCCCCAAATAAAAAATAAAACACTGCAAGCCAGTGTGCACTGTCATTAAACAAAGGCAATTGCTACTTGGCATATCCAGGCAGTGCAACCATCCGAGAGGTGCAGGTCTTCCACACCATTCATTTGAGAGCTATAGACATGTTCCCAGTTCATAATAGCCCTTTAGCAGCACTGGCTTTTGATGCAAATGGAAACAAACTTGCCTGTCTTCTGAGAAGGGGACAGTGATTAGAGTGTTTCCCATTCCAGAGGGACAAAAACTCTGAATTCCGGAGAGGTGTTAAGAGGTGTGTAAGCTTCTGCTCTTTGACCTTTAGCATGAGTGGCATGTTCCTCTCTGAGGAACACTGAGACTGTGCACATCTTCAGACTTGAGACTGTGAAAGAAAAACCTCCAGAAGAGCCCACCACCTGGACTGGCTACTTTGGGAAGGTATTCATGGTATCCACCAGCTACCTGCTTTTTCAAGTGATAGAAATGAGAGCCTTTCCCACCATCCACCTGCCATTCAGTGGCCATAAGAACATTTGCTCATTAGCCACAATTCAGAAGATTTCTCTGTTGGTGGTTTCTCTGACTGCTACTTGTATATGTACAACCTGGACTCCCAGGAAGGTTATGAGTGTGTCCTGATGCAACAGCACAGGCTGGATGGCAGCATGGAGACAATCAGTGAAATTATAGACTCTGCCTGTCATGACTGCCCCTTAATAACTCAGACGTATGATGCAGCAGCCACAAAAAGTGCCTACATGCCCTGGTCTCCAACAAGACTTGGTAAGGGGCAGGACACACCTAGAAGCCTACACAGATGACCTGGGTGTCATGGGTGGAGCATGTCTTAAGGATGAAACCAGTGCCCTGCGCCTAGACAAAGACAGTGAGCATCCTCCCATGATTCTTCAGACTGACTGAACTTGACCTGTGAACTCTGACCCTGGGAGAAGAGAACACAGGCTTTTCAGAGGACTTCATGCATTGTTGCTATGAACTTCGACCTAAATTGGGGTGTGGGGGATGGCAGACACTTTTTTAAAAGGTGGGGGAGGATTGTAGTGATAGTCTAACTCCATACTGTTGGGAAGATACACTGTTTTCACTTCAATGGCTTTTAATCCTGTTTATGAATTTTAGCTTTTTGTTTTCTTTTTTTTTGCCAAAATTAACTGTGTGGTGAAGCCCTCGAAGTCTCATTACTTTGTATGCACGGTATGTCAAGCCCAGCGTAGGAGAACTGAAGCCACTTTATAACAAACTACAGTTGTCTGGTGTTTACTGTCTGTACATAGCAATGGGCGTGGCAAGGAAGATGTGAGGTCTGCAGAGTAGTTCTGGTTGTCAAGGCTGCTCCTGCCGAGACAGGTCCTAGCCCTGCCCACCTGGGACCCTCTGGGGTGCTGGCGAACATTAACCATAGACAGGAATCCTCCAGCCCTGCAGCCCCACCTGGACCATTTCCCCCCACTTTATTAATTACATTCTTTCCAAATTGGATCAAAAAAAGAAAGAAAGAAATGTGAGAAATTGTAAGAAATTGTTTTATTTTAGTACTTACAGTTTAAGAAAGTAAACTGCAGTAATTATCTTGTTTCATCTCTGCCTGTCACATTTGAATATCATCTGGCTTCAATTAGAACATCTGGCTTCAATTACAAGAGTTCATTTCTTCTTAGCCACAGTCAATGGTCACAGTCAATGGTCATTTAGTATCTTGACTTTGAAAACAGCATCCACAGAATACACTAATCAGAACATAAAATTTTCTTTATTTTCCTCTGGCATCAATGTGGGCATCAAGGTGTCCCTTGTACTAAACAGCTTAATCCAAATTGGTAATATATGGATTTAATTATGTCTAGTTACTTGGTAATCCCTCTGGAATGCTTTACATATTTTTTTTCTCCTTCCTTGATTTGTTAAAACACCTCTAAAGAACTTTATGCTTCTGTCCATCGTCTGCCTTACCCCTATCCATCACCCAACGCTTGAGGTTCACCTCCCGATCGTCCGACAGCTGCCAGCAGACTGACCGCAGACCGCCAGTGGAGAACCAGCTGCCTGCTGCTGCCTGGAAGTTCACTGTTACAGTACCTGCAGGTTTGATTACACGTGGCTGCCACCATTTTGAGACAACAGCTGGGACCTGTAGGACCCCTGGATGGACTGACTGAGTCCCGTCTCCAGGATCCCTCAGCCCGACCGATCACTCCCTGCCTCTGGGGCCCTCACATCGACTGACTGCTCCCTGCCGCCAGGACCCCCAGACCAACTGACTGTGCCCTATCACCGGGAACCCAGACCAACTGATTGCACCCGGCCTCCAGGATCCCACAACCACACCAATCACACCCGATCTCCAGGACCACCGCCGGACCAACTGCATCCTGTCTCCAGGACCTCCAGCTGACCACATCCAACCCTGAACTGCAGCTCCCCATTTGCCAACACATTTGGAAGCCAGAGCAGCCATCTTGGATAATCCTGGAAGCCGTAGCTCCGATCTTCAGGTGGGACAAATCCCATCCTGAGATGCCTGCTGGAGACTTGAAGCTCATTGTCAGGGGCTATTTGGTCTAGGATTGCATAGTGTCTGATTTGGGCACTGCTAATATTGATCTCCCCTTAAAGAAAAGGTTTTGGAAACCTATAGGGCCACTATAAGCCTATAGGGGGAAATCTGCAATACCCCAGATCTGCAGCGCTGGAGGGGAAGATACATGAACAACATGAAAAAACAAGGGAAGAAAATGATCCAAACAAATCTAGATTCTATAGTAATAGGATCCAATGACAATATGTTAGAAGAAATGTCAGAAAAGGACTTCAGATTATACATGATTAAGATGTTTCGCAAAGCAAAGGATGAGATAAGAGAGCAAATGCAGGCAATGAATGATAATACCAATAAGCTGAAAGAGCAACTGCAGGAAGCAAAAGATCATCTCAACAAAGAGATAGAGATTCTCAAAAAAACCCAAACGGAAATCCTTGAAATGAAGGAGACAATGAACCAAATAAAAAACTCAGTGGAAAGCATCACCAACAGACTAGACCAATTGGAAGACAAAACCTCAGACAATGAAGACAAAATATTTAATCTTGAAAATAAAGTCGCCCAAACAGAGAAGATGGTAAGAAATCATGAACAGAATCTCCAAGAACTATGGGACATCATGAAAAGACCAAATTTAAGAATTATTGGGATTGAGGAAGGCACAGAGATACAAACCAAAGGAATGAACAACCTATTCAATGAAATAATATCAGAAAATTTCCCAAACCTGAAGAATGAAATGGAAAATCAAATACAAGAGGCTTACAGAACACCAAATGCACAGAATCACAACAGATCCACACCAAGGCACATTATAATGAAAATGTCTAACATTCAAAATAAAGATAGGATTTTGAAGGCCGCAAGAGAAAAGCATCAGATTATATATAGGGGGAGACCAATACGGCTAGCAGCCGACTTCTCAACCCAGACTCTAAAAGCTAGAAGGGCCTGGACCAACATATTTCAAGCTCTGAAAGAACATGGTTGCCAACCAAGAATCCTATACCCAGCAAAACTAACCTTCAGATTTGAAGATGAAATAAAACAAAAGTTTTATTTCCATGATAAACAAAAGTTAAAAGAATTTACAAATAGAAAGCCTGCACTACAGAATGTTCTCAACAAAATATTCCATGAGGAGGAAATGAAAAACAACAATGGAGGTCAGCAAAGGGAGGAACTACCTTAGAGAAAAAGCACTCAAAGGAGAAACCAAGCCAACTTAAAAACCAAAAATAAGCCAAATGACTGGGAATACAAATCATTTCTCAATAATAACCCTGAATGTTAATGGCCTAAACTCCTCAATCAAAAGACATAGACTGGCAGAATGGATTAAAAAGAAAAACCCAACAATATGCTGCCTGCAAGAGACTCATCTCATAGAAAAAGACATCCACAGACTAAAAGTGAAAGGATGGGAAAAAACCTACCACACACAGGGACTCAGTAAAAAAGCGGGGGTTTCCATCCTTATATCACATAAAGTGGACTTAAAGCCAAAGTTAGTCAGAAGGGATAAAGAAGGACATTTCATACTGCTTAAGGGAACCATAAATCAGGAAGACATAATGATAGTAAATATTTATGCCCCAAACAATGGTGCATCCCTGTACATCAAACAAACCCTTCTCAATTTCAAGAATCACATAGACCACAACACAATAATTCTGGGTGACTTTAACGCACCACTGTCACCACTAGATAGATCTTCCAAACAAAATCCAACCAAAGAAACCATAGAACTCAATAATACAATCAATAACCTAGACTTAATAGACATATATAGAATATTCCATCCATCAATGAGCAGATACACTTTCTTCTCAGCAGCACATGGAACCTTCTTGAAAATAGACCATATGTTATGCCACAAAGCAGCCCTTAGGAAATGCAAAAAAAAAAATAGAGATACTGTCTTGTGTTCTATCAAGAACGTTATGCTTAAAGTTTTTTCAGTACTAGGGATAGAACCCAGGAGTGCTGTACCACTGAACTACATCTCCAACCCTTTTAATTTGTATATTTTGAGATAGGGTCTTGCTAAATTATGGAGATTGACTTCAAATTTGTGATCCTCCCACCTCAGCCTCCTGAGTCGCTAGTATTACAGATGTTTGCCATAGGTTACCACACTGGTTTTTACGCTTTAAATTTAAATAGAAAGTACAGTGTGGGTTTAAGGAATAATCTCTCAAGAAAAGTAAAATAGTCTTTTTTAAGTACACTTGAGATCTTTCCCTCCTTACATTTCTCTAGTGAAGCAGTTAATCCCAACTAGTGGGACCATAAAGACTTAAAGAAGCATTATAAGCAAGGCATTGTTACAAAGGTGAACAAGCTGGGCACGGTGGCACACACCTGTAATCCCTGCAGCTTGGGAGGTTAAGGCAGGAGGATCATGAGTTCAAAGCCAGCCTCAGAGACGATGAGGCACTAAGCAACTGAGTGAGACCCTGTCTCTAAATATACAATATAGGGCTGGGAATGTGTCTCAGTGGTTGAGTACCCCTGAGTTAAATCACCGGTACCAAAAAAAAAAAAAAAAAAAAAAAAAAAAAAGAAGGTAAAAGAAACAAAAAACAATGGCTGCTCTTCAGGAGTTATATCCCTGGACAGGAAGAATAATGATAAGAGACTGAGTAATGGCCATCTCATAAGCAACTCATCTAGATAAGAAACCCATGGATATGCGTGAGAAAGACTGTTATCCCAAGGGGTACATAAAATTACTTGTCTGAGGATTTTGATGATTAGATGTGGGGATATTACAGGCAGAATGAAAAGCATGAGCAAAAACAAAACAATATGGTATTCTGGTTTCCTATGGCAGCAAAAGCAATGTCTCACACACTTAAAACAATGTAAATTTATTCTTTTACAGTTCTGGAGGCCAACAGTCTGAAACCTAGCTGCTGGCCAGCCATACTTACTCAAAGGCTCTAGAAGGAGACTTTTCTTGCCTCTTCCTGGCTTCGAGTGGTCACTCAAGGTTCTGGCATTCTTTGGCTTGGAGACATATCCCCTCAGTCTCTGCCTCCACTGTCATGTCATGTCTGTGTGTCTCTTCACGTGGCCTTCTTCTCTATGTCTGTGCCTGTGTCTCTTCTATCATCTCCCTATAAGAACACCAATCCTAATCCTATGTGATATCATAATTTAATTAAGACACTATTTACAAATAAGTTCATATTCATAAATAAATACTACAGGTAGAACTTAAACGTACCTTTTTGGAGAACACAAATTTACCCCACAACATGTGGTAATAAGAAGTTCAATGTAACTAGAAAACAGATTATATTTAGGGAAAGAACAGAAATAACACAAGAAAAAGGGGTAGGAGAATAGAAGACCCAGATGAATAAGCAATGGGGGTTCCACAAAATATTTTTTAAGTAAAGGAGTATTACTAACAAAGTTGTCCCTTTTGGGGAGGTGTCGGGGATTGAATTCAGGGGCACTCGACCACAGATCAACATCCCCAGTCCTATTTTGTATTTTATTTAGAGGTAGGATCTCACTGAGATGCTCAGCGGCTTGCTTTTGCTGAGTCTGGCTTTGAACTCATGATCCTCCTACCAAATGACTTTACTGGATTACCTTAATTTTTTTTTGTACTGGAGACTGAACTTAGAGATACTCAACCACTAAGCCACATCCTCAGCCCTCTTGTATGTATATTTTTAACTACTTTTAGTTGTAGATGGACACAATGCTTTTATTTTGTTTATTTAGTTTTACATGGTGCTGAGAATCAAATCCAGTGCCTTATACTTGCTGGGCAAGTGCTCTACCACTGAGTCACAGACCCAGCCCCTACTATATTGTATTTTAGAGACAGCGTCTCACTGAGTTGCTTAGCACCTCGCTTTTGCTGAGGCTGGCTTTGAACACTGGGTCCTCCTGCCTCAGCTTCTCAAGTTACCTTAAATTTCTAATACTCTGTTCATTAATGTATCTGATGTATGTGGCACATTGACGTTTGAGGAAACAGCAGAAGCAAGAGGATCGCTATTAAGTCCAAGGCTTAGAATCTATGCAAGCATTTTAAATTCTTACCATAAGTAACTTTCCCACCCTAGAAGGGTACTTTCTACCTGCCTCTCTCTCTTTCCCGAGTGACGACCTTTGTCAGACCCTGACTGGCAAATAAAACTTTCTATGTGCCGAACTCCTCGCCTGGTTTTTGCATTGCTCATCTGTGTCACATTTTCCTTTCAGTCACTCTTACCTTTTCTTCTCCCTTCTTCCCTAAAGTAGGTCACAAAACCATTCCAGAAGTGTCCTCCCTGTATCCAGAGGAAAGAACCGTCCTTATCTCTGAAAACACAGAGACAAGTTGGAAAAAATGCTAAGTCTCCCCCATTATCATGAGGTCAAACCCCCATGCCCCATCACACTGCCCCATGACTCTCCACTTCTTCAAAATACTTGGCATAAAAATACATGTTTCCCTTTTCTCTGGGTCTTTGTTTCTGATATCTCCTGTGTCACATAAAACTTACATTAAATAAATGTGTATACTTTTCTCTTATTAATCTATCTTTTGTTATAGGGGCCTCTGCCATGAACTTTGTGATAGGTAAAGATAGGATACCTTTTCTCTCCTATATGCCCTTGGGCCTTGGAACATGGAAATCAATAACTATTTATTGAATGGACAAAAAACCACATTTGTCTTGCTCTTTTTGTTTATTATTTTAAAAGGACTTTGGAAAAAAATTTTGGTCACCCCCACACCCCGTCAACTCCAGAAAAAATATACTGGGAATTTATTTATGTATTTGTTTATTTGTTTATTGTAGTTTAAAGTATTTAATTTTAGAAATGTCACCTTTGGAATTAAAAGTATATTCATTTAAGAAATGGTTTTGTTTTACAGTACAGGTAGTTTTTAAAACTTCTGTCTCTGCAATGTTCTTTTTTATAAAATATTTTAATAATTCTATAAGTAATTTTGGGGACATGAGGAAATATGAAGGAGCTGAATTATTTTAGGGTTTGTAATGAATGCTTTTTATTCAGTCTAGTCAAGTAAGTAAAGTTTGTTAAGACAAATGTTTTATAAAATCAAAGTGATGAAACAAAATTACAACCTGGGATCATTCCATCCAAGAAAGAAATATTGAAAAAAAAATATGTAAAGAGCAAGACAATATAATCAAATTATACTCATAAGACCTTGTACTTGGCTAGGGTTGTAGTTCAGTGGTGTAGACTTGTGAGGCACTGGGGTTGATCCTCAAAACCACATAAAAATAAATAAATAAAATAAAGGTATTGTGTCCATCTACAACTAAAACAAAAAATATTTTTTAAAAGGCCCTATGTTTAGTAAAAGAAAAATATAACACACGTAATATAAAAATAACTCCTACCTTTTTCACCAGCACCTATTATTTGCCAGGCACTGTGCCTTATGCTTTACAGTCATGAGTCCTAATCCTAAAAAACATTCTTAGGCTGATGGCTAAAGCTGGTTATTTATTTAGTTTTGAGTTTTTTTAAACAGAAGAAAATGAAGCTTACTGAAGTTCAAGGACTCATCTATGCTGCATAGCTGATACGTAGCAGAAGTGGGATTTGAATCCAAGTTTTTCTTCCATACCATACAGCACTTACTGTATAGAAAAACAGCTAAGCTGCATTTATTATTTTAGTCAAACATATCTAAAACTTCAAACATGGTCAACTACTCATAAATAACAATATCTACCTTTTGTGATATTAATAAATAACAAAGAAAATCTTTTGTGTTCTTACCATGAGTCTGGAAAACAGTGTTATCACAGATAACAGTAATACACTATTCTTGTCTTCAGTTCCAATAATTTTGGAGCTATTATCAGAACAAGAAGCCCTCTGATTCAAATATAAAAGTAACACAAAGATCTAAAACCCCACTTTTGAGCCATTTCTGTATAATAAGAATCCAGCCTACACCTGTCAATGATAATAAGAATATTAAACTAAGAAGTTCCTGTAGAGGTCACGGTGCTGACAAAACTCAACATGATAGAGGCATCTTTGTAGACACAGGAAACTAGGCCCTTCCACACAGCTGTTAAGTTCTTGCAACGACTTCATTTTAAGTCAGTGTGTCTTCATACCATACATATTCCCCAGTGTCTGCTTGATAAAATACCACAATCACCATGGGGTCTACTTTCCTTCAGTCTTCTGTAGATTTTCCTACTACTTCAAAACCCAAAGGGATGTCTGCCATGGAGTCAGTCCACCACCAGTCCCTGGTACTGAGAAGTGTTTCAGATTGGACCCAGACCAGATTTCAACAAGTGGTTTCCAAACAGGAAGGACTGCTCTGCTCCAGGCTTTATCCATAATTGGTATAGGGTGCAAGGTAATCCAGAGCTGTAATGTGCAAATGGAATTTGTGGGTTTTAGTGAATTTTCCAAAGCAGGTTCCTAAAGACAACAGCTTGTTCTCAGAGACACTGGTGACCAGCTTCGAAATCTCCCTCAGGAAACACACATGGTTGTTGTGCAGTCTGGAACAGTAGGTGCCATCAAGCCTGTTGAACAGTTGCTTTAGAGTCTCCCTGATGTATCTGACTATCTTCTCAAACATTACATGGATCTCCTCCTCAGTCACAGGCTACATTTTCCCACTGAGTTGAAACACTGGATCCTAGAGCCTCGGTAGCCAGAAACAGATATTGGGTACAGGTGGCTCCCTGACAATCCCAAAGCCTTCCTCTCTAGCCCCATCCTGCACTAGTGCCCTACACTGGGAATTTAGATGGGAATTGTACTAAATTTTTAAATTTTGATATAGGACAAAATGAAATCTTTACAATGTCTACATTTTCCAACTAAAACTTAGTATGCCTCTCCTTTATTTAGTGGTGAAAAATTAAGGGTCCATAACCAAGTGCGGTGGCGCATTCCTGTAATTCCAGGAAAGAAAAAAAAGAAACAAAAAAAACTTAAAGGTACATAAAGACTGCTTCTAATTTTTTTCCTCTGGTAATAATTTGATAGTTTGGGTTTTATATATATGCCTACTATTTTTATTTGTTGATACAGTGAATAGAATTTTTTCCTTTAATTTTCTACTAGTTATTGCCAGAATTAGTGTTTTTTCCTGAACTCCTATATTAATTTAAATAGTTATGCATAGAGATTCCCTCATCTACATTTTCCCCCAAATTTAAACTACTTATTTATTTGCTATCTTATTGCATTAGTATAGCAACCTACCCAGAGATCAACATTTTATTTACAATAAACAACAAGTAAGACAACCTACACTAAGTCAGACTTGCAAGAAGTCAAGTTGCAATCTCTAGTGACACTCCAGGAAATCAAACAATATCCTCTGTCATAACTGTCTCAAAATAGCCAGGACTTGATTATAATCAGACAGTTTCCCTAATGTTCATCCCTGCTTCCAACATAGAACCAACCAGAGAAAGTCAGTGTCCTAACAGATCACATAAGCTCCAATTCCAGGCTGTTAGCACAAAAGGACTGGGCTGGACGCAAACTTCACGGATCAGCAAAAGCCTTTATTCAGGAACAGAGTCATGCCTCTAATGGACCCACTTTCCTGGTGGAAAATGAGCCACAGGCCACTGAAAAGTGGCTTTAATTAATGAGTATGTCAGTTTGGGAACTCAGGAATTTGGGGTCTGTTTTATTGGGCGAGATGGAAGGGGTCTGGGGTCAGCAGTCAGTATCTGGGATTTGTCTTTACTGGGCCAGATGGAGGGTCTGGGGAAGGACTTGTTTTGGGAAGGATCAATGCTTTGGCCTCTTCCCAGAGACTATCATTTCAGACTTGATGTATATCTCCTTTCTGGGGCCTCTCTTGTCACTGGGAAAGAATGTATTGGGAAAGGATCAATGTATTGCCTTCTCCCTCATCCCCTTTCCCCAGGCTACACTATTTTGTGGTTTGTCATTTTCCATAGCCAATACAGGCAGCCCATCTATAGCTTCCCCATGACGGCCTCCAATGAGGATACACCTGAAGTTTCCCTTTACCTCATTCCTCTGCCTGCCTTTGAGTCTCTGACAAAACGAAGCGTTTGCTGGGTGTGGTAGAACACACCAGTAAGCCAGCAACTTGAAAGGTTGAGGCAGGAAGATTGCAACTTCAAGGACAGCCTCAGCAATTTAGTGAGTCCCTGAATCAAAGTTCTGAGGACTTAGCTCAGTGGCAAATCCTCACCAAAACAAACAAATGGAAAAAAAGGGGGGGTGGGGGGGAGTTGCTGCTTTTCTCATTTGCATTTTCTCACTTGATTGATCTTTCTTTATTTATACAAGCAATAGCAAGCATCCTTAATTTTCTTCTCATTTTAATGGAAATTTGTTTTGCCATTAAGAATGCAAGAGATGAAAATATGCCACCCCAAAATATACCTCTTTGGCATTAAGGATTATTTTGAACTGAAGGCAACTGAGAAGAAACAGATACCAAAAAAGTTATCTGCCCTACCCTTATTTGTCTAAATGCAGGACATAAATTTATATTTACAAAGGCAAAAGTGTCCCTCCTTCCCCTCTCTACCAGGAAGGACAAAGTTTGGTCACTGAAGACAACTTTATATCTTCATCAGCTTAAACATAACGAACTCCCATTTATTTACTGTTCTACAGTTTGCTGCCCCAAAGAGACTCAAAGTCCTTTTCATTTGTCCAGTCATTTCTCCAAAAATTTATTGTTCTTTATTGAAGATGCTATATAAGACAGAATTCTGGACCCCCGTTTTAAGATTTACTAATTTTTCTGGGTATCTCCCATGCATACATGACTTATACATATTAATAAACTTCTGTTTTTCTCTTATTCATCTGTCTTTTGTTACAAGGGTCTCTACTAGTTAAGAACTCAGAAAGGGTATGGGGAAATTGTTTACCTTCCTCTATAAGAATAGTATTATTTGTTATTTTAAAAAATATATATCATGTATATATCATGTTGATAATTCCTAATAAGTACTTAAAATAGAATGTTTACTTTTATTGAATAACAACATCTGATAAGATCTTGCATTTTTCATATTCAGTGTTTTGAGGATAAATTTCTTATTATTGCCCATCCTCAGATTTATTTTCCTTCTTTTTTCTTTTTTTAGTTGTAGATGGACACAATATCTTTATTTCATTTATTTATTTTTATGTGGTACTGAGAGCTACCACCCCAGTCCCCCATCCTCAAATTTCTGAGGTAAGCACTTCTCAATTATGATGAATTATTCTTTCACTATTTTATAACACTTACTAGCTTGTTTTTTTAATTTAAGATTTGAAACCATATTTATAGTAAAGATAGTATTCAGTATTAATCTTATTCTAATCTTAGATAGTACTCAGTATTAATCTTATTTTATTCTTTATTGGATATTTTATTTTCAGATTGAGAGGGCTTCTTTTAGAAACTAAAAAAGATGAACCACAACATTTTCAGTTATTTATAATTACCAAGGAATGAAAAATAGATGTCTCAGCCAGGCAGTGGTGCACGCCTATAATCCCAGAGGCTCAGGGGACTGAGGCAGGAGGATCACAAGTTCAAAACCAGCCTCAGCAACTTAGCAAGGCCCTAAGTAAATCAGGGAGACCCTGTTTCTAATAAAGTATAAAAAAGGGCTTGGGCAGTGGCTC
This sequence comes from Sciurus vulgaris, assembly GCF_902686455.1. Classification (NCBI taxonomy): domain Eukaryota; kingdom Metazoa; phylum Chordata; class Mammalia; order Rodentia; family Sciuridae; genus Sciurus; species Sciurus vulgaris. The sequence continues at coordinate 111,584,258 of NC_136461.1, forward strand.
AGTGGTTAAGAGCTCCTGGGTTCAATCCCTGGTACAAAAAAACAAAACAAAACAAAACAAAACAAAAAAAATAATCAGTTGTAAAAGCTCAGGAAGAAACTGGCTACAAAAGCAACTTTTAAGAGTGTGCCTTCTATTGGTGGGGTAAAGAAAACTCATCATTACAGTCCTGGTGATGTAGAATTCCATGAGTATCAGAAGCCCACAGAACTTATTCACAAACTTGCCCTCTAGGATCTGGTCCAAGAAATTGTGTGACAATAGCTAAACTATGGAACCAACATAAGTGCCCTTCAATAGATGAAGGGATAAAGAAAATGTGGTACATATACATAATGAAATATTACTCAGCCATAAAGATGAACAAAATCATGGCATTTGGAGGTAAATGGATGGAACTGGAGGCTATCATGCTACAGTGAAATAAGCCAATCCCCCCAAAAAAATGCCCAAATGTTTTCTGTGATATGTAGATGCTGACTCATAATGGGGGATAGGGGTGGGGAATAGATGTTCACTAGATTGGTCAGGGGAAATGGGGGGGAAGAAAGAGGGGTTGGGATTGGGAAAGTCAGTAGAATAAATCAGACATTACTTTCCTGTGTTCATATATTAATACATGACCAGTGTAACTCCACAACATGAACAACCACAAAAATGGGAAGTTATACTCCATGTGTTTATGATATGTCAAAATACTTTCTACTGTCATGTATAACTAAAAACAACAATTTTTTTAAAAAGATCTGAAAAAAGAAAAAGAGTGTGCATGCAAGAAAGAGTGAAAGCCAGGAGGAGAGAGCATGAAAGTGAGGAGGAGAGAGAGAGAGAAAATGGTGGGGGAGCCATTCTTAAGCAGTGGAATTTTGCGGGCTACTAACAATCTGGACCAATTACTGGCTGGGAAGTTTGTGGGCTTATGATCTGGGTTGTAAGGTGGTATGGGGCAGCAGAATAATGGCAGCAGCAAAAATAACAGATCTGATGACAACTTTCCTCCCTTTTCGTTTTTATAGATACTGGGGGCGGGATGATGGTCTTTCTTTTGTATCTTCTTCCTCCTGGTTAGGGGCGAAGAGCCTCATTCTGTAAAAAAAAAAAAAAGAGGATTAGGGAGGGCTTTACGTAGGAGCAGATTTTTTGGAGTCGGAGTTGTCAAGTGAATCGCAGGTCTCAGCTTTGTGTGTCAGGGGCTTGTAGTCTTGAAGGAGAAATGGTTGATTGGCCGATTGGTTGGTGAACTTGTGTGCATCTGTCAGCTCAGGAACTTGTGTATCTGATCTTGTAGGAACTTCTGTAGGCAATTTAGTAGGCAAGGTCCTGTTTAGAAAGATCTGTAGATGTTAAAATGACCCAAAATTTCTGACTCCAGCAGTTTCTCTTGATGGTTATCAGGCACACCTGCCTAAGAATCTCTTTAGTAACCTCCAGTTTTACTTATTATTGGGGCTAACATAAGTGTTCTTAAGTTACATCTAACTATTGTTTCTTCTTTTAAATGCCCAGGAATGGCTATGTTTTGGTTTTAACTGTTTTGCTAGGTGTTCAAGATCAAGCTGGTCAAATTAACCTTGTTCTTATCTGTTGTTAAGGGTCAGCTGAGTTCCCATAGGGGTCACTCATGGAGAACTTGAGAGCAGCTTCTTAGCTCCTTTAGTACCATTTGCTAGGTAGGTTCTCCTTGATGAGGTGACTTCCTTTGGAAGCATCAGGGTTGTCTCCCTTTTTCAATGACCCTCCTCTGCAGCAGGTGCTCTGATTGACTTTTCATCCTCCAGTGGTCTCATCAATCTCCCTGATTGGAAGGTCATGTGACCCAGAGTTGCAAAGCTCCTTAGAGAAGTCCTCTTGTTCCCTTGGTTCAGGCTGACACTGAGGGCAAGATCCAAATACTGGTTTTTCTTGGCCTCTGTATTTAATCTCAATCTCTAAATTTGATCTTAACCATCCAGCAAGCCAGTCTCACCAATCATAAAGTAAGAGTACTGGGCTTTAACTTCAATGTCTATAACTTTACAGTTATTTATCCTTTTATTTAACTGGAGTCTGTATTAGTACTGGAAGTTACCATTATATACTATCTATTCTGTAGATGATGGCTTATTATCACAAGTTACTTAGGTTCTGTGTTCTTGAAGCAGTACCTCTGCAAAACAGGTAACAGTTTTACAAAATAAAATTAGCAAGAGTAAAAGTGTGTTCAGCTTGTATAATAGCTTTCTGGGATTTTTGACTGAGCTCTACATTATATCCCATTTGAGATCACAGTCATTTTACAAGAACCAATCTTTTGAATATAATTTTAAAGAAGCTGGAGTCTGGCTTATTTGGGAGCCACTATAACATGCAGTAAGGTGAGAGGGGAGGCAGAGCCTTATCTTAGGTAAGGCATGGCTCTTTACAAATCTTAAGTGAAGTGTTCTAATTCTGATGTTGATCTTTGCTTCTTTCTTAAAAGTCATTTTAAGAAGTTTACATATATTGATTCCTGAGTCTATATGAACATTAGTTAACACAATTTAACATTATATCTAAAACATGAATTAAAGAAAGGCTGATAGAGCTTTTATCTTTCCTTTTGTGTGGCAAAGTGGCAAAATGCTTTCATGTTTCATGATATTAACCTTTAAACAAATCAGGTTCTCACTAACTTTTAGAAATACATTTACATTTAAATTTTTTATCTCAGTATAAAAAGTAACAAATTTTATATATACCCTATTGATAACAGGTCCTAAAACAGAACATTAAATGATAGAAATAAATTCTCAATAAAATTTACCCTTTAAAGGTTTAAAATTACCATTATAGACAAGTTTAATTTGGAGAATAGCGAATTGATAAATTTTCGGCTTTAAAGGCTTGTATACCTGGAAAATATGAACACATTTAATAAACAAAGAATGACCATTCCACAATTACCTTGATACTTTTATATTACCAAATTTAGTTTTTAAAAAAACTAAAAATTAAACTTAAAAATTAAGTTTAAAAATTTAAACTCTGTAACATAGTACAATACTCTAACAGTTGTTTAACTATAAGCATATACACCTCGATTTTTTAAGACTAATTGTTCTAAAGAATAAAACTTAACAGGCAAATGTTAAGAGTAAATTAGTGTTTCTAAGAAATCCTTGTCATTTTAACATATAGATTAAACTTTGATTTATATCAGTACATTAGTATTTGACCTTAGGAAAAACCTTAAATAGCGTTGACTTATTGTCTCACCTACATATAACCAACTTAGTTACACACAAACTTGTTGAAATTTGCCCTTTACTTACACACAGACTTTCTTAGCACTTACTTAGAACCTCATGTATTTTTTTCACATGAGCACTTTCTTACTCAGAGACATTTTGGTCTTCACTAAATATATTTTCATATCGAGAATCTTTTATTCTCTCTTTCCTATCTGTTGACCCCTTTTTGTTCACATTCTGTAACAACTGTTATGAAATTTCTGAATTTAAATAAATTACTTCATTTTAAAAAGATTAAATATTTTGTTACTTGTAGTACTCTAATGAAACATAGTTGAAACTTTTGGAAACCTTTGTATAATAGAATTGTACCTGTTAGGACATAACTCTTAGTAACCTTGTTTTTAGTAATGACACAAAGCAATTATAAACCCTTTTTTATTTATCAATCTATGAAAACACCAATAATGTTTAAGTATGTTACCCCATGGAATTTAAGGAGTTAAAGAGTACTTGATGTTACTTAATAATTAGCATTTTAACTTTGTAAATTAATCAGATGTCTCTAACAAGCACATTTGAGTAATCCCATACATGTCAACTCTAATTTACTCATCTTATTGTAAAAAAAACAAGATATCAGACACGTGTACTAAACAGTATTTGCCATCTCTTTCCTATTGAAGAAAGGTCCTAGAAAAATTGATGTTAGACATTTTATCAACATCAACATTTTACTAGTTTGACCACCTAGAGACTTGTGAGTTAATTTTAAAGACATTTTTACTTTTATTAGTTTACCTGATTTAAATCGAACCTTTTTAAATCATGTGAATTAAAGGTATTTGGATCCATTTTTTTAATTTTAATTTTATGTGCACTTATATTTAGTTGCACATAGACAGACAACATGATATACACATAATACAAAAACAAAGGCCTTGAGAGATCCAAGATGGCAGACTAGAGGGAGGCTACATTCCTTGTTGCTCTGTAACTCTGGTTTCAAGCACAGGATATCTGTTTCTTGGTGAGACAGTTTTTGTTGGTTATCGATCCCCTGCTGTTTACCCCATTTATCTGCTGTGATCACCTGAAGTCTGCCAGCATATCAACAATGCCTTTTTCGGGTGCAGATTGCTCACTGTCAGGCACCTATCATCCTCCATTTGCCTGCCTCTCACCTGTCCATCACCTGCCTTACACCTATCCATCACCCAATGAACGAGGTTCACCTCCCGATCGTCCAACAACAGTCAGCAAACTGATCGCCAACCGCCAGTGGAACACCAGCTGCCTGCTGTTGCCTGGAAGTTCACTGTTACAGTACCTGCAGGTTTGATTACACATGGCTGCCGCCATTTTGAGACAACACCCAGGCCCCGTAGGACCCCTGGCTGGACTGACTAAGCCCCGTCTCCAGGATCCCTCAGCCCGACCGATCACTCCCTGCCTCTGGGGCCCTCACATCAACTGACTGCTCCCTGCTGCCAGGATCCCCAGACCAACTGACTATGCCCTATCACTGGGACCCCAGACCGACTGATTGCACCTAGCCTCCAGGATCCCGCAACCACACCAAACACGCCCAACCTCCAGGACCCCTGCCTGACCAATCACATCCCACCTCCAGGACCTCCAGCTGACCACGTCCACACTCTGAGCTGCAGCTCCCCATTTGCCAACCCATTTGGAAGCCAGAGTGGCCACCATGGATAATCCTGGAAGCCATAGCTCCGATCTTTAGGTGGGACAAATCCCATCCTGAGATGCCTGCTGGAGACTTGAAGCTCATTGTCAGGTACCTCTCATGCATCAGGCTACTGAAGACTGGGAGGTTACATTACTATATGACTGTTATACTGTAGATTTTCTTTTTTCTCCTTATTGAAAAATTTTAAGTTTTTATTTATTTACTTTTCTTGCTCTCTTTTCCTTTTGTTTACCTGTTCCCTCAGAGTCTCTTTCTCCCTTTTTTGCATGCTAACATCCAAATTCTTTTTGATTACACTCTCACCCTTTCTATTATCTAGAACTTCTATATATTCTTTTCTTATCCCATTAACAGCCACATTCTATATCCCTCTGCATCCTCTTTGTCCTCCATTAGAAACTACAGACCTTATTGCAAATCTGTTTGTTTTACTGAAGATAATATTTGAACTCATTCTGTTTATTATGACAATTTTGTTATTGTCCTCATAGGGGCTATTTGGTCTAGGATTGCATAGTGTCTGAATTGGGCACTGCTAATATTGATCTCCCTTAAAGAAAAGGTTTTGGAAACCTATAGAGCCACTATAAGCCTATAGGGGGAAATCTGCAATACCCCAGATCTGCAGCGCTAGAGGGGAAGATACATGAACAACATGAAAAAACAAGGGAAGAAAATGATCCAAACAAATCTAGATTCTATAGTAATAGAATCCAATGACAGTATGTTAGAAGAAATGTCAGAAAAGGACTTCAGATTATACATGATTAAGATTTCGCAAAGCAAAGGATGAGATAAGAGAACAAATGCAGGAAATGAATGATAATACCAATAAGCTGAAAGAGCAACTGCAGGAAGCAAAAGATCATTTCAACAAAGAGAGAGAGATTCTCAAAAAAAAACAAAAACAAAAACAAAAAAACACCAAACGGAAATCCTTGAAATGAAGGAGACAATGAACCAAATAAAAAACTCAATGGAAAGCATCACCAACAGACTAGACCAATTGGAAGACAGAACCTCAGACAATGAAGACAAAATATTTAATCTTGAAAATATAGGCGCCCAAACAGAGAGGATGGTAAGAAATCATGAACAGAATCTCCAAGAACTATGGGACATCACGAAAAGACCAAATTTAAGAATTATTGGGATTGAAGAAGGCACAGAGATACAAACCAAAGGAATGAACAACCTATTCAATGAAATAATATCAGAAAATTTCCCAAACCTGAAGAATGAAATGGAAAATCAAATACAAGAGGCTTACAGAACACCAAATGCACAGAATCACAACAGATCCACACCAAGGCACATTATAATGAAAATGCCTAACATTCAAAATAAAGATAGGATTTTGAAGGCCACGAGAGAAAAGCATCAGATTACATATAGGGGGAGACCAACACGGGCAGCAGCAGACTTCTCAACCCAGACTCTAAAAGCTAGAAGGGCCTGGACCAACATATTTCAAGCTCTGAAAGAACATGGTTGCCAACCAAGAATCCTATACCCAGCAAATCTAACCTTCAGATTTGAAGATGAAATAAAATCCTTCTATGATAAACAAAAGTTAAAAGAATTTACAAGTAGGGGCTGGGGAGATAGCTCAGCTGGTAGAGTGCTTGCCTTGCAAGCACAAGGCCCTGAGTTTGATTCCCAGTACTGCAAAAAAAAAAAAAAAAAAAAAAAGAATTTACAAATAGAAAGCCTGTGCTACAGAATGTTCTCAACAAAACATTCCATGAGGAGGAAATGAAAAACAACAATGGAGGTCAGCAAAGGGAAGAACTACCTTAGAGAAAAACCACTCAAAGGAGAAACCAAGCCAACTTAAAAACCAAAAATAAGCCAAGTGTCTGGGAATACAAATCACATCTCGGATAATAACCCTGAATGTTAATGGCCTAAACTCATCAATCAAAAGACATAGGCTGGCAGAATGGATTAAAAAGAAAGACCCAACAATATGCTGCCTGCAAGAGACTCATCTCATAGAAAAAAACATCCACAGACTAAAGGTGAAAGGATGGGAAAAAACCTACCATGCACATGGACTCAGTAAAAAACCAGGGGTTTCCATCTTTATATCAGATAAAGTGGACTTAAAGCCAAAGTTAGTCAAAAGGGATAAAGAAGGACATTACATACTGCTTAAGGGAACCATAAATAAGGAAGATATACCAATAGTAAATATTTATGCCCCAAACAATGGTGCATCCCTGTACATCAAACAAATCCTTCTCAATTTCAAGAATCACATAGACCACAACCCAATAATTCTGGGTGACTTTAATGCACCACTGTCACCACTAGATAGATCTTCCAAAAAAAAAAAAAAAAAAAAAACCAACCAAAGAAACCATAGAACTAAATAACACAATCAATAACCTAGACTTAATAGACATATATAGAATATTCTATCCATCAACTAGTGGATTCACTTTCTTCTCAGCAGCACATGGAACCTTCTCAAAAATAGACCATATGTTATGCCACAAAGCAGCCCTTAGGAAATGCAAAAAAATAGAGATACTGCCTTGTGTTCTATCAAATCATAATGGACTGAGAGTAGAAATCAATGACAAAGTAAAAAACAGAAATTACTCCAACACCTGGAGACTGAATAATATGCTATTTAATGAAACATGGATAACAAAAAACATCAGGGAGGAGATAAAAAAATTCTTAGAGGTCAATGAGAATAACGATACAACATATCAAAATCTCTGGGACACTATGAAAGCGGTACTAAGAGGAAAATTCATTGTATGGAGTGCATTCCAGATAAGAATGAAAAGTCAACAACTAAATGACCTAACATTACAGCTCAAAGCCTTAGAAAAGGAAGAACAGAATAACAGCAAAAGTAGTAGAAGACAGGAAATAATTAAAATCAGAGCTGAAATCAATGAAATTGAAACAAAAGAAACTATTCAAAAAATTGACAAAACAAAAAGTTGGTTCTTTGAGAAAGTAAACAAAATAGATAAACCCTTAGCCGTACTAACAACGAGAAGGAGAAAGAAAACTCAACTTACTAAAATTCGTGATGCAGAAGGAAATATCATGATAGACACCACTGAGATACATAACATAATGAGAAGCTACTTCGAAAATCTGTATTCCAACAAAGTAGAAACCACCAAAGACATTGACAAATTTCTAGAGACATATGCTCCTCCCAAACTGAACCAGGAGGACATACACGATTTAAACAGATCAATATCAAGCAATGAAATAGAAGAAGCCATTAAAAACCTACCATCCAAGAAAAGCCCAGGACCAGACGGATTCTCAGCTGAGTTCTACAAGACCTTCAAAGAAGATCTCATTTCAATACTTCTCAAAGTATTCCAGAAAATAGAAAAAGAGAGTACCCTACCAAACTCATTCAATGAAGCTAATGTCACCCTCATACCCAAACCAGGAAAAGACACATCAAGGAAAGAATATTTTAGACCAATATCCTTGATGAGTATAGATGCAAAGATCCTTAACAAAATATTGGCAAACCGTATCCAAAAACATATTTAGAAAATCGTGCACCACGATCAAGTGGGGTTCATCCCTGGAATGCAAGGATGGTTTAACATCTGTAAATCTATAAACATAATCCATCATGCCAACAGACTTAAGGATAAGAATCATATGGTTATTTCAATTGGTGCAGAAAAAGCGTTTGACAAAATACAGCACCTCTTCATGCTCAAAACACTAGAAAAAATAGGGATAGTAGGAACATACCTGAACATTGTAAAGCTATTTATGCTAAGCCCATGGCCAACATCATTTTTAATGGAGAAAAACTGAAACCATTCCCTTTAAAAACTGGAAAAAACACGTAATGGGGGGTGAGAGGGGGGCAAGAATGGAGGAAAGGGGGAATGTATAGAGGGAAAAGAGAGGTGGGAGGGGAGGGGGGAAGGAAAAAATAACAGAATGAATCAAACATCATTACTCTATGTAAATGTATGAATATGCAAATGTTATGCTGTTACTCCATGTACAAACAGAAACAACAGGTATCCCATTTGTTTACAATAAAAATAAATTTTAAAAAAAAAGGGAAAAAAATGGGAACAAGACAGGAATGTCCTCTTTCACCACTTCTATTCAACATTGTCCTCGAAACTCTAGCCAGAGCAATTAGGCAGACTAAAGAAATTAAAGGGATATGAAAAGGAAAAGAGGTACTTAAGCTGTCACTATTTGCTGATGACATAATTCTATATTTAGAGGTTCCAAAAAACTCCTCCAGAAAACTTCTAGACCTCATCAATGAATTCAGCAAAATAGCGGGCTATAAAATCAACATGCATAAATCTAAAGCATTTTTATATGCAAGTGACAAAACATCTGAAAGGGAAATGAGAAAAACAACCCCATTTGCAATAGCCTCAAAAAAAAAAAAAAAAATTGGGAATCAATCTAACCAAAGAGGTAAAAGCTCTCTACAATGAAAACTACAAAACACTGAAGAAAGAAATTGAGGAAGACCTTAGAAGATGGAAAGATCTCCCATGTTCTTGGATAGGCAGAATTAATATTGTCAAAATGGCCATACTACCAAAAGTGCTATACAGATTCAATGCAATTCCAATTAAAATCCCAATGATGTACCTTACAGAAATAGAGCAAGCAATCATGAAATTTATCTGGAAGTTAAGAAACCCAGAATAGCTAAAGCAATCCTTAGCAGGAAGAATGAAACGGGGTATCGCAATACCAGATCTGCAACTATACTACAAAGCAACAGTAACAAAAACAGCGTGGTACTGGCACCAAAATAGACAGGTAAATCAATGGTACAAGAATAGAGGACATGGACACAAACCCAAATAAATACAATTTTCTAATACTAGACAAAGGTGCCAAAAATATGCAATGGAGAAAAGATAGCCTCTTCATCAAATGGTGCTAGGAAAACTGGAAATCCATATGCAACAGAATGAAACTAAACCCTTATCTTTCACCCTGCACAAAAATCAACTCAAAATGGATCAAGGACCTTGAAATCAGACCAGAGACCCTGCATCTTCTAGAAGAAAATGTAGGTCCAAATCTTCAATTTGTTGGCTTAGGATCAGACTTCCTTAACAGGACTCCCATAGCACAAGGAATAAAAGCAAGAATCAATAACTGGGATAGATTCAAACTGAATAGCTTTCTCTCAGCAAAGGAAACTATCAGCAATATGAAGAGAGAGCCCACAGAGTGGGAGAATATCTTTGCCACTCATACTTCAGATAGAGCACTAATTTCCAGAATCTATAAAGAACTCAAAAAACTCTACACGAAGACTACAAATAGCCCAATCAACAAATGGGCTAAGGATATGAACAGACACTTCACAGAAGAAGATCTACAAGCAATCAACAAACATATGAAAAAATGTTCACCATCTTTAGTAATAAGAGAAATGCAAATTAAAACTACACTAAGATTCCATCTCACCCCAATTAGAATGGCGATTATCAAGAATACAAGCAACAATAGGTGTTGGAGAGGATGTGGGGAAAAAGGTACACTCATTCATTGCTGGTGGGACTGCAAATTAGTGCAGCCACTCTGGAAAGCAGTGTGGAGATTCCTTAGAAAACTTGGAATGGACCTACCATTTGACCCAGCTATCCCACTCCTGGGCCTATACCCAAAGGACTTAAAATCAGCATACTACAGAGATACAGCCACATTAATGTTCATAGCGGCTCAATTCACAATTGCCAGACTGTGGAACCAACCTAGATGCCCTTCAATTGATGAATGGATAAAGAAACTGTGGTATATATATACAATGGAATATTACTCAGCTATAAAGAATAATAAAGGGGGAGTCCTCCCAGGAGGAGGCGGGGCGGCTAAGCTCCTCCCTCCGCGGCGGTGTCCGGAGGCGGTGCTGCCCCCTGCCCTGCGGTCTCTTTAGCGCAGACAGTTCGCCTACCCGCGGGCTTGGGGCAGCGGCCGAAGCTACTGGGGCCGGAACAGCGGGCTGGGCGGAGGCTGGAGTGGGCCCTGAGGCAACCGCCAAGGCGTTTCTCAAACCTCGCGACCAGGGTGAACTCTGTTGGAGAAGCTATTCAGTCAGCAGGAGAACGGGCCTCCAGAAGAAGCAGAAAAATTTTGCTCACGGATCATTACCATGAGTCTTCTACTTCCTCGTAGTGACTGCTTCAGGGAACCATGTCATCAGAATGCCCAGTCAAGTTTTGCTCCATTTGATATATGAATTGCTTGCTTCCTTTCCAATCCAGACTCTCAATCTGCTATTTTGGAAACGCCAAAAAAAAGTTCAGATGCTGCCTAGCAGATGATGTATGTTTCACAAGAGCCTAAGTGACTGACCATAAAGTGGATACAAGGAACTCGAATTATCAACCTACTGTGTGCTGATGGAGTTGCTGCTAATTGAACTGTGTCCTGAGCTGAGAACTCATTTAGATCAACTTAAAGCTGCTCAAGTTTGAGACTGCACAAATAAACCACCAGAGAAATGTCTGTAATAATAGACATGAAACGTTTTCCTCTTTTCCACAGAGGGCTTGACTGAGAACCATATTGATTTTTATTTTAGTTACCTCCCTCTAGTTTTATGTGAAATAAGCAGAATTGGGGGGAGGGATCTTGATGCTGTGATAGACAACAGAAATCTTAAAAAACCTGTTTATTAATTTTTAAGTAATAAAAATACTTCAAAAGTTCAACAATACTGATTGTAATACAAATGTTAATATGTGATGAGACCCTAGGAAATATTTTAAATATTTATGAAACGGTTTTGTTTTACAATGAACTATGAATATTGTACAGTTAATTTCCTCACTAAGGATTCTGAACATTCCTATGTTATTTCATGTATACTGAAGAACATTGTTGTGCAATGCTTTGTGTAAAGTTATTGTGAAACCTTTATTGTCTTTTTTTTTTTGCCAAAGATTTCCCATAGTTTGAAGCATTTGAAGCAATAAAATATAAAAAATTAAAAAAACAAAAAAACAAAACAAAAAAAAAGAATAATAAAATTATGGCATTTGCAGGCAAATGGATGAAATTGGAGAATATCATGCTAAGTGAGATAAGCCAATCTCAAAAATCCAAAATGCAAATGATCTCACTGATAAGCAGATGATGACACATAATGGGGGGTGAGAGCGGGGCAAGAATGGAGGAAGGAGGGACTGTATAGAGGGAAAAGAGGGGTGGGAGGGGTGGGGGAAGGAAAAAAATAACGGAATGAATCCAACATCATTACCCTATGTAAATGTATGATTACACAAATGGTATGCTGTTACTCCATGTACAAACAGAAACAACATGTATCCCATTTGTTTACAATAAAAATTAATTAAAATTAAAAAAAAACAAAGGCCTTGTAACATTTATCTCCAAAGCCTTGTAACAGATGTTCAAAAATAACTCTAGAGTTGGATAAAAAGAACTGATCGAAAAAAGTCATGAGCTCAAAAAAATATATAGAATTTAAGGAACAAAAAAGTCCTGGAAAAATGATACAGTCATTAATTACTTTAGTAAAGCACCATAAAATTTACTTTTGCTGGAGTTCAGGTAAAATTTTTTGCTTTTTTTTTCCCCCCCTTGGGTTTGAGACTGGTCTCCTACTGAGCCTTCAGGCTTCCTCTATTTACATTTCAATGTGAACCTTGACTGAGATCTGAAAGGAGCTGAGATAACAGGTTCTAGCAGAAACTTGATGCCTAGGGCATTTAACCCTTTTTCCTGGTTAGTAATCAATTCAGATTTGGATGCAGAAAATTGTGAAACATCATCTCCCACTACTTGTGAGGAATGGGGCTGCTATATCATACTCCTTACTGGAACATGCCACTGACTGTTGGGCTGGTTACTCCCTCCACACCAGCCACCTCCCATAGGGGGACTAGAATATGTACACGGGACCTCGTGACAGGAGGACTGGGTGAGCTGGGCAGGGGAATGAAAGCAGAAACAGAACGAGGTAAAGGAGATGAAGGAGCAGGGGCCAGAGGGGCCTCTGTTACAGTGGACTTGTATCAGGGTGGTTTGTTAGCTGAGTCGAAGTTGGAGGAGGAGGAGGGATTAAGAGGGGGAGAAGAAGCCAAAAGGAGGCATTCGAGTTTGCAGGAAGAGCAAAGAAGTGCAAGAAAGAAAAGACTTGAAGATAAGGGCTCCCTTTCCATCTGCCCACTCACTCACAAAAGCTGTGTGCCATTACATGGCCATTTTGGATTGATTATCTAGGCCAGGGGTCAGGTAAAGGGATTTAAGATTGTCTAGTAGACACACCAGGGGTGAATCTGCCAGAATGGAGGACCCAGATCCCATGGTGGAGACTGATACAGCCGAGTCAGTGTCCAGGGCGTCCCGAGGTCATAGACCAGTCGACTGGAGATGAGAAGGCAGCACAGTGATGGAGTCATCATCCAAGCATCAGTGTGTGCTGGGCAAAAACCGAGACAGTTGAGGACCTGACATTAGGATTTTCAAGAGCGAGCGCAAAGAGGAGCCTCAACTCTGAGAGAGAATCTCCACCATAAAAATCAGGTACCCACCTGTCTGATAACTAAGGGGGCATCCATGACTGTAAAAGTCATGGCTGGGGGAACCCCCACTCCTCAACCACCTCGAGGGTGCTGGACAATCAACAGTTATGTCTCAGGTCAGCAGAGGAGTGTTGAAGCCGACCTAGGGGGAAACTTACCAATCTGAAGCCCGTGGTGGAGAGTGTCCGGGCGAATGGAAGGTGAAACCAGCATCTGGGGCTCTGGGGAATCCACCCACCTAAGTGGTATTAGAAGAGCCCATCCAAGTCACGGCACCAATGTAAGAACCCAGAAACCACTCCAGATGTGGGAACTCACACAAGAGAGTTTATTAAGCAAACAGGCAGAGTGTCTCCCTGCAGGGTGAGAGAGAGAAAATGAGAGGGAAAGAGAGAGAGAGAGGATGCACTCAAGAGAGAGTGAAAGCCAGGAGAGAGCATGAAAGTGAGGAGGAGAGAGAGAGAGAGAAAATGGCAGGGTAGCCATTCTTAAGCAGTGGAATTTTGCAGGCTAATAACAACGGACCAATGGTTGGCAAGAAGGTTTGCAGGCTAACAATCTGGACCAATTACTGGCTAGGAAGTTTGTGGGCTAAAGATCTGGGTTGTAAGGTGGTGTGGGGGAGCAGAATAATTTCTGATGCCAACAGAAATTGTGTGAGACTTCAAAACTGACAGCTCTTGGTGCTTTGCAGGAAGCAAGTGAGACCTAACTGCTGGCCTTTGTGGAGCACACCAACCTGCTTGCTATCCATGCAAACATGTAGCAGTTATACCAAAAGACATTCGGCCAACACATTGTATGCATGAAGAATTTGCTTAGAAATCTACTATTTTGGGCTGGGTTTGTGGCTCAGTGGTAGAATGCTTGCCTGGCATGTGTGAAGAACTGGGTTCAATTCTCAACACTACAATAAATAAATAAAATAAAAATCCATTGACAACTAAAAATATTTTTTAAAAATCTACTATTTCATCCCCTCCTCTGCCCAATTTCTCTTCTTCCTGTTATTGGTAGTTATGAATGTTAGATATATCTTTCTCTCATGGGTTCCAAAGGTACCTAAGTATATGACTGAGAGTAGAAGAATAAGAGACAGAAATCAGGTATTACAGTTTTTTTTTTCTTTTTTACTTGTAGGTAAATTTTTAATATAAATATCAGAACATTAATACAAGTCAAATGTTTTAGTGAGCCAGGCACAGTGTCGCATACCTGTAATCCTGGTGGCTCCGTAGGCTGAGGCAAGTTCAAAGCCAGCCTCAGCAAAAGTGAGACACTAAGCAACTCAGCAAGACTCTGTCTCTAAATAAGATATAAAAAAGGGCTGGGGATGTGGTTCAGTAGTTAAGTGCCCCTGGATTCAATCCTTGGTACCAAAAAAAAAAGTTTTAGGGCTTAAGTCTTTTTTACAAATTTATTTATAGTTGATATAAGTAAGTAAAAAAAAATTTCTGGACAATGCCAGATGTAAGGGTTTTTGTTTTGTTTTGTTTGTGGTGCTGAGGATCAAACCCAGGGCCTCGTGCATGCCAGGCAAACACTGTACCACTGAGCCACATACCCAGCCCCAATTTTCTTAGAACAGATAAATTCCTGGTTAACAGCAACTAAATGATGTTTATATCCATTCACTGTACTTTTCTAATTGGGTTGTTTTATATACAAGCACATATTTTTAATGTCTGCTTTCTGTGCTGTTCCTATAAGTTTGTTATTAAAATACATTAAATTATAAAAACAATCCAAATGTACTCTGAAGTAAAGTAAAAATACTTCTACTGGCAAATCCCACTTTCATTTAATTGAAAACAATTATTTTAAGAAATGTCATTATTGGAAAATTCTCTGCTTATACAGAACTATAGTAATCAAGTTAGAGAAGGAAGAGAAAATTTAGCCAAAATCAGTATCCAAGAGACCAGCAGTTATAACTTATTTTCTAGTACAGTTGGTCTTCCATAACTACAGTTCCACATCCATGGATTCAACCAACCATGAATAGAAAATATTTGAAAAAATAAATTGTGGCTGTATTGAACATGTATAGACCTTTTTTCTTGTCATTATTCACTCAATACAGTGTAACAACTATTTACATACCATTTACACTGTATTAGATGTTACAAGTAATCTAGAGCAGTGCCAATTATAATCACAAAGGCCACAATTCCAAATGCCGAAATGTCCCCCAAATCAAAATACCTAAAGTCTAAAATCCCTAAAAAACAAAATCATAAAAATCATAATCCTGAGAGATTAAAATTTCAAATGTTTAAATCTTGCAAACAGAAATCCTGAACACCATAATTCCCATATATATACATATATGGAAATAGAAAGCCCAATTCTGAAGGAGGATTAGTTCAATTTTGGTTGTGCATAACATAGTTGCCAAATTATTCAATCCTATACTACTTCTGCCCCTTCACATATAGCTCTATGCTTACCTTCACAAAATACCCTTTATGGGAAAATAATAATTTTTTTTTTCGGTACTGAGGATTGGACCCAGGGTCTCACACTGCTACCCCAGTCCTCTTTTTTTCTTTCTTTTTTTGAAACAGGATCTCACTAAATTGCTCAGGTTGGCCTGGAACTTGCAATCCTCCTGCCTCCACCTCCCAAGAAGCTGAGGTTACAAGGCATGTGGCCCTGATCCTAGCTAGAAAATATATATATATATATATATTTTTTTTTTTTTTTTGCAGTGCTGGGGATCCAACCCAGGGCCTTGTGCTTGCGAGGCGAGCACTCTACCAACTGAGCTATCTCCCCAGCCCCGAAAATAAAATTTTTAAAAAACAATTTTTGACAGGGGCCAGGGTTGTAATTCAGTGCTGAAGCATATGACTAGCACGCGTGACACACTGGGTTTGATTCTTTCACCATATAAAAATAAATAAATAAAATAAAGGTATCATGTCCATCTACAACTTAAAAAAAAAAAAAAAAATTTTTTACAAGCTCATAAACCTTATGAACCAGACATTTGCTGAAGTAGAAGTTCCTCCACTGTCACATAACACTTAAAAGGTGAACTATTCTTGCTTAGGGATTTGAAAAATCCCTGTCAAAGAAGATAGACTTCTTATATTTACAAGTAAATCTAACAGAAAAACTAGTTCATGCTTTATTTGATTATTAATGGATGACACTTTCAAAACTGTCCCTTTTTTAAAATCAAATATATATAACTCATGACCCTATTGGATCTAAAAAATTCTAGAGTTTATCTGCTTATTTATGTATTAATGACTGGAGAAAGCAGTGTGTTCATAAATGCATGTTTGAAGATTTGGTGGACTATGTATAAGAAAATGGATTTCAATTAAATCCTTAAACAATAAAAACAGTTTGGAATTAGGTATGATCAGGGCTTCTAAAACTGAAACCAAGGTGCCACTAATAAAGTTTAGTTTTTTTTTCCATACAGTCCAATGCATTTGGCAGAACATTTATTTATTTATTTATTTGGTACCAGGGATCGAACTCAGGGGCATTTCACCACTGAGCCACATCCCCAGCCTTATTTTGTATTTTATTTAGAAACAGGGACTCACTGAGTTGCTTAGCACCTCGCTATTGCTGAAGCTGGCTTTGAACTCCCCATCCTCCTGCCTCAGCCTCCTGAGCCTCTGGGATTGCTTGTTCCAGCTTGGCAGAACATTTAGATGAGTGGATTGGCCATACAACGTGGCAGCATATGTACAATTATTACAAGTTAATAAAAAAAGTTTCTAATGTTTAAGGGGATAGAAATGCTAAATACCCTGATTTGATCATTACACATTGTATACATGAATCAAAATATCACACCATACCCCATAAATATGTACGATTAAAATGATAATTTAAAATTTTCAGTTTAAAAATGCATCATTTATCTGCATTAGCATACATTCCAGCTGATGAGATTCTAAGAACTCAATGAATTAAAGTCTCATTTGCCTAAAGAAGCCAGTGAACTTACTGACTGGGTCAAAAATAATTATGTGCATAGTAAGATAAAAAGACACTACAAAAAAGAGTTGCTGTTCAATCACCAGAATTGTTTCTGCCAAATCTGTGGTCTGTATATGAATGCATGCATAATGGATTTCCATGTATCCAACATAACATAGAACCATGGCACAGAAGAAAGAATTTAACAGTGAATGCTTGTATCATCATATATCAAATCATAGAAAGATTTCAAAAAAAGCAGCACCATCTAGAAAATGAACATGAACATCTCCAAGGACTGCCATGCCCTAAAAATAATTTAAACATATAGTTAATGATCATGAAAGTTACCTACCTCTTAGGGACAACTTTTGTGCAATTACCCAAAATCTATCCCTGTAATAAACTTTTTCAGGTGTAAAATTTTCTTTTTAAATCTGGTGTGGTGGCACATGCCTGTAATCCCAGCAGCTCAGGAGGCTGAGAGGAGAATCATGAGTTCAAAGCCAGCCTCAGCAACTTAGTGAGGGCCTAAGCAACTCAGTGAGACCCTGTCTCTAAATAAAAACCACAAAAAAGGGCTGAGGATGTGGCTCAGTGGCAAAGCACCCTTGGCTTCAATCCCCAATACCAAAAATTAAAATAAATAAATAAATAAGAATTTCTTTTTAGTTGTTTTGTTTGGGTTTTTCCTCTTTCTCCTCGTTTTTTCCCCATTTTAAATCGTTAACTTTTTTTTTTTAAAGCCACTATCCTATGTATTTTATCTTCATATCATTTCCAATACTGGAAGTATAAATTGCATAAAGACCTTTAGAGAGTTCTAATTCATTTCATGCTTTTTTTTTTCAAATTTGACTGTGAATATGCATTATGACAACATTGGCTTTGTATGTAAACACTGCATGTACACAAAAATTCTGAAGTGGTCACAATAAATAAAGAGATGTCCTTTTTGTCCATCTACATTTGCAAATTATAAAACTTCTTGAGATCCCGATTCTTTGGGCAACTGCATATGCAGGAGTGGTGACCCATGAAGGGTTTTTGCTTATTTGTTTGTTTGTTTGCAGTACTAGAGATTAAACCAAAGGGTGCTCTACCACTGAGTCACCTCCCCATCCTATTTTTATTTTATTTGAGACTGGATCTCACAAAGATGCTAGCCTCAAACTTGCAATCCTCCTGCCTTAGCCTCCTAGTCCCCAGGATTACAGGCACGAGCCACCACATCCCACTTCCATGAAGTTTTTTGATAGATCTCACCAAGAGATTTAAGTTGTCCTTCATGGTATTTCAGATTACCAAAGTTATAAAGTGTTGGGGTCTTAAGCCCCCTTGCTCTTCTCCACCAGTGACAAGGGAGGCACTCCCCAACAAGGACAGACCAGGATAGGTAGGGCCAACTGACCGCCGGCTCCCAGCCCTCCAGCGGAGGGACACCAGTCACAGCAGGAACTCGTTTATTGAGGAAGTCACACAGCTTTTATGTAGGGTGGGGTCTAGGGGAGAACCAGTCAGCTTAAAGGTCAGCAAGGCATGGGAGGTTCAGGCAGGTGAGAGTCCCATAGGACCATATGGCAAGCACAAGCAGATCACGTTCGGTTCGCAGAATTGTTGTTAACCAATCCCTGAAGGTGATCCCATTCATCGTCACCAACCCTTGAAACTGCCTTTGAGGCCCTGATCCTGCTCACCCACCAGGAAGTAAGGAGTCAGCCTGAGTTAGTTAACTTGTCATTAGTCCCAACAATAAAGCTGGGCGCATACAATTACTAACCATAGCAGTATGTGTTTATACATTTCACTTTTTGACACATTTTTTATAAACATTATTCATCTGCTCATTATTATTATATACATGCAACTGTCATTAGAATACCTGAGTGTTTATGCTTAAAAAATGTGTGTTATTATTGCCTACTTTATTGTATAAGTGGCCTATGAAGTGATCTGCTTTGATTTATATGCTTATCAAACAAATTGTCTTTTTAAAATGTAAATAAATGTCTTTTGAAGAATTTTTTACAGTTTTTTCAGAATTATATTTTTAGGAGCTTGATCTTTCAGAAGTTTAGACTTTGGGGGTTTTTAACTTAAGGGATTGATCTTTTGAAATTTCGTTCAGAATTATGGCATTCAGAGTTGTGTATTTCCATATATTTGCTCAAATTGGTATAAGGATAATTAAAGCATACAGGAGAATATATTCAGGTTATATGCAAATATACCATTTTACTTAAGGGACTTAAAAATCTGCAAAGTTATATATCGTCTGGAGCCCTGGAATTAATCCCTTGTTAATTCTAGGGACACTGTACACCACCATGCTTAGCACAGGATTTGACATACAGTAGAGTTTTAATAAATATTTGTTGAATGTGTGAATTCACTTATACATTTTAAATTAATAAAGTACAATGTATTTAATAAATCAAGCAGAGACTGATTATTAAGGAGAGATACTCAAATGATATGTATCTTATACTTGAACAAGAAAAGAAAATTGGAGGAGAGACAAATTATGTAATGACTGCCCCAAAATCTGATAGTTCTCCTTCTTTCCCAAAGCCCCAAAACATGCCAGATAAAATGCTTTTTACTGTTTTTAAAATTCCATTATATATGGAGCTTATTCAAAACTGATATCAAAACTGACCCAATTTGTTTCTTTCATTTGTGAAGCTGGCAGATTTTTACTTTTGATTAAAAAAGAAAGAAAGAAAGAAATTCTTGCTGGACATAGTGGTGAATGCCTATAATCCCAGTGGCTTGAGAGACTGAGGCAGGAGGATTGCAAGTTCAAATCCAGCCTCAGCAACTCAGCAAGGCCCTGAGCAACTTAGTAAGACCCATCTAAAAATAAAAAATAAAAAGGTCTGGGGATGTGGGTGAGTGGTTAAGTGCCCCGAGTTCAATCTCCAGTATCAAAAAAAAAATTTTTTTTAAACTAATTCTACATTTGCAAGCTAAATACACCTGGAAGGATCACACTTCTTTTGAGTTGCATATATTTTCAGAATCACAAATAAAATCAAAATTGCAGAATACCCTTCACCTATAATAAAGTAAGACTCCAGGGAAAAAGCTGGGATTTAGTTTTTCTTTTTTTAAGGAAGTAGCTCAGTGATAGAGCACTTTCCCAGTATAACATGAGGCTCTGGATTCAATCCTCAGCATCAGATTTAAAAAAAAAAAAAAGTCATCCTTATTTTTTAAACTGTAGTACTTGGTGGCTATTTAATCTTTCAGTAATAAGCACATTCGGAAATGCACCTTATCCTTCTTGCACTTTTCCCCAGAAAGATTGTACTTACAAATATATTCTGTTTTTGGCACAAATATACTGATTCTATTAACTTCCTGGGAATTATGAGGATTCCCAGTGAGATGGAAACATTCTCTCATTGTAGATAATGTTGTGTGACATTTAAAAGGAAGTTCACCATATTCTTTCAGATTTTCATTTGCATAGATGACAATTTAGTGTTTCTTGGAAAATGATATTTAAATTCCATAGGCTCTGAAAATATAATATTATTTAACAGTTACTATTTATATTAGAGACAGAACCTAAGATTTCTCAGCAAAAGGACTAGTAAACACATATAATAATGTATTATTTTAACACCGAAATATACCAAACTATACCAAACTATATTAAATAATAGTACATACGTTTCTACAGATTAGATCAATACTCATTTAAAGTTTAAGTTCCTTAAGTTAAAATCATGGTATTAATGGCACTAACATTTTAAGTAATTAGGCATAAGTAAAATATAATACATAAGAATTTAATACATGCTAAAAAAAAGACTTCATAAATCATTAGCAAAGACATAGATTATTCAATAATAAATAGTGTTGTGATAACTAAAAAATTGAGGTTATGCAGACACAAAAAGGATTATGCAAAGGATGACCCTGACCCTGAGGGCTCTCCCCAGGTTTCCCCACAGCAAGTGGGCTGGTATCCAGAGGCATTCAATTGCCTCTTCTCCAAGCATCTACAAGTGCTGAACAGTTGGTCTTCCCAGATGGTCTCTAAAGAACAGGCACTAAGTTGGAGATGGTGGCACACACGTGTAATCCTGCAGCTCAAGAGGTTGAGGCAGGAGGATTGCAAGTTCAAGGCCAGCCTCAGCAACTTAGTGAGATTCTGTTTCAAAATAAAAAAGGCTGGGGATGTAACTCAGTGCTAAAGTATCCCTGGGTTCAATCCCCAGTACCAAAAAAAAAGAAAAAAAAAAAAAAAGAATTATGGCATACTCCTGTAATCCCAGCTACTCCAGAGACTGAGGCAGGAAGATCCCCAAGTTTGAGGTTAACCTGGGCAAGTTAGCAAGACTCTTTCTCAAAATAAATAAAAAGAGCTGAGAATATATCTAAGTGGTAGATTTGCGAGGCCGTGGGTTCAATTCTCAGTTTGGGGGAAAAGAAAAGAGCTGGCAACTACATTCAACTACACTCTCAAGGTAATTCCCAAGTTTGATCACAGAGCACCCTGGTGCACTCAAGCAAGAACATTTCTCTTTTGGTAAACATGGGCCCTGTGCATCCTTCAGAAACTTCTATTTATGAATCCATGTTTAAGTCACATAGTGTTTGCTGCTGTTTGTCTGGGCCCTTTGCTTGACGAAATGGATTTAAACCCTGACCTCACATTATGCACCACAACTAATTCTAGATGGTTAGCAAGTTAATATAAGTAAATCACAATAATAAAAGCAAAATTAAATGATCCTCAAATCTCTGGAGGGTTACAAAATTCCAGGCTTCATAAGAATATGACATCACAAATATAAACACTAATCAATTCACTAAACACTTTTTAAATTTATTTAATTATTTGTTGCTGGGGTTTGAACCCAGTGCCTTGTGCATACTAAGCAGGTGCTTTACCACTGAGCTACACCGCTAGCCCTACATAAATATTTTAAGCTTTCATATAACCAAACTAAACAGACAGGCTTCCCCCTGCTTGTCTCTCTCCAGAAGATTCTGCCAGTTCTTCCAGCTCTACATCATACTGCTATGATGGGCCACCATGCTGTGCTGGTGCTCAACCAGAATACAAAACATAAATCTGGAAGAAAAGTTCAGTCTGGAAACATCAATGCTGCTAAGATTATTGCAGATATCATCCAAACATATTTGGGACCCAAATTCATGATGAAGATGTTTTTGGGCCCAATGGGAAGCTACATGATGACCAATGATGGCAATGCCATTCTTCAAGACACCGAAGTTCAACATCCAGCAGCCAAGTCCATGACCAAAATTAGCAGGGCCCAGGAAGAAGAGGTTGGAGATGGAACCACATCAGTAATTATTCTTGCTGGAGAAATGCTGTCTGTGGCTGAGCACTTCCTGGAGCAACAGATGCACCCAATAGTGGTAATCAGTGCTTAACTCAAGGCACTGGATGATATGATCAGCACTCTAAAGAAAATCAGTATCCCTGTTGACATCAATAACTGTGACATGATGCTGAACATCTTCAACAGTTCCATTAACACCAAAGTAATTAGTCGGTGGTCCTCTTTGTCTCGCAACATCATCTTGGATGCTGTCAAGACTGTACAGTTTGAGGAAAATGGTTGAAAGGAGACTGACATCAAGAAATATGCAAGAGTGGAAGAGATACCAGGGGGCATCATTAAAGACTCATGTGTGTTATATGGAATCATGATTAACAAAGATGTGACCCATCCATGAATGTGGCATTATATCAAGCACCCTCGTATTGTGCTGCTGGATTCTTCTCTGAAATATAAGAAAAGAGAATGGCTTTCACTGACATTGAGATTACCCAAGAGGAAGACTCCACTCAAATCCTCCAAATGGAAGAAGAGTATATCCAGAAGCTCTGTGAGGACATCATCCAACTGAAGCCTGATGTGGTTATCACAAAAAAAGGTATCTCAGATTTAGCTTAGCACTATTTCAATAGGGCCAATATCACAGACATCTGCAGAATCCAGAAGACAGACAATAATCACATTGCTAGAGTTTGTGGGGCCCAGCTAGTTGGCCAACCAGAGAAACTAAGAGAAAATGATGTTGGAACAGGTGCAGGCCTGTTGGAAATCAAGAAAATTGGAGATGAGTACTTTACATTCATCACTGAGTACAGACACCCCTGAACCATTCTCTTCAGGGATGCAGTAAAGAAATTCTCTCAGAAGTAGAACCCATCCTCCAGGATGCCATGCAAGTGTGCTGCAATGTTCTTAGCTGGTGCTGGGGGCGGCACCTCTGAGATGGCTATAGTCCATTCCTTGACAAAAAAATTCAATGCCATGCCTGGTATGGAACAATGGATGTTCAGGGCTGTTGCCCAGGCTTTAGAAGTCATCCCTTGTATCCTGATCCAGAACTGTGGGGCCAGCACTATCCATCTACTTACTTCCCTTTGGGCCAAGCACACCCAGGAGAACTGTGAGACCTGGGGTGTAAATGTGAGTTGGGAACTTTGGTGGACATGAAAGAACTGGGCAAATGAGAGCCATAGGCTGTGAAACTGCAAACATATAAGACAGCAGTGCAGATGGCAGTTCTGCTACTGTGGATCAATGACATCTTCTCAGGCCACAAAAAGAAGGGTGATGACCAGAGCCAGCAAGAAAGGGCTCCTGATGCTGGCCAGGAATGAGTGGTGGGCAAGGCAATTTCAATGCACAGAACCAGCAGTCTCCCCCTTTCCTGACCCAGAGTGCCAGGAATATTGTGGACTGTCTGGAAGGGATCAAATTGAGGGGCATTCTCTAGTCCCTTTTTGTCCCAGCTCAGTTTGCAGAAGGCACTGACATGTAATTCTTCTCTATTGTAAGCTTTCCATTTAGTTTGCTTCCAGTGATTAAATCTAAGTCATTTGAAATTAAAAAAAAAAATCATTAAAAGACAAAGAAAGGATTAGAAGAAACATTTTCATCTACTATGACAAAGGATTAATTATCATTATTACATTAAAAATCATACATTTTGGCCAGGCAGGGTGGTGCATACCTGTAATCCCAGCATCTTGGGAGGCTGAGACAGAAGGATCACGAATTCAAAGCCAGCCTCAGCAAAAGCAAGGTGCTAAGCAATTCAGTGAGACTCTGTCTCTAAATAAAATACAAAATAAGGGCTGGAGACATGGCTCAGTGGTTGAGAGGCCCTAAATTCAATCCCTGGTATTCCGCCCCCCACAAAAAAAGAAATCATACATTTTTCAAATTAAGCCATAAAACCCACTGAAAAGTGTTATAAACAATCTACAAAAATGAACATGCAACCAGTAATCAAAGAAATGCAAATGAAATCAGCAAAGAACCTTTTTTTAACCCTACTTTTTACCCACACTTTCTCCTCTTTTTTTTTTTTTTTTCATACTGGGAGTTGAACCCAGGGGCATTTTACCACTTAGCTACATCCCCAGCCCTTTTCACTTTTTATTTTGACATAGGGTCTTACCAAATTGCTTAGGGTTTAAGATGTGGGGGCTGGCCTTGAACCTGTGATCCTCTTGCCTCAGCACCCCACACCAAGTAACTGGAATTACAGGCATGGGCCACCATGCATGCCCAGCTTTTCTCTTTCATTTCAAATAGCTTTCTTAGCCTCTTTTGACTTTTACTTCCCTAACTTCTGTATATTGAAGTGCCTTAGCATTCTGTACTTCTCTTTTCTATCTGTTCTAATTCCCTAAATATCTCAGTCAATGTCATGGTTTAAAAAAAAAGTATTCTATTAATGATTCCCAAAATTCATATCCCAGTTTGGGCCAGAAGATCCTCAAATGTATCTCAGTCTTAACTACGGATACTACTGCTCTACCCAAACCAGCTCTTCCTGCTTTCTTCTCCTTCTTAGTTAATGGCAACTCCATTCTTCTATTGCTCAAACCAAAGAAATCTTTTTATCCCCCCTGGGGCCTCATGCATACTAGGCAAGTGCTCTACCACTGAGATATACCCCAGCTCACAGGCCAAAAATCTTGATACCATCCTTGATTCCTCTCTTTCTCTCATATCCCAATTTCAATCCACAGACTGAAGTTACATTTATTTTAAATTCTATTTCATTTTAAATTCTAATAATGTGGGGAAATTATTTTTCATATATTATTATAAAAGCATAAATTTGTAGTCTATGATTTCAACTAAATGAAACATGTACTGCCAAAAGACTAAGAAATTACTACATTTATGCCAATTTTTATTTGTTTTTCTCTATTTTCCAAATTGTTGGTAGTATGGTTGTGATTTATTGTCTGAAAATACATTTACAATAAAAAATACTTTTATATTTTTAAAAAACACACCATGGCTGAATTAGCCAGATACAGAAGGTATTAGCCACAAGAAGAAAGCAATTACTTGAATAAAGAGATTTAGGAATATACAAATCAAAGATTGATTAGTCGGCAATCAAATATAACTAGCTATAAAGAAAGAAATTTTTGAAAAACCTGTTTGAAGAAAAGAAATATGTTAACAGAGAAAAGTGATTTGCATAGAATCAAAAGAAGCAACAAGCATTTGGCAGATTAGTCTAGTACTGCTGAAGTAAGACACATTTAATACAACTAACAAAAACACTAAAAAGGGTACTTTCCTATGTATCAGGTCCATCATTCTTTTTTAAAAAATATTTTTCTAGTTGTCAATGGATCTTTATTTATTTATATGTGGAATGGACCTTTATTTAAGTTATTTATATGCAGAACTAAGAATTGAACCCAGTGCCTCACAAATGCTAGGCAAGTTGCTCTGCCACTGAACCACAACCCCAGCCCAAGGTCCATCATTCTTGCCAAGTATAAAAAATACCCCTCAAACCAGCTGATACTACTTTGATTCATACTTATCAGAGAACTTATGATCCCTAGTTTGGCTTCTCAGTTACCTTTTCCCAGGAAGAGGATGTGCTAGACCTACACCTAGTAACATGAGTACTTAAAATGTGGCTAATCCAAATTGAGATGTTAAAATCACCTCAGATTTTGAGGACTTTGAATGAAAAAACAAAGTTAAATAGCTCAGTAATTATTTTCACAATGATCATATGTTGGGAAATTATTATATTTTGGATATGTTAGGTTAAATAAAATGTTAAAATTAGTTTTGATCATTTATTTTTATGATTTAATATGGCTATTAGAAAATGTTAAATACTTCTGTGACTTGCATTTGCAGGTAGTAGTATATTCTTACTAGGGAGCACTGATCTAGGATACGGAACAAGAATATTGCAGTCAATGTAAAGATAAATTAATAAATCCACATTTGATTGGTAAGTTTTCTTTTTTTGGCACCAGGGATTGAACCTAGGGGTGCTTAACCACTAAGCTACATCCCCAGTCCATTTTTATTTTTTATTTTGAGATAGGGTCTCACTGAGTTGCTTAGGGCCTTGCTGAGTTGCTGAGGCTGGCTTTGAACTTGAAAACCTCCTGCCTCAGCCTCCCAAGCCACTGGGATTACAGGATGCACCTGGCAACTGATGAGTTTTCATGGCATAAGTCTGTCCATCACAAATGGATCAACTCTACTCTAACAAAATCAAGCCCTGCAAAATAGATGATCAGACCTTCACTAAAGTGAGCAAATCTAAGTTTTGGCACCCTTTGAGTTTCCTGGGCACAAGCTGTCAGCTCAGCCATTTCTTGGCTCACAATCTTGTGTTTAGACTTTGTTCTTCAAAGGAGAGGGTTGTGAATTATTCATATTTGCTCTCCTACAGTTTAGGTGCCTTAAACAGAGGTATTGAGAAGTTTGTTAAATAAGTATTCTACATTTGATGCCTTTGATCGCAGCTATATGCCTCCTTACCTCAAAAAGTACTTGTACATAACTTTCCATTGTTTATTTCTTCATCTGTTAATTGTAAATAGCTTGTAAAGACTGAACTCATACTCAACAGAAAGCAAAATTATTTAGTAGTGTAATGTAAAAATGGTGAATAACTCTAATATGCAGTGAGTCTGATAACCATTACAGTACATTATATTTTATTTTCAAGGTCAAAGTCTTAAAGACAAACCACAGAACTGATATTTTATCATTACATGATAGCCTCAAGGCTGATACAGAATAGTGGTGGAAAGGAAAACAGATGACACAAAATGAAAAGTAGGTTTATCACAGGATCATTGTATCCTGTATCACAGGAGCTTTGGCTTCATGGCATAGACCAGATGGCAATAACCCCTGTCTCAGCAAGCAATTCTCAATGTCTTATGGGTTGTAAAATGAATTCACTATTAACTTTATCTGCTAATAACTATGTTCGATTATTGTGGCAGCATCAAAACAATGCTGAAAACATGCACAATCCCTCAATGTAAGAAGGAAAACAAGAACAAAAGAAAACAAAAACTCCTCCTGAATATTTACTCTATCAAAAAGAAAATTCTTTTCTGAGAAATGGTATTACCCAACAGAAAATTCTGACTTCTTAAAATCCAGGTATGGCCAGGCATGGTAGTGCAAGCCTGTAATCCCAGTAACTTGGGAGGCTGAGGTAGGAGGACTGCAAATTTAAGGGGTGGGGGATGCTGGGGATGTGGCTTAGTAGTAAATCCCCCCTGGGTTAAATCCCCAGTACCAAAATAAACAAACAACCAAAATAAATAAAGTCCAGGTATATTCTCATCTCTTATTTTTACTTTTTAAAAATATTTTTAGTTGTAGCTGGACACAATACCTTTATTGTATTCATTTATTTTTATGTGGTACTGAGGATGGAACCCAGAGCCTCACTCGTGCTAGGCAAGTGCTCCACCATTGAGCTACACCCCCAGCCCTCATCTTTTATTTTTAAATGAAGTAAATGGTCTTCATTTTACCTACATTTTGTGGCTGTTTTGTAAAAATCATTGAAAATGCCTGAGAAACTATTGGCATTAGTTTTACTTCAATTAAATATTTGCAGTTGCTAATTCTATAGAAGCAGGTCCTATGACAGTTTTATAAAAATTGTATTATCTTTATTATTTTATAGGTGAACTTTTTATCATTGTTCAGCGGTTTCCCTCTGGGTTCTAACATTTTCCAGAATTCATTCATCTTTAGGTACCAACCTGACTAATTGCTTCAGCAATATCTTAAATTCCCTTAAGACAGGAAAAATAAGAGTAGGTACATGTAAAGGGGGGGGGGGGGGTTAAGCTGGTTCCTGGGAACAAGAAGCGAAGTTCAAAGGCAAAGTAGACCCAAGAGCGAACTTGAACCAGATTCAGCACAAACAAGAGGGAGAAACAAAGTGGCCTCAGCTCCAAACGCGGCTCTTAGAAAAAAAATTAGTTAGCCCTCATTTCCACTTCGGAGATCTTGAAACAGTACATAACACCAATTTTATAATTGCTGAGTAAATGAGTAATGTTCATGAATGTGGGATTTAGGATAATTCGATATTTGAAATTAAATTAGAAAATAAAGGCTCTGTTAATCTTTAAGCAAGAGTTGCAATGCAGGGCTGGAGTTGTGGCTCAGTGGTGGAGCGCTTGCCTAGCATGTGTGAGGCATTGGTTCGATTCTCAGCACCGCATATAAATAAATGAATAAAATGAAGGTCCCTCGACAACTTAAAAAAAAAAGAGTTGCAAAATGTAAAAAATAAGTAAAGAAAAGAAAGGTCCCAAAGACCTAACCGCTAAGTTTCAGTCCGCGTTAACTAGGCAGGCCCTGGAGAGGGTAACCGAAGGTGAATCCAAGACGCTTTCCTCAAGCCGAGGCTCTGAAAGTCCCGGTGCGTCTTCAACACGAGCTCCGCACATGCGCAGACCTCCACCTTTAGATGTGAGAGTGCGCACCCGGCCCTTGCTTGTCTAAAAGAGAGGGAGGGCGGGTCGGGTCGGGTCACGTGACATGGATTGCGGCATTTTTGGCCCAATCCGAAACGTTTTGGGAAAAGCCCTTGTAGAGTAATTCGGGTAGCCCCGGTCCTTCCCTAGTCTTGACCTCGTTTTTTTCTTATTCTTGGCTTTTCGATTCTGTTCTTGAATCTGAACCAGGCTTGGTAGAATTTTTGCTTTGTGCCCCGTGAGTCAAATTAGAGGCACACTATAAAGCAGTGTTTTTCTTCATAACTAAAGTGGCATTTCTCTAATTTCAAGTCTACTGCTTTCTCCGCAAAACGCTCTAATCCTGTTTCTACTGCTTGAGATTCCAAAATCGCTGGAGGAAGCCCGATTGTAAAAATAGCACCCCAGAAAAAGAAACTGTTTTATCTGTATCTCAGGGTTTGAAAAATGGGGAAATCATAGTAAAAATTTAGAGGTATGTGTCCCCAGAACTAAGCGACAGATATACGATCCCAAAAACGTACCCGCAATTTGCTTTGTCACCTTAAGCATTCAAATAAAATGTCAAGATCTGTTCATTCAAGACCCCTGTCAAAAATCAAGCTGGGTGCGGTGGCGTGGCCCAACAACTGCTGAGGCTGAGGTAGGAGGCAGGATTGCAAGTTCGAGTCCAGCCTCAGCAATTTAGCGAACGACCCTGTCAAAAAATAAAAAGGGGGCTGGGGATATAGCTCAGTTGGTAGAGTGCTTGCCTTGCGAGCACAAAGCCCTGAGTTCAATCCCCAGCACCGCAAAAATAAATTAATTAATTAATTAATTAATTTTAAAAAAGGGCTAGGGGTGTGGCTCAGCGGCAATGGCCTTCTGGGTTCAAACCCCAGGAACCCCCCCCCCCCAAAAAAAAAAAAAAATCTCAAGTAGGCTGAAATAACGTAGTTGATTCGCCCCAGAGGAGTGTGATGGGAAACAAGGACTTAAGAGAAATTTGATCTTAACTCTGGAGTTCTTGAAATGAGAAGAGAGTGGATAAAAACAAAACGGTTGTTCTAGAGTCCTAATCCTTGCCCTCCTGACTGCTACAGCCCAGGTACCTTAACAGTGGTTTCTGCCACATTCCAACATAGATGGCTTGGTTAAAAATAATTTCTAGTAAAACTACCAAATCTGGTAAAAATTCCTTTCCGGTAATTGTATTCACTAAGATTTTACCAATCTCCTACAAATAAGAAAACCTTAGCGCTGAAGAAATGCTTTTGTACTTAGTGTTCTCAGAAAACTAGCGAGGGAGCCGAAGGAGCCGTGGTGCATGCTTGTAATCCCACTGGCTGGGGAGGCTGAGGCAGGAGGATCTAGAGTTCAAAGCCAGTCACTTCACTTCTGCAAAAGCCAGGCGCAAAGCAACTCAGTGAAACCCTGTCTCTTAAAAAACACAAAAATAGGGCTGGGGATGTGACTCAGTGGCCGAGTGCCCCTGAGTTCAATCCCTGGTATCCCCAACCCCACGTACACAGAAAAAAAAAAAAAAAAAAAAAAAAAAAACACGTAAAACTAGTGGGAGTACATAGCGAAAAGCCCTGCACTTTGGAAGGACTTCACAGCGACTTGCCATGTGACAGTTGCTGTTTCCCTTGGTTTCCTGTGGTGCTGACATCCTTTGTTCTTAAGTATAGTTGCTTCAACTGCAGTGCCTTCTAGTATAGATTCTTGTATGGCCCCCCATAGTACTGTCACAGCTTTCAGCATAAATGACTTCAAACACTACACTGCCATAAGAAATGCCCTCTGGACCGGGCGTGGAGTCACGCGCCTGTAATCCCAGGGGTTGGGGAGGCTTGAGGCAGGAGAATTCCAAGTTCAAAGTCAGTCTCAGCAATTTAGTAGGGCACTAAGCAATTCAGTGAGACCTTGTCTCTAAATAAAAGACAAAAAAAGGTTGGGGATGTAGCTCAGTAGTTTAAGTGCCCCTGGGTTCAATCCCTGGTACCATTAAAATATATATATGTATATAGTCTGGGAGAAAATCCCTTCACATGGAGAAACCTATAGCCTGTGAGCTAATTCTGGGTTTATGGAATAAGCCTTTTCAAGGAAAAGTCAAGAGTGAAGGGCAGAGATCATGGCCTTCATTTGAAAGATGGTGCAGTTTAAGTATTTTAACAGGAGAATCAGAGAAAAGACAAGTGTTCATTTAGTGTAATTTATTGGAACTCAGGGATGCTTTTCCACTGAGCTACATCCCAGGCCTTTTTATTTTGAAATAGGGTCACACTACATTTGCCAGGCTGACCTGAAACTTGTGATCCTCCTGCCTCAGCCTTCCTAGTTGCTGAAATTACAGGCCTGCCCAGGGAGCCTCATTCCATCACTTCTCAAGTTAGAACATTGTTTTCATCAGTATTGTAGGTAGCACCTATCATTACTAACCACTAGTGTAAATGTGTCTGTTGTTTTTCTACATAGCCAAATTCAAATGATGGTTTAACAAAATGTTAAATTATTTCTAAATATTCACTAAATTCAAAGTCATACCTACTTCTGATTCTTCCTTAATCAGGGTTATTGAGTAACCCTACATAAGGGTCTTACTGCTCAAAAAGAGCACCTACACTTGTACTACATAAAAGTATTTTACCAATATGTAGTCTTTTTAAAGATGCTCCTGAGATCAATTCATTTTGTAATTTCTACTTGTGGTATGATCTGTTGTCCCAGTTAAGGTTGGCTGTTCAATAGACTAAAACCCAAGCAGCTGTCTCAAGCCAAAGTATTCATGCCAGGTTTTCAAATCTTAGGCTAATTACTACTGGTGTAAAAGACACTGGTAGTAGAATGCTGTTTCTAGTAACAACTGCAGAATATCATTTCACCCTTTTCTAGAAACAGGAGAAATTTCCAGCAACTGGAAAAATATCTGCTCCAAAGACTCTTTGAAATACAGAACAAGGAATAAGCAATGTAAGTGTTTTGAATCATAGTCTTTCACTGAATTGCCTCATTCCTAACAACCTCACCAAAAACTGTGTGGGGATTCTCCATTTTCTTTAACCAAGAGGGGAAAGGCTTCAAATTTTTCAAAGACGTAAACAAAAGTAATAATTTCAGTAAATACCTGCAGCTGGAAATACTTCAATATTTTCCATCCCTCAGGAAGCAGAGTTCTATAATTAAAATAGCTTTGCAATATTCAATATTTAACCAAAAAGCAATTATGAAAACATTACTTAGCATTATACTTATGTCTTAACTATACGAAACAGATACCCTCCAGTTTTCCATAAGTCAAACATTTTTTTAAAAATCACTTATCAGGGAAAACCAAAACAAGAGTACAGGAAAAAAAAACCTATTGCTTGAAAATTAAACATGTAGGAATTACATCTGTTTACATTATCAAAAGATTCTAAAGATACACACTACAGAGTACAAATGGAGATGATGGGCTCATATTGGAAAAACTATTAATATATGGAATTTTATAATCAATTCGACCATAGATAATAGTTACTTCCACCATAGGCAATAAAGTACAGGCTCAATTTGCAACTCCAAAAGGAAAATTAAATGGCTTAAGAATTTTTTCCTGCTTCTTGGAAAAAAGTAAATAAGGAAGGTGATAGGTTAAACCATTAAGTTATCACATCCTCATATCACCTCCAAATTTGAATGAGCTAACTCATTTGTTTTTAAAAAGATCTTCAAAACTGCCAATAATTTTGCTGGAAAAGTGAATATCATACACTGAAACTAATCATTATAACAAATCTTCAATTTATTTGAAGCAATTCAGTTTCAAAAACTTTTAAGTTACAGCAGTCACAGAAAAAACATGGAATAGTCAGAAACAATAAGAGAATGATCAGGAGTACTGCTTTTTTATTTGTTTTTAACACTGTCATGGCTTTATTCAAAAACACAGTTGCACAAAAGTATTAACCTCAGTTTTAAAGGAGAGAGTCTTAAAGAACTTAACACACTATATACATACTGCCATACAAAGAGCATTAAAATAGGACCCAAAACTTCTACAAAATATAAAAAACCCCTTGCTTATTTGCATGAAAATACCACCCACAAAGCTAAATAAGTTCTTAAAAGTTATCTGGAGGTTCACTAAGTGTTGTTTTCAAACCAAAGAACTCTAATTTTGATTGCACAATAAGATGATTGATAAGGTCAATATAGATTTCAATTTAAAAATAAGTATTTTATAATCTGGCATAGTATGTAATGAGAATTCTTAGAGACTAAAGCAGGGCATATCAATTGTAAAAATTAGGAAAAAAATGTTAATCTTTTGTACTTTCTGATCCCCCTACTAAATTTATTCCAAGCGTTTATTTCAGTCAGTTGTGCAACTGTTTTAGTTTCTCCACAAATAACCTTTAACAAGTCATACATTTTAAACAAAAAAAAAAAAAAACAAGCAGCAGCAGTACTATATTCAGTAATTTAAATGTATCCCAGTAGAGAAGCTTAACTTCAATTAGTTTACTGACACTAACCTTTAAAAACCTTACAAATATTTAAAACAAAGAAAGAAGTTTTAGTCAAGATTAACAAAGCAATTACCTTGAACATGGAGCCTCCATGACAAAAAGGGAGATGTACTTGTCTGTTCCTTATATTTTATTTAATATCCATGTAAGTAAGCACATACTCAAACTTATCCCAAATATTCTTCTATTTTAATGACATTTGCTTGAAAATAAATCTTAATTTTAATATTTAGTCCCAAATATTTTTCCAACTACCTACTATATTCCAATTAAATGCTATATCTGGTAATGCTTTAAAACTAGGAACAACCAAAGGTTCTACTCAGAAAAATTATAAATACTGTGCAGGGTTGGTATCCAAATTATTTGGAATGCCATCTTAAAAATTTGACTTGAAAGTCTCATTAATTATCAACAATCATTCTGACTTTGAGGAACATGGATGCTGCTTCGAAAAGCCTTCCCTGCTTCTTTTATTTCTTCATCCTACTTATACGGTCTTAAATGTTGTCAGTCAAGAAAGATTTACAATAAGCAGAGTTTGCTGCTTAAAATTTGTATCAATAACAATATTCGTATCTCAAAAAATTCTTAGGTTCTTCCACTTTGCTTAAAACCCAGATGTATCTGAAAAGGTGGTTGAGGTATAAGACTAAAGGTTTTCTGGGTATCCAGAAGTTCCCAACTTTCTTTTGGGATACAGAGAGGTGAGTGAAACAAGAAAGGAAGGTGATCATAAAGAAATTGCTGAGGAGAAAAAAAGTGCACACCTAAAACAAAACAAAATTAACAACTGTTGGCATGTCATGATCTGCAGCCTGAAGAAAGGGCTCACCTGCATGTCTCTCATTTAGTATAGGCAATCCTTCCTTCAAAAATAAAATCTTATCAATCACCACAAAATCCATGAACTATATTACTGACTAGAACCTCCCCCAAATCCACAAACTATATTGCTGAATAGAACCTTTATTATTCTGCTTCTACTTTCCAACTTAATTCATGTGACAGAAGACCACCCAAATACCCTTAGCTATTAAAAAGAAAAAAAGGCAATGCCTTCAAACTAAAGATCCCTGGATCATCTCTAAAAAAATAATCAACTTATTCAAGAGACTACTGTCATTTCATATTACAGATGACTGTAATTTCAGTTAATTTATAAATAACTTTAAAATCTTATGAATGAAATGCACCAAACTTCACCTGTGTAAAAGCAATCATGTTTTAATTATGGACTTAAAAATTACTAATACAATGAACTTGAACTTGAATTAGAAAAATTAAGATTCTAAATCTAATTGCTAGAGAATGTCTCAATGGGAGGAGTGTCAATGAAATTTTTTCTCTACATAAAATATGATCATTAACAGACTAGTATATCTTAATTGGAATGATAAGGCAAAAATAGTAAAACCACACTTTTCCTATAAAAAGTTACACATTATCTTCTGTAGGGATAGCTATTGTACATGAAAAAACAAAGATGTGATCACTCTATTGCACACCCAGGAACGTTAGGGAATCTGGTCTTAGAATGATCTAGTCATCTTCTTCCTCTCCATCATCTTCGGCATCTCGTTTCCTCTTCTCCCCCCGGAGACCTTCTTCTTCTAAAAGAAGAATGGAAGGAAAAGTGTAAAAAACTTTAATTTCAACAAATGAGTATTTGTTAAGTTACAAAGTTCCACTGAATTGACAAAAAAAAAAGTATATACGTTAAGTTTCTAGTCTGAAATTTCTTTTTATTTCAGCGTATAAACCCAGACTTAACAGATGAAGAAATGCATAAATAATGACGGCTTGCTATGCACCCTTGTGGCCAAGTCATGAAGTACAGATCAAGAAACTAGGCTTCATATTGAGGGAACTGTTGGTAAATTTTTAAAAAAGACTTACAGGTAAAGAGTACCAAGAGCAAATCCCTCCCCACTACCTTGGGGTATCAAATCTTAAAGAGCATTATATTGAGTTCAACTGTTCCTCTCCTCTCTTACAGGTAAGGCTTTACCCTCTCCAAAATGAGAGACCTTGAAAAGATAATAAACTGATTAAAGTAGCACCACTATCTCTTCATTTCTAATTTTAAAATACAAGTTATAAGCTGTTCATTTAATGGAATTAAGGAATGCCTTGAGAAATTTATTCTTTAAAACACTTTTATACCTTCAAAGCACTAGCTAAACAGCAAAATCAAAGGGATGGGTGATAATTTGTATTATACATTCATTTATTAAAGTCCATGAAAAAAAAAATCTGTATTCTAGAATTTGTTTCTGGCTAATGTAACTCACCCTCTTCCTCCTCTTCTTCCCCTTCTTCAACATAATCATCATCATCATCTTCATCCTTGAGATTCAAATATTCAGTTTGAGTATAAATAAACCATATGAATTTTTCACTATTTATTTTAGTATATCCCAAAGGCAAAGAAACTTTAGTTACCCTGTGTTCTGATAACCACAACCTCTGCCTTATTTAGATCTTTTTAAAAATTCAACTAAGTAGTTCTTTATAAAAATAAGTTATGCTTTAATCCACTGTTCAAAAGAACTTTCTGCAACAATAGAAATATTCTGTGTCTGTGCTGTACATTACAATAACCACCAGCCACATGATACTGAGAACTTGAAATGTAACCAGTGCAAATGAGGAATTGAATTTGTAGTTTTATTCAATTTTAATTAATTTAAATAGCAATATGTACTTACTAGCACATGTAGGACAGCACAACTTTTGACTATTTTAAAAATGAGAACTTTTATTTTCCAAATCAGGGTAAGAATGATCTGAATCCTTACCCCCAACATAATTACATATGTTGACTCAAATCACATTATCTTTCTGGACCTCAATTTTCCAACCAGTAAAAGCAAAATACAGATTAAGCCTTTTTTTTTTTGTACCGGGAATGAACCCCCCTGGTGCTTTACCACGGAGCTACATTCCCAGCCCTTTTTATTTTTTGTTTTGAGACAGGGTCTCACTGAGTTGCTTAGGGCCACAAACGTGCGATCCTCCTTTCTCAGTCCCCTGAGAAAAATGGAATTACAGGCATGTGCCATGGTGTCCAGCTCCGAATGGAACATTCTTTTTTTTAAATGTTTATTTTATTTATTGATTTTTTTAATGTAGTGCTTAGCATCAAAACCACTGCCTCACATGTGCTAGGCAAGCACACTACCACTAAGCCATAACCCCAGCCCAAGGTTGAGCATTTTTAATCCAAAAAATGTGAAGTCCAAAATGTTCCAAAATATTAAACTTCTTGAGCATTAACACAACACCACAAGTAGAAAACTGGACACTTGACCTCACTTGATGGGCTGCACTCAAAATGCAGACACACTAAAAATACTGTATAAAATTACAGGTTTTATGTATAACATGTATGTGTGTGTATGTATATATATACATACATGTACATATATGTATATACACCATGAATAAATTTTATATTTAGACTTGGGTTCCATCCCCCATAAAAATATTCCAAAAAATTTTTTAAAACCAGATTCAAAACACTCTAGCCCAAGCATTTCGGATAAGGGATATCCAACCTATATATATTTTTTTAAAATTTATTTTCATTGTAAACAAATGAGATACAACTTGTTTCTGTTTGTACCTAGAGTAACAGCATGCCATTAGCGTAATCATACATTTACATGGGTAATGATGTTGATTCATTCTGTTGTTTTTTCCTCCCCCCCACCCCTCCCACCCCTCTCACCCCTCTTTTCCCTCTATACAGTCCCTCCTTCCTCCATTCTTGCCCCCCTCCCACCCCCCATTATGTGACATCATCTGCTTATCAGCGAGATCATTCATCCTTTGGTTTTTTGAGATTGGCTCATCTCACTTAGCATGATAGTCTCCAATTTCATCCATTTGCCTGCAAATGCCATAATTTTATTATTCTTTATAGCTGAGTAATATTCCATTGTATATATATACCACGGTTTCTTTATCCATTCATCAATTGAAGGACATCTAGGTTGGTTCCACAGTCTGGCTATTGTGAATTGAGCAGCTATGAACATTGATGTGGCTGTATCTCTGTAGTATGCTGATTTTAAGTCCTTTGGGTATAGGTCGAGGAGTGGGATAGCTGGGTCAAATGGTGGGTCCATTCCAAGTTTTCTAAGGAACCTCCACACTGCTTTCCAGAATGGCTGCACTAATTTGCAGCCCCACCAGCAATGTATGAGGGTACCTTTTTCCCCACATCCTCTCCAACACCTATTGTTGCTTGTATTCTTGATAATCACCATTCTAATTGGGGTGAGATGGAATCTTAGTGTAGTTTTGATTTGCATTTCTCTTATTACTAAAGATGGTGAACATTTTTTCACGTTTGTTGATTGCTTGTAGATCTTCTTCTGTGAAGTGTCTTCATATCCTTAGCCCATTTGTTGATTGGGTTATTTGTAGTCTTCGTGTAGAGTTTTTTGAGTTCTTTATAGATTCTGGAAATTAGTGCTCTATCTGAAGTATGAGTGGCAAAGATTTTCTCCCACTCTGTAGGTTCTCTCTTCACATTGCTGATAGTTTCCTTTGCTGAGAGAAAGCTATTTAGTTTGAATCTATCCCAGTTATTGATTCTTGCTTTTATTTCATGTGCTATGGGAGTCCTGTTAAGGAAGTCTGATCGTAAGTCAACAAGGTGAAGATTTGGACCTACTTTTTCTTCTATAAGATGCAGGGCACCTCTGGTCTGATTTCAAGGTCCTTGATCCATTGTGAGTTGATTTTTTTGCAGGGTGAGAGATAGGGGTTTAGTTTCATTCTGTTGCATATGGATTTCCAGTTTTCCCCGCACCATTTGATGAAGAGGCTATCTTTTCTCCATTGCATATTTTTGGCACCTTTGTCTAGTATTAGAAAATTGTATTTATTTGGGTTTGTGTCCGTGTCCTCTATTCTGTACCATTGATCTTCCTGTCTATTTTGGTGCCAATACCATGCCGTTTTTTGTTACTATTGCTCTGTAGTATAGTTGAAGTTCTGGTATTGCAATATCCCCTGTTTCATTCTTCCTGCTAAGGATTTCTTTAGCTATTATCCAACCTATATTAATCTAGGAAGATCTGTAAATTCCTTCTACCTCTAAAAATCTACATAATGAAATAGCACACATCAATAAAACTCACAGCAAAATGACCTACAACTCCTGTGGAATGAGTTATTATTTACAGAACCACACTTCCTTAATACACCATAACCATCTGTTTTTCTTTTCCTCTAGCCAATTAGGATACAAATTTCTAGAGTGTACGATACAGTCTAACTTTTTCTTGAATAAGTATGATCACTTTTTTTATGGTTACCATTTTGAGCATGAACATTCTACCAACTAGTATATGCTGATTCTCTCAGAACCTATTAATATTATAGTTTTCTCCTTTTAAAAATGATGCCACAAGTGGTGGCTCACGCCTGCAATCCAGCGTCAAGGAGAATCACAAGTTCAAAGGCAGTCTCAACAACTTAGTGAGGCCCTAAACAACTTGAAAGACCCTGTCTCAAAATAAAAAATTAAAAAACAGGCTGGGCAACAGTGAAAGTTCACATGTACAACCACAAGAATGGGATCCTAATTAGAATAAGTTATACTCCATGTATGTATAATACATCAAAATACACTCTACTGTCATGTACATCTGAAAAGAACAAATTAAAAACAGGCTCAGATGTAGCTCAGTGATTAAAATGCCCCTGGGTTCAATTCTTGGTGCCCCCAAAAAACAAAACTCTGGTGTCCACTTAGTCTCTTTTCCTAGTTTTTATGCCTTCTCCTCTACAGTTACTATTTCAATTTTATTCTACTATGAAATCACAAAATGGATCAGAATCAGAAAATAAAAATAAGAGAAAAGAGGTTTAGCTTCAACACCCTCCTACAAATGAAATACCTTTGTTACTTATATTTTAGCCCTTTTTATGAACAGCCTTATTCTTATCTATAATACAAATGGCTGAGTTCCAGAAAGATGAGGTACTACTATATGTTTGAAAAACTATCTAGGGTCTCCCCTCCAATGGTTTACTGCTCCTTGAAAATGCTCTAAGCAACTGCCAAATGCCTAGAACCACTAGGTAGTTAGGTAAAACTAGAATAATCTTCCTTTTTCACAATTATGTACCTTATTTGTGTCTAGAATAACTAAACAATCTGATTTTCCAGCATTTAGCTAGAAGCCAATGAGAAACTGTATCATTCTTACATCAGAAATCATTCTCATACAGTAAAATGAAACACTAAAAAAGCATCATTAATAGTAAGGCTCCAGTAAGCTATGGGAGCAGAAGGAACAGGTAGGAAATTGCATTAAAAAAAAAAAAAAAAAAAGTATGGGGCCAGGATTGTAGCTCAGTGGTAGAGTACGTGCCTAGCATGTGTAAGGAATAATAAAAGAGGATATATATCTATAAATTTCAAAAAATATAAACTGCTAATCAC
The DNA here is from genome assembly GCF_902686455.1 of Sciurus vulgaris. Taxonomy (NCBI): domain Eukaryota; kingdom Metazoa; phylum Chordata; class Mammalia; order Rodentia; family Sciuridae; genus Sciurus; species Sciurus vulgaris. The sequence goes on from NC_136461.1 coordinate 111,624,419, forward strand.
ATTTATTCCTTGATGATTTAGAAAAGTCCAAGTCTAAAGAGCTCTTTCTCTGAATTTTGTTTTAAACTCAATGTGACTAGATTAATTGATTCATGTTTTAGATCTTTTAAAAAATCATCATTTAGGTATTATCAATAAAAACTCAGCTTTTGAGGCCAGGTGTGGTGGTACACACCTGTAATCCCAGTGACTTGGGAAGTGGAGGCAAGAGGACGGCAAGGTGAGATCAGCCTCAGCAATTTAGCAAGGCCCTAAGCAACTTAGTGAGAACCTGTTTCAAAAAATAAAATGTGGTTCAGGGGTTGAGTGCCCGTAGGTTGAATTCCTAGTACCCTAACAATCCACCCACAACCCCCTTTTGCCAGAAATTTCCTCAGTAGAGGCTATAGTCTTCTCATTAGTGGGAAATGTTTCCTCATTTGTGGATGAGTAATACAAGGAATGCTATGATTCCCAATCCTCCTAAAGTCCTCAAATCTTTTCTTTTCTTTTTTTTTTTTGGTGAGGGTAGGGGTGGGTAGGTGTGGGTAGGTACTGGGATTGAACCTAGGGGCACTTTACCACTGAGCTACATCTCCAGCCCTTTTTGAGACAGAATCTCACTGTTATTGAGGGTCTTGCCTCACCTCTATTTTTTTTAATTATTATTTTTTTATTTGTTCTAATTGTTTCCACTTTTTAAAATTTTCTAAGCTGTCTGTAGACTTTTTCTTTTATTTATATGCACTGCTGACAATTGAACCCAGTCCCTCCCACATGCTAAGCAAGCACTCTACCACTGAGCCAAACCACCAGCCCTCACCTCCATTTTTAATGATTTATATTATGCATACATAAAGTCCTTCTTTATACATATTAATTCCTTGCCTCTGAAGAACAGCTAAAATAGGAAGAAATTTTAAAAATTAAATAAAAACGATTGAATATGAGCTCTCTTTCCTTCTAATTTCTTTTTAAATCTCAATAGTCTCTGAAGCATTCCCTGGCACTTAGCTTCTAAATACAAGACCAGACCTGGTGGCACATGCCTGTAATTCCAATGACTCCTATGGCTGACACAGGAGAATCACAAGTTCAAGGCCAGCCTCAGCAATTTAATGAGACCCTGTCTCAGGATAAAAAATAAAAAGGGATGGGGACATAGCTCAGTGGTTAAGTGTTTCTGGGCTCAATCCCCAGTATCAAAAAAATAAAGTAAAATAAAAACAATACTTCATTTTAAACATTCAAATTATCTCATCATGAACAAAAATTCCTTCTGGTCCCTGCTAATCCTACAATGACTTCAGGTTATATGTATTATCACAGAATTTTTTATTCTACATGTGGCCATGTCATTTGGGGTTAGTATTTCCCAATACTCAATGGAATGAAAAAGCTAATATTTGCAGTTATTTGAAAATAATTTTTAAATGATTTAATACTTCTTAGAATTAAGGAGAAATTATTGGCACAGAAAATAAAATGTCAAATGCAAAAGAACAAAAAAAAAAAAAAACACTTATTTTATTAAATAAATAGAAACAGGAAAAAGATTCAAGTTGTATGCTGGTGTAAATCGAACAGACTGAATATAAATATTTAAAATATTCTGTGAATAACTGAATATAAATATTTAAAATATTCTGTGAATATTTAAAATATTTAAGGTTCTGATCTTCATTATAACATAGTCCCTAACTCACTAGGAGGACCCCAACCAAATGTATATCTTTATTTTCCACAGTAGTTTCATTTTTTTTTTTTTTTTCTTTTTTTTGGGTGCTAGGGATCAAAACCAGGGCTTTGTGCTTGCAAGGCAAGCACTCTACCAACTGAGCTATCTCCCCAGCCCTTCCACAGTAGTTTCATGATGTCAGAAAAAAATAAACACTGACCAGATATTATCTAACTGCCCAATGTAAAACTAATTAGGAGAACAAATAATATTTAGTCTAAATAAGAATCTCCCCTGCCACCACCACCACTGCTGGGGATCAAACCCAGGGCCTCATGAACACGAGGCAGGCACTTTACCACTGAGCTATATCCCCTAAAACAATAAAAAATTATTTTAAATTATGAAAAGAAACTTCAATTTAACATTAGGAAAAAGTAACTTCACTAAACACCCAGGAGCCAAGACCATTCATTCTGTGTGCCATCAAGGTGAAATGCTGAGGTGTAAAGATGAAAGGCACTCCCTAACCCTTAAAGAGCTTACTGCCTCAAAAAGAATAGCCAAGTAAGTGTTTTTAAAAGTGTCTATAAGCAATAGAAGCCTAATCAAGGTTTAAAGATAACAAAGGAAGGAGTGATTTTCTAAGAAAAACTATAGAAAACTTAAAAAATAAGGTTAACACCAGAGTTCAGTTTAAGAATAATAGTTCACAAGGCATGACTGGGGTGGTAATTACACAAGTAAATATATATGTAAAATTTCATGGAGCTATTCATAAAATTAGTGCACTTTACATGCTTCACTTATATTTATGTTTAACTCAGCACAAACAAAAATGAAGTCCATCAGGGACCTGAGTAGAAAGCCATTTCAGATAAACAATATACACACATAAAGGCAAATAATAGTTTGGTGTGACAATTTAACTTGGTATTCAGGGAGATGAGGTTAGGGAAGGAAATAGGGGCCAAATAGACAATGCAGGGTTTGTAATCTTTGGTGGCAACATGAAAGCATTAAGAGTTTCAAGACTAGGGATAGGATCACATTTAATATTAGAATACCCACATAGGACTTTGAAGGATATTACTAAGTGGTAATGCTATATTCAGAGAATATAAAGCAAGAGATAATTGAAGGGAAGAAATTTAAGTTTTCTTGAGCACTTACAATGTGCCAGGGACTAGATACTTCACCTATATTTTCTTGTTAATCCTTAAAACAATCCTATGAAGTTGATATCTCATTTTCATAAATGCAGAAACTAAATCTCAGAAATATCTGTAAAATGTTTCTACCATACCATACCACTGAAAGCAGAATTGATTTGAAAGATATCTGGGATTTATTATCAATAGGTGTTTATGTTTATATACATGTAGTATGGAATAGGCCACAATGGCGGGGGAAAAGGCAGACACCTGCACATTCACAAGTTAGGAAATAACTCTCAAATTTCTACCCAACTCATTTTTTATAGTACTGAGCCCTACGCCTAAATAATTATTTTTCAGGGCTAATACAGAGTATTTATTCACCTGAATTTCTTCTTTCATCAAGTAAGAGAGGCCGACTTCTTCTTCTCCCTCTCCCAATTCTGACCCTGCTTCATCTTCTTCCTCCTCCTCCTCTTCTTCCTCTTCTTCCTCATATCCTTCAGGTGGACCAGCTTCATCTTCTTCTTCATCTCCATCATCTTCATCTCCATCTTTAAAAATATTAAAAGATATATATGTAGGGCTGGGGTTGTAGCTCCATGGTAGAGCATTTCCCCAAAACATGTGAGGGACTGGGTTTGATTTTCAGCATCACATAAAAATAGATAAATAAAATAAAAAGTATTGTGTTCATCTACAACTAAAAACACTTTTAATGTATATGTATATATTTTATATATACACTTATATATGTGTGTGTATATATATTTTTTTGTTTATTTATTTTTATTTTTAAGATGAGCAAATGGCTGGGCAAATGTTTCTTTCCAGTAATGTTCAACCTTTTTACCCTTGCCAAATCACTTCAAACTCAAGCCAACCAGTGGAAAAGTATTTTATGTGACTTTCTTTTAAGATTATCATTTTGTAATATTCATATTTATTATTTGAATGGTTTCTAAATGGTATTTATCCAATGTGTAGATTTTCAGACGTTACATGCACTAAAGTTGGTATACTTTGTGTACACTTCAAAACCGGCTTGTTCACCATTCATTCTAACATTTTATAACATTATTTATCAATCAAATTTCTTTTGCCAGCTCAGTGGTACATGCTTGTAATCCCAGCTATTCCCAAGGCTGAGGTAGGAGGATTCCAAATTCAAGGCCCGCCTCAGCAAGATCAGCAAGATCCTAGAGCAACTTAGTGAAACCCTGTCTCAAAATAAAAAATAAAAAGGTTGGGGAATGTAGCTCAGTGGTTTAATCCCCAAGGTTTAATCCCCAGTATTAAAAAATTATTTTAACAGTGAAAACTTTTGACCCAAAACCAAACATCATCCTATTACTAACAATAGCTATTCTGCCATCTCATCTTTTAGTCTTCTATTCATAATGTACATTCACTATCTAATTCTAGGATATTTTTCACCACTTCAAAAAGAAGCCCCACACCCATTATCAGTTTCTATCCCCTAAACCCTACCCCACTAATTTACTTTCTGTTTCTATTGGATGTGCCTATTCTGGGCTTTTGGTATATACGAAACCAAACAATATATGGCCTTTTTTATCTGGTGTCTTTCACTTAGCATACTGTCTTCAAGATTCACTTTTACATGTATCAGTACTTCATTCACTTCTATGGTGAAATAATATTATATTGTTTGGATATATTACATGTTTTTAACCCATTCATCAGTTGATACACACCTGAGTTGTCTCCACTTTGGGGTTATTATAAATAATGCTATTATGAATTATCCTTTTTTAAAAAAATACTATTTAGGAAGTTTTCACTATTAGTGGGTAGTAGTTACACAAGCTTATATAGATGTAAAATGTCACAGAGCTTCATATTACAGTAATCATTAAATTCCTTGAAACCATTAGAAATCTGAAAGAAGAAATACAGGCTAGAGCTGTGGGTTTTTTAATTCTTCTTGTCTTACTAATAGCTTATGTGGTTTTTTTTGGTTTTTTTTCCCTCCACACCTGTATCTCCAGGTCCAATCTTAGTTGTACGGCTACGAGTGGCGACTATAATTACAACACATTTATGAATATTTAGAATAACTACCTTCATCATCCTCCTCTTCAGAGTCAGGTGCTTCATTATCCTCCTGATCAAATCCATCTAAGTATGTGATTTGTTGCAGCAATTCAAAAATACTTTCTCTGTAATCTTCCAGGTTTGTGATCTCACAGTTAAACAAGTCAAGACTTTTCAAATTTTTAAGATTTTGCTAGAAAAGTAAATATTTCCAGTCAAGGTTTAATATACCATATTATTTTGTCTTAATTCACAATTCAGAAGACATATGTTTGAAATTGACAGAACAACTTTTGGATTGTTAGAATTTTACAACAAAGAGTTATTTTATAAAGCACAGCCAATTTTCTTAATTAGCCCCTGGCATGTAAATTTCAAAACTTTGTTTGGTTTACTATTGTGACTGAATCTTTGCACAGGCAACAACAAATACATTATCTATTTAAAACCATACATAGGGGCTGGGGTTGTGGCTCAGTGATAGAGCGCTCGCCTAGCATGCGTGAGGCCCAGGGTTCAATCCTCAGCACCACATAAAAATAAAATAAAGGTATTATGAACACCTACAACTTAAAAAACAAAATATTGGAAGAAAAAAAAAAAAAAAAAACCCACACATAGGCCAGGCATGATGGTACACACTGCAATCCTAAGGTCTAGAGATGATGAGGCAGGAGGATTACAAATTTGAGGCCAGTTTCAGCAACTTAACAAGATCCCCAGCAACTTAATAAGTCCTTGTCTCAAAATTAAAAAAAAAAAAAAAAAAAAAAAAAAAAAAAAAAAAACTTTAAAAAGGGCTGAAGATAAAACTCAGTGGTTAAGCAGTAGTGGGTTCAAACCCCCAGTAATAAAAATAAAACACAAAGCAGGCACAGTGGGGCAGGCCTATAATCTCAGTGACTCGGGAGGCTGAGCAAGGAGGATCAACAGGAGGATGGAAAGTTCAAGGCCAGCCTCAGCAACTTAGTAAAGCCCTAAGCAACTTAGTGAGACTGTCTCAAAATAAAAATATTTTAGGGGATATGCTCAGTGGTAAAGAACCCCTGGGTTCAAGCCCCAATACCACCCCCCCCAAAAAAAAAAAAAAAAAAAATCACACACAACCATATTTTCAACATTTTCAATGACCTCACAATCTCTTTTTAAAAACTAGAGCAACAACAATTTTCAGAATTCACTTAATAGTCTTTTCCTTCCCACACACCAGGAAACTAGGGGGCACATAATAAAATGACCCAAAAAATTATCAAGAAGGAATGAAAAGCAATAAACTTAAGGAAATACTGGAAATTTTAAAAACCAGATAGTCAAATCCTAGAGCTGAGGATAAAATAATCAACACAGTTTTTCACTAACTTAAAAATTCATATGGGTACTGCCCTGTACATCTTTTAAAAAGAGTTTAAAACAAAATTAAAAAATTAAAAATTAAAAAGAGTTTAAAACAAAAAAATTTTTTTTTCATCTGGGGCCAGGAACAGTGGTGCAGGCCTGGAATCCCAGCAGCTTGAGAGGCAGGAGGATAATGAGTTCAAAGTCAGTCTCGGCAACTCAGTGAGGGACTGAACAACTCAGCGAGACCCTGTCTTTAAATAAAATAAAAAATTTAAATTAAAAAAAATTTTTTAAAAAAGGGCTAGGAATATGGCTTAGTGGTTAAGTGCCCCTGGGTTAAATCCCCAGTACCAAAAAATAAAAAAAATTTTTTTAAATTTTAAATAATAAATAAAAATGGTTAGGGATATGGCTCTGTGGAAATGTGCCTCTGGGTTAAATACCCAATACCTACCCCCCAAAAAAGAGAAAAAAAAAAACAAATGCAGAAGTTTCACATTAAGTAGAAATAAATAAGGTAAAATACAAACTAATCTCAGAAATAACAATAACAAAAAAGCAAGTTCAGAGATAAAATCTTTCCACTTACCAGAGCTTCTACTGTACTGAGATCTTTGATTTTGTTTCCACTCAGATTGAGGTAGGTAAGATTTGGACATTTTTCTGCTAGGACTTCCAAGCCTCCAGAAATTATATTGTCACTAAGTTCCAACTATATATTCAACATGGGAAGAAAACAAGGAAAGATGAAGGCTTAGGATGGATCTAAGATTTTAAAAGTATACCAATTTAATAAAGCAGGGTCCTGGGTTCTATCTCCAGTACTACATACACACAAAAAAAGTATACCAGGCTGGGGAGATAGCTCAGCTGGTAGAGTGCTTGCCTCACAAGCACAAGGCCCTGAGTTTGATCCCCAGTACTGAAAAAAAAAAAAAAAAAAAAAAAAATATACCAAAGAAAAAAATTTTTTTATCATTTTGGCTTCAAGAGACAGTCACTACAAATCATTAATTTTCAAATTCCCATCTATGTCAGTTAAATATATGAGAATGCTATTTAATGAACTCCTAACTCAGCTTTGGTTCAGGATGTTACATTTGGATTTCATGATTCAGAGAAAAATAGTTGGTAGATGTTAAATCTAAATTCATGCCAGAAATGATGGTGAATGTCTATAATCCCAGCAGCCAGGGAGGCTGAAGCAGAGGGATTGGGAGCTCAAAGCCAGCCTAGCATCTTAGGAAGGCTCTAAGCAATTCAGCAAGACCCCGTCTCTAAATAAAATATAAGAAAGGACTGGGATATGGCTTAGTGGTTAAGTGCCCTTGGATTCAATTCCCAGTACCAAAAAAAAAAAAAAAGAAAAAGAAAAGAAAAAAAAGTCCAAATTTGTGTCATAAAGTAATTCCACTAACAAATTCAAATTTCTACAAACAGCATTAGGGCTAATTCAACAAACCCTTTTTTCCTATGTCCAGAAACAAAACTTTCTAACAGGCAGAATTGTCATTTCATTTGGTCAAAAACTAGACATAAAATCCTTCGTATTGAAATCATGATGCTTGCACATTAATCTTGACTTACCTTTCGAAGTTTATTTAAACTGGGAAGTTGGGCCAGTGAACTTAATTCCACATTAGCCATACTCAGAAACTCTAGTTCTTTAAAAGTATCATTCAGGCCTTCAATTTCCCCATTGACACACAGGCAATTATCAAGAACTAACTCTGTCACCTGTGAGAAGGAATATATTAATGATTAGTTTGTAATCTCTTTAGCAACAGACCTGGGTTTGACACTCTGGAAATGTGAATATTAAAAATGCCAAATGCCTAAACAGGGTATGGCAGCTGTTGCCTATAATCCCAGGAAAGTAGGAGAATCACTTGAAACCAGGACTGGTATTCTAGACCAGGGCAACACGGGATGACCACATTAAAAAAAAAAAAAAAATCCCCTTGCACAGATCCTTTCCACCCCCACCCCAAACTAATATATAATCTGTTTATTACTATAAGCCATCTTCCAAATTTAAACTTGAAGTAGCAAGTTTAACGCCTGATTCAAAACACTGTGTCACTAAGGAATAAAAAACAAAACTTTGGCCAGGCACCATGGCCCATGTCTATAATCCCAGTAGTTCAGGAGGCTGAGACAGGAGGATCCCAAATTCAAAGCCAGCCTCAGCAATTTAGCAAGGCTCTCAGCAACTTAAATATTGTCTCAAAATAAAACATAAAAAGCAGGCTGGGCATGTGGCTCAGTGCTAAAGTGCCCTGGGTTCAATCCCTACTACCAAAAAAAAAACCTTTGAAAAAAGTCCCATCTGAAATGTTTCAGAATCTTATGAGGAGGATCCCCAACATCTAGGCATATATTTATGCAAGAAGGGAACACTTGGGCTACTGGAAAGATTCCCTAAAAAGTAGGGAAAGGAGGAAATCATTTTATCACTTTTTCAATTTAAACGTCATCTTTGATAAATGCCACAGTAACTCAAAAAAAAACCTTGTTACCCTGCAGGAAGAAATGTCAGAAAGTTCCTTCTGGGTCAACCTATCTTTCCAGTGTTATTTGAGGACAAATAATATCACCCAGAACAATACACCCTTGGAAAAAATGTTATTTCTATCACTCTGGTGCATTTTTGTGGACATTTTCCCGTTTTGGGAGGTGAGGGGCTGGATTCCCTATTAGGTCAGAGTTACAGTAACAAAAGTTACTGATGCGTGCCTAAACGGGTTTAACCTTAAGGGGAAAAGCAGACCCATAATTCCAGCAGCCCACTAGTTCAAAGCCAGCCTCAGCAAAAGCAAGGCACTAAGCAACTCAATGAGACTGTGTCTCTATATAAAATACAAAATGGGGCTGGGGATGTGGCTCAGTGGTTTAGTGCCCCTGAGTTCAATCCCTGTTAACCCCCCCCCCCCCAAAAGGGGGGTGTGCAGGAGACCCTGGTTCTCTATTCACAAAGCAAAACTATATTAAAGGGCTAAAAATTAGCAACTAAGAATGACACCTTTTCTATTTGAGTATAACTCTAACATCAGTATTTTAGTAAACCAGAGATGGCATCATGATCTCCTATTTGAAGATGAGGGAACCCAGGTTAAATAAGGGAGAATGACTTGCCTTGGGTCACACAATTAATCTGCGGTAGAGCTCTGCCTTAACTCTTAAGTCTTCTAGTTTTAACTAAGTGGTGAGAGGGCTACTACATTTGGTTTAAGAAAACCAGTTCTTCCACTTTAGGAAATCACTACATTGCCCTAAGATTCCGTTTGTTAGTCTGTATTCTAGAATAATACAATCCACCTTACAAGTTTGTCGGAAGGAGAAAGGTAAATAAACGTTAAAAGTATTTTGTAAATTGTCTACACAAATATGAGAGACCGTTATTACACCACGGCAGAAGAAGGGGAGCCTGCAAAAAGGTAGCATCCTGTAATCCTCCAAACTGGCAAAGAAATTACTTCGGATCACTAGGTTAAAAAAAAAAAATGGGAGCGAGAGGGCAAGTCCATTTTTATGCCCCAAGACATTAAAGATATTAATAAAAGCATTCTAAACATATGCTTCTGAGAGATAGCCTTTTAGGTTTTGTTTTCTGTTTTATTTCTGAAGCCCCTAAGAATAAGTTCTAGAAAAGTTCATGTTTTCTCTGAGATGACCCTGATAGCGACCGTTTCCTCCTCCCTACCCTCTGCCAGTTTCAGGGAAAGACAGGGGGGGGGAAAAAAAAAAAAAAGCGGGGTGAGAGGGAAGATCCTGAGTTCCCACTCTGCACGCCTAACGCAAAAACCAGGCAGACCCTACCAAAACCTCTCGGCTGGTATGTCCAGGCACGACCCCAAGTAACACCACACACACACACGCACCCAATCTTATATTGTAATTCTTACAAAGGTTTATTTCAGGGACTGCAAACTAGCAAGACTTTTATCGATGTCCTCTGTGACCAGAGAAGTGCGCGAGACCAACAAGAACCCCACACTAGCAAGACTTTTGCGGTGTCCTCTTGTGACCACAGAAGTGCGCGGGACCGACAGGAACCCCACACCGGGTGGGGACTCCCCAAGGAAAACAAGGGTCGCCTCCCAGCCCGCGTTCCCCCAGCGCTCCAGTCACGGGCAGGAAGGGCTGGGTGAGTCCAAGGAAACGCCCGCGGAAAGGAGGCGGAAACGCCTCCCGCGCGACCCCAGAAAAGTTGACCGCGACCCCGCCTCACGTGGCCCCTCCCAACACCGTCTCTTTAACTAAGGCGACAGCAGCAAAAGTGCATCACTTAGTCTCACCGAGCCTTTAAAGCACAAAACTACTCAGACCCATTTGCTGAGTTTTTTGAAGCCGTCTCCAGGGATCAAATTCGGAGTTGCGGCCACTGCCACACGACTGGCGGAACCTCATTACACTACGGCGGGAAGAAGCGGATTGCGCCTCACGTCCCCACCCCACCTCGGGTCACCGCGACTATTCCCAGTACTCATCCGCGGTCCGAGAACGCGCAGCTGACCCAGATTCCGCCGGTGGCGGTCGGCGCGCGCCGCTTCCCGGGGGAGTGGGCGCCCAGCGAGCGGGAGAGCGGACTCCGCCAGCGACCCTGCCTGGGCCCAGCGCAAAGTCTGTTGCCCCGGGGCCTAGAGGCCGGGGACGCCCACCCCCACAAAGAACCTAGTTGGCAGCACTGCAGAAAAGTTGGACTAAGTTCTCAGACGGCGATGGCTGCAAAAGGGGCGAGTGGACTCGGGGGTCGCGCCCACGCCGCCAGCCCCCAGGAGGAACGCGCCCAGCGAAGCAGCGGAGCGCCCCCATCTATCTCTTCCCGCCCCCACGAGGCCAGGACGCCCGACTCCAGAAAGCGGCCGGGCGCCCGTGCACACACAAATACGCCCCTAGAAACTTAAGCCCTTCGCCATTTTAAGTAGAAAAGCCTAATGATTTTAAACAAAATTAAACATTTTCACCAACCTTGACCCGTGGTGGAGATTAATTTATTAGCCCTCCCCACAGACCCACAACACCCCAGAAATCCAACCTAAGAATACAGGGTCGGTGGGGAAGGGGTGGGGGCTGAGTCATCTCACCTCCTCCGGGGCTCTGTTCCTTAACTCCATGTTAATCCTCTTCTTCATCTCCATGTCCTCCTCCTGCTCTTCTGCTACTACTCTCCTCCTTTCCCCTTTCCTGATTTTCCCACTACCCCCCAATCCTAAAATTTTAAAAGATTTGGAAATGAATGAAAAGAAACGCAAATATAAACGCCCACTACCACCAGATAGATGTGGAGGAGAAAGAAAAGAATAGCAAATGGAGTCCAAGGAGTTGGGACTCTTAACTCGGCTGCCCCCACCTCCTTGTCTACACACCAGCGCGCGCACACACACACGCACGCACACACACGCACACACACACACACACGCACACACAACCAGCAGTTCCTTCCCCTTCAATGGCTGCTCAGAGACTGAGCCTCCATGACACGGCACCGCCAACCCCCTTGCCTACACTCCACCCACCTCCCGAACGTATTGGTTGATTCTTTAGCGTCACACTATTTCATTGGGCTAACTAAATGTCTATCAGTATTCAGGGAGGACCTGAACCAGAAATTCTGCGTCTGTTGGTTATGACCAAGCGCGCAGTTAACTCTGATAGGTCCAGGGGGGTGTACGTCTCAGAGAAATTATTTTGAATCCCAGCAGCCCCCCTCCTCTTCTTTGTGTAGTTGGCGCGCTTTCCCTATGCACTCGGACGGTTTTGATGTTTGTTGAATTTGTTTTTTGCTTTTAGATTTGTTGGGTTTTTTTTTGTTTTGTTTTGTTTTGTTTTTTATTCACCTGGTTTTCATATTAAAAGGAGGGAGAAGGCATGCCCAAGTGGCTAGACTGATAATTCGGCATGCGGCACGCTCTAGTTCTTGGCGGTTTTAAAGCACAGCCTCTACTTGCTGCCAAGGTGTACAACAACTTGCACATCACCTTAAAAGCATGCCTTCGTGGCACTGCCCTGCCGTAGACAGGTTTCTCACCAGGAGTAGAGAGTGACCTTCCGTAGTGCAAAAAAAGAGCTAGGATAAAGATATTTTAGCTTCCACCATGAAAGACTGAAAAATGTTGAAAAATAGTGGAAGCATGTAAGTTCTGATCCTTTAAATAAAACTATCCTGGATGAAATGTTACTGAGGTGCTTGTTGCTGGTAATAATCGTTTAGACCTTGGAGGAAAATGAACACTAGCCTAATGAAAATCAGACTTTAATTCGCATAGAAGCGGCACAGCAATACCTCTCCTTTCTAATTTCCCTTTGGTTAGTTTCCGTGGAAATCTGTAGATAAAATGTGCTTTTATAAGTCTGTCTATATGGGATATAAAAGAGTAAAATAAGAATGATTGTTTTTTAATTTTGTCTTAAGGGTCTAACTTTTCTTAGTTCTTGCTTAAATTCTGTCTGAATTTCCTTACACCATTTTCAGGATAAATACCCGAAGAAATTCCAAATAATTTCGGGAAAATGGGTGAAATTAGTCCCATGCCTCCCAAAACTGTTTGCTGTTTCCAATTTCTCAAATCAGTGCTTTCTAACACAGACTCCTCACCACTCCACCCTTACTCTTGCCCTCACAGACACAACGAGGCTTACATTTAATAATTAAATAATAAAAGGACACCTCTGGGTCACTATAAGAGTTAGTTATGTTTATTTTTTATTTTATTTATTTATTTACTTTTTAGTACCAGGGATTGAACCCAGGGGCACTTTAGCACTGAGCCACATCCCCAGCCCTTTTTTATATTTGATTTAGAGACAGGGTCTCACTGAGTTGCTTTGGGTTTCACTAAATTGCTGAGGCTGGCTTTGAACTCCCAATTCTTCTGCCTCAGCCTCCCAGACAGCTGAGATTACAGGTGTGGGCCACCTTGCCTGGCTCAGTTTTGTTTATTTTAATGCAACCAATGCTAAAGGAAGCCAAAATGACATGAAAATAGGGCCAGAATGGACTGAGAGACAGTTCAAAGAAGAGTTAAAAACAAAGAAAGAAAACAGAATAATTAAAAAGACACAGTTGGGTGTGCTGGCTCATGCTTGTAATCCTGGGAGGCTGAGGCAGGAGGATTCCAAATCCAAGGCCAACCTCAGCAATTTAGTGAGATCCTGTCTCAAAATAAAAAATAAAAATAAAAAATAAAAAAAAAGGACTCAATGACTCAATGGTTAAGTGCCCCTAAAATTCAATCTCCAGTACGAAAATAAATATATAAAAAGAAAGAACAACATTTTAGTACCAGCCTGGGAATAAATCCTGAATTCTAATCCCACCTGCCCCTGCAGAATCTAGAATGAAATTCAAAGAAGCTCAGGGAGGAAGATTCTGATTTACAAATCATCTGCATGTAAGTAATAACTTGAGGCCATGAGAAAAAATAATAAGATGTCCTTAAGGACTGTATTTAATAAGATTATCAGGCAAAGGAGAGTAAAACGTGGTTGAGGATGAAAAGAGAGAGGAGGGAGAAATTGTCTAGCATAGTACTCAAGGAAACGGAGGAGTAGGTAGAGAAGAAAGAAAAAATTTATGGAAGTCAGAGGACAGATAGAAGAGATGATTATTGATGTTAAATGGTATGGTTTTTTGTATTGGAGCACAGTAGAAAGAATGGAAGGGTATGCTGGAAATAATTAACATGAGTAAAGCCCTGAATACATTTTAACCATTGGATAGTTGCTGCAGAAAATACACCATAATATCATAAACAGAGACCCACCAAAGTGAGACTTCTCCCAATACCCATCATACCCATTTTCATATCATCTTTGATCTATATTACCTTAACATCTTGAAACTTATGTCTATGTTTTCAACCAAGAAACCAAGTTAAGTATGGGAATGTGGTTTATGGTAGAGCACTTGCCTAGCATGGGTGAGGTCCTGGGTTTTATCCCTAGCATGGGGGGTATGTGGAAATAAATAAGATGCTGTGGGAGGAGAGAGTCCCTGTGAAACCCATCTTGAAAATCAGGATCAGGTCCTTGTTCCCCTGGTGTTAAAGATTAAACACCCAAGAAACCTGGAGGCAAGGGCAAAAAGTAAATTTTATTTAAGTAACAGAACAGAGAGAGGGAGAACGAGAGATTCCTCCAAAGAGGAGGGGTTCCAGAGCTGGGGCCTGAGGGAATGGGGGTGTCTTGCCCCTTTTGTAGATTTCGGGTTTCCTTTCTTCTCTTGTGTCTGCCTCCTACATGACCAAAAGTGACCAAAAGGACAGGAAGAGAACCATCCAGGGGGTGATTGCTTTTGTTAGAAATTATGATCCTTCCCCTCCCAGTGGAAGCTTTTAGCAACCGGTGATGAGGAGTGCTACCTACGCATTTCCTTTTCTTTGATAATCAGCTACCTGTCCTTTGCCCTGATCTCACCTGTATGGCTAGTACGCAGAAAGAAAGATACCTGGAAAGGAATTGGATGAAGAACATAACCAGCATAACCAGGCTATAAGATGAGTATACTGGTGTTAAAATGAAAAGTGGAGTGAAATGCAGTTAGGAGAAAAGCCAAACTCATGAACTTGAACGTTTTAAGATGAAGTAATTAGGCAAGGTTAATTGGTAGTCTGAAAAGTGAGATTAAGTCATCAGGAAGAAGATGAAAAAGAAATAGAATGAGTGAAAGGGTTCAGAAGATTCCTTTAATTCACCAATGAGAAACCGGTATCAGAAGCCTGGCATAGTGGTGCATGCCTATAATCACAGGGGCTGGGGAGGCTGAGGCAGGAAGACTTCAAGTTCAAGGCCAGCCTTAGCAATTTAGCTAGGCCCTAAGCAACTTAGCCAGACCCTTGTAAGGAAAGAAATGAGTGAAGGAAATAACAGAGGAGAAGCAGCTCAATAGTAACACAAGTTTATTTGGAACAAACCTGCAGAAGGGGGCCCAGTGAAGACTGAAACCTGTCTTCTGCTTACAGCCTGGGGTAGATATAGGGCAATGAGGGAGGGGGAAATTAGGCCATTGCTGAGGGAATGTCAGGGAAGGGTCCTTGTGGTTGTCACCTTCATAAGGAACTAGGAATTTTCAGGCTTTCAGTCACAGATGACAATTTTCTTTTTGTTTTTGGGTTTTTGGGGGGTTTTTTGGGTTTTTTTTTGTTTTGTTTTTTTGTTTTTAGGGTTTTTTTAGTTGTAGATGAACACAATACCTTTATTTTATTTATTTATTTTTAATGTGTTACTGAAGATTGAACTCAATGCCTTCCATATGCTAGGGGAGTGCTCTATCACTGAACTACAACACCAGCCCAACAATTTCCTTTCTTATGATGATGGAGTGTAAAAGCACGTGGAAGGGAATACAAAAAGAAAAAGAAAAATTGAAGCAGACCGCATGGACCAGTGATGTTTTATTCAGCACCAGAAGGGCACATCTTTGGGGGCAAAATAGTGGCGGGCAACCATGAAAGTCTGGGTTTTATAGAAGAACCAACTCTTGGGAGGAGTTAGTAACTTTGGCCAGCCCTTTTGACGGACAGCGGGCAGGCCAAGTCATGGCAGGAGTTTTGGTGGTTGGTGCTTTAAGGGCGGGGCGGAGTTCTTCTTGGGCCTATTGTCCATATCCTTCAGAGGGTTTGGGGGTTTCTTTGCATGATGGTGGAGTATTGTCTGGGCTTTAGGTCAAGCTGAGTCAGAGTGGACCTAGTTTTGAGATGGAGGATATATTTCAAAATGGCATTGCCTATGTCAAGTTCTTCCTAACACCTGTCTCAAAATACAAAATAAAATAGAAAGGGCTGGGGATGTGACTTAGTGGTTAATCATCCCTGGGTTCCATCTCGGCCCCCTCCCCCCAAAGAAAAGAAATAGGCACCAGGATATTATTAAACTCAACATGTCTTTAACATTCAAAAACTAAGCTCATTTTCAGGTGCCGAATGTTTTGTTTGCCCCTCTAGATCTCTTCACTCTTCTCCATCCTGTTTTGTAACATAAAACCCACATGGCTGCATCAAATTCTCCAGTTACTTGGGTTTGGTCTTGGAAGAAAATCAAAAGTCAGGAGAAGAGTGAGAATGGGGTATTTCCCCAACTTCCTTTGCCAGGTCTTTACAAAATAGCTGAATCCCTCTATTGAAAACTACAGATCCTACTGGTGGCACACTGGACATAGTGTCACAAGAGAAGAGATGTCTACGGAGAAGGATCCAAGGAGTTCTCACAGGGGAGGGGGAATTTGATTCAGGGAAGGGGGAATTTGACTCAGGACCTGTGGGGTTCTTGGTATACAGAACAGAAAATAATTTCAGTGCAAGCCAGACAGGCACAGAGGTTTATTTAGAAGTAAATACATACTCAAGGGGGAATGCGGGCTATCTCCAGAGTGAGAAGCCTTTCCTTGGGTTGGGGATCCAATATTGATTGAAGGGCTATAGTTAGGGAAAGGACTAGAGGTGGAGGTGCACATGTTGGTTGCAGTTTTTCCTGCACTTTCTTGCGTATTTCCCTCATTTTACAAGGGCATGTCACTCAAGATTTACAACTGTACTTTTTGCATCTCAGTGGCTCAGAGGCATTTCCTTTAGGAGTCAGTATATCTCTCTTTATCCTACATTTCTAAAAAATATTTTTAGTTGTAGATGGACATAATACCTGCATTTTATTTATTTATTTTTATGTGGTGCCGAGGATCCAACCCAGTGCCTCATACATGATAGGCAAGTGTTTTATCTCTGAGCCACAACCCCAGCCTCTCTTTTTTTTTTTTTTTTTTTTTTTTTTGGGTAACAGGGATCGAACCCAGGGCCTTGTGCTTACAAGGTAAGCCTCTACCCACTGAGCTATCTCCCCAGCCCCACCCCCAGCCTCTCTTTATCCTAAATTTTTATCTCAATATCACCCAGGTTTTTCTTTAGGAATGGATTCATTCCCCTAACTGCTGAGAGTATAGCTAAAAGATGATTCTAGCAGATACTAGCCCTTGCAGAAGGGGAAAACCAACAACCAGCAATTGATCAACACAGACATATAAAGATCCAGTCTGCCATTTTGTCCAGACTTACACAAGTTCTGAATGGTCGTCCAGTTCCAAGCCCCCCCATGGGTTGGAAGAGGCCTTTATTAGGATTGCATTATCATTCTCCCTATGCTTAATCTTTCTCATCCCTTCCACAGGTATTGGTACCAATAGCACTCAATAATAAATGTCCTGAATGTTATTTCCACCTCAGACTCTACTCTCTGAAGAACCCAACATGTGACAGTGGTTCTCTCCAAACACCTACCCTCTAAGAAAACTCAAACTAACCTATATAACAGATCACATGGAGAAAGCCTTGAGACCTTGTGATGAGAGTGAGAGGTTCCCAGTCAGCCTCCAGCTCCTCCTGCTCCAGCCACTGTCTGACCACAACCACATTCGAGATCCTGAGTGAAAACTGCCCAGGTAAGCCCTTACCAAATTTCTGTACCACAAAAACAGGAGAAATAATAAAATGATCTTTATTGCTTTAAACATCTAAATTTGGGGTTGTTGTACAAAAATAACAATTGTTAATTGTTATTGTGAATAATTGGAACAACTTCCTAAAACACACTTTTTTTCTGATGGAGACTCCTTTTGTTCTGTAATATGAGGGGTGATAATCACCCTACTCTTTTTAGTTTTGCTTATGATTTTCTTCTACCTTAACCAAAATAATTTTCCCTCCTCTAAATTCTCAGAGCTTATAAATCATCTATTCATTCAGCATTTATCCTATGCTTCCTTGAAGTATCCATGAATGTTATTTAATTCCGGTTTCTCCCAACCAGATTGGAATTTCCTAGAGAAACACCAGGTCATTAACTTGACTTTTTTCTGGCATCACTCACAGGACTTGGCACAGTACTGTGTATAGACTGGGTACTCAAGGCATGTTTAATAATTGATTATATCTCAAGTATCTCTCAAGTAGTAGTTTAAATTCATACTTAAAATAGGAAATAAAGAATTTGCTTTGTGCTTTCTTAGGGAACAGGTGATGAAATAGGAGTTAAGGATAACTGCAGACTGCTCTTCCTTTTACCTTTTTAACTTTCCTTTTTCCGAACTGGTTCATGTGGTCTCAAAATAACGCTAAGTAGCTGGGCGCAGTGGTGCACCCCTGTAATCCCAGCAGCTCAGGAGGCTGAAGCAGGAGGATCACGAGTTCAAAGCCAGCCTCAGCAACTTAATAAGTCTCAAAGCAACTCAGCTAGACCCTGTCTCTAAATAAAATATTTTTAAAAAGATATGTCAGTGGTAAAGCACCCCTGGGTTCAATCCCTGGTACCAAAAATAATTAATTAATTAACTAATTAATTAATTAAAATAAAGCTAGATCAGTGTAATCAATGTATTTTCTCCAGAGTTCAGATTGATTTGGAACCCCCCAGAAATGTTTCTCACCCATACTTCTGAGAAATTCTATCCCCACAGAAAACAAGATCATAACTGTTCCCCTTAGTTCCAGGATAGGTGATCAATATTCAGCAAACAACAATTCTAGTTGTTCATTGTGTTAATATCCTTTGTGAACTTTCTAGGTCAACATCCTTCAAAGCAAGGTAGGTTTTTATATTTGGTTAGGGCCTTAGAATTAGAGAATATCTATCTATCTATCTATCTATCTCTCTCTCTCTCTATCTCTCTAAAGTGAGTTACAAAGGGAAAAAACCCTGAACCTTAGTGAAGTTAAATGGTAAGGTAAATTATCTGCAAAGATGGCCAGCAACAATTTCTCCCATTTCTATGCACACATGATCCTCTTCACATCAAGAGAATTCTCTTCTCCTCCCCTTAAATCTGGGCTCATCTTCTGACTTGCTTTCACCAGTAAAATATAGTGGAAATAACACCACACCAGATCTGAGCCTATCACTTAAGAGGCTGGCAGTTTCTGTTTTGCTGTTTTAGGAGCTAGTTCTCACATAAAGTCCAATTATCCTGCTGGAAAGACAGGCCACTGAATCTCTCATTATAAAGAGAGGAGCCCTGGAGAATGAGACTGTGAAGGGAAGGAGAATCCAGATATTCTTTAGCGGTCCCAGTCACCATAAGGCAGGCATGAGCCATGTGAATGAAATCTTCTTAGATCCTTCAATTCTTGCCAAGTGGACCCAGCCAATACTATGTGGAATAGAGATGGGCTATTATACCATGCCCAGCCCAAATTTCAGAATCTTGAGTAAATATGGCATGGTTGTTGTTTAAATTACTAAATTTTGAGATGGTTCATTAGCAATAGATAATTAAACAATAGCAGTAATAGATAAGCTAAAGCAAGGAGTATACCCAAGGTCTTATAATTAGTAATTTATGAAGAAGAATCTTCATAAATCCAGTTTCTCTGAGCAAAGTTCCTTATAATCCTGTTTAATCTGTGAGTGCTCCCTAAAATATTATTTATTTATTTATTTTTGGTACCAAGGATTGAACCCAAGCATGCTTAATCGCTGAGCCACTTCCCCAGCCCTTCTTTTTTTTTTATTTTTCTTGGGGGGGCTGGCAGGGGTACCAAGGATTGACCTTAGGGGCACTTGACCACTAAGCCACATCCCCAGCCCTATTTTGTATTTTATTTAGTGACACGGTCTCACTAAGTTGCTTAGTGCCTCACTTTTGCTGAGGCTGGTTTTGAACTTGTGATCCCCCTGCCTCAGCCTCCTGAGCTGCTGGGATTACAGGTAGGAGCTACCACACCCAGCTAAAATATTATTCTTATTCCCTGCTGATGTTCAAAATGCCACAGATATTCAATCATATAATCCGTGTCCAGATGCAAAAACTACAGGATAACCAATAAGTAAACTTGATTATTTTAGTTTAGCCTTATTTAAAGATATTTATCAGATATTTCTGAAAAGTTTTGATTGGCATCAGGAAAACTATAAAGCCAGGCACTGTGGCACATACCTGCAATCATAGTGACTCAAAAAGCTGAGGCAGAAGGATGGCAAGTTCAAGACCAGCCTTAGCAATTTTGTAAGACCCTCAGCAACTTAGACCCTGTCTCAAAATAAATGGTGGTAAAGTAGTAAAGCGTCCCTTAGTACCAAAAAAGAAAAAGGAAGGAAGGAAGGGAGGGAGGGAGGGAGGGAGGAAGGAAGGAAGGAAGGAAGGAAGGAAGGAAGGAAGGAAGGAAGGAAGGAAGGAAGGAAGGAAGGAAGGAAGAAAATAATTAAACTGCCTTACATTTTCCAGTCCTATTTTTTCTATAATTTGGAATCTTCTTCTCTGTACAGACAGTCAGTACATGGTGAAGAAAAAAACCTACATAATGTTGCAGTAACTTGATTATTGTCATGTAAATACCAAATTCTGTGGAATAGCTGCAAAAATAGTAAAATCTAGGCTGAGCATTCCCAGTTTGAATCACCTCCCTGTGATAAGGGAGTGCAAACTTGTTCTCACCTAAACCAAAGACAAATTTTGAAGAGTGAGTTTTCTAGAAATACAGCCATGTTGCAGTATTGAATAGAAATTAATTTCACTGCAATGTATCTCCCAGTAGCATAGATGATAAATAGTTGCCTTAAATGAAATTCGTGGCCACGCATGGTGGCGCACACTTTTCATCCCAGCTACTCAGGTGGCTAAGGATCACAAGTTTAAGTCCATCCTTAGCCACTGAGAGAGACCCTGTCTCAAAATAAAAATAAAAAGGGCTGGGATATAGCTTAGTGGTAGAGTGCCCCTGGGTTCAATCCCTGACAGTCGGGGGAAAAAAATACACATATATACACACATATATATATAAAACTTTGGTAATAAGGTTACTTTCAAAAACAACTCGAAACTTTTGGTTAAATATGGAAATTTTAATATACATATTTGCCTCCATTTCTCCCAAATCTTACTAAAATGACTTTGAAAGAATAAGATCTAAATGTAAAAGAACAAAGAGACTGAGCAAAGAGAAGACAACTCACAACAGCCAAACAAACAGGCTAGGTATCCACTAACGGATGAGTGGATAAAGAAAATGTAGTACATATATACAATGAAGTTCTATTTGGTCATAAAGAAGAATAAAATTATGTTATTTGCAGGAAGATGGATGGAATTTGAAAACATTATGTTAAGTGAAATAAGCCAGACTCAGAAAGTTAAGGGTTATATTTTTTCTCACACATGTGGAAGCTAGAAAGGAAAAAGAAGAAAGCCAAAGGAGCTCTCATGAAAATCAAAGGGACAGTAGTAGAGGAATGGACTAGGGGGAGGAAGAAGGAGAGGGAAAAAGGAATGATATTGACCAAATTATATTGTTAAGATTGTGTGCATATACAAATATGTAACAATTAATCCAACCATTATGTATAATTATAATGCAATAAAAATATGGGGGGAAGCTGGGGATATAGCTCAGTCGTAGAGTGCTTGCCTTGCAAGCACAAGGCCCTGGGTTCAATCCCCAGAACTGCAAAAAAAAAAAAAAAAAAAAAATATATATATATATATATATATATATGGGGAGAAAAAGAGAAGACAACTAATAAGAGAACTCAACAAAATTTGGAATCTGTAAAACTGGTAAACAATGTAGTTCAGAAATGTTTTTTCTTTAATTCTGATGACTTCCTTTTTGTGAAGAGACAGCTCAAATAGTGTTAACAGGACCTCTCTCAGTGCTTTGTTCATCTACTCTAAAGTGGAAACCTGCTCACCAGAACTCTGTCTGCTTTGTGCCTTCACACTGAGATCTGACCCTATCCATGCTGCCTTATTCTGGGGTACTGGTCATACTAAAATGCATTCTCCAAACTGGCCTCAAACAGTAATAAAAGTCGATATGTTGACCTCCATATTTACTTTTTGCTTTATTTCTCAACCTGTTTGGGACTTGGATGAAAAAGGAATGCCATTGTTGGGATTCCCTTCATCCCAACAGTCTAAAGGTAATTGTCTTAGCAGAGAGAAGACAATTGAAACCTCCCTGCAGGAGGTTAGGAGACAAACTGATTTACATCCTATACCCACAAAAATTCCCTTGAAGGTGAGGGTGAAAGTAGGCCTAAAATAGAATATGGTTGAAGGCTTATTAAAAGAGCTAATTTCCATTCCCAACTCTGACTACTGAGATCAAATAGTTACTCTAAACTCAGGTAGAACTGAGGCCAAGTTGAGTGAAAACTGTTAGAAGTGAAAAGCTATATTTCAAACTGTAAGAACCCTCCCCGCAAACCCAGCCAGTTTCCTCTCTGAAGATACTGACCAGCTAAGACACAAATCCAGAGACACTGAAAAATGGTAGGAAATGGCCAGATACCTGTTCCATCCCTTCACCATGCAGTCTGCTAGCCAACAAGCTTCCAGACCTGATCATAAATACCTGAGTGCCTCAGTCTTACATGTGAATAAAAGGCAAGAATCACCAAATATTTTAGAAGAAGTTCTGACCCAAAATAAACAAATTGAAAAAAAGAATTCAGAAGAAACAGAATCAGAGCAGGGAGCAAAAGGAAATAAAGAAAAGAATGCTATTTCATGAACTGGGGCTGTAACTCTGAGGTAAAGAATTTGCCTAGCATGCGTAAAACCCTGGGTTTGTCACCAGTATCCTGCAACAACAACAAAACACACATACACACACACAGAACTTAAGAAAAATTTTAAAATATGAATGTAGAACTTAATAATTACTTAGGAGAGGAAGGAAATTATTGAAGAAATCTCTCTGAAAGTTAAGCAAAAAGTCATGAAGTAGAAAAAGAAAAGTTAAGAATGTTAGGGATCACTCCAGAAAATTCAACTTAGCATTAACAAGAGGAGTTCCAGAGAAAGAGAATTGTCAAAGATAATATGAGAAAATGTCCCAAAGCTGAAGGGCATAAGCTTTTAAACCAGTGAGCCCACTGAGTGCCCTTCCAATAAACAAAAACTCTCACAACCTGTGCATAATGGCACTCACCAGTAATTCCAGTGATTGTGGGGTGGGGTGGGCTGAAGCAGAAGGATTGCAAGTTCAAAGCTACACTCAGCAACTTCTTGAATACCTAAGCAACTTAGTGAGACCCTGTCTCAAAATTTTAAGAAAAAGGGCTGGGGTTGTGGCTCAGTGGTAGAGGGCTTGCCTTACATGTGTGAGGCGCTGGGTTTGATACTCAGCACCGCATATAAATAAATGAATAAAGTAAAAGTCCATCAACAACTAAAGAAAATTAAAGCAAAAGTGGGTTAATTATCTAAATAGACATTTTTTAAAAAAGGGGGTGCCGGGGCTGTGGCTCAGTGGTTGATCCCCTCTGGGTTCAATCCCCGATACCAAAATAAATTGATTTTAAAAATAATGTAAAGTGGCTAACCACTTTAATGACTTGTGGACATTCCACAAACACAAGGAAACATACTGAGTGGATGAGCAGACTTGTAAATCAATATCTGCTTTTCTTACTCTGTGGTGAAAGAAAAGTATATGAGTATATCTTGTTAAACAGAAATTTAGCATACCAAATCCAAAAAGACACAGTGACAAAATAGAGAACTTATTCAACACATAAAACCTTTTGACAGAATGTTTGTATACTCTTCTGCTAGGTATTTCAATAAGTACTTTCCCCTACTAAGTTTAGAGGTTTTTCATTTTTGTTTTGTTGTTTGTTTTTTTGTTTTTGTTTTGTTTTGTTTTGCCAAGGGTGTGCTTGTGTTTCTGTGTAGCTTCAGCTTAATCAAACCAATTGCTTCCACAAGATATCTGAAACAAAATCTTACTAATCCAAGAATTTAATGTAATTTTACTGAAATATACTGAAATTTTATAGAAGCTTGTTGACTATTTGGTGCAATGTGGTTCATTTAATTAAGGTTTTCTTCTGCTTAATTATTTGAGTTATTTTGACAAGCAATATTTTGTATTAGTTTAACTTATTTCAGTATTGTGCTTTCTTATAAAATGTTGGTTTACTTTCAATGTGTTTCTTTAAAGAGTTTACTATACTCACTAATGTAGACTTTACTTGTCTTTATGCCAAAATTTTCCCCAAATGAAAACATCTCTCATTTTATACTGAAAGTTCATGAAAAGATGAGAGACTTTGTACAGAAATTGAACTGTGATACAAGTGAATTTTATTTTTGTGTGATAGCTGAAAAGTCAGAAAGGAAAGAAAAATACTGAATTTTTGCCTAGTAGTAGAACACCAATTTCAGGGACCCTTGTTTATCTTGCTAACAAAACAGGAAAGGAGTGACAACTTGTGTATATACCACTGGAGCAGTATAACTTTTATGGAAAGCAATATAGCAATAAATACAGCAAAAATTCTTTAAAAGTGCTACCCTAAATTAAAACCCAAATGAGATACCATTGCATGCCTATTAGAATGACTTTTTCCTGGGCTGGAGTTGTAGCTCAGTGGTAGAGCGATTGCCTAGCATGCGTGAGGCACTGGGTTTGATTCTCAGCACCACATACAAATAAATTTCAAAAATAAAATAAAGGTCCACCAAAAAAAAAAAAAAAAAAAAAAAGAATGACTTTTTTTCCTTTCCATTTTCCTAAACTGACAATATCAAGTTCTGGCTAGTATGAGGAGCAACCAGAACTCTTATACATTGCTAGTGGAAATGAAAAACAGTACCACCACTATGGCAAACAGCTTGGCAGTTCCTTATAAAATTAAACCTACCCAGTCTCTCCAGTTACCTGCACCTCAGAGGAAAGGGGCAGTTGGTGTAGCCTCCATTGTTCAGGATTAATGGTGCCATGGTCGTGGTGGGCACTTTGGTTTCAGAGGAGGTCCAGGAGGAGGGTTCAGGCCCTTTGTGCCACATATCCATCCAATTTGATTTCTATTTGTGTGAAATGGCCTTCTCTCGGGTCAAGCCAGCACCTTCAGTGAAGCCTTGCTGAAGAGGAATCAGGACCTTGCTCCCAATTCTGCTGAACAGGCCTCAATCCTTTCTCAGGCGACAAAAATAAACAATGTGATTGACAATTTTATTTTGGCTCCAGGGACATTTAAAGTGCAAATTGAAGAAGTCCAACAAGTAGGATTATATAAAAAGGGAACAATGACTACAGGACACAACGTAGCTGACCTGGTAGTAACACTAAAGATTTTGCCAAAACTGGAAGCTGTTGCTGCCCTGGGGCACAAAGTCTTAGAAAGTTTAGGAGCACAGGATCCATCTGAAGTTTTGACCATGCTGACCAATGAAACTGGTTTTGAAATCAGTTCTTCTAATGCCTCAGTGAAGATTCTCATTAGGACAGTGACACCCAGTCTCTGAAAACTGAACCCAGAACTCCATTTGGATATCAAGGTGTTGCAGCGTGCCTTAGCAGCCATACCCGCTGGTTTGAGGAAAATGCTTCTCAGTCCACAGTTAAAGTTCTCATCAGACTGCTGAAGATTTGTTTTTTTGGCTTTGAGCCCCTCACACCCTGGATCCTTGACCTAGTTGGGCACTATGCTGTGATGAATAACCCCATCAGACAACCTTTGGCCCTAAATGTTGCATATAGGCATTGCTTGCAGATTCTGGCTGAAGGACTGTTCCTTCCAGGATCATTGGGCATCACTGACCCCTGTGAGAGTGGCAACTTCAGAGTATACACGGTTGTGACCCTGGAACAGCAGGCTATGGTCTGCTACACAACTCAGACTCTGGTTTAAATCCTCTCACATGGTGGCTTTAGGAAGATCCTTTGCCAGGAGGAGGTGCCAGCTATCTTGCTTCTGAAATATCTACCTGGGATTGAGTGATAGTGACACCTTTAGAAAAAACTTATGAGAAGCCACCTGAGAAGAAGGAAGGAGAGGAAGAGGAGGAGAATACAGAAGAACCACCTCAAGGAGAGGAAGAGGAAAGCATGGAAACTCAGGAGTGACCTTCCCTTCACTCCTTTTCCTATTCAAGGGGAAGACTAGATCCTAAGCTAGCTGCTACTAGGCTTTGTATGGTGCATTTCTGTGGAATAGAGAAGACAGGAGAAACTATACAAAAAAGATGTATCATTCCACTGGTTTTGATACTGGCTTAACAGCCCAAAATCTCGCATTTATAAACCTATGCCATCCATCTATAATGAAGCAGGATACCAACATTTCTTCCTCATACTCCGGAATCTCCAACTCCTAAAAACCCTACTCAACCATTACTTTGTTGTTGAAATATTGTGAACTGTTAGGTGTCTGGACATTTTTTTTTTCCTAAGAAAAACCATTAAAGTACTTCCTACTAGGAAAAAAAAAAAAAGTTAAACCTACCCTTACCATATAATCCTGCACTAGGTACTTACTCCAGAACCAAAAAAATGTGTCCAAAGACCTGTACTCAAATGTTTATATAGGTTTTATTCATGGTTACCAAAAACTAGAAAGTATATCCACGTGTTCTTCAACTGATAAATGGATAAAAAACAAACAAACAAACAAAAAACTGTGGTACATCTACACAACAGAAACTCAGCAACAAAATAGGGCGGATTCCTGATATACAACATCATGAATGAATGCTAAGTGTAAGAAACCAGAGTGAAAAGGCTACTACTATATAATTTTATATGTAAGACATGCTGAGAAAGGCAAAATTATAGGGTCAGAAAACAAATCAGTAGTTACCAAAGGGTGTAAATGTGGGAAGAGACGTTAACTACA
Source organism: Sciurus vulgaris (assembly GCF_902686455.1). Lineage (NCBI taxonomy): Eukaryota > Metazoa > Chordata > Mammalia > Rodentia > Sciuridae > Sciurus > Sciurus vulgaris. Next base: position 111,651,236 of record NC_136461.1, read on the forward strand.
AAGGAACACAAGGGAATTATGGTAGGGGCAATGAGATGGAACTGTTCCATATCTTGATTACAGTGGTAATTATACAACTATGTGTATTTGTCAAAACTCAGAACTGAACACCAAAAAGGGTGATTTTCTGTATGTAAATTATACATACATAGACCTTGGTATACAAACTTTTTTAAAAGTTTGAAATTTTTCAGAGTAAAAAGTTTTTTAAGAATACTCATTTGCAATTCTACTTCTAGGAAACATTTAGGCTAATGTATAAATATATATGAACAAGAATATTCTAACCAAATATTGTTTCTTATAGGTAAAAACCAAGTGCTGAGGATTAGTTAAATACATTAGATTGGGGCTGGGGGTGTAGCTTAGTGGCTGAGCATGTGCATAGCATGTGTAAGGCCCTGGGTTTAATCCATAGCACACCAAAACACATTTACTTCAATACAATACTATGCAGTCACTAAAGATAACATGGATATAGATTTATTGACAGAACTTTCACAAATCATACATATAGTATGGTCCCATTTTTTGTAAAACAATATATATATACATATAATGTATGGATATATAACATGGATAGTATATATCCATATATATAATATGGATATATATGGATATATATGAATATATTATACATATGTCCAAAATATATTAATTTATATGTAGCTTTATATCTTCATAGGAAAAATGTTTGTGCTGGGCAAGGTAAGGTATGCTTATAATCCTAGCTACCTGGAAGCCTGAGGCAGGAGGATCCCAAGTTCAAGGCCAGCCTCAGCAACTTGATAAGATCCTGTCTCAAAATGAAAACTGAAAAAAAAAAGGTTGGGATGTAGCACAATGGTAGAGCACCCTGGGTTCAATCCCCAATACTGCAAGAAAAAAAAAAAAAAAGAAAGAAAATAACTGAGAGGGAAAGTAACAAGTCATTACTAAGATCAGATGTTCTCTACCATTCTAAAACCAACTCCAAGTACCTATTTTTTTTTTTTTAAAGATCAATGAGGCTGGGGATAGAGATCAGTGATAGAGCACTTGCCTAGCCTACACAAGGCTCTAACTTCAATTTCCAGCATGCACACATTAAAAAAAAAAAAAGAAGAAGAAGAAGAAAGAACAAAAGAAAAAAAAAACCAAAAAAAGGAGCAAAAAAAGTCAATTCTTTCCAATGTGCAGGGATTTATAACCAATCTGTGATAGTGCCACTTAAGTAAAAGATGTAGATATGTGAAATAACAAGCACGTTGGATGGTAGAAAAATGGAGAGAATCATGGATCTATGATCTCATTAATAACCACATTTTATTTTGAAGGTGTTACCTTAGAAATGAATTTAAGTTTAAAAATATTCTTGGTTTTTATATTTGGGTTTCCTTCCGAGAGAATTCCTTCCCAAAACTACAGAGAATTAACTGAGACAATAGCAGCCAGTTGGAATTGCCCTCTATTGACTTAAAGGTTTTTGGTTTACTTAATTATCCTAATATGCTTTTTTTTATATATAACTTTATTTTATTTATTTATTTTTAAATTTTTTAGTTGTAGGTGGACACAATACCTTTATTTCATTTATTTGTATGTGGTGCTGAGGATCAAACCTAGTGCCTCACCCATGCTAGGCAAGCACTCTACCACTGAACCACAACCTAAGCCCCCTCATATGTTTTGAGTAAGGTGTCAAAAAGAGCCTGATTGGGAGCTGAAGAAATAGCTCCTATTGGAAAGCGCTTGCCTAGCATGTGCAAGGGCCTTGGGTTGAATCCCCAGGCCCTCAGAGGGGAGGGAAAAAAAAAAGGAAACTCTGTGTGTGTGTGTGTGTGTGTCACTTTACCTTTCAAGATTCACATTCTTCTAAAAAGAGGATAGGGCTGGGGATATAACTTGAAATGGTAAAACACTTGCTTTGCATATGCCAAACCTTAAATTCAATCCCCAGCACAGAAAAAAAAAAAAAAGGTAGAAAGGAGAGAACTATTTTGAGGGACAAATAGGATGTCACTGAAAACACAACAAACTCTCTTTCCATAAGCTTTCAAGAAATTTAACAAAATATAGCATACTTTTAAAAATTAAAAAAGTAAATTTAAATAATTTGTCACAATCTGATCTGAGAACAGAGTTCTGACTTGGAGGGTGATTTAAAGTGGTAATAAGCTGCCCATTGCCCCCAGATTTTGTTATTATTCTCTGATTACTATTCCTATAGAGATTCAGATATAATAATTCCTTCAAAACCAATCAAAAAAATTTCCTAATTTGTGGAATTTTCTCACAATTGAAGAGTAGAAATGTTAAATCCTTTTTGCTTGGATTGGTACATACCCTTCATTTGAGTTAGATGAATGATAGACAATAAGAAGGAAGGGAAGAAGACAGGGAAAATGAGATAGACACCAAGCAGATGGAAAAATAATCACAATTCCAATGTACCATGGCAATCTTTTCCTTCCCTCCTTCCAGGGGAAGTAGTTTACTAAATACATTGAGGAGGATCTGCTTTAACATAGCTTGTTCTTTGGTGTCACTTTCAGAGACAATGAAGCATAGGTCTGCCTGCTCGAAATAGTAATCTTTATGTTCTTACGCATAATAGTCGGACCAGGTTAAAAAACAACAGCTATGTCCCCATCCCACAGAAGAACTGCTGATAGATAAAATAATATCACTGCTAATTATTCCCCACTCTCACTTGGTTCCCATAACACTTAGCTTCACCACTATTTAGAACTTCTCACCATTGTATTCTAGTACTTGGATAAGGTAACTGTATCCCTGAGAGATTGTGAAGTTCTTGAGGGAAGGGATTATGTTTTATTCGTTTTTGTATTTCTAGGTCATGACATGAAATTGAGAACCTAGAAGTCCTTAATATGTGTTAGTAAATTAGTCAAGCAATTGTTAAACTTAGGAAAAATTGTGACTGCGAAAATTGATTAGCAATGGCTGGGATCCCTAAAAAGAATGGCAAGCTCACTACCTCTTCTCTGATTGGTGTGGTGTGGTCCTGCAACATCAGCATCAACATCACCTGGTCCAAACCAGCATCAGCATCATTTGGGTCCCTACTAGAAACATGAATCTCTGGACATACTCCAGACCTACAGAATCAGAAACTTTGGAGGTGAGGTCCAAAAATCTGGATTATAATAAGCTTTCCAGGTGGTTCCAATGCACACTAACTTTTGACAACCAATGCTGCAGGAGAAAGCTCACTGGTGACTGTGTCCTTCTTCTGGTTTAGCCTAGCAACTATATGACCAACCACAACTAAATCCCTGAGTCCCTCAAAACTCACTCTCTAGAGGGCATAACAAAGAGATTGGAATAAAGCCTGAGGGACATTCTGGTCTAAAATTCTATGAAATAATAGACGTGGGAAGAAAGTAAATCAATGTTCCAATGACTAGATTAACTCATTCAATCAACAAGTATCTATGTACCAGACAGTGTTTTGTGCATGGGATCAACATATGGCATATAATTAAATATGTTGCATTACTTCAGACCAGGAATTGAATCCAGAAGTGCTTAACCACTAAGCCATAGTCCCCAGCTCTTTTTTATATTGTATTTAGAGATAGGGTCTCCCTGAGTAACTTTGGGCCTCATTAAATAGCTGAGGTTGGCTTTGAACTGGAGATCCTCCTGCCTCAGACTTCTGAACCACTGGGACTACAGGTGTGCACCACCTCACCTGGCCAGATCATGTACTTTTACTTATCCTCTGCCTACAAGATTCTCATACTGCAACTGTTATGCAATGTGATCTGGAAAACTGAAAAAAAAAAAATCTAAAGAATTCTGACCACCTTCCTCCCTTGATTACTTTGACATTAATTCTTGAACAATTTTGTGTTTTCTTAAGGGGCTGTAGTACTCAAGTGTTAAACGATAAATATATAATACTAAATGTGATTACCTATCAAATTAGAATCTCTGGTCTACATTACCTCATTGCACAATGTTATTTGCTTTTCTAGAAAATCTAATTCTGTCTCCTCATTGATTCTTTTTTCTCAGCAATTAGTTACCACTTGTACTGCTTGCATAAGTTCTGGTGTAACCATTCTTGGTTCGGGGTTCTTAAAAATCTGCCTCCTCCTTTACTTTACTCTCATATACTCCACCACACAAACTCAGAGCACTTAATGGGTTTCTGTAATATTTTAGATTAGTGAGTTTAAATATCTAGCTTAAGACCTTTTAAGAAAAGACAAACAAGAAAGTCACCACACCTGAACACTTTTGATTCTGACATTCACATGTCACTGCATTTGCAAGGACAGGAGATGGCGCCAGAAGACAGTGGAATGCCTTGGTTTTAGTCGTTTAGCCACCCCCAGGATAAGAAAAGAACTTGAAAAGGGAGAAGTCAGCACTAAGGATGACAAAGATGTCAGAGTTTGAGTAGAAACTGTCATTTAAAAAATAATAATTAGGGTTATCTTGACACCTACTCCATAACAGCAAGTCTAGAAAACAACAGATGTATTCACAGTAAACCTAAACATCAAGACAATGCTTACCTCTTTTCTCCCTCTCTCCTAGAAACCAGGGCAGTTGTCTGTTTGGGAGCATGAGCACCTAGAAGGGCTGCTCACTCAGGAGTGGAAAGTGTTGATAAGACATCTTTGTGAAACAATGTTCCATTTTATAGACAAAAAAGCCCACTAGCCCTGAAATTCTTCCCAGAAGAAATTACACCCGAAACATTTTAAATTTTAAAAATTCATATATTAGCCAGGAGGTGGCGCCTGTCAAGATATGCTACCTGCCTTGGGAAACTGACTCTCAGTCACAGAGGCTCCAGGGGAACTCTGTCCTGGCAGAGGTCATTCTTTGCAGACAGACCTCTTCTTTCCTACCATATGAAAGATATCTCTGTTCTTTTGTTGTTGCAGTTCCTCTGTATTAACCACTCTGATTCCAAAGAAATCTAATTTACACTTTTTTATTCTTTATAGATGAGATGGATGGATGGATGGGTCTTTGGGGAAACTTCAAAACAGAAAACTTTTCTGTAAGGGAAAAATAATTTCAGAGGGTGATGAGAAAATAAAAAAGGAAATGACATCTGAAAAATGGCTCTGTTTAGCAGATCAATCACAGGGGACAGAAAGGCGCAGCTAGTGCCTGTCTGCAGGAGCTGATGATCCAGCACATGCATTATTCTGTTCATTTGGCTTTTATCCTGCTCCCTTATTTAGCTTCTGCTCCCTTTGTTTTGGCTATTTATTGCTACTCAGAAGGAGCAAAGAGGACAGAGGGAGCTCAAATGGGTGCATCCTTCAGGCTAGTGACTCTGGTGAAGGGTACGGAGGAGAAAGAGCTTGAAATTATCGGTGTCTAGTTTGAAATTATCTGTGGGTTTTCACATGCCCTAATGAGGGATTTAGGATGTACATTCCGATCGGGATTTCCAGTCCTGTGGGGGAGCACACAGCAGCCCACATTCCTGAGACGCGCCGCCTCCATGCTCCACTGGCCCAGCTCCATGGTGGCAGGTTTTACTCAGTTCCATTGTCCTGCCTCAACCCCTCTGGGGCAGGAAGGAAGACCCTGGGCCCCTCTTCTATCTGGAATCACATAGACTCTCTGGTCTCTCCCTTCTTTTTCTCTGGAGCCCACCTTTTTCTGTGATAGTGATTATTTCTACGGTCTCCCCATCTCCCTCCAGCCCAGGCCTGTTAAGGGTCAGTGTCCTCTTCAGTGACAAAAGCCGCCCTAGATCTGGGCTCCCTGGGGAGGGAGGTGGCTGGGTCTGGCAGTTAGAGCTGCTGTCTCTCCATGGTGCTGTGGCACCCCTCCCCCACTGGGCACACAAATGGGCTTTATACAGCAAACAAAACCACCACCCCCCCCCAGGCTACACAGGCACGTGGACCCAGGCCTCACCATGGGAAGGGGGTGGTGTCAGGAACAGGAAAAAAGACAGCGCTCAAGACAAGTTCTCCTGGTCTTCTCTTATTCTCCACAACCCAGGTTTTTAGACTTTGACTTCCCACCCCCTATTACCCCACCTGAACCCTAAGTCCTCAGCTCCTTCTTGTCCTCTTCTTCCTTAACTCCGGACTCCTATTCCGGGGCAGCTCAGACACAGCAGGGCATTGGGAATTAGGGGCCCCCACCGGCTGCCCCATACCACCCAGGGTGCTACTCCTCAGGGGAGCAGGGCAGGCGAATGAGAACATAGTGTCCTCTTGAGGTGGCTGGATTGGGCCCCAAAGCCCCCCTTTCTTCCTCCTGTCTGCTCCAGGGGATACCCATCTGAGCAGTATCTGTGAACAGCAGAGGAAAGAAGAGCTCACCCAGCTGGGCTCCTGAGCCAGGGCCAGGGCTCCGGTGAAACGCGCGCTCTGGCTCTGAGCGGGGCCATCCTGCATGCCTAATTGGCTATTTAAGGAGCTGCCCGCCAGCAATCCAAGGCACCCCCCCCACACACACACATACATCAGTCCAGAGCCACCTTAAAAGCGAGAGGCAATTGTGAAGCCGCTGGCCAGCAAGTGGAGTGGAGACTTCAGAAAGAGATAGAGGGCAGGGAGAGGCAGCAAGAGATTTTTCCTGGGACACAGAAAGTCACGGTACCCCAATGAAAATCAAATTCCCTGGAAATTCACAGACAGAGACAGCAAGAGAAAAAGAGATAAATATACTCATCGCCAGAACTCTTCTTTCCCGCCTCTCCCTCTTTCAGTCTGTCCTAGTCCTCTAGTCCCCAAACTCCTGGTTCCCTGTGCCCCTTCCTTGGGATACCATGTTGTTCTTCGCCCTCCTGCTAGAGGTGATTTGGATCCTGGCTGCAGATGGGGGTAGGTACAACTGGATGTCTGTGTGTTGGTCTGGGCTGATGTCCACATGTCACCATGTGTGCTCAGTGGGGGAAAGAGAGGTAAAAGGAAGCCTAGGGGCTGGAACAATAGGCACAGGGGTGGGGGAAAAGCATATGGCACAAACTATTCCCTTTCTTTTTCCTTTCCCTCTTCAGCTTAGCTGATATTGGGGATAGGGGAGAAGTAGCCAGGGGCAAGGTCTGAATACGGACAAGTTCAGGAATTTCTTTGCAGTTCTGCAGAGCTCTTTCCCCACTGTCCTCATTCCAGGCCACCCTGGGAGCTTCTTTATAAACTCTGCCAATTAGGGAACTGAGATGGGGGACATATCTAACATGGCCTGCCAGACCCTGATCTCCAACTGATAGCCTGATCACCTCATACCTGAGGTCCTCTCTTGAGTCTATGGAGAGATTAACTTCCTACTTTTCCTCTGAGAGTACTAGCAGTAATAGTCAATATTTGTTTGGACCTTTATAGTTTAAAGTGGATTTTCAGGAACTTCCAGGAGATGAGGCATTCTTGGGAGAACTGAGGAGCTCCAGAGATGTCCCCAGGAGCCCTACACCTCTTTTTTTGTCTCTCATGCCTAGCACATAGTAGGTGTGTAACAAAGGCTTCTTAGAACAAGGCAAAGGAACTGCCTAGAGGTCAGAAGAATGCAAGAGGATAACAGAACAGACTGAGCCAAAATTTCATATAAGGAGAAAGGAAATAATAGGGAAAGAAGAGGAAGGGATATCCAATCACTGTGTTGAGGATTTGATGGGAGGAAACGGGCACCTCCAGGGAACAAGGGGATTCCATTTGTTGGAGTAGCCCACAGAGCTGGTAAATAAGAGGTTGCCTCCAGCTGTTCCTTGGGTAGCTTTTTAGAGTTGTCTGAGCTGAGGGATGGGCCAGTGGAATAGACCATGCTGAAATCCAAGACATCTTACAAGTTGGGGAAATTTAAGGGAATAATAGAGAGGAAAAAGAACGTAGGGTTTTCTCCAGTGTTTCTGGCCATTTTAATATTGCAGCAAAAATCTACAAGGCCTGCCTCTTCCCCTTGAAGCAGTCAGGCCCTGTGTGGGGGCTATACCGGCAGACCCCAGTCTTTCAGCCAGAGACAGGACTGCACGAGAGCCTGGCATGTGACCCAGCTGGCAGCTCTCCTTTTTACACACAATGCTTCACTTTCATCCTGTCCCTGCCAGCCTGGCTGCCTATGCCCACCCACCACCCTCAACCTAGAGTAGACCCTGCCCTGACTCCCACCCCTCCAGATGCATCAAGGATCTTGGGAAGGAGAGGTTCCAGGTAATGGGGAGATTCCTCTAGAGCTAGTGGGATCAGAAAGGAAGACTTGCAAAATTAATTTATAGATCAGTGCCTTCCTTTATGCAATGCTTCAAGGCAAAATAATAATTCTCCCTTCTGCTCTCAGTAGCAGTCCCCACCCCCCAGCACACATACATAATTCTTTCCTTTCTCCTCTTTCTGGTCCCTTTCCTCCAAACTCTTTGCCCATATTCTTACCTCACCCCACCCCAATCTTAAGTGTTAGATTGACTTGGCCCAGGCTGGAGAAAAGAGTAAGGGTTGGGCCGGCTGCACATTTAGATCCAAGTTAATTTTAGTCTCCAGGCTTTATCTCTTTTCATTCCTCTTACCCCTTTACTCAGCAAGCACCAGCAGAGCCTGGCTGTGATTTTAAATAGGCCCCCCGACCTTTCCGCTGAGGTGTCCGGTTTCAGGGCTTCCTTTGGGAAGTGCAGTGGTAGGAGGAGAGAGCAGAGGGGGAGGGGAAGCAGTACAAAGGGCCCCTGGGAGGGGAGGGCCAGGGCCCTGCCCCAGACTGCACTGACTATAACCCAAATTACTCTGTCTTGCAGGTCACCATTGGACATACAAAGGTGAGAGCAAAACTCCAGGACTGTCAACACCCTTTTCATATTGGGACCTCCTTACCTGGCAGGAAGACTTATCCTGTGGTGGGGCGGAGTTTCCTTTAGCTTTGCACCCTAATGCCTTCCCCATCTCCCCTTGCCCTGGGTTGTGCATATATGACTCGTAGACCCTGATCTAATCATTAAATCCCACACCTCATGATTCAGCATAAAAGCCAATTGAGTCCTCAATAAATCCATGTGGGAGTGAGGGAGTTGGAGTGGAAAGAAAACTGGGCAGGGAGAGGATCTCTGAGATTAGCTGCTATTTTCTTGACTCTCTTCATTTTTCTCAAGTCCTACCCCCAACCTGCTTTTGCAACTGGGACAGAGCTTGAGATGAGGGGTGAGGAAGAGCTAGCAGGATAGTTTGTGATCCTAGGGGAGGTGGAACTCTATCCCTCTGAACTTTCGATTAATGACTTAATAGAACTCCAGTCTCAATGCAAATTCCAGTGTGAGAGCAAGAAATGACTGAATTCCAAGACCACTTGATAGAGCACCCCAAGAAGACCTTCTCTCTCTTAGGATCATTTATTTTCCCTCATTTTATCATTCCTACTCCCTAATTCAACCTCTCTGGACATTCAGGCTTTCTATCCATTTCCTCTTCCCCTTATTCAGCTTTCCTGTCCTCAAAGTACAGGTAAGAGATACCACTCCACATTTACCAAAGTAATTGGGGAATCATCCCTGCCTCTGGGTTGACAAGGGAAACTGCAGCAGAGAGTCCAGTGCGGACTCCTACCTCGCCCATGCCTGGATGGGGGAAGTGCATTTCTACCTACACACAGATGGATAACTTAGCAGGGGTGTTGAAGGGTGGCTGGGGCTGGAGGGCAGGACAAATGTCTTTGGTAACCCCCACCAGGCCCACATGGTCAGGACCATTGGCCAGCCTCTTACCCTGAGTGTGGAAGCAATGCCCAGTCCCCCATCGATATCCAGACAGACAGTGTGACATTTGACTCCGAGTTGCCTGCTCTGCAGCCCCACGGATATGATCAGCCTGGTACTGAGCCTTTGGACTTGCACAACAACGGCCACACAGGTAAAAGCCCAGGCTCCAAGGAGTTCAAATCTCCAGTTCAAATCTTAGCGGCCAAGGGAAGGAAAGATTTTCATAACATGAGTTTTCAGAAAGCTCCATCCATGAACTAAGATATGAGAATGGGGATTGGGCTCCTGTAATCAAGGTGGGAACTAAATGCCTCTGATCAAGCCTGATGGGTAGATTAGTGTTCATAACACTAACTTGAACATCATTGAGAATAGGGGAGCTGTGCTAGAAAAGCATTGGTCTTTGGGAGGAATTATCTCCCAAGAAGTGGCAACTATGGGTGGAAATGACCTATGTTCCTCCACCAACTCTAGTTTGCTCTTTTCCTCACAGTGCAACTCTCTCTACCCCCAACTCTGTATCTGGGTGGACTGCCCCGAAAATACGTAGCTGCCCAGCTGCACCTGCACTGGGGTCAGAAAGGATCCCCAGGGGGGTCAGAGCACCAGATCAACAGTGAAGCCACAGTTGCAGAGGTATCAGAGAACAAAGAGCTTGGACTAGGACACAAGGGATGACACAGGGACAACTGGCTCTGGGGAAAGAATCTGGACACTGGGAAAAGCCATGCTGGGGGAATAAAGGCCAAGCTTTGGGGGACAGATTTAGAGCATGATGGGGATTGTAGCAGTGGCTAGGGTCAAAGCCTTGGAAAAGGGGTGAAGAAACATTAAATGATTGAATTCCCTCTCCCTTCCCTCAGCTCCACATGGTACATTATGACTCTGATTCCTATGGCAGCTTAAGTGAGGCTGCCCAGAGGCCTCAGGGGCTGGCTGTATTAGGCATCCTAATTGAGGTCAGTGGTCCCCAATCCCGCCCAGCTCTTTCTATTTCCTCTGCATCCCTTAGGCCCATCCCATTGCTGGCCTCCCTCCTAATCACAGGCAACAATGCACCCTGACCTGTATACCCTGATTCTGTACATAAATGTCTTACTCCCAATGTGGACTCATTCCACACTCTCTCCTTTTCCTCCCCTTCCAGGTGGGTGAGACTGAGAATCCAGCTTATGAACACATTCTGAGTCATTTGCATGAAATAAAACATAAAGGTGAGACCTAAAAATCTATACATAGCGAGATTAGATTTTAGGGAAACTCAAAAAACAACCTAAGAGGCTTTTGGAGATGGCAAAGTTAAGGCCTGTCTGTGGGTTTTGCTTTGGGGAACCCTGTCTAGGTAAGTTAGGGTACAGCAAGAAGATGAACTTGTCTGTTCTCCCCAGATCAGAAGACTTTAGTACCTCCCTTCAATGTGCAAGAGCTGCTCCCCCCACAGCTGGAACAATTCTTTCGTTACAATGGCTCACTCACAACTCCTCCCTGCTATCAAAGTGTGCTCTGGACAGTCTTCAATAGAAGAGCCCAGATTTCAATGGGACAGGTAAGTCTTGGAGAGGTGAAGGAAGAAACTTGTTATAATTTCAGACCCTTTCCCAGCCCCAAAGTGACTTCTCCCACTCTTCTCAGCTGGAAAAGCTTCAGGAGACATTGTTCTCCACAGAAGAGGAGCCCTCTGAGCCCCTCATACAGAACTATAGAGCCCCCCAGCCTCTCAATCAGCGGACTATCTTTGCTTCATTCACCCAAGGTGACTTTCCAAGGCTCAGATGAGATGGGAAACCAGGGAGCCCCTGAGAAGGAAAAGGCTAAGAGGGGAAGGGGTTTCTACTACTTACTTGGACTGGGAACCATCCCCAACCCTGGTGCCCAGTTGATTTTCCCAGGCATAAAAGCAGTGGGCAACTTCCAACTGGGATGGGATCTGAAGCCCCACTGACCCAGGTTTTCTTCCTCTACAGTGGGATCCTTGTATACCACAGGTAAGACAGCCCTACCCAGGAATTAAGGGACAGGAGGGACTGTCAGCAAGTGGGGGGAAAGTTCAATGTTAGTCCTAGGCTGACACCTTCCATTTTTATTTCCCCCAGGTGAAATGCTGAGTTTAGGTGTGGGAATCTTGATTGGTTGTCTCTGCCTTCTGCTAGTTGTTTACTTCATCGTTAGAAAGATTCGGTGAGGTCCTACTTTCCATTTCTGCAGTCCTTTCTTTTATATTAAAAAGCGTTCTCATATTTCGCCTCTAATTTGCTTCACTGAGGACACTAGTCACTCCCATGAACCATTATTCCCCCTTCTAGGAAGAAGAGGCTGGGAAACCGTAAGAGTGTGGTCTTCACCTCAGCACGAGCCACCACGGAGGCATAAACTCCCTCTTAGACATCATGGATGCCTTCCCTTTGTGTCTGTCAGAGAACCTCTAAAGTGGGGTACAGGGGTTGAACAGAAAGTACTACTAGGAGTTGTAGGCAGACACCCCGCATTTCCTGGACATCTCTCACACAGAGGTAAGGACGCAGATTCTCATTCAAGGAAGAACAGCAGAGCCTTCGGCCTCTCAAAACATGTAGGAGATCAGGAGATCCCTGTGTATTAACACAGAGGGCAAACTATGTTTAGTTGTAGGTAAAGTTGAAGATGTCCCCCCAAACCCCTCACCCCTCACCTTTATGTCCCTTCCCCTAGATGTATTACGGAATCTTCCCCAAGGAAAAAGGGCTTTTGCTGGGGTTATTATATTTTTTTGCTCAATATAATTGGAAATTAAAGCTTCTGACCTTAGTTCTGGCCTATCCTTTGGGGTTCTTGAGAATGGGAGAGTTCCTCAGGTGGTAGAGATAGGCAAAGGACATAGAAAAAGAAGCCTGGGTGATTAACTCCTTTTATCCCACCCCAAGGAGGGGACATCCAAAGTTTCCAACATGTTACACCACCAGCTCAGATTTCTGTCTTTGCACCAAAGCTATGCTTGGAGATCAGTGGTTGCCAGGTCAGCAAGGAGACTGGACAAGAGGCATGGGAGGGCAGAAATCTCAATTAATATATCATCCCCTCCCTTAAAAGTCAAGTTCCCCCACAATTATAAAGTCCTTTTTATTAGTCAAAAATCACAATCACCTTGATTAAAAGGATGGGACACTCCACCCTTAGCAGAAAATGATACAGTTTATAGAAAACCTCCCCACCCATCCCATACCCCAATTAAAAACTAGAAAAAATCCGCCCTCCTTCCCTGCGATGTCATGGTAGTCTGATTCCTCCAGTGGCTCTGCAGCTCTGGAGTGGGTCAGCTCACCACAGCACCCTCCACTTCACCTTGGGGAGAGGAGGGATGCTGGTGGTTAAGGTTAAAACCATTAGTTCCAGTAATACCAGTTCCCAAACATGCACTTCTCCTTCCTTTCCCCCAGGGCCTGGGACCAAGGGAAAAGGGGACAGAAATGAGCCCAGCCATAAGGAACAATTTGAGGAGGGAAAATATAGCCCAAGGAGGTTAGAAGAGTTCCAACATACCTCCTCCCTCCCCCAACTTAAAAAATAAAAATAAAAAGCAGTTTAGGGTCTTTATCACACCAAAAATGGTTCCCTTCAGACCTGAGAAAAAGACCAAGAAGTCCAATCTGGGGAAGGGGTACTGGAAAACTCAGAGATCATCTACCCTTGAGCCTCCATCCATTTCATCTCCAGGGCAAAGGCTAAACTAGGTCCCTTTTCTTGGCAACCTGCACTGTTCAGAACTGGAGATGGAGAAATACAGGGCGAGGAGATCAGGAGGGCACCCCAGGCCCAGGGGTCCCCCCCCAGGTTCCCTCAGTCCTCGGGTGGGATGCGCAGGGCAGAATACACCATCACCCGACTGTCCTCCTGCCGTCGGCCTGCAGAGGGGAAGGGGGGTGAGTCATGGGCAGGGTGAGAGCAGAGCACTGACACACAGGGATTCCTGGACAATAAGGGGGTCCCCAGGTGGTGGGGATAAGTGCAGATTCAAACCCACCAGTCACTGACTGGCTGAACCCAGGCTGCTCCTGGTAAAGCTTAGAGACTAAAGGTCACAAATGGACAAAGCAAAACCCTGAAGGTTGTTGGGATAGACCAACGAAGAGACAGAGAATGTGGGCAATGGACCCGGGCTGGGGCTGGGTTCAGTCATGGGCAGTGGACAGGCAGGTGGGATCTGTCAGGCGATCATTCCAGGTAGTCAGTCCTTACACGAGAGGCTGCGCTGGATACTTCGGAGGGACCCTCCTGCTGTGATGAAGGCCCAGAGCCCCATGGAAACAGTGACTGCATAGATGGGCAGCAAGCTGGCCTCATACCAGGGGTTCAGAAATGTCTGAGAATGGGGGTAAGAGTAGAAAAGAAGTTAGATTCTTTCTCTACCTAATCCCTATATACTTTTTGTGCCTCTGACCAAAACCTCCCCCAGATATCTTACTCAAATTCCCCAGTCTTTCCCTTCAGAACACCAACATCTTGTGGTTAAAGGGACTTTTGATTTTCAACTCCCTCAAAGGTTATGACCACTGTTGCTCGTCTCAGGCCCTCTGCATTATAGTTTGCCTAATCCATTCAAACTCCTCCCAAGAGCATCCCAGAACAGGTGACATAACTGGTGCTGAGATAACAAACCTGTAGAGACTCACCTTTCTGCCTCTGCCCACAGTAAATAAAAAATTTTAAGAGAGGACACATACCCCTGACCCATTTGCCATTAAATGCTTTTCTCCCTAACTCAGGCCTCTATCACCAACTCACCAGTCCCGATGTCAGTAGGTGACTCCCAACCACCAGGCCCAAAGCCCAGTATCGTCTCCTCTCACAGGCATCAAAGAACACAACTCCCCAAAAGGTATGGAGCAGGATAATGGCAGCTGTCAGAAAGGCTGCAGGGAGGAAGATGGGGATGAGATACATCCCTGATCTACTCCCAGCCTCCTGAGATGTGGAGCCAAAGAAGTCTCCCAGGGAAGGCCAATATATCAGATCAGGGCCAGGAATAAAAGGGACATGAAGGTAGGAGTAGAAGTGAGCCTTACCTGAAGTCAGGAAGTAATAGGGTGAGTCTCCATGGATCCCAACCACACCTGGCCCAAGTGCATCGGCCAAAATATTGATAACAGAGAAGACACCACTGATGATACCGAAGGAGAGACCAGAAACTGGGGGGAGGGAGGGTGTCATCAATGTCAGAAATCACTATAGCCTCATTACCAGTGACACCCTCCCATTCCCAGTTATATTTCACCACACCTACTCTCCCTCCAGACCACCTCTCCTTGGAAATCAGGTATGAAGGGAAACAAGAAGTCACTCAGAACATGTGGATGTTTGGAGATTTCCTTAGGGGAGGGGGATATCGAACTCCCTCCTCAGGTCCCTCTCCCTTGGCTCACCATAGGCCATCTGGCGAATGGAGATGGGAGATCTTCCGTCCTCACTCAGCGATGCTAACCCCTCATCTGCCTTCCTGGGATGAGGTAGAGTAGGGAGAACATGAGGGAAGGTAGGAATGCTCCTTTCCCTCTAATGTCTTCCCTTAGTGCCTCTTACAAACCACCACCCAAGGGCTGCCCCACTTCCCATATGCAACTCTCTGCCCCTCTTCCCTCCAGACCACCCCATCTTCTTACTTAAGCAGCTTGTAGTAGGCAAAGCGGAAGGCCTCCTGTAGAAGGACAGAGACAGCAGCACCAAAAATCAGGAGGCCATACTGGAGCCGGGCATCTGAGCGATCTGTCACATGGACCAAAATGAACCAGACCACAGAGGCCAGGAGCAGGGAGACCAGCCAGAAAAATGCCCTGAGAAAAGACAAGGGCAATGAGACAGGCAATGGTAGGGGCAGCCAGAAAAATCAAGGAAGGGAACCAGCCAAGGCTGCGGCATGAAAAGTGGAAGTTAGACTTCTGGATGGTCAGGGAGACAGGGACCAGATAAGGTGGGTGTCTCCACTAAGGAACTAGTCTGTAGGAATCTGAATGCAGGGGAAGGGGTATAAATCTGATTAGAGAGTCTTTGGAGAGATGAGAATCAGTCTGCAAGCACCGAAGGATGAAGTATCCATTCCTGGATCCTCCGTTTGGACACCGGACTCGGCCAGCCGAGGTCAGCAAAAGCCCCTCAGGAGTCTCGGCCTTGGGCTGCCTCTGACATCGCTGGGAGCGAAAAGAAGGAAATGTGTTCGATCTCTGGAAGGCGGAAATCAACTGTGGGAAAGGGCAAAGCACCCAGACCTCGAATCCGACCCTGTCCAACCTTCACCTCCTTCTTATCTCCCCCAACTCAGGCTCCCGGACTCGCCCTAGTTCCTCCAGCCCCTTCCGCTTCTATCTCTTCGACTCTCTCACGCCTCTTCCACCACCCCCTACTCACCCCGCAACCAGGATGATAACGCGAAGAGGGTCCCCAGCCACAGTGATCAAGAAAAGCGCGAAGGCTGGGCCGAAGGCGACGAAAGTGCATCCGAAAAACACTGCAGCCCCCATGGCTGGGCAGCTGGGGGCGGGATGGAGCCCCGGCCAAGAGAGGCGAATGGGAGGAGCGCGCCAACTGGGGAGTCTGCGTGGGGGTGGCGACGCGACCCCGCCGGGGGCGCGATGCAATGTCACCCCCGGACCCCGGGGAAGGGGAAGGGGGGGGTACTGAAACCCCAGAAGAGGGTCCGCCCGACTCCGTCTACGGAAGCCGAAGAGGGGAAAAACCCCGGCCGCAGCCCCATGGCCACCTCCCATGTAATCCCCACCCCCGGAAGGCCAATGGAGACTCGGTGAAGGCGGAGTTGTAGGAGAGTGGGCGTGGCTGCACGACCTGCTGGGAGTTGTAGTCTCCTGGTCCTCCGAGCCCTAGACCTCGCTTGGCAGTGGATCTAGCTGGTTAAAGGGAATCGGCTGGGGCTGGGCCTGGTCCTGGCACAGATACCTGGGTTCGGTTGCGTCTTGGCCGCGGTTTCCTTTCATTACTTTGTAGGGAAGGGTGGTAGCAGTTCTACTTCTTGAAGGGCTTCGGAGAGGGAAGATCCTGTTTGAATCCAAGAGACAAATACAAAGAACACAGGATAGGGGTTACAGGGAGATACAGACGGGTATTGTTCTTACTTGAATAAGAGGAAATTGGCTAAAGTTGCTGCTTAAAGGATGACGGTTAGACTTAAAAGCAGGAGCTCTTTGAACAAGCCAGTATTGGAAGCATGGAATACAGTATACAATTAATGAAGTCTTCATCTGTGATGACAGAATCAGAGAGAAGCAAAAGGAGCCTGGATAGAAATGTTACAAAGAAATTTAGAAGGAATTGAGAAGTTAAAAAGCAATTAGAACAATGGGGTTGAGGGAAAAGGCTCATGTCCCCCTACTCCACCCCCAGTCATTCAGTTCCTTTTATGTCATACTTCCTCTGTTTATTTTCTGAAAAATGAATTTCACTGGTATCTATTCCCCAGACTGGAGGCAGAGGTTTCCATATTAGAATGAAGGAAAGTTCAAGTAGGAGAGGAGGGTATGATCATCTCATTTGAATAGTGAGGGGTCGATCCTTAGGGAGGATGTTTAGGCAAAGGACTCCTAGGATGGGAAATTGAATCTGAAATATTGTTTCTAAGAGTGTAATCAAAACACACACACACACACACAAAACAAAAAAACTACAGAAATTATTTGAAGAAAACCAGGGTTCCTGGAAGGGATTTATCATTTAATATATGTATCCATTCACACAGATGTTTTATACTTTTTCCAGAAAATTCTGGAAAGAATACGAGGAATAGATTTGCACAGAAAGTCATGCAGCAAATCTTTCTCCAAAAAGCTTGAGAGGACAGGCATCCTGATCAGTGCTAAGGACTCCAGTGTGTCCTGAGACCAGCAGGCTAAGTCAGGGAAAGATAAGGGGGTGAGATGACTCTTCTTTGAGCTGTTAGCATTGCATCTCCTGACAGGTAAGAGCAGACTCTAACCTGTCTTGTGTATGGGTGATTTCAAAGAGACTTGCATAGTGCCTGGCTCATGGTAGATGTTAAGCAGATATTTATTATCTGTTTCAAAACAAAATACTGTTTTCTTATCCCATTGCCTGTGAGCTCTAAATTGCCTAGCAAACTGCATCTAATACAGTTTACTGTTTCTGAACTGAATTGAAAGAAAATTGGAAATTGAGAAATAGAATGATAAGAACTCTACCCCTGTAGTCCTCAATGAAGGGAACCATACCAAGTGATTGAAAGTGGAAGATGGAGTATGGCATCTGCTAAGGGAAAGGCGTTCTGTGTACTACTTCTTCCATTCCATATACAGGAAGTTTAGAAAAAAGGTGAGATGAGGTCAGCACTGACCAGAGAGGAAATAACTAGCCTTGGCTGAGAGATTTTTATCAGAAACAACTCAGCAGGTGCTTTGAGAGTCAAACAACATATATTGCTTCCACCCTCCATAGCCAACACAGGCAGACAAGAGGGACTATTTTAAGTCGAGAAAAAAAACACCCCTTCCTTTGAACATTTCCACTATGGTGAAAGAGACTATGATTAAGCCTCAGAGAAAAGAGCAACTCTGAATGGTGAATGGTAAGTGAGGAACAGCAAGAGAGCAAGCTTTTTGCAAGGACTGGGAGGAAAAAAGGATAGGAAAGGGGATAGAGGGTAAGCTAGACGGACTTCTTTGGTAGTGGCAGGGGGAGTACTGCATTAACCCAATCTAGGGTTAAGGAGTTCCATGAACAAGTTTGCATCTTTTGCCTCTCTCAGCTCTGGCTAAGGACTGGTAGTAACTGAAGATCTATCTAGTCAGCAAGTAGGCGGAGAATTCCGCCCCCTGGGAGAAGAGTCACTGGAACTCCCTCCCAGCTTTGGAGCAGCGGGGAAGGCGGGGTAAGTTTGGTGGGAAACGGAGTAATTTCCTCTTTTTACTTTTACGGCGATATTGCAAAATCCAGAATGGATGTCCTCTTTGTAGCCATCCTTGTTATGCCACTTATCCTAGGTAAGTCCACTTCTCTTCCTGAGCTTTTGCAGTAGGTCTTCTACCATAAATGGGGTGGGAGAAAAAACTTGAGGAGAGGATGAGTTGTACATTTCAGTTGGGAGTAATAGAGCCTTTAAAAAAAATTAGTTGTAGATGGACACAAAACCCCTATTTTACTTATTTATGTGGCGCTGAGTACTGAAACCAGTGCCTCAAGCATGTGAGGCAAGCGCTCTACCACTGAGCTACAACCTCAGCCCTGATAGTGCCTTCTTAATCTGTGCCAGAATCCAGTGATTGGGCAGGACAGAGATCAGGATGGTAGAGCCACCAGGAAACAAGGAGATAAACAGAGTCCAGTCAAATAAGAGAAGGTTTTCAGATAATGGAGGGAAGGAAGGTTCTTTAGCAAGACTCAACTCACTTTTTGTTCACCATAAAGTTGAACAAAATTAAAGGGACTAACAGGAGAATGAAGGAGGGAGGTGTATTCTTAGAAGTTAGGGCAGCCTAAAACTTAGTAAAAGAAGCCAGGTTATCTCCTTTCTCAAAGAGTAGAAGGAACACAAACACACACAAAACTTATTAGTAAAGACATGGCTGTGGGTTGGCCTTTAGGGTAGTGGAAAACTGACCGTCCTCAGGGACAGGGTCCCAAGAGTAGCATGGCTCCTTCCCTCTTTTGTTCCCCAGTCTGCCAGGTGTGTCTCATTGTTTCCCTTTCCCCTAGATCCTTGTGACACTAGTTTAGGATTGGAGGGAAAATGTTTAAGGAGCTCAGGAAAGTGTTTAGCAGGAGGCCTAGAATTCTTGATTCAATCATCAAAGGCACATATTTTTAGTTCTGGAAAGGAAGAAAACTAATGGAGAAGGTTCATTTAGTCCAGCTGACTCATTTTAAGAAAGCGGATGTTAAATAGTTTGTCAAGGTTTTTCAGCTAGTTAGCATGAAGGTGGAACTAAACCGAAATCTAATAGCTTGAGAGTGTGTTAGTTATTTGTGAGAGACACTGATGAGATGATTTCTTAGGCTACAGGCATAGCTCAGAGAACACTTGCCTAGCAAGTGCAAGGCCCAGGATTCAATCTCCAACACTGTTACCCGCCCCCCCCCCCCCAAAAAAAAAAACAAAAAACAGTAAATTCTGTAGCATATTGAATAGAAGATTTGGTGTTCTCAGTTTCAGGTCTCTATCTTCTTCCTTCTTTTGGGTTTAGTTCTCTCTTTGGGTTTATAGTATGTGAAGGGATCTGTTTCTGTTCCAGGAGATCCTGAGTTGAAAGGGCACAGATTAGCAGGCCTCAGTACAGGTATGGAATCCAGAAGACAGAAGAGTTTACAAGTGCAGAGGCAGGGAGATAAGAAGACCCTTGGAGGGGAGGTCAAAAGAAGAAAAACTGGTAGATTTGGGATCAGCCTCAAATGTCCTTTTGTTGTTAAGATGTCCCTTAACCTATAGTCCTTATCCCCATAGGACAAGAATATGAAGATGAAGAAGGACTGGCAGAAGATGATTATTATCAGGTGGCCTATTATTACACAGTTACCCCTAATTATGGTGAGTGCCTCTGACCCTAAGTCGGGTGAAGAGAGGCTTTGGGAATACTTAGTTCTGAAACTTTGCCATTCCCTTTGCAATAGAGCAAGTGAATGAGAGAGAAATTTGGCTATGAACAAAAATTATCAAAGCTCACGCTGTTATTTTTTCAAGCTAGTGATTTTTAATTCTTTGGAAAATGGTTGAAACACTTTGGAAAGTTTCAAATTTGTAAATTATTTTAGATACCTGATGAAAATATAAACAAGTACAACATTCATAAACATTTTAACATTAAAGTTAATTTGAAGTATATTATACCAATGTAGTTTACAACTTGAGCAAGTTGAAGTATTCTGAGCCATTTCTTCCCTGTTCATTTCTGGATTTAGAATTCCCTTTCTCCATTGTTACTGATTTTTTTTTTTTCCTCCCCAGATGACTTTAGTGCAAATTTCACCATTGATTACTCCATGTTTGAGTCAGAGGACAGGTTGGTGAGTGACCTCTGCATCTTAGAGTTCAGGACAAATAAAAGTTAAAAAGAAACTGGGCAATGTTGAAATGTAACTGATTAGCAAGAATGGAAATTAGATAGCTTGAAACTAGGAAGTGAGTCCCAAACAGACTTGTTAATGACAGTTAGGGAGAAGAAGGAAACCAAACCCAGTAGCTTTACTAAGAACTAAGAACGAGGTGTGGTCAAAAGATTTATTGAACTGGGTGTGGTGGTACATGCCTGTAATCCCAGCAACCCAGGAGGCTAAAGCAGGAGGATCACAAGTTCAAAGCCAGCCTCAGCAATTTAGCAAGACCTTGCCTCAAAATAAAATAAAAAGGGCTGGGGATGTAGCTCAGTGGTAAAGCTACAATTCCCAGTAAAGTTCAATTCCCAGCAAGTACCTCAAAACAAACAAAGAAAGGACTTGTTGAATGGGATAGCTAATACATTATCCATGAAAGCACAGAGTAGGGAGAATCCCAGAGCTTAAGTCTTTTTGAGTGGGAAGAGTGACCTGGGTGAGTACTGGTGAAGGGGAAAACAGAATGAGGATGTTGGATGGAGGTGATGATAACTCTGTTTGCATTCCTACTGAGAGCAGAACAGGTTCAATAAGGAGGTAACAACAGAAGCAGTGGAGTCTACCATTATTCTTGAAACAGAACGTGCAGACCATCAGAAGCCCATAACCGTGAAAACAGTAACAATGGAAACAGTAAGTTGAATGCAAATTAGAGAGGAGGGAGAGAAGACATCCTCTACCCAGATAGATCCCAGGGCTGGTGGTGTGGAATAGAGAGAGAGAGCTGGAATACTAGGCTTCAGTGGAGGGGGAAACCAGATAACTACTGCTGCAATGAAGGTGTTCATCTCAACTTGGCCATCATATATTTCACTGAGATGTAATAACCCTCTATTCAAAACACTGGGAAGATCCATTCTAATTAAATTTCAGTTCAATAGCACTTAATGTGTATGTATCTGTGCCTGAGGCTGCTGAGGATGCTGATGAAAAATAAATCTATGATGTTGCTATTACCCTTGAGGAATTTACAAAACTGATGTTCACATTTATGGAATATTTAGAATAAAATGAAAGGTATGTTACAATATTAAATTACATATAAATTTGAGAGCATGTGACATAGGCAAGTGTTTTAGCCATTGTAGGAAGAGAGATAGTGATTGAAGAAGAGAGTCTAGAGAATGGAAAGAGTAGGAATTAAGTAAAAAAAAAAAAAAAAAAAAAAAAGATACCTTCCTAATATTTGCTTGGTGACTTTGCATAAGGCAAGATAGAACTAAATTATGGATAGTCTGAAATGTCAGACTGAAGTTTGGCCTTATAAGTAATAGGGAGCCTAGTAAGTCCTTCAGTATGGTAAAGAAATGATGAAAGTAGCATTTTAGAAAAAACTATTTGTCTGGTTTGTTCAAGATGAAATTTAGTGGAGAAAGATTCATCAGATTTGCATTGTTCCAACAATAATCTGCTAAAAGCCTGGACTGAGGAAGTGAGTGACGTTATGAATCTAGAGGAGAAAGAGAAAAAATATTTTGAAGAAAATGCCTTGCTTCATTAATAATTTCATCTGAGGAATAAATGAGGAGAGAGTAAAAATAACATATAGGTTTTTAACATGTTTGGGAAAATGGTTGACCAAAATCGGGACTTTTGGAAACCACAGTGGTGTAGGAGGGAAGTTATAAATTTGGTATTGGCCAAGTTGAACTGATACTGACAGCCCTAAGAGGGTGTCCTAAAGGCAGCTGAACTAGGTCAGAGCTAGAGTTCTAAGTGTAAAGTCACAGTTACGAAAGTAAATGAGCTCAACAGAGCCAGTTTGCACAGAAGCTCAAAAGACCAATGAACATGCTTGAAGAGGAAGAGGAATCAAAGATAAAAAGAAGGAGTGATTGGAGAGGCGGACAGATAGCCATGCTTGTGTTAGAGTCTAGAAGAGAGAGTTTAATATAATCAATCAAATGCTACCAAGAGACCAAGGAGAAGGAGATCATTGGTAATCCCTAAGAAAGTAGTTTTAATTAAGTGAAAGCTAGATTTTGTGGAGAAGGTACATTATGAGGAAATGGAGGCAGGTATAGACTAACCACCTGAAAACTCTGGTAATGAAAAAAGAATAGCCACAGCTGGAAAGGGCAACAGGCTCAAAGAGCAACCTGCATATAGTTGACCACAAATGGGAGGAGCCGGTAGGAATGGAAAGCAAAAGATTGACAATAGGGACAGTTAGATGTTTTTAAAGTATACAGTTGGTTCACTTTAGATTGTAAACTTCTTAAGGACAGGAACCATGTCTTCATTTGTATTTATATTCCCCCTATAAGCACCAAGAACAAAGAACAGTATCATGCACATAACACATAAAAATAGGTGTCACTAAATTGAGTTGGGGTCTCCCTGGTATGGTCAGGAATTGCAGGAAGAATTTTTTATAGTAATGGAGAGGAGAGCCAGATCTTCCTCTGAGAGCAGAGGTAAGAAAGAGGTTAGTGTAAAGATGTGTCTATCCTTCTGAGGAGAAGTGGGAAGCAATAGGATGACACTGGACTGATGTGGGGGATATTTGTATTTTAGCAAAATCCAGATCTGAATGATGCCGTGTCCAATCTGCAGAGTCCTGTTTCCCTTCTCCTGTCATGGGTCCTCCTTCAAGGGGGGATGTATTTCATGTAAAGGTGAGAGTGCATCAACTGGCCTTGGGGGAGTCTATGGAGTAATTCTTACTAGATGTCCTTGTCTAGTGTTTCCAGCCTTATCAATTCTCAGCTGCTTAAAGATAGAAGGAGGAGCTGGGCATGATGGCACATGCCTGTAATCCCAGAGACTCTGGAGGCTGAGACAGGAGGATTTCAAGTTCAAAGCCAGCCTTAGCAATTTAGTAAGGCCCTGTTTCAAAATAACAAAATTTTTAAAAGGGCTGGGGATGTGATTCAGTAGTTAAGTGCCCTGGTTTCAATCCCCAGTACCAAAAAACAAAAGACAGAAGGAGGATCACATTTATAAAAAAAAAAATCCTCATTATCTAATCTTAAAAAAAAGTTTGGGAGATGTTGAGACAAAGATTATGAGTCATTAAGTTTTCTAAACTATGAGAACTTCATGACCTCCTAGAGCAGAGGCAGATAGACTAGAGAAAAAAACCTCTCAAGACTGCCAACATGCCTTGAGGAATCAGAGCTGGTTCCATTCTGGTCATTATTCAGAGGGCAAAATGGGTGGGTCCTATAATCTGGTGGAGTCCAGAGGCAAAGTTCAGAGTCAGAAGGGACGTTGGTTCCCTAATGTACTGGAGTGATAATGAGGAAAAGGAGCAGGGAAGAGAAAGCTGTATTATAAGGAAGGAATTTTACATTGGGATTCTAAATAACTATGGAACATAAAGAGATTCAGTAGGGTGCTGTCAATATGGTCCAACTGGTAGGGTGGTTGCCTAGAACGCGCAAGGGCCGGAGTTCGAGATTCAGTAGGAGGAGGAAGGAATGAGGAGGGGAAGGAACATATTTCCCCCAAGAGATAGAATAGGGGAATCCCAGCTCAGAATATAAATTTGAGGAGTTTTCATAGAGGTAGGAAGGGGCATGAAGAGACTTCATGGGTTCCCTGACCCTGTTTTCTCCTCTTTGCTTTTTTAGGTGAGAGAAGGCTGCTATGACTCTTTGGATGGGGGTTTGACAAGAAGAAATTGGAAAATAAAATTAAAAATGAATGAAATAAATCTAGTCACTGTCTACTTCATGGAGGTCTGTTCTAAAGTCACAACACTAAAGAGAGTACCAGGAATTGGGGGCAGGAAGAGTAGATTAGGAATAGAGTTAGGTAACATTAGAAGGAATTATGAATTGTAAATATACCTGGAATTTGGGGTAGAATGAACACCCACAGATGAAAGGTTTATCCAGAGTCCATAATTTCCTCTAATTCTATTGCTTTATTAAATATGGTGTTGAGACACTATGCTTGGGGAGATAGGGTTGTGGTTTATTTAGAAAGCTTTTTTCTTTTCATAAAATAAGCACATTGTTAAATATAGGTAAAATATTAAGTGTTAGAACAGATTTGAAGTAGTCACACTTTCCCCCAACTTCCACCTATACTTCTGCTCAACAATGTGCCGCCTTTTATATTTAGTAATTATGGCAGGGACACTTTAAAAATAAGTCTCTATCCTCAGGACCCTAATCAGAATTGGGCTGCCCTCACATCAATGTTACAGCAGCACCATACACGATAGCCAAATTATGGAGCCAAACTAGGTCCCTTCAACAGATGAATGGATAAAGAAAATGGATAAAGTAATACAATGGAGTATTACTCAGTCATAATTAAGAATGACTTTATGGCATTGGCTGATAAATAGATTGAACTGGAGACCATCCTAAGTGAAATAAGTCAGCCCCCAAAAGTCAAAGGTTGAATGTTTTCTCTGATATGCAGAAGCTAATCCAAAATAAGGGGAGGGGGTCCTAAAGAAAATAGAAGAAAGATCAGTGGAGTAGACAAAGAGGAATGAAGGGAAGAGAATGGGCTAGGATAGGAAAAGACAGTGGAATGGATCTGACCTAACATTCCCAGGTATATATGTGAATACACTATAGTGAATCTCAACATCATGTACATCCACAGACACTAATTTTAAAAAACAAACTATAAGTAAATAGCGAAAGATCAGTAGAGGGAAAGGAGGGGTGGGAATAAAAAATACATTTTAAAAAATCATAGAGGAAAGGGAACGGGGTGAGAGAAGGAGAAATACTGGAGACTGAATTAGAACAAATTATATTCCGTGTTTTTATAATTATGCAAAAATGAATTCTATTGTCACATATAACTTTAAAAATCCCAACATAAATAAATAAAATAAAATGTTAATAGTGTTAAAAAAAAAAAAAAAAAAAAAAACTGGGCTGCCCTCTTGCGGTCTCTCCAGTGTTATAGCTTCAACCAACCCACAGTCCCAGGCTCTCACACCCTTTCCATTGTTCTCTTTAAATACTGCAAGGGACAACGAATAGTGATGTCTGTTACTTTTGAGACTCTCTAAATTCTGTACTTGTCTCCCTCCTTCCTTCAAAGTCTTTCCAATCCCCTCCAGTGGACAAATAAACTGAAGCTGAATAAAGCCACAGCCTAGGAGATCAGGGATCTTCCACACTGTTACCTGTGCTAAAATCAGATAATTCAGGGCACAAGGCCTGAAGAGACAGGGCAGAAAAGACAGGAACAACCGAGTTCGGCTTTGACCTCTACGGTCTTGGCGGGCTGGCATCTGAGCTGGTAACGTGCGTGGCAGGTTATGTAAGGAAAGGGCTGAAGGAGCCGCCCCAGCGGGAGCCCGGGAGAGGACGCCGTGTTCTCGGCCGCAGTCCCCACCCTCCTCACCCAGCAGGGCAGGAGGCACCCAACTTGGAGGAATTAGAGTAGGGGAGGGTGAAACAGAGACCAGGGAGTCACGAGGGCTGGGACGCCGAGATTGGGAACGGTTACACAGTGTCACACATCCATTCTCTCAACACGTTGCACACAAGTAACTGAGGGTTTCCACGTGCTGTGCTCGTGAGCGGAGGCGCTCAAAGAGGGGGCAGACGTGTTAGCAGGGGAGGCAGAACCATAGGTCCCACGCCCCCAGGCACGCGCATCCAGTTGTTCAGCCATTCTCTGAACACTCTAAGCCTGTGGGTCTCCTTCGCATCATCATTCTATTTAAGGTCATGGGCTCCGCCCTTTTTCTCCCCTTCCTACTTTTTCACTCCTTTTCCATCCTCCTCCTTTTCTCCTCACCGGGTCCTCTCCTAGAGCCGCATGTAGGGGCGGAGCACGGAATGCTTCCCTCCCAGCCAATCATCACCGGACTACTTTTCTATTGGCCGAGCCCCTGTGAGCTGTAGCAAATGGGCTGTGAACTTCATTAACGGGAATCACGTGTTACCGGCTAGACAACCAATGAGAGTGCGAAATCTGTGTACGCAGGGGGAGGCACGTGCCGAGCCGCACGTGTCTGGGAGGGGGAAGGGGCGGGACCCACTGAGAGTGAGGCGGAGGTGGGTAGCCAAGACCCAGAGAGACTGAGGAGGAGCTGGACGGAGAGTCTAGGCTGCGCCGATCGACCCAGGTAAGGAGACTCAGAGGGCGATGAGTGAGCCGCTGGAGAAGGTTGGAGTCAGGGGGAGTGGATTTGGGCGACTGCACGCAGATCTTGGTATTGGTGGGGATTGCATCACCTGGCAGGCGCGACTATAGAGGGACCAACGCAAGGATCTTGATCAAGAGAGATTGGGAAAGGTTAGGAGGTCGGTCCCTGTGGGGGTAATTTTCATAGGGACGCTAGTTAGGTTAGGTAGGTTCAGGTGTGCAGATTTACACTCGCGGGTGGCGTGACTTCAGATGGTAACTGAGAGGTCGAACTGGGGAACAAACCAGGAGAACAGCAGAGGAGGGAAAGGTATCAAGTCAGATATTTACTCCGAACCGAGGGAAAAGAACAGAGGATGTGTTAGGCCAAGAGCTGCTCTGCAGAGACCAAAGAGGCAGCCCCAGTTTTTTAATGAGTGGGGGTAGAGGAGATGTCTTTTTCTATTGTCTCTATTGGGGAGGGGAAATAGAGGTGTTATGCCATGCAGTGCACCTCAGTCTCCCAGTCCATTTCGTAATTCTTAGACTCTGGTTTCAAACTCCCTCGCTTTGCTCTTCAGTTGCAGGTTCCGATCTTTGGGTGCTCCAGGAGCTACTCTCCAGCCCCTGCTTCTGGACCTATGGATTCTCCATCTAGTGTTTCTTCTTATTCCTCCTCCTCTCTTTCTCCCTCTTTTTCCACCTCCCCAGTGAACGGTGACTTTGGCTTCCCCTCTGATAGTGAGAGGGAGGACAAGGGGTCTCAAGGGCCCAGGCCAGACACTGTTGGGCAGAGGGGAGGTTTCCCGCCTAGCCCGGGTCCTATCCGCTGTAGGCATCGTCGCAAGGTTTCCAGTAACCAACATACAGCATCTCACCTGGAACAGCGAGGCTTGACTTCTCCTATGGCGGGATCTGGGATTAAAAGATCAAGAGATGGTGAATTGGAAACCTGTCTAAAAATCCAGGGTTGTACCACAGAGGGAGACCTGCTCTTTGCTCAGAAGGTAGGAGAAAGGAGACCATATTGCTCAACACTCAACTGGTTAACGACCTTAAGAGGATAGTATTGACGCCCAGATTTGGAGGCAGAGGAAGAATCACTACTCATACGGGCAATTCTTGGTCTTCTCATAGCCACTGTCCTGTTTTCCTACAGTGTAAAGAGCTCCAAGGATTCATCCGCCCCCTCACAGACCTACTGAATGGACTGAAGATGGGTCGCTTTGAGAGAGGTAATTATTACTTGCATTATTTTGGACTACATTCCCACCTTAGTATGTGTCTATCTCTTTCAAATGTGTAAGTCTCTAAGTCTTTGTTCTGGGCCTGGCTTGTTTCTCTTTTGTATTTGTGATTTGATTTCTTTAGGCAAATAAATTTTAACCTCCTGTGTCCTTCCTTTATCTGACTACAGTATTGAATCAATACTGGTCCTTAATCTTTCTCTCTGACTCCAGGATTGAGCAGTTTCCAGCAGAGTGTGGCAATGGACAGGATCCAGCGCATAGTAGGTGTTTTGCAGAAGCCTCAAATGGGGTAAGTCCACCTGACTTGCGCCCCAGTACCTCATAAAAAGGAGACCTCTCCAATCCTTTCTTGTTTCTTTTTTCATACTTAATAGTTTGTTTTTGTTTTAATATCCTTTTCACAGGGAGCGTTATCTAGGAACCCTGCTACAAGTAGAAGGGATGTTAAAGACTTGGTTTCCTCATATCGCTGCCCAGAAGTCATCAGTGGGTGGTAGCAGACATCAGATGGCCAAGGTAAGAACTTAAAACCTAAGGAAAGGGCTGAGGATATGGTTCAGTTGGTAGAGTGCCTGCCTCGCAAGCACAAGGCCCTGGGTTCAATCCCCAGCACCGCAAAAAAAAAAAAAAAAAACTAAGGAAGAAGTGGGAGAATAATAGAGAAAATGGAATATGCATGTATTTTCTTCTGGATCTTTTAGGAAAGGAATGCCTTAAGTTTCTTTTAGGAAAGGAATGCCTAAACTTCCTGCATTGTCTTAATTCCTAGATGATTTTTGTTCTATTTTGTTGGAATCACTAGGCAGAACTCCATGAAGTTTAATCCTATCCCTCATGTTGCAGTTAATCTGCTTTCTGTATACAGAAGGCATTTTTTACCTGTACAAATTATTCATGTGGGAAGATACCTCAGCTTCTCTCTGTAAATGCTTTCTTCCTTGCTGCCCTAAAACTCTTCCCCTCTTTTGACTCCAATGCACATATCCTTGTATCAAATCCCCTGGAAGCCTATAAGTCTATACTGGGTTTAAAGAATTGATAATAAGAGGTACATCACTGGGAATAGGGGAGAGGGCACCCATGGTGCATCCATAGAGAAGAGTGTTGGATAGATTCTTGGACCTGGTGTGGAAGTGACCTATTTTCTGTGCCTTTGAAATAATAGGGTGTTTAGAGGGCATTCAAGTAATGGGGAGAGGGGAGTGTCCTAGATAATGATATATCCTTGTTTTCAATCAACAACGTTTACTAATGCTGTGAAAATAACTTGATTAAAAAATAAGTAGAAGCTGGGTGTGTTGGGTCAGGCCTGTAATCCTAGTGGATCAAGAGGTTGAGGCAGGAGGATTGTGAGTTTAAAACCCACACAGCAACTTAGTGAGATCCTGTCTCTAAATAAACTATATAAAAATGGCTGGTGATGTGGCTTAGTGGTTATATACCCCTGGGTTTAATCCCCAGTACCTTAAATAAATAAGCAAGCAGAAGAATCTTGCCTGAATATTAATTTATACTTCATAAAGCATTAAACATAGAAAATTAGAATTTAAAATAGAGAAATTGTGAAATCATGTTTCCAATTAATAATACACTTTTCTTGGAGCTGGGGCTATAGCTCAGCACCACACACACACACAAAAAGAGCACTTTTCTTTATAGTTACGCATAGTGGTACATGCCTAATCCCAGTTACTCAGGAAGCAGAGGCAGGAGGATCACAAATTTGAGGCCAGCCTTGGCAAAAACAAAACAACTTTTCTTTAAAAAAAAATCTATATTGAGTGCAATGGAATATGCCTATAATCCCAGCTACTGGGGAGGCTGAGGCAGAAGGCTCTCCAAGTTCAAAGGCAACCTTTAACAACTTAGCAAGCCTCTTAGCAACTTAGTGAGACCCTATCTAAACACACACACACACACACACACACACACACACATACACGTGTGTTTTTATATATAAACACATTAAAAACATCTAAAAGGAATTGTTTTATAGTGAGAATCTGTAGGACTATTTGTTGACTATCCAATGTCTTATATAGTGTGTGGCACATAGTAGGCTCTCAACTATTTGTTGAATAAATGGAAGTATAACTTGTTTACTAAAAATTTTATTTAATATGTTCTTACCTGGCAAGAACATATCTGTTGCACAAAACAAGGTATGTTTGCACTGTGAACCGAGTTCCCAAGAAAAGCAAAGGATTTAAGCAATAATGTTGGAGTCAGTCTGAAAACTTTCTTCACAGTTTTTTTCTCATTTCTCCCCTTCCCTAGAATTTTCCTAGCCACCACAGTGATGAAACTACTTCCTCTTCTGCTCCTCCTATGGAAAAGATGGGCCAGACACAGCTAGGACATTTAGTTTTGAAACCAAAGCAGCCTTGGCACCTCACAGAATGGCCAGCTATGAACCTCACCTGGATCCACACCACCCCTATTTGCAACCCCCCTCTAAGTTCCCCAGGTACCATATCTTTTAGCCATGATCCTGTAGACACTGGAACCAGCATTGGTGTCATCTTTTTCCTCCAGCATGGAGTGCAGTCCTTCACCCACTCTGCTCCTACCACTCCAGTTCCATCTACTACAGCATCTTCTGGTGATCCTAAGAAACTATCTGGAGAGGGACCTCGCTGTCACAGTTTGCCAGTAACTCTACCATCAAACTGGAGCTGCACTCTATCCTCTCCTGGTCTACCTACCATGACTAGTGAGATGAACATAGGACACCTAGAGGAGCAGATGAAAAGCCACTCTCCAGTTGTTTCTGATGCCCATCTCCTCAACCCCTAACCCAAGCCATGCGATTGTCCTCTGTGATTCCCAGTTTGTGTAAATATATGTACATATGTTTTTTACTTCTAATGCGTGCATTTGTGTTTAGGGCAGATAAATCCTTTCTGGTTAAATAAATTATTTACCTAAGCACTTTGGGGTACATTGAAAACTTTCTACCTCACATACCAATCTTTATCCTTTGAGTTGCAGAAAAGATGAGATGGGAATATTTGTGAGTATGAACTCCACCACATTAGAGTATGGATGGGACAATATAAATCTGTGAGGGAAGTAAAGAGACTCTTGCTGCTGTTTTCCAAGGAAATACCCTTAGGAAAGTTACAGGATTCAAAGTTGAAAAATTTTTTTTTTTTTTCAGGCTCAAAGACTAGTACCTTTCACTTTGTATTTCTCCCCTGTGTAATCTTTTAGCTGTCCTAGGCCAACAGGTTCTTCTGCTCTGGAAAACCTCTTTGCTTTGATGGGAGATGTTGATGCTTGTGGGTAAATGCATATGTAACCTTCTCCTGCCAGAGGAGGGGGCCCAAGACCCAAAACAACCACTGTAGTTGCCAGTTTTGAAGAAGAAAGGGTGTCCCACAGTTATCAGAGTAGTAGAAAGTCCCTTCAAACACTGGGCCTCATCTTTTTTTTTTTTTTTTTTTTTTTTTTTCAAACTATCCTTTGATTTTTGGGCCTCATCTTTATTCAAAAAACTGTACCTGCTAGCTGTATAATAGACTAAGGAAGGCTACCCATTATCTTCAGGAGGCAAAAATTAAGTCCATGAATACATCTGTTTCTACTCTTCTCTGTAATAGTACTCTGTTTCTGATTTGTCCCAATTTCCACAAAAACCATTTTCTGTCCCATCTTAAGCCTGTATAGTATATCACAATATTCTCTCATCTTATTGTTTATTGACTCCTTAGTACGTCACACATACTACTAAGACACCTTTGCCACATTTCTCAAGTCCTGTCCTCAGTGAATAACTGCCTCCCATTATTTCAGTGAATATGACCTCCTTTCTAAGGCAAACCTCTCCACTTGTGCTTTTGATTGCCTTTCACTTCTGAAACTTCTACTGTGTCATGTATCCCCTGTTGTAACTTCTATACATTACCCACAATTATTTCCCCTATAAGTATAATCAGGTCTCTCCTCCTTGAAAACATTTGTTAACCCCTACATGGTAGGGCACTCCAACAAACCCAGAGACTTGGGCTGCTGAGGCAGGAAGATCACAAGTTTGAAACCAGCCTGCTGAGTTGGCAAGACTCTGTCCCGCAAAAAAAGTATTGGGGATGTGACTCAGTGGTGCCCCTGGTTTTAATTCCCAGTACTGAAAAAGGAAGAGGAAGGAAGGAAGACATCTCTTCAATCTGATTGTCCTTTTTCTCTTTTCTCCATAATTTCCCCAAGTCTGTAATCCTTCCCCCTGCCTGGTACTGGGGACTGAACCCAGGTCCTTACATGTGCTAGGCAAGCACTCTGTCACTGAGCTACATCCCCCACCCTTTTTATTTTAATTCAAGACAGAGTCTTGCAAAGCTTCTGAGGCTGAGCTCCAACTAATGATCCTCCTGCCTCAGCCTCCTGAGTTTCTGGGATTATAGGTGTGCGCCATGATGCCTGGCTCTACTACATTCACTTTGTCCCACCTTCCAAAGTCACCAATGATCTCACAGAACCAGTATTATAATGTGGCTTCCACCTAATCAACAGCTTAGCCCAAGGTCCTTTACCAAGGCTATGTACTTCATGTTCTCTGTATCATTTGATATTAATTTCTGCCTACTGAAACTCTCCTCATTTGGATCCCATGACAGCACACTATCCTAATTCTCCTCTTACCTAACTGGCAGCAAGTTACTAGTCTCTTAATGGCTCCACTTGCATCTAGTAGAGAGTGTGTGTGTGTGTGTCCTCCTACGCTCAGACCATACTTAGTCTTCTTCTCTGACCATATTCTTTTTAAAATTTTTTAAATTCTGTATTTTTGTAAATATTTTTTTTAGTTGTTGATGGGCCTTTCATGTGTATGTATGTATGTATGTATGTATGTATTTATATGTGGTACTGAGAATCTAACCCAGGGCTTCACACATGCCAGACAAGTGCTCTACCACTGAGCCACAACCCCAGATCCCTTTTTTTACTTTTTAGTTGCAGTTGGACACAATACCTTTTTAAATTTTATTTATTTTTTTATGTGATGCTGAGGATCAAACCCATTGCCTCACATATGTTAGGCAAGTGCTCTACCACTGAGCCACAGTCCCAGCCCCTCTGACTATATTCTTTCTCATAAAAGTTTCATCTTCTTTCATAAGTTTATTGCCTCAATTTTAATAAATGCTAAATCTCCATTTCCATTCCCAATCTTTCCCATAGAAGGAATATTGAATATATAAATTTCTCCTGGACAGTTTTAGTTATATATTGCTGGCACAAAATTATGAAAACATCAGCATGTTAGAGGTAAGATACAATTTTTGTATCAATCCCCTCATTTTATAGATGAGGAAATGGATGTGTCCAAGCTAACACAATATGTGGTACAGAATTCTTGGTTTCCAGTCTCCTGCTTTTTCCAGTTATTGCCAATAAAATTACTTCCCTTTTTACAATCTCCTCTTCATTTAGTGCTATCTATGATATTAACATTTTTCTAGTTAACTAGACTTAAACTTGGTGCCATTTGGTCATCAAATTCTTTTTGTTCTTTATTTGGAATGCTTCTTCTATTCCATTTCTTCCTATCCATTCCATTGCCATTACTCGGGTCTATATTTTCCCTATAGCAATAATCTCTCTTACCTCTAATATCTTTTTTTTTTTTTTTTTTGCAGTCCTGGGGATTGAACCCAGGTACCTGTGCTTGTGAGGCAAGCACTCTACCAACTGAATTATATCCCCAGACCTCTAATATCTTTTTGGTGATAAACAGATTAACTTTCCTAGAACAGCACTTTGCATGTCATTCCCTTATCAAATCACTCAATTTCTCCCAATGCCATGAGAAGGAAGAACAAAATCTTTAGTCAATGTCTATATTTCTTCCTCTGCTCCCCTGCATGATCCTTCTGTTCCAGAATCTATACTGTAAGCCTTTCTTGCCTCTAAACTTTTGTTCATGTTGTTCACTTTGCCCAACCTTTTCAGTTTCTGTTATCTAAGCCCTACCCTTCATTCAATGACTAATTCAAATCCCCCTCCATTTATTCCTTTATTTGTTTGTTTATTTATTTATTTATATTGGGAATTGAACTCAGGGGCACTTTGTCACTGAGCTATATTCCCAAGCCTTTTTCATTCTGAGATGATGTCTTGCTAAGTTACTCATGCTGGCTTCCGACTTGTAATCCTCCTTCCTCAGGCTCCCTAGTAGCTGGAATTACAGGTGTGGGTCAGAGCATCCGACATCATTGTTCCTGTTGAATATGCTATACACTTTTAGACTTTGGCCTTTTACTCCATCAAATGGGATCACATACATAAAACTCTTAGTACCTGTTTTGGTATATAGTAGACTTCTGTGTTATTTTATTTCATCCTTTTGAAGTATCTATATACATTGTGTGTATAGATATACATATTATATCTATACACAACCATATGTATAATTATATATTAATTTTATATAATTATATATTTTTTAAAAATTTTTATTTAAAAAAATTTTTTTAGTTGCCAATGGATATGGTTGTGTGTGTATTTTACTGGTGATTGAACCCATGGCCTGGCACCTGCTAGGCAAGCACTTTGCCACTGTCCTACAACCCCAGCCCCAAATATCTTTTTAAATTTTCACTCTTTTGATTCCCATGACAAATTTTATTAGATTGATAGTGCAGATTCTAATGCTACTTTATAGATGAGAAAAATAGATTGATTTTACTTTTTCTTTCTTTCTTGTGTGTGTGTGTGTGTGTGTGTGTGATGCTGGGAATCAAACCAAGGGCCTTGTGCATGTGTACTACCACTGAGCGACATCCCCATTCAAACTGAGTTCAAATCTGGCAAGAGCCAATAGTAAATATTTTAGACTTTGTAGGCCATATATCCCTGCTTCCTCCACTCAAGTCTGCATTGTAACCCAAAGTAACTATATCTAATAAACAAGCAATGAGCAAAACTGTTCTAATACTTTTATTTACAAAAACAGATGGGCTGGTTTAGCCTGCAGACAGTAGTTTGCAGACTCTTGATTGGTTGGTTGATTTGTGTGTGTGTGCTGGGGATTGAACCCAGAGGTGCTTTACAACTGAGTTACATTCCAGCCCATTTTTATTTTTGAGACAGGGTCTTACTAAGTTGCTAAGGTTTTGCTAAGTTACCCATGCTGGTCTCAAACTTTTGACCCTCCTGCCTATGCCTCCTGAGTTGCTGGAATTACAGAAGAGTGCTACCATATCCAGTCAGATCTGACTTGTTCAAAGTCTTATGTCTAATGAGTGTCAGAATTGGGATAGAATCCAGACCTTCTGACTTCTAATTCAGTATCTTTCCATCATATTTTGCTGTTGTCTATTTATTTTGCATATGTTATATGTTACCTTGTTTTACTATTTATTTTTTATGTCCACATATTTTAGTGGTGTAAAAGGCACTGGAATGCTATCAACAGTACCAGAGTAAGCATTCAATAGAAGTTTGTTGATAAGCATAATGACATCCCAATCTAACTATGTTTTGGTACTTTGGACCTGGCTCACTCTGAGGTAGGCTTAAGGGATTTTTTTTCCCCTTTCATTCTTGTTTTTTCTTTTCTTTTTCTTTTGCAGTACTGGAGATTGAATTCAGAGGCCCTCCACCACTGAGCCATATTCTCAACCGTTTATTCTAAGATAAGATTTCACTAAGTTGCTGAGGCCTTGAATTTGCCATCCTCCTGCCTCAGCCTTAGGACCCCCTGGGATTATAGGTGTTTCCCCACACCTGGCTAGGCTTACATTTTTGTATGAGTTCCTGTTAGTATAATTGATGAGAAGGCATCTGTATGCATTCTAGGGGAGTTATGTTTTCCCTGTAATCATTAGATCTGAACTTATGTGAATAACCATAATAGATATGTAGAAATAGTATACAAATAAAATAAATAGGGGCTGGGGTTGTGGCTCAGTGGTAGAGTGCTTGTCTGGCACGTGTGAGGTACTGGGTTCCATCCTCAGCACCACATAAAAATAAATAAATGTAAAAAAAATTTTTTTAATAAATAAATGATTATTTCCACAATGTGAAAGAAGTTTTTTTATATATATAACTAGCAGGTCTTACTAGAAATGGCAAAACTGACATAAAACATTTTTTATTCTAAATCCTGCAGGCATTTCCCATATCTTTATTTAGTGATTTCACTTAATTTAGTGAAATGGTTAGGAAGATGATGTTATAGAAAACTCATAGTATGTTCACTTTTCCCCCGCTTTCTCTTAGTTTCGAGGCAGATGAAGGATGTGAGGCTGTCTGTCGTTGGGGATCGATGGCAGATCTGGGTTTTTTTTTTGTTTTGTTTTGTTTTGTTTTTTTGCGGTGCTGGGGATTGAACCCAGGGCCTTGTGGGTTCTTGTTGGTAGAGTTGGTTCACTCTACCAACTGAACTATATCCCCAACCCCTAGATCTGTGTTCTTTGCAAAGGAAAAACAGGAAGCAGGCTCAGGAAGCGTTGCCTGTTTCTCATTCTCCATCCAGGAAAACGAATGGCTTAAATATTAAGGGGAATGGAATCGAGCTGATCGTTTCTGAGGCCGAAGAACTTCAACTCCGTGGGAAGGCAAGGAACTTGTCTCGGCGAAATCTGAGTCAAGCATTTTGCTTTGTCAGGTGTAGAGTCCAGGCCCCGGGACAAGCAGAGGACGTCAACCCAAGCCAGAAAGAATGTTGCCATGGTTTCCAGAAACCGATTCTTCCCTACACCCCCGGCTTTTTCGCCGGCGCTGGGGATTCCGTAGTTTCCGCTTCCGGTCGCGAGTGCCTCGGACCAGTGCTGAGGGCTACCGGTGAGAGTTTATACGGTGGTTGGGACGTAACGGAGGACTTGGCCGGGGGGCATGCTTTGCATTGTTGCCCCTTTCCCAAAGACCGACAGATTCCTTTTCCGAATCGCATCCCAAACCTTCCTTTTGGTGGTGAGCGGTAGTTGGGACCCTGCGGCGCGTCCTTCTACTACTGTCTTCCCACGCTCGCTCGGCTACGCAAGCTCTGTGGTACTTCGCCTGGCTACCATTTCTTTTTTCCGTTTTCTAGGGTTTATAGTAGCAAAGACAACAAGGGAGTCTTGCAAACGATTCGCATGCTCTACAATATTAATACCTTCCATGTACCCCGTCTCGCGTGTCCTTGAGCACGTTTCAGTTTCAGACCTCGAATAAAACGCGCGGCGACGTGTATTTTGTTGTTCTTTCTCTTACTTGGTCTCTATGCTTTCCTTGCCCTTTCTCCATCATCCTGTAGGACCTGCAAAGTGAAGACTTAAATCCGAGGCCATGGCAAAACACCTGAAGTTCATTGCCAGGACTGTGATGGTACAGGAAGGGAACGTGGAAGGTGCATACAGGACCCTGAACAGGTAACTATGTAAAGGAATCAGAAACATGACTAGATCCACTCTCTGGGAAGTGAGGTCATACACACGTCACAGATTGTTCTCAAATCAGTACCAACCCAGGTGGGTATCTATAGTCTTTTGAAACTTCTCAGCTTCACAGTTTATTTTCTTAAAAATAAAGTTCTTCCTGAAACTTAACTATGAAGTTTATTCACCAAGCAATAATCATCCCTTTGATGATGAACCTGAATTTTATCCACGACTTAAAGAACACAAAGGGAAAATTGAGATGTGAAGTTCCTAGGAAGTAGTAACATAGAACTTGGTAAATAGCTGAGGGTGGGATTGATGTGGGACAAGGCTAATGGAAGAGATTCATTTAGATTGGGATCTTGGAGAAACAAACAAGAGATGGGGGGCCATTATAGGTTTACAAGAGGGTTACAGCATAAACAAAAGTACATAGATGGAAGTAAATTAGAAGTGGAAGAGCTGTACTGAGATTTTTGAATGCTAGGCTGTGAGATAGAGAATAGCCCTAATAATGCCTTACCACTCAAATTTCTCAAGCAAAAACTTGTCACCACTTGTTAGAATTTTGACTTTCTGATATTTCTCATTCATTGTTTTCTCTCTTCAGTGAGAACCAGGGTTTGGAGAAACAAATGTGGGTTCAATTATCAAGGAGTTGTAGGAGTTTTTTGTGTGATTTTTTTGCATGACACTGGAGATTGAATACAGGGGTGTTCTACCACTGAGCTATACCACTGCCCTTTTTTATTTTTTATTTTGAGACTAGGCCTCAATAAGTTTATTAGGCTGGACTTGAACTTGTGATCCTCCTGCCGAAACCTCATGAGTAGCTGGAATTATAGGTGTCACCATGCCTGGCAGGAAAGAGATCTTAAGAGATTACA
Organism: Sciurus vulgaris; assembly: GCF_902686455.1. Classification (NCBI taxonomy): domain Eukaryota; kingdom Metazoa; phylum Chordata; class Mammalia; order Rodentia; family Sciuridae; genus Sciurus; species Sciurus vulgaris. Next base: position 111,689,535 of record NC_136461.1, read on the forward strand.
TGAGCTGGCCCTCTGTCTTAAGTCCTTTAGTATGATTTTATTTCACGTTTAAAGGAAGCCCACAAAGATTATATTTCTTGGGTCATGCAATTATTGAATTGTGTAGAGGAGCATAAAGCACACTTTTTTTTTAGTATTCTTTGCTCTATATTACTAGTTTATTAGCTTTTCTGGAAACGGAGGGACATGTAGTCATTTTCCAGTTAAGAATCCTTATTGATTAGGTTTAAATATTGGGATTTTGAGGACTGGGAATGCACATAAAAAGGGATTCTAATTTTTAGGAAAGCAGAGTTCTGGGTGAGCGGGACCAGATGGGGGAAGAATGCAGTAAGTGAGATGCTGTCAGAAATTAAATGAGCAGTTTCAGAATCAGGATGGTTTGTATTCTTTCAAAAACATCTCATTTGGGGGGCTGGCAGTGTAGCCCAGTGGTAGCCTAGCATGTGTGGGGCCCTGGGTTTAATCCATAGCACTTGCAAATAAATAAATAAAACTCAAGATCTGGTCTTGGGTCAGCCCCATCACCTCATTTTGTGTTTATGCAAACAAGTTACATACTTGGGCAGAAGGTATTCTCCGTGCATTGTCATTAAGATTAAGAGTAATCCATTAAGACAATTAAGATAATCCATTAACAGATCCTATTTCTTTCTCTTTTTCCTGTGTTGCTGCACTGCTCAGTGTGTGTGTCTGTCTCTGTCATATTTCAAACCATCTGGTGTCATGTCTAAGAGGGATGAAGTGTCTGATGACCTTTATTGGAAGCACAAAATGAATGTTTTTACAAGTGACTTACAGACTCTATGTAGTGAATTAGCTAATAAAGTGAAATACTGAATTTGAGCAAAGGAATAGCTCACATATAACTACCCTTTTCCCCCCTTACCTTTCCTTGTCTTTTTCTTTTGTGTATTTTATTTAATTCATGATTTATTTCAGTGGATTTAGATGGGTCGGAGTGGTTGAGATGTGTTTTTGTTGCTTTGTTTTTACATGCTAGGCAAGCACTCTACCACTAGCTTTATCTCCACCCTGAGATGTTCATATTACTGAGGAATATTAAAGGGCAGTTATTACTTGATAAAACAAATTTCCAGAAGGATAGTTTTTGGTCCCCTTAATTTAATCTCTATACCTAAAGTACAGGTAACACAAAAGCAAGGATTTTGTGTTTAGACAATCAGCTAATCTGACAAGCAACCAAAAACATGCAGAGTATTTGCTTATTTGTATGGTACTAGGGATTAATCCCAGGGCCTGGCACTTATTAGGCGAACAATCTACACTGACCTACCTCCCCAACCCTTTTTGAAAATTTTAATTATTTTGAGACAGGATCTAGTAAGTTGCCCAGGCTGGTCTCAAATTTGCTATCTTCCTGCCTCAGCCTCCCAGGTTGCTATGGTTACAAGCCTGCACCACTGTGCCCAACTATAATTTTAATACTTTTGACAATGCCACAGCTTGAAAATAGTTTCTTCATGTAAATGAGGCACTACAGCTCAGTGATGTAAGAGTGCAGACTTTGGGACACAGTGGTGCATTCCTGTAATCCTTGTGGCTTAGGAGGCTCAAGCAGGAGGATCAAGAGTTCACAGCCAAAAGCAAGGTGCTAAGCAATTCAGTCAGACCCTGTCTCTAAATAAAATACAAAATAGGACTTGGGGTGGCTCAGTGGTTGAATGCCCCTGAGTTCAATCCCCAGTAAGCACCTCCCCCTGCAAAAAAAAAAAAAAAAAAAGACTGCCTGGTTCAGACCCCAGCTCTGCCACTTAATAACTTCATGATGTCTGATAAGTTACTTAATGCCTCTGCCTCAGTTTCCTCATGTCAAGGGGAACTTATTAACGATATCCTCCTGGTGGAGTTGACCTGAGGCTTATTGATATGAATAAAGTACTTAGAACAATGTTTGGTACATAGTAGCTGTGTTAGTCAGCTTTCCTTTGCTGTGGCAGAATACTGGAGAAAATCAACCTAAAGGAGGAAAGTATTATTTTGGTTCACAATTTCAGAGGTTTTAATCCATGGTCAACTTGTTTCATTGTTGTGGGACTGTGGTGAAGCAGAATATCATGGTGGAGAGAGCATAGTACAGGGATACAGTCCCCTGCCCTCCCCACCACACACACAAGCACGCACACACGCTCCCTTTAACTAGGTCCCATACCACCTCCCAGTAGACATTCGGATTATGAGTCCAGCAATGGATTAATCCACTAATGAGGTTAGATCCCTCATGATGCAGTCATTTTCTGAAAGCCCCACCTCTGAACATAGCTGCATTGGGCACTAAGCCTTCAACACATAAGCCTTTGGGGGACATTCCAGATCCAAACTATAATAGTAGGCATTATGTGTTAGGTATTATCCCAATTGGAACTCAATATAAGGAAGTTTTGCTTCCTTAATGAAACTTTGCTTCTACAGTGGAAGTCATTGTAAGTTGGTTTTGCTCTGTGGGTGATTTGTTTTTTTTGAGAGACTGAGGATTTACTTTAGTTGTCTTCTGTCTTATTTGATTAATGGGTTATGCTTAAGGTGGCCCAGAGATGGGAAAAATGAGAAAATAATTATTCAACTTTATTTTGACTTGAGAATCAGTTTACTACTGATATTGGAATGAATTTTCTTGAAGACTGATGCTTTCCAACCAAGTCCTCTTCTGTTTAGCCTATTGCTAATCTCTATTTAAATAACAGCATTTATTCCCTCTGTATTCATTCTTGTGTATATAGTATGTGTTCTTCATTTCCACTTTCAAAAATTTTAAACAGAAAATCTGAGAACCAAAATATCTCTGTGCCAGGCATGGTGACGCACACCTGTAATCCCAGTAGCATGGGAGATGAAGCAGGAAGAAAAAAAAAAAAAGGTTCAAAGCCAGCCTCAGCAATTTAGCAAGGCCTTAAGCAACTTATTGAGACTTTGTCTCAAAATAAACAGTAAAAAGTGATACTGAGGCAGGAGGATTGCAAGTTCAAGGCCAGCAATTTGGCAAGGCCCTAAACAACTTAGTGAGACAGTGTCTCAAAATAAAAAAAGGGTTAGCAATGTAGCTCAGTGGTAAAGCCCAGACGCCAAAAAATAAATTAATTTAAAGGGCTGGGGCTTGCTGGGGTTGTGGCTCAGTGATAGAGCACTTACCTAGCATGTGTGAGGCACTGGGTTTAATAAGCATCACATAAAAATAATTAAATAAAATAAAGGTATTGTGTCCATCTACAACTAAAACATTTTTTAAAAAATCTTTATAATCTCCTGAGATTGAGTTGATCATCTCTTCATTGAAGCCAGGTCTACAGAAAGCACAAGGCCACCTCTCCTGAGAGGAGCCCTTCTATTTCTTTGGGCTTGTTCTAATTAACATACAATCATACCTCTGTGTATCTGCCTTTTCCAAAATCCTTATTCAGTCAGGATCTTTTTTATTTAGTTGGTACTAAGTTTTTGCTTTTCTTGTTTTTTCTTTCCTGTTTTTCATTTTTAACTAAACCACTTTGTGCTCCTAGCAAGTTGGTGGTAAGTGAGGGGAAAATAAATAAATGGCAAAAAGTACATGTATATGATACCTTCTGCCCCGGCTTGGTTCTGTTTCAGGTAGTCTAAGGAGTTGGTTTTCAACTCTTTCTAAATTTCTTTCTTTTTACAAAAAGCAGCCAGCCTCATAACTTCTGTTAAGATTCTCTCTCTCTCTCTTTTTTTTTTTTTTTTTTTTAATGACTGGCAGTTTACACATACATTTTTCCTGAGTGAAAGTGTTAATTTTAGTTAGAAGCAGTCAGTGTGACATCTTGCAATTTTTGGCCCTGGCCGTTTTTTAGAACTACCTGGGGAATCTATAACTTTTTTTTTTTTTTTTTTTTTTTTTTTTTTGAGCCAGAGACTCATTATGTTGCTCAGGCTCACCTGTTAATTCCTGGGCTCAAGCAGTCCTCCCATCTCAGCCTCCTAACGGTGCTACCACATCCAGCTTAAACAGTCATTTGGGCCTGGTAGTATAGCTCTGGGAGAGTGCTTTGATCCCCAGCACTGCAAAAACAAAACAAAAAAGCCTCTTAGTGTCAGGGCCCAGCTTGAGACTAAATGAGAATATCTGTGGCATGATGCCTGACCAGTAGCATTTTCCAGAATGCCCCATGAGATTTTAATATTCTGTAAGAATTGAAAATCGTGGTTGGGGTTGTAGCTCAGTGGTAGAGCTCTTGCCTAGCATGTGTGAGGCACTGCGTTTGATCCTCAGCACCACATAAAAATTAAAAAAAATAAATAAATAAAGGTCCATTAACTACTAAATATTATGAAAAAAAATGAAAATCATTTTAATAGACTAGACTCATGGCAGAGACCTATGTATACTTTTTTATTTGTATGTGCCTCACATTTACTGAGGTGTCTGGCATATAGGAAGTGCTCATTAAATGTCTAATGAACATAAATGTTCTTTGTCTTTTGTCAGTCCCTTTAAGTGTTTGTCAAACTTTTTTTTTTTTTTTTTAATATTTTTTAGTTGTCAATGGATCTTTTTAAAATTATTTTATTTGGGTGGTGAGGATTGAACTCAGGGCCTCACACATGCCAGTTCAGTGTGCTACCACTGATCCACAACTCCAGTTCATGTCAAACTCTTCCACTGAAGTATCCTTAACAGCAGAGAAAAGCGAAGAACTATAAGCAACACAGAATATCCCTGAAGTTTCTCTTTTGGTTTTAATTAAAATTTTAGCTAAACTTTGTATTCATTGTCATTTCATCTGTTTTAGGGCCAGCATTCCTGCCCTTACTTGCCCTCACTCAGCTGCTTTTTTTCTTTTTACAGTGCTGGAAATTGAACTCAGAACCTCACACATGCCAGGCAAGCACTTTGCTACTGAGCCACATCCCAAGCTCACTGCATTTAAAATTGGTGCTCCAGGAGTGGGAATATAGCTCAGTGGTAGAGTGTTTGCCTAGCATGTGCAAGGTCCTGGATTCCTTTCCCAGTATAGCAAAACAGAAATAAAGGGCTGGGATTGTGGCTCAGTGGTGGAGCACTTGCCTAGCATGTATGAGGCACTGAGTTCGATCCTCAGCACCATGTAAAAATAAGTGAATAAAAAAAATAAAGGTCTATCAACATGTAAAAGAAATAAAAATGTTAAAAAGGGAAAAAGTCAGTGCTTCAGTGAGATATAGCAAATTAATCCAGAAACTCTTGTTAAGTACCTTAGTTAAAAAACAGTATTTGGGGCTGGAGTTGTAGCTCAGTGGTAAAGTACTTGCCTAACGTGTGAGACACTGGGTCAATCCTCAGCACCACATAAAAATAAATAAAGGCACTGTGTCCATATACAACTAAAGAAAATATTAAAGAAAAAAAACCATAGTATTTGGCCAGGCCCAGGGGAACATGCCTGTAATATCAACAGTTCAGGAGACTGTTTCATCTCAAAATTTAAAAAATGGTCTGAGAGCTGGGCAGGGTGGTGCATGCCTATAATACCAGGGGCTTGGCAGGCTGAGTCAGGAGGATCACAAGTCCAAAGCCAGCCTCCATAACTTAGCAAGGCCCTAAGCAATTTAGTGAGACTATGTCTCAAAATAAAAAATAGAAAGGGTTGGGGATGTGGCTCAATGGTTCAGCATCCTGGTTTCAGTCCCTGGTACAAAAAAAGAAAAGTCTGGGGGATGTAGGTCAGTGTTAGAGTACTTGTCTAGTATGCATGAGGCCATGAGTATAATCCCCATTGCCAAAGTAGAAAAAAAGAAAAGAAATTCAGGCCCCAGAGATTCGGAATCTGAAGTTTAATCTTTAGGCTTCCTTATGAGTTTAGAAAATTATAACACTGTGGCCATGATTGTCTAGAAAACCAGTGCAAGTGCATTGGCACCAAGAAAGGTGGTGCACACCTATAATCACGGTAGCTTGGGGGGCTGAGGCAGGAGGATTTCAAGTTCAAAGCTAGTCTCAGCAATTTAGTGCGGCCCTGTCTTAAAATAAAAAGGGCTAGGGATGTGGCTCAGTGGTTAAGCGCCCCTGAGTTCAATTCCTGGTACCAAAAAAAGTGCATTGGTTACAGATAGCTGGCTTGGAAAAGTATTATGGAAATGACATAGGTATAGACAGACAGATAAATTATTTATTTTATTTATTTATTTATTTATTTATTCTGGTATAGGGGATTGAACCCAGGGGTGCTTTACTCAGAGTTATACCCCCAGCCCTTTTTATTTTTTATTTTGAGACAGGGTCTCTTTAAGCTGCTGAGGGCCTTGCTAAGTTGCTGAGGCTGACCTTGAACTTTTGAGCCTCCTGCCTCAGTCTCATGAGTCACTAGGATTACAGGTGTGTGCCACAGTGCCCTCTATATTTATATTCTTTAGGAAGATACTTGTCATTTTAGATTCTCTCTTTAGAAAGCTGCATTTCTAGAATAAACTCCAAAAATGGTAAGAAGAAAATGCATTTCTGTTTTTGTTTTTTTTTTTTATGGTGCTAGGGATTTGAACCTAAGGCCTTATGTTTGACTCTACCAACTAAGCTATATCCCTAGCTATATCTGTCCCCTTTTTTATCTTGAATTATTAAATAGGTATCCTATAAATTGTTGCTTCAGCTTCAGAGAGAAACTGAATTTTTGCTTTTAGAATAATTTGGAATTTATTTAGAATAATTTTCTAGGCAAAGACTTTTAAACTTTTCATGTAAGTGGACCAGTTTTGGAGTGGCTTAGTCTTCTGTCTCCCTGCTTACTAAATACAGTATTTTCTGACTAATGCATTATACTTCTTTTTCTCTGCTTTTCTCTAATGTTCCTTCTGACCACCTTTTCTGTATACCTTTCATATCCCAGGTTTCTCATTAACTTCTTTCAGCTTTCTGATAGTTGGTAGTTTAAAAATAAGTTGGCTGCCATGTATAGTGGTGTACACTTGTAATCCCAGCAACACAGGAGGCTGAGGCAAGAGGATCCCAAGTTCCAGGCCAACTCTGGCAACTTATTGAGACCCTGTCCAGATTACTAATATATAAAATTTTATATAAAGTGCTCCTGGATTCAATTGGCAGTACCACCCCTCCCCAAAAAAAAAAAAAAAAAAAAAAAAAAAAAAAAACTTACTGTGTTTGGAGCACAGAGGGAGGCTTACAAAAGAAACAACCTGTGTGTCTGCCCAGTAAGACCGCCACAAAATGCCTGTTACATAACCAGAGGCCCTCACCCTGGGATGAGGAGATGGAGAGTGGGGGTTGCTAGGGAGCCCTGTGTGATTGGCTGGCCCCCAGACAAGGAGAGGCAAACATACTGGAAGCATGCCCAGTTGACCCCTTTTACTCCTGGTGGGCCAGCTTCTGGGCCCATTGAGTCCTTCTACATACACGTTGGTCTTGACGTAAGCTAGCTACACTGACATGTGAGTTTGCCACCCCCAGCTCCTCCCTCCAGGCAACTCGGCTCCTTTTACATAATCAGTTGAATTTCACTAAAACTGGCAGCTGGTTTCTCCTTCATATTAGGTTGCCAGGCACCCGAACTGCAGGCTGATATGTTTACACTAAAGCTCTTGGTCTGCTAGTCCTTGAACTACCTTTGGAAGCAGAAGCAGTATTAGTAACACCCTTCCTATTTACTTTGAGTTCTGTAAAGCTCTTCCTCCATTCTTATCTATTAGATAGTTGTATAGATGCCTCTATTGTAGGGACTATAGCATTTGAAGTTAATCTGTGCTTTTTCAGAATGACTAGAAGATACTGGATGAGAGGGAATCTTCACTTGGCATCTCATAATTTTTATTTGCTCAGTGTTAGAACCATCCAAGGAACACCATTTCTCAACCACATGTTCTTTCTATCCTTTCCCCTCCACCCTATGTTCTTTTAGCATTATATTTCTTGCCATGAGTTTTTGTTTCACAATACAGGCATTTATTTAGTAATATGATCATCTCTGTTTCAAAACCCTTTTGAAATACAAATAGAGTACCCCAGAATGTGTCTGAATTCTCTCGCAGTTCCTTTCATCCTACTTCTAAAAAACTATTTTTGTTACTCCAATAGGCTCCTCTTCCTAGGTGATACTATGTCCAGATTCTCTGTCCTTTTTATAGTCTCTCAAATCCACACTCTTTCCTTTTTACATTATATATCCAATCTCTTTCAGAGGCTTTTTTTTTTTTTTCTGTATTTTCCCCAATATATTAGTCTCTAGTTCAAAAAGAGACCTGATAAAACAGTAGTAAACACAGTACATTTACTGATAATTTTCTCTTTGCCAAGCATTATGATGTATGTAAAAATGAATAAAGAATTGTTCTTTAATCTTAGAAAGCACACAACCAATAAGGAATTTTTTTTTTTTTTAATGTAGTTAAATGTAATACTGTCTAATCAGTGCTCTAAGAGGCATTCACAGTGTGCATTGGTTCTTCCTGGATCATGAACAGCAGCATCACCTAGGAATTTGTTAGAAGTGTACCTGGGAGGTGTGGCTCAGTGATAGCATATTTGAGACCCTGGGTTCAGTCCGCAGCACTGAAAGATGAAATGTATGTTCTTGAGTTCCTTTCTAGACCTACAGAAGAAAAAGACTGGAGTTGGCACAATAGTCATGTTTTAACAGGTTTTTTTGTCTGTTGCATAAGTTTGAGATTAGTGCTTTAGGAAGGGAGGGAAGGAGTAATTAGTTTCACCTGGACCAGTTTACAGACATTGTTATTATTTATTTTGGGTTGAACTCAGGGGCACTTTACCACTGAGCTACATCCCTAGCCCTTTTTATTTTTCATTTTGAGATAGTGTCTCAAAAAGAGAATGGAAATAGGGCAACTGACTTATCTCTCAGATGATGCTGGCCTTGAACTTGAGATCCTCCTGCTTCAGCCTCTAGACAAAAATTGATTTGGACCTTTGAGGAACAAATAGGATTTTATCAAGTAGAAAAAGAAAGGAATGATATTCCAAGGAAAGGAAACATCATGAGCAAAGATAAAATTTTAATAACTACATAGAATGCATGAAGAGCTGTACATACTTCAGTGTGACCAGAGTATAGACTTTAAGGACAAGTTATTAAAGATAGGGTAAAGCTCAGTTGTTTGACTTTGAGCTTAGAATAATGGTTCCCAGATTTATCGGCACATTAGAATCACCTAGGAAACATTAAAAACAAACTCTTCCCATGCCCCTTTCCATCTTGTGCTTTGTGATTTAATTAATCTGGGGTATGACCTGAGTTTGGGACTTTAAAAATATCCTCAGGTAGTTCTAATGTAAAGACAAGTCTGGGACTTACTGACTATACGCTTCTATATGATCTGATTTATGTGTTGAGATGGGCTCACATAATTACTTAGGGTCTTGCTAAATTGCAGAGGCTGGCTTTGAACTTGCGATCCTCCTGCCTCAGCATCCCAAGTCACTGGGATTACAGGTGTGTGCGACCTTGCCCAGCTCTGTTTTATTTCTTGTAGAATAAATTTGGGGAGGAGACAAATACGGTTTTGAGGCAGTTGGAAATACCACTCTACCTCTAAGATAAGGTTTATGCTAGAGATAAAAATTTAGGAGTCAGTGTCTGGGTCATTTTTTTTTTTCTCAATCATAATTTGAAATTAGAGTCACCTGGGAAATTAAAAAAATTCCCAATGCATGGCCCTTTTCCCAATGTATGGCCCTTTAACCAGTTAAGTCAATCTTTGAAGAGTGGGAGCTAGGCATCAGTACCTTCTAAAAAGTCTTCAGGAAACGAGTGCATCAAGGTTGAGACCCTTTGGCAAAAGTTAGGAGAACTGTATAGAATCAGAATCAAGGAGGTTTATAATCAGCATTTGAAGGGATAACATTTATGGGTAAACTGAGAGAAAAGCCTAAACTTCTTGGGTCAGGGTAGTAAGTATTTTGGTCTTTAGTGCCTCATTTCTGTGTTGTAAGATTCTAGTGTTATATCCACATGACTTCCAAGCATGACTGTTTCCAATAGAACCTGCATTGATCATCTCCTTTTGGGAGTATGCAGCCATTCTCCTGGTTCCCAACTCCTGGCAACTAAAATCTGAACCAACTGATCCATACAGATATGACTCTAGTAGCCTACAAATTATTCTGTAGCTGGGGCTTAGAATATCTGGTCTTCCATAGAGGGCCAGTGAAAAGGCCTGTCAGGAACTTTTGTATGAGGGACCCAGGAGCCATCAGGGAAGGAACCCCCAACCCCAACCATATTGGGGATTGAACATAGAACCTTTCACATGATTGGCAAGCTCTGTACCACTGTGTTGGACCCCAGCCCCTCATTCTTGATGTTAAACAGCAGGATCCTGTTAAACAGCCTATAGGAAAGTGGTTCTCATGTCTATTCACATTTGTAATTTACCTAAAGCTAGTTATTTTCAATTTTGTGTTCAATCTACTATTATCTCAGACTTTGTGGTCTAACATAGCAACAATAAATGGAGCTTCCCACTGGACAGAAGTAGCTAGTAGTTTTCTTATTTTATTTTCTTTGTTCCCTTCTTCAAGTTATAATAGCCATGTTTTAACCTCCAGTCTCCAGTTGTGTTTGTGACTGACTTTTTGTGTATCATGAAAGGACAAGGTAAGCAGGAATGGTGCCATGTAAATGAAGCCAGGAATGGAGGGACGAAGCCAGGAATGGAGGTGCCACCAGCTTCTTCAGGACCAATCAATAAAGAGTTGAAATGGAAAGACAAATTATACATTGACACCAGAGGTCTTGGGAGCCTGGGGATTAGATTGGTTATAGAATAAAGCCCCAGTGTCTTCTTGGCTTGGAACAAAGGTAAATTTGTTAAGGGAGTTATTAATCCAGTGGGGAAAAATGTGCATTGAAAGGAATTGGACAGGTGAGCAAGAAATAAATTATCTATTTAACTGACACTTAGATTAATATTAATAAAACATGGTTTCTGCCTTCAGGGATTTTCAGTCTGATGAGGGAGACATTTGTATAAATAAAGGAATAGCAGAATGAAAGAATTGCTAAACATATGTACAATAAAATTTCTTTAAGAAAATGAGGGACTGAGAGTGTAGCTTCACTGTGTGGTATGGACCACCTATTTCCTGTATTTAGGTCGGTCCTAATATTTCTCAGACTTACAGATTTCAGCTGTATCAATTCTCCCCCCCAACCCCCAATACTAGGGATTGAACTCAGGACCTTTCACATGCTAGGCAAACATTCTCCCACTGAACTATATCCCCAGCTCTTTTTTTTCTTTTTAGTTTTGAGACAGGGTCTTGCTAAGTTTCTTAAGGCCTTACTAAGTGTGCAGGTTGACCTCAATCTTTCAATCCTCTCACCTCAGCCTTCTGAGTAGCTGGAATTACAGGTGTGTGCCACAGTGCTGCACTATCAATTCTTAATGAGAATGGAACCATATTCTCCACTAAGGACCAAGTAGGAATCACCCCCTAAAGATTTATATACATATTTTTTTAAATTACAAATGACTCATCCCATTTGGAGTTTGTGAGCAGCAATGAGCCCAGGCTTCTAATCTGATTGCCTGCCTTCATACAGAATCCTCAGCATGGATGGGCTCATTGAGGACATTAAACGACGAAGATACTATGAGAAACCTTGCCGCAGACGACAGCGGGAAAGCTATGAAAACTGCCGGCGGATCTACAACATGGAAATGGCTCGAAAGATCAACTTTTTGATGCGAAAGAATCGGGCAGATCCATGGCAGGGCTGCTGAGATGTGGATTGATGGCCCACATCATTTGTCTCCACTTCTTTCTCTACAATAAACTCAAATCACGTATATGCATTGGTCAGCAGTAGACCCTCTTATTAAGGGAAAGAGACACTGAAACCAAAAGTAGTCTAGAAGTAGAATGGTGGTTGCCAAAGGATAGGGACGGGGACAATCAGGAATTGTTTAATGGGTATAGTCAATTTGCAAATCTGAAAACATTCTGAAGATAGATGGTACTGATCGTTGCAAAAAAAAAAATCTACTTAATGCCACTGAATTACACACTTAAATAGTAAAAGTGGTAATTTTTGTGTAAGTATTAACAATAAATATGTTTAAGTCTAGGATAAGTGAGGAAATTTTCCAATCTGGTAGAACATATACCTACCATTTTCTACCCACTTTTATGAATCCTAAAGCAAAATCTTACTGGAAAAAACATCTGTTCCTTTTTACTGAGCTACTCCGCCCACCCCCATGCAACTGTTGAGTAAAGAGGAGAGGAAGTATGTATGTATGTGGAATAAATTCTGTTTCGAAAACATCTTAACATCAGGATGGAGTGATGGAATCCTTGCTCAGAGTAATCAAGACAAGTCCAACATTAATGTTCATTCCTGTTTTTTGTCTGTCCTTTAGTTTTCCTAAAGGAGGCTAAGGGAGGGGTGGTACAGAAGAAATAAAGAAGTGGATGGTAGGAAAGGTGAAATAGGGGAATGTTGAAAGAAGGGCACAGAGCCAGAAATACCATATAGCAGTGGTTCTCAATGTGTCCTTAGCAGCGTCAGCATCACCTGAGAGAACTTGTTTGCGATGCAAATGATGGGTTCCCACTTTAGGCCTTAGGTCTTCTGAATTGGAAATTGGGGTTGAAGTCCTGCTGTTTTAACAGGTGATTCTAATGCCTGCTACAATTGGAGGACCTCTGTTACCACCACCACCACCACCTCTACCTCCAGGCATTACTGGGATGTTTCTCAGACCAGGATGAGAAGATTAGCTGCTTTGCTTTCCCTCCTGCTATTAGCTTCCTCTCTTCTTGGTCCCTTGAAAACTGTGCTGCCAGTATTAAGAGAATTGGTGCCAACTCCCTAGGGAGAAGGTAGAGGCCAGCCCACCTCCCACAGGCTGCAGTCCTCTCAGCATGGTGTTAAAAAGGGAAATAAGCCAAGCATCTGCCAAATACTTAACGTTGCTAGTGTTTAAACATTGCCCCCTTGTGGTATAAGACAGTGACTTCAGATTTTGGCCTTAATTCTTTTTAAATTTTTCTTTTCACATGTAGCATACTTATTGATTAAGCAGGGACTGCAAGATGATATCCTGGAATCACAGTGGTCCTTGCTTCTCAGGATCATCTTTATTCCACTCACCATCAGGCCCATTATATCCCTCCTTAGAAATTGCTTAGAAATAAGATCTCCTTGACCTTGGGAAATCATGATTGGAGAAGAATCTATAGACAGGTTGTCTTCAACTTTGTTATATTTATACAACCTAATTTTAGCAAGTTAGCTAATTAGATTCTTCAAATCATCTTTTGATCTCTGAATTTGGTCTCAAAATCACTTTTCAATTATTTTGAAGCCACGATATGGTGACCTCTTGTCACATAGCATGTTTGTAGTAGCAGAACCAGAACCAGTGTTCCTTGGGTTAAAGTTATTTCTGAGCTCCTTCAAAAATGCTAAAGGGGCTGGGTGTGATGGTGCATGCCTGTAGTCCCAGTGGCTCGGGGGGCTAAGACAGGAGGATCACAAGTTCAAAGCCAGCCTCAGCAAAAGTAAGGGACTAAGCAACTCAGTGAGAACCTCTCTCTAAATAAAATACAAAATAGGGCTGGGGATGTGGCTCGGTGGTCAAGTGCCCCTCAGTTCAATCTCTAGTACTCCCCCACCCCCCCCTCCCCGCAAAAAAATTTAGTCATGATCTTGATGAATCACTTAACCCTTGTTTTCCTCTACAAAGTGAGGATAATGGTATCTACAGGTTTGTGGTACAGATTAAAGGAGATAAGGTGTGTCAAGTACTTAGTACAGTATTTGGCACATGGAACTCATGTCCCAGCCAGAAACCTGATCTTTACTCTTCACTCAACTGTGACTAGTATCAATTTAATCCCTTTGGCTATGTCTGTGACTGAATGCCAGAACCCTAGTCCCAACTACAATGACCATTTGATCATCTCCCTGTGTGTCCTGGCTCCAATCCACTCAGTTTAGCAAAAAATGATTTTTCTAAAATGCAACCCTATCTTTTAACTTTCCTGCTTAAACTGGTAACTGATTCCATTGCCTTCATGACAAAATGCAAACCACTTAGCATAGCATATAAGGCCCTTTATGTCCTCTCAAACACTTTGGATAACAGCACATGCTCATATCTCCTCTCCTGCGCTGTATATCAACTCTTGGTTGGGATGTTTTCTGTTATGCCTTTCCTGATCCCTTTACCAGCCATTCTTGGTTTGGTTTTGTGGGCTTTGCTTTGTTTTGGGTACTGACTGGGAATTTAATTATTTTTTAAATGTTGGAAAACAAAAGGTATATTTAGAATTAGACAGCTGGACCCTATTTAATCTCAATTTTGTTGGCAACATTCAGTCGAATGCATGCCTTGTCTCCATCAGGCCTGATCAGGGTGTTAACCCTGGCCACATCAATATGCTTTTTTAAAAAATATTTTCTTAGGTGTCGATAGATCTTTATTTTATTCATTTATTTCTATGTGGTGCTGAGAATTGAACCTAGTGCCTCATACATGCTAGGCAAGCACTCTACCACTGAGCCACAACCCCAGCCCTCATAGAGCTTCTTTACAGTGTGTTTAATCTGGTGTTTGTTGGCCTTGACGTCCACAATGAACACAAGTGTGCTGTTGTCTTCGATCTTCATGGCCAACTCAGTGGTCAGGGGGATCTTGATCATGGCATAGCAGTCAAGCTTGTTTCTCCTAGGAGAGCTCTTCAGGTATTTGGGCTGCCTCCATAGCAGCAAGGGCTTGGGCTGCCGGAAGGTAGGTGATGTGCCAATCTTTTTATGGCCGTGGATGCCCTTCAACTCTGCCTTCTTGACCTTAAAAAGCTTTGGCTTTGGCTTCGCTTTGGGAGGGGCAGGAACATTGTATAACAACGAAGCAGAGAGGCATATAGCCTGCTGAACACAGAGAAATAATGAGTTGTTATTCTTATAGATCTGGATATATGAGAGTACTGGTCTGTGACTGTGGTAGCTCACCAGAGTCAACTGGCCTCACTGACGGATGATGCTGGTAATGTTCTCTCCAACCCCTTCACTAGAATCCAGTGGTTTCAGCTTGATCCAGGCGGCCTGCATCCGCCTCACTGTGGCTCAATCTCCCTGGCGTGGCTCCGGGCAAGTTCCCCCAAGAACTTAAGGCTTAACCACTATTTTCCCAGGGCGCTGGTTTTGCTGACACCCCAGGGAAATCCGCTGGAGTCCCCAGCCCTAACTGGGTGCTGGGGATTTAACTCAGGGGTGCTTAACCATTGAGCTACATCTCCAACCCCCACCCCTTTTTAAAAAAAATTTTGAAACAGGATCTAAGTTTCTTAGGGCTTCACTAAATTGCTGAGACTGGTTATGAACTCCTGACTCAGCCTTCAAAACTGTTGGGATTATAGGTGTGCACTACCACTCCTGACTTTTTGTATTCTATTTTATTGTATCTTGAGTTTTCCTTTCTAAGTTAATATTTATATAAAATAGTTTATTTCTATAATACATTGTGATCTATTGCTTATTTGTCATCATTACATTTTCAGTTACTTAGAAGTTGGGTCTGTCTCTTTTACATCTATATTCCCAGGCTCTTATAATGCCCAGCATTTAAATATTCAATAATATTTCTTGAAAAAATTCATGTCAATTGCAATGATCTACTGAGTCTTACGTCAGGCATTGTCCTAAATGTGTTTTGTCATATTGTAATAAAATACACACAACATGAAGTTTACTATTATTAACCATTTTTAAGTATATAAGTCAGTGCCATTAAGTACATGTATAATGTTGAGTAACTATCACCACTGTTACAAAAAACTTTCATCATCTGAGACAAAAACTTATAACCCCTTTCTCCAGCATCTGGAGACTTTGTGTCTATTCTAGATAGTTCATATAAATGGAATCATACAATATTTGCCCTTTTTCCTCTGGTTCATTTCACTTAGCATAATTTGAAGGTTCATCCATGTTGTAGCATTCATTCCTTTTTAAAACAATATATTGTCATTTGTATATTCCACATTTTGGACACCTGAGTTGCTTCTTTCATTTGTTGTGAATAATGCTACTGTGAAAAAGGATGTACAAACACTTGGACAGACAAGTACCTTTGGTGTGTAAGTACACAAAGGTATACAAATAAAGTGAGACTTGCCTTTCAATTCTTTTGCTTATGTACCCAAAAGCAAGTACTCCAACACTGGCTTACATCCTCAGTCCTTGAATTTCAATGCCCGTCTCGGCCTCCAGAATTACAGGTGTGCCACCACATTCAACTAAAATTTCTATGTTAGTTTTTTGAGGAATTGCTATACTTCTATAGCAGCATCACCATTTTATATTCCTACCAATAACGCAGAAAAATTCCAATTTCTGTACATCTTTATCAACCATTGTCATTTTCTGGTGTGTGAATGTGTATGTATGTGTGTTGAGCCCTCCTAATGAATGTGAGGTAGCATCTTGTGGTTTTGCTTTGCCTTTTCCTAAAAGCATTTCTTTCATGTTTATTTGCCATTTCTTCTTTGAAAAAATATTCAAGTTCTTTGAGCATTTAAAAAAATTATTTTGTTATAATTCTTCCTATTCTCTGAATGAGTGCCTGATCAGATATGACTTGCAAATATTTTCTCCCATTCGTTGGTTGCCTTTTAACTTTGTTGATAATGTCTTTTGATTCACAGAAGGTTTTTTGTTTGTTTAGTAATGGGGATTGAACCCAGGGGCACTTTACCAGTGAGCTATATCCCCAAACCTTTTTATTCTTCATTTTGAGACGGGGTCTTGCTAAATAGCTGAGGCTGGCCTCAAACTTGCAGTTCTCCTGCCTCAGCCTCCCTAGATGTTGGGATTATAGGCAGAACCACTGGGCTTGGCCTTTTTATTTTATTTATCTATTTATTTATTTATTTGGGCACAGGGTCTCAACAAATTGCTGAGGCTGGCTTTAAATTTCTAATCCTCCTTCCTCAGCCTCCCAAGTTCCTGAGATTACAGGCATGTGCCACTACACTAGGCCCCCAGTTTTTTTTTTTTTCCTTGCAGTGCTAGGAATCAAAACCAGGGTTTTGCACATGCCAGGCAAGTGCTCCACTAGCCACACATCCCCAGTCCAAGTTTTTATTCACTTATTTTATTTTTATGGTGTAGGGCTCAAACTCCAGTGCTTGCTTGTGCTAGGCAAATACTTTTACCACTGAGCTACACCCTTGTCCACCTCACATTTTAAACTTTGAAGTCCAGTTTGTGTTTTTTCTTTTATTGTTTCCAAGAAATTATTGCCAAATCTAATACCACAAATATTTTCCCCTATAGTTTCTTCTAAAAATGTATACTTTTGCTCTTTAGTTTTAGTGCAGTTCTTAAATTTGGGTTGAACAGATTGTCCTTTTTCCCATTTAATAGTCTTGGTATCCTTGTTAAAAATTAGCTGACCAGGATTGGGGTTGCAGCTCAGTTGTACAGCACTTGCCTACCACATGTGTGGCACTGCGTTTGATCTTAGCACCACATAAAAATAAGAAAAATAAGAGTATTGTGTCCATCTATAATGAAAATATATATTTTAAAATTAGCTTACCAGAGCAAGGAATGTAGCCTGGTGGTAGAGCACTTGCCTGGCAGATGTGGAGTCCCGGGTTCAATCTGCAGCATCAAAAAAAAATCAGCTGACCACATACGTGAGGGTTTATTCTGTTTTATTGGTCTAAATGTCCTTACATTGGTACCATGCTGCTTGTTTTTTTTTTTTTTTTAAAATATTTATTTCTTTAATGTGGTGCTGACAACTGAACCCAGTACCTCACATATGCCAGGCAAGCGCTCTACCACTGAGCCACGACCTCAGCCCCCAAGATGTTTTTGTATATTATATTTAATCCTCCCAATATCCTTTTTAAAAGTTTTTTATTGATATATTATAATTATACATAATAGTGGGATTCATTGTTACAAATGGGTATGTAAACACACTATAACACAATACAATAACATAATTTGGACAGTGTCATTCCCAGTTCCCCTTTCCCTTCTCTCCTCCCTCCTCCCTCCCTTTGGTTCCCTTCATCTATTCTGTTGTTTTTTTCTATTTTCTTGAGATTTTACCCCCTCACCTTCTTTTCCCCATTTTTAATTTCTAGTTTCCACACATGACAGAAAGCATACGACCATTGACTTTCTGAGTTTGGCTTTTATTTATTTATTTAGGCTTATTTTTGCTTAATTTAAAGTTCCATCCATTTTCCTACAAATGACATAATTTCATTCTTCTTTATGACTGAATAAAAACTCCATTGTGTATACATACCACATTTTCTTTATTCATTCGTTGATGGAAACCTAAACTGATTCCATAATTTGGCTATTGTGAATTCACAATACTATTTGAAAGTAAAGAGATTCTGTCCGTCTGTCTGTCTATCTCTCTCTCTCTCTTTCTTCAGGATCTCCCTGTGTTGCCCAGGCTAGCCTCGAGTTCCCTCCTACTTTATCCTCCCTTGTACCTGGAATCACAGGCACATTCCTCATTTTATTCTCACTTTATTATAATTGAGAAAACACTTCAGAAACAATTATCTAAAGGAATCATAGCTACTAGGACACTAAGGATTTAAACCCATCATTTTCCAAATCCTGGAAATAAAGTTTTCAGTTCCTAGAAAATCAGTTCCTTATAGGATATTGACTTTTTAAAACACTGAAACAAAAGAAATTTACAACAATCCATCACAGCTGGAACTCAATCACCTATTCAACATAAGACCCCGAAACTATGAAACTCCTAGAAGAAAACAGGGTCAGCACTTAAGTAAACTGGCACAGACAACGACTTTCTCAGTACGACCCCTAAAGCTCAGGAAATAATGCCCAGAGTCAATAAATGAGATGGCACCAAATTAAAAAGCTTATACACAGCAAAGGAAACAATTAGGAATGTGAAGAGAGAACCTATAGCCAGGCATGATGGTGCAGGCCTGTAATTCCAGCATCTTGGGAGGCTGAGGCAGGAGACTTGAGAGTTCAAAGCCAGACTCAGCAACTTAGTGAGGTGCTAATAAGCAATTCTGTCTCTAAATAAAATACAAAATAGGGCTGGGGATGTGGCTCAGTAATTAAGCACCCCTGGGTTCAATCACCACTACAGAGAGAGAGAGAGAGATGGAGAGAGAGAGAGAGAGAGAGAGAGAGAGAGAGAGAGAACCTACAGAATAGGAGAGAATCTTTGCTAGTTACTCTTTTGGCAAGGATTAATATCTAGATATATAAAGAACTCAAAAAACTTAACACCAAAAAAACGCCAAATAACCCTATTGATAAATGGGCAAATGAACTAACCTGACACTTCTCAAAAGAAGAAATAGAAAAGACCAACAAATATATAAAAAATGTTCAATATCATTAGCAATTAGAGAAATACAAATAAAAAATACGACAAGATTTTGGGGCTGGGGTTGTAGCTCAGTAGTAGAGTGCTTGCCTAGCATATGTGAGGCACTGGGTTTGATCCTCAGCACCTCATAAAAATAAATAAAAATATAAAGGTCTGTTGACAATTAAACATTAAAAAAAAACTACAATTTCCTCTCACACCAGTCAGAAGGGCAGTCATCAAGAATACAAATAATAAGAAATGCTGGAGAGAATGTGGAGAAAAAGGAACACTTTTACACTGTTGGTGGGGTTGTCAATTAGTACACCCACTATGGAATTCGTATGGAGTTTCTTCAAAAGACTAGGTATGGAACCACCATATTGACCAAGCTATAACATTCCTTAATATTTACTCTGAAGAATTAAAGACATCTTTCTACAGTGATACATGCATACCCATGTTTATAGCAGCACAATTCACAACAGCCAAACTATGGAACCAGCCTAGGTGCCCATCAATGGATGAATGAATTAAAAAATGTGGTAGATACACACAGTGGAGTTTTATTCAGTCATGAAGAATAAAATTATGGCATTTGCAAGAAAATGGATGGAACTAGAGACCATCAAGTTAAATGAAATAAGTCAAACTCAGAAAGTCAAGCATCATATGTTTTTTCTCATGTGGAAACTAGAGAGGAAAAAGCAAAAGAAAGATGGTGGGTGGGGAATCTCATGAAAATCAAAAGGACAGCAGTACAGGAAAAGGAATGGGGAGGTGGGGGTGAGATGTGGAGAAGGATAGGGAAGTGCTAGGGAGTGATACTGGTCAAATTATGCTGTTATATTGTATGCATATATGAGTATGTAACAACAAATCCATCATTATGTGTAACTATAATGCACCAGTCAAAAGTTAGAAAAGAAAAAGTAACCTATTCAGAAATTGAGTGAATTATTTTGTGAGACATCTGTGTATAAGTGCTTTAGATATGGAAACCGAGATATGAATGAGTTGATCAGTATATTGAAGCTGCCCCAACTGGTTAATGAAAACCAGGCTTTTTTCTATGTTATCCTGCTCTTATCAGAGAAAGTGGGTTTATGTGTGTATTTTTCAAACTCTTAAAGCTATTCTTTAGCCAGGCTCAGTGGCCCACACCTATAGTCCCGGATACTCAAAAGGCTAAGCAAGGCTGGAGGGTCACTTTGAGCCCAGGAGTCAAGGTCAGCCTAGGCAACATACTAAAATCCTCTAAAAAATGTTTTTCAGATCAGCCTTTAGATACAAAAATCTCATGCTACCTGTGAAATTTTGATAATAAACTCCCTAGAGAATAATTTCATTTTTCTGGTGAGTCTGCCACCTAGAGGACATCTTATATTCTTAGTTTTTGTAGTTCAGACTAAAAATAGAGGAGTTTGGGCCAGGCTCAGTGGCACCTGCCTGTAATCCCAGTGGATCGGGAGGCTGAGGAAGGAGGATCAGAAATTCAAAGCCAGCCTCGGCAATTTAGCAAGGCTCTACGCAACTCAGCAAGACCCCATCCCTAAATAAAATACAAAAAAGGGCTGGAGGACTGGGTTTGTAGCTCAATGGTAGAGCACCTGCCTAGCACGTGTTGAGGCACTGGGTTCCATTCTTACCAATGCATATAAATAAAAGAAAAAGTCCATTGACAACTTAAAAGGGGGGGGGGGGGGCTGGGGATGTAGCTCAGTAGTTAAGTACTCCTGGGTTCAATCCCAGGTACAATATATATATGTTTCTTTCATTTGTCACATAATTTTTATTTGAGTTAAAGTGTCACTAAGTTGCCCAGACTGGCTTCAAACTTGAGATTGTCCTGACTCACAGTCACCCAGTTGCCACTCAGTCCAGTCTTTTTGATATTTTTGGTGGTAATGGTGATTGAACCCAGGGCCTCACACATTAGGAAAATGCTGTATCACTGGACCACACCCTCCAACCCCCTCACTTCCTCACAAGCAGTAACATGAGGTAGATTTTTTTTGTTCATTCATGTATCCCATTTTACTGGTGATTGAGCAGAGGGTTTAGGTAACTTGCCTAATGTCAGAGGACCAATGCAGTTTGATCTTCCTCATTTTTTAAATTGGTGCATTATAGTTGTACATAATGATGGAATTTGTTGTTACATAATCACACAAAACAACAATGTAATTTGGTCAATATCACTCCCCAGCACTTTCCCACTCTCTCATTACCTTCTACTCCTTGATTCCTTTCCTCTACTAACCTCTTTTTGATTTTCATGAGATTCCCCACCCACCATCTTTTTTTGCTTTTTCCTTTCTAGCTTCCACATGAGAGAAAACATATGATCCTTGACTTTCTGAGTTTGACTTATTTCATTTAACTTGATGGTCTCTAGTTCCATCCATTTTCTTGCAAATGCTGTAATTTCATTCTTCTTCATGACTAAATAAAACTCCACTGTGTGTATCTACCACATTTTTTAATTCATTATTCATTGATGGGCACCTAGGCTGGTTCCATAGTTTGGCTATTATGAATTGTGCTGCTATAAATATGGGTATGCAAGTATCACTGTAAAAAGATGACTTCAATTCTCCAGAATAAATACTGAGGAATGGTATCACTTGGTCATATGGTGGTTCCATACCTAGGCTTTTGAAGAACCTCCATACTGATTTCCATAGCAGGTGTACTAATTTACAATTCCACCAACAGTGTAAAAGTGTTCCTTGCCAGGTGTGGTGACACATGCCTGTAATCTTCTAGGCTTCGGAGGCTGAGGCAAGAGGATTGCAAAGCCAGCCTCAGCAACTTAGTGAGACCCTAAGCAACTTAGGGAGACCCTGACTCAAAAAAGATCTGGGGATGTGGTTCATCGGTTAAGCACCCTTGGGTTCAATCCCAAGTACCCCACCAAATTCCTTTTTTCTCACATCCTCTTCAGCATTTATTATTTGTACTTTTAAAAATCATTTTTAATTGTAGACGAACACCACACCTTTATCATTTTTTTATGTGATGCTGAGGATTGAACCCAGTGCCTCACATGTGCTAAGCAAGTGCTCTACCACTGAGCTGTAACCCCAGCCCTTATGATTTGTATTCTTGATGGCTTCCTTTCTGAGTGGTGTGAGATGAAATGTCACTTTAGGGAAGTTTGACTTTAAAGCCTGAGCTCTTAATCTCTAAGCACTATTGATTCTCAAAGCTTTCTTAGCACAAAGTAGAGGCAGTTGCACAGTGTTTGTTCCTCCTGAATGAGTGAAACAATAAAAGGTACATATGGGACTACTATACTTTGTGATCTCTAGAACCACTGGCTTTTTGTTTGCTTTTGAGAGAGTCTCCTTGAATTGCCTAGGCTGACCTAGAATTTGCTGTCCTCCAGCCTCGGCCTCCCCATACTTGGAATTACAGATGTGCATCACCACACTTGGTATGCAGCAATGTTACATGAGGAAAAAAGATTGAGGAGAGATGGCTAATGCTGGTGATTAGATTTTAAGGTATACTTTATACCAGAAAGGCTGAATTTGAGCATGGATGAAGCCCCGCTTCAAAGCATAATTCTAGCCTGCCTATTTTCTTCCTTCCTTTCCTATTTTTCTTCTTTGTGGTATTGGGGATTGGACCGGGGGGCGCTTTACCCCTGACTGCATCCCCAGCACTTCTTACGTTTTATTTTGAGACAGGGTCTTGCTAAATTGCCGAGGCTGCTTGAAACCCCTGC
Source organism: Sciurus vulgaris (assembly GCF_902686455.1). NCBI lineage: Eukaryota > Metazoa > Chordata > Mammalia > Rodentia > Sciuridae > Sciurus > Sciurus vulgaris. The sequence goes on from NC_136461.1 coordinate 111,712,585, forward strand.
CTCAGCGTCCCAAGTGGCCGGGATTACAGGCGAGCCCGGGAGCATACTAATTTTTGGGGGTGGCAGGGGGTACCGGGAATTGAACTCGGGGACACTCGACCACTGAGTCACAACCCCAGCCCTATTTTGTATTTTATGTTTTATTTAGAGACAGGGTCTCACTGAGTTGCTTAGCGCCTTCCTTTTGCTGGCGCTGGCTTTGAACTTGCCATACTCCTATTTCAGCCTCCCAAGCCACTAGCTTTACAGGCGTGCACCACCACGCCCGGCTTGCATACTTACTCTTGACATGAGTAAAACTGCAGCCAATTCAATTTCTGCATCAGGTGACGTTAACTTTGGAGTAACCTAGCTATGAGATTTAGCTAGGCCGGCAATTTGTGAAGCGTTAAGATCCCATCACGCATGCGCTCTTTGGTAAAGCGGTAATTACGACTGCGCAAATCGTTGGGCCGGCCCTCCCAGGTCACGTGTTGGGGGACCGCAGCGTGGCGGCGGCCGTGTCGGTAGCGACGGCAGGCCGTAGGGCGGTCAGACGGTTTCCGGTTCCGGTGTAACGTTCGGGCTCCGTCTCAGGGGCTGAAGTTTGTGAGGTGAGTAGTGGCCCCGGGCCCAGAGAGGGTATCCTTCGGTCCGAGCGCCTGGGGCCAGGGGCCTTAGTCTAGGGGGAAGACCCAGGCGGGAGAGTTCAGCAGGAAGGTAGCTGAGAGAAGAACACGGTTCCGCGGGAGAAGGTGTTGGGATGAGTGCCGAAAGGGCGGGGGCGGGAAGGGGACAGCTCTGAGGTAAGGAGTTTGGGTAGAACATGGTGGGATACATGGCCAGCTGAGGAGAGAGTAGAAATAGAAGAATGGGGTCTTCAGGGGGAATCTAGAATTGTGGCTAAAAAAGAGTAAGGAATTCCTTCAGAAGATTCGATTCTACTACCTGCCCATTCAGAGATCACTCTGCCTTACTCTCATACCCCAACTCCCCACCACCATGCAGTTTTTGAATATTGTGACTAATGACAAAGCTAGTTGCTGTTTGAAACTTTTTTTGGTCCATTAACTGTTTATGTTGCACATCATCTTATGGAGGATTATTTGTTAGTATCTGATAATAATGGTACTTCATTTATTGCCTTGAGTTTCCAAATTGCTTATATTTTCTAGCTTGTGATTCAATTGTAGTGGAATAGAGGTCCGATAAGGCAAGGGTTTTTGTGTGTTCTGCTCATTGTTGTATGTATCCTTAGTTCCCAGTAAGTACACTGCTTGACGTTTAGTAGTTAATAAAGGTTGATTGAATGAATTATGATGTAGATATATAATTTTCTAAGAGGAATAAACTGAGATTCAAAGAAATTAATTTCTTTGCCTAACCGCTTGTAAATGGTATATAATCTCAGTGTCCCAACCATTTAGTGACCTCTTTTCAATGATTTTTGGTGCCTGGATGTGCTTCTGAACTCTTTGTGGTACCAGTATATGCTTCTTTTTGAACAATACACGTTTAATAAATAGAAATTGATAGGCAGTACTGCTGTCTCATGATGGGATAATAGAGCCACCATAAAATTACTCATGCAACTTGTCACTTAGGCACAAAATCTTTCCATCTTAATTTCAAGACTTTAATCTAGCTTTGTTCAGATATGCTAAGATTAAATTCAGCATATCTTATAAAGGGTAAACTCACCAAGAATGTAGACATCAGATTGTATCTTTTAGAAAAAAGATGTTTTAAAACATCTTGAAAGATGGATTCTCAAATCATACTATGATGAGTAGTAGTGCAAATTGAGGTCAGTGCATTTTATAGACTGTCATATAATGGTTATGCAGAATAGTAGGAAGTTCTGTGTACTTGTGAGGATATTTGAGATTTAGGGAGGAAATAAAATGTAAACATGAAGAATATTGAAATTTTATATGAAGTTGCATTAAATAACAGATTTTTTGTGGAGAGGCTTTTATGATAATGTTTTCTCTGCTCAGCTGAAAAATAGAAAAAAAAAATGGAAAGGAAGAGAGTTCCAAAATGAGGGTATTCTTCTCTTTTGTTCAAGTCAGCTGACCCTATAAAATATGAGACAGAATTGTCTATGTATAGAATTACTGTTGGCACAAGTAACAACAAAGAAATGTGACAGAACATTCTTAAGGATTATGAGATTTAATACAGGATGAGTGACCTGGATAAACCCTCCCTTGTTTGCATCCTTAGAAGAGAGAAAACCCATACGTCAGGACTAGGTTAAAGAATGCTTGTTTGGAAGTAGTAGAAATAGAAAAGCTGACCCTGGGTGAACTTCTTAGTCTTGTTTTAATGTTACGTTTGTCCAGTTCTTTATATGATAGGATCAAAAAAAAGAAGCTAGAACTTATTTCTTGAACTAGGTGTTCCCAGAGTTTATTTCATAGATGTTAATTATCCACAGATCCTGAGTTGCAGATAAAAATCAAATGGAACCTATTTCCTTGTGTTTTGTTCTTCACATAAGTATAGTTCTTAGGGAGAATACTTGCCTTCAAATGTAGTGGAGAAACTTACCAAGGGATTAAGGTGTGTGTAGTGGGGAGGCATTTCTGATATACTAACCACTTCCCTGGATTGCTTAGTTTTTTTCCTATTCTCTAACTTAACTCTTCCCATATTTCTTTTCAGGTGTAGTATTGAGTCCCATTTGAGCTATTGTTGTCTTCCTGAAAAATGGCACTGTCTAAGAGGGAGCTGGATGAGCTGAAACCATGGATAGAGAAGACAGTGAAGAGGGTGCTGGGTTTTTCAGAACCCACGGTAGTCACAGCAGCATTGAACTGTGTGGGGAAGGGCATGGACAAGAAGAAGGCAGCTGGTATGTACCTTTCTCTTTTGACTTAACCTAGATGACCCCCAAATTCTTCCTCTTAGGAATATCTAAAGAAAGAAAGGTCAGACCACATCTTATGTTCTCTTGCATTGTAGTGAAAATAACTTTAAAATAATTTTTCTCTTAGTCTTTTCTTTTGAGAATGGGTTGCATATCTTGAATCTCAGACTGATTCCCTCTGTCTACCATAATACTGAGTCACCTGTTAGATTTACTTAGGAAATACGACACGATAGGTATATTCATATTCAGATTGCTATCAATAATGGAAGTCTTCATAAAATACATGAAAAAATGTTCATGGAGATTGATTTGTTAATGGCAATCTACTGCTTACTATTTACTATTTTACTATTTTCTGTTGGTGGATAACTGAGGGTTGAACCTGAGGAAGCTTTATCTCTGAGCTACATCCCTAGCCTTTTTAAATTTTTTGCTTTGAGACAGGGTCTTGCTAAGTTGCTGAAACTGACTTTAAACTTGGAAACTTTCTGCCCTAGTAGCTAGGATTACAGGTGTGCTACTGCACCTGGCTTCATCTTAAGCTCAACTTTAATAGATTGTGCTGGCTGTGCTGCTTCCTATTCTGGAAGATTATAGCTGTATTTTTATCTCAGATGGAGAATCATTCACTGTAACAGAATTTATGGGGACTGTACAAAGAATTTTAAAAAACATCTCCCTTCCACTGGGTGTGGTGGCATATACCTGTAATCCCAGTGACTCAGGTGACTAAGGCAGGAGGATCACAAGTTTAAAGCTAGCCTCAGCAACCTAGCAATGCCCTGTCTTTAAAAAAAGGGGGGGGAGGGGCTGGGGATGTGGCTCATTGGTTAAGTGCCCCTAGGTTCATTCAAAAAAAAACCCTAAACCTCCCTGCCCAATTTGGATAAAATTGCACTGTGTGGGGAAGGGCAAGGTGTAATAAGTTGCTTTAGAATGCACCTTGGGTGGCAGAGGCAGGAAGATTGCAAATTCAAGACCAGCATGGGCAATTTAGTGAGCCCTTGTCTCAAAATAGAAAAAGGAGTTGGGGATGTAGCTGAGTGGTAGAGTGCCTCTGGGTTCAATACATGAATACACAGATATGAAGAGAGAGAGAGAGAGAGAGAGAGAGAGAATACTAACCTGTTGCAGTAGTGCATGTATGTCTTCCCAGCCACTTGAAAGGCTACCGTGGGAGGATTTCTTTAGTCCACAAATTTGAAACTGGCCTGGGCAGCATAGTGAGACCCCTATCTCAAAAAACAAAACAAAACAAAACAATTCCAGTGCTGTTATTTGCTTAGTATTAGACTTTGTACTCTTACCTTTTCAATCCTGTCATTTCTTTTTTCCTGTCAGACCATCTGAAACCTTTTCTTGATGATTCTACTCTTCGGTTTGTGGACAAACTATTTGAGGCTGTGGAGGAAGGCCGAAGCTCTAGGCATTCTAAGTCTAGCAGTGACAGGAGCAGAAAACGAGAGCTAAAGGTAGGTTACAGTTCACTATCTAATGAGCTCAGGAGTGTTTTGAATGATGAAAAAGTTGCTGAACTTACTTGGGTTACACATTGATATCCACTAGACGTCTACCATTAGAATACTTAGTGTTCAAGAGAGGTCTTTAGACTGAAGTAGAGGAGGTAAATTTTTGTCACCATCTTGTGATGATGAACTACCTAAGTTCATTTGAAATATTCCAGAGAAATAATTTGATAGCTTTGTCTTTTTTCATGTGCAGTTAGGAATTTTGTTTCTCATGTTCCCTCAGGTCCATCCTGCATACCCCCACCCCCTGCTATACTACTACCTATAAATTGATTACTCTAAGATTTTATATCTTTGATTTATTTGTAGTCTAATAAGTTGCTTTAGAATATGACTCCTCTGCTACCTGAACTATAGACCTCTTTGTTGCTTCTTTACTGAGGTTTCTCTGCAATGTGTATAGAGTATACATAAAAATAGCTATAATTTATTATGTTCTTGAGTGTTTACCATTTGCTATACAGCATATTGCAGGTCATGTAGCCCTGTGAATGGGGTACTAATAGAGGCCAGCAATATTCCATTTCCTATTACACAATTTACTTTGTATTACTGATTTGTCATGATCTTTTTTTTATCAGTGTCAGGTAGATGATTTATCTTATTTCCTGTGGGTAGCCAATATCTCTATTTCATTTTCCTCTGTTTCTCTTTGGAAAAAAAAAAAAAAAAAGTGTTTATGTGACTCCCATCATACCTTCCAAAGTGCTTCTAACACCTTCACTTTCCCATTTACTTTTCCTGAGACACAAAGAGTTGATAATCAGTGTCTGCTTGGTCAGACTTGGAACCAAGAAAAACAGAAATTCTTGTGCCTTTTGTTTTTAGAACATTGTAAGGTGATCAGAGGAATGAGAGATAATTCTTGATGTAAAACAAAACAAAACAAAAAAAGCTACAATTTAAAAAAGGTTGGGGGTGCAATGAAATACAGTCACAGATTATAAAATCCAAATAATTTTATGGAAATTTTAGGGTCAGTTAGAGAATTTCAGACTATGTTGAACTTTGTTATGTTTAAGGGGAAATGATTAATCCACAATATACATAGATCCTTGCCGTGACAATTATATTATGATAGGGCATGCCACTGTATGTTGAGGCCATACTATAAATAAAGTGACTCCATTGGGTGGGATCAATAAAATTGGTTTCTCAAAGGAGGTGGCTAGATAGCCATGGGATATGGGTCCCATTTTTGGTCCATTCAAGTCCCCACTCCACACAATATATTATGGGAGAGTCCTTTTTCTTGAACTGTAGGAGTTCCAGGAAGCGCTCGCCCCTGGCTGAGGATATGTCCTTGCAAAACACGAGCCCTCCTAGTGAAGAGGGGATGTCACCCAAAGCCTACCACCGGTGTGTACATTTGCTTTTTCCCGTTGTCCCTTCCAGTTGGCCACTCTTGGTCCTGTTAAATTCACCTTGCAAATTAGTCAACATATTTAAGTTCCCATTGTTTGATGAGAACAAAGTGTTATTGGGGAATACTGAAAGAGAAAGTTCCTCTCCTAGAAGAGCTTAAACTCTACTTGGGAGAAAGTACTACCATTGAAAGACCTAACACTTGGCAAACAGAGTATTAGCAATGTAATGTAAACTAATATGAACCAAGCTCTGAAATGCTAAGAGAATGTGAAATGAAAGTTTGATCTGAGTGGGATAAGGTTATGAGGAAAACTTCCTGAAGGAGGTGAGTTTTAGGCAGGATTTGGAACAGGGGTTGTAGAAAAGTTGAAGGAGAACCTTACAAATGTGGGCAGTAGCATTTGCAAAGGCTTTGAGATGGGAACATGGGGATGAAATTTGCTTGGCTGGAGTAGGAGAATGGTGAAGTTGGGTGAAATTATCCATTTGGTGGAGAGTCTAGAAGACCCTGCTTCTGGCAAGTAGTTATTTGCAAGGTTGCGTCATATTCCCCTGGGAAAGGCCAAAAATGCTGGTAGGGGCTAGGATAATTCTTTCCTTCTGATGGGAAGGGATACAGTTCATCTTTCATCTTGGGTTCCTTTAGGAGGTGTTTGGTGATGATTCTGAGATCTCCAAGGAATCATCAGGAGTAAAGAAGCGAAGAATACCCCGCTTTGAGGAGGTAGAAGAGGAGCCAGAGGTGATCCCTGGGCCTCCTTCAGAGAGCCCTGGCATGCTAACTAAACTCCAGGTTAGTTACTGGGGACTAGAAGCAAAGTGATTGAATGAGTTGATATTAGTTTGAATTAGTGTTTCGCATTTGGGCAAGTTTTATTTCTGCTTTATATTTTAGAATTTCTTGGTTTAACCCAGAGTATTCTAATTAAGGATTGTTGAAATTGCATTTACTGAGCAACTACTATGTATCAACTTGCATTAAATACATTTTTTTTTTTTGCCGAGTTGTCTACCTCATCAAGTCATTGGGAAAATGAAATGAAATGAACAGAACTTAACTAGATAGTAGAGGAGAATGATTTCAAAATATACAAAGAAAATAAAATACACTTATAAAAAATAAAATTGATTTTGTATTTTTTTCAGTAAAAAGCATGTGTATTTTTAAAATGGGCACTGTTAACAGTTTTTGTACTGGGGATTATACCCAAGGTTGCTTAAACACAGAGCACATCCCCAGTCCTCTTCATTTTTTATTTTGAGACAGGCTCTTACTAAGTTTTATAGTACCTCACTAAGTTACTGAATTTGGTCTTGAACTTCTGATCCTCCTGCCTCAGCCTCCTGCATCACTGGGATTACAATTGTGTGCCATAAGGTGTTGCAAAGTTGCTGAGGCTGGGCTGGGACTTGCAGTGCCTTGCCTCAGTCTCTGCAGTCTCTGGTTGGAAGAATTCAGTACCTTCTTAGAATTTTTTTGATGTATGAACTTTGTAAATGTATCACCTATTCACAAAAGTGTTAAAAACTTATTTTAAAAAATGTATCTTGGGGGCTGGGGTTGTGGCTCAGTGGTAGAGTGCTTACCCTGCACATATGAGGCACTGGGTTCGATCCTCAGCACCACATAAAAATAAATTTTAAGAAAATACATATACACACATATATATCTTGGGGGCTGGGGATATACCTTGACTCAGTTGGTAGAGTGCTTGCCTTGCATACAAAATGCCCTGGGTTCAATCTCCAGCACCACACACACAAAATAAATATATATGTGTGTATATTTATATATTTTTAAATGTACATAAATATGTAAGAATGTATGTGTGTGTGTGTGTGTGTGTGTGTGTGTGTGTGTGTGTGTGTATGTATCTTGCAGCAGCCAGGTGCAGTGGCACAGGCCTGTAATTCCAGCATTTATGGAGGCTGAGGCAGGAAGATGGCAAGTTTGCGGTCAGCCTCAGCAACTTTACAAGACTTCCAAAATTTAACAAAAATGAAAATAAAAAGGCTGGGAATGTGACTTGGGGTAGAATGCCCTGGGTTTAGCCCATATGTTTGGGGGCTTAAAGGGGAATATCGTGAAGCGACTTGAAACAAGGCCTTTTATGGAAAATCAGAGAGGAGTTATTTTGCTGTTTTTTTCTCCCCCCACGCTTGCGGGGCCGGGGATTCGAACCTTGGTCCTTGTGCATGCTAGGCAAGCACTCTCCAAAAGGAGCTATTTCTTCAGTTCCTAAGAGGAGTTATTTGACTATGCCCTCAAGGCTTATCCTTCTGAACTTCTTTAGGACAGGATAAGGAGTTTATGGAGGCTAAAGAGCAAATCTTTGCACCATCATCTATAGTTACCTGAATTTGGAATTCAATGATTTTTTAATTAATTAATTTATTTGTTTATATATTTTTTGCGGTACTGGGGATTTGAACCCAGGGCCTTGTGCTTGCAAGGCAAGCACTCAACCAACTGAGCTATATCCCCAGCCCCAATGATTTTTTTAAATTGAAATAATAATTTGTATGGGTTTTGCTAGGATGTTTGTGTAAATTGATTAGGTGCTCATAAATAGTCTTGTAAGGTTAATACTATTTTTCCCCCTTTCAGACACTTGGGAGGTTTAGAGTTAAGTACTTTGTCCAAGATAACACAGGCAGTAAGTGGCAGAGTTAAAATTAATACTCAGGTTTGTTTGAGTCTTAATCACCAAGTTATATAACATGACAGTTCTGCCCTAGGAAGAAAAGTTGAAAAATTCTAGTGCTCTTTATTTTGTCTGTTACATTTTCTAGTCTTTTCAGGCATGGTGGAAAATACCTGTAATCCCAGAACTCAGGAGGCTGAGGCAGGAGGATTTCAAGTTCAAAACCAGTCTCAGTGAGGCCCTGAGCAACTTATAAGACCTGTCTTAAAATAAAAAATAAAAAGGGCTGGGGATGTGACTCAGTGGTTAAGTGCCCCTGGGTTCAATCCCTGGTACCAAAAATAAATAAATTAAAAATAAATTCTGTACAGGCAGAATATGGTAGAGTCATTCAGAAGCTTTCAGGTTTCTAGTTCTGAATGCTTTTTGGGTTTAGGAATCTATATGGGAGAAATAAAACAGAACAATTAATAGTTTTTCAATTTTCCTTTCTCTGGAGAGCAGATCAAACAGATGATGGAGGCAGCAACACGACAAATCGAGGAGAGGAAAAAACAGCTGAGCTTCATTAGTCCCCCTACACCTCAGGTATTATTCCCAGATTACTCTGAAAGAATAATCTTTATCGCAGAATTTCTTGTCATCCATTCAAATGAGACTCCAGAAGTTTCCACTCCACAGTCATCTGCCATAATCTACCAAGGTGTGTGTGTGTGTGTGTATGTCTTTCTGCCTATCTCAATCCCTCTGAAATCTTTTTTCTCTATCTCACAGCCAAAGACACCTTCTTCTTCTCAACCAGAACGTCTGCCAATTGGCAACACCATTCAGCCCTCCCAGGCTGCTACTTTCATGAATGATGCCATTGAGAAGGCCAGGAAAGCAGCTGAGCTACAAGCCCGAATCCAAGCCCAGCTGGCACTGAAGCCAGGGCTTATTGGCAATGCCAACATGGTGGGCCTAGCTAATCTCCATGCCATGGGCATTGCTCCCCCGTGAGTATATATTTCATGAAATCCTTTGTCATTTCTGAAGTTTGAGAAGAAATAAATACTTTTGAATGGCATTGAGTCTTTTTCCAAAGAACCTAAAATAATTAGTTTCTGGACAAAGATGTTAGACTTTAGCTGGTGCACACCTGTAATCCCAGCAGTTAGGGAGCCTGAGGCAGGAGGCTTGAGAGCTCAAAGATAGCCTCAGCAACTTAGTGAGACACTGTCTCTAAATAAAATATAAAAGAGGGCTGGGATGTGGCTCAATGGTTAAGCATCTCTGTGTATAATCCCCGGTACCAAAAAAAAAAAAGGATGTTAGGCTTTAGTTTTAGCATTTGTAATTGGTCTGGCATCCCATGAGTGACTCAAGAATTTAGGAGTAAGCTGGGACTGTAGTCTAGTAGTAGAGTGTTTGCCTATCTTGAACAAGAAAAGAATGATTCAAGAATAAAGATGGATTATAAATTCTTCTCAGTATAATTTGTAAATCAAATTTATTTGTACCCTAAATCCAAATGGCCAGTTTGGGGGTGGGGGTGTAGTTTTGTTTTGTTGAGGTGTTTTCATTTGGTTTTTTTTTTTTTTTTTTTTTGTATTGTTGGTAATTGAACCCAGAGCCTTATGTGGCAGTAGCTCTGCTACTGAGCTATTTCAGCCCCAGTTTGATGTTTTTAATTTTTTTTTTTCTTCTTGTGGTGCTAGAGATCAAACCCAGGGCCTTGTGCTTACTAGTCAACAGCTCTAGTGCTGAGCAATCTCCCAACACCTTTTATATTTTGTTTTGGGACAGTGTCTCACTCACTGAGTTGCCCCAGTTGGCCTTGAACTTGCAGTCTTCTTGCCTCAGCCTCCCTAGTAGTTATAAGCATGCATCACTGTGCCTGGCCAGTTTGATTTTTTAAACCCAGAGTTTGTTATTCACTGATAGGATTGCGTTCCCTAGAATTATTTTACCTAGTTGTCCTTGTTTGGTTTTGCTTTGTTTTATTTTGTTTGCCTTCATAGTCCCCATAAGCTCTATTTCTTTGTGGGCTATTTTTCAGGAAGGTAGAATTAAAGGATCAGACTAAACCTACCCCACTGATCCTAGATGAGCAAGGTCGCACTGTAGATGCAACAGGCAAGGAGATTGAGCTGACACACCGCATGCCTACCCTTAAGGCCAATATTCGTGCTGTGAAGAGGGAACAGTTCAAGCAACAGCTAAAAGAAAAGCCATCAGAAGATATGGAGTCCAATACTTTTTTTGACCCCCGAGTCTCAATTGCCCCTTCCCAACGTCAAAGACGCACCTTTAAATTTCACGACAAGGGCAAATTTGAGAAGATTGCTCAACGATTACGGACAAAGGTATCTAACTTAGAGTATAACTGACTTTAGAAGTTAGGGAACTGGCAAGCACATAAATTCTTTGTTATGGGGAATTGAACAAACAGGTAATTTGAAGCAGTAAGTAACTTTTTAAATACCATATTCCTGGAATACTTGATTTTTAGCTGATTTCACTTTCTAATTATGTTCTATGTAGATGGAAATAAATTGAGTCTGAAAATTTTCACATGCAACTGCCAGTAAAGGGAAGCAATTCAAAGGTCTCTGAGTGACTGAGGAAACTAACCTGGTGTTAAAATGTACTGCAGATAATCTACACACCTAGGGAGTTGAGTGGAATATATTTTCAATTAGTTTTACCTTCCTTTTTCGTGTTCTCAAAGTGAGGTTTTCATAGAATTCCACTTCTGCATATCTGCTGGAGGCCTACAGTATGAGATGAAGGTAAGATGTATTTAAATGAATTAAAGTAAAGGAAAAAACAGAACAGCTCTTTTTTTCTTTCAGATACTATAAACCCAGTGTGTTAGATATAAAGAGTTAACAAGGAGAGGTTTAAAATTTGGGTTTTGTTCCTTCCCTGTGGCTCCAGTTTATCTTCTTGTCTTGGTTTATCTTGTCTTTAGGCTCAATTGGAGAAGCTACAGGCAGAGATTTCACAGGCTGCTCGAAAAACAGGCATCCATACATCAACTAGGCTCGCCCTCATTGCTCCTAAGAAAGAGCTAAAGGAAGGTGATATTCCTGAAATTGAGTGGTGGGACTCTTATATCATCCCCAATGGCTTCGACCTGTGAGTTTAATTAATACCTTTTAATAAGGCTATAGTGGTGGTTTTTTGGGGAGTGAAGTACTGGGGATTGAACTCAGGGGCACTCAGCCACTGAGCCACATGCCCATCACTGAGTTGCTGAGAACCTCGCTTTTGCTGAGGCTGGCTTTGAACTCTTGATCCTACTGCCTCAGCCTCCCAAGCTGCTAAAATAATGCTATAGTTTTAATGGGAGAAATGATAGTCAACTATTAAATAAAAGTTTTAAATCTAAGGGAAGTAGATAACTGTACAAAAGCACATGTTTTTAAACAATATGGGTTAGTTTTAAGTTTTTTGGTTAATGTAGCAGAATTAGGGGCACAGTCTACAAAAACAAATAGGCAAAAATTTATTTTCTTTTTCCTTTTTTAATGGTGCTAGGGACTGAACCTAGCACCATTTTTGTTTTTGTCACACATTCTTATTTGGTTTTAGCATATTTTTCTTTTCTTTTTTTTCTGTAAAGTTGCAGGTGTCACACAGCTCCAACGAGGATTCTATTGTTTTGCTTTGGGTTTTTGTTTTGTTTTGTTTTGTGTTTGTTTGTTTGACTAAATTTTCTTTTGTATGCATTTTTTATTGGTGCATTATAGTTGTGCATATTAGCTTTTTTTTGGCGGGGCAGGGGTGGTGGGTACCAGAGATTGAACTCAGAGGCACTTAGCCAGTGAGCCACATCTCCAGCCCTATTTTATGTTTTATTTAGAGACAGGGTCTTACTGAGTTGCTTAGCACCTCACTCTTTGCTGAGGCTGACTTTGAAAATACTTAAAAATTTTAAACTACATATTCTTAGCAATACATTACTTTCTCTCTCTCTCTTTTTTTTTTTTTCCTGTACCAGGGATTGAACCCAGAGGTGCTTAACTAATGAGCCATATCCCCAACCTTTTTTTTTTTTTTTTTTTTTTTTTTAAATTTTGAAACAGGATCTCACTAAGTTGCTCAAGGAGTTGCTAAGTTGCTGAGCCTGAATTTGAACTTGCAGTCCTCTTATCTCAGCCTCCCAGGCCACTGGGATTACAGATGTGCACCACCACACCTAGCTGGGATTACATGTTTAATTTGTTCTTTTTTTGTTGTTGTTATTAAAAAGTGTATTTAACAAAAAGTTTAATATGAAAATGTACATGACCTGATTTTTATGTCATAGTTAAACAGGCCCTCTGGAAAGGGGACAGATTTCTGTGCTGAATAGCCATTATTTATACTCATTCCAAGGCTTCTAACATATGATACTATTTCCTCATATTACCATCATTCCAATATTTTTCTGTTGTGCAGTAGTTGCCATCTCCACACATTCATCTATCACAAGATTCATAAAGGGGTCGAATCCCCACAATATTACTTGGACATGTCTGCCACCATTTAATTTCAATGATAACTTCTTGTCCATAAAGTTTTTAGCTCGGGAGGGTGAGCTTTGCTCATGCTATCTACTCCACAGGCTCAGAGATGCTTTGAAATGGCTTTTTTTTAATTTAAAAAAAATTTTTTGTAGTTGTATGTGGACAGAATGCCTTTATTTTATTTATTTTTATGCAGTGCTAAGTATTGAACCCAGTGCCTCACACATGGTAGGCAAGCACTCTGCCACTGAGCCTGAGCCCCTTTAATTAATTTTTTTTTTTTTTTTTAATCTTGAGGAATGAACCTAGGGGCCCTCAACCACTGAGCCACATCCCCAGCCCTTTTTAGTTTATATTTTTTTGAGACAGAGGCTCACTGAGTTGCTTAGGGTTTTGGTAAGTTGCTAAGACTGACTTTGAATTTATGATCCTCCTGCCTCAACCTCTGGAGCTGCTAGGATTACAGGCATGCACCACTGTGCCTGATCGTCTATTACTACATTTCCTGAAGATCCAATTATAAAACACAATAATGATTCTTAGTTGGTGGTCGAGTTAATAGTAAATAAAATTTTATTAATACATTGTGGCAACTTTGTATCTATTCTATCATTTTAAAATATGGATTTGAGAGACTGTGTTTTAGGGCTGGGGATATAACTCAGTTGGTAGAGTGCTTGCCTCGCATGCACAAGGCCCTGGGTTCAATCCCCAGCACTATAAGAAAAAAAAAAAGAGAGACTGTGTTTTAGCCTTTTCCTACTCTCCTTCAACCACCATCACAGGGATATATGGTTACTAATGAGAGAATGGGTATCTATTTGGGGTGTTAGGCTACTAAAAAGATTGAGAATGACTGGTTCAGAGAGTATTTCCAGTCTTACTGGGACTCAGGTTTTTTATACTGAAAATTTTGTATAATCTAATTATATATTATTGATGTTTAACATTAAAAGCATTAGAAAACATGATATAGAATAGAATTTTTCACTGTGTCTCTGAGAGTCCCTCTCTTGGCATCCTCTCTACCCACATATCCTGTTTTCTTTTCTTCCTCCAATTTTAGTACAGAGGAAAATCCAAAGAGAGAAGATTATTTTGGAATCACAAATCTTGTTGAACATCCAGCCCAGCTCAATCCTCCAGGTAATGAACATATTACTCAACCAAGGCATTATCCAGTAGAATTTTATGCATTGAGTGATGGACAGGTTCTGCATCTGTGCTGTGTTGATACAGTAGCCACTATTCACATGTGTGGGGTTTTTTTTTTGTTTTTTTTGGTTTTTTTTTGTTTTTTTTGGTACTGGGAGTTGAACTCAGGAGTACTTAATTACTGGGCCACATCCCCAGCCCTTTTTTTGTATTTTATTTAGAGAATCTTCCTTAGCTGCTTCGGGCCTTGCTAAATTGCTGAGGCTGTCTTGCAATCTTCCTGCCTCAGCCTCCGGAGCCACTGGGATTATAGGTGTGTGCCATCATGCATGGTCACATGTGATTACTGAGCACTTGAAAATTGAATTGCACTAGTGAAGCTGAGGACCTTGGTTTTTTATTTTATTTAATATTAATTAAATAGTAGAGGTGACTAATAGCTACCATATTAGACATGTCACTATAGAGTGCTGAGGCCCAATCTTTAGATGGCCTCATTGATACACATTACAAGTTGGACTTTTGCCATAGTGTTAACTCCAACTCCAGTCTTATACACTACCATTGTACTCCTGATCATTTTCAATCTATTCCTTGTTATTCTCCTCTCACCCCACCTCTATACTAGGGATTGAACCCCAGGGTACTTTACCACTTAGCTTCATCTAACCTTGTTTATTTTTTATTTTGGGACAGGGTCTCCCTAAGTTGCTGAGGGTCTTGCTGCATTGCTGAGACTAGCCTCAAACTTGAAATTCTCCTGCCTTAGCCTTCTGAGTCACTGGGATTATAGGAATGTGCTACTGTGCCTGGTTCATTCTTTTTCTTTCCTTTTTTTCTTTTTTAGCAGGAGTTTATTAGCTCAGTCAAAAGAGAGGTTTTAATTGTGGCTGCATTTTTGTGGTTTTAACTAGCTGAACTCCTTGGTAAATCACTAAGCACATTGGAAATTTCCTTTTATATGTAGAGATCTTGACTGTTTTTGTTTTGTTTTGTTTTGTTTTGTTTTTTCAAAAGTTATGTGGAGGGGCTGGAGTTTTAGCTCAGTTGGTAGAATCCTTGCCTCAAATGCATAAGACCCTGTGTTCAATCCCCATCACCACACACACACAAAAATAAGTTATGTGGATCATAAACAATTTTAATATTCTCAGCAGATTTGAGATGAACCAAGGAAATATTATCCTAATTGGTAATTTTTCACTTGAATGTATCTCCAATAAGAAAAATAGATTGAGACCTTGAGATAGAGTTGGAATATCCCTTATCTGAAATGCTTGTAACTAGTTTCATATTTCAGAGTTTTTCAGATTTTGAAATACTTGCAGACTTTATTAGTGCTGATTATGCTTAAAAGTTTTGGATATCAGAGCACGGTAGAATTAGTATTTTCAGCTTAGTGACATTCAACCAGTACTAGTTATTTATTTTTATTTTACGATATTCTACTTACCTGTTATTAGTGCAAGTCATTAGAAGAATGTTGGTTTTGTTCTGTTTTGGTACTGGGGAAAGATCCCACAGACATTTTACCCCAAAATACATTCCCATCTGTTTTTGTTTTTGCTATTTGTTTATTTTTTAAGAGACAGAGTCTCTCTTAAGTTTCCCATTGCTGGCCTTGAATTTGCAGTCCTTCTTTTTTTTTTTTTTCCCCCGGTGCTGGGGATTGAACCCAGAGCCTTGCGCTTGTGAGGCTACCAACTGAGCTATCTCCCCAGCCCGAATTTGCAATCCTTCTGCCTCAGCCTCCTGAGTTGCTGGGATTATAGGCATGTCACTATGCCCAACTAGTTTTTGTTTTAAATTATTGAGTAAACCTGCTTTAAGAATCCAGAAAATTCTTTCCATATCCTGTGACTCTAAAATTACAAATTTTATCATCTAAGCCAGTAGTTTTCAAATCACATTCCATTCTAGATACCTTTCATGTTCCCCCAATCCTTACCAGGATGAACTAGAGCAGCTTTAATTTTGTTTTATTTTTTATATTTGTTACATTTCATTTGATGAGAGTTCAGCTGCTTAAAGAAGAACAACTTAGAACACTCTTTATGAAAGAAGAGAATACTTTCTAAAATATAACCATACTATCCCTATTACAACTTATAAACAACTAACAATAATTCAGCTAAATGTCCTTTTAATGTGATTGATATTTACCTAAGTTACTCTGATATTCTTACTGCCTTGGTATGCTTATTTCTTTGCCTGATAGTTGACAATGACACACCAGTTACTCTGGGGGTGTATCTTACCAAGAAGGAACAGAAGAAACTTCGTAGGCAAACAAGGAGGGAAGCACAAAAGGAACTACAAGAGAAAGTCAGGCTGGGCCTGATGCCTCCTCCAGAACCCAAAGGTACATGTCTTAGCCCTACTTACTAAAAAGGGTGGTAAATTTATTTCTTTAATTCTAGAGGAACCTTAACATCTCTTTCTGAGTACTTTCTGTTTCTCAGAATCATTCATGAGTTCTTTCCTTGAATTTCCACTATCGTTTTTGTTTTATTTTGTTTTTGGTGCTGAGGATTGAACTCAAAGGTGCTTTATCACTGAGGTACATTCCCAGCTCTTTTAATTTTTTATTTTGAGATAGGGTCTTGATAAGTTAATGATGGTATTGCTAAGTTGCTGAGACTAGCCTTGAATTTGGGATCTTCCTGCCTCATTACAGGTGTGCAACTGCACCTCTCTCTCTTTCCTTATTAAAACAGTTCAGGGGCTGGGGTTGTAGCTCAGTGGTAGAGCGCTTGCCTAACATGCATTGAGGCACTGTGTTCGATCTTCAGCTCCACATAAAAATGAACAAAAGGTTAAAATCTTTTTTTTTTTTTTTTTTTAATTTTTTTTAGACGTTGATAGACTTTTATTTTTATTCATTTATTTATATGCAGTGGTGAGAATCAAACCCAGTGCCTCACACATGCTAGGCAAAAACTCTACCACTGAGCCACAACCCCAGTCCCAAGGTTAAATTCTTAAAAAAAAAAAAGAGGAGCAGGAAAGACAGATCAGAGCATTTATAATAGAGGTCACTTAAAACTTATTTTAAAGCATCTTTGGCTATATAACACTAATTTTCCTAGAGGAGTATACTAGTGTTGAAATTCACTAACGTGGTAGTTGTAGTGTTTGCATGGAGTTGTTACATATACAAAACTTAATATTTTAATTTTTTGGGGGGGGGCGCAGTACTGGGGATTGAACCAGGGGCACCGAACTGCTGAGCCACATCCCCAGCCTTATTTTGTATTTTATTTAGAGACAGGGTCTTACTGAGTTCCTTAGCACCTTGTCATTGCCAAGATTGGCTTTGAACTTTCAATTCCCCTGTCTCAGCCTCCTGAGCTGCTGGCATTACAGGCATGCACCACCATGCCTGGCTAATATTTTAATTTTTGAAATGAAAATTCAGTGTAAGAAAATTCACCCTTGTAATTACCATTTTCATTCAGTTAATATTTTGAATGAGCACTGTTATGTATAGGATTTTTTTTTTTTAGATGCTGTGATAAGAGCAGTAAATACCAAACAAATTCAATTGCTTGTTTTTTGGGGGTTTTTTTGTTTTGTTTTGGTTTGTTTTTTTGTTTTGTTGTTGTTGTTTTGGCAGTACTGGGGATTGAACTCAGGACCTTTCACATGCTAGGCAAGCACTTTACCACTGAACCACATCCCCAGCTGTTTTTTTGTTTTATTTTGAGACAACTCTCCCAAGTTGTCCAGGCTGGCTGGAACTTGTGATCCTCCTGCTTCAGCTTTCTGAGTAGCTATAATTACAGAAGTGCACACTATGTCTAGCTGTTTGTCTTTCTTAAAGTAAATGTATACCAATTTTTCAAAATAATTGTGCATACTGTGAAAACTGAGTTAATCTGTGGAATTTTCAAGGTAGGAATTACTGGAGGAAGTAACTTTTTTGAGCAGAGATTTGAAAGAGGTGAACAATATCAATTGGTAGAAAAGATAACAGGTTATTCTAGCAAAACTGACTGCTGTCCTTTCTCCACTACAGTGAGAATTTCTAATTTGATGCGAGTATTAGGAACAGAAGCTGTTCAAGACCCCACAAAGGTAGAAGCCCATGTCAGAGCTCAGATGGCAAAAAGACAGAAGTAAGTGCCATGGGATTGGGTGGAAACCCAGGGCAAGTGCCTTTTCCATACTTTTGGGGAATCCATATTTGGAGGGAGGGGAGAGTCCTCTGTTGCTCTCTCTTTCTCTTAGCCCTGCCTCTGGTCTTCAATGCCTTTCTCACTTGTGGATGTCCTTCCTGTCACGACAGAGCGCATGAAGAGGCCAACGCTGCCCGAAAGCTTACAGCAGAACAGAGAAAGGTCAAGAAAATTAAAAAGCTTAAAGAAGACATTTCACAGGGGGTACACATATCTGTATATAGGTAGGTGTCCATAGTAGGCCATCTTTTCCCCCTAGTGCTCAAGACAGAATCATTGTAGTCTAAAGTATACCCAGTACCACTTCCTACTCTGGTTTAATAACCCTAGTGTGAGTCAAGAGCTAATAATTCTTTTCCACTGGAGAATTAAATATTTCTTTTTTGTTGTTATCTAATTTTTTCCATCTCAGGGCTTCTTCGTTAACTAATATTTGTTCTGAAGAATGAACAAATGCATATACTTGTTCAGGCCAAGTTGTTAACTAAGAATTGTTTGTTCTTTGTGAAGTATAGAATACACTGTTGCTTCTAAAAGCATTAAAAATTTCTTTGCTTAGCAATCATATCTTTTAAACATTTTTTTTTATTTTTAGTGTTGATGGACCTTTATTTATTTACTTATATGTAGTGCTGAGAATCAAATCCAGGGCCTCACACATGCCAGGCAAGCACTCTATGACTGAGCCACAACCCCAGCCCAGCAATCATATCTTTATCCTGATATATTGCAATAATTCTTTTATCCTCACTCCAAAACGAATTTGTATGTTGTAAATATTTTTCTGGTGATCTAGTATTTTCATTTTATTATTTTATCATTCTATTTAGTAAATGCATTTATTTCTTTTTTTTACTGGTTTTTATTATAAAGTGGTACTTTTTTTAAAATATTTTTTTAGTTGTCAGTGGACCTTTATTTTATTTATATGTGGTGCTGAGAATTGAGCCCAGTGCCCCACACATGCCAGGCATGCACTCTACCACTGAGCTACAATCCCAGCCCAAAGGTGGTACATTATTACAAAAGTAGTGAATGCTTATTAAGACAAAAAAATTCTTTTTTCTTTTTTTGGTACCAAAGATTGAATTCAGGCATTCAACCACTGAGCCACATCCCTAGCCCTATTTTGCATTTTATTTAGAGACAGAATCTCACCGAGTTGCTTAATGCCTTGCTTTTGCTGAGACTGGCTTTAAACTCTCAATCCTCTGCCTCACTCAACCTCCTGACAAGATTAAAAAAAAATACTAACAATATAGAAGGGCATTTACTGAAAAAGTCCCCTCCCTGTGCTCTGATCTCTTAGGTCAACTGTTTTTTTGTTGTTGTTGTTGTTTATTTGTTTGTTTGTTTTAAAGGATTTTTTTTTGGGGGGGGGGGCGGTGCTGGGGATCGAACCCAGGGCCTTGTGCTTGCAAGGCAAGCACTCTACCAACTGAGCTATCTCCCCAGCCCCCAAGGATTATTCTTTATAGGTAATTGTTACTAACAGTTTTTCCTGCTCTCTAGAAAAATTTTATGCTTAGTGACTACATTTTAGGCATCCACAAAAGAATTTGTAGTCTGGCGCTGTGGCTCATGCCTTTAATCCCAGCAGCACAGGAGGCTGAGGCAGGTGGATTGTGAATTCAAAGTCAGCTTCAACAATTTAGCAAGGCCCTAAGCAACTCAGTGAGACCTGTCTCTAAATAAAATATAAAAAAAGGGCTGGGGATTGGGGATGTGGCTTAGTGGTTAAGTGCCTCTTGAGTTCAATTCCCCAGTACCAAAGGGGGGAAAAAAAAAAAGAATTTGAAGATCTTTACACCATCAGGCAGGAGTTTATAAATATGTTTGGATGATAGTAATTACCTCTCCTGTTTTATAGAGTAAATTTTGATCACCTGCTCTTTGTCATAAGTTGTACAGTGCTACACTTTGCAGAAATATAAGAAAATGGAAATATATTGTTCCAGAGACCTTTGTTTTTAGAGAGAAAAACTTTTTGGATTCATCTGTTTGTTTGCCATTCCATTCAGGTAGCTACTGTTGCTAAAATTGAAGACATAACTAAGCTTTCCCTCCTCCAGAGTTCGAAATTTGAGCAACCCAGCCAAGAAGTTCAAGATTGAGGCCAATGCTGGGCAACTGTACCTGACAGGGGTGGTGGTACTTCACAAGGATGTCAACGTGGTAGTAGTGGAAGGGGGTGAGTCTGAAAAAAATTGAGAGAGACTGTCCCCAGACAACCCTAATCCTAGAGTGATTAGCATTGTGGGGAAAAGGGAATAAATAAGGTATGTTAGAACCATACCTGGATATAATATACTGGGCCACTTTTTCTGTGGTTATTAGAAGGCCACAGATGTGGTTCCTGGGATTACTTCAACTATCACATTAATGTCTGAACATTAATGAGCTCAAAGGTTCTTTCTATCCCACTATTTTCTATGGCTCTGGCAAAATTCTCCTTCTCTGTTTTCAGGCCCCAAGGCCCAGAAGAAGTTTAAGCGTCTTATGCTGCATCGGATAAAGTGGGACGAACAGACATCTAACACAAAGGGAGATGGTGAATGGGGGTTAGAGGGGATAAATTGGGGGTGCTGTATCTGTGGGAGGTAGGGATGGTGCATCTAGCCATTCATCTCACTCCTTTCTTGAGACTCTTACTAACAGTAGATAGTGTTCAGGAACTTCAGAAAGATCCATTCAGACTCTGAGACTGCTAGAAATTATACAATATTTGTTACATGGTCATATGCATGAGTATTAAAATTATTTGCTTGCCTATCCTTTAAGGCTTTTCTTTTATTGATGGTTTCCCTGTCTGTCCTGAATCTGCATACCAGTTACATTAATGTTTTTAGTTTGTAAACTTTCAGCAAGTTGTTCATTCTTATTAAGTGCAGTAACTATATTTTATTATTTTTTGTTAAATGGGTTTACTTTTTTAAGGAATGAAGGAAAAAGATTTTCTTATCATTAAAAGTTTTTTGCTTTGATCAAGAAAAGATAACTTTTCGTGGTGCATTTGTAGCTCAAGGTTAGACCACTTGCCTAGCATGTGCAATGCCTTGGATTCAATCCCCAGCACTGCAGGGAAAAAAAAGAAAAGAAAGAAATTCCTGGTATGGTGACAGGTGCCTATAATCCCAACAGCTTGGGAGGCTGCAGTAGGAGGATCATTATTTGAGGCCATCCCCAGCAACTTAGAGAGACCCTGTCTCAAAAATTGAAAAGTGAAAAGGGCTGAAATGTAGCTCAGTGATAAAAGTGTCCATGGGTTTAATCTCCAATACCAAAAAACAAAACAAAACATTATTCATACACACACACACACGACATTCTCTTAGCCATTATACTATATCAACATTGATTCTTCCCACTGGGCATGGTGCACAAGCCTATAATCCCAGCAACTTGGGAGACTGTGAAGCAGGAGAATCACAAATTTGAGGTTAGCCTCGTTAACTCAACAAGGCCTTAAATAACTTAGATTTTTTCTCAAAATAAAAAGTAAAAGGGTTGGGGATATTTCCCAGTGGTTAAGCACTCCTGGGTTCAATGCCCAGTACCCTTCCCTTCTTTTGAAGCCTAGATCAACATCTGTCATTTGCAGAGTGACATGGGGTCTTGGTATGTTGCCCAAGCTGGTCTTGAACTCTTGTGCCTGAGCAGCCCTCCTGTCTCACCCTTCTAAGTAGCTGAGGACTAAACACCCCCATCATGGAGCTTGATTGAGAACCCTGTCCTTCTTAACTTTACCTGAGTGTGGTCCTTCTGTACTTTTTGTCCTTAAAATAGTTGAAGTCAACTTTTGCTCTATAATCTATATTTTTTTTAGCAAGTATTCTTATTTTCATTTGATGTATCTGCATGCCTTTCCTCTATTAGTCTAACAGGTCCTTGAGAATACTCTATCATATTGACATCTAAAGCCTGGTTCCAAGAGTGCCTAGGACAACTTTTTATTATTGATTGCTTATCTTTTATTTCCTTATTCTTAGTCTGGTATGGCTTTTCACACACAGTAGGTCCTCAGTGTTTGTTGAATTAAGTCCCCTTCCTTCTTGGCGCTTTCATTCTAATATGGGGGAAATAAAAATGAACAGAAAACAAAACATGATTCCAGTGCATGGAAAAAGGTGATAATTTTTAAGAGAACATGGGTAGACTTGAATATTACTTGTTTAGAATCTAAATCTGTGGTCTCTTGCCTTAAGTCTAGAATAAGATTTAGCTATATTGTCTTTTCCAGATGATGAAGAATCTGATGAGGAAGCTGTGAAGAAAACCAACAAATGTGTACTAGTCTGGGAGGTAGGTGACCCTTGTGAAACATTGAAATAGAATTTAGCTAGTTCCTTATGGTTTAAACTATACAAGTAGAACAATGAAATGAAATAAAACTAAACAGTGAATAATCTCTACAATTATTCATATTTCTTTTTGGAATCTGTCTTTAAACATTTGGAAACAAATGCTTCCTAATTATATTTTAGTTAAATGATTTATTATTTTTTAATACAGCGATTTATTTAGGGAGTACATACACATTCCAGTGAAAATGGGGGCAGTCTCAAAGAGATGCTTTGTGGGTAAAGCTAGGAATACGCATTTATTGGAGAATGTGGGTCATCTTTAGAGGGAGAGACAGCTTTATTTTTGTTAAATCTAAATATAGTATATGTTGTCTGGGAATGTATGGAAAATACTAGCACCAGGAAAAGTTCTTACTTGAAAGTTTTTTGTTGTTTTTTGGTACTGGGAATTGAACCCAGAGAGGCACTTTACCACTGAGCTACATCTCCAGTCCTTTTTTTTTGTTTTTCATTTGAGACAGGATCTCACTAAGTTGCTTAAGGCCTTGCTCAGTTGCTGGCGTTGGCCTCAAATTTGCAGTCCTGCCTCAGCTCCTTAGTTGCTGAGATTACAGGTGTGCACCACCGTGCTTAACTCTGTATTTAAAATTATTTCACAGTTATGAGTATGAGACTCAAAAAGAGGGGAGTGGGCTGGGGAGATAGCTCAGCTGGTAGAGTGCTTGCCTCGCAAGCACAAGGCCCTGAGTTCGATCCCCAGTACCACAAAAAAAA
The DNA here is from genome assembly GCF_902686455.1 of Sciurus vulgaris. Taxonomy (NCBI): domain Eukaryota; kingdom Metazoa; phylum Chordata; class Mammalia; order Rodentia; family Sciuridae; genus Sciurus; species Sciurus vulgaris. Next base: position 111,735,888 of record NC_136461.1, read on the forward strand.
AAAAAAAAGGGTGGGGGAGTGAATTATGGGCCTTTTTTTAAAAAATACATATGTAATGAAAGAATATCCTAGATTTAGGAATGTGAGCATGGTGGCATACATCTATAATCCCAGTGACTTGGGAGGCTGACACAGGAGGATTGCAAATTCAAGGCCAGTCTCTCAGCAACTTAGAGAGATCCTGTCTCAAAATAAAAAGGACTAGAGATGTCCTTCAGTGGTTACAAGCACTGAGTTCTATCTCCTGTACTCCTGTACTCCCCTCCCTCCACCCCTCTGCCACTATCAAAAATTAAAAAAAAAAAAAAAAAAAAAAAAAAAAAAAGAACATAAAGATGTGGGCTAGGGAGCTGGGGATGTAGCTCAGTAATACAGTACTCTGGGTTGGATTTCTAGCACTGCAAAAAAAAAAAAAGAAAGAAAGAGAGAGAGAAACAAAACTGTTTTGCTGCTTTTTAGCTGTGCAGTTTGAGTAAAACAGTGTCAAAGTCTGTTACCTTATCTGTAAAAATGTTATTATTTGCTGCTCTTACCAGGTTTTGTTTTGAGAACCAAATTAAATAATAATGGGAAAATACTTCATAAAATGACAATCTTCAGTGGAACCTTTTTTTAAAGTTATCCAATTCTTTGAAGGGCAAAGGGTGAAGCTCAGTGATAGAGCACTTACCCAGCATATGTGAGGGCTTGGGTTTAAACCCCAGAATCTGGGGCAGTGGGAGGTGTGGTGTCAGTTCTTTCATTCATGAACTCTTCTTAGTAAACCATTAATGCTTTTTTCATATTATTATTGTATCTTCCCCCATCCTCAAACAATATCTTGCTAATTTGCTCAGGCTAGCCTTGAACTTGTGCCTCATCCTATTGAGCAGTTGGGATCACAGGCTTGTGTTACCATGCCCAGTTTTATCTTCCATTTATTAAATGTGCTTATTTTTGTTAACTTGTTCTTTGTTTATTTACTTATATTTTTTTGTGGTACCGAGGACCAAACCTAGGACCTTGTCAGGTTTAATGGTGCATGCCTGTGATCCCAGCAGATTGGGAGGCTGAGGCAGAAGGATTGCAGGTTCCAAGCAACCTCAGCAACTTAATGAGGCCCTAAGCAACTTAGCTAGACCCTGTCTCAAAAAAATAAAGGACTGGGGATGTGGTTTGATGGTTAAGTGCTCCTGGGTTCAATCTCCGGCACCAAAATAAATAAATAAAAACCAGGAGCTTGCACTTGCCAGTTAGGTACTCTACCACTTAACTACATCCCCGGCCCTAAAAGCAACTCTGTTTTTTTGTCAGGGCTGGGGCTTGAAGTTAGGGCCTTCCACCTGCTAACCAAAGGCTACCACAGAACTACATCCCTAGCTCCTTTTATTAAAAAAGGATTACACCTTGTAATCCCAGTGGCCCAGTGGGGGACTGACGCAGGAAGATTGCAAGTTCAAAGCCAGCCTCAGTGAAAGTAGGCGCTAAGTAACTCAGTGAGACAGTGTCTCTAAGTAAAATACAAAATAAGACTGGGGTTGTGGCTCAGTGATGGAATGCCCTTGTGTTCAATTCCTAGTACCAAAAATAAAAATAACTATTTTTTTTTTTTCAACGGGAATGAAACCCAGGACCTCACACATGCTAGACAAGCACTCTACCACTGAGCTATATTCCCTAGCCCAAGACCACTGTTTATAGAAATTACTATTAATAATTTTTCATATATCCTTATCCCAGACTATTCAATTAATGCATACAAATTAATACTAATCATTGTGCCTTTTGTGTGTTTCATAAATTCTGACCTGCATATTTAATATCCCAGCCTTCTCATCTTTTCCATTTATCTTTGAGAGCCCTCAGGGTCAGAAACAAGCCAAGTTCTGTTTCACCCTCCTTATTGGAGCCTGCCCCCTGAACACCTCTTCAGATAGCACTTTATAACTGCCATCGCTGCTGGTGTCTTTGCTGAGAATGCTGTTTCACCCTGTACTGTTTTTCTGTTATAGTTCTTTGCAGTTTCCTTTTGTTTCTCCTCTCCCCACCCAACTGCATTTTGTCTCTGGGCCCCAAAGCCTTCTGCATGTATACACAGTTTTCACTAAGCCTTCTAAAAAAGTTTCTTCCAGCCTCTGGCTCTCTTAAGTCATTTTTCTGTAAAAGTTCACACCTATTCCCTGAGACCCAGTGAGAAAAAAGTTCATCTCAACTCACCCTGTAAAATTTTTTTTTTACATACTATTCCAACCAGATACTAGAGCACAGAATCCTTGCTCTTTTAGTCTATAAACTAAACTGCCAGGCATGGAAATACACTCCTGTAGTCAGTCCCAGAGACTGGAGGGCTGAGACAGAAGGATCACAAAGGCCAGCTTGAGCAACTTAATGAGACCCTATTTCAAAAATTAAAAAAGGAGCTCAGTATGGTGGCACATGCCTGTAATCCCAGTGATGTGGGAGGCTTAGGCAGGAGGATCAAGAATTCAAAAGCCAGCCTCAGCAACTTAGCAAGGCCCTCGGCAACCCAGTGGGACTGTGTCTCTAAATAAAATATAAAAAAGGGCTGGGGATGTGGCTCAGAGGTTAAGTGCCCCCTTGGTTCCATACCTCGTACCAAAATAATAAAATTTAATTTAAAAAAACTTGGAGTGTAGCTTAGTGGGAAAGCACCCCAGGTTCAATTCTCAGTACCACAAAAACAAAACAAATTTTAAAAAAAGAAAAACCAAGAAGCTGTATGAATTCATCTGTATAAATTTATGAAAACTCATGTGGATACCCAAGGGTAGAGATTGTAATTGCTTTAACCATAAAATAGCATTCAGGTAGGGAAATTGTGACACAAGTGTTATTAGGTCTTTTAAGAAAGCATTATATCTGATTTAAAAAACAAATTAAGTTCTGCGATATGTGGATGCTAACACACAGTAAGTGTGTGGGGGGAGAATAGATGGTCATTGAGTTAGACGAAGGGGAATGAAGGAAAGGGATGGGGAATGGAAATAGGAATAGAAAAGAGAATTAATGGGACATAACATTCTCATGTTCATATGTGAATACACACAAATGAAACTCTTATTAAGTTGTACTCCATGTATGTATAATATGTTAAAATACACTCTACGTCATGTATATCTAAACAGAACAAATAGAAAATAAATAACAGGGGCTGGGGAGATAGTTCAGTTGGTAGAGTGCTTGCCTTGTAAGCACAAGGCCCTGGGTTCAATCCCCAGCACTAAAAAAAAAAAAAGAAAAGAAATAACAAATTGAGCTGGGTGTTGTGGTGCAGCCTGTAATCCAAGTGACTGGAGGTTGAGGCAGGAGGATCACAAGTTAGGAGATCAGCCTCAGCAATTTAGCGAGGCCCTAAGCAATTTAGCAAGACGCTGTCTCAAAAAATTTCTAAAAAGTGGGGGGTTAGGGATGTGGCTAAGTCAGTGGTTAAGCACCCCTGTGTTCAAATCCCAAGTACCTAAATGAATAAATTTTAAAAATAACAAATTGCAGATCTGGAGGTGTATTTAAGTGATAAAGCACTTGCCTAATTTATAAGGCCTGTGTTGGATTCTCAGCACTGCAAAAAAGAGAGAGCGAGAGATAAACTAGTGTTTTTATTAAAAGGTTTATCTCTTTCCCAGGGTACAGCCAAAGACCGGAGCTTTGGAGAGATGAAATTTAAACAGTGCCCTACAGAGAATATGGCTCGTGAGCATTTCAAAAAGCATGGGGCCGAACACTACTGGGACCTCGCACTAAGTGAATCTGTGTTGGAGTCCACTGACTGAGACTACTGCAAGCCCTTGCCCCTCCCCACTGACCTTTGTCTCTTCAGTTCTCTCCCCTATTATTATTCCCAATCCACTTCCACTTGTGTGTGTGATCTCAGAACTGTGCCAAGCAGATATTAGGGCAAAGGGAGAATTCCCTTCCCTAGTCAGCCTGGTAGCTACCCTTTATTCCCCTTATATGCATATGATTAAAGAGTTATTTTTAAACTTGGTATGATATTATTCATGCAATCATAGGTTATTAGAGTTTGGGTCTTCCAGACCTGTAGCAATTGCTGTGGAAAAAAGATATGTATTAGTGATATTCATGTATATACAAAGGGATGATGGATGGATAAATGGGTATGTATGTTCAAGTATAATGGAAATATCTGACTTCTTCCTAAAGCAAGAGCGATAGTTTTCTGAAGCAGAATGAAGCGGCAGAAGAGAATTTAAGGGATGGGGGACAGATAAGTGTCTATTCCTTAACTTTTAGTTGATAGAATCAAGAGGTAACAGATCATCTCAAGTCTTGACTAAGTGATGTTTCCAGGAAATCAGTTCCTCTAATGAGTACATATAATGAGAATGTTAGTTCTGGCTGAAATAGACTTGTAGAATCTCAGGAAGGTAAGTCAGTTGGTAAGGAGCACTAGGATTCAAGATTTTAGCTCATTTTGTCTCTTACTAATACATTTTGTCTCTTACTTTCCTCCTGTCTCTTCTCTTCTCTCCCTTCCCTCCTTTTTCTTTCTTTCATTGCTGGGAATCCCCAGTTAACCCAAAGTCTCATGCATGCTAGCAAGTGCTCTGCCACTCAGCTGCATACCCTGCCTTATTTTTTTCTATCTAGCTATTTGACTCAATGCTATTGGTTCTATTTCAGTATTTAATGTTTGTGTGTTGATTTTTGGGAGTATTCGAATCAGGGTAAGATCCATTGAAGTCCAAATACCTGTCCTTCCATTTCACGTTGCATGTTGAGGATATATTGGGACCGAATCAAACAAAAAAGCCAGTAAGCTGGGCATGGAAGCGCACTCCTGGAATCCCAGCAACTGGGGAGACTGAGGCAAGAGGATCACAAGTTCAAACCAGCCTTAGCAACTTAGGCCAGAGGGCTTGGGATGTGGCTCAGGGTAAAGCACCCTTGGATTCAACCCCTAGTGAGCAAAAAAAAAAAAAAAAAAAAAAAAAACCCAAATTGAAAACCTTTTTTAAACAGGGCATGGGGCACACCTGTAATCCCAGCTCAGTGTGAGGCAGGAGAATTGCAAATTCAAGATTAACCTCAGTTGAACTGGACACAATGGGGCATGCCTATAGTCCCAGTGGCTCTGGAAGCTGAGGCAGGAGGATCCCAAGTTCAAAGGCAGCCTCAGCAATTTAGCAAAGCCCTAAGCAACTTAGCAAGACCCTTTCTCAAAAAAAAGAGCTGAGGGGAGTTGGCGTTTGCCTATTATATGTGAGGCACTGAGTTCCATCTTTAGTACCACATAAAAATGAGTAAGAATAAAGTATGCTTTTCATTTACAACTTAAAAAAAAAAAAAAAAGAGCTTGGGATGTGGCTCAGAGCTGGGTGCAATTCCAGCTACCAAAAACAAAAACAAGAAATTACCCTCAGCAGTTTAGTAAGATCCTGTCTGAAAACAACAAACAAAACCTACTGGGGATGTAGCTCAGTGATAAGAGTTCCTGGTTTCAATTCCCAGTAACTTCCCCCTGCAGTTAGCCCTTTTTAAGAAGTTACATGTTTCAGGTTCTAGTTAAAGTTCCAATTTTAAGGCAGTAACGAGGGAGCCACAGGATCAAAGAGGTGAAAAAAGACTAGAATCTGTGAAGGAGCTTGAGGGAAACCAGTACAACTTCTCTCCCTTTTGTAGCAATAAGCAAACTAGCTCAGACAAGTGAAGTTGTTAATTCCTGGAGCAGGATAAAATCTTTGAAAAAAGCTTACTTTGCCACTGTAGGTACAATTAAATCATGAGACTTGGAAGTTAAGAAAATTGAAGTAATTTTTAGTGTTTCTTGATTTATGCAAATCCGAAGGAGCAGGGGATCCATTGTCATACAAATTAGTGCTTTTATGAAAAAGTTTATCACATATATATAAATAATTTATACACTACTTCAAAGATGTATTGATTGTATAAGATTTGAAAGGAGTGTTTATACTACAATACTGTTCACTATGAAGTACCTGAAATGAAACTAATCCTTGTCATGAGCAAATCACTCTTCTCCCTGTGCTTCAGGGTGTTCTTTGAGTTTTCTTGACCACACAGTGTTGAGTATCATGTTCAGTAAACATTACCTCCCTATTTTAAAAACCTGAAAAGTAAAATTTAGAGGAATCTGAAGGTGTAGAATAAATATTTGACCAAGTTTATGCACAGTAAATGGTAAATGGTGGAGCTTAATTTGGCAAAGTGGTTTGTTTGAATAGAGACAAAACTCATTTACTGATATGTACTGTCCTATTTGTAAAATGAGTGGATAAAGAGAGATGTACTCTTTTCTTTGTCATTCTCAGGATAGGTCCTACAGTGCAGTGCTGTCAATTAAAATACTGTGAACTTCAGCAAATTCTTTCATAATCTATTTCAAATCCTTTTGAATAGCTTCAGTGATTTTTTTTTTTTTTTTTTTTTTTGGTAGTTGTAGATGGACAGAATGTCTTTATTTGTTACTTTTATGTGGTGCTAAGGATGGAACCCAGTGCCTCACATGCTAGGCAAGTGCTCTGCCACTGAGCTATAGTCCCAGCCCCCTTCAGTGATTTTTTAAATTTGTTTTTATTTTCTTCTTTTTCTTTTGTAAAGCACTTTAGAGTTGTTTTGGTTTGGTTCTGAGATTGAACCAGGGGCTTTCTACCCCTGAGCCACTGAGCTACATCCCCAACCCTTTTAAAAATTTTTTTAGATAGGATCTTGCTAAGTTGCCAATGCTGGCCTTAAGTTGCAGTCCTCTTGCCTCAACCCATTTAGCCAGGATTAGTTCTGTGCCACTATTCCCAGCATTTTTTTTTTAAGAGCTAGGATCCTAATTTTCTTTCTTTTGTCTATAGTTGGGATTGAACTTGGGGGCACTCACTCTACTGATGAGCTACATACATCCCCCCTAACACCCCCTCTTTTTTAATACTCCTCTATTTTGAGACAGGGTCTTGCTGAGTTGCCAAGGCTGGCCTGAAGCTTGGGATCCTCCTGCCTCAGCTTTGTGAGTTGCTAGGATTACAGGTATAAGCCACTAAGCCCAGCTTAGTTTTTAATACATTTTTTTTTTTTTTTTGAGGTGGTAGGGATTTGAACCCTAGGCCTTGTGCTTGTAAGGCAAGCACTCTACCAACTGAGCTATATCCCCAGCCCCCTGTTTTTAATACTTAATATACAATTTATACTCAGTCATTCTTAACTCTGCACTTAATAAAAAGAACAGGTTTGGTTGGGTGTGGTGGCACATATTTAATACCAACTACTGGAAGCTGAGAAAGGAGAACTGCAAATTCAAGTCCATCTTCAGCAATTTAGGTTCTAAGCAACTTAGCAAGACCCTGTCTCAAAATAAAAAAATAAAAGGCGACTGGAGATGAGTGGTAAAGTGCTCCTAGGTTGAATTCCCAGTTAGAAAGGAAAACAAAAAATTTTTTTAAATTTATGCTTACTCTATATAAAGTATACTTTTAACATTAAAATGTGATGGGTACTGGAAGGGTTTGCTATAAAAGTCTATGACAGAATATTTAGGGGCAACCATAATGAAAAAAAAAAAAAAAAAACTACTGCTCTAGTTGCTCAGGTAAAAACCCTTGACCTTGCCCAATGTGGTGACATGTACAAGTAGTCCTAGTTCCTTGGACAGAAGGCTGAGGCAGGAGGATTGCTTGAGCCCAGGAGTTTGAGGCCAGCCTGGGCAACAATACTAAGATCCCATCTCTTAATCAAACAAGCAAAAAAACCGAAAAACCCTTAGTGTTACTTTTGATTCATTTGTTTTTCTCATACACAACATAAATCCATGAACAATCCTTTTAGCTCTACTACGAAGTATATCCAGAATTTGATATCACTTTTCATTACCTACTTTGCTATCACCCTGGTCCAATCCTTTTTTGGATTACTCAAATAGCCTCCCAACTAGTATCTCTAAAGTCTGTTTTCAACCTAGCAACCAAGATGATCTTTTTAAAACATTATGAATGCTAGTCATGGTGGTGCATGCCTGTTATTCCAGTGACTTGGTAGGCCAAGGCAGGAGGATCCCAAGTTCAAGTTCAGCCTCAGCAATTGAGTGAGATCCTAAACAACTTAATGAGAAAAATAAAAAAAAAATTAAAAAGACTGGGGATGTGGCTCAATTATAAAGTATCGCTGGTTTCAATCCCGGTATCAAAAGCATCATATGAACCAGACTAGTGGCACATGCCTGTAATTCCAGTACTCTAGAGGCACAGGATAACAAGTTTGAGGACAGCATTGGGCAATCAGTGAGACCCTGTCTCAAAATAAGGGTCAGAGGATTTAGCTCACTGATGAAGCACCCCTGAGTTCAGTCCCTGGTACCACAGAAAAAAAAAAAAACACAAGGCGCTGGAGTTGTGGCTCAGTGGTAGACCACTTGTGTAGTATGTGTGAGGCACTAGGTTCAATTCTCAGCACTGCATATAAATAAACGTCAACAACTAAAATATATATATATTTAAAAAAAAACAAAACATGACAGGATAATCACCATGTAACTTCTTTGGTGAAAACTACTCTGAAAACTGGGCATACAACTATAATCCCAATGGCTTGAGAGGCTGAAGCAGGAGGACGGAGAGTTCAAAGCCAGCCTCAGCAACAGCAAGGCCCTCAGCAGCTCAGTGAGACCCTGTCTCTAAATAAAGTAGAAAATAGGGATGCCCCTGAGTTCAATTCCCAGCAATGAAAGAAAAGAAAAGAAAAGAAAAAACTCCCTATTTTAGAGTTGATAAAATTTATAGGAGACTACTGGTTTGGATTGAGTTCCTGCATTAAGCCCAACAAAACAATTGAAAATAAAGTCACTCATGCTACAAAGGTCCATATCACCAAATGAAACTAGGTTGTTTACTTAACCTTTCAAGAAATCAGGAAAGAGATAATAGCCAAATTCCAAAATAGGTCATTTAGAGAACAATCTTCTATTTCTGCCTTCCTCAGCCCTTTCCTATCAATAATGTCAAACTTCTCTGTTCAGCTCATCAGAACACTCATTTTATAGAGTTTTTATAGAATGAGATATTTCTGGTTTTAATCATGAGGTTTAATCATAAAGTCGGTTAGTCTTTTTGTTTTGGTTTACTGTAGATTGAACCTACAGTAAACCAAAAAGACTAACCACTGAGTTACACCCCTAGGCCTTTTTAGGTTTTAAACAGGGTCTCACTAAATTGCTTAGGGCCTTGCTAAATTGCTGAGACTGGTCTCCAACTGAGTGGTTGGGATTACAGGCATGGAACATAGCTAGCTTTTATTTCCTTGGTGGTGCTGGGGATTGAACCCAGAGCCTTGTGAATGCTAGGCAAGCATTCTACCAACTGAGCTATATCCCCAGCCCACTAGTCTTCAAATGTATTGAAACTTTGTCTTCTAGCAAAGTCTCAAGCCCCAAAACTGTTCTGCTTTCTGGCTTCACTCATCTTATACCACGTGTTCCTTTCTCTTATTCTGTTCCTAACTGGCTTTCTTGTTTTTGTAGTATGTTAAAACATTACTTGTGTTAGGATCTTTGCACGTGGTGTTCCTTCTGCTATCATGTCCCCTCCCCTGTTTGTGCTTGTTTACCTTTTTCTCAGTGTCCACATCCAGTATCATTTTCTTTCAGAATCCTTCCTGGTTCACCATACAATTTCCATTCACATTCATATTCATTCATATTCATATTCTCATTCTCTCTCTCTCTCTCTCTCCCTCCCTCCCTCTCTCCCTCCCATTTTCTCTCTCTCACACACACACACAACACAACGTGTTGCATCTTCTGCTTTGTATTTATAGAACTCACTAGGCACTGAAATATACTTAAGGTCTTCTGCCACTAAGCCCGAGAGGAGATTTTTGTATTTTTTATTGTTACACAAACTTAAAACAGCACTCGGTACAAGGACATTCAATAACTTTTTGTTGAGTTAATGCTAGATGTGAACTTGACAGTAGGTTCCTTGACTCACAAACGGTACTGGAGAGACATAAAATACTTAAAATCGCACGTGTACAGTGGGAACACATGTTGAACCCGCAAATCTACCCAGAGGATCTATATAAAGAGATGAAATGGAATGGTTGATTTTAGTCTGTGCTAATCAATGTAATATTTAAGGCTCTCTTAAACTATAATGTGAGGAGCAACTGAGAATGTATTTGACGTAACTGGCTAAAACGAGGTCATATCTTGCCAATCATTCTTTCCTCGCTTCAAATTTTTTACAGGGAAAAATTTTTGTTTCATTTTCTGTTATTTACTCTTTCTATAATACGACTGGATTATATACTCGACCGGCTACGAATGGTATCGTCCAAGGGGAGCGTGTAATACAGTCTGTTCTAGGAGTGTGCGTAGTGAAAGACTCGTTGGTCCTGGCACATGCGCATCTGCTGCGGCGCTGCAAGATGGCTGCCAGCCATTTTGTCGCGCGTCGGTGCCCCATTAGCGGTGGCAGCGGGTGGAGACGCCAAGAAGTAACAGTGATCTCGGAGCAGTGGGAATTTCCTGGCCCTGTTGTGTGAGCTAAACAGCAACATGAGAGCGATTCCGCGAGGAAGCGAAAGGCGGAACGGAGCGTTGGGCCCCGCCCTCTAATCTCTCCTTAGGTTGACTAGTTCCTTCATCCTTCCCTCAGTTTTTGCTTTCAGTGCGCTACGCGCAAACTGAATGCGCAGGCGCACAAATAATCGAAGCACTTCCTTGGGCGTAGGGGTTTGCGGACTCCTGCGCGCGCTTCTCGAACTCTTCTCTTGATTGGTCAGATTGCCCCGCCATCACGACTCCCTTTGCTTTCAAGGTTGAGGAGGAAGCGGAGGGGCGGGGCCAAGCTGCGCGTGCGCGATGCTGTTGCTGTCCCTTTGCTGCTATTGCGTTGCAAAAAAAAATCCTGACTAGGTAGCCTTGGGCCTTTTCTGTGCAAGAGAATCTAAAGGAGAGAGAAAGATTTCTACAACCGAAGGGACAGTCGGGGAGTATTAAATTTAAGATATTAACGCCCTCCTTGGCTCATAGGAGTGTGGTTAGAGGGGTGAGTAAGGGCCTTAGTGTCGAGAGCCGAAGAGTATAAACGATTAGTTTCGGCGCCAGGCGTTTTGAAAGGCTTTGCAGGTTCTGTTTTCTTCGTATTTCTCTCATGACTACTGACTGGTTTAAACACTACCCCTGAACAAATATCGATAAACCTTCGAAACCCGCAGCCCTTCCTTGCAGCGTGTAGGATCCGCCAGCGTGCCGGGCTGCTAGTCCTCCCTTGCGTACCTCCAGAAGAGCCTAGCGCGTGCACCACCCCCACCCTCTGGCCTCCTTCCCCATCTACAGCTTCCACGCACTCGCAGTGATTGTTTTGCCCGCTCCCGTCGCCGCCGCCGCCGCCGCCGTCACCGCCTCCAGAGGAGCAGCAGCGCTTGTGCAAACCGGGAAGATGGCGGCCGGCGGCGGCGGAGGCAGCAGTAAGGCCTCCTCCTCGTCGGCCTCTTCGGCAGGGGCTCTGGAGTCCTCGTTGGATCGAAAATTCCAGTCGGTAACCAACACCATGGAATCCATTCAAGGCTTGTCGTCTTGGTGTATAGAGAACAAGAAACACCACAGTACTATCGTCTACCATTGGATGAAGTGGCTCCGGAGATGTGAGTTGTTGGGGTTGACTAGGGAAGGGAAGACTGGGGAAATGGAAGGAAGTACGACCCGAAACCCTTGGGGGTTTTTCCCACGGAGACACTGCATTCGGTTGGGGTTGTTCACAGTAAAGCTTGGACCCGACTGATCCCAAACCCAGACTCCATTCCTAGCCCAGGTTGCCCTGAACTGCAGAAGGTTCATTTCTTGGATTTTTTTTTTTTTTTTTTGCCTCTGACGTGGTATGACCTTGGGCCGTTGGGCCCAGATCCATACAGATGCACATATTTCAGTTCAGAGCCTTGTAAGTTGTGTTGTTGAATTTACTGAACCTTTACGGAAATTGTCGCGTCCGTTTATTTCTTGTAGGCCTTGACGTGTTAATGATTTCTGGTTTTCCTGATGGTAGACAAGCTGTGGTTTAAGCAGTAGTAAGTTCACTTTCTTAACCAGAATATGTTGGACTATTTTGTGTTTTCTGCTGGACTGGAACTTGTGATATGTAGTAAGGAAGGCTTTATTTGAATGAATGTCTCTAAAACTTGTGTATTTAAGGAGGGACTTGCCTAGATGGGTGTTAACAAGAAACAACATGAGCTCTACATATATCTACAACCACCTGCTTTTCCTTTACCTGTGTTTGCTGCAATAAAATAAAGACTTCTTGATACTGACCAGAAACAACTGGGATACTGTAGTCAGTGTCATCGTTAATACCTTAAAGTGGAAAGCATATTAGTGCTTTGCTTTATTTAAGCTACATTAACTTAAAGCATATTTGGCTACTTTTTAAATACCTGAAGTACATTTTTACAGAATTGAGTTTGATTTCATAGGTAATCAAAACGGAAAATGTGCTTTTTAAAGTATATGATACTTTTTTTTTCAGTTATTGCTTTTTTGTCTCGTGTGTGTGTTCTTTCCCCACTTTGCTGCTGTACTACAGAAAAGAGGTCTGTTAAGCATAGATTTTTCCGAAAGATTTAAATCATATAGGAGAAAATGTGGAGAAGTCACTTGCTTCCTGCTGAGAAGAGAGGTTTAATCCAAACTTCACATATAGCTATTTGAATTTTGGTTTGCTTTCTATCTATAACATGTCACCAGTGAGACTGGTCATCCAGTCATTCTTACTTCTTATCTTACTTCTGCCATTGCCCCTGCAATGTTTTGGTTTGTCTTTACCTTTTAGGAAACAAAGCTTGGCTAAAGCTTGCAAAATTAAAGGTCCAGAGCTTTAAACCATTTGTGTTGGAGCTTATTGTTGGAGATATTTCTTATGATTCTTTGAATTATAATGCTAAAAATTTAAGTTACTAGCGAAGAGATAGGATTACTTAATTTCTTTGCCAATAACAGATCAAATAGTTAACTTTTTGCTAAGAGGTAAAATTAGAATCCGGAATATCAAATATGCTAGTAATCATCATCAAAGATTGACTTGTCATGTGTCTGCTGTGTGTCCAACTATTTCATTATACCATCTAATATACTTTATAATGTACTGAGAAGTAGATTTTTTTTTTTTTTTTAAGTAATGGAATTGAACCCAGGGGTGCTCTACCCCTGAGCTTCATCTCCAGCCCTCTTTATTTTTTTTTTTTAATTTTTTTTTTTAGTTTTCAGTGGACTTTTATTTTATTTATATGTGGTGCTGAGAATTGAACCCAGTGTCTCACACATGCTAGGCAAGCGCTCTACCACTGAACTACTACCTCAGCCCACTTTATTTTTTATTTTAAGACAGTTTCTTGCTAAGTTGCCTAGACTGGCCTAGAGCTTGCCATCCTCCTGCCTCAGCCTCTCTAGTAGCTGTGATTATAGGATTGTGCCACTGTGCCCATCTGAGGAGTAGATTTTTGAACCACTGGTTTACAAAACAAGGACAGTAAGGCTCAATAATGTCAAGTTGCTAAAGGTTACTCAGTAAAATGTTGTAGTTAGGAATTGGCTTCACCATTAACTTTGTAAAAAAAAAAAAAAGTTTAATGTATTTGGCACACCACTGGTAGCAAGCAGTGTTAATGTGAGCATGAGAGCCTGTTCTCCACTGTCTTACAAGGTTTTTACTAAGTTATGCAAGCATTTTATATTTCCTACCTTTGGGCTCTACTGTTTTAACTCTTATGATTACATCCTTTGCAAGAATAAGTTGGTCCCTATCCCTACCTTGTGGGATCATAAATGACAATTACCAGATGTTTTTTCCTAGTTGGCAATAATGTGATATACTGGAGCCAGAGTTTTTCTGCCTCTGCTGTTGTTGATACTGTGCCTGAGCTTGTTTCCTCTGTTGATATGTTAAGAGTGAAAAAATGATTGCTCCAAGACAGAGCAATAATTCAGTTGAAGTTCATTCTGTATAGTTTATATACTTCTCTAACTGTAAAAGCATTTGACTTTCTAAAACCTGATATGATTTTCCTAGGGGAATGGAATTTAGCTTTCTAAAATGGCTAAGGGTAATTCGTAGTCATTTTGTATTTACTTTTGGTGAACATTATCTCATATATAAATATAACCTTTTGAGAGAACTATTCAGTTCAGTGGTAAAGGGTAGAATGAAAATTGTGCATTTTCCTGATGCCACTTTTGCTTCTTTTTTTTTTATCCTGATATCCACTATTTAGTAATGCAGACCTCTGTGTAATTTAAGTAACTACGTTAGCTATTCCAGAGATATTTTTTTATTTACTTACTTTTTGTGGTGCTGGAGATGTAACCTAGGGCCTCTGGCATGCTATGCAAGTGCTTGCTTCTGAGCTGTATGTCCAGTCCTCAGAGATATTTTCATTTTATCCTTCGTTTCACAATGTGTCATAAGAGACTTGTTTACCACACAGAAAAATAAATTATAAAGGAAATAATTTAGTGAAGGCAAGTGTGCTCCCTGAAGATACACACCAATTCACTGGTTTTCTTCAGGCATCTTTTAGTTTTGCTTGACTGTAGTATTCATTGCCCTTTTTTTTTTTTAAGGTACTGGAGATCAAACCCAGGGTCTTTTGCATGCTAGGCCCTCTACTACTGTGTTACATCCCTAGCCCTCATTGCCAACATTTATAAAAGTTATCTTTCTGTAACTTAAGCAGGTGTCTTTCCTCTGCTTTAAAACCCTCTGGTGATATCCCATTGCAATAGCTTTAAGTTCTAAACTTCTTTTACTGTGGTCTACACTGTAAGACCCTACACTAACTGCTCTGCTTGCTTCTTATTTTTTTCCTAATCCTACCTTCTCTTCATTTAGGTCTGAGCTCAAATAGTACTTCCTCAGAAAGTTGATCACCTTCAGTTGCTATTATGTCATCTTATTTTCAATATATGAAATCACCTTATTACGTGTTTATTGTCCATTTTCCTCCGTCAGATGACAGCTGGTTTTGTTTGATGCTGCTGTATCCCCAAGCAACTAGACCCAAACATGGCATTTAGTAAAGCAGTCGCTAAATATTTGTCAACCCAATCCTGTGAAATAATCAAATACATGACGAACAGAATTGTTTCAAGTTTTTTTTTTTTTTTTTTTTTTTTTGTCACATTTATAGTTTAGTGGGAAGAAATTATAGGCACAATTGTATGCAGGTTCAGGATATAGCACTTACATGGATTTGATGTGCAATTTGACCTGATTATCATTTCTATACTTCATTTTTCTTTCCCATTTTTATTTACTTGTTTTGTTTCTTTTCTTTCATTTTATTTTTGGTACTGGGGATTGAACCCAGGGGTACTTACCACTGAACTACATCCCCAGCCCTTTTTATTTTTTATTTTGAGACAGGGTCTCACTAGTTGCTTAGGGCCTTTCTGAATCCCTAAGGCTGGCCTTGAACTTGCTTCAGCCTTCTGAGTCATTGGGATTACAGGTGTGTGCCACCATGCCTGACTTCTTTCCCATTTTTAATGTAAAATGATAATCAGTATGGAAAAGTAGAAAAACACAGACATAGGTTAGAATTAGACCTAGGTCCAGATCTTGACTCAATCACTTAATGCTGGATGCTATACCATGTGAAGTACTTATACTGTGAGCCTTAATTTCTCTTCTTTAAGTAGAGACAATAATGATCTCTCATAGGATTGTTGTCTAGGTATAAGAAGATAATGCATGTATTTTAGCACAGGACGTAGGACATAAAAAACATTCAAATTACTTACTGTGATAATTCAGGTAAAAGTAGTCTTAAAATTCTGAATATTCAAAATAAATTATGGCAGAATTTTGTTTTGGGTACAGTGGTAGAAATTACATTCTTGGTTAGTAGCCTCCCTGTTGGACTAACCTCCCTATAGTTCTCTGAAGAACTAATAGAAAAAAATGTAAAATACTATGTTTATGATACGTCTGTTTTGTCTTATTTCTAACTACTGAATAGGTTGGTCTGTTTTGGAAAGCAGTGTGAGAGTTTAAGTGGGTTTTTGCAGGAAATAATAGATATGTGATTGCTACTTAGTTGTAAAATACAAAATCTGTTGATTTCCCTTAAGGTACTGGTATAAATTTTATATACAAAAATAAAGAGACAATGACACTTCCTCCCTTTCTTTTCATCACCCCACTTCAGTACTTATCAACTTTATGGTCATTTATTTTTTTAATTTTCATGTATCCTCTTTAGCCTCTCCTCTACATTACTTTGAAGCAAGTTGAAGTACAACCTATTACATTTTTCACAAAAGAGACAAACATGGACTAGAAAAAAATCTATTCATAGAGGATTTATTTTTTGCAGAGATCTTCAAAGTGTAGTTACCATTTTTTATCTTATGATAATGCTTTCTCAGTTTGAATCTTGTGAACCTTAAGTGGATCATGAAGCTGGTAATAATTTTATAGCTAATGTTTGTTGAGTGCTTACTATGTACCAAATGCTCCTAAGCATTTTACACATACTAATTTATTCAGTCCTCACAATCTTTAAAGTAGGTATTATAATCCCCATTTTACAGATGAGAAAATAGAGGCATTGAGAAGGTTAAGTAACTTGCCTGTGTTTACAGACCTAATAAATAGTTAAGCCAGGATAAACCCAGGCATTCTTGATGTAGAAGGTGTACTTTGAGTTATTCTACTACATAGCCTTTCCTATTCATAAAATATTTTCTACAGTGCAGAAGCCTTTGATAATTTGCTTATTTATTTAGGCTTAGGCCATGTAGAGTAACTAGAATGTTAAGATTTTATTTGTAACTTTTTTTAGTTGTAGATGGATACAGTACCTTTATTTTATTTATTTACTTTTATATGGTGCTGAGGATGGAACTCAGTGCCTCACATGTGCTAGGCAAGTGCTCTACCATTGAGCTACAATCCCAGCCCCATTTATATTAATTTTTAAATTGGGTCATAAAAATTTTATGTATATATGGAGTACAGTATGATGTTTCTGTAGCTTTTGTGGAATGTTTAAATCAAGGTAAATATCTCCTCAAACATTTATCACTTCTTCATAGCAAATATCAGGGTTTTTAAATCTTTTGTGGTTTTTTTTTTTTCCCCCCTCTTGTGGCAAAACTGTGCTGATTTGCTGTTGTGACATTCATTTAATAGAAAAAGGGAAAACAAGTTGCATATATTTAAAGTGTCTACTAGATAAAAGCCTCTCTAAATAAAAGGTTTATTTAGATGAACTAATTAAGATGTTTTGGTGGCAAAACATTTGGAGTGTATACTGGTCAATGAAGAGTTCAGTCTGCTGTGTGTGTGTGTGTATACATTTTTTTTTTTTTTTTTTTTTTTTTTTTTTTTGGTGGTAGATACTGGAGATTGAACCCAGGGTCTTGGGGATACTAAGCATGTACTTTACCACTGAGCTATACCCCATCCTGCTGTCTTATATTTGATATTCCACTAATCTGAAGGCCTGGGACCATTTTCTACAGTTCAACCTCTGAAATGTAACCTGTTCTTTAACTTTACTTTCTTTGTAATCTTATCCCGTGTAGCAGATATGTAGGCTAGACTTGTAGAGTGAAACAGTGTTTTAATTATATATGTATACAAATTAGTAACACAGGTAGATTGGATACAGATTCTGATTTAGAGTTCTAAAATGGATTTTGCTTCCAAGTCACTAATTTACCAGTGGTTCTTTCAGCAAATATTTATTTTTATTTTTTAAAATATTTAAAAATTGTTTAGTTGACAGCAATTATACATAATTATGAGATAAGTGTAATAGTCCCTTTACTTTGTCTTTCTTCCATTTTTTTTTTTTTTTTTCTTTTTTGTGATACTGGTGGTTAAATCCATAGGAACGCTATAACCCTTTTTATTTTGAGACAAGGTCTCACTAAGCTGCTGAGGCTCGCCTTGAACTTGGATCCTCCTGTCTTAACCTCCTGCATCACTGGACTTAACAGCTATGTACCTTTTTTGCCCAGCTTCTATTTCTGAAATATACTTTTTATTTTATTCATTTTAAAAAAAATTTAGATGTTGATGGACCTTTATTTTATTCGTTTATTTATATGAGGTGCTGAGAATTGAACCCAGTGCCTCACACTTGCTAAGCAAGCCCTCTACCACTGAGCCACAACCCTAGCCCCTTTTTATTTTTATATTTTGGTACTGGGGGTTGAACTCAGAGGCACTTAACCAATGAGCCACATCACCACCCCTTTTTCTTTTTTATTTTGAGACAGTGTCTCACTTAGTTGTTTAGGGCCTTGCTAAGTTGCTGATGGCTGGATTTGAACTTTCAGCCCTTGTCAGCCTCCCAAGTTGATTACAGGCATGCTCCAGCATGCCTGGCTAAAATATACTTTAAATTTTTTTTTTTTTTTTTTTGCTGTGCTGGGAATTGAACCCAGGTCCTCACTCATGCTTGCCAACAGCTCTACCACTGAACTACATCTTCAGCAAATATATTTTTATTTTTAATTGGCACATAACTGTAATAGTTCTGGGGTATAGTGTGACATTTTAAGGCATATATAATATATAATGATCTTACCAGGATAATTGGTTTATTTGTCACCTCAGACATAATTCATTTCTGTATGTTGGGAACATAAATTCTTTCTACTAGCTATTTTGAAATATACAAGCAATTGTTTTCAACCATAGTTTCCTTACTGTGTTATAGAACATTAAAAGTTATTCTTCCTTCTGGGCATACTAATCCCACGTGCCTGTAATCCCAGGAGCTCTGGAGGCTGAGGGAGGAGGATTATAAATTCAGAGCAGCCTCAGCACCTTGGCAAGGCCATGAGCAACTTAGGAAGACCACTGTGGCTCAGTGGTTAAGTTCCCCTGGGTCCAATCCCTGGTACTAAAAAAAAAAAAA
Organism: Sciurus vulgaris; assembly: GCF_902686455.1. Lineage (NCBI taxonomy): Eukaryota > Metazoa > Chordata > Mammalia > Rodentia > Sciuridae > Sciurus > Sciurus vulgaris. Next base: position 111,754,773 of record NC_136461.1, read on the forward strand.
AAAGAAAAAGTTATTCCTCCTATCCTACCCAGCTGCACTCATACCTGTTAACCCTTAACAAATATTTATTGAGCACCTGTGCTAGGCACTATCTCAGCAGTTGGGGATACAGAGTGAACAAAATAGACAAAATTTTTGTCCTAACAAGAATTTATACTTTTGCAAGAGGAGAAAGACAACAAACATAATAAGTGATAATAAATTAAATATTTCAGAAGGTGTTTAGTGCTATAGAGAAATATAAAGTAGGAAAGAAGACTACTGGAGATTTGCAGTTTCAAGCTAGACTAGAAGGATAGGTCTCACTGAGAACGTGAAATGTGAGTAGACAGGTAAAGATATTAAGCAATATAGATATGAAGGCTTGCAGAAATATTTAATCCAAAAGAACAGAAAAGTATAAAAGTCCTGAGGTTAATGTATGTCTGGTGAGCTCAAGGAACATTTAGAAAACAGTTGTAGCAAATGAGCCCAAAAAGAGTGTGGTAGGGAAAGAGACAAATCACAAAGGATCTTAATAGGCACTGTAAGGACTTTGGTGTTTATTGTTTTTGTTTTTAATATATTTTTTGTAGATAGACACAATATCTTTATTTTATTTATTTTTATATGGTACTGAGGATCAAATCCAGTGCCTCATACTTGTTAGGCAAGCACTCTATCACTAAGCTACAACCCCAGCCCTTTGGCTTTTATTTTGAATGAGTTATTCAACTATTTGAGTGGAGGAGGGATATGAACTGATTTATGATTGGAGGTGCTGCCAGGGGTTGAGCCCCCAGTGTTCATGCTAGCTGTTTGTTTTGTTTGGTTTTTGGTGGTACTAGGCATTAAACCCAGGGATACTCTACCACTGAGCTACATCCTCCAGCCCTTTTTATTTTCATTTTGAGACAGGGTCTTGCTAAATTGCCCAGGCTAGCCTCAAACTTGTGAATATATTGAATATGTTGTTTTTGAAGTCTATTTTTAAAAATATCTTTACTGAGATTAATTCATAAATATAAAAGTTTATTTATTTATTTATTTATTTTGAAGATTAAATCCAGGTCTTTGTATATGCTAGGCAAGCATTGTCCCACTTAGTGAAAGACAGGGTTTCATTTAGCTGTCCAGATTGGCTTTGAAATTGTGATCTCCTGCCTCAGCCTCCCAAGTAGTTTGGATTATAGGTGTGCACCATCATGTCTGGCAGTATTAACTTTACTGTTGGAAGTTACAGCAAAGCTATTGCTCCATGGATCCAATGAGTCTAAACCAAGAATAGAAACAAGAAAAAGATTAAAATAGATTATTTCTTTGGAGAACTGAGATAAGGTTTACCTTGAGCCTCAGAAAAAACCTATACCAAGAATACATTAGATCAAGTTAGTAGAGACATCTAAGATACCAGAATGTCTGAGAGCCTTCTCTTTGGATCTCTTCTTCATGTGTGTTAATGGTCTATCTTATTAGACTACTTCTCTATCTACATTTACTCTCTAGTTGATCTCTTCCAGCTTTCTGGTCCTAAAAACAGTCCATACACTGAATAGACACCTTGGGGGTAACTCTTGCATAATTTTGTGAATATACTAGAACAACTAAATTGTACACTTTGAGTGAATTTTATGGGCTAGGGATGTCATTTAGTGGTAGAATGCCCCTGAGTTCAATCTGCAGTATCAAAAAAATAAAAGTTTAATATTACATTATCTGTCTCCTGTTTTCCCTTTGAATGCCTAGATCACCTTTTCTTCATTTCATTGCCCTGGGTTCATAGAGTTGTATGCAATATTTTTCCATGTTTTCCTGGCAGTGTTTCAAAACATGGAACTATCTTATTTCTGAAGTGTAGTACGAATTAACCAGCTTTTATGGCTGTATTATGAGACTTTATAAACAGTCATTATGTTCTTCAATTAGATGCTTTGTCTCTCATGGAGAAGGGTGAAATACCCTTGGCCCTAGATGAGTTTAACACAATGTGTAAAACATAATTTTCTTGTGCCAGATCCCATAGTAAGCTGAATGTTAAATTGTGGAACAAATAAACATTCCTATATAAGTATCATATGCTTTACCTCTGTGAAATTTAGAGGGAGGGACTGGGGTTGTGGCTCGGTGGTAGAGCATTTGTCTAGCATGTGTGAAGAGGCACTGGGTTCAGTTCTTAGCACCACATAGAAATAAATGAAATAAAGGTCCATGGGCAACTAAAAAAAAATTTTAAAACTTAGAGGGAAAAAGACAACATGAAAGTAGCAGGGAGAGAGATATAATAGAGAGGAAGGGGATAGTGGGAGATGGTAAAAGAGAGTAATGAAGGGTATGCTCAAAGTATGTTATATGTATGTTCAAGTATGCCACAGTGAAACCCATTATTCTATAAAATTAAAATGCACTAATAAAAGTTAAAAGCAAGCATTCCTATAACTTGAAGTATGCAACAGTATTGACAGACTTCAATATGGTATGGAAGTATTTTCAGAGGAAAATTACAGTTGCAATGGAAAAAATACTAATATTAAAATTTGTTCAAACAGGCCACCTCAGAATTACTTTAATATCAGTTTTATCTGCTGAAAAGAGATGAATAAATGAATGTGTGTAGTTTCTTAGGGAGTAGAGGCCTACTGATTTATTCTTAGTGATTTAGTTTCTTTCCTTTTATAAACTATATGTAATAGCTGCATGCAAAATTCTTTTTCTTAGACTTTTGATCTTTTTTTTTTTTTTCATACTGGGACTTGAACCCAGAGATGCTCTATCACTGAGCTACATCCCAGCCCGTGGTGTTTGTTTTTGGTGTTTTTTTGTTGTTGTTTTATGACAAGGTCTCACTAAGTTGCTGAGGCTGATTTTGAATTTTTGTTCCTCCTGCTTCAGCCTCCTGAGTTGCTGGGATTACAGGTGTGCATCGCCAGCTCATTTTTTTTTTTAATACGTTGATTTTATTTATTTTTATGTGGTGCTAAGGATAGAACCCAGTGCCTCACACATGCTAGGCAAGTGCTCTACCACTAAGCTACCACTGCAGCCTCTTATTCTTTTTTTTTTTACTCCACTTTTCCCATGCATTTATTATTTTACAGCAATTCCTCCAAGTGGAGAGATTTGGATTAGTTTTAAAATTTCAACTATCTGAGAACTGAGAGTACATGGAGTTTAATCTGTAGCAGGAGCTAAACGACCCTAGTAAAAATTATCTAAGAATTTAACATCATTGAAACAAACCATCATGACTTTCTAATCTCTTTGTCAAGGAAACAAAAAACAGTTGGTGTTTTGTAATGTTTTCAGCTTCCCCACAGATTTTAATTATAGAATACTGGAGAAATGCACAACTTGTGCAAAGTGGAAGAACCTAGTTACTCCTTTTGAGAAAAGGCAACAGTTCATTTGTTCTTTGAAGCATTTAAGTTTTTCTTCTTCTTTTTTTTTAATATTTTTAACTGAAAATGGACACAATTTTGTTATTTTTTTTTTTTTAATGTAGTGCTGAGACTTGAACCCAGTGCCTCACACATGCTAGGCAAGTGCTCTACCACAACCCCAACCCCTGAAGCATTAAAGTTTTGCTAGCTAAGATAAGATAATTTATAAAAAATTCCTCACTCTTACTCTCTTCTTTTTAGAGAAAAGTTGAAGCATAGGCTCCTTGATGAAAGAAATGAACTGTTTAATATATTGGGCTTAAAATTTACTTGTAGTTTGTGATCTTTCTGTCTCCCTGATCTCTCTTCTTCCATCCACTTCACTTCAGTTATTTAATTTCACTTATTTTTACTTTCTGGTTCTTTGGTTCTCACTAGCAGAGACATGTTGTATTTTTCATTCCCCCCCCCCCCTTTTTTTTTTTTTTTTTGGTGCATTATAGTTGTACATTTTGATGGGATTTGTTGTTACGGATTCATACGTGCACACAATATAACATAATTTGGCCAATATGTAATATTTCTTTATTACTGTTTAGCAGAAGTTATACTGTGAAAGGGGAAAAAAGGATAGAAATTGTAACTTAGCATTTTAAATTTTATTTGTATTATTTTAATTTTATTTGTTTATTGCAGAACTGGGGCTTGAACCCAGGGCTTTGCAAGTACTTTGCTACTGAGCTAACATCATGTTAGTTTTTAAAATGTAGTGTGTCAGAGCAGGGGTTGTGGCTCAGGGGTAGAGCACTTGCCTAGCATGTGCAAGGCACTGGGTTTAATTCTCAGTATCATATATAAATAAATGAGTAAAATAAAGGCCCGTCAACAACTAAAAATATATATGAAAAATTTTTTTTAGAAAAATGTAGCATGATGCATTCTTCTAAGATAGTGACCTCTATCTAGAAGGCAAAGTCAGTATTACTTGAATAATGGAATGTTCTTTCATACTATGTTACGATTTTCAAATTTACAGAATTTAGAAAATGGATTTAGATATACTTAGTGTTTGCTCATTGTAAAACTATACTGAGTGCTAAAAGAGAGCATTATAAGGAACTTATTGACATTTAGTAACTAAAGTATTAATTGAACAAAAATTATTGGTTCTGAGAAATACCATACTATGACAAGTATCACTTTTTATTGGAATGTCAGTATTGTTACTGAGCATACTTTACTAGATAACATATATACATTACCTAAAATCCTGACATCAGCTCTGTGAAATATGAATTATCCTCATTTAAATTTTTTAAAAGTATTTTTAGTTGTAGATGGACCAAGTACCTTCTGTTTGTTTGTTTAATGTGGTGATGAGGATTGAATCCAGTGCCTCACATGTGCCAGGTAAGCACTCTACCACTGAGTCCCAGCCACAGCCCCTCACTATAAATTTTTATAAATTGAATCTCAGGGAATTTAATGATTATTGTGGGAAAATTGCAAGAACATTTATAGCATAGGAAAAGAAAACCGTACATGGTTTCAAGGTGACTAAATATAAGCTTAATTTTGTTTTTTATTACATATAGGCAGAAAATAAAAATAAGTGGGAGAACATCAGTACAGTGGATTCGAAGCCCAAGTTGCTTCCAAGTACTTTGTTACTGTTTAATAATGTTCTTTAGAGGCTGGGAGATAGCTCAGTTGGTAGAGTGTTTGCCTCGCAAGCACAAGGCCCTGGGTTAAATCCCCAGTACTGCAAAAAGAAATAATAATAATGTTCTTTATAACATTTCCAGTCATTAATGTAGTTAACTTCACAAACATAGCATTAATAATTTAGTAATAAAATAGCTTACATTTATTGAGTTCTTATGAAATATCATTTAATATGACAATTCATGAGGTATTTGCTAAGTCTATTGGTGATATGTAAACTTAACTGCATTGATGATAAGCAAAATAATAAACACTATAAATGATAACAAATGAAGTAATCAAAGGCTTGATGAAGTAAAATAACTACTTCGTGGCACATGGTAAACAGTGGAAGCCAGGCATGGTGGTGCACACCTGTAATCCCAGTGAATCAGGAGGATGAGAGAGGAAGATCACAAGTTCAAGGCCAGACTCAGCAACTTAGTGAGACCCTGTCTCAAAATAAAAAATAAAAAGGGTTGGGGTTGTAGCTCACGTGGTGGAGCACTCCTGTTTTCAATCTCTGTATCAAAAAAAAAAAAAAAGTACTTAAAACAATAGAGCCAGTTTTAAATTTAAGCAGTTTTGACTCCAGAGGCCAACACTTCAGCATTGTGATAGACTGCTTCCCATTTCTTTCAGTGTGTTTTGATATGTATTCCAGGGCAATATGATATATATACTGTGCTTACTTATTTGCTTATTTTCTGAGATGTGGTACATGGATTTCCTCATCCCCAAATAGAATGTAAACTCGTGATAGCAGAGACTTCATTTTGTTTACCATTACACCCTCAGCATCTAGAAGAGGATATAGAACTTAATGAAATTTTCTAAAGTCTAACCTCAGACCATACTTTAAGAACTGTTGTTAGAAAGGTTATGCACAATTTTGTTGTGGTTACATATGTAGAGAAGCATACTATATAATAATTGATTGGTAAAGAACATGAACTTTGAACTCAAATTGGTATTATAGTTACAACTTAGTTCTAAAGGCTAATAGTTATATAACTCAGTTTATATGATTATTGGTGGGATTAAATAAAGTAATTTACATACAGTGCTTTGCAAATAACCAGAAATATAGAAAACTCAACAAATAGTGAACCACTGTCATTTGAAATGCATTTATGGTTTACATTTTATCACACCATGTTTCATGCAGGTCTGTTTGCTTAAACTTTAAATTCTTCCAATTAATCCTGAATATCCTGTGTGAAATTTTAAGGTCAATAATGCAAAAGTGGGCCTGGTGTAGTGGTGCATACCTGTAATACCAGCAACTTGGGAGGATGAGGCAGAAGGATTATGAGCTCAAAGTTAGCCTCAGCAACTTGTGGAGACCCTCTCTCAAAATAAAATATAAAAAAGGGCTGGAAATGTGACTTCGGTGTTAAATGTCCCTGGGTTCAATTTCCAGTACCAAAATAAATAAATAATCCAAAGGTGTGAACATGGATTTTTAAATTGCCAGAAAAACATCTATTGTGGAAACTGTTCACCTGTTTTGATTATTTAAATTACCTGTTGATATAGCAACATCTTGCAGCTACAGAAATTCGTAGAATTTAAGACTTTTTCATGTTTTGTAGCTATTCTGCTAATATGAATTTGTGTCTGAAGGGATATTTAAGGGACAGCAGTATCCTTGGTGCCTGAATTTTCAAAAAATAACAGAAAACAAGGTTTCTAAAAATTAAAAATTAAGGTTAGATCCATAAAGACCAAACACTTTCATTTAAATTTTTAAACAATCTAAATTGTTTTTAAAAGAAAATTTCATATTAATATGTACATCTTGGAAGATCAGTTTCACTTTATTTTAAAAAGACTTTTTATTTTATTTTATTTATTTTTTATTTTATTTTATTTTTTTATTTTATTTTATTTTATTTATTTTATTTTATTTTTTGGTGATGGGTATTGAACCCAAGGGTACTTTACCACTAAGCTGCATGCCCAGCACTTTTTATTTTTTACTTTGAGACAGGATTTCATTAAGTTGCTTAGGGCTTCCTTGTTCCTGAGATTATAGGCGTGTACCACCATGCCCAGTTTAGAAAGACTTTTCAAGACTGATAATAGAAAAGTGAAGATCTAGAAATTCATTTGTATGTTATCCTTATACATATACATTATAGTATTAACTAGGGTAAGAATTCATTTCTGGGGCTAGGAATGTAGCCCAGTGGTAGACTTGCATAGCATGCCCAAGGCCCTGGGTTCAGTCCACAGCAGTGAGTGGGGAAAAAAAGAGTTCATTTCTATCCTTTGATTTCTCTCAGATTGTCATACATAGCACATATGTTGATGAATGTGAGAAGGTACATAGAATATATGCAATAGTTATATATGTACAATAGTAGTAAGCAAAAATAACAGTACAAATTTGTATTCTGTACAAACACCATTTCCCCAAAACTGGTGATGTTTAGTTTAGGATTTCACTGTTGAAGTTTAGGAACGACTAAATGAAAGTTAAATCTGTTTTCATGCTGCTGGACCTTAATATCATTAATAAATGTTTCTTGAATTTCCAAGGGGATAGGATATTGAGCATTTTTTCAAACTTATATGACCTTGGAATCCCTTCGTAGTTTTTTTTTTTTGGTATCTCATGAGACTAGTGGTTTATAGAACTTGCTTTGGGAAACTTTTATGTAAAATTTTCTAGGAAATTCCCAATGGCAGAGCAAAATACCAGTTTATATTTGTGTATAGTGAGAAAGGCTTCATGAAGGAAACAGTTTTCCAAAGATGTGAAGCAGGTGAAAGAAGGCATCCCAAATATAAAGGCTTTTAAGAATCAGAAGCAGAATGAGAACCACAAGACACACATACACGTAGCTAAATAAAAATAATAAAGACAAAGAGGAAGAATAAAAGATGATTTGTTTAAGACATAAGGAGCAGCTGGTGCATGCCTAGAATCCCAGCAGCTCTGGAGGCTGAGCAGGAGGAGGCTGAGGCAGGAGGATCGGGAGTTCAAAACTAGCCTCAGGAAAAGTGAGGCGCTTAAACAACTCAGTGAGATACTGTCTCTAAATAAAATGCAAAATAGGACTGGGAATGTAACTCAGTTTTCGAGTGCCCCCGAGTCCAATCTCTGGGATAGAAGTAAATTTTTTTTTTTTTTTTTTTGCCGTACTGGGGATCGAACCCAGGGCCTTGTGCTTGCAAGGTAAGCACTCTACCAACTGAGCTATCTCCCCAGCCCTCCAAATTCCAAGTCCAATCTCTGGTACCAAAAAAAAAAAAAAAAGGGGGCAAGGGGAAGTTATTTAAAAGAAAGTAACTACTTATAAAATAACAGCTATAATAAATAGATTCTGTACCAGCGGGTGTGTTACTGATATTAGTATATTTGAATTTTATTCAAAACTTTTAGTGTTCATAAAGCTGAACTCAAATTAGTGAGGCCAGATGTTTAATATATTTCATAGTTTAAAAATTACAGTCTCCCAGGACATCAAAAACAAATTTGTAGAAACATAAATATATGTTAAATATAGATGGTCATTCTAATATAAATCTTTAGTTGCTACTGGCTCTGCTTCCTTTAACTTTGGTCTTTTTGCCTGAGGCACCTTTATAGTTGCCAGGTATGATGTAGATGGTTGGGTTGGACTTAATATCTTTTTGTCATATTTAACCCTCCTGAATAGTGCTTTCAGAATCATCTGTTGTTCTGCAGTTCAAAAGTAGCTGAACTTTTTATTTTTCTCTTGGCTCATTTGGGAAAGATTGCCTTAATGAAGGTCTAAATTCTTTCTTTCATGAAGGAGAGATCTTTTGTTATGCAGGGTTTTTTCCTTTGAGCACAGCCATTATTATTATTATTATTATTAATTTTTATTTTTACTGTGTTGTGGATTGACCCCAGGGCATTGGGATGCTAGACAGGCTCTCTGCCACTGAGCTATATCCCCAGCCCTCTCAGTCTTTTTTAGTAAAAGAGATGACAAGAATAGAAAGTGAGTGAGTTAGGGACATTTGAAGAACTGAATAGTAAATAGGGTAGAAATAGGGTAGGGTTTGTATTATGTATGTATATATTATGAACCCAGGGCCTTGTGCATGCTAGGCAAGTGCTCTACCACTGAGCTACATCCCAGCACCCCTGTTTTTTTTTTTTTTTGTTTTTGTTTCTGTTCCAAGGATTTAACCTGGGGTGCTTAACCACTAAGCCACACTGAGTCCTTTTTTTATTTTTTTACTTTGAGACAGGGTCTCACTAAGTTTCTTAGGTCCTCCATAAATTGCCTAGGCTGACCTCAAACTTGTGATCATCCTGCCTCAGCCTCCCAGTCACTGGGATTACAGGCATGTGCTACCATGCCCAGCACAAAGCTATTTAACAACAAGAACAAAAGGAAGACAATTCCATAAAGATAAAAGCTGGAAACCAATAGATCTTCATGTCTTTCAAAAGGATATATGCTTCAGTTAAAGGAAAATAATCCTAGAAGGTCTAAGCAGTAAAAAGCAATACTAAGCTAATAATTGGTAATTATGAGAATAAACCTAAGTGAATATTATCTTTGTAAAATAATGTTTAATTAGTGAAGTATTTTTTTTAAAGTCAAAAGTGAATAAACTATATTGTATCTACCACTACCCACAATATTGTAAGTCAAGAAAAGTATAATTTGAACCAGGCTCTGTGGCACATGCCTTTAATAGCAACAACTTGGGAGACTGAAGCAGGTGGATCACATATTTGAGGCCAACCTCAGCAGTTTAGCAAGACCCTGTCTCAGTAAAAAATAAAAGAGACTAAGGATCTGTCTTAGTGGTAAAGCACCCCTGGATTCAATCCCCAGTACCAAAAAGAAAGAAAAGATATTTACACACTAGGCACACACCTGTAATCCCAACTACATGGGAGGCTGAGGCAGGAGGATCACAAGTTTGAGACAAGTCTAGGCAGCTAAGGAAGACCCTGTCTCAGAATAAAAAAGAGTGGGAATGTAGTTCAGTGGTAGAGTACCCCTGTGGTCAATCTTCAGTACTGCAAATAAAATAAAATTAAAGAAATAATTTAAATACTGGTGCATGCCATGATCCTAACTGCTCAAGAGGCTGAGGTATAAAGGTTACTTGAGCCAGGATTTTGAGGTTTGGGCAACATAGTGAGACCCCAATTAAAAAAAGTTTTTTTAATGTTATTAGAAGACCTTATTATATATATATATATATGTGATAAATCTTCAAGGTTAGCTGCTAGGGCTGGTGATGTAGCACAGTGCTAGAGCACTTGCCTAGTAGCATGCTTGAGTATTTGGATTCAGTCCCTGGTACCACAAAATAAATTTTAAAAAGTACAGCTGCTAAATGAGTACAAACAGAATATGTAACTTCTAGCTACTGAAAAGGGGAAAACAGAATTTAAAAACAAAAACTTTCTGACTGGGTGCTATGGTTCATGCCTGTAATACTAGTGAGACCCTGTTTCAAAACAAACAAAAAACACAAAAGAGAAAAAGAACACAAAGAAGCGAAAAGAACTCAGAAGTATGCACTCAGAGCCTTAAGCATTCAAGACAGGTGCTCAACTGCTCCCTACATCCCTAGTCCAGAGAAATATGAAGCATAGAAAAAGCAAAGCAAATTAAAAAAAAAAAAAAAAAAAAAACAAAAAAAAACAGCATAAGATGATGATAAAAACAAGTAAATCGGTTAAGCACAATTAAATGTAAACATGCGAATATGTGATAACCCTACCAGTTAAAAGAGATGCTCAGTTTAGGTTTTCTGTTTTGTTTTGTTTTTAACTAGCTGTATAGAGAGACTTATCTAAAATGGAAAAATTAATGATAAAGGGCAATTACTAACTAAAAGAAACAGCCAAAAACACATCAGCCCAGCTTGGTGGAACACATGTGCCTGTAATCCCAGCAGCTTGGGAGACCAAGACAGGAGGATCCCAAGTTCAAAGCCAGCCTCAGCAATTTAGCAAGGCCCTAAGCAACAAAGTGAGACCCTGTCTCAAAATAAAAAATAAAAAGAATTGGGGATGTGGCTCAGTGGGTTCAGAGCCCTGGGTTTAATCCCTGTAAGAAAACAAAACACATCATTGTGGTAGCCATAGGAATAACAGTTAAATTAGACTTTAAGACTTCCCCATCCCCTCCCAAAATAAAGGAATAAAGAGGGTCTTTAAAATGACACAGGTTCATTGCACCAGGAAGGCACAGCAATATTCACCTAAGAAGAACATCAGTATAGAAAGCAAACTTTGGTATAGTGAAAGGATCACGGCTCCATTAGCTTAGTGAGAGAGTTAAACATAGCTTTTAATCGTTGATAGTTTAAACAGATAGAAAATTTATAAAAATTTTAAAAATACAAAGCACATACCATGTGTGATTTAATAGACTTACATATGGAGAAAATACCTGCTTCAGAACTGGAAAATATACTTTTTTTTTTTTTTTTTTTTTTTTTTTTTTTTAAAGCACTAGAGGTTGAACCCAGGACTAGACAAACTACCACTGAGCCATACCCCCAGCCCAGGAAGTGCACATTATTGAATGAAGTATATTTAAACTAATTAATTATATGTGTAAGATTCCTATCCTAATGCAACATTCGGATTGCTTCAAATATTCTGTATCATACAGATCTGTGTAATTTCACTCTAGAACTTAGAAGGTAGAACTTAGAAGTTAATAAGAAAAATAAAAAAATTCTACTTTGAAAATTAAAATAGTCTTTAAGACTCCCCCACATAAATTCCACATAAATCATGGGTCAAAAAAGAAATCATAGGGCTGGGGAGATAGCTCAGTTGGTAGAGTGCTCACCTCGCAAGCACAAGGCCCTGGGTTCAATCCCCAGCACCACAAAGAAAAAAAAAAAGAAATCATAGTAGAAATTTAAATATGCATAACACTAAATGGTAATAAGAATACTGTGTGCTAAAATGAATGTGAGGGCTGGGGATATAGCTCAGTTGGTAGAATGCTTGCCTTGCAAGCCTAAGGCCCTGGGTTCAATCCCCAGCACCGCCAAAAAAAAAAAAAAAAAAAAAAAAGTGATAAAATGAATGTGATTTATTATTTTGTGGGGAGGTACAAAGGATTGCTCAGGGCCACTCAACCACTGAACCACATCCCCAACCCTTTTCTGTATATTTTTTTAAAAGGATTTCTCATATCTTTATTTTATTTACTTATTTTTTTATGTGGTGCTGAGGATCGAACCCAGTGCCTCACACATGCTAGGCAAGTGCTCTACCGTGAGCCACAATCCCAGCCCCCCTTTTCTGTATTTTATTTAGAGACAGGGTCTCACTGTGTTGCTAGCATCTCACCGTTGCTAAGCCTGGCTTTGAACCTATGATCCTCCTGTCTTTGCCTCCTGAGCCGCTGGGATTACAGGTGTGGGCCACTGTCCCTGGCAAATGTGACTTATTCTATTGAGTGCCTACAGTGTGCCATGTGGGATCCATTCATGAATACATTAAAATTTCTGACCCTGTGGGGCTAACATTTGACAGGGAAATGGGATAGATAATAAACAAAATGGAAAAGTAAATTAGTATGGTAGGAGGTGATAAAATCTTAGGGAAAAGGGTAAAAGTAGAGCATGTTAAAGGATATTGAAATTTATGCTGGGAATGTAGGACAGATTATAGTACAGGTTTAGCAGACCTAATTTGAACATTCATAATCAAAAATGTTCTGAAATCTAAAATGTGTCTGGTCCCAAACATTTCAGATAAGAGATACTTAACCTGTATTCAAGGAAGCAGTTAAGATAGGCTTCATTAAGAGAATGAGAATTGAGTATATAGCCCTGAAGATACTGAGTCAATCTGATAGATAGATGAAGGAAAAGGATTCTAGAACAAGGTTTCATTTAGAGTTATGATTGTAAATATGAGTGTTTCTGATGTGTTCAAGAAGCAGTATTCTAGAATAGCACAAAACTAGATGAGGTCAGAGAGGAGATGGTAGATCATGTAGGACAAAGTCTTTGGCTTTTTAAACTGTTGGAGGGCTTTTTAGTTGGTTTGATTTTGGAGGTGGTGCTAGGGATTGAACATAGTACATGTTCTGACTTAATTTTGAAAGGATCATCCATTACCATATAAGAGTCAACGATAAGGAGGCAAGATAGAAGCAGGGGGACCTATTGTAAGAGTAATATAATAGTCCGGGTAACAGATAAAGGTAGCTTTACCACTTAAACAGGAGTGACAGAAATAGAGGTGATAAGAAAATAATTTCTGGAGATACAGATATATATTTTATATATCAATACGTATATCTATAATAATTTATATTCTATATATTTATAAGATGTATATCTCCATATATATAGCCATTTCGTATGTGTGTATGTGTTTTAATGGAATGTTTCACCAATGGTATGTCATTCTTCTTTAGAGGCCATGCTAATCTCAGTTGTCATTCTACTTTTAGTTTATGCACCATCAAAGCAAGCATAGTTTCTGGATATATTTCGAAGATAGAAGAGATTACTGACAGATTGGTGTAGTTTGAGAAAAAGAGCAATCAAAGGTAATTCCAGGACTGGGGATATAGCTCAGTTGGTAGAGTGCTTGCCTCACAAGCACAAGTCCCTGGGTTCAATCCCCAGCACCACACAAAAAAAAGATAATTCCAAGTTGTGGCTTAGTGATAGAAGGATGGACTTTAACTATGTGGCAAAGACTTTAGGTGGAAGCTGGAAGCAGTGGTTATACATCTGTAATCTCAGCAATTTGGGAAGCTGAGGCAAGAGGATCACAAGTTGGAGGTCAGCCTCAGAAATTTAGGAAGACCCTTTGTTAAAGCAAGATATGAAAAAGGCTGGGGATATAGCTTAGTGGTAAAGCATTTATGGTTTCAAGCCCGAATATAACCCCCCATTTCCCCCACACGAAAGGTTTTAGGTGAATAAGATTTTGGGGATACTGTTTGTTTGGTTTTTTGTTTTGTTTTTTTGCGGTACTGGGGATCGAACTCAGGGCCTTGCGCTTGCAAGGCAAGCACTCTACCAGCTGAGCTATCTCCCCAGCCCTAAGAGTTTGTTCTTGACTTTTGTTTGTTTGTTTGTTTGTTTGGTACCACGAATTGAACCTAGGGACACTTAACCACCGAGCCACATCCCCAGCCCTTTTTTGTATTTTATTTAGAGACAAGGTCTTGCTGAGTTGCTTAGAGCCTCATTAAATTGCTGAGGCTGGCTTTGAACTCAAAATACTCCTGCCTCAGGCTTCCAAGCTGCTGGGATTACAGGTGTGTATCACAGCATTCAGCTGTTTTTGATATGTTGAGTTATCTCTTAGTGTAAGTGGAGATGACAAGTAGGCAGGGAAGTAATGTGAGGCTTGAAGAAAGATAAAAATAACAGCAATGAATTAATAAATACAAAAGAAAGATTTAATAAAGGTCAGCAAAGTTGAAACATGATTTTTTAAAAAGTGTAGTAAAATGTAAACTTTTGTTAAGATTAATTAAAGGGTTTTGAGAAAGCATAAATAAATATTAGGAATGAAAAAAGAGGTGTGCCTACAAGTAAAGTAGAAATTTAAAAGATGATATGAACAACTTTATGTCAATTAATTTAGAATATAGGTGACAGTTGAATGGACAAATGCCAATAAAAAATTAACCAATAGTGATCCAAGAACAATTTGAAAATCTAAGTAGGCCAGTAAGTACTAACCATACTGAATCATAAAATCTTTCTGTGAAGAAAACACTACACCCATGAAGCATATTGGGTCCGAAAGTTAGGAAATGCTCAAAAATGAATGAGATCATATATTAAAAGGGCATAAAAACTGGTACAAAGGGAATTTTACTGACTAGAAGTGGGATATTCGAGTATCAAAAAGAAAGTGCTGGGCATAATGGCACATGCCTATAATCCCAGTGATTCCAGAGGCTGAAGCAGGAAGACCGCAAGCTCAAGACCATCCTCAGCAATTTAGTGAGACTGTCAAAATATAAAATAAAAAGAAAAGAAAGAAAGAATGACAACAATACTAAGTGAGGTAAAAAGAATCTCTTAGGTCGTAAGTGATCATTAAGAAAAAACAAGATGGGTGCAGTGGCACATGCCTGTAATCCCAGCAACTCAGAAGACTGAGGCAGGAAGATCACAGGTTCAAGGCCAGCCTCAGCAAATTAGAGAGACCCTAAGCAATTTAGCAAGATTCAGTCTCAAAATAAAAAATAAGAAGGACTGGGTAGAGCACCCCTGGGGATTAAATCTCCAATACAAAAAAAAAAAAAAAAAAAAGAAGAAGAAGGAAATTTCTTCTATACAGAATGTCAGCCAATGAGTATAGAAAGAATTGGAAAACATAATTTTGAAAGAAAGAAAACACTATTTTGTAACCACTAACATAATTAATTCAGGCAAGGAAAACGGATGTTAAAAGCCATTGGATGAGAACTAGGGGGAGATCATTAGTGGAGTGTTTGCCAAGGCCTTGGGGTTCAGTCTACAGCATTGCAAAACAAAGAACAAAAGTATTGAGTGAAAAATTGTTGAGGAATAGTATATTTTTAGAGTGTGAAAATATCACCCCACAGATTATAAATTATAAATTGATAATTTTAGGTTATCAATCACTTTATGAATTTTAAAGGGGTGAAAGTCTACCTTCACAATGAAGAGAAAACTTTGTATCAATAGTAGTAGAATGGCCTGAAAATGACATGTCTCTTGTTGTGAGGTGGTGGGTGGTGCCTAGTGTTTGTACTCTTGGTATTCTGTTCTTTTTCTTTTTTGGCACTAAGCTCTATTACTAAAGTAAATGCCTAGCCCTTTTATTGGTTAATTAATTAATTTTTGCAGTTTTGGGAATTGAATCCAGGGGTGCTCTACCACTGAGTTACATCCCCAGCCCCTTTTTAAAAATTTTATCTCTTATTTACTTTTTCAATACCAGAGATTGAACCAAGGGAGGTTTAACCACTGAGCTATGTTTCCATCCTTTTTTATTTTGCATCAGGGTCTAAGTTGCTCAGGGGCTCACTAAATTGTGGAAGCTGGCTTTGAACTTGCAGTCTTACTGCCTCAGCCTCCTTGAGCCACTGGGATTACAGGCATGCCACCTTGCCCAGGTAAAACTTTTTATCTTGAGGCAGGGTCTGGCTAAGTTGCCCAAGATGGCCTCATACTTGCGCTCCTCCTGTATCAGCTTACCAAGTAGCTGGGATTATAAGAGTGACACCAGACCAGACTTTCAATGTGTTGTTCTTGCCAGAAATATTTAATTTCAACCTACTCTTAAAAAACTGGTAAATTCCCAGATGCCAAATGTGGGGTGTCCTGTAGGACAGCTGGCTTGATTTTTTTTTTTTTTTTTTTTTTTTTTTAAGTTGTCAGAGCATTTAACCCAAGGACATTATCCCCGGCCCTTTAATTTTTTTTTTTTTTTTTTTTTTTTTTTTAAGACTAAGTTGCTGAGTCCAACCTTGAACTTGCTGTCCTCCTATTTTAGTCTTCCAGGTCACTGGGATTACAGGCATGTACCACTATTCCTGTCCTGACTTGGGATCTTAAAAGAATTCAATATCATAAATAATGAGAGGTATTGAGAGACACTAAAGAGATGAAAAACAACAAACTTTGATTCTTGAGTTGAAAAAAGCACAAAAATAAAAACAAAAAGTGTGATATGAGTAAAAGCACATTCAAATCAGTGTGACGAAACGATTTCTAGCTATATAGGAGTACAGTTAATTTTGGTATCCAATAGCCTTACTAAATTTACTTATTCTAGTATCTACTTTGTAGATTATTTGTGGTATTCCATATACTATAGGCTTATATGTCTACAGATATAGTTTAGATTCTTTATTCAATCTATGAGACTTTTATTTCCTGTGCCTTATTGTACTGGCTAGAACCAAAAGTATGATTTAGAGGAAGGGTGAGAGCCAATATCCTTGCTTTCTCCTCCCCCATCTTAGGGAGATAGCTTTCAGTCTTTGACAATTATATATGATGTTAGCTGTAGGCTTTTTTTTGTGTGTGGTGCTGGGGATTGAATCCAGGGCCTTGTGTTTTTGAGGCAAGCACTCTACCAACTGAGCTATATCCCCAGCCCGGCTGTAGGCTTTTTGTGGCTGTCCTTTGAGGAACTTCCCTTATGTTCCTAGTTTCCTGAGTTTTTGTATCATAAATGAATATTGAATTTTATTAATGTTTTCAAAGTACTCTTTTTTTTTAATACCACTGAGCCCCATTTCCAGCCCCTTCAAAGTACTTTTAATGGGGTTTTGAAGGGGAAACTAATTGGCCAAACATTTGCATAATCTGTAATTTAGCAATTCCATTCCTACACATATGCCCCAGGGTATAGATATGTAAATATTCATAGCAGCATTGTTCATTATTGAAAAATGTAGAAAATAACCTTAATGTCCATTAAGAGTTGATTGGCTAAAATTGTGATGTAGTCATAATGAAATAATTTATTGCAGAGGAGTAAGTGTACCAAATTATACCTAACAAAGTAGATTTCTTTTAGGAACAACATTAAGTGGGAAAATGACCAAAAAAAATTTACAAATTTTAATTTCATGAAAGACTACTTTTTTTTTTCTTTTTTCTTTCTAATTACATTCTTTTTTTTTTTTTTATTGTAAACAAATGGGATACATGTGTTTCTCTGTACATGGAGTCAAGGCATACCATTTGTGTAATCATAAGTTTACATAGGGCAATGTTGTTTGATTCATTCTATTATTTTTTTCCTTCCCCCCCACCCCTCCCACCTGAAAGACCACTTTTATGAAGCTCAGAAACAGACAAAATTGGCCAAAAAATAAAAGAAAAAATGTTCAACATCTGTAGCGATCAGGGAAAAGTAAATCGAAACTACACTGAGATTTCATCTCACTTTAGTTAGTATGGCAGTTATT
This sequence comes from Sciurus vulgaris, assembly GCF_902686455.1. Classification (NCBI taxonomy): domain Eukaryota; kingdom Metazoa; phylum Chordata; class Mammalia; order Rodentia; family Sciuridae; genus Sciurus; species Sciurus vulgaris. The sequence goes on from NC_136461.1 coordinate 111,772,729, forward strand.
AAGAACATAAAGAATACTGCCTGACCGATGCGATTCTATAATACGTATAATCAGAAAAAATGAGAGATTGCATTTCATTTATGTATGAGCTATCAAAATGTATTAATGCATTCTATTGTCATGTACAACAAATAAGAACAAATTAAAAACTAATTAAAAATTATATAAATATCAGAATTTACCCCCCCCCCCAAAAAAAAAAAAAAAAAGAATACAAAGAACAGGGACTGGGGTTGTGACTTAGTGGTAGAGTACTTGCCTGTCGTGTGAGGCACTGAGTTCAGTTCTCAGCACCACATACAAATAAATAAATAAAATAAAGGTCCAGCAACAACTAAAAAATAAAATTTAAAAATGTACTTAAAAAAATACAAAGAACAATAATTGTTGGCAAGAATGTGGGGAGAAAGTTACACTTAGATATTGGTGAAAATGCAAATTAGTACAGCCACTTTGGAAAGCATTATTATTGTGATTCCTCAAAAGAGTAGAATTGGAGTCACCTTATGACCCAGAAATCTCACTCCTTGGTATTTCTTCAAAAGATCTAAAAAAGCATACTATACTAAGATATGCATGCCATAGAATTATGCATCCCCTTTCACAATAGCCAAGATATGGAACCAATCCAGGTATTCCTCAGCAGATGAATGGATAAAGAAAATGTGATATATGTACACAGTGGAGTTTTATTCAGTCATAAAGAAGAATGAAATTATGTTATTTGCAAGTAAATGAATGGAGTTGGAGAACATAATGCTATGTGAAATAAGCTAGAGTCAGAACATCAAGGGTCTAATGTTTTCTCCCATATGCAGAAGCTGGAGAAGAGTGAGGCAAAGCAAATTAAAAGGGGAGAGGATCTCATGAAAATAGAAGGAAAACCAACAGAGCAGAGGAAGGGAATCAAGAGGGAGGGGATGGGGAGGTACTGGGGAATGAAATCTACCAAATTATGTTGTCTGTGCCATGATGAATCCTATATCTGTTTTCCCACACATATAATTCAGTATTACATTACTATTTAAAAAAATTTTTTTTAGTTGTATATGGACACAATACCTTTATTTATTTATTTTTATGTGATGCTGAGTATTGAACCCAGTGCTTCACACATGCTTAGGGGAGTGCTTTAGCACTGAGCCACAATCCCAGCACACATAACTATTTTTTTAAACAGTGATGGTAAATGAGAAAGTTGTCATATTTTGCCATCATAGTAGACTGCTAGTTCCAAATATTGGAAAGAAAATGGAAAATAAGACATAGGAAGGTAACTATACTGGATTATGTAGTTAAGGGAGGTTTATTTTCAAATTAGAGTCACTGCAGTATATTAGGGAGCCATTAATCAGCTTGATTTTTATTTTTTACTTTTATTTTTTATTTTTAATACCAGGGATTGAACCCAGGGGCACTCAACCACTGAGCCACAGCCACAGCCCTTTTTATTTTTTATTTTGAGACAGAATCTTGCTAAATTGTTTAGGACCTCGCTCATATGGGGAGACTGGCTTTGAATTTGTGATCCTCCTGCCTTATTATGCCTTAGGCCTTTTTTACTTTTATATTTTGTAACATGGTCTCACTATGTTGCTTAGGTCTCACTATGTTGGTGAGGCTAGCTTTGGTCCTGACTCAGCCTTCTGAACCACTGGGATTATAGGCATGAGCCATCATGCCAGGCACTGGTTAGGTTTTTTGTTTGTTTTTGTTTTTGGTGCCAGGGATTGAACTGAGAGTCACTTAAACACTGAGCCACATCCCCAACCCTTTTTATTTCTTTTTTTTTTTTTTTTCGGGTGCTGAGGATCGAACCCACGGCCTTGTGCTTACAAGGCAAGCACTCTACCAACTGAGCTATCTCCCCAGCCCCTTTATTTCTTATTTTGAGACAGGGTCTTGCCAAGTTGCTCAAGGCCCTACTGAGTTCCTGAGGCTGGCTTTAAACTCATGAGCCTCTTGCTCCAGCCTTCCAAGCCACTGGGATTATAGGTGTGTGCCACTATGCCTGGCACCAGTTTTCTTTTTAAACTACTGTATTATTACAAAAGTTCATGGTATTCGGATTATGCAGAGGGGACTGAGAGGAGGAGTGGGGCGGTGAAGGTGGGAAGGACAGTAGAATGAGAGACATTATTGCCCTGCATACATGTATGAAGAAAAACTTATAAAGTTCATGGTAAATGAAAGTTAAGTAATATATGTATTATAAAATGAAAAATTACCCTCCACGTTATTTTTCTGTCTACATAGTTCTATTATTGTTTCTTCTATATTCTCACTGAATTATTTTTGTACTTGCACACATAAATGTTCTATCAGAAATTTTATTTACAGTATACATATTGTAATATTTAATCATTTTAACTATTTTTAAGTGTGTTGTATAATGGCATTAGGAACATTCACATTGTTTTGCTTCCATCGCCACCATTGAGCTTCAGAATGTTTTTTCATCTTCTGAAACAAACTCAACTCATTAAACAGTAGGCTACTTTCCCCTGACCTGGCAACCACTATTCTACATTGTCTCTATGAATTTGATTCTTCTAGGTACCTCATATAACTGGAATCATATAGTATTTATCTTTGTGACTTATTTCAGTTACCATAATGATTTTCAAGATTCATGCATATTGTGGAATGTGTCACAATTTTTTAGTGTCTTTTTTAAAAAAATTTTTTAGATGTTGATAGGCCTTTAATTTATTCATTTATTTCTATGCAGTACCAAGAATCAAACCCAGTGCCTCACACATGGTAGGCTCTACCACTGAGCCACAACCCCAGCCCCATAATGTCTTTAAAAAAAAAAAAAAAAAAAAAAAATATATATATATATACACACACACACACACACATATATGTCTATATCTATATATAAAATTTTTAGTTGTTGATGAACCTTTATTTATTTATATGCGGTACTGAGAATCAGACTCAGTGTCTCACACATGCTAGGGAAGTATTTGCTCTACCACTGAGTCACAATTCCATCCCACAATTTTCTGTGGATGCTGGGGATTAAACTCATGGTTAGGCATGTGCTCTACCATTGAGCTACATCCCTAGCCCTACCACACTTTGTTTGCTCATTGTGTTCTTAAAGCAGGACTAACTGTAGATATAGAGGAGAGTTTTTAAAATTACAAACAAATACACATTCAAATTTATGTTCATACTTTGAAAGCCTAGAGAAAATCAGCCATGAAAATATTAACCCTGTTGGTTGAAGAAGTAGAAAAAAATTGGATAAAGGCCTTAGATCTACCTGGTTTAGCAGCTGTACTTATATGTTTGCTTTTACTAATGTGTTTTATGGTTAAGTATTAGTTTGAAGTAATTTTCTTTTTTTTTTTTTTTTTTTTTTTTTTGTGGTGCTGGGTATTGAACCCAGTGCCTTGTGCTTGCAAGGCAGGCACTCTACCAACTGAGCTATATCCCCAGCCCAGTTTGAAGTAATTTTCTAAACTCTAAATTTTAAATTAGGCTATTTTTTAATATGTCAAATGGCTGTCTTTGCTAGACTGTATCGCATTTAAATGATCTCATTTCCAGGTGAAGAACCCACTGCCCTTGGTGAGGGAGTGGCACACACCTGTAATTCCAGCAGTGTGGAAGGCTGAGGCAGGAGGATCATGAGTTCAAAGCCAGCTTCAGCAACTTATTGAGGCCCTGAGCAACTCAAACAAGACCCTGTCTCTAAATAAAATATAAAAAAGGGCTGGGGATATGGCTGAGTGGTTAAGTGTCCCCAAATTCAATCCCCAGTACAAAAAAAAAATATATATATATATATTAAGGTGGGCATGGTGGTGCACCTTTGTAATCCCAGTCACTCCAGAGGCTTGAGGCAGGAGGATTACAAATTCAAAGCAAAACATCAGCAATTTCGGAAGGCCCTAAGCAATTTAGGGAGACCCTGTATCAGTATTAAAAAATTAAAAATTTTAATTTTAATTTTAAAAGACTGGCATGTGGCTTAGTGATTAAGTGCCCCTGGATTCAATCCCAGGTACCAAAACCAAAAAAACAAAACAAACCTCTCTCAAGCCAGATGTGGTGGCATATACCCATAGTCCCATTTACTTTGGAGGTTGAGGTAGAACTATCAGTGTAGCCTACAAGCAAGACCAACCTAGGCAATATAGTGAGATGCTGTCTCAAGAAGGAGAAAAAAAAAAAAATTTATTCAGGATTCAGCCTATGTTATTGATTTTTTTTTCATAATACGCAGGATTGGATTCAGAGCCTCAAAAATGATAAGCAAGCAATCTTCCACTGAGCTATATCCCAGCCCCTAGATATTATTCTAATATGTATTGTAGCTTTAATGAATTTCTCTGTCTTGTTATAAGGTATTAGTCAGTTTCCAAATTCAGACTAACATATCTTTCTTTTATCTTTATCTAGTGTGTTGTGAGTTCTATATGAAGTAGGTGGTTTATGAAGTTTTGTTGAATTCGTACCAGTAGTTTGTAGACTTTGCAAAATATTGTTGGAATTATTTTGCTGAGCAGATAAGATAAATTGATGGTTGGAGTTTTCAGTTTGGGAGATTTGGTATGGCTTATTAGACGTGTGTTTCCCAGCTTCTAGATGGAAACAAGTAAAACAGACAAAGGAAGAATGTGGATTACTGTTAAAAAGCAAAAGAAGCGAGTATGGTGGTACATACCTGTCATTCCAGCAACTTGGAAGGCTAAAGCAGAAGGATATCACAAGTTGAAGGCCAGCCTCAACAATTTAGTGAGACCCTAAGCAATTTAGTGAGAACCTGTCTCAAAATAAAAGGGACTTGGGGATGTAGCCTAGAGATAAAGCACCCCTGATTCAATTCTCAGTACTGAAAAAGAAAAAAAAAAAAAAAAAAAAAAAAAAAAAAAAACAAGCCCACAAAACTTGGAACAAATTCAGAACTAATTATTAGCAGAGACAGAATGAAAGACATTTTAAAGACAAGGAAATTATGATTAATGCCTATACCCTTTGACTCTCAATCCAGAACTTAACTTTTTTAAAATACTATCTTCTCCTCTTACTTGCTCATCAGACTGCTTTTTTACCTTTGATTAAATGCATTATTCTATACAGTCCAGTTCCATAATTGTTACTCCTTCAGAGACAATGGGAGACCTCTTTACCCTAAACTCCAAGACCACATAAAGTAGTCATCAAATTCCAAGGAATCAGTATATCTCTTGGCAAACACCTGAAGTTTTAAATATCTTACTGAAACCACTATACTGCTACATATTTTACTGCATCAATCCTTTGCTATTTTTAGCTGCTTCTTGCATTTTGATCCCTGTAATCTCAAGAAAGAAATTTTGGCATAGTTACAACACAAATGTAATTATTGATTATAAAAGGCAGATACATAGTTTGATTTATTTAAGCATACATTTATTTTGGTAGTGCATAGTAACTCAGGGTCAGAGAAGAATTTGCAGATTAGTAATCTGTAGACATAAGCCAAAAAAAAAAGTTTTTCCCCCCAGTACTAGTGATAGAATTCAGGGCACTCTACATCCCCAGCTCTTTATTTTTTATTGTGAGACAGGGTCTCACTAAGTTGCTGTAGTGCCCAGCTATAGGCCAGTCAAGCTTTAAAAAATAAAAACTAAGCTGGGCATGGTGATGTACACCAGTAATCCCAGAGACTGGGGAGACTAAGGCAGGAGAATCGAGAGTTCAAAGCCAGCCTTAGCAATTTAGTGAGTCCCTCGTCACCCAGTGATAAAAAATAGCTGGAGATGTGGCTCAGTGGTTAAGTGCCCCTGGGTTCAATCCCTGGTACCAAATATATATATATATTAAAAAAATTAAAACTAAGGGTGCTGAAATAGGACTATTTATATTGCCCATTAAGGACATTAAAATTGTTACCACTATTTCTTAAAGATATTTTCACTACCAGAAAAGTAGGAAAAAGTTAATAAAGAATAATCTTTATTTTGGATATATTTTGCTTTAGCATAAATAATTTATGTTCTTATTTTTCTTATTTCTTTGCAAACCAGTGGACATTTCATTTCAGTTCAAGTGTAGAATTTGAGACTATTGTACCAGGTCATACTTCTTGGAAAATTTCTTTGCTTATTAGATAGATGGAGAAAAAAGTCATGGCACAGTATCTAACTCTAAAAACTGGTTAGCTGACATTGTATTATAAAAGTTTTATGGAAAATTCTATGTTATAAATGAAGAATTTTACAATTCTTGGTCTTAGATATTTTCTATTGTTGGTGGTAATGCCAGTATTAAAATGTCCAGTAACATCCTGATTAATAGTACTCTCTCACAAGTTGTCCTTTTCCTGCCCTTTGTAGTGTTTCTCTTCCTTACTTAATAGAGAAGTATAAGGTGTGGAGAGTAGTATATGATTATTGTGATATAAACCTTAGAGTAAAATTACCAAGTAATTAGTAAAAGCATTAATATGATACATTCTAAATCCACAATGAAAATGTTTTAGGAATTATTTTGTTTGTATCAGCCACATTAATATTTTTCTTCATCAATGTGAATAATAGTGTGCTAATAAGACTAATCGAAGATGAAAAGGGATTTTTTTTCTTTTTTCCTTTCTTTTTTTCCCTCCCTCCCTCCCTCCCTTCCTTCCTCCCTTCCTTCCTTTCTTCCTTTTCTTTCTTTTCTTTTCTTTCTTTTCTTTTCTTTCTTTCTACTTAGACTAAGGCTGATGGGCAGTCAATAGATATATATTGAAAGGCTAGTTTGTGCCGGGCATGGTGGCATACACTTGAAATCCCAGCAGTTTGGGAGGCTGAGGCAGGAGGATCATGGTTCAAAGCCAGTCTCAGCACCTTATCAAGGCCCTGAATCTAAATAAAATACAAAAAAGGGTTGGGGATATAGCTCAGTGATAAGCCCCTCTGAGTTCATCCCAGTATAAAAAGACTAGTTGTGTTTAGCATTATGGGACATAGAAATGAAACAAAAGATAATCTGATTTGAAAGAGTTTACAGTCTGGCAAGAAAAAGCTAATGTGTAAAATGATGCATGACATTAAACATTAGAGTAGTTAGTATAAGTTTAAAGCAAGTGTTTTCCAGAGCTTTCATTGAGGACCAGGAATTTGACTTGGATTTTGAGATGAGAAAACAAATAAATGGAGGGAGAAGTATAAGGCCATTTAAGTTGGAAGGGATAATGAGCAGTTTTTTTAAATCCATGAGCTGACAGTTAACATTTGAGTAATACATGAAGCATTTTGGTCATAATCAACTTTTTTTTTTGGTACCAGGGGATTGAATCCAGTGGTATTTAACCACTGAACTACATCCCCAGCCCTTTTTAGTTTTTATTTTGAGACAGGCTTTAATTAAATTGCTTCAGACCTTGCTAAATTGCTGAAACTAGCTTTGAACTTTCAGTCCTCCTGCCTCAGCCTCCCAAGCCACTGAAATTACAGGCATGTCCCACCACATCTGGCCATAATCAACTTTTCAAAACATTTTTGTGGCCACACTTGTGTATACGCCTGTAATTCCAGGTACTCAGGAGACTGAGGCAGGAGACTCACAAGTTCAAAGCCAACCTTGGCAATTTGGCAAGACCCTATCTCAAAATAAAAATAAAAAGGTCTGGGGATGAAGCTTACTAGAGAACTTGCTAGCATGCAAGAAGAATATAATATCAACCAATCCATTAATAATGATGTTAACTTTTATTACTTGGTTAAGATGATATTTGGTTATGTTTCTCCATTCTAAAGCCAATGAGAATTTTATGGTAAAATAGTTTGAGACACCATAACTTTCCTTGTCCTCATTAAACTTACTTGTTTCAACATCCATTAATGATTGTTACTTGAGTCACTTTTTTTGTAATGGTTACCAAATACTAATTTTTAATGTTCATCAGTCCTACTACATTTGTTAGTTGGCATTTGATCATAAAACGGGCTTTTCTCCGCCCCTCCCCTCACTTACTTACCTATGTATTTATATCAGTATGTATTCATGGATTCCTGTTTTATTCAGAGATTTATAATCCTTTACTATTATTTATTTTGACATTTGTCATAGATTTGGTCAGTAGGAACCCTTCAAGCTAGTGCCTGTTTCTTTTCTTTTCCTTTTTTAAGACAGGGTCTTAATAATTTGCTGAAGCTGGCCTGAAACTTATGATCCTCATGCCTCAGCCTTCTGAGTCTCTGGGATTATAGGTATGATCCAGTGCACCCAGCTCATTCGTAATATTCTTTTGACATCACTGTTTGAATGCTTGTTTTACTTTCTGGTACAAGATTTTTCAAGCAGAGCTTGTATTTTCTCTCCTGACCTAGAGTGTTTTCACCAAGAATCCCTGGTCCCTCTTAGAAACCAAAATCTAGGTTCATTGATACTAGAATGTCATTGCTTCTTGACCTTTTCAGTGGAAACATCGAGAAAATAGTTGTGTGCACACATGTAAATGCACATGTTCTTTTACTTGCATGTTTTCTGTATATAACTGCATTTATATCAGGACTTTCAATTATAATCCAACACCATAGGTTTATTCTGGTCTTTTCATGTTTGTAACTTTGAAAGTCTGTCTGTATTTCAAAGGTAGCATTAGTGAGATTAGTGAGATCTTCTCATATGTAGTGTGAGAGGAGACTGGGATGACTCAAGATTTTTGACTGAAGCCACTAGAGCAAAATTTACTGAAATGGAGAAGAATATTGGAGGAGATGGTTTGGAGAAAGAGATCAGAAGGTCAGTTTTGAATATATTAACTCTGAACTGCCTATTGACTTTGAACCGAATACTTTGGGTGGGCAGTTGGATATTTGAATCTGCAGTGCATAACCAAGATTCAGGATGGAAAAATAAATTACTTAAAGAAAACCAGTACCACAAATCTTAGTTTCATTTCCTCTCTGATAATTTTTCATATAAATAAAGATACAGGGTTAATTTTTTTCTAAGATGAGATCACTGTAATGACTGTTTTTTGTTTTGTTGATATTTGTTTGTTGTGGCACTGAGTATTTAACCCGGGGGCACTCTACCATTGAGCTATACCCCAGCCCCACCCTGCTTCTTTTCTTTCTTTCTTTTTTTTTTTTTTTTTAATTGAGATCCAAACTAAGTTGCTGAGACTGGCCTTGAACTTGTGATCCTCCTACCTCAACCTCCTGAGTTGCTGGTATTTAAAACGTGCAGCTGTGCCTGCCTTAATTACTGTTTTCTTTTTCAGTTTTCATTTTCATTTAGTTAAATTTTCATTTTCTCTAATCCCAGACCACATATATATATTCTTTGGTTGATCTAAAAATGTAATCAAACAATTGGTTGAAACACTAATTATATCTGAATACTTTGTCCCTTAAATCTCTCGTAATCTGTCCAGTACATTTTATGCCACTAATTTGTTAGTGAATCTGGGCCAATTGTCCTGTAGAATATTTACCTTCTGGATTTGTCTTTGCTTTCTTATGGTGTTATTACCTTTTAAAATTATTTCTAATGCTGAAATCAGTTGCTGGTTGTTTTGTTTTGTTTGGGTACCAGGGATTGAAACCAGGGCGCTTAAACACTGAGCCACATCCTCTAGCCTCCTGAGCACTGGGATTTCAGGAGTGCACCATTGCACCTGGCTCAATTGCTGCTTTTTCTAAAATTCTCTCCTCTACAAAAGCTTTTCTTGACTTCCATATTCAACTTATATTGGCCACAGAATAAACACTGAAGTTTTTTAGTTTGGTGCTAAAGTCTTACCAGAATTTATTATCTTTGCTTATTTCTTTGTGTTTTTCCATGCAAATCTTCCTAGTGAGACAGAAATATAAATAGTTGTTAAGAGTGTGGACTCTAGAGCCAAACTATTTGGATTTGAATCCCAGTTACACCATTTAATACTTGTGGCTTTGGACATTTTACTTAATTCCATCTCTTAAAGTGGAATGTTAATAGTACCAACCTCAGAGTGTTGTGAGAATATCAGTTAATATTTGTGTCATCTTTAGAACAGTGCCAGGCATATAGAAGTACCATATATATATATATATTTTTTTTTTTTTTTTTTTTTGGGGGTACCATATATATTTGTTAAACAAAATAAAATTCTACTCTAAGTCTGCCTCCTCAGAGACAAAAGACACATTAAACACCTTTGCTTATGACTTGTTCTCTCTGGGATGCTCTTGCCCTGCCTTTCTGCCTATTAAACATTTAACTACTAAATTGGGTACCCACCAGATACTGAATTAGTTATTGAGGATATGGCAGTAAACAAGACAGAATCCCAACCTTAAGGGAGTTTATAATATAATGGAGATACAGACAAGTACATCACAGTGTGGTAATGCTGTGATAGGTGTAAATACAGAATGCACTAACGGCATAGTCTTGTGGAGTCAGGGGATGCTTTATAGAAGATGTTACATATAAGCTGAGACCTGAAGAAATCAAAAGAATTAGCTTATCGAAACAGTCAACAAAACAAGGAAAGGAGAATGGGGTTTGGAGATGAAATAAGGTGTAGTTCACTATGATGGAGCTTTAAGGGAGAGAGTGACTACAATTGAGGATCCGCCTGTAAGCAAGATACAGGTTGCAGAGGGTTTTGAGAAGCAATATGATGGACCGTCTCATCTTTCTTTGCCTTTAGGCATCTTCTCAAATACATTAGCTAACTAACTTCCCTTATTCCTCCTGAATTTCCATACTGCTGTAGTGTAGAAGATTTGCCCTGGGGAGAGTAGTAATAAAACAGTTTATGATGTCTTTGGGGAGTTGTAGAAGTTAAGATGGGGGCAGTCAGAACCTGACTTGAATCAAATTTAAAATTTTTGATGTTTTCCTATAGATGACTAGAATTCACCAATAGTTATTCAGATTGGATTATCTTAGAAAAAGAAAATTCTGAGTGGGAAAGGAAAAGAGGTGAGGAGGGAAACAGCAAGGTTTCCGGGAACTTTGGGTAATTCATTATATTTAAGAAACTGGGGCTGGGGAGATAGCTCAGCTGGTAGAGTGCTTGCCTGGGAAACACAAGGCCCTGAGTTCGATCCCCAGTACCGCCAAAAAAAAAAAAAAAAAAAGAAGAAGAAGAAACTGAATTTGAAGGGGAAGCAGTGAGACTGGAAGAGAAGAGAAGACACAGATCTTGAAAGGAGGCTCAGATATTCCTGCTGTTTCCAATAAGCAGTGGGAACTCAATGACAGATCTGATATAAGGAATAATTGGTTAATATTTATTTATTAGAAGATAAGTTTGGCAACAATATAGAGAATAAATTCAAAGGAATCAAGTCTTAGAGGTAAGATAACCTGTTAGGAAGCTGTTGTAGTACTAGTCCAGATCAAAAGTGATGAAGCTCAATAAAGAGCAGTAGTAGGAAGAGAAGAAGAGGACATATGTTTGAGAAATATTGGAAACAAAATGGGCTAGTGTTGGGAGATTTATTAAAAAAGTGAGGGTTAGGAGGAGAAGAAATCAAAAAGAATTGCTAAAATTCTAGCTAAGTATCAGAGCAGCAACAGATGGAAGAAGAGGAAGATGATAAACTGAAATATCAAGTTCAGGGAGCCTCAGAGACTTAGAAGAGATGTGTACACTGAATGGAGAGAGAAATCCAAGCTTGATATATGTGGATATGAGAGTCATAGGTGATATTAGTTAAAGCCAATAGAAGTGGATGATTATGCTGATAGCATTTTGTATTCTGTGTACTAAGCCTGGTCATAAATGTTTTATGTACACTGTTCCATCTTATAAAACAATCCTGTGAAGCTGGCATTCTACAAAAGAAGGAAAGTGACATATAGAAGAATTAATATATAAAACTCCAAAGTTTATGAGACATAACCAGGAGTGGAACATACATATTGTTTAAAACAATATGCTGTGAATAAACAGAGAAGAGTATTCAGGCAAGAACCCTGGGAACAAAAACATTTGAAAGAGTATGATCAGAGGCAGATTCCTACTATGTTTGATTGTGGAGGAGGAACCAGAAAGATAGGAAGAAACCTAGGAGAGTGGTTGTAACAGAAGTCAAAGGAGAAATTTTTTTTTTTTTTTTTTTTAATTCTTGGTACCAGGGATTGAACCCAGGGGTGTTTAACCACAGAACCATATACATCCCCAGCTCTTTTGTTTTTTAATATTTTTTTTTAGTTGTCAGTGGACCTTTATTTTATTTATTTATTTGTATGCGGTGCTGAGGATCAAACCTAGCGCCTCACACATGCCAGGCAAATGCCGTACTACTGAGCCACAATCCCCAGCCCCCCCAGCTCTTTTTTAAATAATTTATTTAGAGACAGGGTCTTGCTGAGTTACTTAGGGCCTTGCTAAGTTGCTGAGACTGGCTTTGAACTCAGAATCCTCCTGCTTCAGCCTCCTGAACCAGTGGGATTATAGGCATGTGCCACCACACCTGGCTGCAAAAGAGAAATTCTGAGACAGATTATTCTATGTGCAAAAACTGCAAAGAAATAATATTTTAAAAAATCTTTCCAGGGACTGGGGTTGTAGCTCAGTGATAGATTGCTTGCCTAGCACGTGTGAGGCACTGGGTTCAATCCTCAGCACCACATAAAAATAAATAAATAAAATTAAGGTATGTTAAAAAAAAAAAAAAAAAAAAGTCACCAGTCACAGTGACTGAGGCAGGAGGATCACAAATTCAAAGCCATCCTCAGCAATTTAGTGAAGCCCTAAACAACTTAGCAAGACTCTGTCTCAAAATTAAAAAAGGACTGCGCATGTGGCTCAATGGTTAAGCACCCCGGGGTTAAATCCCCAGTACCAGAAATCCAAAACAATAAAAATCTCCATTGAGTTTAAGAAATTGGAATTTATTAGAAAGCTTGGCATTTGTGTTTGAATGGAGTGTTGGCTACATAAATAAAAGAACAACCTATATAAAATTCTTTTCATGGTAAATTGTGTATTTTAAGTGCAAAAGAAAAAAAGATAATTCCTATAATTAGGAAGTTAATGGGAGTTAAAGTAGAAACCGTGAGTGTACAAAATTCATTCATATTCTTTAATCTGAAAGATCTTAAGGAAAGCTAGGGATGAAGCTAGGGGGAACCTAAGGTAGTTTCAAGAATGCTTGTTTAAGATGGAAGAGAGATGCATATAAATATGTTGAGAATCAGAAGGAATACAATGTAAATATATAAATAACATATAACTTAAAATGTAAGAAACTAGAAGTTAGTGGAGCATAAGGTTCCCAAGGACAAAAGAGGGACTAGGAAATGGTACGTGGTGGAGGGATTACTTTTTAATAAGAGAAATGACACTTTCCACCAGGTAATGTTATCTGGATAAGTTTAAATATGGATTAAGTATTCTCTCCTTATCTGTGTTTTGCCTTTCTGCAGTTTCAGTTACCTTTCAACCAATCTAGAAATGCTAAATGGAAAAATTTCAGAAATAAATAACAGGGGATGAACTTTCACATTGTACTGTTCCTTCCAGCCTGGGATATGAATCATTCCTTTGTCTAGCATATCCATGCTGTATTTGCTACAAACATATTAGTCACTTAGTAGCTGTGTTGATTTATCTGTTACCTTTCTCAGTATTTCAGTGCTTATGTTCAAGTATCCTTTATTTTACTTAATAATAACCTCAAAATGCAAGAGTAATGATATTGGAAATTTGGATATGCCAAAGAGATATATAAAGTACTTCCTTTAAATCCCTGGAGTCCAAATTTTTCAGTTCTGTGAATCTTGCAGTAACATGGGTACAAAGATTTTATAGGTTTTCCACACATGCGGTGGTAAGACCAAATTAGTTAAGTGAAAACATCTATCTATTTAATAAAGAGGAAAAAGAACAGTGTTCCGAAGTTGCTGAGTTGTAAGGAGTCATCTGGTGAAATTGTGAAGTAGAAATAAATTTGTGCTGAATTTTGCTGTCATACCCCAAAAGTTACCTGCCAAAATTATGATCACAGTACATGGTAAGTGCTTAGTCCAGATGGAGTAGGCACAAAGTTTGTTAATATATATGTAGGAAAAAGCATAGGTTCTGGTAGTGGAGCTCAGTGGTGGAGCATACACTTGCTTAGCATACACAAGGCCCCAGTGCCAAAACAAACTATTGTAAACAGTCCCTAACTTAAGGTGGTTCAAGGTAAAAATTTCCAACTTTACAGTGGTGCAGAATTGATACACAGTAGAAACTATACTTCAAATTTTAGATTTTTATTTCTTCATGTGCTAGCACTGTGCTGAATAGTACTCTTGCAGTACTGGGTGGCAGCAGCAAACCACAACTTGCTAATGAAAGGTCATGTGATCATGAGGTAAACAACTGATCCGTCTGTAGTGTACTTTTTTTTTTAAGATTCAAGATATTTTATTAACAGTTAATACAAACAATAAGATAGCTATATTAGATTACCAAGTACAAAATCAACATACAAAAATAGTTTACATATAGTCAAACAATCTTTTGGAATATTTAGTAGAAGAAAATATTTCATATTTAACAGTAATAAAAATATATTAATATGCTTCTCAATAAAAATGTGAGACCTATTAAAAACAAAAATTAAAATATCACAGCAAAAAAAAATATAACATAACTACAAATAGAAGGATCGTATTACTGTGTAAATTAATTTATAAATTTAAATCTTAATGAAAACTTAAGTTTTAAGCTATATCACCTGATGCTAAATTTAGTGAAAAAAATAAGTAAACATAGAAGTGGGACCAGCACTAAAACACATTAAGGCCTTTTTTTGTTTGTTTGTTTTTTGCCTTGCTGGGGATTGAACCCAGGGCCTTATGCTTGCAAGGCAAGCACTATACCAACTGAGCTATATCCCCAGCCTGCATTAAGGCATTTTTAAAAGCCTAAATAATTTAAGAGTATCATACTGGTCTATTAACAAAACAGAATGCCCAGAAGTAAGTACACTCAGGTACGTATAGAAATTGAATGTATAAAGATGACATCATCTCAAATCACTGAGAAAAAGAAGTAGTCAATAAATGTTATAGGGATATTTAAAGTAATATCCCTGCCATACCATGATAAATTCCATATGTACCAAAGACATTTTTTAAATAACACAACTATTAAATAATAAGAAGAAAACTTGAAATTTTTTTCGTTATAAGTCTGTAGTTAGCAGGAACTATCTAACTTTTCGTGACCCAAACTCCCCAAGTCATAAATTATTACTCTGGTACTTTCTGTTACATAAAAATCTTTTTTTTTTTTTTTTTTTTTTTTTTTTTTTTTTTTGTGGCGCTCGGGATCGAACCTAGGGCTTTGTGTTTGCAAGGCAAGCACTCTACTGACTGAGCTATCTCCCCAGCCCCAAAATCAATTTTTTATACAAAGAAGCATTATAAACAAACTTTTTTTTTTTTTTTTTTTTTTGGTACCAGGGATTGAACCCAGGGTGCTTAACCACTGAGCCACATCGCCAGCCCTTTTTATATTTTATTTGGACATGAGGTCTCACTGAATTGTTCAGGGCCTTGCTAAATTGCTGAGGCTGGCTCTGAACTCACAATCCTCCTGCCTCAGCCTCTAGAGCCAGTGGGATTACAGGTGTGAGCTACCGCAACTGGCAGTAATAAATATTCTTAATTTTAACTGGGTACATGACAATCCAGAATTAAGACTGTATTTCTTTCTTTCCCTTTTTTTTTTTTTTCTTTTAAGAATACTTTTATTTTGTTTATTTTTATGTGGTGCTGCTGAGGATCAAACCCAGTACCTCACACGTACTAGGCAAGCACTATGCCACTGAGCTACAGACCCAGCCCCATAAACAAAGTTTAAAAAAAAGACATTTAAGGGAGATATTTACAGCTCATATCACAAAGAACTATCCTTCCTAACATGTAAATTGACAAAATCATAACCCTTTCAAAACATATAAAAAGGAAATAGAATTTGCTATTAATAAACAAGATAGTTAACTTCACTAATTAAAAAAGAAATGTAAATTAAAACTTTGAATGAAAGACCGTTTTTCTCTCTCTCCATTGGCGAAAATCCAAAGTTAGCGAACATATTGTATTGATAGAACTCTGGAGGGGAAAGCATTTTCTCCTGTATTGTGTTAAATTCACCCAGAATTACTGTGTTGTGGTCTATTTGATTTCTGGAATTGAGAAGGATTTGTTTGACGTACATGGATGCACCATTGTTTGGGGCATAAATATTTATGATCATTATGTCTTCCTGATTTATGGTTCCCTTAAGCAGTATGAAATGTCCTTCTTTAATCCCTTCTAACTAACTTTTTGTCTTGAAGTCCACTTTATGTGATATAAGGATGGAAACCCCCACTTTTTTACTGAGTCCTTGTGTGTGGTATGTTTTTTCCCATCCTTTCACCTTTAGTCTGTGGCTGTCTTTTTCTATGAGATGAGTCTCTTGAAGGCAGCATATTGTTGGGTCTTTCTTTTTAATCCAATCTGCCAGTCTATATCTTTTGATTGATGAGTTTAGGTCATTAACATTCAGGGTTATTATTGTGATACAATTTGTATTCCCAATCATTTTTACTTATTTTTGGTTTTTAACTTGACTTCGTTTCTCCGTTGATTGGTTTTTCCTTTAGGGAAGTTCCTCCCTTTGCTGACCTACATTGTTGTTTTTCATCCCGCCCCCCCATGAATATTTTACTGAGAATATTCTGTAGTGCAGGCTTTCTATTTGTAAATTCTTTGAACTTTTGTTTATCATGGAAAGATTTTGTCTTCAAATTTGAAGGTTAGTTTTGATGGGTATAAGATTCTTGGTTGACAACCATGTTCTTTCAGAGCTTGAAATATGTTGTTTCAGGCCCTTCCAACTTTTAATTAGAGTCTAGGCTGAGAAATGTGATGATACCTGTTTTGGTTTCCCCCTATATGTAATCTGATGCTTTTCTCTCACAGCCTTCAACATTCTATCTTTATTTTGAATGTTAGGCATTTTCATTATAATGTGCCTTGGTGTGGATCTGTTATAATTTTGTGCATTTGGTGTTATGTAAGCCTCTTGATTTTCCATTTCATTCTTCAGATTTGGGAAATTTTCTGAAATTATTTCATTGAATAGGTTCTTCATTCCTTTGGTTTGTGTCTGTGCCTTCCTCAATCCTGATAATTCTTAAATTTGGTCTTTTCATGATGTCCCATAGTTCTTGGAGGTTTTATTCATGATTTCTTATTACCATTTTCTCTGTTTGGACAACTTTATTTTCAAGATTAAATATTTTGTCTTAATTGACTGAGGTTCCATCTTCCATCTTTGGTGATGCTTTCCATTGAACTTTTTATTTCTATTCCTTCATTGAACTTTTTATTCCTTCATTTCAAGGATTTCTGGTTTTTGTTGTCAATGTTGTTTTCAGAATCTCTATCTCTGTTTTGAAATGATCTTGAGCTTCCTGTAGTTACTCTTTGAACTGTTTCTTGGCGTGTTTGTTTGTTCATTGCCTTTATTTGTTTTCATTTGTTATCTCATCCTTTGCTTCGTGAATTATTTTAGCTAAGTATACTCTGATCTCCTTTTCTGATATTTCTTCTACCATACTGTCATTGGATTCTATTAATATAGAATCTTGGTTTGTTTGGAACATTCTTCCCTTGTTTTTTCTTTTTTTTTTTTGTATCTTCCCCTCTAGCAGTACAGATGTGGTGTATTGCAGTTTCCCCACTAAAGGCTTATAGTGACCCTACAAGTTTCCAAAACCTCTTCTTTAAGGGGGAGATCAATATTAGCAGCACCCAGTATAGACAATATGCAGCTCTAAACCAAATAGCCCCTATGAAGACATTAACAATATTGTTTTAATAAACAGGATGAGTCCAATTATTATATTCAGTATAACAAATAGATTTGCAATGAGGTCTATAATTTCTGATGGGGGACAAAGAGGATGGGGAGGGATGAAGGATGTAACTGTTAATGGGATAAGAAAAGAGTATACAAAAGTACAAGATTGTAGGAAGAGTAAAAGCGGAATCAAAAGATGTTGGTTGTTAGTATGAGAAAAGGGAGATAGATAATCTGAGGAAACAGGTAAACAAAAGGAAAATAGAGTGAGAAAAATAAAGAAAGCAAAACTTAAAAATTATCAAAGAGGAGGAAGAAAAAAAACTACACTATAACAGTCATATTCTGTTCAAACGTCCCAGTCTTCAGTAGCCTGTTTAATGAGAGGTACCTGAAAATGAACTTCCAGTCTCCAATAGGCATCTCAGGATGGGATTGGCCCCACATAAAAATGGCAGCTACCACTTCCAGGATAATCCAAGATGGCTATACTGGCTTCCAAACGTGTTAACATATGGGGACCTGCAGCACGGGGCATGGGCTCTGTGTCTGGTTGGTTGGGCCAAGGGTTCTGGAGGTGGGGCATGGTTAGTCTGAGGGATCCTGCAGGTCCTGGCTGTTGTCCCAAAATGGTGGCAGCCACATATAACCAAACCTGTGGGTACTGTGACAGTGTACTTCCAGGCAACAGCAGGCAGCTGGTGATCTACTGGCCGTCTGTGGGTGGTCTGCAGGCTACCAACCAACGATGGGCAGGTGGACCTCCCTCGGTGGGTGTTGGGTAGGTGAAAGGCAGGCAAGAGGCAGGCTAATGGCGAGTGATAGGCGACAGTCAGTGAGCAATCTGCACTCAAAAGGTAGTCAATATGCTGGCAGACTGCAGATGATAAGAGGTACACCAATGGGGTAAACAACAGGGGATCCATGTCATAGAGAAACAGATTTCCTCTGCTTGAAACCCAAGCTAGGGAGCGACAAGGAACGCAGCCTCCCTCTAATCTGCCATCTTGGATCTCAGATCTGTAGTGTACTGTTTCTAAACTATGCCATATTGGGTACGTTTGGTGTAGCAAATGCATTTTCAACTTACAGTATTTTTAAACTTATGATGTAACCCCTTTGTAAGTCAAAGAGCACACCATATATGGTGGTTTTTAGGGAACTAGGGATCTTGGAATTCCTGTGGATGATGGGGGACTACTGTATATTTTTTGAGAGAAGATGATTCCCACCTAATTATTTCTGCTTTTCCTGTGAAATAGCTGATAAGCTCATCTCCTGAGAGCTAGAAGGGTTAGATAGTAAGATAGGGTTTGATAAGTGGTATAAATGTGAAATACCTCTTACTGCATATGAAAAGAGGAAAGGATGCTAATTAAGGACACAGTGGAAGGATTCTAACAGTGAGGAACCAATTGAAGGAGATTATGAGTGTATATGGCTTCAATCTTTTTGGTATGATTCTTCGTCAGTAGAAGCAAATGACAGAAATAAAGATACAATAAAGACATTCAGTTAGATTAATCCAAATTTAGGATTTAATGAGCATACATGACAAGGCTAATTTAGGGGGAGAAGGGAAAGAATGAGAATTTGGGTGAAAGAATGGTTTAAATAATCAAATTCACAGGAATTGATGGAGAATTGATCCTAGAAGAGACAGGAGTTAGAGAAAATAAAAAAGTGAGATCTTAATGAAATTGAAGAAAAAGTATAATAGAAGTGGGAGGGTGTGATCAGAAGGAAATTTAAAATGTACAAAGGGCTAGTTCTTAGAGGTCACTGAATTTGAGATCAAGGAACCTGAGAAACTAGAAAAACGTGATGGATGATCCATGTGAATATTGAAATTCCCAGCATTCTATTGAAACTTGGATGGTTTTGCTCAAGATCTAGCTAATTAATTTAACTGAACCCAGTGGCATATGCCTCTAGACCCTATCTCAAAAAAAAAAGATTTTGCCTTGTCACAGACCTTTGAAAAGCTTAACTTAGGTATGTCTGTAGATTCAAATCATTTCCCAGGATTCCCCTAGCAATGAAAGTAGAGCTTACTTTCCAGTAGGTGGTAAGACTTGGGTATGCCTAAGCAGTATTTTAATTTTTTATTTTGATTCAGGGTCTGACTACATTGCCTAGGCTGGCCTCAAACTTGTGATTCTCCTGCCTTAGTTGCTGGAATTACAGACATGTGCCACCTTGCCTGGCATACAGTTAACATCCTGATTAGATTACAAAGCCCATGTTCTTTCTTCTAATCTTTATGTTGCTGAAACAAGTTGAGTTTATTTAACTCAATTTTTTTGTCTTCCCAGATGTTTGGGAAAACAGTTTTGTTGTTGTTGTTGTTGTTGTTGTTTTAGCTTCTCTAGAGTTAATGGGGTTCTTTAGCACTAAATGTGTATAAAGTGAAAGAAAAATCTGCTTGAGTACCTTAAGCAGAAACGTAACCTGAAGCAGTCAAGATTTTTAGTACATTCAATAAACAGATCGATTAGATCATTTGTCAGTTTATTCATCCTTCCATCCATGCAGTTAATCCATCCTTTATATCTGTGTAAAAAAAAATCTTACTGTTTGAGAACACTGTATTTGAAATAAGTTTAAGTGTAAAATGACTCATTTGTTTTTTATTGTCTCTTGTCATCTCTAGCTGCATATCCTCACCGTTTGAATCTCTTTTACCTTGCCAATGATGTCATACAGAACTGTAAACGGAAAAATGCAATCATATTCCGTGAATCGTTTGCCGATGTACTTCCTGAAGCAGCTGCTCTAGTGAAGTAAGTAAATTCCCATTACACTTTGGGATCTAAACTTAGAAAATACAGGATTTTAGTTTTCCTTTTCACCTATTAGCAAGAACCATGGTAGTTGTGCATACTTGAAGATCCATAGATATTTTGCCCAAATGACTTATTGTAACATTCCTGATAATTTACACATTCTTCTAAAGAATTTCTTCCTGGGCTGGGTTGTGGCTCGGTGGTGGAGCACTTGCCTAGCATGTGTGAGGCACCCAGTTCAATTCTCAGCACCGCATACCAATAAATCAATAAAATAAAGGTCCATCAACAACTAAAAGAATTTCTTCCCTTTTAAAAAGTTAATCTTTTTTGCCCTTGTTTGACCAAATATTATACCATCCGAATATCCTTCTTTCTAACTACTGTTTCTGGTTTGTTTGTTGTGGTGCTGGGGATTGAACAGGACCTCATGCAAACTAGCAAGTGCCATACCACTGAGCCAGGCTTCCCCCTCCCAGCTTTTCTTGTTTCTTAAACACCTTTTATTTCTTCTTCCTATTCCTGAAATCTCACTCTCCCCCCATGATATTTGTATTTGTTTGTGTTACTAGTGATTGAACCCAAGGGTACTTGACCACTGAACTACATTCCGAATCCTTTTCAAAATATTTGTTTGTTTATTGCAGTACTGGGGATTGAAACTAGTGGTGCTCTACCACCAAGCTACACCTTAGCCCTTTTTAAATTTTTTGAGATAGGGTCTCTCTTAAGATGCCCAAGCTGTCATCGAGCTTGTGATCCTCCTGCCTCAGGCTCCCAAGTTGCTGGGATTACAGGTGTACACTTCCTGTGTCTAGCAAAATCTGTGTAATTAAAGAGAAATGTAATTAAAGATAACTTATTCCCAATATCATATTGATTTATTTCATTCTTAGCAGAATTTTTATCCAGCATTTTCTACAATGTATGCCTGTAAAATGGTCAGAGAAAGAAGGACTCTATGCTCAAATAAGTTTGGAGAATGATCCATACTAACTTGCCTGTCCTGAAGATTCAGTATGCACATTACTGTATCAGTAATTTCATTTCTTTGGGGGACTTCACAATGCTAATTTCAAAGCAGCATTTACTAATCATTCATTGGCACTTTTTTTTGAAGATCTTTTAAACATCCTTACATTTGGGGAATTCTGGTATATGTAGTACAATCTTATATGTGATCTTTTTGCCCTGTATTAATTGAGTTTTCTTTGTGCTACATCTATGTTTGTAAATTTTTTTTTTTTTTTTTTTTTTTTTTTTTATGGTCCCACTGAGTTGCTTAGGGCCTCACTAAGTTGCTGAGACTGATTTCAAACTTGTGATCTTTCTGCCTCAGCCTCCCTAGCTGCTGGGATTACAGGCATGAGCCACCGCGCCCCACTAAGCGATACATTCTTAACTACAGAATAAGCACTTACGTAGAACAATCAGAATAACTAAATATTTCTACAAATTTTACATTTATTAGCAATAACTCATTTGTTAGTATTAATTAACATATTCTAAACTGGATGAACCTTATTCTTTCTTTGGAGTAACTTGAAATGTCTACTTCAATATTACAAAAGAATAAAATATGGTCCCACTTGATTGGATTGATACTTGAACTGAATTAATAAGGATTTATGCACACATCAGAAGTACGTAAAATTTGTTGAATACTCTTAATTGACCAAATAATATACAAAATGCTTTATCATTTAATCCTGAGAACAGCTTTATACAGTGGGTACTACTATTATTCTCATTTTAAGGAAAAGAAACTGTGGCTTAGAGAGTTTAAGTACCTTTCCTAAGCTCTCACAGTAGCCTGGAGTTAAGCAGCCATAATTTTCCTCAAGGCTGATAACAGCTGTTATTTGCTACTTAACTACTATCTGTGCTGCCTCTTTATGTATATAAACCAGTGTAATTTTGAGTAAAAGATCAGTATGCTAGATGATCTTTATCAAGAGTTTCTGCTGTAAACATCACTATAGTCTTTCTGCCTCTCTCTCTCTCTCTCTCTCTCTCTCTCTCTCTCTCTCTCTCTCTGTATTGGGGATTGAACCTAGGGGCACTTAACCACTGAGTCACACCCCCCCCCCCTTTATATGTTTTATCTAGAGGCAAGGTCTTGCTAAATTGCTGAGGCTGTCTTTGAACTCATGATCCTCCTGCCTCAGCCTCTCAAGCCGCTGGGATTATAGGCATGTGCCACAGCGCCTGACTTCACTATAGTCTCTTGAAAACTTAGCCTCATATTTCATAGGATTTTGGATATCATGGCCTAGTTAATAGATTCATATAAGGTTGTTGGGGTGGAGATATAGCTCAGTGGTAGAGTACTTGCTTAGAATATGCAGAGTCCTAGTTTTGGTCCCCAACACCACAAAAAATAAATATTATATATATAAGACTGATAATTTGTCTTATAAACTATGTATAGATTTTTTGTATTTATTTATTTGTCTGTTTATTTATTGTGGTATTAGGAATTTAACCCATGGGTACTTTCCCACTGAGCTACATCCCCAGCCCCTTTTATTTATTGTTTTGAGACAGGCCTACCTAAGTTGCTTTGGGCCTTGCTAAGTTGCTGACACTGGCCTAGAATCTATGATCCTCCTGCCTAGGTGTCCCAAGTCACTGGAATTACAGGATTGCACCACGACATCCTGCACAGACATATATTTTTTTAAAGCAGCTACTTCACTGTTTGTAGTGGCAGATGCCTATAATCCCAGCAACTGGCGAGGCTGAGGCAGAAGGATCGTAAGTCCAAGGCCAGCCTCTGCAATTTAGTGATACCCTGTCTCAAAATAAAAAGTGAAAAGGGCTGGGGTTGTAGCTCAGTGGTAGAGTGGGTTAAGTCCACAATAAATAAATAAGTTAATATTTATTTAAATAAATATATAAGCATTAAATAAATAAATAATTTAAATAAATATTTATAAATAAATTTAATTAAGTAATTCTATTACTGGCAAACAGTTCATCTATTCACTGAATTTAAGCTGTGGGCAACCTGTTAGAGACCTCCACATTTTGGCATTTATTTTATTCCTTTAATCTTTTTAATGTGGTACTTGGTTAAAAGTTGGTATAGGAGCCATATACACTGGTGCACAGTTGTAATCCCAGAAACTCAGGATGCTAAAACATGATTGCAAGTTCTAATTCAGCCTCAGCAATTTCGGAAGACCCTGTCTCAAAGTTATAAGGGCTAGAGTTCGGGTGTGGTGGCAGACACCTGTAAACCCAGCTGCTTAGGAGGCTGAGGCAGGAGGATCGCAAATTCAAAGCCAGCCTCAGCAACTCAGCGAGGTCCTAAGCAACTCAGCAAGGCCCTGACTCCAAATGCACTATTTTTAAAAAAGGGCTGGAGATATGGCTCCAGTTATTAAGTGTTCCTTGGTTCAATCCCAGGTACCAAAAAAAAAAAAAAAAAAAAAAAGCGGGGAGGCGCACTGGGGATATATCTCAGGGGTAAATTGCCCCTTGGTTAAATTCCCAATACCACAAAAAAGAAAGAAAAAATGTTATGGGATAGTCTTATGGTCACATGTTAAAACAGATGACCAAGGAGGAAGACAAGATCTGGGATTGCAGGCATGTGCCACAGCACAGTTAGGAAACTTTTTTCTCCCAATTATTCAGTTATTTCACTTCCTTTTGTTAAATTTTCACTTTACCTTTAACTTTTTGGTTTGAAATTTCATAGACTGGAAACCTGGAAATTTTATTTTAGATGTACTAGTTAATATTACATAAAACATGAAAGTATATATGTGTGAGAGGTGTATAAATGAAGGTAAACCAATTTGATGATACTTAGTTACTATTTGTGTCCTCAATCCAAGCTAGGGGACAAAAATTGCAAGTTTATCTGAATGTACATCATTGTGAGAATATAATAGTTGAAACTTCAATTTGAAACACAAGGAAAATGTCTACGAATTCTGAATTACTCTGTCACCAGCAAGCAGTAACTTCAATAAGTTATATGTAGATTGCAGAAGAATCCCCTTAAGAACTAAAAGTTCATTTGTATTCATTCAGAACTATGTGAGAGTACCTTCATTGTGGGTGGAACTTAGTGAAATCCTGTCACTATTATAGGCCTTCATAAAAAGCAATCATTTGTGGGGTTTTGGTTGTTTTGTTTTGGGGAGTTTTGTTTTGTTTTGTTTTTTGTTTTTTTGTGTAGTGGGGATTGAACTCCGGGCCACTTAACCAGTGAGCCACATCCCCAACCCTTTTTTGTATTTTATTTAGAGACTGGGTGTCACTGAGTAGCTTAGGGCCTCTCTGAGTTGCTTAGGCTGACTTTGAACTTGAGATCCTCCTGCCTCAGCCTTCCCATCCACTGGGATTACAGGCATGTGACAGTGTGCTCAGCTTCGTTTGTGCTTTTAAACTTTCACCTTTTGCTAAACTGAAACATGACTTTATGCTAGTTGTTATATAAAGATTATAACATGATTATTATCATTAACAAATTAATGCTACTAAATCACTACTGTGGTCATTTTTTAAAATATTCCTTCAAAGTTGTAGAGAGAACTATGCATGATAAAATTTTATTGGTAAAAGGTTTATGGGGAATAGTGAATTTGATGCTTTGAAATCAGTCTACCATTAAGAAGGGTTTCTCATCACATCTGGGCTAATCATTAGCTAGTTAAGGAAGTCTTGAAGCCATTTGGAAGTTTGAAGTTTGCAGTCTTTTCTCATATTTGGATTATAAAATGTCAAACTCTCCTGTTTTGTTTCTTTCAGAGACTAATGGATTTAACTATTAACTCCTATACTAATAATAGCAGTATCTGGTTTTTTGACCTTGTTTCTCTACTTCCTGGAAACCTCACAAGCCCAGGGAACTTCAGGGTTATATGATGATACTGATCTCAGAATTTATAAAGCAATAGCATGCCTTACAGTTGTATGAAGTCCAACTTCTACAATTTATGTGGGAATGTTATAAATTGAAAATTGCTATATAAATGTTATTTTAAACTCACAGTAACCAACTTTGCAAATAGCATATTAGGTATTAGTATTGCTTTTACAAAATGAGAAAACAAGCCTAGAACAGTTAAGAAATTAGGGGGCTGGGGATGTAGCTCAGTTGGTAGAGTGTATGCCTAGCATGTACAAGGCCCTGGGTTCAATCCCCAACACCACCAAAAAAAATTAACCAAAGTAAAACCAGTTTAAAGAGCTGGAATTAAAACTCAGATTTTTCTGATTCTTAGCCTTATTATGTCTGTCAAATAACCCTCCTAAATCTAACTTAAAATTTTTTCATCCTGTAATGGTTTCTGAATAACCTTTAGTTCTTCCTTCTTTATTTCTTTTCACTTGCCAGTGACTGGTTCTTCTGTTAATGTTTCTTCCTCCTTTTCTCTCTGCCTTTTAATCTCTCACCACCTTTATTGCAGTACTGGGGATTGACCCTAGGGGCTCTGTACCACTGAGCTACATTCCCAACCCTTTTTGGTTTTTGAGATAAGAGTCTTGCTGAATTGCCCAGACTGGCCTTTAACTTGCTATCCTCCTTCCTCATCCTCCCAGGTAGCTGGGATTATAAGTGTACACTACTGTCTCCACCTGATTTCCCATTATTATTGTTCTTTTACATGTATTTCTATTATTGTGACAGCGCCTACCTAGTTTTCCAGTTTCTGTTATCCTTTTCATTCACTTTAGACTATGTCTACATATATGTCCAGAGATCCAGAGAGATAATGGTTTAATACCATATGCTCTGGAACCAGTGTGCATGGGTTGAATCTTAGCTTTGCCATCTTCCAGCTCTACAACACTAAGCAATTTAAATTAGCCTCAATTTCCTGATCTATATGAAGAACCAATAATATTACTACTTCACAGTGTACAAGAATAAATTAGTGGGCTGGGGATATAGCTCAGTTGTAGAGTGCTTGCCTAGCATGCACAGGCCCTGGGTTCAATCCCCAGCACCACAACAACAACAACAAAAAAGAATAAATTAGTTACTAATACACATAAAGGCCTTAGAATGGTGATCATAATTCAAACACTTAAAATGTTAGCTGCTGCTTTGATGAATTTGATGATGAAGCGGAAATTTGTGCCATCATTATTACCAAATTAATGTTACCAAATAAATACTTCAATCACTCATTCAAATATATTTTATATTAAATATTTTATATAAATATTTATATTTTATATAAATATTTTAATAAAATCAGTGATATAAAACCACTTTAAGACTGGAAATTGGACATTAAAAAATATGAAAGAATGAGATCATGTCACTCAGTAGCTTTTGCTGACTTCTTTTTGCATTGTAGTACTATATCCAGAAAAATGTATAAGTTACTAAAATGGATCAAGCCACTGAGGAAGATACTTCTAAAGCTACTACAATAATATCTTGACATTTTTTCCATCTTTATCCCAGCTCTCTCATGTCCTAGTAATGAGTCACTGCTCTAAACAAACACTCCTGGTCTGTGTGTGTGTTTCTTCTTAGTATATCTCCTCTTTCTTGGGAAGCAGCAGAGCTTGGAGGTTAGAATGCCAGTTTTTGAATCAAGTTGCCTCAGTTTAAATATCCTGTATTTATCACTTGTTAGAATAGCTATTTAACTTTGTTTTGCTTCTTTTTTCTTCTGTAAATTGAGAATAGTAGTACATATTGTCTTTTAGTGATGTCATGAGGATTAAATAGGATAATAAATAAAATACTTCTAAAGGAACATGACACTCTTCCCAAAAACTGAGCTAAGTATTCATTTCAGAAGTTCAAAAAAGAAGAGCAAAATAAAATATATTTTGAGGTTCCTTGAGTAGTCAAGTTCATAAAGACAGAAAGAATGGTGGTTGCCAGTGACTGGGGTAGAGAGAGTAAGATGGGGAATTTCTGTTTAATGAGTATAGAGTTCCAGGGTTTTTGTTTTTGTTTTTGTTTTTTGGTACCAGGGATTGAGCCCAGGGCTGCCTAGCCCCTGAGCCACATCCCTCGCCTTTTTATATATTTTATTTAGAGACTAGGTCTCTCTAAGTTGCTTTAGGGCCTCACTAAGTTGCTAAGGCTGGCTTTTAACTTGAATCCTCCTGCCTGAGCCTTGCAAACTTCTGGGATTACAGACATGCACCACCACGTGTGTTTTAGTTTTGCACAATGAAGAGAATTTCGGGAATATGGATGGTAGCAATAGTTGCACAATAGTATGAATGTTCTTAATGCCACCAAACAGTACATTTAAAAATGGTTAAGATACAGGGCTGGAGGTATAACTCAGTGGTGGAGGCTGTACTATACATGCACAAGGCCTTTGGTTTGATCCCCAGTCTGCACATACAAAAAAGATTAATATTCAAATTTATAAAAACTAGGGGGGCTGGGGAGATAGCTCAGTTGGTAGAGTGCTTGCCTCGAAAGCACAAGGCCCTGGGTTCAATCCCCAGCATCGCAAAAAAAAACTAGGAATAAAATAACCATAAGGCCAAACAAATATGCACTAGAAGATTCAACAAAGAAAACATTATTTTGGGTTGTTGTGTTTTGAGAAAAAGAATAAAACTGAAAAACTTTAGGTGAGATTATTAACACAAAAAAGAAAAGGCATAAATATTAGGAATGTCAAAGGAGGACATTATACAGATGTTACAGTCCATAAAAAAAGGGATACATACATATATATATATTTTTTTTTTGGGGGGGGGATGGGGGTGCTGGGGATTGAATCCAGGCCTTGTGCACTCAAGGCAAGCACTTTACCAACTGACCTATGTCCCCAGCCCCATATGAATTTGAAAATTTAAGAGCTGGGAATATAGCTCAATTTTTAGAGTGTTTGTCTTGCATGCACAAGGCCCTAGATTGAATACCCAGCACCCGCCCCCCCAAAAAAAAAAGAAAAGGAAAATTTAGACAAAGTGGTTGATTAAGTTCCTTTAAAAGCATTAGGCGACTGGGGTTGTAGCTAAGTGGCAGAGCATTTGCATAGCATGCCTAACATACTGTGTTCAGATTCTCAGCACTGCATATAAATAAAAATAAAGGTCCATTGACAACTAAAAAAATATTTTTTAAAAAAGCATTAGGATCTGAAATGGGGTTTTGTTTTGTATTTTAATTTTGAGCTGGGCTTGGTGGCATATGCCTGTAATTCTAGCAACTCAGGAGACTAAGGAATAAGGATTGTATGTTCAAGGACATCTTGGACAACTTAGTGAGACCCTGACTCAAAATTTAAAAATAAAAAATAGAAAGGACTGAGAATGCAGCAGAACCTAGTGATCGAGCACCCTTAGGTTCAATCCCCAGTACCAAAAAAAAAAAGAAGAAGAAGAAGAAAAGAAACACCCCTGACCTAGACCTAGACCTAGATCCTTTACTAACAAGTTCACCAAATTTTGAAGGAAAAGAATCATTCCAGTATTAGTACACAATTTTTTTTCAGAGAAAATGTTCTTCAACTCATCTTAATGATAGATACTTATATAACTTTGACACCAAAATCCAACTAGGAAAATGAGAAAGAAAATTAATAGATTGTATTCATGAGCATAGATAGAAAAAACACCTGAGTGTAGTGCATCATAATTAGGATAAATCATCTTAACTATAATAGGGTTTATCTCAGGAATGGAAGCATGTTTTAATGTTGGAAAATAAATTAATGCTTGAGAATAAAAAAAAAATCTTGTGATGATTTCAAAAAGTATAGGAAAAATGAGTTAAAATTTCATTCCTTAATAAAAGAACCCAGTAATAGAAAGGAACTTCTGTCTAGTAGTATCTTCCAAAAATAACAACCTTCAGCAGTCAAAACAAGGATGATGCCCAGTACTTTGTAATGAAGTTCTTAGCCAGGGTAGTAAGGCAAGAAAAAGAAATATATGATATAGCTAGGCACGGTGGTGCACACCTATTATGCCAGCCACTTGGGAGACTGAGGCAGGAGAATCCCAAGTTCAAAGCCACCCTTAGCAAACTCAAGGCACTAAGCAACTCGGTGAGACCCTGTCTCTAAATAAAATACAAAGTAAGTCTGGGGATGTGGCTCAGTGGTTGAGTGCCCCTGAGTGCAATCCCTAATACCTGCCCCCCAAAAAGAAATATATGATATAAGTGAAAGGATTAGAAAACACACAAAATTGTGACTGATTTTAAAGGTATGGTTGTATACATAGGAAATCCAAAAGAATCTATGGATAAACTAACTGGCATTAAGTAGTTTGCAAGGTTGAGGAATTCAAATCAATATGGGAAAATTCATTATCTTAATCATATTTAAGAAAATAGGATACATGAATGGTGTGAATCTACACTGTGTACAACCATAAAAATGAAAAGTCATACCCCATTTGTTTACAATGAATCAAAATGTAAAAATAAAAATAAATTTAAAAAATAAGAAAATGAAAAACATTTTGACTCATCCTTTTTTTCTGGTTTAAAAAAGAAAGTTTTTTGTTGTTGTTTTTGTTTTGGGGTACCCAGAATTAATCCCAGGGGTGCTTCTCCACTGAGCTACATCACCAGCTCACAGTTTATTCTTGTTATTTGTAGCATTTATGTTTTGTAAAGTTACCCTGTTCACTGAATTAGTGCATACTGAATCATTGCTTCTCAGGGAAATACAGGGTTGGATTCCTGCAAGCACCTGGTCACAACAGTTTCATCAACCAGTGAATATAGTAAGCTTATTTTATGAGTGTTTCTATTTACATACACCTTATTTAATATATGATGTTGATTCATTAACTTTGAATTATAGCCAGCAGCACTATAACTAACTCCTGAATAACATTTTTGTAACACACATATTTTCTCCATAAGACATATCACAGGTTTCTGAAATTTAGGAATACTAGACAGTACTCTGGCACTATTCTTAGGACCTATTTTTAAACAACAAAATAAACAAAAATTCTAAGAAACATGGCACTAAATACACTGTAGAAAGGATACTTGCTCATAGCCATGAGAACTAAAACAAGAAGGCAGGATATCACCTTGTTTGACCTCAGCTGGCTTGTGGAGAGAATTCTAAAACATAATTAAGAAACATTGTACCAAAATAAATATTTGTGAAGAGGAAAGATTCAGTATTTGACAATATTGATTGCTAAATCTAACACAATCCTTAGTAAGATCTGAGGGGATTTTTTTTTCCCTTCAGTTCTACACATTAACCCTGAATTTTATATGAAAGTGCAGAGGAACTGCGTCTACCTGTCATATCCCCCCACCACTGGTGGTAAAAGAAAGACAAGAAATTTTTGAAGAATAACAAGGTGGGAGGGCTTGCTCTGCTAGATAACAAAATTTATTGTAAAACTAAAATAAATAACCAGGTACAGTGGCATCTGCCTGTAATCCCAGTGACTCGGGAGACTCAGAGGCAGGATCACAAGTTCAAGGCCAGCCTAGGCATCTTAGCAAGACCCTGTTTCAAGGGTTGAGAATGTAGCTCAGTAGTAGAGTATACCTGGGTTCAATCCCCATTATTGCAATAAGTAAATTAGATAAATAAAGCAATGTGATATTGGTCTAGGTTAGCCAAAGAAACTAGTGGAATGCCTACAAATAGACTAGTATCTCTGTCTGCTTGATCTTTTTATGACACTTCAGGTAGTGGAAAATGAATGTTTTAATAAGTAATGCTGATTTATTGACTTTTTTCATAAATAAGTGAAATTAGATCCCATTTATACCATACACAGATTTTAATTCCATTTTATTAAATACTTAAATGTGAAAGAACTATATATATTTTCTTGAAGACTATATAGGAGACTATCTCATTATCTTACCTCATAAGATTAGTTAATTCAACTACATTAACCCATTTTGTCCCCTCTTCCCAGATGTGGAACACCTATTTAAACTTAAATATGTAATGTATAAATATATTATGAATATATATTATATATTATGAGCAATATATTATTATATATATTATGAATATATGTATTAAGAATAATAATGTAAATATATTATAATTATATTACATGTTATATTTAAATAATAATACAATAATTATAACAATATTAATCAATAATATATGGAAGCAATAGATTATTTCCAACCAATTTTAATGCATTTGTGTCCATTTCATTGAAATATTCCAAGAACTGAAAACATGGGACTTGGTGGGTTAAAACAAAAACCCTGTGTTTATCAAAAGACACTGTAAAGAGCTGATGATGTAGCTCAGTGATAGAACACTTGCCTAGCATGTGCAAGGTTCTGGGTTTGAAAATCTTTTAGTACCATCAACACCAACAACAGAATAACAACAGCCCAACAACAGGGCTGGGATGTACCTCAGTGGTAGAGTATGCTTGCCTAGCATGCACAAGGCCCTGGGTTTGATCCCCAGTACTACCAGACACACACACAAAAAAATACTATTAAAATGGTGAAAAGACAAGACTCAAAGCCTCAAATCTACAATGCAGTCAACAAAAGAATGTATAAAGAATTGCAAATAAAGAAGAAAGACAATTTTATCTGGCATTTATGTTAGAAGTTAAAACAGGGGGCTGGGGAGATAGCTCGGCCTGGGCCAAAAAAAAAAAAAAAAGAAGTTAAAACTGGGGCTGAGGTTGTGTCTCAGTGATGAGTGCTTGCCTAGCATGTGTGAGGCACTGGGTTCGATTCACAGCACCACATATAAATAAATGAAAAAAATAAAGCTCCATCAACAACTAAAAAAATTTTTTTTAAAAAACTAGGAAATTGTTTGAATATATATATTAATCACTTATTCCCCCTATTAATCACTCCCCCCACACAGACAGTACTGGGAATTGAACCCCAAAGGTGCTCTACCACTAAGCTATATCCCCAGCCCTTTTTATTTTTTATTTTGAAACAAGACCTTGCTAAGTTGCCCAGGCCAGACTTGAACTTGGAATCCTCCTGCCTCAGCCTCCGGAGTTGCTGGGACTATAATCCAGCAATTGTTAATCACTTTTATTTATTTTTTAAAATATTTTTTTAGATTTAGATATTGATAGAACTTTATTTTATTCATTTATTCATATGTGGTGCTAAGAATCAAACCCAGTGACTCACACATGCTAGGGAAGCACTTTACCACTGAGCCACAACCCCAGCCCCTGTTAATCACTTTTAGAATAATAAATATAAATAATATTTTAATGACAAATAAGTGCATTAAAAAATGACCAATAAGGACAGAAGTATTATATTACATTTTCGTATACCCTTTAGTACCTGACTTAATTGCAAATGCCTAAACTCTTATCTGCTTCCGTATTCTGTTGGGATAGCACCTGTCAGCACAAGAAGTGCTGAAATACATCATTACATACTCTGTAAGTCAGATCAGGAAAGGAAAACACACCAGTAATTTAAACAGGGAAAATTTAACATGAAGAATTGTTAAATAGGGCTGGGGTTGTAGCTCAGTGGTGGAGTGCTTGCCTAGCATGTATGAGGCTCTGGGTTGAATTCTCAGCACCACATATAAATAAATGAATAAAAATTAAGATCCAAGGACTGGGGAATATAACTTAGTTGGTAGAGTGCTTGCCTTGCAAGATCAAAGCCCTGGGTTCAATCACCAGCACTGCCAAAAAAAAAAAAAAAAAAAAAAATGAAGTTCCATCAACAACTAAAAATATACATATAAATAATTTTTTAAAAAGAAGAATCATTAAATAGGTATAAGGTGGTAAACTACTAAAAGGAATAAAAGGTATGATAAAAGAATACTGTCCACAGAAAGCAGCTACAACCTCTGGACCTAAGGAGTCCCTCCTCCAAGTGAAATCTAGACTGAGAAGAAAGTGGATTGTGGCAATGCTGTCTGCTGTTATAGTGGCAAAAAAACAGGCTAGAGAGCATTTCTCACTGAACTACATGAGCTGCCCTTGCTACTTGGACTGCTTTGTGTGGATTCACCTGAGAACTGAACACGAAAAGGAGAATCCTTTCAGCCTTTTCTAACCTTTAAATGTCATTCCAGGGCTGGGGTTGTAGCTCAGTTTTAGAGGGGCTTGCCCAGCACAGGTGAGGCATTGTGTTCAATCCTCAGTACCACATACAGAACAAATAAATAAAAAAATAAAGATTAAATTCTAAAAAATAAAAAGTCATTACTGACAGGGCCTTGACAGAATCTAACATTGAGCTAAGAGGAACTAGAGATTTAAGTATTGCTTTGGTATCACAAAATGAGTCAAATAAGCATTGATTTACAGCTGTAAGGCAAAAAAATAAAATCAGTTACTAACATGAATACCTGCCAGATAGGGCAGAAATTTTAAAGTTAATCAATACCAACATTAGCAAAATTGTGGCACAAGGGAAGCTCTCATATACTCATG
This sequence comes from Sciurus vulgaris, assembly GCF_902686455.1. NCBI lineage: Eukaryota > Metazoa > Chordata > Mammalia > Rodentia > Sciuridae > Sciurus > Sciurus vulgaris. The sequence continues at coordinate 111,806,632 of NC_136461.1, forward strand.
GTTTGAGGATTGATTAATCCAAAAAAATTTATTTTTCCTGGTATTGGGGATTGAACTGGTATTGTACCCTTACCTTCCCCCCCCCCCCCCCCCCCCCGGAGTCTTTTTTTTTTTTTTTTAAATTATTATTTTCTTTTTATGCAGTGCTAAGGATTGAACCTAGTGCCTCACACATGCTAGGCAAGCACTCTGCCACTGAGCTACAGCCCCAGCCCCCATACCTTCTTTTTTGAGACAGGGTTTCACTAAATTGCTGAGGTTGGCCACCATGCCCCACTGGTACTACTTTTTTTTTTTTTTTTCCTTTAGTCCCCAGGATTGAACCCACTGATGCTTAACCACTCAGCCACATACATCCTCAGCCCTTTTTTTATTTTGAAACAGGGTTTCAATAGGTTGCTTACAGCCTCCCAAGCTACTGGAGATGACAGGGCATGCCACCATGCCTGGCTGGCACAACCTTTTTAAAAACAGTTTGTACCCTATGAAGTAGTAACTTTCATTCCCAAGCTTATACCCCTAAGAAAGAAATTTTTGCACAGATACAGCAAGATCAGTGTAAGAGAATTGGTCAATTTACTGTGACATTGTTATTGTTCGTGGTAATAAAAATTAGAAACAAGTCAGCTATTTTCCTGCAATAAAATGGTTAAATTGTGTTGTATTGGAATAGCAGATAGCAAACAAAACAAATGATTTTCAGTTATATGCAACAGCATGGATAATTCTAGCAAAAAATTGATTAGAGGAATATTCATACATAGATGTATGAATTCATTTATATTAAGTTGAAAGGGAAAAACAAACTACTATTTATGTATAACATAAACCTTAAACTATAAAGAAAAGTTAGGAAATAATTATCACAATTCTGAATACTAGAAAGTCTAGGATCATGGTGACAACAGATTCATGGTCTGGTGAAGGCTGACTTCCTCATAGATAACCACCTTCTCAAGCTCACGTGTAAAGGGGGACTAATGAGTTCCCTGGCACCTCTTTTATAAATAGGGCATTGATCACCTCACAAAGGCTCTATCTGCTGAATACTGCCTATCATTTTGGGGTGTTAGAATTTTAAAATGAGGGACTGGGGTTGTGGCTCAGTGGTAGAGAGAGCACTTGCCTAGCACATGTGAGGCACTGGGTTCAATCCTCAGCAGCACATAAAAGTAAATAAGTAAAAAATTTTTAAAAATTTTTAACACGAAATTTTAAGGGAACACAAACATTCAGAACATAACACTGTAGTAATTAAGCAGTGTGGTATAGGATGGTCAAATAAACTTAACAAAACCTAGAGCCCAGAAATTGACCCATATGTTTGTGGTACCTTTGTAAGTGGTAGAAGTCATATTTAAATCACTGGGGGAAAGATGAACTCTTCAATAAGAGATTCTAGTATATGATGCTTCCTCTGCAGAAAAAATAAAATATTTTCCTACTCCATACACACACTCCAAAAAAATTACAAAAAAAAAATCTTAGAATGTTTGAAGTTACAGCTGGCTATGTGGTAATTTGTGCTTAGCATGCATGAGACCCTTGGTTTGATCCCCAACACCACCAAAGAAAAATTTTGGAAAAAAATAGGAATATTTTTATGATTATAGGGGATGAAAGGCCTTACAACATAGAGAACATACCTAAAAATCCCAGCTGCTGAGGAGGCCAAGGCAGGAGGCTTGCAAATTTAAGGAGGCAGCCTGGGCAACTCAGTGAGACTCTGTCTTAAAATAATATAATTAAACGACTAGGGATATAACTCAGTAGTAGAGCGCTCTTTAGCATGCACACGGAAGCCTTGGGTTCAGTCCCTCGTACTGAAAAAAAAAGACTTGAAATATCTGTAAATTTGGTTATAGCAAGATTAAACTTCCAGCCAGGTACAGTGGTGCACACAGCTCAGGAGACTGAGGCAAGAGGATCACAAGTTTAAGACTAGTCTTGGCAACTTAGTGAGACCCTAAGCAACTGTCTCAAAATAAAAAATGAAACCTTGTCTCAAAAAAAAATGAAAGGGGTTGGGGATGTGACTCAGTAGTCAAATGCCCCTGGGTCTACTCCCTGGTACATAAAAAAAGGATTGAACTTCTGCATTGCAGATGATACTGTAAAACTAAAAACCAAGTGACAGACTAGAGAATGTATGTGTCATAGATGAATTAAGTTGTATAAGTGTGAGTTTCAGAAGATATGGAGAAGCAAGTTTTTGAGTTTTTAGAGTGATATAAGATCTATTTCATCGAGTATTTTTGAGCCTCTGGGTTTTGGTTTTTTAAGGTATTGACTGCCTCCCCCACGATTTGACCCATCATTTAGTCTTTCTTTCAGATATTTGGCAAATATTTACTAAGAACCTGTAAGATGGGCTGGGTATATACTTGTCTGGCATGTGCAAGTCCCTGGGTTCAAGCCCTAGTAATGCCAAAAAAACAAAAAACAAACCAAAAAAAACCTCATTAAAACTGGACATGGTGACACACATCTGTAATCCCAGTGGTTTGGGAGGCTGAGGCAGGAGGATTACAAGTTCAAAGTCAGCCTCAGCAACTTGGCAAGGCTCTGAGCAACTTATCAAGACCCTGTCTCTAAATAAAAATATGAAAAAGGTCTAGAGATATGGCTTAGTGGTTGAGTGCCCCTGTGTTCAGTGCCTAGTACCAGGAAAAAAGAAATAGCACATTATTCTGATGATGTCCTGGTGATGAGATATTGATAAATGAGTTACTCCCCTAAGTGAAGCACAAGATTATGCTGTTTAGTTGTATTTTAACTGTGATACCTGGGTACCTCCACTTGTATTCTTCTCAACTTCAATAATTTGCTAAACCTTGCAGTTTTAAAGGGGTGGAGGTAGGATTTGCAAAGAAAGCATCTGTTGAACATCCTCACAATTCTGTAAGGTCAACCAGTTTTTGGTTTTGTTTTGTTTTTTTATTGTTATAAATCAAATAGCAAAAGTTTATAACTAAGTGTATAACATGTATGGTAATAATTATAAATTGTAAATTCTATAGAAATTGAGATCATGATCCATTGTGGATAAAATAGAGAGCTAGGATAACAAAGTAAGGAAAGCTGCTATTCTAGACTGTATTTTTTTTTTTTTTTTTTTTTTTTTTGAGAATTCCTAAAGGCAAGAGATGGTTGAACCATAGAGTGTAAGATCTCTGTGTTTCTGTAAATAAGGAACAATCTAGCTAAGAATTCTGAAGTTCACAGAAATTACCTACTAATTTGGTTTACAAATGCAGAAACCTAACCCCAAAAGACTACTCAAAATCTCATTCCCTATAAGACAAAGTGAGGTTTTTATCATTTGCTGTGAATACCATCAGAATATTTGGGGTTTTATTTGTTTGTTTGTTTTGAGGTACTGGGGATTAAACCCAGAGCTTTATGTGTGTTAGACAAGTGCTCTCCCACTGAGCTACATTTCTAGTCCTTTTTATTTTTAAATTTGGTGACAGGTTCTCACTAAATTATCCAGACTAGTCTTGAATTTGCAATCCTCCTGTGTCAGCCTCCCCAGTAACTAGGGTTATAGAGTAGCTGGGATTATAGGTGTGTGCTACCACACTCAGCCAGAGTGCATATCTGAGAAATATTAATGAATTAAGCAAATCCAAGTTAGTAGGTAGAGAATTTAAGAAATGTTAATTAGATTTTAAGCCATTCAAACTATAACAGTATTATTATTATCTTACTCAAGATACTTTAGAAGCTGTGCGTGGTGGCTCATACCTGTAATACCAGCAGCTCAGGAGACAGGATCACAAATTGAAGGCCAGCCTGGGAAACTTAGAAGACCCTGTCCCTAATACTGTGCAAAAGAAAACAGAAAAAGAAACCTGAGGCTTCATTTTCAGTATTGAGTTATCCTATCACTCAGTATTTTTCTGTAAAATTTGCCTATATGGGTAGTAACTGATGATCAGCAGAGGAAAGAAGCTATTATGAAGGCACACAGTCTAAGCCAAAGGTCTTTTCCTTGATATTTTAAAAACAGTATGTTAGTATAACTTAAAGTTCAAAAGTGTCAGATTTTTGTGATTGCAGAAGAAAAGAAGTAGCATTTACTCTTTTTTTCTAGCATATTTTACTTGAGAACTCTGGTGAATAGCTACTGGGACTTCATAATGAATAGTTTGGTTCAAAAATTATGAAACCAAATTTGTCATTTACTCAGCTACTACTTAGTGGGACTTCATAGTGGTGAAGAAACAACAATATTCTAAACTCTGCCTTGAAGAAGCTCTGTAGTCTATTTGAAAAAAATACATTTATAGGTAATTATGACTTGACTTTTGGCAGAACGAGCAAACCATCTGTTCTGAAGAGTGCTTTTGTAAGAAAATAACTACATTCTTGACAAACTATAAGCTGACCCAGGAATGAAACAGATTAGAATGGCCAAGTTGACATTAACCAGTATACCCATATCAATAGTACCCGGTGACCTAGGCAGTTAGCCTAGGACACTGAAGGAGGCTAATGTTATTTTGTGTCATTAGTTCTCCGTGCCTTCCAGAAGGCCACAGAAATCCTATAGATTGAGATCAAACAAATAAGTAGTCAGAATCAAAGATCTCCAAACACATAGGGAAACAAACCCCCATAAATGAAAACAAACAAATTTTGACTTCCACTTCCCATGAGTTACTTACATTCCAGGTATTAAGCAGAATATATAAGACATCTATGTAAGGAATATTAAAGATTAAATGATATAGTAAAATGAACAGTGGGTAAGATTTAGGCATATTTGTAAAGAATCAATAAGAATTCTGAAAAGGAAAAAAGAATAGAATATAGTTCTGAGGTAATTACATTGCATCAAGAAAAATAAGGATTTGGAAAAATGAAGATTAGAATGAGAAGCCTACGGCTGGGGATATAGCTTGGTTGGTAGAGTGCTTGCCTTGCAAGCACAAGGCCCTGGGTTCAATCCCCAGCACCACAGAAAGAAAGAATGAGAGGCCTACCCAGGCTCAGTGGCCTACTACCCAGGCTCAGTGTAATCCCACTGGCTTCCAAGACTGAGGCTTAGCAGAGATCCTGCCTCTAAATAAAATATAAAAGGGGATGGGGATGGACCTCAGTGGTTAAGTGCCCCTGAGTTCAATCCCTGGTACTAAAATAGAAACAAACAAATACACGCCCAGAAAATAACAAATGTTGTAGAAGATGTGGAGAAATTGGAGCCCTTCAATATTTATGATTAGAATGTAAAATGGTACAGTTGTTATGAAAAACAGTTTGATGGTCCCTCAAAAAGTTAAACATAGAGCCAGGTGGGGTGATACAGTCCCATGATCCCAGCAACTCTGGAGACTGAGCGAAGAGGATCACAAGTTCGAGTCCAGCTTCAGCAATTTAGCAAGGCCCTAACCAACTTAATGAGAATCCTGCCTTAAAATAAAAAGTAAAAGGGACTGGAGATGTTACTCATTGGTAAAACACCTCTGGGTTCAATCCTTGGTGCCCGCCCCCCGCCCCGCTGGCCAAAAAAGGCGAGGCATTGGGGATGATTAGGTCATAAGGGGGGCTCCACCTTCACAAATGGGATTAATACCCTTATAAAAGAACTCTTAAGGGAGTTAATGAAAAATTTTGGAACTAGATAGCGTGACATTTGCACAGTATTGTAGTGTAACTAAGACCACTGAAGTGTACATTTAAAAAGTGTTTAAAATGGCAAGTTTTATGTTACATATGTTAAACTACAATTTTTAGAAATGGCAAAAAAGGAAACCACCAAACAAAAAGGTCACATACAAAAGATTACAATTAAACTGACGGCAGATTTCTCAATAGCAACAATGGAAACCAGAAGGCAGTTGTAAAAAATGTCTTTAGAACATTGATATAAAGTATCTTTCAATGTAGATTTGGGTACAAAAACAAAACTACTTTCAAGAACCAGTCAAACATAGAAAAATACCTTCAGAGAAACAGCTGAGATAATTTATCATCAACAAAATTCTGAATCAGTTTTACTTTAGGAAGTAAGCAATGGGAAGGAATGATAAGTCATACTAGCAATAAAATATATGAAATATCTAAGAATAACCTTAGAAGGAAATAATGTGAGACCTAAAGAATAAAATCATACTTGGGAATATTGAATACAAATTCAAACTGGGTGTGGTGGCACACACCTGTGATCCCAGCAGCTCAGGAGGCTGAAGCAGGGGGATCACAAATTCAAAGTCAGCCTCAGTAACTTAGCATGGCTGTCAGAACTCAGCAAGACCCTGTCTCTAAATGAAATATAAAAAAGGGCTGGGAATGTGACTCAGTGGTTAAGCACCTCTGGGTTCAGTACCTGGTACCAAAAAAAAAAAAAATTATAAATATTAATGGAATATGGCATAGTGATTGAAAATGCTAATGCAGTGGCATTCCCCTGTAATCCCAAGAACTCTGGAGAATGGGGCAGGAGGATGACAAGTTCAAGACCAGCCTGGACAACTTAGCGAGACACTGTCTCAAAATAAAAAAGGACTGGGGATGTAACTGAGGAGTAGAGCATCCCTAGACTCAATCCCTCAATCCCCAGTACCCTCCACCCCAGAAAAGAGAAAGAAAATCTTTACAAAGAGTTGATCAGAACATTGGGAAATCATTGTTACGTGAAGAGAATAGAATACAATTTGTGTGTGTGTGTGTGTGTAATTGGTTTCAAACATAATACCAACATTCATAGGATGACACTACTAGAGAACAGTAAAGCTGAAACTATTATCCTATGAATTTCCATTTGGTGAAAGTGAGTGAAGTTTTTTATTGAGTTGCTGAGAGTCCCACTAAATTGCTGAGGCTGACATTAAACTTGTGATCCTCCTGTCTCAGACTCTGGAGTCCCTGGGTTACAGACTTGCACCACCACACCTGTCACTGATTCATCTTCTTCCTCTTCTTCACAAGCCTCTCAACATTTTTTCCTATTCCTTCTATAGTTTCACTTAAAACAATGATTAGCATAGTAGCACATGTCTATAATCCCAGCTACTGAGGAATCTCAAAAGTTTGAGGGCAACTCTGCAACTGTGTGAGACCTTGTCTCAAAATAAATAAAAAGGGATTGGAAAGTAGCATGTGCACGACATTTCACCTCCTTCATTCTAGATATATGTTCTTACAGTATCATTTTATAGCTTTTTAGATAACATGTTAAAACAGGATTTATTCTCTTTTTTAATTTTTTTTTAATTTTGGTTCCAGAAATTGAACTCAGGGGCACTCGACCACTGAGCCACATCCCCAACCCTATTTTGTATTTTATTTAGAGACAGGGTCTCACTGAGTTGCTTAGCACCTTACTTTTGCTGAGTCTGGCTTTAAACCCAAAATCCTCTTACCTCAGCCATCCAAGCCACTGTGATTACAGGCGTGTGCCCAGCTCAAATTATTTTTAACCAAACCTTTAAAAGGTGGTGAGAAAGCGGGAGGTGGGCAGTGCACAGTATTGCTAAATCTTGTCTTCTCATTCCATGCTGATGTAATTATTTTGGACTTTGTTTTTGTCTTTTGTACCAGGTTCTTATTAAATTTCATCTTGTTAGATTCAACCTTTAAGAATGCCAGTTGTGTCATTTAGTGCATTGACTTGTGTCTACTTCATATCTATCACAAAGTATAGTATTTCATCCATAGCCTTCTCTTTGTCATTGATAAAAGTATTGAATACTTTTTTTTTTTTGGGGGGGGGGGGGTGCTGGGGATTGAACCCAGGGCCTTGTGCTTACAAGGCAAGCACTCTACCGACTGAGCTATCTCCCCAGCCCCTTGAATAAGTTTTTAAGATTTCTTTAACCCTGCATACTAGGAAAAGAATTATTTACATTTTATATTTTATGAAAACTTTATTCCAAATTAAATTAGTTCATCAATCTAATCATAAGAATGCTTGGACTGGGGATATAGCTCAGTTGGTAGAGTGCTTGCCTCGCATGCACAAGGCCCTGGGTTCAATCCCTAGCACCACAAAAAAAAGAAGAAAGAATGCTCAACATTTAGGGAAAAAATATTTTAAAATAAACATCAGAAGAAACTTGGAAAATAGTAATTTTATTGGTTTTACATTTCTAGTTTGGGATATAAGTCAGTATTTTTATAATCTCTTTTTCTTTTTCTTTTTCTTTTGTTTTTTTTTTTTCAGGGATCCATCTGTCTCCAAGTCTATAGAACGAATTTTTAAAATCTGGGAAGACAGAAATGTATACCCAGAAGAAATGATTTTGGCATTGAGAGAAGCTTTGAGTAAGTGTCTTATTCTCTCATAAAAGAAAAATTGAGTCATACTTTACAAATATACATCTATAGAGCCAGTTCTGTTGTATAATAATGAAAAATAAAATTTGGGATCTGGCCTTATTTGTTTAAAATTAAATATTTGTCAGACTAGATCTATTCAAATTTAGAATTTAAGTGGAATTCATTTGGGAGACGGGTTTGGATTTTGTTTTATTGACTTAAAAAAATCTAAGTGATGATAGTCATCTGATTATTTTCCTGCATTTGCTTTAATTGAATGTTTCAAAATGCTACTCTGTCCTCTTACTGTTGGAGAATTTTTGAACAGGGATTCATTTCTCCCTAAGCTTTTTGGTAGTAAGTATATATTGGCAGTCTTCAGACTTTGTTTTGATTTAGGTTTGCAGTACGTTGTATACCTGTGTTTTGGGAGTTTTTGGGTTGCTTGCTTTGTTTTTTAGCAACTTTGTCCTTATATATTTGATGCATGTAATTAAGTCGTTGAATAGAAGTTGATGGTAATCTACTCTCATGATCATTATTTGACTAGAAGTTTGCTTTTAAAATAGAATCTTCTAAGAAGCTGTTAAATTCTTCATTGAATTTAACTGGTATTTTTAAGCCTTCTGCCCTATTCTTTTCAGAATCAGTAATATCTTTGGTAGAAATTGTTTATTTGACAGCTTCTTAGATCTGGTGGGTGTTTTCTATTTTTTTTTTTTTTTTTTTTTTTTTTTTTTTTTTTAATAAAAATGAAAGAAAAGAAAAGAAAGAAACAACACAGTCTCGGATTGCCTTTTTTCATGCTACAACTTTGGCACTGAAGTGGACAGACAAAACAGCTTCCCATAATGCCAGATTGCAAAAACTGAAATGTTTTCCAGGTACCACTTTCAAAACTCAGAAGCAGCTGAAAGAAAATCTGAACAAACAACCGAATAAGCAGTGGAAGAAATCACAAAGTAAGGAACAAAACCTCAACTAATATAAAATTACCTCCTCTTTTTGGAGCAGAAGAAAATGTAGACCATTTGACATCGTACCTGGCATAAATCATGGGCAAGCCTATGTTTTCCAGGCCTGGGAGGCTCCCAGTGACTTATATTAAACAAGCCATCATGAAGTTACCTCTTAAAAAACTACTATTAAACAAAGAAATTTCAGGAAAAGGGTTTAATTGAGTGAAGATTCAAAAGTAGTTGGGGGATTGAAAGAAGAAAAACAAAACTTGATAGTGCTTAGGCTAATTTTCAGGTTCAAAGATATATGAAGATAGGGGCAGCTGGCATTAAACAACAGAGCTGAAGACGAGTCTAGGCATTAAGAAGCATTTTTTTTGTGGGAGCCATGAAATCCTTCAAATTTGGGGATACATTCTACCAAATTAGACATGGGCCTCAATATCCTGGCAAGAAGCTCGTTTTCTAACTGGAGCTCCTGTTATGTTTATCATATTTACCCAGCATGAGATCAAGGGAGTGGAATACTGCATGTAATAGGCTTCTGTGGGAAAACTGAGGAATATTGAAAGACTTGAAAGTGTGGAGGGAACAAGGTAAAAGACAGTGAGAATTGGGAGGTGAAACAAGACACTTGAGATGGTTTGCTCCATCAGGCATATGATATTCATCATGGTTAAGGGAATCCTCTGACATCCTTTTGGTCATAAGTTGCATGCTTAGGAACAACAAGAGTCGTCATTTCAGCCAAGTTCATCCACAGTGGTAATGTACTTAGAACTGTCCTTGCCTGTTTTTTCTGTGAAGTGAATTAACAGAAAATAATTCCAAAACTAAATATATGGGAATAGAGTTGATATTTGTTAGTAAATTTTTCAGCCAGCACTCAGGATTAATTTGATGTCCTGTTCCTAAACACTCTTAATGTTGAGATATTGAGACCCTCTTACACTTTCAGTCAGTATAGAAAAAGAAGGTACTTCATGTATTTCTGTATCTCCAAATCAGTAATTCTAGGACTTTATGACTGTAAGACTTCAAGAGGTAAGTTGGTTAGACCTGTCTAAATAGTATATTTTTATATTGTCCATGCTTAAAAGTATTTAAGTTTTATAGTTCATTATTTATCCTAGGAAGCATATTATGATTTAAATGTGCATGTTTGCCATATTTTCAGAGTTTAATCTTGACTATACAGCTAAGATTTTTCCTGAGTTTAATCAACTCTTTATATTCATAATGACTTTTTGTTTAATTCCAACAGCATCCACGAATCCAAAAGCTGCTCTCAAGTCTAAGATAGTTGCTGAATTTCGAGTAAGTCACAGAATATGTTATCTAGAGCAAAACATTATTCATTCCTTTTATGCTGCAGTTTCCAATATTGTTTAGTAAGATTTATTTTTATTAGATTTTATATCGGTTATGTTCTAAACATGCTTGAATTGTTCTAATGAAATTCAGATTGGGATTAGATTGTCTATAATTTTGTTTCTAATGAGAAAAATAATCTTCTAGACTATATACTATCAGCTGAGTTCTTCATTGAATTTTGCCAACAAGGAGGTTCATCAGTGAAATTCTGCTAAATTAGAATTTTTGTTGAGAAGACTATGTTTATCTAACTAAAATTAAAGAGAATGTAAGTAGCTGGGTGTGATGGCACATGCCTGTAATTCCAGTGCCTGGGGAGCCTGAGGCAAGAAGATCACAAGTTCAAAGCCAGCCAGCCTCGGCAATTTAGTGCAGCCCTAAGCAACTTAGTCAGACCCTGTCTCAAATAAATAAAATAAAAAGACTGGGAATGGGGCTTAGTGGTTAAGTACCCCTGGGTTCAATCCCAAGTTCCAAAAAATAAAATAAAGAGATGTAAATAGGCCTTTGCCTGTTTTATAAACCTGTATCCATAAATTACCTTTGAATAATTAAGGAAAATTCTTTTGTTCCTAAGGTTTTGACATGAGAATTATCTTTGATAATCCCCCACTGTGAAGAAAAATGAAGGGAGAGGTAGAATAAAAATAATTGAATGATCTTATGAATAAAATATGACTCTCATCTGTGTTCAGTCTCAGGCCCTCATTGAAGAACTGTTGCTGTATAAGCGCTCAGAAGATCAGATAGAATTGAAGGAGAAACAGTTGTCAACTATGAGGGTGGATGTATGCAGCACAGAAACCCTCAAATGCTTAAAAGGTAATACTTACATCCTTTTAAACAAAATAATTCAGATTTTTCTTTCCAGATCTGTAGTTTTCAGGTATCACACTGGTTTACCCCATAAAGAGAACTTTAGGTTTTAAAGACAGTTGTAGTATCTCTGATTTTTCCAATAGTGATTTCATTCATATAAATTTCATAATTAAATTCTTATCCTTCTCACTTTCTGGGTGTATTGAGTTATATGTAAACATTTGTATTTCACATGTGAGGTTAATTGGTTTGGATATGCTCTTTAATAAAGTCACTGTAATGCCTTATAAAATCTAGTTAGTGGGGGCCGGGGTTGTGGCTTAGTGGTAGAGCTCTTGCCTAGTGTGAGGCTCTGGATTCCACACTAAAAAAATAAATGTATTGTGTCCATCTACAACTTAAAAAAAAAAATCTAGTAAGTTGTTCTCATTTCCTTACTTTGTAAATTTTATATATTCATACTCCCAAATACAAAATATAAGCCTCATGAATACAGAAATTATCTTTATTTGGCTATCACTGTGCACTAGAGCCTAAAGCAATCCTTATTACATAATAAGCGTTTGATAAATATATTTGAAATAATGAGTAAATGACTACTATCTATTAATTTTGGCACCTATTTTGTTCCTGCATCATTCTTTAATTGATTATATGTCATCTAATTCTCATAACAACCCAGAAGCATTCTAAAATACCTCTTATTCATGAGAAATCTGAGGCTTTATAAGGAGATGAGTAGTTTGTTCAAGTTGCATAGCTAATAAGAGGCAAGGCCAAACATTATGCCCATATCCAAAGCTGTAGCCTAGCAGTTACTGGGAAAGAAGTATATATCAAATTAATAAGCATCTTTTTCACAGAGAAAAGAATATTCAGTGTGATATCTACAAAGATCCCTTTATTTTCCTGAACCTTAGTACAGTATAAGCGGACAGCATTGAGCTTCATTCTTATTCCTAAGTAGCAGTGTAGCATTATATTTGTGGTGAAAAGCAATAATCAACAAACTTTGTTTTGGTTGAACTTCCTTTTCCTTATCTTAATTACAAATACCTTCACTTCAGCAGAGCCACATGAATTTGTTTGATTTAAGATAAAATTAAAACTAAAAATATTATACACTAAGCAGAAACAGGTTCACAGAATAACATGTACTGATTCACAGAGAGGGACTGTCCTCAAAAGAGTAAAATTTTCACTTGTTCTTTTTTATCTTAAAATAAATACTTTCTCTTTTATTTTAGATAAAACTGGGGGGAAGAAGTTCTCCAAAGAATTTGAAGAGGCAAGCTCTAAGCTGGAAGAATTTGTGAATGGATTGGATAAGCAGGTGAAAAATGGGCCTTCACTAACAGAAGCACTGGAAAATGCTGGAATTTTCTATGAAGCACAGTACAAAGAAGTAAAAGTGGTGGCCAATGTAAGTAATTACTACACGTATCTTATATTGAATGCTTACTGTATGCCAGAGACTGTTACTCATGGTATCTAACTCTGCAAGGATAAGCATTATTATCTCCACTTCACAGATGAACAAATTTACTTTTGAAGAATTAGTACAAGATGACATAGGTAGTAAAAAGTGATGGCAACTAGATGTAGACCTGGGTCCTTCTGATGCTAACACTCATACAAACCCTAACCATTATGCTTTAATAAAAACCTAAAGCTTTGGTATTTAAAAGGGACTACCCTGAAGAATCACCCATAATTACTGTAATAGGATATAAAATTGCGATTATAAACCAGTGGATTATAAACTGTTTTTTTCTTTCAGGTAACATGAAAACATTCTATTGCTAAATTTTATGTAAACCAACTAAAGACCCTCTCTTCCCCTATTAAAAGGCCTCTGAATGATAAAGTTTTAATTTACTCTGTGTGGTTACAAAAGTATATCGTACACTGGGTGTGGTGATGCGCACTTGTAATCCCAGTGATTCTGGAAACAGAGGATTGCAAGTTTGAAACCATCCTGGGCAACTTAGCAAGATCCTGTCTCAAAAATAAATACATACATACATATAAAGGGTCAGAGATGTAGCTGAGTGATAGAGCATACCTGTGTTCAATTACAAATACCACATAAGTGCAAAAGGGAAAGGAGAGAAAGGAAGACAGAAAAGAGAAAGAAAAGACAGTATTTTGTTGTCAGGACATAAATTCAATTCTGTCACCTTGGCACTGGGCAGCTGCTAAAATCCTTATTCAGATCTTTAACTTCCTAGCTGCTACTACTTTTGGTTTCTTTGAAGGTATCACCAAAGGAACTGGATTCGGCATCCCTGCCTATATTGTATGTGTTTTTAATTATAATGTAGTTCAATTGTGTTTGTGTGTGTTCTACCATCATTTGATGTAGGAAGTGTTATTTACCACTGCATTTTTGCCAGGCATGACAGCGCCCAACTGTAATCCCAACAACTAAGGAGGCTGAGACAGGAGAGTCTCAAGTTCAAGGCCAGCCCCAGCAACTTAGAGAGGCCCTTAGCAACTTAGTGACACTGTGTCTCAAAATAAAAAATAAAAGGACTGGAATGTAGTTCATGGTTAAGCACCTTTGGTTCAATCTCAGGTACCAAAAAACAAAACACTGCATCCTTGTTCTTCCATCTGGGATAATTTTCTCTCTGCTGAGGAGTATTCTTTAGGATTTCATTTACTATAGATAAAATGGTAGCCCATTTTTAAAATTTATTTGGAGCATCTTTTTTGCACTGGACTTCTAGGGTAGCAGTTAATTTTGCACTTAAAACATATTCTTCTGTCTTGTGTATATCCATCATTTCAGTGAGAAATCAGTCTTATTGTTTCTTCTTCAAATATAATATGTCTTTTCTTCTTTGGCTACTACTAATACTTTATCTTTGGTTTTCATTAGTCATTAAATGATGTGCCTAAGTGTGTTCTTCTTCTTCTTTTAAATATATATTTTAGTTGTAGGTGGACATAATACCTTTATTTTATTTTTATGTGGTGCTGAGGAGTGAACCCAGGGCCTCATGCATGCTAATCAAGCACTCTACTGCTGAGCCACAACTCCAGTCCCAAGTGTGTTCTTCTTTATATTTACCTGACTTGGGGTTCTGAATTAGTGGTTTCAGTTAATATTGAAACCATTTCAGACTGAATGATTTAAACAGTGTAAATTTATTGAATTGGGAGGCTGAAGCAGGAAGATCAAAAGTTCAAGGCCAGCCTCAGCAATGTAGTGAGACCCTGTGTCAAAATAAAAAGGACTGGACTAGGGATATAACTCAGTTGGTAGAGTGCCTACCTCGCATGCACAAGGCTCTGGGTTTAATCCCCAGCACCACAAAAATAATAATAATAATAACGACGACTAGGGATGTAGCTCAGTGGGAAAGCACCCCAGGTTCAAGCCCCAGTGCCAAAAAAAAGAAAGAGATTAAAAAGTACTCCACACTTGACAGATTATGTTATTTTCTGTTTCGTGCCAGTGATGTTGTAACCGTGAGTAAATCTGATCAGAGTCGGAATGCTAACTTCTTGGTCCTTTTCCAGAGAAATAAACTTATTCTTCTCTTTTAGGCATACAAAACCTTTGCTAACCGAGTAAACAATTTAAAGAAGAAATTGGATCAGTTGAAGTCAACCCTTCCTGATCCTGAAGAATCACCAGTCCCTTCCCCAAGTATGGATGCTCCCTCCCCAACTGGTTCGGAGTCTCCATTTCAGGGAATGGGAGGTGAGGAATCTCAGTCACCAACAATAGAGAGTGAGAAATCTGCCACACCGGAGCCTGTGACAGATAATCGTGATGTGGAAGACATGGAACTCTCAGATGTAGAAGATGATGGGTCTAAAATCATTGGTATGTCCTTATATAATTATTAGATAACTTACTTTATATTGGTTTTTCCTGCCCACTAATTAATGGGTAGGTATTAAAAGATAGCTTAGAACGTATTAGAACACTAAGGTAACATTTGTCTCTAGAGCAATGGTTCATGTTTTTGTATGCTACATGAGTTAAGAATCACTGCTGGGCTGGGGTTGTGGTTCAGTGGTAGAGTGCTTGCCTAGCATGTATGAGGCACTGGATTCGATCTTCAGCACCACATATAAATAAATAAAATAAAGGTTCATCAAAAGCTAAAAAAAAAAAAAAATTAAAAACAAAATCACCACCGAAGATCAACACTTCAATATAGCAACCACTAGCTAAAATTTGACTTTTACACATTTGAAATATAGTTTCTGCAACTTGAGATGTTATATAAGTATAAAATATATGTTGGATTCCCAAACGTAGTACCTCTCCAAATAAAGTATCACATTAATGATTTTTATTTTTATAACAATGAAATTAAAGTGTGATATGTCAAGATAAATACACATTATCAAAATGTATCTATTTCTTTTTTTGTTTTTTAACGTGGCTACTAGAAAGCTTAAACTTAAAAGTGGCTTGAATTAAATTTCATTTAGCCTGCACTGCTCTACAGGAGGGGTATTTATACTGGAATTTCTTATTCTCTGTCACTCTTGATCTTCCAGAATTACAAAACTGCAATTTGTTAACCACACTTTTAAGAACTTGCCTGAATTGGTGAATTGTTGCTCTTAGATCCCCAGCTTTTACACTTATTCTTATTAGATAATTGGACCTCTTTTGAATATAATTATCTGCCCCAATAGTCTTTAAAGCATTAAAAGGTACCTGTTACAGAATTATCAAGAAGTAAAACATTGGGGCTGGGGTTGTGGCTCAGTGGTAGAGTGCTTGCCTAGCATGTGTGAGACCCTGGGTTTGATCCTCAGCACCACATAAAATAAAGGTGTTGTGTCACCTATAACTAAAACAAAAATTAAAAGAGTCTGAGGCAGAAGGATCACAAGTTTGAGGCCAGCCTCAGCAACTTGGTAGACCCCTTCTCAGAATAAAAAAGTAAAAGGACTGGGTGGTATGACTCAGTGGTAAAGCACCTCTGGGTTAAATTTCTAGTACAAAAAAAAAAAAGAAGAAGAAGAAAAGAAAATGTAACAAAAATAGGTTGTCACTAAGAAGATTCTCAGGTTAATGAAAAGGGAAAGATTACAATTTATGACAAATACCATTTCCAAGGGACAGTACAAATATGTACCACATAATGTGTTTTCCTGAAATGTTCACATTTTTATTTTATCTTTATTTGGAGGGTTGTGGCTGCAATAGCAGTAGCCTTTTATTTTATTTATTATTTTTTTGCCACTTCCTTTTCCTCTCCTCTTCCTGCCTCATCTCATTCCTCAGCCTCTCTCCCTCCTGTTTCAGAAATGTATACATTAAATACACAAATAGTCAGAAGATGCAAAAGAATCATGAGTAAGCAAGAAAGAATAATTGAGAAATTCCTTTTAAGTAGATGTAGAAGGTGGGAATGATAATAAATATCATAAATCATAATAAATAAATTATGAAGACTGACTTTAAATAAAAAGCACAAAGTAACCAGATCTTTTCTTTAGAATTGTAATGCTTTTGAACCCTCAAGTTAGAAAATATGAGGACATATTATTTCATATTGAGAGCAAAGCCTAGAAAGTAGGAAGATGTAATATCATTTCTTTCTTTGTTGAAACAGTGGAGGACAGGAAGGAAAAACCTATGGAGAAGTCAGCTGTCTCTACTTCTGTACCTACAAAGCCGACGGAAACTCTCTCAAAGGCCTCTTCATGTACCCCAGTGCCTGTGACCATGACAGCAGCCCCACCTCTTCCAAAGCCTGTGAATACTTCACTACTGTCCTCTTCCCCAGCTTTGGCTTTGCCTAACCTAGCTAATGTGGACCTGGCAAAGATCAGTTCCATCCTTAGCAGCCTTACATCAGTCATGAAAAATACTGGTAAGTAAGCGCAGTGAAGAAGATAAAAAACTGATTTCCATCGTTTTAAATTGAACCATCAGTCTTTTGTTGTTGTTGTTACTGAATTTTTAAAAATTATTTTTTTGTTTAAAAAGTGTAGTGAAAATATAGAAAAATTAGATCAGTAGTGAGTAAAATAAATATGTCCTCATATTACCCCAAAGGAAACCACTTATATTTATTTACCCTTACAAGTATATGTGTTTATGAGTGTTTGAAGGATTAAATATCTGTAATGATTTTTTCTTTTAATAATTGAAATAGCCAGACAACAGTGGCTCGACACCTGTAATCCCAGCATCTCAGGAGGCTGAGGCAGTAAGATCACGAGTTCAAAGCCAGCCTCAGCAACTTAGTAAGGCCCTAAGCAATTTGGTGAAACCCTGTCCCTAAATAAAATATTAAAAAGGACTGGGGATATGGCTCAGTACCCCGGTACCCAAAATAATAATAATAATAATAAAAGAAATATGCTGGCTGAGAATGTTGCTCAGTGGTAGAGCATATGACTAACGTGTGAGGCCCTGGATTTAATCCCCAGTACCTCAAAATAAATAAACAAACAAACCATTCATTTCACTGTTTAAAATAATAAAACCAAAATTACATTTTTAATTGATAAGCATATAAATTGTGGGGGGGTATACTGGGAATCAAAATCAAGACTTTATACTGAGCACATGCTCAGCCAAGCTATCCCTTCAGCCCTAGATCTTGTTTTAATGGAAAATTTTAATTTAAACTATTTAGCCAAGCTGGGCACACACCTGTAATCCATGCGACTTGCGATGCTGAGGCAGAATAGCAGGTTCAAAGCCAACCTCAGCAACGTAGCAAGATCCTGTCTCAAAGTTAAAAAAGAAAGGGAGGGGTCTGGGGGTGTGACTTATTAGTTCAGTGCCCTAGGGTTCAATCCTTGGTACCAATAAGTAAATAGGTAAGTAGGTAGGTAGGTAGGTAGGTAGATAGATGGATAAAGATTAGATGAAGTAGAAAGATCAAGCTAGCCAGGCATGTGGCACACACATATAATCCCAGCTAATCAAGAGTCTAAGGCAGGAGGATCCTCAAATTCAAGGCCAGCCTCAGCAACTTAAAGACCCTGTTTCAAAACAAAAATTTTTGAGAAAAGCTTGGAAGCACTGAGTGCAGTGTCACACACCTAGAATTCCAACTTAGAAGGCTAAGGCAACTTACTGAGAGACCCTGTCTCAAAATAAAAAGGACTAGGAATTTAACTTAGTGGTAGAGCACTTGTCTCACATTCAAGTGCTGGGTTTAATCCCCAGAACCACATACATACACAAGAAAAAACTAAATGAAAATGTGTGTAAGTGGAACAACCCATATACTCATCACCCAATTACAATAGGATAACCATGAGAAATCTATACCCTGTTCGCTCTGGATTATTTTGAAGAAAATAATCCAAACATTTAATTTATTTTCTTTTTTTCTGTACTAAGGATCGTACTCAGGTGCCTTACCACTGAGCTACATCCCAAACCCCCACCCCCCCCCACCCTTTTTTTTTTTTTTGAGGCAGGGTCTCAGTAAGTTGCTTAGGGCCTTACTAAATTGCCAAAGCTGGCCTTGAACTTGCAATCCTCCTGCCTTACCTTCCCAAAATACTGGGATTACAGGCACCTCACCCAGTCCAAACATTTAGTTTCATCATAAATACTTACATATTTCTAAGAGATGAAGATTATTGGGCTGCATGCAGCTCAGTGGTTGAGTGCTCACATAGCATGTGCAAGGTCATAGGTTAACTCCCTAGCACTGCAAAAAAAAAAAAAAAGTTGGATAAAACCCCCCTAAAAAAAATAATCAGCATGTTTTTAAAATCTTTTCATATGTTATAATGAAATTGATATCCAAGACTATAACTATTTTATGTACCTAGTATCTGAAAGTTTCTGTTCCTCACCCTCTCTACTATTTTACTTCGTTTAATCTGTGAGACATTCAGCTTTTACAAGTTGTTTTAATGTTTTTCATTGATTAAAGATATGGTTAAAACTTTTTATTTGCTTTTCATTTCTGTTTGTGAAATAATCTGTTTATAGATTTTATCATCTTTTAAATAGTCATATGTTTTTCTCTTTATATACCATCTTTCCTGTTAAAAATCAACCATTTTGAAATATAAAAACATATAAAGGTCATTATTTCAAAAGCAAGTAAATTATCAGTCATGTGGAAGTATGCAGTAGCAGAGTTCTGCAATTCCAGTGAGGTCTGATCATCCAGTCATCCAACAGTGTTTACTGAGTACTAACAGGGCTCTTAAGTATAGGTACTATTTGGTAATGGGGGAAAAAAAGGGTTGCCTGGTCTCTTCTTGTTGGAGTTCTCAAAACTAATGAATATATAAGAAAGTAACTTCATGCTTGTTTGTTTTAAGGATGTTCCAAATAGAAGGAGCAAATCTTAATTTTCAGATTTTTTTTTCTTTGTACATTCCATGATAAAGGGCCATTTGTGGATCAGACACAAGAATTTCTGTTAAACATATCAGACTCATTGAAGTGAGTGGAAAATGTCATGAATTGAATGGTCATTTTGAGTTGCATTTTCTTGAGTTCATCTTTCTGCCACCAGGGGTCAGTCCTGCATCAAGACCTTCTCCAGGAACTCCTACTAGTCCCAGCAACCTCACCAGTGGCCTGAAAACACCTGCACCTGCCACAACAACATCTCACAACCCTCTGGCAAATATCCTTTCCAAGGTGGAGATCACCCCAGAGAGCATTCTATCTGCTCTTTCCAAAACCCAGACACAGTCAGCCCCTGCACTGCAAGGTAAACTGACATGTGCTAGAGGGACTTGAATTTTGTTTGTCCCTGGCTTAATCTTATATTCCATTTCTGAGGAATCCAAAGTCATAAAATGTATAATACAATTAGTTCCTGATTCTCTTTATGTTTATCATTTATGATTTGGCATTTATGGAATTAAAAATGTCAAAGCTGAAAGAGACTTTAAATATTATCTAGTCTAAACTGGCTATGGTGGCAGATGACTATAATCCCAGCTACTGGGAAGGCTGAAGCAGGAGGATCACAAATTTGAAGCCAACTTGGGCAACTTAGTGAGAACCTTTCTCAAAATAAAATAAAGGACTGGGGAAGTAGCTGAGTGGCAGAACACTTGCCTAGCATGGAAGATGCCCTAAGGGGGGGTTCAATTCCCAATATCATATAAAAAGTCTAATCTGCTCCTTTCTAGGTAAGAAAACTGAGGCTCAGTGAGGAGATGGTCTGCTTAAACATATACACCTAGCTCATCAGTAATGAGCCAAGATTAAAACCAGATTTCCTGATTGGTTACATGGTTATACCATGACATCCCAGCTTTTAGTACTGGTTACAGTGTGTTGTTTTAGTTGCCCAGGCTGGGCTTGAACTCTAAATCCACCTGCCTCAGCCTCCTGAGTAACTGGGATTAATTACAGCCATTTTGCCCAGCTAAAGTTATAAAGGCCTCTACATCTTTTTTGTTTTTACTTATGTATAATCTCTGCCTCATTTGAACTTCTGTTCAGCTTTGCCAGTTGTGTTTTCATGTAAAACTGCCTGCTTCTAACATTTTTTCCTAAGATCTATCTGATCTCTACTCTTTCTTTCCAGATACCAACATAACCCTTTTTGAACACCTCAGTATAATTATGCAATGAATTATAAATACACTATCTTCATTGTAGTGGTATACTTGATGTCAGTAATCTCAGTGAGGGGCCTCTAGGGGACATTTGGCAAGGATTAGGGACATTTTGTTTGTCACACCTGAGTAGGAGGGATACTAAAGCATCTAGTGGGTCAGAGCCATGGGGATGTAACTAAACATTCTGTAATGCATAGGAAAACCCCCAACAGCAAAGAATTATCCATCCCAAAACGTGAAAAGTGCTGAGCTTGAGAAATCATGCTCAATATGAGTATAGTAGTATAGGTATCTATTAATTTTCTGTTTCGTAAACTGTTTTGTAAGTGGATCAGTCAAGTACTATATCATGATGAATTTTGTTATAAAATAAAGAAAAATTTTGGCACACAGAACTAAATACTATAAAGTAATAATATATAGCTTCCATCTATTGGTACCAGCAATCAATAATTGATGATAATACTGTGGGGCTGGGGATATATAGCTCAGTAGGTAGAGTGCTTGGCTTGCACCAATCCCCAGCACCACCAAAAAAAAAAAATACTGTGGCATATCTTGAACCACTACTTTCAGGAATAGTTCATTTGAAAGATCAACATGCTATGGTTTCTCCTTTTCGATTCTTCTCCTATTGCCATCCTATAGTAGCAATAAAAATCTTGAACTCATTTGTGTGATTTGATATATAAAACTACATTTTAAAGAACTTTCACTAGATTTCTGAAACAGTATCATGTGGACTTGGACTTTCATCCAGCAAAATTTGCATGGAACTAAGAGTGTTTTGGCAGAATGAGAAATGAGAACCCCAAAAAACAACTTTTGTGGACTAACAGGGTGGTTCATCACCTTTTATTCTCTTATAAAAAGTGGAATTCCCCTATAGTTTTCAAAGGACTATGTCCAGCAGCATAAATAGATGTGTTTATTAAATGTTTCCAAGAAATCTCTTACAGCTTGGTTCTGTGTTATCACAGTCCATAACCCTTATTGACAGATTTTCAACACAAAAGAAAGTAATATTTAATGGTGAAAGACAATTTTATTTATTCCAAAAATCTGGGTATTATCTATCTTAACCAGATGGCCTTTTGAAGAATTTATCTCGCAGTATCTGAAAGATATGCTAAAAAAATCTTTTAAAAATTACGTGACATTATTACGTATCACATTATAGTACTTCAGGACTTCTGGGATTGGAGACAACAGTGACTTTTAGGAATTAAATCAAACTGTTAGGAAAGGGAAAACTGTATAGCCTGGAAACTTTTCAGAATGAAACATGCTTCTACCCCACCCCAAGAGAATAACTGAAGTCAACAATACATCAGTTGTTTGAATATTGTTGAATATTGATAATAGATTACTGGATAATAATTAAAACCAGGAAACATTACTTAGAAGTTAAAATTTTGCCAGGCGTGGTGGCTTACACCTATAGTCCCATCAGCTCAAGAAGCTGAGACGGGAGAATCACAAGTTCAGGACTAGCCTCAGCAACTTAGTGAGGCCCTAAACAACTTAACAAGACCTTGTCTCAAAATACAAAATAAAAAGGTCTGGGGGATATGGCTTGGTGTTTAAGCACCACTTTCATTTCCCAGAACCTCCCCTCCACATACAAAAAATAAAATTAGGGGCTGGAGTTGTGGCCCAGTGGTAGAACGCTTGCCTGGCATGTGTGAGGCCCTGGGTTCAATTCTCAGCACCACATATAAATAAAATATCCATTGACAAGTTTAAAAAAAATTTTTTTTAATAAATAAATAAATGTTTGTATTTAAAAATAAATTAATAAGGTTAAAAAGTAAGACTGGTGTGGCCCTAAAATTCTTCAGACCTTAAATCTCAGCAATTATGGGTTAAAATTGATATTTTGAAGAAATATTAAAGTTATCGTATAAAATTATGAAATAGTTTACCATATCATTGCTAAGGAAGTTATAATATATTCATTGACTAACATCTACAAATTTGGGGCTGGAAATGTAGCTCAGTGGTAGAGTGCTTGCCTTGCATACAAGAGGCCTTGGGTTTAAACCCCAGTACCAAAAAGTAAAATCTATACATTTACATGAAATTTTATGATTTTTATTTATGACCAAAAATTGGGCAAAATTTCTAAAACATGGTTGAATTTATCTACTTTTCTGTTACCTCTTTGTCAAATATTTTTAAAAACATTTTCTATAGGAGCAACTTATTTTCATGAACCTTCAACCTTTGCCCCAAAGAATTATTTTTCAGTACTTCTGAGGAGGTTTTGTCTGTCAGTGAATAGGATTGAATCTCATCATTGTCAGATTTAACTAATCAATAATCCTTGGTTTTTTCCAACTTATGGCATGGAAATTTTGTTTCCTTATGAAAAGATCAATACCCATTTTTCTGGCTTTTAAGTCTTTGTGGTGTATATTTCTCATTTTTATTGCAACGTTTTACAAACAAATTGGTAGTTGAAAGAGTTGTTTTGCAAAAGCTAACACCATTCTAGCAAGAGATACTTCTTGGAAAAAAGTATTCACCTTTCAAATAAATGTCTGAAGTTTGCATAGGCTGTCTCCCTCTTAAGAGTAACAAGTGTATATTACCTTGAGACAGTTGTGGAGTTTGGAAAGAAAAGGTAGGGCAGGATATCCATTTACATTTTGAGAACCATTCCACATATCAAACATTAAGAAATACTGGCTTAAGTTGTTTGAAGAATAATTTTACTTCCTTTCTTTTCCTACTTTGCCTTGTTTAAACTGTGAATGATTCTGACATTAAAATCTCTTTCTTCCTGTTGCCTTTTATTATGCCATGTTGAACTTGTTTCCGAACTACACTGGAAACATTTCAGTGATTTTTCTCTCTTAGATTGATAGATAGGTCCAGTATGTTTTAGGACATTTAGCCATTACTTGTTTTGTCTGGATTTCCTTTGAGGGAATAGATTTTAAAATCTATCTGGTTCCCACCAGAATGAATGAGGATATCTAATAAGTCTACATTGTTTTTATTATATGGCAGGGAGTTGTTCTTTTTAACCCCTCTAATCTTTGTTTTTACAGGCCTGTCATCTTTACTTCAGAGTGTTACTGGGAACCCAGTTCCAGCTAGTGAAGCTGCATCTCAGAGCACATCAGCTTCCCCTGCCAACACCACAGTCTCTACCATAAAGGGAAGAAATGTATCCTCTAATACCCAATCTTTTATTCCCAAAAGCTTCAACTATTCTCCTAATTCATCAGCTTCTGAAGTCTCTTCAACCTCAGCCAGCAAGACATCAATCGGGCAAAGCCCAGGACTTCCAAGCACTACGTTTAAACTACCATCCAACTCTCTAGGGTTTACAGGTACCCACAATACTAGCCCTGCTGCCCCACCTACTGAAGTTACCATGTGCCAATCTTCAGAGATTTCTAAGCCAAAACTGGAGTCAGAGTCCACCTCCCCAAGCCTGGAAATGAAGATCCACAACTTCTTAAAAGGTAATCCTGGTTTCAGTGGCTTAAACTTAAATATTCCAATCCTGAGCAGTTTGGGGTCCAGTGCCCCATCAGAGAGCCATCCCTCAGACTTCCAGCGTGGCCCTACTAGCACCTCAATCGACAACATTGATGGAACCCCTGTAAGGGATGAACGGAGTGGGACACCCACCCAGGATGAGATGATGGACAAGCCCACATCCAGCAGTGTAGATACTATGTCCCTGCTTTCTAAGATCATTAGCCCTGGTTCCTCAACACCCAGCAGTACAAGATCACCACCCCCTGGGAGAGATGAAAACTATCCCCGGGAGCTCTCTAATTCTGTATCTACATATCGACCCTTTGGCCTGGGCAGCGAATCTCCCTATAAGCAACCTTCTGATGGAATGGAGAGACCATCTTCCCTGATGGACTCTTCACAGGAAAAGTTCTATCCAGATACTTCTTTCCATGAAGATGAAGACTACCGAGATTTTGAGTATTCAGGGCCTCCACCTTCTGCTATGATGAACCTGGAGAAGAAACCAGCCAAATCTATCCTGAAATCAAGCAAGCTGTCTGACGCCACTGAATACCAGCCAATCCTATCCAGTTATAGCCACAGGGCCCAAGAATTTGGGGTAAAGTCCGCCTTCCCTCCATCTGTAAGGGCCCTCCTGGACTCTAGTGAGAACTGTGACCGTCTCTCATCTTCCCCTGGGCTATTTGGTGCCTTCAGCATAAGAGGGAATGAACCTGGGTCTGACCGGTCACCATCACCGAGTAAGAATGATTCATTTTTCACCCCTGACTCCAACCACAATAGCTTGTCTCAGTCTACCACTGGGCATCTCAGTTTGCCACAGAAGCAGTACCCAGACTCTCCTCACCCAGTCCCACATCGTTCCCTTTTCTCTCCGCAGAATACCCTCGCTGCTCCCACGGGCCACCCACCCACGTCAGGCGTGGAGAAAGTCCTGGCCTCCACCATTTCCACCACGTCGACGATTGAGTTTAAGAATATGCTTAAAAACGCCTCACGCAAGCCCTCAGATGATAAGCATTTTGGCCAGACCCCCAACAAGGGCACTTCAAATGATGGTGTCAGTCTCTCTAACCTCACCCAGCCCAACTTGACTACCACTGATCAGCAGCAACAGGAAGAGCACTACCGCATAGAAACCCGTGTTTCCTCCTCCTGCTTAGACTTGCCTGACAGCACAGAAGAAAAAGGGGCCCCTATAGAAACTTTGGGTTATCATAACGCAGCCAATAGAAGGATGTCAGGGGAGCCAATACAGACCGTAGAGTCCATCCGAGTTCCTGGGAAGGGAAATAGAGGACATGGGCGTGAGGCTTCAAGGGTGGGCTGGTTTGACCTGAGCACATCAGGCAGCTCTTTTGACAATGGCCCCTCAAGTGCCTCTGATTTGGCATCCCTTGGGGGTGGGGGCAGCGGAGGCCTCACTGGCTTTAAAACAACACCATACAAAGAACGGGCACCCCAATTTCAGGAGAGTGTCGGCAACTTTCGTTCCAACAGTTTCAACTCAACATTTGAGCATCATCTTCCCCCATCCCCCTTGGAACATGGGACACCCTTCCAGAGAGAGCCAGTGGGTCCATCATCTGCCCCACCCGCCCCTCCTAAGGATCACAGTGGTATCTTCTCTCGAGATGCGCCCTCTCATCTGCCCTCTGTGGATCTTTCGAACCCCTTCACAAAGGAGGCAGCTCTGGCCCATGCTGCCCCACCGCCTCCTCCTGGAGAGCACAGCGGAGTTCCTTTCCCTGCCCCACCCCCTCCTCCACCCCCTGGGGAACATAGCAGCAGTGGTGGGAGTGGTGTCCCCTTTTCTACTCCACCCCCTCCTCCACCCCCTGTTGACCACTCTGGAGTTGTACCCTTCCCAGCCCCACCACTGGCAGAGCATGGAGTGGCAGGGACTGTGGCAGTGTTTCCCAAGGACCATAGTTCCCTCCTTCAGGGGACCCTGGCTGAGCATTTTGGGGTGCTCGCAGGACCCAGGGACCATGGGGGCCCCACCCAACGGGACCTCAACGGCCCTGGCCTTAGCCGTGTACGGGAGAGCCTGAGCCTACCTGCCCATTCTCTGGAGCACCTGGGCCCAGCCCATGGAGGAGGTGGGGGAGGCAGCAACAGCAGCAGCGGCCCCCCCATGGGTCCCTCACACAGAGACACCATCAACCGGAGTGGTATGATTTTACGGAGTCCCCGGCCAGACTTTCGGCCTAGGGAACCTTTTCTTGGCAGAGATCCATTCCACAGTTTAAAGAGACCCAGGCCACCTTTTGCTAGGGGCCCTCCGTTCTTTGCACCAAAACGCCCATTCTTCCCTCCCAGGTACTGATGGAAACCAAGGGTAAAAGGCATTTTGAACAGTCTAGAGAGCATTGGAAGTAGGAGTTTGGTTTATT
Organism: Sciurus vulgaris; assembly: GCF_902686455.1. Taxonomy (NCBI): domain Eukaryota; kingdom Metazoa; phylum Chordata; class Mammalia; order Rodentia; family Sciuridae; genus Sciurus; species Sciurus vulgaris. The sequence goes on from NC_136461.1 coordinate 111,833,480, forward strand.
GTTGTTTTTATTTGTTTTCCCTCCCTTGATTTATTTTTTTATTATGATAAAGGGCCTCCTTTCCAAATTAAAAAGTCATATATGCTTTCATTTTACTATTCCATCCAGTTCCTCCTCCCACTGCACTTACTTCCTTCTCCAAGCTGTTTGTATTTAAGAAAGAAAAGAAACACAACCAAAGCCACTTCATTTGGCTGGGGGCTTGGGGTGTGGGGAGGAAAGCAATCTTTATTTTATCCCCATCTATTGAAGAGTATTTCTACATTTGAAATAAAACTTCCATCAGTACAGATAATAACATGTGCAATGCTGGGGTGTTATTTTGGGATTGGCTTCTGTAGTAGTCCATGAAAGGACCCTGTCCTCTTCCTTCTTCAGCTAAGTAACTGCTGTAACCAAGTATGACTATCTTCTCTATGCTCTGTGCCCTACTGACAGCCGAGGGATGTTGCAAGGGAGGAAACGTGGAATATTCTGGGCCTGTCAGGGTTGTTTTGTTTTGTTTGTTGACTTTTTCTGTCAGATTTGTTTTAAAGGCATGTTGTTTTTACACTTCTGCTAAAATCTTACTTTTTTTTTTTTTTTTTTTTTCTTTTAATCGTCCCTTCCTCTGAAGTACGATCAGGCGGTAACTTTGAGGAAATACAAATCTCATTCTATCCTGGTCAAAATTTTTCTCCTCTTAAAAGGAAAGAAAGGGGCTGAATATAAGTTCCAGGTTAAAATAAGGAGTGCCTACAATATATAAAACTAGGAAAGGAACCATTAATGGTGTGATGTGATCTATCTTTTGTAAACGAGAGAATAGGACATATTTCCATGTATCTTGCACCAAGCTCTTGCTTCCTGCTTTTCTTTGACTGTTTTTCTCCCTTGATCTTCATTTCTATTTTGACTAGAAAGAAACTACAGTTTGACAGTTGATACAAAGGTACAAATGAAATATCTGCATTTTTTTATATAAGGAGTAGATGTTAATTTTACTTCCCTAACATGGTATTCATTGGTGGTTTTCAGCAAATGTCAACTATTAGAGAAAGAAAAATCTTTGTATTCCTCTTCCTTTTCCCCTTGCCTCAGTCCTGTATTCACCCCTATTCTTGGTAATTCAGAGGAGGAGATTCAGTGGTATCTTTATATTATACCTCTTTAAATGTGTCTCAGAAGCAGGCGGGTGTTACTGTTCATGTCATTAGAGAGAAACAGAAGGACCTAATAAATCCAAATTGGCCCCACTGTGCAGATAGCAGCCTATCACATCTCAAGGCTCAAGCCTTATCCCCACTTCTTATGCTCAACAGGAAGTAAACAATGTTTATGCTCTTCATTTTACATGAGAGAAGTGTACTATCCTTTTCCTTGGACTAAAAGGCTTGTTTGTGTTTCTACATCTAGTATTTGGGAAAAAGACAATCATTGTACTTTGTTTAAATCTTTGTATCTATGGACAACTGAAAAGCAAATACTGCTTACTACAATTTTTTTTTAGTGTTTTTACCCCAAGGTATTGGCAAATCTCCAGATACATGAGTAAAACAGTATGTGTTGAGTTTTTGAAGGAATTTTAGCAAATTTCATATATTTTCTCCCAAGTTAGTATAGTACTAACTCTGGGGAAGTTTGGGAATTGCTTTGGATTTCTCCAGTGGAATATTAAAGGTGGGGGAGAGTGGGCAATGTAGTAACAGAAGATGATTCTCAGAATAAACTTGCTTTTCAGAGAAAGAGCAGCTTAAACGAGGTGTACATCATAGCTTGGGAGTTTTGTGTAATGTTTTCCATGTTATTTGGGCTCACCTTGTGTTCTGTGGATAGGATGCGCCAACTCGTTCATCTTCCTAATGCGTATCTGGTCTTAAGCCAGCTGTTCTTTGTTTCTTTGACCCTCAAGCCTCTTTCCTGTAGCTCTCCCCACAAAAATGCATGATACCATGACCTTGTGTGTGGGATGGGGTATATAGTATAGCAAAGCAAAGGAAGTATAGTTATATTGAGTCCTAAGGCATTTGTTTAGTGAAAAAGCATAAGAGAAGGAGACAATGGGGGTGGGTAAGGGAAATTCTGTCTGACTTTGAGAATTGATTTTTTTTTTTTTTTTTTTTTTTGTGCAGAAATTAAGTGGGATGTTTTTCATTCTAGAATAAAAAGAATGTGAATTCTTTCTGCTGCTCTTGTTTAAGCTAAATGTAGTGTTTACTTGAAAAGGCTCTCTGACCGTTTGATTTTATCAGAAAATGTGGGGGTGTCAGGAAAGTGGCTTCCTGAGTATTGGGGCAGGGTAATTGTCCTCAGAAGCATGATGACTGATCCTTGAAAGAAAGACATTGTACAAAGATGGACTTTTAAGGGGTTGGGTTTTTGTGGGATATTTTTGTTTTGTTTTTGCCACAGAGTCCTCAGTGCAATTTGTTTCAGGATGGAAGTGAGGATTTGTATGAGACTGTCAGCTATTAATTTTAAGGAAATCTCTTCAGCAGTAAAAGAAGACAACAATGTATATATGTGATATAGTGAAACAAAAGACAATTCTGGTATTCATAAACATGAAACAAAGGGGTTTTATTCTTTCTGTGTCTGTGATTTAAAACTCCGTGACCATGCTCTGACTTTTGTATTTCAACCTGAGTTTAAAAAATAAACAAGTTATTTTTTAAAGAAAGTATAACATACTGTGTCTTAGCAAGGACATGATTCATATGAAAGCAGAATATGAGAAGTTGTTACTAAGGTCCTGGTGCTCACTGTAAAATCACAGACAAAGAATCCTAGTGAATACACTAGTATCACTTAAAAGTTTAGTGATTCCGTCTCAGAAGTAGGGTCCTTAAGTATTTTCTAAGAGTTCTCTCTTCAGCCAGCTAACTTGAGAACTTCCTCCCTGCTTCCCTCTGCCTGCCCAAGAGTCAAGGTAAATAGAATTTGATTTGATTCCAGGGAAGGTAAAATGAATAGAGAGTAGGATTTTCATACTGATAACAGGAAAACAATGTGGTATATATGGTACAGCAAACCTGTCTAGATAATGTGAATATGCTAAACTTCCTACTTGCAAAATATTCACTATCAGTCCTGAAGTTACCTGTTCACACAGTTAAGCTTCAGATGTTACTGTTTTGAAGCCGCTGTAAATTACTGCTTCCCTTTTTCCCTCTCCCACCCCTTTTTTAAACTGGTGGGGGTGCCTGTTAAGATTAAAATTAGATATGTTGGTGATATTCTCACGTGTTCAGTGTGGAAAACAAAACAAGTACATACTTTAGAGGCAACAACAATGAAATCCTTTTTGAAATGTGTATTGATATCATTTAATAAAATAACTAGTTCTAAAGGTTTGACATTTTTCTTTTTGAGATTGGGGCTTTGACCAAGGGCCCCTGGCTTCTCTGGTGAGTCCAAATAGGAGGGAACTTCTCCAGGAGCTGAAATTGCTGCTTTGAGGAGCAGACCTGTGGTTGGAAAACCTAAATTTTCTCCAGCAAAGATCCAACATGATTGTCCAGGGCTGAAGGTGAAACCAACTACAGAATGCAGAAAGAAAATCCTGGATATATCTCTGAAGATGCAGTTGTGTTGGCTTTTGGTCTAAGGATATGTGGGGAAGTGGGAGTGAGTGACCTGTGTGCCCACACATTTCTGAGGCACCACAGAGTGGCCACAGACCACCTGTCTCATTCCTTTCTCATGACCACTTGCACTCTCTTCCAGCCATTCCTTTAAAAAAAAAAAAAAAAAAAAAAACTCTTTGTCCCCAATATTTTGTTTTCCAGTTTAATAAAATACAGCTTTCTTTGTTGTGTGGTTGACTTTCCCCTTCACATTGATCTTGTCCAGCTGTCCCCTTTGATTTCTGCGGTTAATATCACTAAAGGCTATCTGAGTATCTGAGCCTCTTAAGATCTTTATGGCCTTGTGAGTTTTGTGTGATTCTCAGTATAATTGTGTAATGGGTGGGGTGAGACCAAGATGTTGAGGGAGTGGTTAGTGATGAAGTGGGATATACTGTATAGATAATTGTGTGTCTTCCAAAAGTTGTAAAATTGTGAGCCAAGAAGCATTTTTAAAGCAGGTGTACAATTGGGTGGTGGGTGTGGTAAGGATCTTTCTGGTCAGTTCTTTCCCCACATCTACCCTTGTTGCATATTGGCAACCTGTCACATAGAAGCCACAACTTAACCCTTCTCTGTTACCCATCCCTTTTTCATCATAACCCAGTGAGGCTTAATAAATGGAATGTTGGTTTTAAGGGGTAAAGAGGACTAGTCACTGCATCTGGGTCAGGTCTGGGTCACTGGCAGGGTAGAAGGCTCTAAATAGCAGCCTTGATTATGTGAAGCTATATAACGTGTGTCACAAGACACTTTGGAAATAGCAACAGCCTAGGAACACACCCAGCAAGTAGGGCGTACCACCATTCTGGCTGCTTTTTGGAATCTAGCTCACCCTTTCTTCCTTATTCTCTCCTGGGACCTGGACTTGCCCACCTTGTTCTCTCTACCCCCTAAGAAAGCCACAGCCTTTAGACTTCCTCATTGGCCTCTCTGGGGAAGGGTTATTTAAAACGTGTAAACTTCCTACCCCTAAATTGTTGTATTTAAGCCCATGTTCTACCGAAAGGATGAGTTACCTCCTCATGTGTAGACACAGTAACACACCATCAGATTGGGTATTGGAGTGTCTCTCATACTTGTTTATGAGTAACTGTATAGACAAGCCTGATCAGCTGCTGCTCACAATTGCTGAGTAACAACTCATTGAGGCTGCACTGACAAGGCTACTAGAGGGTCACCAGTAAGATATCTCTTAAGTAAACATCCTGTTCCCTCATCTCCAGTGTAGAAGAGGAGCACAAATGCTTTAAAGGAAAGGAGCAAACATGATGTAAAACTTTGAAAGTTACTTCTGACGGTGCTGAGGGAGGAAAGGGAAAATTGCTTAGTTAAAAGTATGAAGGAGGTAAGGCTGAGATCTATTTAGAAATTTATAATCGGTTGACCGTAAAGGTTTTTTTTTTTTTTTTTTTTTTTCCTTTTTGTTGCTGGGGATTGAGTCCAGAAGGACCTCACCCTTGCTAAGCACTTGTTCTACCACTAAGCTATATCCCTAGCTCCCCCATTTTTTTCCCCCAGAACTTTCTATTTGTTTTCACCTAAACAAGAGTCAAAAGTTGAGACTACAGATGTGGGTGGAGGGGCTAGTGAGTTCTGTTGTGCCAACTGAGAAACAAATAGGCAGCAATTTTTTGTGTGTTTGACTCAAAAGGGTGTTGGCTAAACCAGTGTATCCTGGACCTGTTTAGGTTCAGAGCACATTAAATATGCCAGCAAATTTACTTCCTTATCTCCAGTGTATCTCCTTATGTTTGGGAAATGCTCCAGTCCTTTGCCAAATAATTTGCAAAGGAGAGAAAACTTGATGCTAATACATTTTTCTTGGGATTATTAAGATAGAATGGGTAGCAAAGAGATGGAGCATCCAGTGTTTCCCCCTCTCCTCAGGCTAGGAGTCCTTTGAATTTAGATGAGACAGAACTCAGGGTGACCAATCACTGCCAAGAACCATAGTAAAGGTGGTTTTGAAATCTTAGAAGTGGGTCTTAGTTGTGCATGGGGTCCTATAGATTACTTAGGACCTTTAAGAGTATTTTGCTCCTTACCCACTACCCCCACACCTTTGTTTCAGCACTGAACCTAAACTGACATATCCTGTACTGGCTCCTGCCTTTAAGGAGATTTCCCAACAGACACACCCCACTGGGTCTACCTGACAAACCAGTATTAAGAGGCGAGGGGGTGTCTGTTTTTCCCATTTCTCTTCTATAAATAGGATGTTTTGGGGGAGGAAAATTTGTGAAGATTTTAGGTGAGCCCGAGGCCTTGTTTTTCAAAGCCAAGTTTCAGTTTATCTCCATGCCCCTGCTTTCCTTTCTGTGGACTCAACAAATTTTTCTAGGTTTTCCTCCGTTGGGGCATCTAAAGCAGAGTTAAAGTAAAAGCTTGGCCCCACTCAAGACCTTCATTCATATTATTAAAGTTTGGGGCTTTTTTTGTTAAACCTAATCTCCATACTCCCTCCTGTGCCTTTAGCCACCTGACTACTTCTATAGGCCTCAGAGTTTGCTAGGCTGGGAGTGTAGTTCAGTGGTAGAGCTCTTGCCTAGAATGCAGGAAGTCTTGGATTCAATCCCCATTATCATACACACACACAGATTGTTGGCAATGACATGAATTTTTTTTTTTTTTTTTTAACCTTCCAGTACCTTTAAAGTGGGGGAAATTTACTTCTAGGAGCTAAGATAAATTTGGAGGTATGTACTGATCATGATAAGGGGAAAATGTATTTTATCTCCAGTGGATAGTATTCTTACATATTTACATATAATTTTGTAAGGGGTTCTGGGGATTGGACCCAGAGATACACTACTATTGAACTATCTCCCCAGCCCTTTTATATTTTACTTTGAGACAGGCTCTGGCTAAGTGGTTGAGGCTAGCCTGGAATTCAGGATCCTCCTGCCTCAGCTTCCCATATCTCTGGGATTACAGATGTGCAACACTGTACCTGGCTCTTAAATCTAGTTTAAAGTCATAAAAACAATCTTTTTTTTTTTTTTTTTTTTTTTTTTTTTTTCCAGTGCTGGGGATCAAACTCAGGGCCTTGTGCTTGCGAGGCAAGCACTCTACCAGCTGAGCTATCTCCCCAGCTCAAAACAATATCTTTTCAACCAAGATTTTAGCTATCTTGGGATGTCTATTCTAAAAGCTGAGAATTTCCTAAAATATGACTAAGGGCTTAGGATAACTTCTATTTAGGATTCCCTTTCCCCTATACTCCTGTGGAAATCTTTTAGTGTGATTTCCTTCAGGCTTCCTCAACTTCAGTCTGATAAAGTTGGACAATATCTCTGCACCCTATTTTAAAGGCCTCTTTGTAAGTATCTGAGTAGAAGAAAAGGAAGCAATCTGCTCCAAGAGTCAAAGTGAACAACCCAGGCTTTAGATTCAGGTAGAATGGAGCTTGATTTTTCTGAGGACCATTTTCCATATTTGCGGGTGACGTAGTACAGGGGATTGAATTTGAGGACACTCGACCACTGAGCCATATCTCGAGTCCTGTTTTGTATTTTATGTAGAGACAGGTTCTCAGTGAATTGCCCAGCACCTCGATTTTGCTAAAGCTGGCTTTGAACTTGCAATCATCCTGCCTCAGCCTCCTGAACTGCTGAGATAACAAGCATGCGCCACCGTGCCCAGCACCATTTTCTATGTTTTAAAGGGAGCGTAAGAATACTCCTTGACAAATGAGCTACTTGAAAGCATAGCACTTGGCACATAGTAGGTGTTGTGGTATTCTGGCAGGCAGGGGTAGAGTGGGTAACGAGAAGTTTCAGGGATAAATGTTTCCCAGGCAGAGACTTAATGGATTAGAATTCCGTGAGGCTGAGGCATATACTAGTCAGAAGTTGTAGAAGAAACAATAATTAATGAATTGGCCTTTGCTGGCTTTGTGCTTGCTACAAGGGGTAGGATGGCATAACTCTAGACATAGCTTCCTCCACTGCAACACAAGTTATAAAGATGATGATGTGGTAGTTGATTGATCAACAATCACCTCAGCACCCAACTCAGTGCACTACACACAGTAGTAAGCAGTTAGCAAATGTTTGAGGGATGAGTATAGGGAGCTGCCAACTCAGGATAGCCTACTTTATTCCTACCATCCTAACAAAAGAGGACAACATGGAATGATTAAAGAAATTGTGTCAGTGTACTTATCCTTTGGCCTTCAAGTCAATACATACTTAATAATCATGGAGCACCTAACATTTTGTTGCCTGCAATGTAAAACTCCCTTGCCCTTTTTTAGAGCAAAGCTGCAAGAAAAGTTCTGCCCATTGTGACCATTTTTGAATGCCATTTAAAAATTCTTACTACCTTCTGACTGTGCTGCCCCCATACACACACACACACTCAAGTAATCTTCTTCTCCCAAAGTCTTGTCTCTCTCTCTCTCTTTGTATTTCAGGGTGTCTAACATACCAGAAGATGGAGCCAAGATACAGAGTGGTGCCTATGACTCAGATCAACTGCCCTCCCCAGACAGAACTTCCTGACTCTCTGGAAAACTAGATTAAACTACTTTCTCTGACAACCCTTGATTCCATCACCACTGAAACTTGAGAATCAACTCTAACCATCCCACTCCCAGGTGAGGGGAGTAAATGGGAGTTATTGAAATCCTCACAGTCACCCACAAGTTCATTTCCCTTCATCCTTTACTACAAATCTGACCATGTTTCTATTTTTTACTGTGTAAATTAATCAAATACGGGTAGTCCTGTATCATAGTTGTAACAATGGAAAGGGATAGAAGGGATAAAGGAAGTTGAGAGCTGGGATGGGAATGAGAGACAAAAAGCTTATGTAGGGAGCAGAGGCAGAAGTCGGCTACCTCTTTCTGAGGTGATGGAGTTTATGGGGGAGTGTATTGGGAGTAAACTGTACTATTAAAGAAAGCATGGTCAAAGAGTGCAAGTCTTGGATTCAAAAGCCAGCAGAGCTAAAATTAAGTGGTCTCTAAGGTCCCTTTTAAGTACCATGGGTATGAAGGGACTCCGACAAGTGACCTCTGCAGATTTTTTATTCCAGCCTTAAAGCTGTTATATCCATCTATTACAATGACTTCTTGTTGCTGTTGCCTTTTATCATATACCCGCCCTATGGCAGATCATTTATAGAAAATTCACCTCAACAGTTGGAAGTGATACTATTATTCTCATTATAAGAAAATTTAGGCTTAGAGAAATAAAGTAATTTGCAAAAAAAAAAAAAAAAGGTAGTTAATGGCAGATGCAGGATTTACACTAGGTCTGTCTGGTTCCAAAGTCTATATGCTCTTCAACAGTTTCCAACCTACCTTAAGGATCATGTAAAGAAAATGTATGGCTAAAGGGAAATGATTACCATCAGTTTCTCTCCCACTCTCACTCTCCAGTTCTCCTGCCCCTTTCCTCAAAGACACTGGACACATTGCTACTTTGGGCTTTGGGCTGAAACGCTGCGGGTTTCTCAATTTCAGGTGTGTGTAACAGTTTCCTTCTTCCGGTCCGCCGGAACCACTCACACAGCTGCTGGTGCTCCGTGGGATGTGCCTCTTCAGAGCTCCAGGCGGTGGTGCTAGGACAGAGTGACAGCTGTGATAACCAATAGGCAGGGATATTGTTGTGGTAGAGCCAATAAGGAATCTGGTGAAAGAGAAGCGGCGATAACCTGAGAATGCAGGCACTGGTTTGAAGGAACATGGGGTTATATCAGAGGTGGAGATGGCTCCGGCTCCCAGAGTTACCAGCCTGCAAGCTACACACGGTGCGTGAGGTCCCCAAATTTCCGAACCGTCAGACCCATCCCAGCCTCACGCCACTATTCCCAAATTTTAGGGCTACCCTGGCCCTAAAATTAGCTGTTTTTTTTCTGTCAGAGGCCAGGGGAGGGCAGAGTCCCTTAGGACCCACCGCCTAAGACCCTTTATTACCCAGTTCCTCTTAAAGACCAAGGATTAGGATCAAGGCCACTTAAAATATCCACAAAGCTCACCATCCTCAATCCCCAACGATGGGATCTGCGTTACCTCCTAACATCTTTCTCTTCAGGCATCTGTGCCGACCCCCCCACATTGGTTGGTAGAACGGATTGGTCTTTTTGAGGAGCTATGGGCTGCCCAGGTACAGCGGTTAGCCAGCAAGGCACAAAAGGAACCCCGGACTATTAAAATATCACTTCCTGGAGGCCAGAAAGTGGATGCTGTAGCATGGAACACAACCCCTTATCAACTAGCCCGGCAGATCAGGTATCAGGTCCATCCTGTTTTATCAGGAGTATCCCTCTGCCCCTTTTCTTACTCTACCTGATCAAGGAAAGAAACTTGGGCTATTCTATTCCATCCCCACTGAGATAACTTTTCCTAAGTTTTTGTTTTTGTTATTGTTTTTTGTTCTGGAAATTGAACCCAAGGGTGCTTACACTGAGACACATTCCCAGCCCTTTTATTTTTTTAATTTGAGACAGAGTCTCTAATTGCTTAAGACCTGGCTAAATTGCTGAGTGTGGACTGGGACATGTGATTCTCCTGCCTCACTCTCCTGAGTTGCTGGAATTACACACATGGGCCACCATGGGCAGCTCCTAAGAAATTTTATCTACATTAGTTTCAGAGTTTCTTCCCTTACTCTGTTATCTGCTGGGGAAATAAATGATAGGTTTGGGCCGAGGATGTTCCTCAGTGGTAGAGTGCTTGCTTAGCATGCATGAGGCCCTCGGTTCAAACCCTAGCACTGAAGAAAACCAAAACAAAATAAGATAGGTTTCATTGCTCTAGAAACTCATTTGCCCTTTGTAGATTTAGAGTTGCCAAGAGATCAGCCCCTCCTTTCCTTGTGGATTGTAACCCTGACTTTTCCTTCATCCCCACTCCCCACTGCTGAAGTTTAACACTAGCAGATACAGCAGTGGCTGCTCAAGTGAATGGAGAACCTTATGATATGGAGCGACCCTTGGAGACAGATTCTGATCTCAGATTTCTGACATTTGATTCCCCAGAGGGGAAAGCGGTAAGTTTCTTCCATATGGTGAGTACAGTGCTTAGCAAAATAAGAGGCAATTAAGTCGGAGACTGTAACATTTGTTTTGCCTCATTTTCTCCATTTGCATTTGGGATGAAGACCAGTCAGACTGCATAACTGTCTGAATTTTTTTTTTTTTTTGGGGGGGGCGGGTGTACCAGGGATTGAATCCAGGGCATTTAAACACTGAGCTACATTTCCAGCCCATTTTCTTTTTTATGTTGAGATAGGGTCTCGCCAAGTTGCTCAGAATCTTGCTCAGTTGCTGAAGCTGGCTTTGAACTTGCAGTCCTCCTTCCTCATCCTCCCAAGTCTCTTGAATTCCAGGCATATGCTGCTGCACCTGACTATGATGAAAGTTTTTACTTGGTCTTAGTCCACGAAGCAAACATCATTTGTGCTAGCAAAAGGAAGAAATAATAAGTTGAAAAACAGAAGTATAAAAGGCCTGTTCAACATCCTCATTTCTTGAACTCAGTCATTGTAAGTCATCCATAATATACAGTTCTAACATGGCTTTCACAACTGAGTAAAGTCTGGTTCCCCTCCTGACTTTGTTCTCTTCATGTCAGCTCAGATAACATAGACCTTGTCTGTGATCCAGAAAAATGAAGTTCTTATGTCATCTTTGTATGGATAGTGACCAAATCCTAGAAGAGTAGCTGCATTGTACTAGATTCCTGGGCTACAAAAGAAGTAGAACCAAAAGACCAAACAGGGCTGGAATGTAGTTCAATGGTAAAATGTGTGCCTAGCTGCATGCATAAGGCCCTGGATTCAATCCCCAGTACCAAAAAAGACTGACTGGCTTCCTGCTTCTATGCTATGGGATTGGGAAGTACCAAGGATTGAGGAGTGGAGCTGTGGCTTCTCTGTACTGAAAAAAGAGAGGACACTGGACTTCTGCTTTCTTTTCTTTTTCTTCTTTATCTTTTTATTTTTTATTTTTTTACTTTTTAGTATTTAGCAGTCACCTTCAAAGTCGGGTTCTCCATTTTATGATATTTATTCTTAAATGAACATACTGATTTTCCTATCAGCTTCTCTGAGGAAAGGATCAGAGATCTAGAGGTTAAAAGAGAAATTTATGAACTCATGAACCCTTTTCTTGTGAACCCAGGTATTCTGGCACTCTAGCACTCACATCCTGGGGGCAGCAGCTGAACAATTCCTGGGTGCTATTCTGTGCCGAGGTCCAAGTACACAATGTGGGTTTTACCATGATTTCTTCCTGGGAAAGGAGCGGTGAGTAGTACAAGGAAGGAGAATGATTCTGGAGTGGTTTCTGGGGCCTGGGGCATGTTCAATTTGGAAGAGAAATCTGGGCAAGGGCCTCTCTAGTCCTCCACTGTGATATTGGTACCAACCTCACCATTAGGTCACATCCTCCTTCATCTAACTGTGCTTGAAACTTCTCTAGTCTTCATGAATTCTTCAAATTTTACTTCATATCCTTATTACTATTGTCCTAATTTTATCCATCCAGATTCCCTGCACTCAACTTCTAACCTTTTTTTTTCTTTTTTACTGAGGATTTAAACCAGGGGTGCTTTACCACATAGCTACATTCTCAACCTTACTTATTTATTTATACATACATACATACATACATACCAGGGATTGAACCCAGGGATGCTTAACTACTGAGCCACATTCCAAGCCTTTTTTATTTTTCATTTTGGGCAGGGTCTCAGTCAGTTGATTAGGGCCTTGCTAAGTTGCTGAGGCTGACTGAATTTGTGATCCTCCTGCCTCAGCCTTCTGAGCTGCTGGGATTATAGGTGTGCCCCACCATACCTGGATCAACTTTTAAATTTAAGCACAGAGGGCTGGGGATATAGTTCAGTTGGTAGAGTGCTTGCCTCGTAAGCACATGGTCTTGGGTTCAATCCCCAGTACCACAAAAAAAAAAAAAAAAAAAATTTAAGCACAGAACTTTTCTTCCAGCTGTAAAATCAGCCTTGGGGTGGGAGTACATAGCCCAGTGGTAGAGTGCTTCCCTGACATGCACAAGGCCCTGGGTTTGATCACCAGCATCACAGTGGGGAGAGGGGCTGTACTTTATTTCCTACTTGTTTTCTCCATGTTTTTCTGTCTTTGCCCATAACTCTAGTTTTTGGTTTTTGGTTTTGTTTTTTTTTGTAATTGTTGTTGTTTTGGTTTTTTGGTACTGGGTATTGAACTCAAGGGCACTTAACCACTGAGCCACATCCCCAGCTCTTTTTTGTATTTTATTTAGAGACATGGTCTCATTGAGTTGCTTAGGGCCTTGCTAAGTTGCTAAGGCTGATTTTGAACTTGAAATCCTCCTGCCTCAGACTTCCCAGCCTCTGGGATTACAAGTGTTCGCCACCACATCCAACTTAGATTTTTTTTCTTAAAGAGCAAAACTTCACTCCCTGGTCAACTGGTGTGTCACCAGGTAATGTCTCTCCAGAGGAAGCAAACTGACCAACTCCCCTCTTTTTGCAGGACAGTCCAGGGCACCGATTTGCCTGTTTTGGAGCAGATTTGCCAGGAGATTGCAGCTGCTGCACAACCCTTCCGGAGACTAGAGGCTTCCCAGGATCAACTTCGTCAACTCTTCAAGGTGGGGTGATGAAGCATATTTTCAGGAGGAAGATCGAGGCTTGAAGGAATAGGAGCTGTCTTTCACGACATCTTTATGGGACTAAAGACTTTGGGTCCCTCTCCCTTCTGCCTTCTTCTAGGATAACCCCTTTAAGCTTCGACTGATTGAGGAGAAAGTGACGGGCCCAACAGCAACAGTATATGGGTGAGTGTTTTCAAGATTAAAGAAAACAGGGAGAGGGCTGGGGATTTTGGTAGGTAGAGTGCTTGCCTGGCATGTGTGAAGTTCTGGGTTTGATCCCTAGCACTATAAAAAAAAGAAAAGAAAAGAGAGCAAGGTGGGGAAGTAGTGAAAAAGGCCAGAAATAGGATAAGGGAAGGAAGATAGAAGATAATCTATTACTCCAGGAAGAGAAATGGAAAGAATTGATTTTTATCTGCCGTTGCTCTGTCAATAGAACAGATCCTTCCTCTTCACCTTTTTCTGACATCTAAAGACCGTGAAAGGGAGAAAACTAGACACATAAGAATCTGGAAAGCACTAAGTGGCCTTTTTCTTCCAGGTGCGGCATGTTGGTTGATCTTTGCCAGGGCCCCCACCTTCGGCACACTGGACAGATTGGAAGACTGAAGCTGCTAACGGTTGGTTGTGAAGATGTAGTTAGGTTGAGACTCCTGTCTTCACAGGAGTGAGCAAGAGAATGGAAAGATGATCTTCTTTCCCAGCCCCTTCTTTGTTCTTATGGCTATGGAGGGAACCCAGAAGGAAGAAGAAAGATAATTAGTCCTTGCACTCAAAAATCTCCTGATTTGATGGCAGATTCTGCACACCCTGCCAGAGCTCAGAAACCAATTCAATTTTATTTGGTTTTGTGTTTTGTTTTTTTTTTTCCCCAGGACTGGATTGAATCCAAGGGTGCTCTACCACTGAGTAGCATCTCTAGCCCTTTTTATTTTATTTTGAGATAGGGTCTCAGTAAGTTGCCTAGCTGGCATTGAACTTGCAATCCTCCTGCCTCAACTTCCTGAGTTAGCTGGGATTACAGGCATGTGCCACTACAACTACCCAGAAGTCAATTTAAAGTCCCTAGTTTAAGCCAAGTGCAGTGGTGCACACCTGTAATTCCAGCAGCTAGGAGCCTGAGGCAGTTCAAGGTCAGGATAAGCCATGGCAATTTAAAACTCTATCTTAAAATTTAAAAATCCCCACTGAGCTAGGAATATAGCTCAGTGGTATAGTGCTTCTGGGTTCAGTTCCTAATACTGAAAAAAATAAACTCCCTAGTCTAACATCAGTGTTAAGGAAGAGGGAGCAGGAGAGTGTGAGCGGACTAGACAGGAAAGAAGCCTGAGGAGAGAAGGTGCATCATCCAGGAGGATGGATGAATACCATTTAATAGGCACAGGGAAAATACCCTCAGTCAAGGGCATGCCTTCTACTGAAAATACTGTTCTTGGACAAGGCAAGTTGCTAGAATGGGATGAAAGCAGGGAGCAAAGGGACAGGCAGAAGTGTAGAACAAAAAACCTTTACATTAGTCCTCACTCTGCCACTAATGAAATGTGTGGCTTTGGGTAAATCTCCTTACCCGTTTTCCCTATCTACCAAACGAGACTATTCCTATACTGATAAATCCATATCATAGAAACAATGAAAGTCATCAAACACAGGAAAAAGTATTTGAGGAAAAGTGCTATAAAATGTAGGATGTTTCAGGGCTCAGGATGTAGCTCAGTGGTGGAGTACTTGCTTAGCATGCATGAGGCCCTTGGTTCTGTCCTCAGCACTAGGGGGAAAGTAGGCTGTTATGAGTATTTTTAAAGAAAAGAGCAAGCCAGGCATGGTGACACACACCTGTAATCCCAGCAACATAGGAGGCTGAGGCAGGAGGGTTACAAGTTCAAGACTAGGCTCAGCAGCTTAGCAAGGCCCTAAGCAACTTAGCAAGACTGTGTCTCAAAAATAAAAAGGACTGGGATGTGATGTGGCTTAGTGATTAAATGCTCCTGGGTTCAACTCCTGATACCAAAAAAAAAAAAAAAAGAAAGAAAGAAAGAAAGAAAAGAAAAGAGCAAGCATAGGCTTTGAATTTCATGTGACAGGAATAGAATGGAATGTGAAAGATTGACTTTTCTAACAGAGAGGGGATAGATAGACTGACATTTGACCAGAATTTAGTTACTCCCCTGAATAATCATTGGCTCGAAGGGGAAGGAATTAAGCACAGGGGTACTGGTTGGGCAGTGAAAATGGGGAGAAAGAATGGTGGCCTGATCAGGTTAGACTTGAGCAGGACATGTGTAGGAATCAAGTCAGGCAAAGCCGAGGCAACAATTGTGGCCAGGAAGTCCTGAAGATGAAGGTACCATCCTACTATTGGTGATGATAGAAAAAGTAATGAGCAAGATGAGATGGGATCATTGTCAAGGGACATACCTGTGACAACACTGAGAGTATCATGAGGCTTGAAGGAGGTTGGGTGCTTTCAGTCCTCATGATACATACCCCTTTTTTTGTGTGGTGCTAGGAATTGAGCATAAGGCCTCATATATGCTAGCCAAGTGCTCTATCACTGAACTGTTTCCAACCCTATTTTCAATTCTTTTGAGTCAGGGTCTTGCTAAGTTATCCAGGGTATCCTTGAAGTTGTAATACTTCTGCCTCAGCCTCTCGAGTTGCTGGGATTACATTTGTGTATTACATAATTCTAGTGACTCCAGAGGCTTTGGCAGTAGCATCATAAATTCAAGGCAGCCTGGGCAATTTAGTGAGACACTGTCTCAAAATTAAAAATTAATGTAAAGGACTGGGAATGTAGCTCACTGGTAAAGTGCCCCTGGGTTCACTCCCCAGTACTGGAAAAAAAAAAAAAAATTCTTGTGTTACCATGCCCAGCCTCATCTTCCCTTGATTTCCTCTGTCCTCCCACAGAACTCATCATCCTTGTGGAGGTCTTCAGGGGCTCCAGAAACACTGCAGAGAGTGTCAGGGATATCCTTTCCCACAGCAGAGTTGCTGAGGGCCTGGGAAGCACAGAGGGAGGAAGCAGTGTCACGGGACCACAGACGTGTTGGGAAGGTACAGAACTTGGGAAGAGAGGGAGGGATGGTGATAAGGGTCATAAGGGTTGGAAAGATGTGAAAAATCCTGATTCTTTACTTTTTTTTTTTTTTTTTTTTTTTTTAATTTTGAGGGGTGTGGGGCAGTGGGTATTATGTATTGAACCCAGGAGTGCTATTACCACTGAGCTATATCTCCAGTCTTTTATTTTGAGACAGAGTCTCTCTAAATTGCAGAGGGCCACACTAAGTTTTCAAGGCTGGCTTCCAACTCCAGATTCTCCTACCTCAGCCTCCCAGATCACTGGGATTACAGGTGTGAGCCACCACACCCACATAGGATCCAGATTACAAAAATAGGAACAGATTCAGTCAAACAAACCGAGCCACTCTGTTAGTTGTTTCTTGTGGATTTAAAGCCCTCCCCTTTCCTTGAAGTAACAATTACCTTTCTGTCCCCAGGAACAGGAGCTCTTCTTCTTCCATGAACTGAGCCCTGGGAGCTGCTTCTTCCTGCCACGAGGGACAAGGGTATATAATGCCCTGGTGGCTTTTATCAGGGTAAGGGGGAACCAAGTCCAGGGAAGACCAAGGAGGGGCTGGGGAAGAAGCCAAGGTGTTTGAGTTTTAAAAGAGAGATCAGGCAGGGAACAGTGGTGCGCACCTGTAATCCCAGTGACACGGGAGCATGAGGCAGGAGGTTCACAAGTTCAAGGCCAGCCTCAGCAAAAGGCTGGGGATATAGTTCATTGGTAAAGCACCCTTGGGTTCAATCCCCAGTACCAAAAAAAAAGTGGATCAGAAGCATAAACATAAATATTGTAAAGTGCTGGTAACCTTTAGCAAGGTTGTATGGTATGCATTGGGGAAGCATTCACACCATAGATGGTATGTGGGACGTGGGACGTGGTATTTAATAGCTTATAGCTATTGGTTAGAATGATCTGAGAGCCCAGTAGTATCAACCAGGTCCCTCCCTGCCCCTCCTTTCACAGTACACTGACCTTCCATGTCTGTACCCTCCTGTCCAGGCTGAGTACGCCCGTCGTGGTTTCTCAGAGGTGAAAACCCCCACAATGTTTTCTACGAAACTCTGGGAACAGTCAGGGCACTGGGAACATTATAGGGAAGACATGTTTGCCCTGAAGCCCCCAGGCTCTGACAGGTCCATGAGCTCCCAGAGTGGCTGCTCTGCCAAGCATCCCACAAATATGTTCGCCCTCAAGCCCATGAACTGCCCTGCACACTGGTAAGCTGGGAGCCAGGAGGCCTGGGTCCCCTGGGGCTGGGGTAACAATTGCTAAATCTAAAGTGATAGAAGGCACCTTGGGGTCTGGGGATATAGCTCAGTTGGTAGGCACAAGGCCCCACAAAAAAAAAAAAAAAAAAAAAAAAAAAAGCAAGCACCTTGTAATGAGTACTGATATACCTAATTGAATCTCTAGCTAACCATGTGAAATTGGGAAAATCCTTCTACCTCTTGGGTCTTGGTCTCCTTACAAGTAACATCAAGGCTGTACCTGTCACAGAACAGAAGCACAGTAAATAATGCCTGTTACTGTGTAACAGAAATTCACTTTTAAACCAGGCATGTTTCAGACAGGACTTAATGGAAGCTTGTGCCAAGGTGGAGGAGATGGTAGTTGACGATGCAGAGAAAATAGGCAAGCAGATTAAGGGGAGGAGCAGTCTTCAAGAGCTAGTTCTCCCTGTGGCCCCTAACACCCTCCTCACCCCAACCTCAGCTTGATATTCGCCCATCGGCCCAGATCTTGGCGGGAGCTGCCCTTACGACTGGCTGACTTTGGAGCCCTGCACCGAGCCGAGGCCTCTGGCAGTCTGGGGGGACTGACTCGGCTGTGGCGCTTCCAACAGGATGACGCTCACATCTTCTGTGCACCAGATCAGGTGGCTGATCCCCAGCTCCACCAAAGTGTCTCTTGAATCACCTTTCATCCTCTGACCTCCAACATCCCTTTCTTTCAGTTGCCCTCTGTATATACTATAATTTGCCTACCTACTACCCCCAGTTTTCTTCTGCTATTCTGTTTTCCCCAAACTACCATCACCTCAGATCTCTAACTGACGCACAGCTCACCCATTCTTATTTCCTGCCTCTAGCTGGAAAGAGAGATCCAAGGCTGTCTTGATTTCCTCCGCTCTGTCTATGCCATTCTTGGCTTCTCCTTCCACCTGGCACTGTCCACCCGGCCATCTGGCTTCCTAGGAGAACCTTGCCTTTGGGACCAGGCTGAGCAGGTGAGCAGGAAGTAGGGAAGCAGAGGCAGATAAATCACTCTCTAATGGAAGGGGAGGGGATAAGTCAACCAGAGTCCTCAGATAGAGGAATATGCTGAGGAAGTCATTAGTTGGGGATGGAAGGGGTGTTTTGCTCAGATGAAGGGAAGTCTCAGATGTATTCTTCTCGTTTCATGCCCTCTAAAGGTCCTTCAACGGTCCTTGGAAGATTTTGGAGAACCCTGGGACCTCAACCCTGGAGATGGTGCCTTCTATGGACCTAAGGTAAACTAAGAATCCTGCTTACAATTTTTATTCATATTTTGTTTTGTTTTATCAAATATTTAGTGATACAAAGAAATATTTTTTAAACATGTAGGATATAAAGAAAAGCAGTATATTTCCTGCTTCCATGGAACTTGCAGGCTAGAGATTGTTGTGGAAGGTAAATAGAATATGTCAGCATCATGGATCAGTGCTATATAGATACTAAGGGGGTACAAGATGGGAGTTAGCATGGCTCAGGGGACAGGAAAGGCTTCCTGAAGGGGTTACTCTCCAGTCTAAATGTATTTGTTGACCAAAAATCGATCTGTTTCTGGCCTAGGCACTATGGTACATACCTGTAATCCCAACAACTTGGGAGGATGAGGAAGGAGGATCACAAGTTTGAGGCCAGTCTTGCTAACAGACTCCGACTCAAAATAAAAAGGACTGGGGGTATAGCTCAGTGGTAAAGCACCCCTGGGTTCAATCCCCAGTACCCTCCCCCCAACCCCCACGAAAAACATCGGTTTCTAGAGGTACAGTGTATGTAGAGGCTAGAGCTAGGGATGAGAACTCACATGACAAATTGGAAGAGAAGCCAGGTGCAGTGTCATATACCTGTAATCCCAACAATTCGGGAGGCTGAGGCAGGAGGATTGCAAGTTCAAAGCCAGCCTCAGCAACTTAAGGAGGCCCTAAACAACTTAGCTAGACCCTGTCTCAAAATAAAAAGGACTGGGGAGGTAAAGTGCCCCTAGGTTTAATCACTGGTGTGAAGGAAGGAAGTGGGGGAAGGGAAAGGGAGAAGAAAAAAGAATATAAATGGAAAGAAAGAAAACCAGAGGGAAAAAGAATATAAATGTTAGCTAAATTCAGTATAGAGGCTGTTAGGAGCCCAGTGCAGTGGCCTGAAATGTGGCCTATAGTCCAAGCTATTTAGGAAACTGAGGCAAGAGGATAACTTCAGCCCAGGATTATGAGGCCAACCTGGGCAACACAACCAGACCCTGCCTCAAAAACAAAAACAAAACACACACATTCACAGGGGACTGGGATGTAGCTCAGAGAAACAGTGTTTCCCTGGCATGCATAAGGCCCTGTATTCAGTCCCTAGCACTGCAAAACAAAAACAAGCAAAAAATAAACGAAAGTGCAAAAGACTATTAGGTATTTTCTTTTTGTTTTGTTTTGCAGTACTGGGTATTGAACTCAGGGCCACTCATACAAGGCAAGTGCTCTACCATTTGAGCTACATCCCCAGCCCTTTTGATTTTTATTTTGAGACAGGGTCTCACTAAGTTTCCACAGCTGGCCTCAAATTTTCAATCCTTCTGCTCAGTCTCCCAAGTAGCTGGGATCATAAGTATGTGCCACCATACCTGGTGGCTATTAGATTTTTTTTTTTTTTTTTCAGTTGTAGATGTACACAATACCTTTATTTTATTTACCTATTTTTTTTTATTGTAAACAAATGGGATACATGTTTCTCTGTACATGGAGTAAAGGCATACCATTTGTGTAATCATAAATTTACATAGGGTAATGTTGTTTGATTCATTCTGTTATTTTTTTCCCTTCCCCCCACCCCTTCCACTTATTTACTTATTTTTATGTGGTACTGAGGATTGAACCCAGTGCCTCACACATGCTAAGCAAGTGCTCTACCACTGAGCCACAACCCCACCCCCGGCTATTATATATATATATATATTTTTTTTTTTTTTTTTTTTTTTTTTTTTTTTTTTGCGGGGCTGGGGATCGAACCCAGGGACTTGTGCATGCAAGGCAAGCACTCTACCAACTGAACTATCTCCCCAGCCCCTAGATTTTTTTTTGAAGGACTATTTTCTAGTGGATAGAGTCAGACAGAAGTGAATGAGTGAACACAGATCTTTCAAAAATTTTGACTCTTAAAGGCAGGAAAGAAGCTGAAGGTGTCTGACTAGTCAAAAGAGATTTTTATGAAGGGAGGGATTTGAGAATGTATAAGTGCTGTGATGAGAGGGCATTTGTTTAGGAGGGGGGGGTCAAAGTGAAAAAAGTGAAATACAAGAGAAAAGGTTGCAGAAGAGGGAAATAGAAAATTATTGGGGAGGCTTGAGGTGGGATCAAGAGCCCTCTGTAGAAGGGACCACCTTGCCAATGTACTCAGGCAAGAAGAAAGGCTGGGGATAGATGCAAGGAGGGTGTATAGGTATGGGGACAGGAAGCTGAGGTATATTCCTGTCCCACAATATCAATTATCAAAAAAAAAAAAAAATCAATTATCTGAATTCTTCATGAGATAGGAAGTAGAATCATTTGCTGAGATACAGTGGAAGAGGGGAGAATTGTCAGTGAAGGGGTTGAAGATTTGAAGAGAAAGGAGATACAGAAGCTATAATATGAGCTGGGCACAGTGGCACACCTATAATCCCAGTGACTCAGGAGGCTGAAGCAGGGGGATGGCAAGTTCAAAATCAGCCTCAGCACCTTAGCAATGCTCTAGGCAACTTAGTGAGAGCCTGTTTCAAAATAAAAAATTAAAAAGGGCTAGAGATGTAGCTCAGTAGTAAAGCACCCCTGGGTTCAATCCCCAGTACAAAAAAACCCCAAACTTATATGAACCATGTAGCTAAAATCTTTTTGGTGCTCAGTAGCTACTGTGGGATGTGCTGGCATTGTTTGGTAACATACATACTATTATTTTTTTTTTTTTAATAGTCTCAGGATTGAACCCTAGGACTCAAGCATGCTAGATAAGCACTTTACCTCTGTGCTACATCCTGCGATTTTTATTTTATTTTTGAGACAGGATCTTGCTAAATTGACGAGGTTGTCCTCAAATTTGCAATTCTTCTGTCTCAGCCTCCCAAGTGACTGGGATTACAGGCATGTGCCACTGTACCTGGCTCATTTTTATGTCCCAAATGTTTATTCTAGCACAGGGTATTTATTTAGCAACTCAATAAATAGTTAATGAAAAGACTGAAGAATAATGAAAATATTTTATTGATTGATTTCACTAATAAAACAAAGCAATAAAATATTTGTTACTTTAAAAAGTTCAGAAAAGTTAAACAGTGTGCTCAAGGCTAGAGATAAGAGTTAAAAAGAGACAGAAAAAAGCTTGAAAATTTCTGAGAACAACATGACAGCCAAAGAATTGCTGGCAGTAGCAAGGGACCAGTTGAGTCTTGAAACTGTGAATCCATGGTGGCATTAATCTCTGCCTTTGCATCTACGTGGTCTGTGACAAGTTGGATAGCACAGAGCATTTCTATTGCAGAGTCAAGGGGATATGAGGTTAAGATGCTGCCATGGTGGCATTTTGCCATATGGAAGTAACAAAAGAACAATGAGTAGTACAAGGAACTAGAAAACTATTATAGCTGCATGGGGAGAGAAACAAAAGTCAGAGGGACTTCTGGATGGGGAGAATAAAGAAGAATAAAGGACCTTAAGAGTTGAAGAGCCAGTAATAATAGTAATTATCAGCTGGAAGACCAGAGTAGATCTTTGAAGTGAGCCAGGGTTGCCCATGCCTGAAATTTTAGCCACTCAGGAGGCCAAGGCAGGAGCATAACACATTTCAGGCCATTCTGGGCAAATGAATGAGACCCTCTCTCAAAATAAACTAAAAGAGCCTGGCATGGTGGCACAGGCCTGTAAATCCCAGAGGATCAGGAGGCTGAGGCAGGAGGATCTCGAATTCAAAGCCAGCCTCAGCAAAAATGAGGCACTAAGCAACTCAGTGAGATTCTGTTGCTAAATAAAATACAAAATAGGGCTGGGGATGTGGCTCAGTGGTCAAGTACCCTGAGTTCAATCCCTGGTACCAAAAGAAACAAACGAAAAAAAACCCTAAAGGATTAGTAATATAGCTTAGTAGTAAAGCACTTGCCTAGCATGTAGCCCTCGGTATAATCCCCAGTACCATACACACACACAAAAAAAACAGAGTAGGTATTTGGTGAACTGTTCAGAAACACAGCCAATGGGGTAGGGGAGGGGCACTGGCAGGATGAATGGTTAGCTATAGTGTGTGTGGGGCTGAAGGTCTCTGTGAGGAGGAACTCATGGAATTGAGCAGCTAGGGTGTGGATAATAACATCATTAAGGGGAGAGAGCCACTGCCATAGTGAAATGGAGTTCAGTAGAGAGGTGAAGTATAGTGGATGACATGATTCTCCAAATAGTCCTGACACGGGCAGGAGGAAGAGTGCATGGTGCAGATAATGAAGATACTGCTTCTGGTTTCTTTCATGTCTTCCTATCCATCTCCTATAGATTGATGTGCACCTCCATGATGCCCTGGGTCGGCCCCATCAGTGTGGAACAATTCAGCTTGATTTCCAGCTGCCCCTGAGATTCAACCTCCAGTACAAGGGGTACAGAAGCTTTTCCCATCTCCCTTTTCCCTTGACAGCCAATGGTAAACAACTCCCCCTCATCCTTTCAGCCTAGAATGGAATCAAATCCTCCACACTTTCCCCTGCCCGGGGTTAAATATTTCTTAAAAACTTGAAGGTGATCTTATGTGTACAATTTGTGATACTTTCACCCTTTTTCTTTCCAAGGAAGGCGGGGACCCTGGAGCAGCCAGTCCTCATTCACCGAGCAGTGCTTGGTTCTGTGGAAAGGCTGTTGGGAGTGCTGGCAGAAAGCTGTGGGGGGAAATGGTGAGTTATTTGGTGTTAGATTTCTGTTCTGGCCTTCACAACAGATAGTTCATGCTCCAGGTCCTGCCCCACTTCATATCCCATATCTGCTCCCTGTAGCTACACTTCTGACCTGAACCAGAATAAATAATTTTCTACCTTGTTTTCTCTCATCCAGGCCACTGTGGCTGTCCCCATTCCAGGTAGTGGTCATCCCCGTGGGAACAAAGCAAGAGGAATATGCCAGAGAGGTGAGAAGTTGGACTCAGGGAAGGAGCAGAAAGGAACAGTAGGGAGTCTGGTGCTCAGCAGTGGATAGGAAGAGGCTACATCAGATAGTGGGAAGGGCACAGCCCTTACAGCCACAAGACTGCACTTGAATGGCAGCTCTCCTATATGCTCTAAAGTCTGTCTAAAAAGTATGGCCAGGTGTGTGGTGGTTCACGCCCGTAACCCCAGCAGCTTAGGAGGCTGAGGCACGAGGATCATGAGTTCAAAGTCAGCCTCAGCAAAAGTGAGGTGTGAATAAGCAACTCAGTGAGACCCTGTCTCTAAATAAAATATAAAATAGGGCTGGGGATGTGGCTCAGTGGTCAAGTGCCCCTGAGTTCAATCCCTGGTACCCAAAAAAATAATAGTAAGACCTGCTGGGCATGGTGATAAACACCTGTGATCCCCGTGATGTGGGAGGCTGAGGCAGGAAGATTGCAACTTCAAGGCCAGCCTAGGCAACTTAGCAAGATCCTGTCTGAAAATAAAAAATAAATGAATGTTTGGGGTTGTAGTTCAGTGATGAAGTGCCCTTAGACTCAGTCTTCAGTACTGAAGAGGAAAAAAATGTTAAACACTACCAACAGAGCACTTGGTACAAAAATGAGCTTGGGTAAAGTTGGGTTTATTTTCCTTTCTAAAGAGAATCGAGAATATGGATGGCACCAGAGTTGAGCAGCTGGTTTGGGTAGTAAGGGCTAGCAGCAAGCAAAGTCCAGGGGGTAATGGAGGACTCTTCTCCAGTAAGACAGACACAAATGCTGTGGGTTGGGGATGGAGAGGAGGTCTCAGTATAGCAATGAGATGAGGCGAGATAATTTGTGTGAATTGGGGAACACTGAGGCAGAGGATGAGGGATGGGGAGTAGGGTAGACCAAGAAAGAAGGACGTTTGTTTGACTGTCCCATCTCCTCAGTCTTCCATTGAATTCATTTCTTGTCACCAAACATGTGTCCCAGGTTCAACAGAATCTGCAGGCTGCAGGCCTGGTCAGCGACCTGGATGCTGATTCTGGATTGACTCTCAGTCGGAGAGTGCGCCGGGCCCAGCTTGCCTTCTACAATTTCCAGTTTGGTAAGAGAGTGGCTGCTCAGGACCTCAGAGCCCTGTTCTCTCACGTGTCCTTTTCATTCTTCTGTCTGTTAAGTCTATTAAGTTTGATTACGTGCATATTTGGGTTAATCGGGGCTCATTACCTGAGCTGGATAGGAACCTGACTCATTTGCCCTAAGTTGCTTTACACTGTGCCTCCCCACAACTCTGTCCCTCAGAACAGTTTTCCTCTTATTAACCCTACCCTGGGGGGGGGGGGTTTGGGATAATTAACAAAGGAAGTATCAAAGACAGGATGGGTTAATAAGGCATTAATCAATTATCCTTGTTTTATTCTGCACATGAATGGAGTCAGCCCCTAAGGATTGAGGAGAAAGGCCTTGAGACAAGTCTTGCTCCTAGTTTTTTACATTATCCAGAGTTCAGAGCTCTTGAAGATAAGGAGCAGAAATTCCTCGGCCTGATTTTCTAGTTTTACATATCCCCCCTTCCCCTTCCTCTCCCTCCCCCCACTCCCTGCCCCGCAATTCCCAGTCTCACATACCATTTCTCTTTATGCCTGGTTCTTGATCTGTTTGTCTTTCTCCGGGTAACACTAGTATCTCTGACCCTGGGGCTCCTGACCAGAAGTGATAAGTAGATCCTGGAACATTTCCTATCTCCTCAGGATGAGCAGTGAACTAGAGAGAAGGAAGGGCCAAAAATATTCTTTAGACCATATCTAGACTCTGCTCCCACCCTTCCTAAAGATTTAAGTCTCTTAAATTTCTGCAAAGTAAAAGGAAATAGCCCATACGGGTGACTTTATCCTGAGATTCCCAAACCTCCCTTCCTCTTCCTGCAGTGGTTGGCCAGAAAGAGCAGAGTAAGAGAACAGTGAACATACGGACTCGAAATAATCGCCAACTTGGGGAGTGGGACTTGACCAAGGCTGTGCAACGGCTGCTGGAGCTCCAGAATACCAGGGTCCCCAATGCTGAAGAAATTTTCTGAGCCTTTGTTCATACATGAGGCAGAGACCTGCAAAAGCCATCAACCTCCCTTAATGGCAGGAAATTCCATCCTTACTAACAGTCTGGGGTCCCCCAGAATCCTCAGAATTGCGTATGTCTGCTCTCCTGAAAAGAGACTTGGGGGCTGGGGAGGCAGCTCAGTGGCAGAGAGCAAGCATAGGTCCTAGGTTCAATTCCCAACAATGCAAAAAAAAAAAAAAAAGGACTTGGTTTGGGGACCTCAAGAGGGAGGGAAGATGTGGTATTTGGATGTGAGAAGAATGAAACAAAAATAAATAAATAAACTTGAAACTGCTGTGTCTGATCTCTGACTCCTTAAAGAAGGATAAAAGGGAGTTCCACAGGCATGGTGGCACACAACTGTAATCCCAGTAGCTCGGGAGGCTGAGGCAGGAGGATCATGAGTTCAAAGCCAGACTCAGCAATTTAGCAAGGCCCTAAGCTACTTAGTAAGACCCTGTCTCAAAATAAAAGAGTAAAAAGGTCTGGGGATGTGGCTCATTGGTTAAGCACCCCTGGGTTCAATCCATGGTACCAAAAAAAAAAAAAAAAAAAAAAAAAAAAAAGAAAGAGGGGAAGCTCCATTCTGTCACACTCTTTTGTCCCTGAGTTGGGCACGACTCTCATTGGTAGGGGAGCTACCTGTTCAGGCAGCTGTCCTGTTCCCCACTCTAAATTCCTTAGTGTCCTGATTCCCTAGCCCCAATTCCATAGGTGTCAGGTCCCTTTTCCACAGAGGCAGCGTGCACAGAAAGTGAGGCTCAGATGTCTCTTGCTCCATGATTCTCTGAATCAGTTTCTCTTAAGGTCCTGTGAATGCCTCCCTCCCATCACCTTCATTCTTCTCGATCCTCTGAGGAGGCTTCAGTATGAGTTTGGGAGGAGTGGCTGTTAGAGGAGGAGCGGCTGCACTGAGTCATGGCAGGAAGCTGAGGGGGGCGGGAGATGTCAACAGACAACATATAAAAGGGAGCCAGAGCTAGCCCTGAAGTTCACAGTAGCAGTAAGAGCAGCCAGAGGAGCAGGCTTCCTGCAGCCCAACCCTTCACATCCAGATCTGACTGAGACAACCCAGCTTTTAGGTGGCCAGTCCTTGTCCCAGGATGGGGACCATGGCCAGAGTAGCCTTGATCTTGGCCTATTTGGCTGTCGCCTCTGCCACTTCTGAGGGAGGTGAGTAGGGGTGGGGTCAGCACTTGGGAAGGGCCCTGGCTAGGCAGCTCATCGCCAGCAGGATGATTTGGACTCCTTCTGAGCAGGCCCAAGGTAGGCCTGGCTCACTGGAGCCTTTAACCAGGGAGGCCGGAGCAGACCTAGAAGGGTTCCTAGAATTTACTGCTAAGAAATAAAATTGGATTCAAGTAGACAACTGAGGAGGTAAGTGAATGCACAGAGTGAAGGGAACTCTGCCTGAGGAAAATGTATGTGGTGGGGGGGACTATGAGGCAGGTGAGGGAAGGAAAGGGGCCCCCAGGCTGCTCAGAACCGGTTTGCTGACCCAGAGAGCCTTGACTGACTCATTGTCTGGTTAGAGGAAGAGTTGAGGGGTTGTCCGTTTACAGACTCACCCACTGTAGGGTATAGACAAACTGCTTTGATGCCTGAACAAAACAGAACTCTGGAGGGGAACTGCTGAGAGAAGTTCAAGAGAGCTAGTCTGTATCTTGGTACAGCCCTACCTCATCATCCCTCCCAGTTCCTAATTTTTGTTCCTACACATCAGCCACAAGGGAGTCCTTTCTCTGTGCCTGTCCCAGTCTTGCAGGTCCCAAATTGAGACCTAAACTGAGGAGGAGCTGAGACTAGCTAAAATGAGGCACTTAAACTTCTGTCTGAGTTCCTTACCAGAAGACCTAAAGAGGTTTAAATGGTCTGGCATAGAAGATTAGATGGAAGAGGTAGGCAAGTGAGGTCTTAACCAGCTCAAGGTTAGACTTTTTCTTCTGAAACCTAGAGAATCATCACAGCAGAGCAGCTATGGGGAGGGCAGCCACAACCCCTGAGGTAGAGACACTGACAAAGGAAATAAGAACCTTCCTCCCAACCTGACATGTCACACTTCCTTTAAACTCAGTGTCTGAGCCAGGTAGAGGTGGGGCCATCAGAATATCACAGGTTCTCTCAGAACCCAGTCAATAACATCCAGGTGTCTATAGGGGAGATGTGGGGACATGGGGCAGGTGTGTTATAGAGGTAATTGCCATGTCTTGTCTTCCTACGCTGTTGACCTCCACAATCTCCTCATTCCTTGCTCAGAGCCAGAAAGGGCCCCTCAAAACCACCCCTGATTTCCTCTCTCCAGGCCACAAGGCTTCAGGGCAGAAGGAACTGAGACCAGAGCACCTTCAAGAAGGTAAGAGTTTTGGGGGAGCCAGGTGTGGTGGCATTCATCTGTAATCCCAGCAACTAGGGAACCTGAGGCAGGAGAATCTCAAGTTCAAGGCCAGCTTCTGCAATTTAGCAAGATCCTGCCTCTAAAAACCATGTGTTATAAGCCAATCTCAAAAAACCAAAGGACGGATGATCTCACTGATGATACATAATGGGGGGGGGGGTGGGAGGGGGGCAAGAATGGAGGAAGGAGTGATTGTATAGAGGGAAAAGGGGTGGGGGGGGAAATAACAGAATGAATCAAACACCATTACCCTATGTAGATGTACGATTACACAAATGGTACGCCTCTACTTCATATACAAACAGAGAAACAAGTTTTACCCCATTTGTTTACAATAAAAAAAATATATTAAAAAAACCTTTTTTTTCTTTTTTAAAAAACAAAGGATATGACTCAGGGGTAGAATGCCCTTAAGTTCAATCTACACTACTACAAGCAAAAAAATAAAGTAAAAAATAAAAAAGTTTAGGAAAGCAACTATAGACATGAGAGCCCAGGAAAAGCAAGGCTCTGACTTTCTCCCCTCTTGTCTCTAGTTGGCTATGCAGCACCGCCCTCCCCACCCCAGACCCAAGGCTTCTCTGTGTATCACCTGGATCCTTCTCAGCATGACCTTCCTTTTGAGGGACAGAGGGAAGGTAAGGCCACCACATGCCCTTCTCAGTTACCACTCCAGGTCTCTAATCTAAGACCTTCCTGCTCTTCAGATGGGAAGGAGGGAGCAGCCCCACCTCTCTCCTGGCCTGGCAAGCAGGGGTGGGCTGCTCACACACTCTTCCTTCTGTAGTACAGCCCCCTCCCTCTCCAGAAACCATACCTGTCCAACAGGAAGAGCTGCCCCCTCCCCACCTTCCTACTGAAAAGAAAGGTGAGTACTTGCCCACTCTCCTGCCTCCCACTAAGATCTTGCTGACACTGGTCTGATCTGTACTCCTCACCCTCTGTCTTGCAGTGGATCCTCCTGTCCCTCAGGAAGCCATCCCCCTCCAAAAAGAGATGTCCCCTCCCCAACTCCCTACTGAACAGAAGGAAAGTAAGCAACTCCTCTCCTCTTTATACCCACTTTCACCCCCACAGCCTTACCCCAGAGCATGGGCTTTGGAGGCAGACAAGATGGGCTCTGCCACTTCCCGTGTATGTAACCTTGGATGAGTGAATTACCTATCCAAACCTTAGTTTCTTCATCTATAAAATTGAAGAAATAATACCTGTGATAGTTATGTGATTAAATGACACAAAAATAGCATTTATTGGGCTGGGGAGATAGCTCAGCTGGTAGAGTGCTTGCCTCGCAAGCACAACGCCCTGAGTTCGATCCCCAATACCGCAAAAAAAAAAAAAAAAAATAGCATTTATTTTCACTTCTGTACTGGGTTCCTCTTTATGAATGAGGACTAGCCAGGTGCCTGTCTTCTAGAGATACCCATCCTAATTGGATGTTTGCTTATGCATCTCCTTCTGCCCTATAGACCCACCATTCCCACACCAGGAGGAGATTTTCCATTCCCAGCAGAGAGAGGGTGAGTGACAGCATCTGTCTGTCCATCCCCCTGCATGACTCAGGACTCCAGGGAGAGAAGCAGGGAAATAGCACAGAGAGCAGAGACTTGGGAGGAGGGGACAGCTCAGAGGGTGACACTTTTCATGTTTCAATTCTTGTTCCTTTCAGTCAGTCAATCGGAAGGTAAGAACCACAGATCAATTTCTTCCTCATTTTCTCTTATCCTCCTAACCCTTTCTCCTTAACCCCCGGTTCTTTTAATCCTCCCAGTTCATCCAGCCTTTGTCTGTTCCTCCCCATCCTTTCTTTTCCCCCTCTGTTCCCCTTCTAGAAAAACCAGCTCCCTTCATGGGCCAGGTTCCCCCACAACCTCACTCTTGGAATCCGGCCCAGCACTGCCAACCCGGCCGATTCCGAGGGGGCTGGGGTCACCGGCTGGATGGCTTCCCCCCTGGGCGGCCTTCTCCAGACAATCTGAACCAGATCTGCCTTCCTGAACGTCAACATGTGGTATATGGCCCCTGGAACCTGCCACAGTCTGGCTACTCCCATCTTAGTCGCCAGGGTGAGACCCTCAATTTGCTGGAGACCGGATACTCCCGCTGCTGCCGCTGCCGCAGCCACACAAACCGCCTGGACTGTGCAAGACTTGTGGTAAGGGTTGGGCTCTGGAGGCTGGGGGTGTCCTTAAACCCCCAGACAGCATGTGTTTTTTAAGGGTTAGACAGCTAGGCCTGGAATGGAGGAACTTCGGGTCCCTTTTATTGGCCCTATTTGGACCTCTTCAGTAGGAAAGGTAGAGGACAAGCCATTGCTCTTTTCTTCTCCACCTGCCCCTGGTCCTTTCCTGCAGCCTGAGAAGAAGGCAGGAATATGGACAATGGGCTACTGGGCCTGATGCACCCTCTCACTCTAGTGGGAGGACGCAATGACCCGGTTCTGTGAGGCCGAGTTCTCAGTCAAGACCCGCCCCCACTGGTGCTGCAAAAAGCAAGAGGAGGCTCGATACTCCTGCTTCCAGGAGGAAGCTCCTCAGCCACACTACCAGCTCCGGGCCTGCCCCACCCACCAGCCTGGTATTTCCTTGGGCCTCGAGCTGCCTTTTCCCCCTGGGATGCCCACATTGGACAATTTCAAGAACATCTGCCACCTGAGACGCCTCCGTTCAGTGCCACGGAACCTCCCAGCTACTGATCCCATCCAAAGGCAGCTACATGCTCTGACTCGGCTGGAGATGGAGTTCCAGCGCTGCTGCCGCCAGGGGAACAACCATACCTGTACATGGAAGGCTGTAAGTGGGCATCCCAGGCCTCTGAGAGCCTGTCTGCCTGCCCTTCTACGACCTCTGAATGCAACGGTCCATCCATCTATCCATGTACCTCCCTGCTGTGAGCACATCCACGTTCGTCTGCTTGTGACTGTCCGTCCAATCATTGTGTCCATCACCTGAGTCCATTCATCTTGAGCCTTTATACTACGTCCTTGCCTCATCCGCCCATGACCCCCACATCCACCTGTCTGCCATCCATCCGTCCAGCTCTGGCCTCACCTGATCCTCTGCACCTACTGTTCCAGCTCATCTCCCATGGCCAACGCAACCTCGTCTGTGCTTCCTCCCTTCCCCTTCCCAAGCCCACACATCCATAGCTACCTCCTCGCCCACTAGTTCTTTGACCCCCCTTTGGCCCCTTGGGTTGGAGCCCCACATCTTTGAGCTCTGAGTAATAAGGGGAGTAAGATGGTGAGGAGAGAAGGACCAAGTGTTCAAGTTTCTGACTTCCCTCTCTCTGACCCACAGTGGGAGGATACCCTGGATGGGTACTGTGACAAGGAGCAGGCTATAAAGACCCACCACTACTCATGTTGCCACTACCCTCCTAGCCCTGCCCGTGATGAGTGCTTTGCCCGTCGGGCTCCCTATCCCAACTATGACAGGGACATCTTGACCCTTGACCTCAGCCGAGTCACCCCCAACCTCATGGGCCATCTCTGTGGAAACCGAAGAGTTCTCACCAAGCAGTGAGTCTTGCTCAGATCTTCCCCGGTACTCGTCCCTTCTCAAACCCTTCCTTCTGGCGTGTCCTCTGAGAAAACAAATGATAGTCTCCCAGTACCATTTGGGGGCCAAGAGACACCCAGAGACCCTGATCCCTGCTTCTTTCACACCAACATAGTAAACAGATTCCTGGGCTAATCCAGAACATGACTGCCCGCTGCTGTGACCTGCCATTTCCAGAACGGGCCTGCTGTGCTGAGGAGGAGGTAAGTGTGTGTGGAAGGGGGTCATAGTTACAGAGGAATGCAGGAGAGGGGGAGGAGGGAGCTATAACTGCAGGCTGCCCCTTTTCTTTAGTACCTCAAATCAGCCCACAGAAATAATGAGGATTTTTTTCCTTGGTTTTGGAAGTCTTCATTCCTGATCTGGCAAGCTCCCCACTCCTAAGTTCCTATTATGCCTTCTCTGGGAAGCATTTACTGATGTGCCCATCTGTCAGTTATAAGGAATCCAGCTGTGCAAGGCAGGAGTGCACTATCTCTGGGCCCCAGGAAGGGATCCAGGGGGTAAGCAGTACAAGCTGGCAAGAGGAGGACTTTGGCACAGGTATCCACACCAGACCTCTGATCATCTCTGCTTTTATCCTTTTCGATTATCAGAAACTAGCCTTTGTGGATGATCTGTGTGGTCCCCATCGGAACTTCTGGAGAGATCCTGCCTCCTGCTGTGATCTGAGTCCTGGGGATGAACAGACCAACTGTTTTAACATCAATTATTTGAGGAATGTAGCTCTAGTGGCTGGAGACACTGAGGGAGCCAGGGGTCAGGGGGAGCAGGTCCCAACAGGGGAAACAAATATCAGCCCTACCCCTGAGTCCAAGGAAGAATGAGTCACTCCAAAGTCTTGGCGGATCAGATCGGGGAACCCCACCCTCCTTGAACACTCATTACAGTAACCATCTCTTGGATTTGGTGTCCTCATTGTCTGTAACACACAAACACACCCTCCTAAGCCTACTTGGATTTCCTTCATTGGCTCCTGAGGCCCACTGCCCTGCCCTCACTGAGGAGCAGAAGATGTCCCACAGGCTGTGGTGGGACCATAACTAAATGGCTTCACTCTACTACTTGTCATTTTAAACTTATTCACACATTTAAAAAGGAGTGCCACCTTTTTAGTTAGCTGTCCAATTTCAAGGTGAAAAAAGATGGTTCATGCCTATATTTGGTGGTTTTTCTTGGCTTTTAAGTTTTAACATCATCTCAGATAATTTTATATGGGAACCAATAATTTATGTTTACTGATGTACCCCTTGAGCTTCAAAGAGAAAACAAAGGAAACTCTCTAACTAAAAAAAAAAAA
This sequence comes from Sciurus vulgaris, assembly GCF_902686455.1. Taxonomy (NCBI): domain Eukaryota; kingdom Metazoa; phylum Chordata; class Mammalia; order Rodentia; family Sciuridae; genus Sciurus; species Sciurus vulgaris. The sequence goes on from NC_136461.1 coordinate 111,866,462, forward strand.
AAAAAATGATACATGTCCTTAATGAATACCCAAAATGCCACAGTCCAGCCTGACATTTTATTTATTTAATTTTGTAGTTTTGGGAATCAAACCCAGTACCTCATGAATGCTAAGCACACACTCTACCACTGAACTCCATCCCCAAACCCAGTCTTTTTTTTTTTTGTACGGGGTATTCAGCCCAGAGCTCATCCATTATCTCTGCCACTACACCCCAGCCCCCAGCCTGACATTTTAAAATCTTCCTTTTTTAAAGTTCATGCACTGATTCGTTCACTATCCATTTATTGGACCCCTGTGTACTGTGAAAGAATCCCAATTTGCTGTGATGACAGGCATGCACCACTGTGCTCAGCTGCCCTGAAGTTAACAGTTCATGAACCTTTTTGCACAACTGTTGTGATATATATAGGCTGGCCGGGTTGCTAATGTGTTCTGAGCACAGGACTAGGGCAGGGTTAAAGTTGGGTTAGTTGCGGCAGGGGTGCACTGGAGATGGCCTCTCAAGGCAGCGTGGTCAGACCTCCAGAAGAGATAGTGCAAGGGTCAGGTGCATTATCAGGCAGAAGGGTCGCCCCGCAAAAGCAAGCTTCCTCTCAGGTGTTGCTGAATGATAAGAGGATACTGGTGATTTCAATCAGAGAATGAAATCAAATTAGACTTGTTTTCGATAATGTCTAGCTGGCAACAACACTCAAGCGGGAGCCTAGGAAACCAGTTCCTAGTGTCGTGCCCATTCTCAGGGAAGTGGGGCCAGAACCTCCAGCCATATATTAGACTAGAAAGTGGCGGTGACAGTGACTTTCAAGCCCTACCGAAGCTGCACCCAGAAACCTATAGCCTCAAGGTTGGAGCTGAAAAATCGAAATGAAGACTCGGGCGAGGGGCGGGGCGGGATGGGTCTTCTGAAACCCTGCTTCCAAGATACCCTTCCAGAACGACGAAATTTGCGGGGGAACCAAGAACTACTGTGCCGCCCTAACCATGGCCAAGCTGATCTTCAGTAGCTCAAGGCGACATCCGCCACTTCCTCCCTCTCTCCTCCACAGTCTATTGTTTATTATTTTTTGACCGGATGGTTGTTTCTAAGTAATTTGTTAGCCAGTCTGCGCAGGCAGATCTCCCCGCCTCCGTCCACGAGGGCCAATTAGGATATCCGGGCTGTGTCCCGCGGCCGCACGGGTAATCCTGCCTGATGAACCCGGGGCCGCCCTAGCGTCCAGCGCTCGACCAAGAGAGTGCGCCTGCGCGGACGTGGGCGCGGTCTGACCCGGGCTGGGACAGAACTGGGCGGGTAAAGCGCTGGGGCGGCTCTTCCGGTATCCGCCAACGTTTACGTCCCGCCCCGGGTCTGAGCGAACAGCTGAAAGCAGGCTGAGTTATAGCTAGTAAAACTCGTCTCCGGACGGGCGGACGGGGATGTGTCTTTGCCGGCGCTGTCTGGCGATATTTTAGGCTCCAAGCGTAGAGCCAGATGTTGGAGTCAGAGACGAGTAGGAGCGCCATCCCATGCTCTTAGCAGTTACTGTCCGTCAGTCCGGCAGGAGAGGAAGGGAACCCAGAGACGGTGCTAAGTAGATATATGTGCTGAGAGTTAAAAACCAATTCTCTAGGTACCAGTGAACTATTAAAGGAGGTGAGTTTGGCTAGAGCCCGGAAGCAAGGGTCAGATTGTTAGCAAGAAAAGGTGAAAGGGTTAACATTTACAGCAATTAGTTGAATAAACAAACTACTAATATGTGATATTTTAAGTTTAGGGGTGGAAGATACAGGAGTCAGAGCTCATAACTACGTAGAGAAGCCTGGGGAGTTCAAGCTTGAGTAGGATTTTGTTGGAAAGGAAGAGAAAGATGTGCACAGCATTGGATGTATCTCCAAAGTTCACTTAAATATTTTTTTTGTGTTAGAGTGCAAGATATTCTAGAAATAAAGAGGACCACAACACCATCTCAAGGACGTTAGGTCTGTGAAGACTTTAATATCCATTAACAGAAGTAGATATTCCCGAAGGAGGCAATAATCCACTTTACAAGGAAAGTAAATGAAATAACTAATTTGCTATTTGTTCTTGTGTTTCTACTTTCTTCAGCCTTTCTCCGTATAAAACCAACTTCTGCTCAGCCCACTGGAACACTATTTTCTGAAATGACTTGTTGCCTGATTCTAAGACTTGAAAACAAAACCAGTTAAGATGTATAATTGTTGTAATTTTGGATTTTGTTTGATGGTACTAGGGATTAAACCCACTGCCTCATATGTACTAGCAAGCACTCTACCACTGAGTTACATCCCCAGTCCTTTTATTTTGAGATAGGGTCTAGCTATATTGCCCAGGCTGAGCTCCCAAGTAGCTAGACATGAGCGTGCACCACCTCATGAGGCTTGTTTAGTTTGTTAAATGTGGTAAATTTTTATAAATTGATTTTTAAGAAGTTGCTTAGCTTGCATTACTAAAAAATCATAACACACTTGGACATGCTGTATCACTCTATTTTGTATATCGCCGGATTAAACCTCCAAATATTTTGTTTGGAATTTTTGTATCATTTCCCATGATTTTCTTGCAGTTTTTCTTCCTCATACTGTCTTTTTTAAAATAAATACGTGTATTAAAAAAACTAAAAATATTTTTATTTGTCCTAATTAGTTATACATGCCTCATACTGTCTTTTATCAGATTTTTTTTAATATTGGGAATTTAACTCAGGGGCTCTTTATGACTGAGCTGTATCCCCAGGTTTTATTATTATTTTTTTATTTTGAAACAGGTTCTCACTAAATTACTTAAGGACTAAGTTGCTGAGGCTGACTTTGAACTTGAAATCCTTTTGATTTAACCTGCAGAGTCACTGGGATTACAGGCATGTGCCAACATGCTTAGCTAGTTACTTGTATTTTTAGTGTCATATCAGAAAACATTCCCAAATTCAAGGTCACAAAGATTTGTCCTTGTTTTCTTCTGTTTGTTTTTGTTTGTTTCTGTTCATTTATCTCTTATACTTAAGGCTTTGTTCCACTTTGAGTTAATTTGTATATGTACTGTGAGGCAGGGCTCCAACTTCATTCTTTTGTAGGGTTCTCATGCCATATGATAAAAAAATCACGACTGGTCTAAATCAATCATGGTCGCCTTCTTCCTTTTTACCTGTCTTGGGTGGGCATATGACTCACTTTCAGCCAGAAAGACACAGGAGGAAGACATCAGAGAATTTTTTTTTTTTAATTTTTATTTTTACAGACTGCATTTTGATTCATTGTACACAAATGGGTACAACTTTTCATTTCTATGGTTGTACACAATGTAGATTCACACCATTCATGTAATCATACATATACATAAGGTACTACTGTCTCTATCTTTCCTTCCCCACCCCCTCCCGCCCCATTTTCCTCTACACCATCCAAAGTTCCTTCATTCTTATTCCCCCCCCCCCCCCACGCCACCGCACCCCACCTTCGTTATGTATGGTCAGCCACTTACCTGAGAAAACATTCGGCCTTTGGTTTTTTGCCCTTGGCCTACTTCACTTAGCATGAGACATCAGGGAATTTGTGGATTAACTTTTATGGCTTTGTTCAAGAAGGCTGTTCAGGAAACAGCCTTTTATCTATTCTGATTTGGGACAGTGTTATGTAAGGAAGTCACACTTGAATTTGTGGCAGCCCTCTTTGAACTGAAGGAAAAGCCAAGAAAAATGCAGAGTTGTCAACTTGTGGCTCTTGATATTATTGAGCCACTTAAAGATCCAGGAGCCCCAGAGGCAGAGCACACGCTTAACATGCATAAGGTCCTGGGTTTGGTCCCCAGCACCACAAGGAAGAAAAAAGCTAAACGATGAAGACCATTTCCCCCTTTTTGATTCCCCCTAGCTGGAGAAGAAACATGAACTTGTCATCATGGAAAAACTCAGGCCTTCTCAGTTCCCACATGTGCGTCTCCTCTCTGAATGTGAATCTATTGTTTAAAGGTACATATTTTTTCTAACAACATTGTTCCTGAGCCTGAGTGGACAACTTCATCTTTGCTTGACCGAGAATAAATATGTTTCCACACTGAAAAAAAAAAAAAAAAAAGATCCAGGAGCCCTTTGCTTTCAGGTTTTATGAGGCAACAATAAGCATCCTTATGATTTCACTGGTTAGTCAGGTTTTCTGTTATGTGTACCTTAAAGCATTCCTAACTGACATATCATCCCCTCAAGACTTATCTTTGAATGTCAGTTTTCTCAGGGAGATATTCCTAAAGCCCCCAGATCAATATATCCTATAATACTCTTTTTTTTAAAAAATTATTTAGTGTCAATGGATCTTTATTTATATGCAGTGCTGAGAATCAAACCCAGTGCCTCACACATGCTAAGCAAGCTCTCTCCTACTGAGCCACAACCCCAGCCCTCCTAAAATATTCTTAAATACCTCTCATCAGAATTGTAATTATTTGTTGAATGGTGGTCTTTCTGCCTCTGGGAGCAGAGACTATGATAGGTATCTAGAGGTTGGCCCACTGCCATTCATGGTAACCTCTAAATAAATATCTACCAAAAAATATTGAAGGGTCAAGAGCATAGGTGAAAGGAGAACCAGTCTTGAAAGGGAAAGAATTAAAATTTGTGCAGTTGTGCTTCTATCACATGAAAACCTTTAAAGCTTAATGAGTCATTAAAGAAGAATTGGAATAGCTGTTGTGGGAACTGGGTGTGAGCATTTGTCTGGTACAAGTAAGAGTTGCCAAGCTGTGTTAAAGACCCCACTGGGATTAGAAACCATAAATACACTGGCATAAATTGGTAGAATTCTAAGATTTCCCCAGCAATGTTCAACTTTCTGGGTGTGGGAGAGAAGTTGGGTAATTAGATCAATCCAATACCAGACAGACTGCTTTTTGTTCTTTTCACACATGAAGTAAATGAAAATAAATGTGGAATTTTATTTCCATTGTCTTAATAAATGAAACCTTTGAGAACTCCAAGGCTTTTCCCTTGGTTCCAGACTAGAGAATACCCCAAAGCTGAGACATTCACCCCAGAAGTCTTCCACTATTGCCCACTTGCCTAGTGAGATCTATGAAAAGGCTTAAAAGGCACCTGTGATTTTCCCAGTGTGTACAAGTGTACAAAACTCTGTGTGTGTGTGTGTGTGTGTGTGTGTGTGTGTGTGTGTGTGTGTGTGTGTGTTTTGCATGCATTTTTCCCAGGTAGAGTATTTGTAGCTTCCACCAGATTTTCAAAGGAATCTGTGATTAAGAAAAGTAAGAACCATTTGTTTACAATAAAAAAAAGAATAAAAAAATTAAAAAAAATAATAAAAAAAAGAAAAGTAAGAACCACTAACTTGGGGTTGGCTATTAGCCATGGGCCACCACAGATCCATTGCTATGGATCTGGACTTGACTGATGGGTAGTCACATCCCACTAATTGACTACTGAGGGACTGTGGCACAGAGTTTGAGGTACAAACTCAAGGCCCAGAGGCCTGAACTGGGTCACCTCAGGGAAGTTACTTTGCTCCTCAGTTTTTTCTTCTATAAAAGAACCAGGCACAATGGCAAAACAACTTGGGAGGCTAAGGCCAAAGGATAGCAAGTTCACCTCAGCAACTTAGCAAGAGCCTGTTTCAAAATAAAAAGGACTGAGGGATCTGGGGTTATGGTTCAATGGTAGAGTGCTTGCCTAGCACATCTGAGGCACTGGGTTCAATCCTCAGCACCACCTAAAAATATACAAGTTAAGTGAAGGAATTGTGTCCATCTACAAATAAAAAAATATTTTAAAAAACCAAGCTGGGGATGTAGTTCAATTGGTAGAATGCTTGCCTTGAAAGCACAAGGCCCTGGGTTCAATCCCCAGAACCACCAAAAATAAATAAATAAATACATAAATAAATAAATAAATAAATAGCAGATGGAGTAAAAAAAAAATCTTTAAAAAAATAAATAATAATAATTTTAAAATAAATAAACAAAAAGGGCTGGGGATGCAGCTCAGTGAGTAAAGCACCCCTAGGTCCAATCCCCAGTATTAGGGAAAAAAAGAAATGATAATCTTTTCTTTTTCTATACAAGGAATGATAGGGCTGGGGTTGTGGCTCAGTGGCAGAGCACTTGCCTAGCATGTGCAAGGCACTGAGTTCGATTCTCAGCACCACATGTAAATGAATAAAAATAAAAGGTCTGCTGACAATATTAAAAAAAAAAAAAAAAAAGGAATGATAGAGAGTTGGTTGTAAATATTGAGTTAATACATGTCAGTGCTTAGGCCATGTCTGATACTTAGTGGTGGCCGTTTTTTTATTATGACTAATAGTGATGCAGCAGGACAGTCAAGGACAAAGACTATTTTTTGAGACATTCATGCTATGTTGCCCAGGCTGGCTAAAACCTCCTGGGCGCTGGTGAACCCCCAGCACTGGTCCCCCAAGTAGCTGGGACCACAGGCACTTCATCTCACCCAGCTAAAGACTTTGGGTTATTTTTGTGGTTCTGGAGATTAAACCCAGGGCGGCAAAGGCCCTGGCACTGAGCAATAGCCCTAGCCCGGGGCAAAGGCTCTGAAGGAGGAGGTAGCTTTCAGCAGACACAGCTGCAACTAATTATGTGTAAAGCAGGGTTAGGGGTATAGCTCAGCAGTAAAGCACCTGCTTAGTGTATGCAAGGCAGAGTTTAATCCCCAGTACCACAAAAAATAAAAATAAATATTTTTTTTTTGCAAAGCACAATATAACCATTTTCTCCCTTCTGATACTTACTGTGTGATCCTAGGCAATTTCCTTAATCATTCTGTGCCTCAGTTTTCTCATCTGTAAAAATGAAGATAATAATAGTAACTACTTCATAAAATTGTTGTAGGGGTTCTATGAAGGCTCAAGGCAGTGACTCATACTCACTAAATGCTGGTTGTTGTTACTGTCAACTGCCCGGTGCTGACATTCAGGCTCCTCATTTTGATGAGACAGGCCCTCTCCATCAGGTTCCCACGGCCTTCCCTCACACAAGAACCTGCTCAACTCACAAAAGCACTTTCACATGTCCAGTGCGTCTCACAGATCCATCTGCTGTGTTGACTAAGAAACTGAACATACAAATGAATGCTGGCCAGGCCAGATGGAAAAACAGAACTCTTGGACTGGTGAGTATATGCTTAGCATGTACATGGCTCTGGGCTCCCCAGAACTAAAAAAATAACAGTAGGAAATAAAAATAGAACCCTCACCCAATTGTGGTGGTGTGTGCTTGTAGTCTCAGCTACTCTGGAGACATGGACAAGGAGGATCACTGGATCCCAGGAGTTCAAGGCCAGTCTGAGCAATTTAGTGAGACCCTGTCTCAAAGTTAAGGGCTAGAGATGTAGATCAGAGGAAGAGCAATCCTCAGTCCAGACCAAAAAAAAAAAAAAAAAGGGGAAAGAAAGAAGGAAAGAAAGAAAGGAAAGAAAGAGGAAGGAAGGAAGGAAGGAAGGAAGGAAGGGAGGGAGGAAGGGAGGGAGGGAGGGAGGGAGGGAGGAAGGAAGGAAGGGAGGAAGGGAGGAAGGAAGGAAGGAAGGAAGGAAGGAAGGAAGGAAGGAAGGAAGGAAATATAACTCTGGTGTGTCACCTGCCAGGAAAACAAACTTCTTGTCTACGATGATAAACAATCCCAGGAAGACTGGAAGGAGGCCAGATTACTAGAGGAAGCTAAGCAATAAATTCTGTAAAACAATCAGCCCCAAATGGCCAGCACTTGATTAATAACTTATAGCTCCTCTTGTGTCCTCCCTTGCAATTTAAGACCAAGCAGAGAAAGTAGAATACACACCCTCCCTAATTACACAGGGATGCCTCACTTCTAGATAGTACACTAGGTCTTCCATGCCCACAACCTCTAATCAGGGCATACCTGAGGCCTCCCTTTTTCACTGTAAATCTTTCCCACTCCTCTAACTGCCTTTGGGTCTCTGCCAAAATTCAAGTGACAGTGGCCAACTTCTTTGCTACAGCAAGCTCAGAATAAATAGCCTTTACTTTTCTTATTTGGTTGTTCAGCACTTATTGCCACAAGACCCAGGACTGAACAGGCCAGGAGCAGAGGCAGGCGGCCTTGTTCAGTCGCCTGGCTCCCCCTGGGTGGAGCTCTGAGCCCTCAGACCGCAGGGTTGTTGGCTGTTTCACTGGAAACGCTGAGCAGACCTTTGGACTCAATGGAGCGGGAGCTGCAGAGGCCAATTGACTCAGATAAAATCCCCCAGGCATAAAATCACAAAAGAGTTTTTGTTAGATGCTGATTGGAAGGGAGTGGCTCCAGAGATGTGGGAAGAGGGCAGGCTAGGCAATAGAGGAATGAGGCAGGACCTCCGCCTAGTTTAGGAGCTAGGCACTGTCAGCAGCCACCTGCCTGGAAGGTCACAGGATTGAGATTCTCTTCTAACCCCCACTAGGGTCCTTTATGCCACAGCTACTGGCTGGGTGCATAGTATGTGCCAGACCCTGTTCCAGGTGCTGGAGATGTGGCAGGCAAGGTGGCTCCTGCGGATCATGGTGCCTAACAGTGAAGACAAACCGGAAATGACTAAAAATGTAAGGTATTTTCAGAAGTGGCAAGTGTCCTGAAGGGGGCAAAGTAAAAATAAAATGGGATATTAGAAAGGGTGCTGAGGGTGGAGGGCAGCATTTTGGGGGTTAAGGATGGCCTCTCAGAGGAATGACACTTGTTCTGACATCTGAGTGACCAGAGGAGCCAGCAAAGCAACTGTTAGGGGAAATAGCCTTCTAGGCAGAGAGAACAATTTAAGCAATGGCCCTGAGGTGGAACTAGGTTTTGGTTTTGGTTTTGGTTTTGGTACCGGGGATTGAAACCAGTGTTTTTCCACTGAGCCACATCCTCAGTCCTTTTTATTTTTTGAGAAAGTATCTCGGTAAGTTGCTTAGGGCATCACTAAGTTGCTGAAGCTGGACAGGAATTTGTGATTCTCCTGCATTAATTCCCAATCCCATGCCTGGGATCACAGATGTGTGCCACCATCCCTGGCTGGAACTGGGTTTTACATGATCAACAAAGAACAAGTAGGACAATGTGGCTGATACCCAAAGGGCACCAGTAATGGGTGAGGTCTGGCAGGAGGCTCAGACCAGACAGTACAGGGGAAGAATTTAAGCTGGGTGTGGTGGTATGCACTGTAGTCCCAGCTACTTGGGATGCTGAAGCAAGAGGATCACAGGTTTGAGGACAACCTAACAACTTAGCAAGATCCTATCTCAAAAAATCAAAAGGACTGGGGATATAGCTCAGTGGTAAAGCCCTCCTGAGTTCAATCCCCTGTAACCCAACAAGACAAAAACCAAAACAAAACCCATAGCATCATTAGGGATGGGGCTTGGGGCACAGCTCAGTGATAGCATGTGTTTAACATGTGTTTGGCCCTGGATTTGATCTCTAGCACCACTAATAAACAAAAAGAATTTAGGTTTTCTTTTATTCTAAATATAATGGAAAGCTATTGGGAAGAAGGCACTAAATGGCTGTCTTATCATAGACTTAAAGGAACTACTTGGGGGACTGGAGTTGTGACTCAGTGGTAGAGTGCTTGCCGGGCCTGTGCAAGGCCCTGGGTTTGATACTCAGCACCACATATAAATAAATAAAAAATAAAAGATCCCTTGAAAGCTGGGGGGGAGAGGGGGGGACAGCTACTTGGTTGGGATCTTCTCAAAATCCCAGAAGTTAGGAGATATGGTGGGAAGAGGGGACAGGGTTTAAGGAGATCCAGTGTAGATCAAACCCAGTTGCTATAAGCCACAACCAGAATTCTTTCTTGAACAGGGTAAAATGGGCTATGTTGTATGTGTGAACCCCTGAAGTTACATTTTCGTGTGGCCCTATTTTAGGGAAAGAAATCAGAATGTGTTTTTGTTTTTGTTTTTTCACAAAACAACGTGGAATGCTTCACAAATTTATGTGTCATCCTTGCGCAGGGGCCATGCTAATCTTCTGTGCATCAGAACCCAGAGCTTTAATCTGCACCTCTGGGGAGACTGTGATCCAAGAAAGGAAGAAAAAGAGTACTTACATGTGTACTGGCATATTCACAGACTGACTCAGCAAAGACACACAGATGTTGCCTCAGAGGAAAGGAAGGGAGGGCTAGGGAGAAGGAGACCCCCCTTTCATCCTGTACTAAGGGTATGCTGGACTTTTTTTTTTTTTTTTTTGGTACCAGGGACTGAACCTAGGGGCACTTAACCACTGAGCCACATCCCCAGCCCTTTTTATATTTTAATTTGAGACCGGGTCTTGTTGAGTTGCTGAGGTTGGCTGGCTTTGAACTCACGATCCTCCTGCTCAGACTCCAGAGCCACTGGGATTACAGGTATGGGGAGGGCCTGGTGCTGTAGAGCACTTCTGCATCAGTGTCCCATGTCTCCTGGGTTACAGGCATGTGCTACCACGCCTGGCTCTTAACTGCTTTTATAAAGGGTCCATTTCCAGTGTGTTGGTTTGCTTTCAGTAAAGGCTCACCTTGTCTGCCTGGTGTCTGTGCCCAGCCTTCCCCAGCAGATGGAGCTGAGATAGGAATGTTCTCTTTAATCTCTCCAGAATCTTGGCTTGGATTTGCTTGGCCTCACCATGAATAGGCTCTGGCTGGCTTTTGGGACCCACCTGTTCTGTCATCAGCCAGTGGGCAACAACAAGCCCCTCTTGGTGTTCAGATCCCCAGTAATCTGGGGCCGTGAGCTGGGTAACAGAGTCAGCCACTGATGACAGGTCCCTGGCAGGCTGCAGAGCAGATGGGGGCCTCTTGGCTCCAGACTTGAAGAATGGACTTGAGGATGGCTCAAGGTCAGTTAAATCAAAAAGCTACTCTCCTCTGGCTGTGGAACAATCCAGACTGCTCAACAGCTTCCTCCTGAGGCCTGCAGAGTGGCTTCCTTTGAGGGGTGAGAGCATAGTTAGCCATACTTGTATAGACAAATGGTGTTTTAATGTCTAATCTTCAAACTCTAAGTCATAATATCTGCCACTGTTTGAGGGGGACTTACTGTGGGCCAGGCACTGTTCAGGTGAGAACTTTGTGTGAATCATTTCATTTAAACCCCATAGAACACTGACACAAAGCATGGTCCACATTCTCCTGCACACATTGCTGTTCATAAATAAAAACAAAGTGACTCACCAGAGGTCTCACAGACACTTGCTGAACCATCTGCACCCAGGAACTGGAGAACAAAGGTCCACATGCTAACAGGGTTTTTTTTCACAGGAGGTTTAGAACATACAGTACAGAACTGAGGAGCCCAAACCCCAGAGCCAGAGGTCCTCCCTCTGCTGTCACTCACTGACCCTGTGGTCAGAGGCAGCTCCTGACTTCCTGGGTTGTTTCTTTTGCAACATAAGGGTATGGCTTATGTTCCTTCATGCCCTTTCCTGCTCTGGTAAGCCATAGGTCCCCCTGTTTAAGAGCATCAGCTGCCTCCTTAGGATACATGAAAACCACAGTCTAACTTCCTAGCCCCTCTCCCTTCCTCAGTCAGGAAAGGGGCTGGGCCTAGAGTTCAGAGACTATGGCTCTGGTCCAGTTGTCCCCAAAGTCAAGCAATTACCTATCATGCCTCATTTCCTCATGTGATAAATGAAAGTAATGCTCACTATCATACTCCTATTTCATAAAGTTTAAAATTTTTTTTCTTTTAGTTGTAGATGGACACAATACCTTTATTTTATTTATTTATGTGATGCTAAGGATTGAACCCAGTGCCCCCTGAGAGGTAAGTGTTGTATCACTGAGCCACAATCCCAGCCATCATAAAGTTTCAAGAATAACAAATGACATCATGAGTCACAAAAGCCTTTGTAGCTCAAGTCATGGAGTGCTTGCCTAGCATGTGCAAGGCCCTGGGTTCCATCCCAGGCACACCAGCAGAAAAGTCTTTCAAGACAAAAGTGTTGGGCTGGGGAGATAGCTCAGTCAGTAGAGTGCTTGCCTTGCAAGCACAAGGCCCTGGGTTCGATCCCCAGCACCACAAAAAAAAAAAAAAAAAAAAAAAAAAGACAATTACAGATGATGCACATCTGTAATCCCAGCAGTTTGGGAGGCTGAGGCAGGAGGATCATGAGTTCAAAGCCTCAGCAACTTAGCAAGGCCCTAAGCAATTTAGTGAGACCCTATCTCAAAATATTAAAGAAGGGCTGGTGGGGCTGGGGCTGTGGCTCAGTGGTTGAGCACTTGCCTAGCATGTGTGAGGCATTGGGTTTGATCCTCAGCACCACATAAAAATGAATAAATAAAATAAAGGTAATGTGTCCATCTAAACTAAAAAATATTTTTAAATAAAAAATAAAAAGGGCTGGGGCTGGGGCTCAGTGGTTAAGTGCCCCTCGGTTCAGTTCATGGTACAAAAAAAAAAAAAAAAGACTCAGGTGCTGTACTGTGCTGGGGAAGGAAAATAATGAGGTCCAAAATGCCTGAGGCAAATCCCAGGAGGCTGAGATTGGGAGATTCCTGCCACATTGGCCAAGCCAAGGCACCTGGGAATAATCAAATACTCAGCCAATTTGGGTGCCTGGATGTGAAGAGAAACAAGTTGAAGTTAGATGGGCCAAAGGCAGACTAGGAAACCTGGAGAGCCAGGTGACTGTCTTTACCTGAGCAGGATCCCAGTTCTCATCTCTACAAGAGCAACTCATGGAAACTGAAATTCTCTTAGGGGTTAATGTCATTAGTCAGTGGGCCTGACCACACGTGGGACCTGTAGACAAATGAGCCTGTGCCTCTGGCGAGAGGGGTGAGTATGGGTCACCTCCTGTCTCAACCTGCATCTCTGCAGCAAGTCGCAACCCCTAAGTTCTGATTTCAGTTGCTTGGTATGTACTTCATCTTTCCTTATGTTCTGGAAGGAGATACCCTGTTCTTGCTCCTGCCTTCAGCTACTCTAGGAACGTTCTCATTCCTTGAATTAGACATTTTCTTCTCAGTTTGTGTCCCTGTTTCACTTGGGACAGTGGCCCAAAAGGACATTTCTTTTTGGGGGGGGGCAGGGGTGGTACCAGGGATTGAATTCAAGGGTACTTGACCAATGAGTCACATCCCCAGCCTTATTTTGTATTTTTATTTAGAGACAGGGTCTCACTGAGTTGCTTAGCACCTCACTTTTGCTGAGGCTGGCTTTGAACTCTCAATCCTTCTGCCTAAGCCTCCTGAGCTGCTGGAATTACACAGGCATGCAACACTGTGCGCAGCCCAAAAGACATTTCTAAGCATTTTTCTCAAATCTCCTCCTTGCACCTCTACTCCACAGAAGTGACTAAAATTTTATCACTCTTTTTTGTATGTGGTACTAGTATGACAAACAAAGCCATACCTCCAGCCCTTTTTATTTTGAGACAGGGTCTTGCTAAGTTGCTGAGGCTGTCCTTGAACTAGCAATCCTTCTGCCTTGGTCTCCTGAGCAGCTGGGATTACAGACCTGTGCCACCACACTTGGCCTCAAATATTGAATGTCAGATCCTTTGTTGTCATTGTTGTTGTTTTGCTTTGTTTTGAACGTCAGATCCTCCAAGGAAACCAAGACGTGAGGCAAGATCTTTGCTCTTAAGAAGTTATAATCCAATTATTAAAATGGTGAGAGCATAGGATGCAGCCTGTTTATAGTCACTCCATGGCATGAGCTATGTGGATTCTGCATGCTGAATACAACTGGAAGGGAGAGGTCATGCCAGGGCCAATGTAGGCTTCTTGGAAGAGGTGGCATTTGAGCCACTTGAAGAATGAGTAGAATGTGAGGCATAGGAAGGACAGAAGGCATTCCATGGATGTCATGAGCTAAGTGTTAAGCTTTTGCATTGATCAATGTCACTTACACAGAAGATGAGGAGAGCTTAGTCATTGAGGACCACAAATATGTGAAGAAGAAATCCATGGGCTTAAAAAACCAGGACTTTATGTTTACATGAAAGTCTAAAGTCTAAGTCTGTGTTTGTCCCTAAAGCCAAGGTGAATCACAGTCCATCCTGAGTCTCAATTTGCTTACCTGTAAAATGAAGGGGCCAAGTCTTGTGCAGTGGCACATGCCTGTAATCCCAGTGACTTGGGATTACAAAAAAGACAAAAAAAAAAAAAAAAAAACCAATAACAATAAGGCGGGGACTGGACAAGATGATATTTGAAGTTCTTTACTATTCTAGAACAGGACTGGAAAGGAGTGAAAATGACTTTAAGATTTCAAAGAATAGCTCTAGCCACAGAAGATGAGAAGACTAGGAGAAGGCACAGGTTTGGGAAGGAGACTTCAGTTTGGATAAATTGAATGGACTCCTTCATGCCCCTTCCTTCCACTGGGTTCTGGTCTCCACTGTCACAGGCTGATATGTTTAGTCTAGCAGGACACTTGCTGCTTCTCTCCTGCCTGAGATTGTGACCCTGGCTGTATCATGGCCAAAGTAACCAGCCTTTCTATCAGGAGAGTCTGTGGACATTTCCCCCTGGAGGAAACACCTCCACCTTCACCAACACAATCTCATGATGGCACTAGAGAGCTCACAGAGGAAGATAGGAATCCCCCGGGTCCATAGTGATGCTTGAAATGGAAATTACTGAGAAATTGAAATGTACTTGTTCCTATGAACCTACATTTGAGAACGCAATTAGTACCTGGCTCATAAGCCCTTGAGAGGAGGGAGTTTCACTTGTATGCAGAAGAGGCCCCCATGGAGCTCAGGAACCAGGCCACCAAGCTACTTACTTCACAATCTCCACAGGCAATTATCACCCAAGTGAGAGATGCCCTGGGGTGGACAGAGCTTCCCCTGGGGAGAGAGAAGGGCACAGGCTGTCCCAGGAGGCAGCAGCTCCCTCAGAAACAGAGTTGTATCTCTGCAGGGGGCTTGTAGGGCACAGGCCTAGCTGGCGTGCTTCGTCTGGTTAGGGCGGGTAAAACTGGAGAGGCAGGCTGAGGCCAGAGAGCAAAGGCTTTTCGTGCTGAGCTAAGAGCCGGGATCAGATCCAGCAGCTGCAAGGACAGGGAAGGCCGCAAGCAGAGAAGGGAGATCTTTCCAGCCCTGGAACTTGTTTCCCCCCTCTTCATCCACTGTTCGTCCACCCAGAAGAACTTGGGCCTGTGGTCAGGGCTGAGTGCTTTCCTCCTGCCTCAACTTGTGCTTCCTTCACAGCAGGCCCTGAGGATCTTATTTCTGACTTCAAGGCCTTGGTATGTATGAAATTCTTGTCTCTCCTTTTACTGGCCTGCCCGCCTCTGGCTGCAGTTCTTGAGTTTTGTACCCTTATTCCTACCCTTTTATGTCTGCCTTTCTTAGGTCCTCAAGACAATCTGTCAAGATTAATTAATTAATTAATTCCAGAGAAAACAAACTGTTTTTCTCTGGAAGTACAAGAAACTTCTAGGCACAAATAAGATCCCTGTGGGGAAGATTACCATAATCTCCTTCTTGAGGCAGAACTGTGGCTAGAGGCCTAGGACCCATGACAACCCAGGCGAGGAAGAAGCCCTGTCTTGAGGCTCACCTGGTAGAAATAACTTGCTCAGGTTCTTTTCTGCCTGCTCCCTAACTCTGAAAGAAGGTTTCCCCCTCCTGAAACCAGGGACAGGACCCTTATCACCTCCAGAACTGACTCCTCTGTGTGCCTGATTTGCATGGAAACTTTACTTCTAGAATGACAGGATGGGTTGGAAGCTGGTCCCTTATCATATGTTCTATTATATGCTCATAGGAGTTCTTTTTTAATTTTTTTTTTTAAATTGGCAATGGACCTTTATTTTATTTATTTATACATGGTGCTGAGAATTGAACCCAGTGCCTCACACATGCTAGGCAAGTGCTCTGCCACTGAGCCACAACCCCAGTCCTCATAGGAGCTCTTGAGGGCGAGGGAGTTGGGTATCTATCACCTTCCTTACTTAAGACAAAATGCCCTTAATTCTGCATCTGCAATTGATCTGGGAATTGGTCACAGGGTTATGTATGGGCAGTACAATAAATGCAATTCCAGATTCAAGAATGAACCAATAGATTGCTCTGTTTTCTCAAAATGCTTTGAGCCTTAAGGCCTAGCCCCCCACCCTTCCTTCTCTCCCCTCTGGGCAGTGCCTACCTACCTCTCAAACCAGAGCATCTACCCTCAGCCGCTGCTGAGCACCCCAGCTCACAGCCACCTCCTACTCTGGTCCAGGAGCTTTATGACACAACGAGCCTGCCATGTTGAGAAGGTATCACAGAACTCAGCCCTGGTGGCATATCTGCTGCCAGATTTCTTAGCAAAGAAGACAGGTTCTGCTTAGATAGTGATGTAATTTCCCTTGACCCCTTAGCACAGGGCTGGGCCATCATCATCAACTAGCTATGAAAAACACATATATATACTCTTGTCATGGGCAAATCCTGACCTGAGTCCTGTTGAAATCTGAAAGCATCCTCAGCAAAGAGCTCTGGGCATCATGATGATCAGCTTTTAGTCTTAACACAGTCTTTTCCATCCCCCTCTTTTAATTTGCAGGGCTGAGAATTGAACCCAGGGCCTCACCCATGCTAGGCAAGCACTCTATCACTAAGCTACATCCCCAGCCCATAGGCACTGTTTTTATCAAATCTATGAAACAGTATGTAGAGATTACACCAAAGACTATCATCTAAGAAATCTTTCCTGTTAGCAGACAACAAATACTCTCAGCCATTCTGGAGACCTGATCCAGAAGCTTGGATTGTGGCTGTTTCCCAAACACAGATGTAGGGAGATGTGCACATGAGTTCAAACCACTTAACATAGTTGTCAAAGTACTGATGAGTTTGCAGACCTAAATGACTGCCAAGGTCATGTCTGATCAATTCATTTAATTCCATAAATATTTACTGGGTACTTCCTGTTCTGGGAACACCAATCAACAGATAGACATATGGCTCAGGGCAGTAGAGAGGCAAAATCTGTCATTGGGTCCCCTGGGCCTGCCTGAGAGGCACTAGTAAGTTGAAATATGTAAATCAAATCAAGAAAAATTTTGGTTGTGGGAATTTCTGACCAAACTTGACATCTAGAGAGCAGATTAGGAGTTCAGAACACCCTATTCATGCCTTGATCCTCATCTTACCCAATGGTTCACATCCTGTTTCTCCATTATTTCATCACCCAAGAGCCAGTTTAGCTGCAGTGGAACAAGACAACAACCAGAAAGTGCTGGAATGTGGCCAGAGTGGAGGCAGTGCTCAGCACTCAGGCATTTATTAAGTGCCTGCTATGAGTGAGGTGAGGTGGTGGATACAAAGGTAAACACCACAGGGGATTCCCGCCCTCCATGTTCCTGGGAGAGAACAGGAGGTGTCAGGGTGTTTCCATAACAGTCATGGGCAGTGGGCTAACTGGGCCAAGCCAAGGCCAATAGGTCAAAAGAACAGCATGAGAGCCAGGCATGGTAGCAAACACCTATTATTCCAGTTACTCAGGAGGCTGAGGCAGGAGGATCTCAAATTTGAGGCCAACTTGATCAATTTAGCAAGACCCTGACTAGAAATAAAGAACTAAAAAGGGCTAGGGATATAGCTCAGTGGTAGAGCACCCTTGGGTTCAATCTCCAGTAGTGCAAACAAAACAAAACAAAACAGCATTAGTGAGACAGAACGGTGTGTGACAATGTGATAATACAATAGGACAGAGAATTCATGGCTGGAGACCAGCCTACCATGGAGTGTCTCTTTTGGAACAAAAGAGTTCAGCAAACCATGATTTTGAGAGGCAGAAAGGCAAACACCAGGCTTTTCAGATATAGTTACTATGATCACACATCAAAAGACAGTTTCATGTTAGTTTCTGGGCCAACCTGTATACATTGGCTTTAGCATCAATTCTAGAATAGGGACAATCTCTCACACCAGACCTTAATTTAAAACAGTGTTAATTCAACAGAAAATAAAACTTTCTGAATGTACTGTCAGAAAGGAAGTAATCAAGTAAACCCAGTGACATTTCTTAAAAATTTCACTTGCTCACAACATATGCAGCTAACAGTGCCTGATTAGAAAACTGGATCTCTGCAGCTGATGAGGTACAAGCCTATAGTTCCAGCAACTCCAGAGACTGAGGCAGGAGGGTTGAAAGTTCACAATCAACCTCTACAAACTGTTTAGTAAGACCCTGTCTCACAATAAAGAATAAAAAGGGCTGGGGATGTGCTCAGTGATAAAGAACCAGGAGTGAAAAAGAAAAAGAAAAAAGAAAGAAAAAGAAAACTGTCACTCTCCTTTTCTAGCTATGAGATTTGGGGCACATTCCCAGATTTGTCTTCTTGTTTGCCAATCTGTATATGATGTAACAGTCCTGCCTAATGAGGACAGAGAGAGATAGTATGGGCAAAGCTCATATCATCCCAGGTGCAGAATAAATGCTATAGCATATTAGCTATATAATTATGGTGCTGAGGATTGAAATTAGGGCGCTCCTCATGATAAACACAGGCTCCACCACTGAGCTACACCACTAGGCAGCTATATAATCCCCCCCCCCTTTTTTTTTGTTTCCAGTGCCAGGGATCAAAATTGAGGGCCTTGAGCATGCTTGGCAAGTCTCTATACCACTGAGCTATACCCCAAGTCCTTACAAACTTCTTTTTATCCTTAAGACAGGTTCCACAAACTTAATCTGATACTTCACAAGTTGCTGAGGCATATGAAAATTTCTCTTTTTCTTTTCTTTCTCTTTTAGTACTGGGAATTGAATCTGGGTGCTTTAACACTGAGCACCATCCCCAGTCCTTTTTATTTTTTACTTTGAGATAGGGTCTCATTAGGTTGCCCAGGCTGGTCTTGAACTTGTGTTCCTTCTGCCTCAGCTTCCTGAATAGCTGGAATTTCAGGCATCCACCACCACACCTGACTAGGAAATTTTCTTTCTTTCTTTCTGTTTTTTTTTTTTTTTTTTTTTTTTGTACCAGGGATTGAACTGAGGTCAGAAGCACTCAACCACTTAGCCACATCCCTATTTTGTATTTATTTAGAGACAGGATCTCACTGAGTTGCTTTGGTTGACGCTGGCTGTGAACTCCTGATCCTCCTGCCTCAGCCTCTTGAGTTGCTGGAATTACAGGTGTGCACCACTGTGCCCAGCTAGGAAATTTTCTTTATGCAACACTTTCAGGTCACCAAACCAGGGGAGGTGACAGCTGTTGTAAACAAATCTCGTGAGCTCTTTGATCAGCAGCCATTTCTAAATGGAAAGGACTATTTCTGACCTTCAGTTCTAAGCAGTTACAAATGTCAAAGGCAAACCTTTTCGCTTGCCGCCTTCTAGATAAGTGGAAGCTGATGGGCTGTGACAGAATAGCGCTGAAAGTTACCTACCCTAAAATATCTCCCTTGGTCTCACAGTCAGGCTTTTGGTTTGCATTGTACTTTTGAGACCTGGGCAAAGGGGCTTCCCCTCAGAATTCAGAACTATAAATATGCCTCTGGGACTGTGTGTCACCAGGAGTCCCTACATAAACTACTCCCTTGGGAGTGGGCCATTAACTCATTCTCTTCTCAAGCTCTTTAGGAACGAGGTAGACCAGAACACAAGTACATTTTGAGAGGCACCAAGGAAGGCCTGCAGGTAAATGTGACCCCCAGTCATGTTTTGTGATGTGCTTCCTGTTTTGAAGTTATGTTGTTTGTTTTTAGTACTTTGTCAATATTTCTAACCAGAGTATCTTGAAAAGTAAAAACACAGCTGAAGATGGGCATGGTGGTGCACACCTGTAATCCCAGTGACTGCAGGGGCGTCGGGTGGGGTGGGTAGGGGGTTGCTGAGGTAGGAGGATTGCAAGTTCAAGGCCAGCCTTAGCAATTTAGCAAGACCCTGTCTCATAATAAATAGGTCTGGGAATATAGCTCAGTAGTAGAACAACCCTGGGTTAAATCCCTAGTACCATAAAATAAATAAATAAATATATACATAAATTAAATAAATAAAAAAACAAACCCAGTAACCCCAGCCATTTGAGGCAGTAGGATAGCAAGTTCAAGGTCAAGTTGAGTATTTTTTTTTTTTTAAGGAAAAAGGAGCATAAGCTGGGTATTTATCAAGACACTGTCTTGAAATAAAATAGAAGTGCTACAGCTCTGTTTTGGACTACTTTCTTAGCATGGAAGTACTAATACTGCAAAATAAATAAATAAAATAAGTAAAATAAAAGCCGTTCTTTTGCAGGGGAGCATGCAAGGCATTTCTCCGCCACTGAGCTACATCTCTAGCTCTAAAAGCATTTTATAGTTTCACCCATCATATTCTTATACCTAATATCTTCTTCTGCTGAGCTGAGTATTTTTTTTTCTTTTTCTGAGCTGAGTATTAACTGACCTCCGAGTCACTTTTTTTTTTTTTTTTTTTTTTGGTATCAGATTTAATCCAGGGGGAGTTTACCACTGAGTCACATCCCTTTTTAATTTTGAGACAGGGTTTTCCTAAATTGTTTAGGGCTTCACTAAATTGCTGAGGCTGGCCTTGCATTTGCAATCCTGCTTCAGACTCTCAAGTCACTGGGATTACAGGCATGTGCCACCATGCCAGTTCCAAGTCACATTTTTTTATTAATTTTTGGTACCTGGGATTGAACCCAGGGGAGCTTAACCATTAAGCAACATCCCCAGTCCTCTTATAGAAAGGAGGCTACTTGGGAAGCTGAGGCAGGAGGATTGCAAATGAGAAACCAGCCTAGGGAATTTAGTGAGCCCCTGTCTCAAAATAAAAAATAAAAAGGGTCAGGAATGTAACTCAATGGCAGAGAGACCCTAGGTTCAATCCCCAGTGCCATGGAGAAAATAAAAGTAGTTTTAAAACACTGAAGAGATTCAACAAAACTGGACTCATGAGCAAATGGCAAATAAAAATTTAAGGCAGTAGTGACCAGCCCAGAGCATGGCTCTGGCCTATAAGCCCAGCTACTCAGAAGGCTGAGGCAGGAGGATCACAGGTCAGTTCCAGGTCAGTCTCAGCAATTTAGCCAATCCATAAGCAACTTAGGGAGAGACCCTGTCTCGAAAAATAAAAAGGACTGTACGTACCTTGGTGGTAAAAGCACCCCTGGGTTCAATCCCTAGTACCAAAAAAACAAAAAAAATATATATACATATAGTGACCATTTATTATCTCCACTACGCCTGCCATTTTACACATATTATGTATTTTTAACATGAATACATTGATGATGCATGTGGTTAAAAAATACAAATGTACAGGGCTGGAGTTGTAGCTCAGTGGTAGAGGGCTTGCCTAGCACGTGTGAGGCACTGGGTTCAATTCTCAGCACTATATATAAATGAACAAATAAAGGTTCATTGACAACTAAAAAAAAATTTTTTTTTAAATACAACCATGCAGAGTAAAATGTGAAAGTCTTTCCCACTGTTCTCCAAGCCCTGCATATCCTTCACTGATGTCACCAACACTACTGAGTTTGGGGTGCATTCTTGCAGATATAAATGGATAGATATCTTCAAGTCTATCTTACACTTCAAATTAGCCCATTTTATACATGAGAAAACTGCAGTAGAGAGGTTGTAGTATTCATGTAAGATCACAGACTGGCTGGCAAGTGCTCCATCTGAAATTCAAATCCAGATCAGTCTGACTCATAAATTAGCACGCATCCCTTACGCTACTGCCCCATGTGTAAACTTTATGGATGGAGAAACCGAGGCTTACAGATGTCCACAGCAATCAGAACCACATAATTCTCTGCTCCACATGGGAGAGACAGAGGTGACCGGGCTTGCAAGGGGACTGTGTGGAAGAGAGGGCCTTGATCCATGTGGCGCGCAGGGTCAACTCCGACTGTGGTCAGCTCTCCACCAGGACAGGTTGCCCAAGTCACCATTTGGGTCCTTTGCAGTCGCCAGGCCTGGGAAGTGCTCCTATCAGAGTCTGTCCAGAGGCCTGGAGTGTCGGGAGTCCCGAGATCCAACCGGGTTGTTGGAACAGTGCCCGGGATCCACCGCTGCCTCCAAACTAGCAGTCATATCTAGGCTGACACGCCTTGGCTTTTCCCGGTCTAGTCGTCGGGGGGCGCCCGGCAGCAATGGACGACCGCCCGCAGCCTCGGGGTGGGTGGCCCGGCAGGCGGAGGCCTTAGGGTCGGTGGTCCCCACCCCCGTACGGCCGAGGGGCGCTGGCCCCGGCTCGTGGCGGGCGGGCGGGCGGGCGGGGCGCCGTGGGGGCGGGGCGCGGGGGCGGAGCCGCGGTCAGAAGCGGCAGTGTCCCCAGCCCGGCTCAGGGGCCGCAGTGGCCTCCGCGGAGCCAGGCTGCTTAGAGAGAGCGCCCGGGCGCAGACGGGTCCGCGGGCCGCCGGGGGCGCGCTGAGCAGGTAGAGCCTCCCCTGACCCCGCCCGGCCGCCCCTCCCCACTCGTCCTGTTATTAGACCCGCCAGCCCCGGCCGCCTCCACTCCCCAAGCTGAGCGGTCGCGCCCCCATCGCGACCCTGGCCCCTGCTCTGGTTGCCCCAGAAGACCCTCCAGCCCCTGGGTTTGAATTCCTGGGGAGGGGGTACTCTGGCCCCATCATCCGGGCGAGAGAATGAGCCAAAATTCCTACTAAATCACATAGTAAAGTTGGAAAACATACCCTAAGACCTCCCTGCACGCGCCGGCGCCTCCTGCCTCCCTCCTCTAGGACGGTGCTTTTTGAGGACGTTTCCCCCCTCCCCCATCCCCGACACTTTCACTCCTGGAATTGAGGGATAGGGTCGCTGGCAGGGATGCAGGTGAGTGCCCTTGATGCAGCTCAACCTGATGTCGGAGGAGGTTGAAAGGAAAGACACCTGTTGGGTTAGTCCTCCAGGACCCAGGAGAGGGCAATACGAGAACCAAGGAATTCTGACCCAGGACAGGGAATCTCCACCGCCAGCCCAGAACCATACTACATAGCCCCACCCACGAGCAATAACCCATTTCCTAGAGGTGAGTCCCCTGGGTGTTGGTGGAGGGATTAGTTCTGCTCAGGTCTCTTTCCTTGATCTTTACAGGCCAGAGTGGGAAGGTGTGGCTAGAAGGAACCCAGGTTTGTCTTGACCAGGGTCCAGCCTGGCACCAGAGTGCACTTCTGACCTCTACTTTCCTCACCCTGGTCAGAGAGGACACCAGATGAGGGACATAAAAAGGGGTGAAAAGCACAAATATGTGTGTTTCCACAGAGCAGAGGGTATCGGCCCCCTGCCCAGCTGTGCAGGGGAGGGTGGGGTGGGACTTTTCCAGAGAGAGAGCCAGGCCTGGCCCCAGCCCCAGGAGCTCACGTCACCCCCGCCCCTCACTTCTCTAGGGAACTGCCAAAGCCAGCTCAGGACAGGATTATGTGTACTGGGTAGACCCATGGAGAGAAGCAGCAAGAATAGACCTGGGGATTGGAGAGAAGTAGAGGCAAAGAGGCAGTGGAGAGGGGACCAGCAGTGACCATCACCCCATCTCTCCTTCCCAAGTAACATCCAGGCTGAAAGTTGGGTTGGAATGTAGGTCTTTTTCTGGAAGCTCATCTCCCCCTCCCATCAGGGTGGAGTTGCTGACCTCAGTGACCAGCCCAGTCAGGGGAAAGAGAGGCTACCATCAACCTCCTCTCCAACTCCAAGCAGCTGAGGTGGCCCTGCCATGTGGCTCTGCCATGTGGCTCAACCACTTTGATTCCTCCCTCTGAGTCCTGGGGTCCCACAGAGGGGAGTGGAGCTGAGCATTGCTACCCCCAAGCACATTCCTACCCTTCCCTCCTACCCTTTCCTCTGTCGTTTTCCTGCCCTTGAGCTGGCTCAACAGCTCCTTGGATTCTTCGCCTGGTGCCTTTCAGATCCAACAGAAACAGTGCTTTTTTTCCTGGAAAGCATAACCAAGATGGGATGAGGATGGGGGTGGGAAGAGTTCATAGTGAGAAGGAAGGGACTGGAGGGCAGGGGTGGGCGAGTCAGGTTTTAACCAAGCCCCACTTCCCCAGTTTTCAAAGCTAGGCTTCAGAATGGATTTCCCAGCATTCCAGAATGAAAGAACTGTGACTGGGCAGCAAGGGCAGCTCTGGCTGCATCTTTCTCCTTCCTAGGTTTCCCCAGCCATTATAGCTGTGCCTCAAAAGAAAATACTTTTTTTTTTTCCCAAAAAGAAAAATAACTGAACGAAATAAGTCCCCACAGAGCCCATGCTGAATGGGTGCTGGCATTGAGGGGAGGTTAAATTACCCTCTTCTTCTCTAGAGATGAAGCCATCAACCCACTTAGTTTATCCCTTGGCCAAAAGCATCAGAGGCAGGCTGAGATGTGCCTAACTGTTCCTTCCATAGAGGAGCTTAGCTAAGAAGGGAAGAAAAGGCCGAGAGTCAGGTAGGAAACAGAGATGGATGTGGGGGTGTTGTCTGATACATCCTCCCCCAGCCTCCCTCCTCACCTTCCCAAAGAGCCCTGAGAGGGCAGGAGTGGGAGTTAGATAAAACCCTAAGGAAGAACGGCTTCTGTGCCTGAGCTGCCCTACACACAGCCCCTCCTCGGGACTTAGGGAGGAGCTGAGAAGTCCCTACAGGGCCAAGGGGAGGGGACCAAGCTGTGAGCTGGGAGGCTGAGGTCAGACCCCCACCCTTTAGCCTCAGCAGATGGACCAAGGCAGCATTCCTTCCTGCTCCCACCCTCAGGATCATAAAGGGTTGGCCCAATCTCCCCCACCCCTGTGTCCTGAGATGTCCTTCTGAGGAGTCACCTCTCTCAGACCTCCAATTTGCTGGAGAGGTAACCACCGGCTTCTGTCCCAGCAGAGTGCAGCCTCCACGCCCAGATGCCTGAGTAGCGATCCGGGCGGGTCTCCTCCTCCCTTGCCCTGGGTCAGTGGAGGGCGGAGCGATGGAGAAATGGGCGGGCAGGTAAGAGGAGGGGCAGCCAGAGAGGAAGGATGGCTCTGTCCATGGATATGAGCGGTCACTGGGTGGGGCTGGGGTACTGAGGAGAAACTTCTGCTTTCTGAGAAGTTGGCAGAAGTGGGAGTTCGCTGCGGGGGCGGGCGATGTTGCAACACCTCTGGCTCAGTCTGACGCATCCTCCGCCTTTGGTTTGCAGGCCTCGGCTTTGTCTTATGCTGCTTTTGTACCTCCCTCAGCTCTGCCTGGACCAGGAGGTGAGCCCTGGGCAAGAGTGCAGCCGCCAGCCCTGGCCTGGAGTCTTTTCATCTCCCCTAACCTCCCATGCTGCCTCTCCAGGCCAAGTCTTCATTTCCCACACCTGCTGAGCTGTGGTCCCCTTCACTCATGCTTGGCACCCTCAACCTCTCTTTGCTAACTCCCTAACAGTTGACAAGTAACACACTGAAGGCTGGGTTCTGCCTCTGATATTGCTCTGACCTTCAGCCAGTAACAACTCCTTGAGCCTCCAGGCCTGAACTAGAAACTCTGTATGGTTTCCCCTCAGATCACTCTAATTCTGTCTGCCCTTTTTCTCTGTGTAGGTGTTGTCTGAACAGTCTCCTCAGACACCCCCAGAGGAGGGCCAGGGCCCTGAGGGTGTCTGGGGATCTTGGGACCAGTGGGCCTCTTGCTCCCAGCCCTGTGGGGTGGGGGTGCAGCACAGAAGCCGGACATGTCAACTCCGCCTGGGCCTGCCCTTCCCTCCCCGACCCCCAAGACATCCAGAAGTCCTTCGATCCCGGGGTCAGGGCCCTAGACCTCAGGGTTCCCGAGAAACCCATCCTCTGTATAGGCCACAGCCTCAGGGAAGGGTTGGCTCCCTTCGAGGTCCTGCTTCCCAACTGGGGAAAGAAGAGACCCAAGAAGTTCAAGGGCCCCAGAGGTAAGGCTCTTAGGACAGGAGTGGGCTGTGGGTAAAAAAAGTGGGGACTTGGTATAGGAAAGGGAAGTAAAGGACACTATGGTCTAGAAAGCTGGCCTTTGGTGCCAAGAATAGACTGGAGAGCGGCTGGGGAGATAGCTCAGTCGGTAGAGTGCTTGCCTTGCAAGCACAAGGCCCTGAGTTCGATCCCCAGCACCCAAAAAAAAAAAAAAAAAAAAAAAAAAAAAAGAATAGACTGGCTGGAGAGACAGGGTCAGAGATGGCCAGAGCTATGACCCCATGTCTGCAACACCTCTTCAGGTCCCGGGTTCGTGACCCCATCAAGCCAGGAATGTTTGGCTATGGAAGAGTGCCCTTTGCCTTGCCACTGCATAGGAGCCGCAGGCACCCCCGGAGGTCACCCAGACCTGAACTTCCCCAGACCTCTTCTAGAAGGGAAAAATACCTTCCATCCCTGACTCCTGGAGCAGAGCCATCCTCTGCAAACCATGGCTCCCAAACTCAGCTCCCTCCTCCAGAACCATCTGTCCACATCCCATCCTCCCCAGATGAACCCCCAAAGCCCAAAAATGCTCAGAATGAGGTGTCCCAAAGAACCAGTCCTGTCCCCACACAGCCTCACTTCATAGCCCAAGCCTCTGGCACAGCGTCTCCCTCACATTCCCCTTCCTTGGGAGAAAGTGGCTCTTTCCACATGTCCTCTCAACCAAGAATGCCAAATTCCCAGAGATGGGCCAGTCCCTGGGTAGCAGGGAGCCACCCTGATCCTTTCCCTTCTGTCCCTCGGGGACAAGGTCAGCAGAGCCGAAGGCATTGGAGACCTGGGGGGAATCCTCATGGGTCCCCCATGGAGCCGGCCCCTCATCTACCAGATGGCTGGTTGCCTCTGCTGAATGCTGGCCCCCACTCGAGCTCCCTCTGGAGTGTCTTTGCTCCTAGTAGCCCTGTCCCAAGATGTTCTGGGGAGAGTGAGCAGCTGAGAGCCTGCAGCCAAGGGGTGAGTTCTTCCCTGGGCCTCCTCTCCCCAGCCCAGATTTCCAGTTTGGTTCCCTAACACTGAGTCTGTGTCCTCACCTTGTCTGACCTGGACCTGAGGGAAAAGGGCCCTGGCATCTGATCTTAGGGTAGGGGCTTTGGGGCTCTTTCATAGACCTGACCCTTCCACCACTCCCTAAATCCAGCCCTGGCCCACACCCCAGAATCCCCTCCTGGTTCTCACTCCTTTGTATCCCCCCCACCTCAGCCCTGCCCACCTGAGCAGCCAGACCCCCGGGCCCTACAGTGTGCAGCCTTTGACTCCCAGGAATTCATGGGTCAGCTGTACCAGTGGGAGCCCTTCACTGAAGGTGAGGTTTTTAGCCTACCCCAAGGGCATGGGTGGCTCGGTATTGGGCATGATGGAGAGGGGGGACACCTGCTTACTCTCAGACCTGGAAGATATCCAACCCTTTGTTTCTCCGTGCAGACCCTTCTCTTTCTCCTCTGTGTCATACCTTCTCTCTTACTCCACAGAGCTGGGCCAGAGAGATTTTAGCACAGGCCTATAAAGGGGAGGGTACTTTAGCTGTCAGATGGGGACAGATGGTCAGCAGAGCAGTCAGGCTGGGAGAGAGAGGTGTCTAGAAGTGCCCTTTGGTTAGCTTTCTCTGGGAATATGTCTATCCTAAGAAGTTGGGGGTTGATGTGACACCAGAGATCTGTGTAGACACTACACTAGATGCAGAGGTGCCATGAATCCTGGTGCTATCAGTTGCACTCAATTTAACATCCCCTTGATTTTAGGCCTACGTCAACTTGATACCAAGACAAATCTTTATGAGCTTTGAACTCATGTAATCATAAGTGTTAAAAGTCCCCTTAATGACCAGGAACAATGAGAAGCACCTGTAGTCTCAGTTACTTGGAAGGAAGAGGCAGGAGGATAACTTAAGCTCAGAACTTTGAGACCAGCCTGGACAATATACAGAAACTCCATCTCAAAATGAAACAAAACAACAACAACAACAAAAAAAAACCTTGATGGACTCAGTGGCCTCTAATGACCTAACCAACCTTTCTTTTTCGTTTTTTTTTTTTGGTACCAGGGATTGAACCCAAGGGCACTTAGCCACTGAACCATCTCCACAGCCTTATTTTTGAGACAGGGTCTCACTAGGATGCTTACAGTGTTGCTAAGTTGCTGAGGCTGGCTTCAAAACTTCAATCCTCTTGCCTCAGCCTCTTGACATGACAGGCTCTCACCAATCTTTCAAAGTGCGGAATTGTCATTTACCCTTCAGCCACACCAATTCACGCGATCTCAAGATGTCCCATAGATGATATAAGTAAAGCTGCTGTCAGGATTCTGGACTCTTTCCCTTTTCACCTCTCACCAGGGACCCCAGCTAACCAACCTTCTACCTTGTCTCTTAGTTCAGGGATCCCAACGCTGCGAGCTGAACTGCCGTCCCCGTGGCTTTCGTTTCTATGTCCGTCACACTGAAAAGGTCCAGGATGGGACCCTGTGTCAGCCTGGAGCACCAGACATATGTGTGGCTGGGCGCTGTCTGGTGAGGGAGGACAGGGTGTGCATGTGCAGACACTGAGACACACACAGAGTCTCTCATTCATCATTACAACAACAGAACAGACAAACTACCACAGGGAAAGTTCTTGCCTGCCATACTGAGGAGGGATCCCATCAGGCTCACATATGCATCCCTGAGTCTGGCAGGGGATGGTGGGGCTGATAAAGATCACACTCTCACTTGTACCATCAAGAACAAGGCAGGTGATGAGCTGAGGGTAAGTAAGAGGTGGTATCTGGTTTCATGTGACCCCTGCTTCACCTTACTCTTCCTAGAGCCCTGGCTGTGACGGGATCCTTGGGTCTGGCAGGCGTCCAGATAGCTGTGGAGTCTGTGGGGGTAATGATTCTACCTGTCGCCTCATTTCGGGGAATCTCACTGATCAAGGGCGCCCTCTGGGCTATCAGAAGATCCTATGGATTCCAGCTGGCGCCTCCCAGCTCCAGATTGCCCAGCATCGGCCCAGTGCCAACTACCTTGGTGAGTACCCTTGATTCCCCCCAGTCTTTTGTCCCATTTCACTCCTGGCCTCTTTGTTCTGCTTTTCAGGTCCTCGTTCAGCACAACAAGCCAAACAGGGAGAAGTTCCCTCATCTTTTGGGGGAAATGAGGAAGCTGAGATGGCTTGGGGTATCTTAAGCTCTGGGTGAAATGTGCTGAAGGTTTAGGAAGTAGTGGTGAGGAGGACAGAATGACTAACCTCCAATTTCCGGGTCTCTCCATTTCAGCACTTCGAGGCCCTGGAGGCCAGTCCATCATCAATGGGAACTGGGCTGTGGATCCCCCTGGGTCCTACACAGCTGGTGGGACTATCTTCCGGTATAACCGTCCTCCTCGGGAGGAGGGAAAGGCAGAGAGTCTATCAGCTGAAGGTCCCACAACGCAGCCTGTGGATGTCTACGTGAGCCTGGGGCCTGGGGAGGAAGGTCTTACCCTCTAAGAGAAAAGCTAGGTCAAGTGAGAGGAAGACTGGTGGTATGCCTCTCTGTCACCCCCAAAACATTCATTACCTTCTCTTTTCCCTAGATGATCTTTCAGGAGGATAACCCTGGTGTTTTTTATCAGTATGTCATCTCTTCACCTCCTCCAATCCTCGAGAGCCCCACCGCAGAGCCTCCTATCCTTCAACTTCAGCCTGGTAAGACTCCACTTGATCCCTAGACCTAGAAAGAGAAAGAAGCTGAGAGGGGCTCCAAGGTGGAAGGAGGGCATCTGATTTGCCTACTTAACTCTCCTGCACAGAGATGCTGAGGGGGGAGTCCCCAGCTGCTTCAGTACCCCGCCCAGCCCGGACTCCAGGCACCCTGCAGCGCCAGGTACGGATCCCCCAGATGCCTGCCCCAACCCATCTCAGGACACCTCTGGGGTCTCCAGCTGGATACTGGAAACGAGTGGGACACTCCAAGTGCTCAGCATCCTGTGGAAAAGGTGACTTCAAGCCTATATTCCTGGCATCTTCAGTCTAAACCCCCAACTTGACACTCCCGACTCCTTATTGTGGGTCCACACCTTGACCCGGTACCTGGGACCCCATGGAAACAAGTCTAAACCATCCTGCCTCCCCTGACTACCCTCTCATCCCCTTCAGGTGTTTGGCGCCCTATTTTCCTGTGCATTTCTCGAGAGTCAGGAGAAGAGCTTGATGAACACAACTGTGCCATGGGTGCCAGGCCTCCGGCCAACCCTGAACCCTGCCACAACCCCCCATGTCCCCCATAGTGAGTATAGACCACAAGGAAGGTCAGGATACTAGAAATTTCTCACAAATTTCTCCTGGACTTGCTCCTTGCCCACAGAATCTTACCTGGACTATGCATTCAACTCAGCATTTCCTGGCTGCAAAGAGACAATACTAGATTAGAATGGCTGAGATAACTGGGGACGTGGCTTAGTGGTAGAGCACTTGCCTAGCATGGGTGAGGCCTTGGGTTTAATCACCAGCAGCAAGGGGGGAAAAACAGAAATTAAAAGAGGCAAGTGAGTTAACTGGCAAACATCCAATGCCTTTAATTCCAGCAATTTGGGAGGCTGAGGTAGGAGGATCACAAGTTCAAGGCCAGTTTCAGCAACTTACTGAGACCCTAAGCAACTTAGCAAGACCCTGTCCTTCCCCCCACAAAATAAAATAAAAAGGGCTGGGGATGTAGCTCAATGGTAAAGCCCTTCTGGGTTGAATCCCCAGTACTCCCGCCAAAAAAAAGGGGAAAAGATTAGAATGACTGACACCCCATAGACAGCAAGAAAACCCTGGCCATCTGTGTTGCCACAAGGAACCCAGACCCCAAATACTAGATGTGTCCACTCTCCTACAAGAGGCCCCATGCCCAGAGTGTTTCTTCTCCTGTACGCAGTAGCCGTAGCCCCACACACATCTAATCCCTGTCTCTCCCGCTCCCCTGTTCATGCCCACAGTTGGGAGACTGGTGAATGGACATCCTGTAGTCGCTCTTGTGGCCCAGGCACCCAGCACCGCCAGCTGCACTGCCGGCAGGAGTTTGGGGCAGGTAGCTCCTCTGTGCCTCCAGAGCGCTGTGGACATCTTCCCAGGCCCAATGTTACCCAGCCTTGTCAGCTGCGCCTCTGTGGCCATTGGGAGGTTGGCTCTGCCTGGAGCCAGGTGAGTGGGTCTATGCAAGGAGGACCCTGGAGAAGTGGGCACCAGTGAACTAGATCAGTAGTTTTTCCACTTCCTTCTTCATTGACAGAAACTTTTTACAAACAGGATCTCATATGAAATCCCAATATATGTCATATAAGAGACCGAACCAGAGAGTGGGGGCCTGGAGCCCCCTGCTCAACTTCCTCCTCTTCAACACACAAAAGCCTGTAGACTAGGGTAGGGGTGGGTATCAAAGGAAGATCCTGGTTCAAAAGCCATAGAACCACAGAGCTGGATGCTGGATGCAGCCCAGCTCCTTGGATTCTCCCTCACACCCTCAAGTGCTCTGTCCGGTGTGGTCGAGGCCAGAGGAGCCGACAAGTTCGCTGTGTTGGAAACAATGGCGATGAAGTGAACGAGCAGGAGTGTGCTTCAGGCCCACCACAGCCCCCCAGCAGAGAGGCCTGTGACATGGGGCCCTGTACCACAGCCTGGTTCCACAGTGAATGGAGTTCAAAGGTGGGCCCCATACCCCCTTAACCAAGTCCTACATCCCTGGTGACCACACCCAGGCCATCCTATCAGTCTTCCTAACACAGCTCAAAAAGCATTTATTGAAAAATACCTACCATGTGCTTGATACTGGGAACTCAGAGATAAATGAGGGTCCTGGACATGCAGCTGTAATTGCCCTTGCCCAGCTGATACCTCTGGGGCATTGCCAAATCCCTAGGAACAGGACCCAAGATGCTTCCATCCCAAAGCCCCCTCTTCTTGTTCCAGTCACCAGCAGCCTCCCTTCATACAGGGCACTCTACTTCTCAACAGTGCTCAGCAGAGTGTGGGACAGGAATCCAGAGACGTTCTGTAGTCTGTCTTGGGAGTGGGGAGATGCTTAGGGCAGGGCAAGAGGAAGCAGGAGCAGGAACCAGTGAGCAGAGCTGTCCACCAGGAAGCCGCCCTCCTGACATGCGTGCCTGCAGCTTGGGGCCCTGTGAGATGACATGGTGTTGGTACACAGGACCCTGGGGTGAGGTGAGCTGAGGGTCTGGGAGGAGGACAGAAAGGGAGTGCCAGTCCTAGTGGGAGTTCACATCAGAAGTTGGGAATGATTTGTTTTCCCTTCCCCTATATCAGTGCTCCTCAGAATGTGGCTCTGGCACACAACGTAGAGATGTCATCTGTGTGTCCAAACTGGGAACTGAGTTCAATGTGACATCTCCTAGCAACTGTTCCCATCTGCCCAGACCCCCTGCCCTGCAGCCCTGTCAGGGTCAGGCTTGCCAGGACCGATGGTTTGCTACACCCTGGAGTCCGGTGAGTGCTCGGTTCCCTGTTTGGCTCAGCCTGGATCTCCAAGGAGGGCTCATATCATTGCACGCCCACCCTAAGTCTCTGAGCCCCAGGACAAGCCCAGCTGAGGTTTCACATTGTCCTACTTCCTATAGACTTGGAGGACAGATGGGCCTTCTCCACTTGGGATTTCATAATGTCCCTAGATAATGTGCCATCACTACATTCCAGAGAGGGAGGTGGTAGCTTGGGGTTTAAGAGGAACCCTGGGATCACCAAAGGTCTGATATGATAGCTGTAATCTTCCTAGTGTTCTCAATCCTGCCAAGGGGGCATACAGACAAGAGAGATTCAGTGCCTGAGTGCCAACCAAACCCTCAGCACTCGATGCCCTCCTCACCTGCGACCTTCCAGGAAACGACCCTGTAACAGCCAACCCTGCAACCAGCACCCTGGTAAAATGCCCCCTCTCCCCAATCCCCAACAGAGTGGAATTAGTTGAGGTCTGTGTGGAGGAGAGAAAGGACCAGTGGGAGGGGGAGTACAGCTCCAGATGGATGGATGTTGTACCTATTGGCCTCCTCTATCCTCAGATGATCAATGCAAGGACAGCTCTCCACATTGCCCCCTGGTGGTACAGGCCCGGCTCTGCGTCTACCCCTACTACACAGCCACCTGTTGCCGCTCTTGTGCCCATGTCCTGGAGCGGAGTCCGCTGCAGCCTGCCTGAAATGGTTCCAGGAGACCCTCTCCTAAGATTTTCTCATGCCATCATTAGTCCCATCAATCAACACACTTTGTACTCCCTAGTTCTCTAGACTGTCCCAGTCTCACCAGGGTGTCCTCCAGGGTGACTAAAGGTGGCAAAGTGACTGAAGGTGACTATCAAGATGTGAGTGGTTCTGTATATGTGGTGTGATGGTATGTCCGCACATATGCCCCCAGATGTGTATCTGGGCTGCAGGGGTGTGCACCCCCTTAAATGTATGTCACTTCCCAAAAAGAAATTACATAGACTGATAAGGAATGGGGAGGGGACAATACTTGTTTCCCTGAGACTTTTCTAAGCTGAGAGAAAAGCAAGTTTGCAGTTCCTTACTAATTTGAGTTACTTAAGAGTGTGGTTTCCCCATCAAATCTAATTTTGTGCCCTAAACCTTATTTCTTATGTTCAGGCCTCACATCTTCTAACACCCTTTTGGACTAGGGGTGGAGCTCAGTTGTAGAGCCTTGCACAAAGCTCTGGGTTCCATCCCCAGTACCTAAAAAATTAAAATAAAAATGAACCATGCTTTTGTCTTTGACCCCCATTTTCCCTTACCTAGACTCTATTCCTTTCTCCCTAATTAGCTAAGGGTAGGGGGTCAGCCACTTTCAATCCTGCTTTACCCCCAAAGGATTGCCTCTAGGAGCAGGGACCAGGTGGGCAAAGGGTGGAAAAAAGAAATGTTAGCATAAGACATTCTAGCCCCTGTCCCCACTTCCCACCTTTTAAAATGGTTCCCACCCCAGAACTAATTTATTTTATATTAAAGTTGATTATGACAAATAAGCAATATGCTTTTCATTGTCCTTGTGGGAACACAGCCATCTGAACCACCTAAGCAGTGTGAGATCAGAATTGTAGGTAGGAAGAGTACTCAGGTTCTGGAGGAGAGTGTGGGCCCCAAGGGCTATTACAGTGAACTCAAATGCCAGATGGGGCACACTTGTAATCCCAATGCAATGGCTCCTGGCTCTGGAGGCTGAGGGAGGAGGATCATAAGTTCAAAGTCAGCTCAGCTAGTTAGCAAGGTCTTAACTTAGCAAGACCATGTCTCAAAATAAAAAAAAATAAATTTGAAAAAAGGGCTGGGGATGTAGCTCAGTGGTTAAGCAACCCTGGGTACAATACCCAGTAACCCCCCCCCCCCCCCCAGCAAAAAAAGTAAAAAAGTAAAAAACTGGACTGGGGAAATAGCTCAGTTGGTAGAATGCTTGCCTCACAAGCACAAGGCCCTGGGTTCAATCTCCAGCACTGCCAAAAAAAAAAAAAAAAAAAAAAGCCTGAGTCAGAGGGAGAGGATCCTGGCCAGTCCCAGCCCTGAAGGTTGCTCATTGGCCACTAGGGGTCACCACTTCTCCCAGTTTAGATGTGAAGTTGGGATCTTGGATCCTCAGCTAAGGGAAAATGCCTGGTTTGTGGGGATTTCTCAGTGGGCTCCTTCTGTAAAGTCTCAGAATTTAGTAGTATTTTTCAACTGTGGCTGAGCTGAATGGCACCTGGCCTTTGGTGGTGTTTTCCTCTTCTCTATGGCCCTGTCGTTCTGCCTCCCCCTTCTTTTCTGTTATTACCAATTTTCCAGTTAAAGTCTTGGTTTATTGCTTTTCATGGGGCGGGGGAAAGGGAAATGACTTCTGCCCCGCTATCCCTTGCTCAGAGGAAATGATTAAAGGAGGAGCCTGGCCTGGCTCTAAGGGCCTTGGGGCTGGGTGAGGGAGGGGCCAAAGCAGTACTGGATGTCCTGCCAAGGACACATTCTTCAGAAATGTCTCACCCTAGTCCCCTCCCTCTGCCCTCCCCTGTCCATTTTTTTCTCTCAATGTAAATAACTTTCTAGAGGTGGTGTGACCCTGCAGTTCTGAGTTTCTTATTTATGGAAGCCAGATTTTCCAAGGAGTGACAGTAGATGCCCCTCCATTGAGACAGCCTCCCCATCTCTGCCTCTCCTTTCCCCAGGTGGGCTGAGTAAGACCATTAATAAAGGGCCTGAATAAACAGTTTAACCCAATGACTGGATCCCATGAAGGACATCAGAGTTGCCTAGGGGGATGGGATTTCTCAAGCAGTCTTCCTTACCTCATAGTGCTACCCTGGGACTCAGACTTTCCCTGGGCCTGACATGGCTAAGAAGGAAGAATTTGGGCATCTTGGAAGGAAAATGAATCTGACATCAGCCAGGGCAGGGAGTGAGGAAAAGGGGGTACAAGGAAAGTCTAGCTTTGATGTCACTGTCCAGTCTAAAGAGATGTCAGATGGATTCCCCTCTGATGAACCTGCAAGGGGAGTCAAAACATGTAAAGAACCAAGGAAATGGGACCCAAGCAAGCCCTGTAGATAAGGGAGGCTGAAAGCAGAGTCCTGAGATGGAGGAGGGTGCACAGCAGAAAGCAAACCCTCCCCCAAGTTCCTGGAAACCAAGTGAGCTGGGTGGAGGCGCAGCTCAGCTGACTGGCCAGCCCTTCCCTTCCCTCTTTAGCCTGTTAAGGCTGTTGCTGGGCAGGTTTGGAGTTTGGTCTGAGCCTGAGAACCAATCACAGGTGGAGAATGTAGCCATTTCCCCTTGTGGAGTTCCCCCAGCCTCCATTACCTCTTTTCTCTTTCCCAGAGTCCCCTGTCTCCAACCTCTGCTTTATCAAGTGGCTCTCATCTGGGGGTTTGTTTGTTTTTCCTCACTTGAAAGCGAGGATTCAGCTTAGCCCCTAGGAACTCCTTCCTCTAGACAATGTGGAAGTTCTTAGGAAGGGGAACCTGTCCCCCAAGAAGGGGATTGTGCGGCTAGACACCTATGTTAACCTCTGAAACTCTATGGAGGGGCTGAGAGAGGAAGCTGCAACCCAAAGGGCAGAGAGATGTAGTGGAGGAGCCCCTAGTTTTGGTGTACTAGGGGGAATTTAGGGAAGGGTTCAGAGGAACTGGACCCCTGAGAATCGAGATGGGGGTGGTGTGGTGATAGGAACAAATTTGACATGTACAAGAGAGATCAAGCATGTAGATGGACAACACCTTGCCCAGGACTCCTCATTTTTTAATATTTGCTGGGGGAGCAGACTGTGGTTCTAGTCCAGGTGTATACAGTGAGGTTTCAGAAGTTCAGCTGGAAGCTGAGGGTATAGCTAAGTGGTAGATCATGCTTAATATGCATGAGGCCCTGGGTTCATCCCCAGCACCAAAAAAGGGAAAAAAAAAAAAAAAAAATTCAGCTGGGTCAGGATTCCTCCCCCTCCCCCCTTCCCAGCCAGTAAATACCCACCCAATTTAAGCTGCAGACTTTGGACTAAATTTAGCTCCTAGACTTCCCCAAGCCCTTTGGCCTCCCTTGTAAGCAGGTGCTCACAGCTGCAGAGGTGGCCTGATGGAGTTTTAGCATTCCCTTCATCTCCACTCTTTCATATTCAGCCTCTCTGATAACCAGACTGCTGGCCCAGTTACCAGAGTCTTAGCCTTAAACCATGGTTTTTCAGAAACCTGTATGAGAATTAAGGTTGAAGATCTAGGTAGACATTGCCAGCTGTGGGCCAGAGAACAAAATGCAAGGAGCTGCTGCTCCCCCTTCAGATCCTCTCCAAGCAGATTCTCTTTCATTTCTTGCTCTCTCCTCCCCAATTTAACAAATAAAAATTCCAATTTAATTTAACATTCTCCCCCACCGAAGTAAACTGAACCAGGGACCTCTCCTCTCCTGGAACCATGGAGCATGATTATGATTTGGGGAGACAATATGTGTAGTAGGGATGGGGTTCTCAATCCCTCTCCTCCCAAAATACCCCTCAAATCCTACGTCTCTGCTATTGAGAGGCAGCTGGGCCAGGAAGTTAAAGCACAGGGGGTTTATTTGTCACAGGCAAGTGATGAAAAAAGAGGTGAGAGACTCCTTTATACAGGAAGTAGAAGGTCTCAGGAAAGTACCTAAGTCTATGACTGTCAACAAGAGAAATAGTTTTGAGTTAACCTCAGCATAACTGGCAATAATCAGCAAATTGATTTGAGGTTCCTTGACCTAGGAGGTGGAGGAAAACTCAAGAAGGTGTTTCAGGGCTGAGATCTGAAGCTGGGTAGGATTTGAGAAGGAAATGTCCAAGTCCAAAATATGAGACATGATAATCAGCTCTTAGGGAACATAAACCACTCAGTTGAAGGAGAGGTGCATAAACAAGAGAGATTAGACCATTTCTTCTAGTGCCAGAGCAGGGCTGCAGTGGTCTGAGGAAGAACCCCAGTTAACTAAAGAAAGGTCCCACGTTGGAGATGTTTATGGTACTTTTCTGAGCCTTGCCAGAATCCCTTAAAAGAGTTCAAAACAGAACTTTGTAGAGGAAAAGAAGCTGGAGGAACAAGGATGGGGTGACTATAAAAGGAGCCAAAAAAAAAAAAAGAGCAGACTGTATCCTTGAGATTCCTAGGCTAAAATGCAAGGTAGCATGGGCCTGCCCCTTGATGGGATACACAGCTAGGAGCTAGGTTACTCTTTTCCATCTCTGCTTTCCTCCTTTTTACCATTAACCTACCTGTCTCTCTTTTTTTTTTTGGTACCAGGAATTGAAGTGAGGGGCACTTAACCACTGAGTGACATCCCTAGCCCTGTTTTGTATTTTATTTAGGGTTAGGGTCTCACTGAGTTGCTGAGGCTGACTTTGAACTTGTGATCTTCCTGCCTCAGGCTCCTGAGTGGCTGGGATTACAGGTTGCCTGTCTCTTTCATCACAAAATGAGACTCTAGTGAAGGGTTGAGCAACTTTTTCTTTACAGAACTTGATAGTAAATATCTTAGGCTTTACAGGTCATATCTATGTTGCAACTACTCTCCCCTGCTTGTTGCAGTACAAAAGCAGCCACAGATGGATGATAAGTAA
The DNA here is from genome assembly GCF_902686455.1 of Sciurus vulgaris. Lineage (NCBI taxonomy): Eukaryota > Metazoa > Chordata > Mammalia > Rodentia > Sciuridae > Sciurus > Sciurus vulgaris. The sequence continues at coordinate 111,904,278 of NC_136461.1, forward strand.
ACAAATGGACACCGCTGTTCCAAGCAAACTTTATTTATGACACTGAAATATTAATTTCATACCATTTCAAGATGTCACAAAATATTCTTTAGAATTTTTTTTTTTTCCCCCAGTACTGGAGATGGAACCCAGGGATACTCTATTACTAAGCTATATCCCAGTCCTATTTATTTTTTCTTTTGAAACAGGCTCTTGCTAAATTGTTGAGACTGGCCTCAAATTTGCAGTCCTTCTACCTCAGCCTCCTAAATTGCTGGGATTACAGTATGTGCCACCATAGCCAACCAAACAGGATTTTATACACTTGTAAGGAACAAGAATTACTAATTGGGTCAAGGTGACACATGTCTGTAATCACAGCAATGGGAGGCTGAGGCAGGAGGATCAGTTTGAGGCCAGTCTCAGCAATTTATCAAGGCTTCAACTTAAGTGAGACCCTGTCTAAAAAAAAAAAAAAAAAAAAAAAAAAGTAAAGAAAAAAAAATTCCTAATTAACAAGATTTTTTTTTCTAGAACAAATTCAAAGTAGTGTTTTATGTTAATGTTGTGTACTTGAAAGCAATGCAACTGCATTTCTTCTAAAAATAATCTTTACCTGAGACTTCTTATCAAATCCTTACTCTATATTACTAGTTTTTAATTCAATAGCACTGATATGTGCTTCATAACTCACAATGGGGAAAAGAAGGTAGGAGACCTCCATCCTGTTTCAGATCTGACAAACCACCAAATAAGGGTCAAAGCAGCAGGCAACTACAGGCTCCTCCCCACTATTACCAAGCTCCTCTGTAGTATTGTTTGTTGTCCCTTACAACTGAGAACAAGGATTGGGGTGTAGCTCAATGGGAGAGCAAGTGCTTGGCATGCACAAGGCCATGAATTCAATCCTCAGCAACAGAAAACAAACTGAAAGCGAGCCACATCATTTCAAAACATGCACTTGTGTGTGCGTGATGCACACACATGCGCACAAAACTGCATTTCAACACGAAGTTGTTTCCCTGTTTCTCTTCTCTGCCTTATGAGGGATTTCTGAGAAATGAGAAAATGTCACTTCCCACAGCCTCTACAGTTTTTGTTTTTTTTAAATCATGAAGAGGAGTGGGGGGAGAGGAAAGGAGTATACTACTTAAAGACATATAGTATTAGTCCAAAACTTAATAGACTAAGAAAAACACCCTTATTCTCTTCACCTGAGCAGTGCCCCACCTTTCCTTAGATCTGGGCTCTTAGAGTCAACAGGAAATAAACAAGATATCTTGCCCTCAGGAAATTTCAGTAACAAAGCAGTGAAACTCAACAGCTGCTCCAGTATAGCAGCCCAGCTGTCTGCCCTCCTCCCATTTCCAAGGACAGGAGATGGGTGGGAACTGCTCCAAGCAACCAAAAGAATGGAGTAGGAAGGAATGCAGGCTAGATCTAGGCATAGGAGATTAAAAAATAAAATGCATAGGAAAGCAGTGTTTCCTAGGGAAACCCTCTTTCTGTCCCCTAGATCAGAATACCCAAAAGTCAAAACCAGCTCAGTACATTACCCAGCGTATGGCAACAATTTCAAAACCAGCTTCTTCTAGCTGGGTGTGGTGGCGCATGCCTGTAATCTCAGGACTCTGGAGGCTCAGGCAGTAGGACTGCAAGTTCAAAGCCAGCCTCAGCAATTTAGCTAGGCCCCCAGCAACTTAGAGCCTGTGTCAACATTTTTTTAAAAAAGAGGGGTCTGGGGATGTGGTTCAGTGGCTAAGTGTTCCTGGGTTCAATCCTGGTACCAAAAAAAAAAAAAAAAAAAAAAAGGCCAGCTCTTCTTCCTATCACTACACACAAACAGTTAACAGGGCACAGAATTGAGAATCTCTCTTCCCCCAGTGCTAAGAATAAAAAACTTAGGGTCTTTAGAATGCTAGGCAAGTGCTCGACCTAAGCTATATCCCTGGCCTGAATATGTTCTTTTGCTTTTTGTTACTGGGGATTGAACCCAGGGGCCCTTTTTCACTGAGCTACACCCCCAGTCCTTATTTTTTTTATTCTGGACAGGATCTCCCTAAGTTGCTCAGGGTCTCACTACATTGCTTAGGCTGGCTTAGAACTCTGAATTCTCCTACCTCATCCTCCTGAGCTGCTGGGATTGTAGGCATGCACCACTACACCTGGCATAAAAAAAAGTGAGCTCTTTACCTCACTGTACCTGTGCACCTGTAGACCCAGCTATTTGAGAGGCTGAGGCAGGATGGCTTGAGTTCAAGGTCAGCCCAGGCAACATAGGGAGAACCCATCTAAAAATAAAATAAAATATAAGTTTAGTGAGGGAGTCTGAGTTCAATTTCTCCTCTGAACTGGAAGACCCCCCACAACCCCTTGCAGTGATCCTATACTTGGCTGCCATGGCCCCCTTGAATAAATTTGCCTTGTCTTGTTTTGTTTTTCCTCAGTACAGGGGTTTGAACCCAGAAGCATTCTACCTGAGCTGTATCACCACACTTTTCCAGACAGGGTCTTGCTAAATTGTCTATGCTGGCTCTGAACTTGTGATCCTCCTGCCTCAACCTCCTAAGGAGCTAGGATTACAAGTGTTTGCCATTGTGTCTGGGTGCCTTCTCATATTTAAAAAGTGGAGACAGGCATGGGTGGTGGCACACCCCTGTAATCCCAGCAGCCCAGGATGCTGAGGAAGTAGGATCACAAGTTCAAAGCCAGCCTCATCAATTTGGCGCAGCCCTAAGCAACTCAAGACCCTGTCTCAATATAAAAAATAAAAAAGGGCTGGGAATGTGGCTTAGTGGTTAAGCATCCCTGGGTTCAATCCCTGGGACCAAAAGAAATAATAATAAACTGGAAAACTAATCTAAGGTGAAACCTAACAGTTAAATGTTTTTTTTCCCTTTGCTTCCTTGGCTCTTTCACTGCTCCAGCACACCTTGTACCCTGCTAACTTGAATAAACATACACATGTGACCACATGAGGGCGGGAAGAATACCAAGTGGGGGTGGTGAAATTCTGAATGGAATGTAGCCTCAGCCAGTTACGGGGCCTGGGCTGAAACCTCTGGCACTGGCTGTGGATTTATGCAGGCAAAGAAGCCAAAACAATGAGCTCATGGGCAGGAATGCAGCCTGTGGGGAAGTCTGGGTGGCCAGAGCAAACTGGTTTTTTGAATTGGGATGGGAAGAGCAGTAACTGAGACTCCCACGGGAACAAGATTAGGGAGAGTGGCAGCCACCATTCAGTATTTTGGGGGTCCAGTTAAATAACTTCCAGGAGATGCCCCTATTAAAATTCTGTTCTATAGAAATTAGAGTGCTCTCAGATCTATACTCAAAAACATTTCCCTCCATTTAGCAATACCTTCAGTACCTTAGCAAAACCATGCCTCAAAATAGTGTGCATGTACAACTACGTAAAAACAAATTCCATCATTAGTACAACTATAATGCACCGATAAAAAATGTGGAAAAATAAAAATGGGAATATAGTTTAGTGGTAAAGTACTCCTGGGTTTAATCCCCAGGACAGTGTGGGGGTGGGATTCTAGCCTGGCATGGAAGTATGCTTTCCAGCTAGTAAGGTGGTAGCTGAAGTAGGAGGGGCAACTTGAGCTCAGGTGTTTGTGGTCAGCCTGGGCAACACAGCAAGAACTGTCACCAAAAAACAATTGAATCTGAACTTTAATAGGTGTTTGATACATCTGCCTAGAGGCAGGTTCCCAGGCCCCATCTTGGCACATGCTCTACATAATTTAAGATAACAAGGGCTGGGGAGGGAGCTCAGTGGTAGAACCTTCCCTGAACATGCCTGAGGCGAGTTTGGATAGAGAGCATTGAAACAAAACACTGTAACAACTATGAAACTATGGAAGAGGGACAGAATAAAATTTTCAAATCTTGAAATTAAGGCCTTTGCGGAATGTGGGAAAATTCCGGACAACTAAATGGATCACACTGTGGATTACATGCCTATAATCCCAGTGATTTTAAAGGTTGAGGCAGGAGGATCTCAAAGTTTGCAAATTTGGGCAAGCTTCAGAAGTTTAGTGAAACCATGTAAGGGAGGTGGGGGTGGGGAAGGCTGGGGATTGTAGTTCAGAGGTAGCTCTGGGTATGGACGCCCATACCCACACCCTTCTGTGCGCATAACATGCTTAATAAACCAAGCAAAAACAAACACTTAGAATATTTGACTGATAATCTTGAGTTTCAGGAATAAAATGGCCAGAGCTTTGGGCATCTGACTGGAGTTATGCTGCACACCAGCTATACAAGTTACTTCACTTTAATTTTGTAAAATTTTCCCACTGTCAATTATTTTAAGGAAAACAAATTTTTTTTTCTTTGGGTGCTAGAGACTGAAAGCCTGGCAATTGCTTAGCCTACACCCTACCACTGAGCAACTCCCCCAGACCCAAGAGAAAATTTTTTGAAAGTTAACAGTATAAAGGAAGACCTAGCTCAAAAGATCACAAAACAGGAACTAAAAGTTTGGTGGTATCAAATAAAGGGAAGTGTTGATTATTGACTCCTCTAGTGATTCAGGTTACCTAGTTACTATCTGATCAAAGTTTTTAAAGTGTAAAACTGTAAGACTACTGCTAGTAACTGGCTTCACATTACAATGCAAGTAGGAGCTAGAGCACTGAGCAGAACCTGACACAGGCCAAGATTTAGAACCTTTATGCTTGGGAGGGCATTTATACAAAGCAACTTTATAATAAAAAAATGTTCTGAGCCAAAAGTGTTTAAACACACAAATGGGAAAATGAATCTTGTTTGCTTGATTAGCATTTGGTGCTCTGGGCTGAAAAACCAGTATGCAAACCTCTCATTTGCACATTTCCATGGTGATTCAGCTCCCTTTCAAGATAGCTGAAAATAAGGGCTTGCTCAAGTTTTTCAAACTGACTTGCTCATTCTCCTTTTTTGGGAGAAGGGGGAAAAGCATTGAATAGTACCAAGAACTTCCTCCAAATTTATTCCTAGGGGCTGGGGTTGTAGCTCAGTGGTACAGTACTTGCTTTTAGCCATGTGTGAAGCATTGGTTTGATTCTCAGCACTGTATATAAATAAACAAAAGGTCCATCGACAACTAAAAAAAAAATTTTTTAAACTTATTCCTAGTTTCATCTCAAAAGGTTAAGAGAAGAGAATGTGAAATAACAGCTTTAAGTGAACCCTCTTACCTCAGAAATACAACTTAGTGACTCAAATATCAGAACAGGGATTTTTACTTTTGTATTAAGTGTACTGTAACTAAAGTATAAGAATTACTCCAAAGTGCAGCAGTAATAATAATTAACTAAAGAATCAACAGCTTAGCTGTCTTTCCCTCTGGAGATAGCCAGCATTCAGTGTCTACATTCCTTGCTTTACCCTAAAGGACTCTATGTATCTTACTTTCCTAGATAAACCTGTCTTTGGAGAGGAAAAAAAACCTTCAACTTAAATGAAAAGAAACTCTTTTCTAAATTAATCTATACATATTTGCTCAGTTGACTTCCCTAAAGAGGCTTGCCTAAGAGGGAGAAGTGTCAATAGAAAGGACCCATACCACACCTTACATTTGAAAAAAAAAACGATTTATTTTTTTCTCAGGAAAAAACAGGAAGTTAGGGAAACACTACATTTTACAACCCACATTGATTTGTAGTTGGTCCTAACACTTCCTGGAACAGCTGTCAAAAACACTAGCTGTTTAACCAGAACCAAAGTGTTCACCCCAGTAGAATGTACATGGACATCACTAGAGGACTGCATGTTTTTCCCTGAGAGAAGCATAAGACAAACAGAAGTTGCTGAGAAAGCCATTTCAAGCAGTTCCTCCCTTCTCCATTTTGGAGGATTTGCCTGAACTATGCAGCTAGTCAGCACTCGAACCACGTGCCTCTTCTCCCTATAAACCAATTGTTCCAACGCTTCCCAAACCATTTGGGCTCCCTAAGCCCTCAAGTGTTCTGGACCCTAAACACCAACTAATTATCGGTCTACATTTCAGCAGTCACACCTAGTAAATTGGGAAGTGGTGCTTCTAAACACCAATCTACATCTATGCCTTATTTCCACAACTGGATATGGGGAGAAAGGCCTTTTAGTCACCTTAACCAGATCTTAAGATTAATTAAAAACTACATAAAGTGCTTTTAGGTCCTAGAGATAGACATGATATAAATAAGTGGTTTGTGATCAAGAATGATAAATACATAGGTAAAAATAGCTCTAGCAAGATGACCTTATGGCTCTGGAGATGGGCAGGCAAGGCAATTCTTCCCCATTACATTCTGAGTCATTTTATTCATGCCTATTTTTATCTGGAGTCCACAGACTAAAGGTCATGTTCTGGGGCTGAAGCTTTCAAATGACCCTAGTTCCAACAGCTTTCTTCAGTTTACCAATAGCTTTTATATAACTCTTTGCGGTTGTTTTAACAGAGCCCACTTCTTTATATAAAATTTAAGTGAGCTTATTCAAATACAAAGGAAACTTCAGAAAGCCAATGTAAAATGATGTTTTCCTGAAAATTCTTAAAAGGACTTCTGAAACCTTTTTCCCCAAAGATAGGATAAAACAAGTGAAAAGGTATCAATCCAAGGACAAGGGACTCCCTCCCACACCCACTGACTGTCATTGTTCCAGGACCCATGGTATTACTACCTCCCAACAGGATAAAATTCATAAAAGATGAAGGTCTGCTGACTCTTGAGGTGGGGGGTGGCATTAGGGAGGAAAGGGGTCACTCAGGTTCATAGTGCTGAAAACTAAAAGGTCTAGGTAAGAGTTCAGGGATGGCAGGGTAAAGATGCAGAAACTGATATAAATATCTGAAGAGGGAGCAGAACAAGCAGCAAATATTTCAACAAGGACAGAAGTAAATGTGTTCAATACATCAGGTTTGAAGTCCACCGAGATGCCAATGCAAAAATTCAAAACAAAGCTTGGGAATCATTAATAGAAAAAAAAATAAGTATTTCTTTTATTGATATATGAGGCTTAAACCTGTGTTTAACAAGCAAGCCCCATAATAGCACCATAGTTAGACTCTAGCCTGCTTTTCCAAGCCATCATTTTACAACTTATTAAGCAAACAAGGGATCAAATGTCTCTCATCCACCTGATGTTATCTTTTTATAAACAATGCTAATAAGTCCCACTTGGAACAGCTGAAAATCCTTCAGTAAAAGCTTTAAAGATGAGCTCATTCACTCAGTTTAAATTTCACCAGTTAAATTAGGTCAAATGGAAGGAACTTAAATGAGTAGTTGCCTAATCAGAGCCCCATTATTTTTAAGTCACTAGCTTACCCCCACCCCTGCAAAAACAAAAACAAACAAACAAAAACTTAAAACTCCACTTTGACTCAATTATTGAAAATCTACATATAACCAAATTAAAGGATTAATGTTCATTCCACAACTTTTCAATCCCAGGTTTAAAAAAAAAACAAAAAACAACTATCTAAGGAATACTTACCAATACCAGATTGGAAAATTAAAGCCTGCATAGTTATGAATCAGATTTGTCCCACTACACTCAGGTTGCACACACTCACAGTTGGTTCTGTAAATACTCTAGAACTGACCAGGAGAAAGTTTAGAATAGAAAAGCTGTACGAAGAAATAGATTCCTAACTGAAGAAGTTGTAGATTTCAAAGTTTAAATTCGAGACTTTTCTCCTTTTATGTTCACAGAAATATTTTCTCTGTAAAAATATACATTTTTACAGACAAATACATTTACAAGTTGTTTCTGTCTTAAAAAAATGAGAATATTCATATTTGAAACTAGCTGAGCCTTTAAGTACTCTTGGCCATTACTATGCTAATAAACTAAGAATCATTCAAACCAAGCCAAAGTAGAACTGGTAGAAAAGTCCTGAACACTTGGATCTTCTATCAAGAAGTATACCTGGGAAAGCTAATTACAGAGGAAAAGCTTCCCTTCACTTTTGCACAGTACTGAGGCTTCTAGTCATAGCTCAATTACTTGGAGCTTAAATCATTTCTTATAGGTCACTGGCATTGTTAGTGCTTCTCTTTAACACTATAGGAAATTAATGAATTCGGTGGGCATATTTAATGACTTCTATGACTAGCCTGGCTACTGGCCACTCTTCTGGTTCTAGACAAGGAAATTTAAGTTTTTCCATTTTTATCTTCACTAAATCTAACAGTCCTCCTCCATGGCCTCCCAGTTTGCTTGGTGCTGAAAGTGAACTTTGCTTCTTTCATACAGTGAACTCTTCAAGGGGGACTACTTTTCCCATGTATTTATTCTCGTTAGACATAATCCTCTTGCCACTTGCTTTCTGGCTAGGTCGCTAGAGTGAAACTCTTGGAGGTTACAGCCTGGGCAGCTTGAAGTCCAACTTCATAAATACATTTGATTTCACAGAAGTTTTGGTGGCTGGAGTTGGTTAAGAGTCAACTATTGCACTTACAAGGCTATCTTATTAGATATGCCAAACCAGCTCCTACTCCAGCAACACCTGCAAAAGCCAGCAGCACATTTCTGATGCCGCCTTCTAGGTCCTCTACATGGAAGAACTCCACAAACCCATCCTAGAAAACAAAAAAGAAAAGCACATTTTCAAGTATGGGTTTCTTCCCCCTTATACAGAGAAAAGATTAATTTAAATATCTAAGGCACCCCCCAAAACGATGACGAACCAATTATTATTCATCCCTGGGCTGCAAAAGAGAAACACTTTTGGAGTCCTTTAGTAAATAGGTACCCATTAATAGTTAAATGTTATTTTACTGTGTATTGCTCATATTGTGACAAACTAAAAGGACTGAGTACCATTGTTTAGGTAAAAGGGACACCCCCATCCCCAAATTACTACTCTGAAATCCTCACCACACAATAGCTTAACTGTGTATATTAGTATTTCTCAACCCGGTTAAGTACATTCTGCATTAGAGCCATCTGGGTGTTATGCTGAAAACACAGGCTCCATCATTCAATAAGGGCCCTATTAAGAATGTATTTTAATTGCCATACCCGGGTGACTTATTTCTTCACGATTTGTATCCATTGAAGATTACCCGATTGAATTACAAGAATAACCTACAGAAAACCAGGACTTTTGATACAATTCAAGACCACCACAGCACTCTTTTCTACAAACCCACTACTTAAATCAACATCAAGCAACCAGAAGATCTTAAGTTCTGGAATAAATCTTCAGAAAATCCCCACTCTGTTTTCACTCTTCTGCTCCCCTTCGATTTCAAGGCAAACTTACCCAGCCTCTTTGTTTGACCAGCCAGTCCCGTTTTGTCCTTACGAGAACATCTGTGATACTTTCTGCTAAAGGTTCGATGCAGCTTTCTTGGTTTATGCTCTTCAAGTGTTTGGCCACAAAGGCACCAAAAGAAATTAGAGTCACAATCCTGCCCCAGTTTGTTACTCCGTCACTGAAAACATGGACCATCACTCGAGACAAAGATTTGACATCATCTTCGTTTTTGATGTCCAGTTTCCGAAGCATGCCTGAGAGGAAGAAAAGCATGCACGTCCCTCATGGCCTCCTTTGTCTAAACCAGGACACGATTCGCCTGCCCACCCACGGCGGGGGAAGTCGCTATTTGGGCTCTATAGAACTCAGGTTAACCCCACTTCAAATTGACATCCCACCCTTTCCGGTCTTTGAACAGAACTGCCATTTCCAAAAGAATCAAGATGGGCGGAAACAATGACTCATGGCCAGAATATTCTGGTTTCAGAGCCAGGGTAAGACTCGTTTCAACACTGACTTCTTTCGGTTTCTGCCCACCCTCGGTGAGTGAGTCCAGGGAGACATGGAAAAAAAGGCCTTGGTGAGTAACCAACCCTTACCTTGGAAGGCCGTCTCGTGGTTGCGTTGCACTCCGTCCCCGACCCGTCGTAGGGTCTCTAGCGCCTTCCTGCTGGCGGCCCCAGATCCGCCCATTGGCTTTGCGTCCTTGGCGCCGGTTGCCTGCTCTCGAAGGTACCTAGAGATAATCTCCAGCGACTGCCGGTACAACTCGTCGTCCTCCTCCTCCGCTGGGGGCGGCGTCGAGGGTAGTGACCCGTCAGTGCTGGGGCTCTTACTGGCCTCCCCGACCAACTCCAGCAAGGGCAGGACAGCCGGTCGCTTCCCAAGAGGCTCGGGCTCGTATCCGTCCAGTTCCTCTTCGGGCGACATGGCGGCGTCGGCGGTGGGGGCTTCCATCTCCTCCGGCGGCGACACGCAGTAGGTGGGCGCGAAGAACAGTCGCCTCGCCGGGGTCGCGGTGACGTCGGGGACCTCGGCGCCAATGGGCACCGGCCGCGCGACCCTTCGGGCGTCTTGCGCCTGAGCGGCCGGGGGGCTCGCGCCGGCGCTTCCGCCAATCACCGTGCCGGCTTCCCCTCCCCCTGCCTCTCGCCGTGCAGTGGCCTCCTTCTCCGCGGCCAAGAGCCGCCCTCCAGGCGGAGTGGCGCCGCCGCTACCGGCCCCTAGCCCAGCGCCCCCACAGTAGAGGTTGAGTCCGATTACTGCGTTTCTTTTAAGGCCAAACATCGCAAGACTCCGTTGCCGCCCGCTGCCTGTCGGTGTGAGAAAAATAGGGAAGGCCTCGACTCCTTACTTGAAGGAAGCGGAAGTAAGGAGTGGAAGAGGTTCTCCTAGATCACGGTTTTAGAGCCAGTCCTACGCGGTGGCGTCAGAAAAACTGAAAGGAAAAAAAAAAAAAAAAAAAAAGGGATCCCCATAAAAGGGGAAAAGGGCGGAAGCTTCCGGAGAGTTGCGCACGGCACTTACCGACCGGGGCGGGGCCGGGGCGGCGACTTCCTGTCTCCGGGCCTCTGATTGCCGGTTACGTAACGGTGGCTTTGCGCTCCTGGGCTCGTGGGGTTTTGCACCGGTCGATGCGGTCCTGGAGCGTTCTTGTGGTTCTCTCAGATTCGCGAGCTCCGTTTTTTGGGGGGGGGCAGAGGTTTTTGTTTGTTTTTCCTCTCTCGGTTACTGGGGATTCAACTCAGGGGCGCTCAACCACTGAGCTACATCCCCAACTCTTCATAAAATAATTTTCTGAGACAGGGTCCTTGTTCAGGTCAGTTGACTAGGATATCTTGGAACTTTCGATCCTCCTGCCTCAGCCTCCCGAGTCACTGGGATTATAGGCGTACGTCACCGTGCCTGGCTTGTGCCAGAGGTTTCTACTGGCTATTAATGGAATCAATAAACCAGCCTTTTTTTTTTTTTTTTTTTTTTTTTGCACCAGGGATTGAACCCAAGGGCGCTTAACCACTGAGCCACATCCCCAGCCCATGTTTTTATTTTTTATTTTGAAACGGCCTCGCTAATTAACAGGCTGTCTTTGAACCTGCGGTCCCCCTGCCTCAGCCTCCCTGGCCTCTGTGACTATAAGTGAGTGTCACCACCCCTGGCTCCAAATCAGTCTTAATTTTTAGTTGTGGATGGACACAGTGCCTTTATTTTTATATTTTTACATGGTGCTGAGGATCGAACCCAGTGCCTCACACATACCTGGCAAGCGCTTTACCCCTGAGTTACAACTCCAGCCCTCCAAATCAGTCTTAACCATTGAATCACCCAGAGGTTGAGGGAAAGGGTATGAAGAGCAAATCTTACAGGGATTAAATAAGAGGGCAGTGTTGGGGACCTGTAGTCATTTTGCACGTCCTCAGCTTGCTACTCTCAGTCCAGCAATGTTTGGAACATTCCGAGGACTACCATAAAGTACCATTTATATATAAGTGGATTATGCAAAATTGTTCTTTGGCAGTTAAACCATATTCCAGTCTTCTACGTTTCCCCTTCCCCCATCTCTCTTCCACTTTCTGGTGCTATTTACAAATAAGCCTTACTGAATCAGCACCTTTCCTGAGAGTGCTGACTCTTATTTTTGTATTGAAAATAAGGCATGTTGGTAGAGCGCTTGCCTCGCATGTGTGAGGCACTGAGTTCATGCCTCAGCACCACATACAAATAAGTAAAATAAAGGTCCATTGGCAACTAAAAAAAATTAAAAAAAAAAAAAAAAAAAAGAAGGCATGTTAACTTTAGGGAGTTGCCATGAATGTCAACTTCAGTGGAAGATAAGGTATTTGAGGAACATAAGCAGAAAAGGTAAAGAGGGTTCATATTCATTGAAATATGGTTTAGCCAGGTGCAGTGGCGCAGGCCTGTAATCCCAGCTGGTCTTGAACTTGCTATCCTCCTGCCTCAACCTCCTGAGCTGCTTGGATTACAGGCCTGTGACACCATACCCAGTCAAAACTGCATTTCTTTTTCTTTTTTTTATTTTTTTGTGATGGGGTCTCCCTGTGTTGTCTGGGCTGATTTCAAACTTGTGGGCTTAATTGATCCTCTTGCCTTACCAAGATTCCTTAAACAAGATATAAAAAGCAGTAACTGCCTGGTACAATAATACACACCTATAACTCCAGCTACTGGCAAGGCTGAGACAAGAGGATCACAAATTCAAGGTCAGCCTAAGCAATTTAGTGAGACCCTCTCTTTTTTCATTTTTGGGGCAGGTACTACGGATTGAACTCAGGGGCACTTGACCACTGAACCACACCCCCATCCCTATTTTTTGTATTTTATTTATTTAAAGACAAGGTCTCGCTGAGTTGCTTAGTGCCTCGATTTTGCTGAGAGTGGCTTTGAACTCTCAATCCTCTTGCCTCAGCCTCCCGAGCTGCTGGGATTATAGGCATGAGCCACTTAACCCGGCTGAGACCCTGTCTTTAAAAAAAAAAAAAAAGTAACCAAAGAGAAAAAAATTAACATGTGAAAAATGAAAACAACATGCTTAGTACCAAAATAGGACTGTAAGCAAAATGCATGAGCACACACAAGAAGAAATAATTAACTCTGCCTTGGGAGAAAGTGATTTTGAGCCAGGATGGTGGCCTATGCCTGTAATCCCAGCAGCTCAGGAGGCTGAGGCAGGAGGATCAGCCTCAGCAAAAGCAAGGCGCTAAGCAACTCAGTGACCTTGTCTCTAAATAAAATACAAAATAGGGCTGGGGCTAGGGATGTGGCTCTGTGGTCAAGTGCCCCTGAGTTAGATCTCTGGTACCAATAAAAAGAAAGAAAGAAATAAAGAAGGTGGTATTGAGATGGATATTAAAATATGTGTGAATGTTTGCTAGGGATAGAAAGGAGAAAACATTCCAAACAGGTACATATGCAGATAAACAGGCAAAATAGTATGATGTACTCAAGGAAGTACAGGTGTTGCAGAGGGGGCTGCATGAGGACACAAGCTTCCATATCAAATCAATTCAGCCCTGCCATTCACCTGTTCTATGATTCTGGGTAGATGATTTAGTCTCTGAGTATGTTTGCCCCTCTTTTAAGTGACAGTATTCTTACTCCTTGAGGTTCGTGAGGTTGAAGGATCCAAGGCATCAGTTGTCAAAGCATGGTCAACAGACAGAAGAGTCCCCTGATCCCTGTGGGAGGCAATCCTTGAGGTGAAAAATATTTTCACAATATTTCACTGCCTTTATTTTTGCACTGTTCATGCTAAAGCAATGGGAGTAAAACTGCTAACAAATTTGCACAAAATAAGGCAGTGGTGCCAGGTGTAGTGAGCATACTTGTAATCCCAGCCACTTGGAATACTGAGGCAGGAGGTCACAATTTCGAGGCCAGCCTCATCAATTTAATGAGATGCTTAGCAACTCAGACCCGGTCTCAAAATAAATTTTAAAAATGTTTGGGTATGTAACTCAGTGGTAAAGTATCCTGGGTTCACTCCCCACCTAACACTCCCCCCAAAAGGCACTGTGGTGCACACCTGTAATCCAAACAAAGAAGATCAAGGCTGTTGAATCACAAATTTGAGACCAGTCCTGGCAACTTAGCGAGACCCTGTCAATAAATAAATGAATGTATAAATAAATAGGCTGAGGATGTAACTCTGTGGTAGAGCACCCCCAGTTAAATCCCCTGTACCATGAAGTAATAATAATCATTTTTAAAAAGAAAAAAAAAAAAGCTGGGCACAGTGGCACATATACCTGTAATTCCAGTTGCTCTGCAGGCTGAGGTAGGAGGATCATGAGTTCAAAGCCAGTCTCAGCAACTTAGTCAGGCCCTAAGCAACTCATTGAGACCCTGTCTCTAAATAAAATGCAGAAAAGGACTGGGAATGTGGCTCATTGTTAAATGCCCCTGAGTTCAATCCCTGGTACAAAAGAAAGAAAGAAAGAAATGTCTGGGGGATAGCTCAGAAGTAGAACACATGCCTAGCATTGTGTTTGGATTACCAGTACCTTAAAAAAAAAAAAAAAAAATCAAGACAGTGGCACCAAACTGTATTAGTAGTCATTGTATTCTTTACTACCACACATTTGCAATGATGAAAAATATGGTTTTCACTTATGATTTACTTTGATAAAAATTAATTTTAGTGAATCTCAACCTTTGAATATGTAGCTATTTATTTGTTATTTGTACCTGGATTAAACCCAGAGGTGCTTAATCACTGAGCCACATCCCCCAGTCATTTTTACTTTGAGACAGAACCTCGATAAATTGCTGAAGCTGGTCTCAAAATTCCAATCCTCCTGTCTCAGCCTTACTGAGCCACTGGGATTACAAGCGTGTGTCACCATGCCCACCTAATATGTGGCTTTTTAATATTATCTTCAGTCAAATGAAAAGCGTACCAAGTACTTATGCTTTAGCCAGATACCATGGCACACACCTGTAATCCCAGCGACTCAGGAAGCTGAGGTAGAATTGCAAGTTCAAAGCCAGCCTCATCAACTTAGTGAGGTCCTAAGCAATTTAGTGAGACCCTGGACCAAAATATAAACTAAAAAGGGCTGGGAATGTGACTCAGTGATAAAAAAAAATGCCTGGGCTCAATCCCCAGTACCAAAAAAAAAAAAAGAAAAAAAAAAAAAAAACACTTTTGCTTTATGTCAAAGTTTGATGACTGTCTCCAGGAAAAGCACAGGTTCAGTTGTTTGGATTATGAGCTGAATTAACTTTTTCTTCCCCCACTGTTACTGTGCTGGAGATTGAACCCAGGATCTGTCTCACTCTAGGCAAGTGCTCTGCTACTGAACTATGCTTGCAGACCCCTTTTTTTTTTTTTTTTTTAAATAAATCAAACACCCTTTTAACTTGAAAGGATGATTGACAGTCAAAATTATTCAGGGCTGGGGATATAGCTCAGGGGTGGAGCGCATGTCTAGTATGCATGAGACCCTGAGTTTGATTTCCTAGTAATGCCAACAACAACAACAACAAAACTATGGTTATTCAGCTATTCAGCTGGGCGGGGTGGTGCACACCTGTAACCTGAACTTGAACCTTTGATCCTTCTGTCTCATTCTCCTGAGTTGCTGTGATTATAGGTGTACACCATTTAGCCGTACCCTTAGACTTTTCTGATGGGATTGGTTATGGTTTTAATAAATGTGTGTGTATGTGTGTGTATCACATTATACGTGGATAATGAAATTTTCAGCATTTACAAAATCTGCATAACTGAGTGAACCATTTTCCAAATAACCAATGCAAAATGTCTTAAATTTGGTCACAGCATGCAGTAGGTAAGTGATGGCGGGGAGGTTGGTTGCTGGGAATCTAGCTAGGAAGTTGCTGGCATTGCCTGGAAAGGATTTTATAATAGCCAGACACAGTTGTGCATGTTTGTAATTGGGGCATTTGGGGGGCTGAGCATTCTTGAAGCCCTGAGTTCATTCCCAGCACCATAAAACAAACAAAAAGATAAATTAACAATTAGCCCAGTCCTACCACATAATGAGAACTGAATAAAAGGTAATTTTCATTAGATAATAAACAACTATGTAAGATGTTACTACCTGTAGGAAGCCATCCTTATCTAGAAGAATCAGATGAGGTTGAGCCATGGGACATAGAGACCTGGCTTCCAGGAAGTAGCAGCCATGGAAGTATGTGGTACTGTGTGGGAGTGGTTCCCTGTCTAGTTTCCCTGATTAAATGGCTCCCCTAACTCCACCCCAGAAGTTCCTCCTGTTCAGGGGCCCCTTTACCTGTGTGTCTATAAATAAAAGAGAGTTGGGCCACTCCATGTTATTAGAGGCCAGAGTTAGTATAACCAGACACATCACACCCCCTCTCATTTAAAAGGAGTATTGGCTCTTATGTGTTTATTGATTAAATAAGTTTATGGGTAATTTATTGATTTACAGACGACATCATCCTTTGGCAGTTAACACTTTTCTCAACCATGTGGGATGTAGCTGAGAGACCCCCACAGCTACCGAACCCCCTTTTTTGGTGGCACTGAGGATTAAACCCAGGTTTTATGTATGTTACATAAGTGCTGTACCACTGAGCTACATTCTCATTAAAGCTACAAACTCATTAAAGGACTAGCTTGTGAACTGCGGGGGAAGGTCTTTTCCCCACTAACTCAGAGCCAATATTGAAATAGGGACATTTCCTTGCTGTCTCTCTTCTCACAGAGTGTATTTTCTGGTTTATTCTTTCATTGAGATCCTGTAGGAATCCTGCCCTTAAACAAGAGGATCCTGACTCTGCTACATTTTACACAAGTTTTGTCCACTGTCCACTGTCCTCTGTGAAACCATAAAGGTTAAACTTTTTTTTTTTGGCTGTACTGCAGGGATCAAACCCAGGGCCTTGAGCTTGCAAGGCAAGCACTGTACCAACTGAGCTATCTCCCCAGCCCCTAAAGGGTGAACTTCTGTCACTAAGGGTTTGGCAGATATCCCTAGAAGAGTCACCAACATTTCAGTTTACCTTTTTTTTTGGGGGGTGGTGGTGCTAGGGTTGAACCCAGGGTCACTTTACCACTGAGCTACATCCCCAGCCCTTTTTATTTTATTTTTGAGACAGGTCTCCCTACATTGCCAAAACCTTGAACCTATAGTCCTCCTGCCTTGGCCTCTGGAGTAGCTGGGATTACAGGTGTATGATGCCACACATGGCTTTATATTTTTGAATTCATGCTTTTGTCTTTTACATTCAAGCTGGTGTTTTATAGTGGAATAATTGTTTGGAGCATCTAGACTGTTTTATTACTGGAAATGAAAAGTCTGATTATTTGTTAATGTTTGTACCCTTATACTCCATCACTATAGATTCCATGAGAGCATAGTCTTGATTTGTCTGTCACTGCTCTTTTCCCAGCACCTTGGCCCTGTGCCTAGCACACAGAAAGTAATCAATAAATAATTCTTGAGAGTTAGGTATGGTGACCGACGCCTGTAACGCCAGCAACTTGGGAGGCTGAGGCAAGAGAATCAAAGGCTCAAAGTCAGCCTGGGCAAGTTGGTCATTACTCTGTCTCAAAATAAAATAAAAAACAAGGCTAGTTGTACAACTATAATACAACAATAAAAAATATAGAAAAGAAAAGAAAATAAAAAAGGACTGGGTATACAGCTCAGAGGTAGTGTTCCTGAGCTAAATGTCTAGTGCCACACCTAAATTTTTTGTTGTTGTTGTTCTGAATATATGAAAGGAAGAAAGTCAGGAGTTGGAAAGGCAATAGGATAAAATTCAGATAAGGACTGGAAAGAGGCCATTGTATTTGGCAATTAAAATATTTTAGGGAGATTTAATAATGAGGCAAAAAGCTGAAATTCAGTGGGTTGTAGAGTCAATAGGAGTTGAATTAGGGATAGAAAATATAACTTTTTTTTTTTTTTTAGTACTGAGGATTGAACTCAGTGACCCTTTACCACTGAGCTATATCCCCAGTCATTTTTATTTTTTATTTTGAGACAAGGTCTCCTCCCTAAGTTACTGAGTGTCTTGCTAAGTTGCTGAGGCTGACCCTGAACTTGCCATCCTCCTGCCTCAGCACCCATCCACCCCCAAAGTTGCTGGGATTACAGGTGTGCACCACTGCATCTGGCTCAAGAAATTTGAGAATGAAGAGAAAGTAGAAGGGTGGTTGAGTGGATGACTTTTTAGAATAAGGAGGAAAAACATTTTTAGGTTAAAGAGAATTACCTTGTGAAATGAAAGAAATTATAAAGGAGAGAGAAGAGACAACTGATATTGTATAATACTCCAGAACAGAGAGAGAGAAGAGCAAAGGTTTAAGATAAAAAGCCTTTGTAGGAAGATCCTTTTCTTTAGTCAG
Organism: Sciurus vulgaris; assembly: GCF_902686455.1. NCBI lineage: Eukaryota > Metazoa > Chordata > Mammalia > Rodentia > Sciuridae > Sciurus > Sciurus vulgaris. The sequence continues at coordinate 111,922,355 of NC_136461.1, forward strand.
AAAGGAAATTATATGTAGGTTAAAGGTCTAAAGGAGGAATGCTGGGGAATTTGGCACTTGTCTATTTTCCTTTAGAGGTATACTACAAGATGGTCTACAAAAACCAGAGGCTGGGACTAGAGAAAGGTGCTTAAGGAGCACAGTTGTGGGAATTTCACAAGGCATCTGTCTCCCCATGAGGACTGCCACCTTAAGACTAGAAATCACACTTTGGTTCTAGTTCCCACTGGTAGCTAACTAACCATCTCCCATAAAGTAGCAGCTAACAGCCAGAGTGATAAAGACCCATCTTTAATCCTTAATACCTAGAACAACCAGCACATCAGTGGTGCCTTGATAAACATTTTCTTTTGTTATTGTCTGTTGTGCATGTTAGGCAAGTGATGTACCACTGACCCACATCCCCAACCCTTTAAAATTTTTGAAAAATTATGATATGGGGTCTCTAAATTGCCCAGGTTGGCTTTGAAATTGTGATCTTCCTGCCTTAACCTCCCACCACACCCAGCTGATAAATATTTCTTTCTTTTTTTTTTTTTTAAGTATTTCTTGAATGAACAAATAAGCATAAACCTGATCTAGGACTGGGGAGTGGTGAGGGACCAAAGAACAAAAAACAAAGGTAATTAAGTCTGGAGTAAAAGTGTCTTGAGACATTGTGGACTCTGGAGTAGATAGGGGAAGAAATGAAGCCAGAAAGAATGTGGCAGAACTGTCATTGACCCAGACAGGTAATATAAGAATGAGCTGGGCATGATGGTGCATACCTGTAATCCCAGTGACTCAGGAGGCTGAGGCAGGAAGATTGAAAGTTTGAGGGTAGCCTCAGCAATTAATAGAGCCCTCAGTAACTTAGTGAGACCCTATCTCATAATACAAAAAATAGCTCTCTTTCTCCTCCTCACTCTCGCTCGCTCTCTCTCTCACCCTGCAGCCAGACACTCTACCTGTCTGCTTAATAAAATCTCTTGCATGAAAAAAAGTAAAAAAATGGAAAAATAAAATAGAATAAAAAAGGACTGGAGATATAGCTGAGTTCACTCCCCAGTACCACAAAAACAAAAACAAAAATGACTTGAGAGGCTGAGGCAAAAGGACCTCAAATTCCAGGCCAGTGTTGTTAATTTAATGAGATTCTGTCTCAAAAATCTCATTAACCCAGTGTGAGCCACTGGGTTCGATCCTCAGCACCACATATAAATAAATAACATAAAGGTATTGTGTCCATCTACAACTTAAAAAAAAAAAAGGGGGCTCTACTCTTAAAAAAAGTGGGGGGGCACTGGGGATGTGGCTCATGGTTCAATCCCTGGTACCAAAAAAAAAAAAAAAAAAAAAAAAAAAGCAAAAAACAAAAAGCAAGTGGCATACACATGCATGTACATACACATATTCATATAGGCACATATATGTATATATTTGTTATGTATATATATGTGTGTATTTAGTAACTTGTTCATTTTTCATAGGAGTAAAAAATAAAAAAGCTGGGGATGTAGGTTAGTGACGAGCATTCCTGGATTAAATCCCCAGTACTTCTTTTAAAAAAATTTGATGATAGATGATCATATTTATAGATTATCAAGATCAAGAATGGAAGGATAATGAATGTGTTGGATAGAAGAATCAGAATACAAAGAGATTTTGGCAGGCCAAGCCAAGATGTAGTTTAAATGGGTCAAATGTAAAGTCAGCACAAGGTTAAAAAGAAAAATCTCAAGCATATATACAAGATAAGATATAATATGTGTGAAAATACTTAGGAGAACCAACAGAAATTAGGCAAAGCAATTAAAGCATGAAAAACTTACAAGTAGCCAAGATTCTAAGTTGGAGACCAGCCTCAGCAATTTAGTGAGAATCTGTTTCAAAATAAAAAATAAAAAGGGCTGGGGATGGGTCTGTGGTTATAGCTCAGTAGTAGAGTGCTTGCCTAGCATGTGTGAGCCACTGGGTTCGATCCTCAGCACCACATAAAAATAAATAACATAAAGGTATTGTGTCCATCTACAACTTAAAAAAAAAAAAAGGGGGCTCTACTCTTAAAAAAAGTCGGGGGGCACTGGGGATGTGGCTCATGGTTCAATCCCTGGTACCAAAAAAAAAAAAAAAAAAAAAGCAAAAAACAAAAAGCAAGTGGCATACACATGCATGTACATACACATATTCATATAGGCACATATATGTATATATTTGTTATGTATATATATGTGTGTGTATTTAGTAACTTGTTCATTTTTCATAGGAGTAAAAATTTAAAAGACTGCTAACATCAAATGTTAACAAAGGTATGGGGAAAATGCCTAGGGTAGTCTTTACGAGAGTTTTTGAAGTATAAACCACTTTAGGACAATCTTTAAGTATGCATTAATTTTTTGAACACATTCCTTTTGACCCAGCTATTGAATCTTTCAATATTTACCCTAGAGAAATATTCCCATATATCTCCAAGAGGCATAACAGTTTTTACTGAAACATTATAATAGGAAAAAGAATGAAAAAAAGAAAACATTCTATATATCCCAAAACACAATGGTTAAGCTGTGATACATCCCTACTATGAGACACTATATATAATAATTATAAAGAAGACAAGTACCCTGGTGGTTCAGGTCTACAATCTTAATCCTAACTACTCAGGAGGCTGATGCAGGAGAATCATTAGGCCAAGGCCACCCTTCGCAAGTTAGTGAGACCCTCTCTCAAAATAAAAAAATAAAAAGGGCTGGGGTCCTTGCTTGGTGAAGGATCACTCCTGAATTCAATCACCAATTCTGTAAAAAAAAAATAAATAAAAGATAGCTTTTTTTCCTTTTCTTTTTTTGCTCTATGGGACCTTAAACCCAAGGTCTTGTGCTGCTAGGCAAGTGCTATGCCACTAAGCTACTATTTTATTTTACTTTGTTTTATTTTATATTTTATGACAGGGCCTTGAACTTGGAATTCTCCTGCCTTGGCCTCCCAAAGTACTAGAATTACCAGCATCTACCATCATGCCTGGATTTTTTTTTTTTTTTTTTTGTCCTTGGGATTTAAGCTAGGGCCTAGGGTTACTTTACCACTGAGCTATATTCCCAGTCCTTTTTTTTTTTTCCTTTGAGACAGGGTCTTGTTAAGTTGCTGAGGCTGGCCTCAAACTTGCTATCTTCCTGTCTCAGCTTGCGGAGTCTCTGGGATTACAGGAGTTTTATACAGGCTCGGGCTGTAGCTCAGTGGTAGAGCACTTGCCTAGCAGGTGTGAGGCACTGGGTTTGATCCTCAGCACCACATAAAAATAAATAAATAAAATAAAAGCACTGTGTTCATTTACAACTAAAATATTTTTTAAAAAGTTTCATACAACTATATATTTCTGTAAATATATAACTCTATTAAGTAAGTATGGAAAATACAGAAAGATACATAACCAAAATGAAACAGTGTTTATCTGTGGAATGAAAGAAGGAAAGAGGGATTTTGGATAATAGCAAGGAAGACTTTGACCTCTTCTGCAACCCCCCCGCCCCCCCAGTCCTGGGATCTGAATCACGTCTTGCACATGCTAAGCAAATACTCCACCAATGAGTATGTCCTCAGTTGTAGTCTTTTTGAATGAAGATTTTTATCTCTATTATTTGCATGCTTTATAAATAAAATAAACACATTCATATATTATTCTTTTTCTACCAGGGATTGAACCCAGAGGCTCAGTTTACTACAGAGCCACATACCCAGCCCATTTTAATTTTTATTTTGAGCAGGGTCTCAAAATTTGCCTAGGGCCTTGCTAATTTGCTGAAGTTCGCCTTATGTGTCACCGTACCTGGCTCATTCACATATCATTATGAAATCAAAACAACTAACCCTACCTCACTCCCAGAATAACACCTTATAGGCTGGGTGCAGTGGTGCACAACTAGAATCTAAGCAACTTGGGAGGCTCAGAGAAGAGGACACTAAGTTCACTAAGTTGCCACAGCCTTGGCAACTTAATGAGACCTGGTCTCAAAATTTAAAAGAAATAAAAGTAAATATGCCGATGTATAATTAATTAGAACAAAATTTAAAAAATGATTTAAATAAATATGCCTATAGGTATAAAATTTCATGCCAATTTTCCCTGCGCTTCTGTATTTCCCTCATTTTATAAGGCATGGGCTGAAGTGCTTGTTGCTCAAGATAAAACAACTGTGCTTTCTGCATCTCAGTGGTTTTTCCACCCCTCAGTACTAGGAATTGCACATGCTAGGCAAGTGCTCTACCACTGAGCTATACCTTCAGTCCTTTTTATTTTTGTTTTGAGTCAGAGTCTCTCTAAATTTCCCAGGCTTAAACTTGCAATTCTCCTGCCTCATTTTCCCAAGTAGCTGGGATTATACGCATGTGCTACTATGCGTAGCTCAAGGTTTTTATTAGTTGTCAATTTTGTTTGTTTTGTGGTGCCAGGGATCAAACTCAGGGTCTTGCACATAATAGGCAAGCATTCTACCACTGAGCAATATCCCCAGCTAGTTGTCAGTTTTATTTGTCAAAAGAGTGATGGGATAGAATTTTTAAAAAATCTAAGGGATCTATAGATGCTCATATCATCCAAGTCCACACCCAAGCAGGTGATAGTTTAGTTCTACTTGGCTTGGTTAGGCCACAGCTGGGATTTATAGGCAGGTCACAGGAGAAGAGATGTTTCTGGAGAAGGGTCCCAGGAGTTTCCAGAGGAGGGAGAATTCAACTTGGGATCAGTGGGATTCTTGGCATACATGATGGAAGAGAATTTCAGCAAGCACCAAAGGAATAGACAGAGGTTTATTTAGAAAGTAGATACATATTTAAGGGAGAATTCAGTCTATTCTCAAGAGTGAGAAGCCTCTCTGTGGGTTGGGGTCCAGTGTTTATAGAAGGGCTATATCAGGAGCCAGGGTGGAGCTGCACAATTTCACACCAGTTTCCCCTGTGCTTGTGTATTTCTCTTATTTTATAAGGGCATGGACCAGGGGCCTGCTGCTCAAGATATACAACTGTGCCTTCTGCATCTTATTGGCATATGAATGTTTTAAGACTCAGTACCTCTCTCTTTATCCTAAATCCCTATCTCACTACCTACCTGAAAAGTAAGTTCTATTGTAAACATTATCTTCACTTTTTATGCTCTTGAAATAGATGACAGGGTTCAAGAGTTGTGGAACTTGTCCTTGGTAATTTGTTTTAGAATTTTACATTCTGCCTCCCTTTGGAATTTCCTGTTCTATTATGTCTTGGTACCTCACCTGAAACACAGTTTAAAATTTTATGTGTGGCTAGGTGTGGTTTTATATATATATATATATATATATAAAAGGCTGGGGTGTGCAGGTACAAATATGGCATAATGAATATACCACTATTCTATATAATTATAATGCACCAATGGAAAATTTTTTTTTTTAAAAAAAGAGCTGGGGTATAGCTCAGTGGTAGAGCACTTGCCTGGCATATGCAAGACCTGTGTTCCATCCCCAGTGCTGCCAAAATAGAAATAAAAAAAGCTAAAATGTTATGTATAAAACATAGTGTCCCTTATAAATCTTACTTTACATTCTTCCCCATTCCTTATTTGCAGCCTATGTGATTTAGTCATACTTCATAGACCAAGTCACAGACTAGTTATCAAGTTGGTATGACGTGGACTGACCATGCTCTCCTTTAGGGATAAAAATAGCCACACTGATGTCTAGGGCCCACTAAAACCCATTTCCTATGAGTGGGATAAACCTAGTTCTCTATGAAAGAGAAACACCCATGAAACACCCACTCTATGAAAGGGGAACACCCATGGGTTTTAGAGTCTGTCATTAATCATGTGATTTTAGATAATTATCTTTTCTGCCAAGCATGGTGGTGTATACCAGTAATCTACGCTAAGAGGCTGAGATAGGAGGGCAATTTAGGAAGCCCTTGTCTCAAAATTTTAAAAAAGGGCTAGAGTTGTAGCTCAGTGGTAGAACATCTTTGGGTTCAAACACCAGTATGGGGAAAAAGATCTTTTCTGAGTTTCATTAACTTTTTATTAAATAATCTGTGTGTGTGTGTATGTGGTACTAGGGATTTAACCCAGGGAGCTATATCCTTAGCCTTGCTTTTTCTTTTATTTTGACACAGGGTCTTGCTAAGCTTCACAGACTGGCTTTGAAATTGTGATTCTCCTGCCTCAGCTTCCTGAGTCACAGCACCTGGCTTTATAAAATAGTGTTATCTTTATATTAGAAATTTATTTATTTATTTTTTTGGTACTGGGGATTGAACCCAGGGGTGCCTAACTACTGAGCCTACCCTCTCAGCTTTTTTTTTTTTTGAGACAGGGTCTTCTAAATTGCTGAGGCTGGCTTTAAACACATAATCCTCCTGTCTTAATCCCAAACTGCTGGGATTATACGTATGAGCCACTGTGCCTATCTGGAAATTTAATTTAAATTTTTTTTTCAAATTTTTTTCTGCAATGGACGCATTACCTTTATTTTATTTATTTATTTTTATGTGAGGCTGAGGATCAAACCCAGTGCCTCGCATGTACTAGGCAAGTGCTCTACCACTGAGCTACAACTGAAGCCCCTGGAAATTTAATTTTTAATACCACAATTAACATACAAGTATATTCTTGTGAAAGGTAAACTATTTTAGCCAGGCACAGTGGCGCATGCCTACAACTTGGGAGGCTGGGGCTTGTGAGTTCAAAGCCGGCAAGGCCCTAAGCAACTTAGTGAGACCTTGTCTCAAAATAAAAAATAATAAAGGGCTGGGGATGTAGCTCAGAGATAAAGCACCACTGGGTTCAATCCCTAGTACCAAAAGGAAAAAAAAAAAATTAGATATTTTTGATTACCACCATGTTTGACCAAAATATAAGATGCTGGGTTTTTGTTTGTTTTTGGAGGGGGAAAAAAAAACCTCAAAGAGAGCACACATAAATTCTGCAGTAGGCACAAGCTCCAACTTGGTACAACAATGTAGCCTGCCTCTCTGACAGGGGTTTGCTGGAGAATGGTAATGGTAGCAAAAGCCAAAGGCCTCATGGCTTGAGACAGGAGGATGGCAAGTTCCAGGTAAAATATGCTCAAGTACCAATGTCTATCCTATGATAAATATATGATGCGCTCAGACAATAAATTGGGGCAATTTAGATCCTATCTGAAAATTAAGAAAAAAAAATGAGGGGGGAATGTAACTCAGAGGTAAAGTGCCAGTGGGTTCAATCTTCAGTACCACAAGGGCATTCTGCTTCCTTCATTCATCTTGTGACATTTTAGCCAGTCAAGGATAATTTTGGGTCCTATATGTTTTGTTCCCTGTGGTTTTTCATCTCAAATTGCATAGAGGAGATCTTATGCCCAAATTCTTTCCCTAAAACAATTTTCCAGCTTAGTAGAACAAAGATAAAACCAAAAAACCCACCTCTTGTACAATTATGCTCTTCTGTCACTAGGATAAAGGGAGCCCCCTACTTTATTACTGTCAGAGAAGAAGTACGGTCAGGATTTCCAAAGTGGCAAATGCCTGTAATCCCAGTAACTCCGGAGGCTGAGGAGGATCACAAGTTTGAGGCCAGTCTCAGCAGTTTAGTGAGATACTGTTTCAAAATAAAAAGGAGCTGGGCATGGTGGTGCACACCTGTAATCCCAGTATCTTGGTAGGCTGAGGCAAAGAGGATCACAAGTTCAAAGTCCATGTCAGTAACTCAATGAAGCCCTATACAACTTAACAAGCCCCCCCCCCCCAAAAAAAAAAAAAAAAAAAAAACAATGGGGCTAGGGATATAGCTCAGTTGGTTTAGAGTGCTTACCTCAAAAGCACGAGGCCCTGGGTTCAGTCCCCAGTGCGGAAAAAAAAGAAGAAAAAAAAAAAAAAAAACCAACAAATTCCACTTATTGAGCATCTGCTTTGCCATCCATGACAAAAATTTCTTTTCATATATCTAATTTCATTCTTCTTTCTTTGGGTAAAGGATTGAACCCAGGTGTGCTCTACCACTGAGGTACATCTCCAACCTCTTATTTTACTTTGAGACAGGGTATGTATGGGGTGAGTATTAGTGATTTAACCCAGGAGACTTTACCACTGAACTAAAGCCTCCTGAGTGTATGGGATCACTGGTGTGCACCACCATATGTGTTCCATATATCTAATTTATTTTTTCTTTTTCTTTTTTCTTTTTTTTTGGTACTGGAGATTAAACCCAGGGGTGCTTAACCACTGAGTTACATCTCCCAGTCCTTTTTATTTTTTTTTATTTTGAGACAGGGATCACTAAGTTACTCAGAGCCTCACTAATTTGCTGAGGCTGGCTTTTTTTAAAAAAAGTATTTTTTAATTATACATGACAGTAGAATCTATTTGATATATTTATACAAACATGGAATATCTTATTCTAATTAGGATCCCAGTCTTGTGGATGTACATGATATTAAGATTCACTGTGCTGTATTCATATATGTACAGATGAAAGTTATGTTAGATTTGAGACTGGCTTTGAACTTGCAATCTTTCTGCCTTAGCCTCCTGAGCCACTGGGATTACAGGCATGTGCCATTGTGCCCAGGTCATATATTTAACTTCATTTTAACAAATTCTATATAAAGTTTGTTTTGTCATTATTCCCATATTACAGATGAAGGAACTGAGGTTCAAAAACTTAAATAATTCTGTTCTTAAACTGTGACTTCTGAGGAAAAGGAGATGTTTAAGAGTATCACTGGTGGGTGGGAAGTGGCATCTGGGAGCAGGAATGAGAAACATAAAAATATGGAGTGAATAGAAGAGACAGGGAAACATCAAATTAAGAGAGAGGGAAAAAAAATGCAGGTCCTAGGAAGAACTGCTGTTCACTCCAAAACACTCAATTGAAACATATTCTAGATGTGTTTAAATTATTTAATCTCCATAGCAACCATCTGTTGTCTTCCTATGACAATATAGTTTGTGGTGCCTAAATTTAGGCACTGGTGAGGATGGTATGAGTATAGGCTAAGAGAAGTAAGTGGGACCATTAAGTTAAGAGGAAATGGTACTGAAAATACAGAATCCCTTGGTATGCCCTCATTTATCGCTTCCCTCAGCACATCCTTGAGGTAGGAAAAATCTTTTTTTTTTTTTTTTTTTTTACGTGCTGAGGATTAATTGCAGGGCCTCACGCATGCTAGTCAAGCACTCTGTCACTGAGCTGAACCCCAGTCCAGAAAGGGCTTTAGGCCCTGATTCATAGCTAAGCCTTGCACATATTTTGTCTTATTTTTACCAGTTATGTAAATTCCTATCCATTTGGGGGATTCCCTTAGTGCAAGAGGGGAAGGGTAGAAGCTTTTGCTTCCCATTTTCACCCCAGGTGCCACTTTCAGGGCTACTGAGAGTAGAGAGAGGTTGGAGGATCTGATCCAATGCAGGTGTGGTAGCCTCAGGGGGAAAGGTAGGGAAGAGAAGCAAGGTACACGGTTCAGGAATAATAGGGGTGCTATATGAACTAAATGGGTCCAGGCCTGAGTTAGAAGAGTCAGCCTTAATGGTTCTCAAGCAGGGGATTCCATAGAGCATTTGGCAATACCTGGGACTTTTTGTTTGCTTTTGTGGTACTAGGGATCAAACCCAGGACCTTGGCATATATATGCTAGGTAAGCACTCTACCACTGAGCCACACCTCCAGACATCCCGGGGACTTTTTTGATTGCCCCAACAAAGCAACTCATGGGTAGAAGACAGAGATGCTATTAAACATTCTGAAATGCATAGTGCAGCCCCCACAACAAAGAATTTTCTCAAGAATGAGAAACCCAGGTGGTGGCACACACCTGTAGTCCTAGTAGTTCTGAAGGCGGAGGCAGGATTGCAAGTTCAAAGTCAACCTCAGCAACTTAGTGAGCCTCCCCTTTCCGCCCCACTCAAAAAAAAAAAAAAAAAAAAAAAAAAAGAGAGAGAGAAAAAGAGAAAAAAGGAGGCCTGGGGATGTGGCTCAGTGGTTAAGTGCCCCTGGGTTCAATCCCCAGTACCACTAAAAAACAAAACAAAAAAAGAACAATGAGGAAACCGTGAGTTAAGAATGGATCAGGAGTTCAGGAGGTCTATCCTTGGTCCACTGTAGGAGCATCATTGATAAGTCAAACTACAGAAAGGGAATACCAGATGTCTACTTATTTCCCTGGGCTTTGAGTTCCTCTCACACTTCCAAAACAAGTATGAGAATTCTAACAAAAATAATCTAAACTGGAGTCCAAATTTACTTTGAAATTAGCTTCTAAGGAGGGCCTTGAGTATAGGAAAAGATACCTAACAGAGCTGTGTAACCTCACAGAAAGTATGAACTTTAGATCTTGGTTTCACCATTTGTAAAACAAGTATAAAACTCAATAGTTAGTTCCAAAATTCTGTATTTTTGGATATTTCTTTTCTTTCTTTTTTTTTTAAGAGACAAGCCCAGGCTGATCTCAAACTCCTAGGCTCAAGTGATCCTCCTGCCTCAGCATTCCAAGTAACTGGAACCACAGGCTTATGCAACCATGCCCATCATTTCCTGTAACTAGCTGTACCCAGTTTGGGTCAATGGAAATGACTCAGAAATGCAATAGCAGCAGCTTGAGGATGACTCAGACTTCCCTAATTATACAAGGCACTTCAGACATGGACCTAAATGTCAAACCAGGACTCATGATCGCTGAATGATGCCAGGACTTCCGTTTGTGTAGTTGAGTAAGTGGTATCCCCATGGAGTGATTTTAGTAACAGTAAGTTGCCTCTGCCAAAAAAATTCCCCTGTAAGTCTGCTGATGTTTTAATTTCAACTATGAGAGTTTTATATCTGGTTAAAAATGTAAATACTCTAAATAATTTGATGCCACTAATTGAATTTGGGACTATACAGCAGGTAAGTGGCACTAGATCAAGAATGATGCTTGAGCTGGGTGTGGTAGCACACCCTTGTAATCCCAGGGGCTTGGGAGGCTGAGACAGGAGGATCACAAGTTTAAGACCAGCCTCAGCAGCTTAGTGAGACCCTAAGCATCTTAGTGAGATTATCTCAAAATAAAAAATTCTGAAAAACGGGTAGGGATTTAGCTCAGTGAAAACCCCCCACCCAGGTTAAATCCCCAATATAAAAAATAAAATTAAAAAAAAAAAAGAAAAAGAAAATTTATGTTGGCTGGGGGTATAGCTCAGTGGCAAAGCACTTGATAAGCATGCACAGGCCTTGGGCTTCAATTCCTAGCAACAGTAAGAAAGAATACCTATCTGTTCTTTAAAAAAAGAAAATTCTTTTTGTTACTGGGGATTGAACCCCAGGGGATGCTCTACCACTTAGCTATATCCCCAGCCCTCTTGATTTCTTGAGACAGGGTTTTGCTAAACTGCCCAACTGACCTTGAACTTGTGATCTTTCGAGCTCAGACTTGCAGCATGCAGCAGAATTTATTCTTTATTGATGGGTATGTGGTCCTAGTATTTAATACATGGATAATATGAGAAAAGTTCATATCTGTGAACTAAATTTTATCAGTTCAGTCTTTTCAATCTAAATATTATAATAAAAGTTAATTACTGAGAGTTCATATTTTAATTTCTATTACCTATCCATGATAAATGTCAGAACAAGTTTCAAAAAACTCTTAAATACTAAATTCTGTCACTAACATATTCTTTTATGTGGTACTGAGAATCAAACCCAGTGCCTCACACATGCTAGGCAAGCACTCTACCACCAAGCCACAACCCCAGCCCTAAACTGCAGTTTATTTATTGTTTCCTACCTAAATATGAAGTGCCTCTATCACTAAACTGAAATTTATTTGAAATTTATTATTATCGTTGTTTGTGGTGCCAGGGATTGAACCCAGGGCCTCCTACGTGCTAGGCAAGCACTCAACCACTGAGTCACACTCCCAGCCCTTCTTTTTTTTGGGGGGAGGGGGTTGCATAACTGGGGACTGAACTCAGGAGTGCTTTACCATTGAGCTACACCCCCAGTCCTTTTTATTTTTTGAGACAGGGTCTCTCTGAGTTGCAAAGGTCTGCCTTGAACTTGGGATCCTCCTCCCTTAGCCTTCTGAGTTGGTGTCTGCCACTATTCCTAGCTACTGTATATTTAACAGTAAAAAGAACACAAAAAATTTATCACATGACTAATGCATGGGAGTGTGAGACTGCTAGCTGCAGTTTATACCAAAATGTTTCTTTTTTTTTTTTTTAAGGCTTTTAAAATTATTTTTAAATAGAAACTCTTTTAATAAAAATTTTTTTATTATTATAGATGGTAACAATACCTTTATTTTATTTATTTATTTTTATGTGGTGCTGAGGATTGAACCCAGTGCCTCACACATGCTAGGCAAGTGTTCTACCACTGAGCCACAACCCCAGCCCCCCAAATGTTTCTTACTTGAAGAAGTCACCACCACAATGTGGTTATCAGTAGTTAATGCTGTCTCTTTTCCTGTCTTAAGAACACTTGTTCTTTTGCAGTACTGAGGAGGGTCAAATCCAATTCCTTGCACATGCTATAAGTATACCATGAGCTACATCCCCAGCCCAAGAAGACATTTTAACCTCTATAGAGAAAGCCATCCCTTGGCTGATAATGTGAGCATTTAGCTTTTCAAAAGGTAGTGATGGCATTGCCTGAAGAGTAATCTTCCTTATTCTCTCATTAAAGGTTTTATTTTCCTGCTTACTTATCCACTGCTATTGCCATCCAGAGACTATTTAAATAAGTCATACTTTTTTTTTTCTTTACTTGGTACTGGGGATTGAACCCAGGGATGCTTTACCACTGAGCTACATCCGACCCCAAGCCCCTTTTTGAGACCGTGTTTGTCTAAGTAGCTGAGGCTGGCCTGTAACTTTGAATGTTTCTGCCTCAGTCTCTTAAGTCATTAGGATAATAGGTGTGTGCTACAATGTCTAGTTCAAAGTCTTTGTTTTTTCTGATTGTTTACATATTAATCTGAACTTGTCAGTGAGCAATTCATTCTTCCCATATATATTTATTGAGCACTTATATGCCAAACACTATTTTTGTTATTTATTTTTGCACACGCTAGGCAAGTACTCTGCCACTACATGACGCCCCCAGCCCCATTTGAAAATTTGAGTCAGGGTCTTAAGTTACCAAGGCTGGCCACCAACTTGCAATCCTCCTGCCTCAGCCTTCTGAGTAGCTAGGATTACAGGTTTGTACCACTATACCTGGCCAAACACTATTCTTCTTCTTTTTTTTTTTGGTACTGGGAATTGAATCCAGAAACATTTTATCACTGAGCTACATCCCCAGTTCTTTCATTTTTTGAGACAGGGTCTCCCTAAGTTGCTGAGGGCCTCACTAAGATTCTGAAACTGGCCATCAACTTGGGATCTTCCTGCCTCAGCTTCCCAAATTGCTGGCATAGGTGTATGCCACCATGCCTAGCCAAATACCATTCTTGATGCTGGGATTTTATCAATGAAGAAGACAAAGTTCTTGTTCTCATGAAATTTTCATTCTAGGAAGAAAGCAATGAAGAAGAAAACAACATAATTGTTTCCAATATAATTGTAGCAGAAAGTGATGGGGATAGGATGATTTGATAACATAATCAGACTAGCCTCTCCAAGGAAGAGTTATTCAAGTAGAGTCCTGAATATAGTGAAGAAGCATGAATCTAGGGGAAGCACATTCCAGGTAAAGGGACCACCAAGGGTAAGGGCAGTATAAAGAACAAGTTTACTATATTTAAAGAGCAAGTGTGTTTTGAGCATAGTTTGGCTAAAGCAGAGAAACAAAATACAGGAAGAGGCAGGGACTAAAGCACAGAAGAGGCCAAGCCAAGGAATTTGGTTTTATTTTGATTTTATCCCAAGTAGAAAGCCACTGGAAGGTGTTCTGTTATTGTTGTTTGTTGGTTTTTGTGGTACTGGGGATTGAATCTAGGACCTTGAACATGCTAGGCAAGCACTCTACCACAGAATTCTTTTATTATCTATCTATCATCTAGTTTATTTATTTGCTGTACTGTGGATTGAATTTAGGAGCACTTCCACTGACCTATATCCACAGCCACTCCCCCTCACTTTTTTTGCATTGCTGGCAATGCAAAATTGGACCTTGCACACGTTAGGCAAGCACTCTGCCACTAAGCTATATCCCTAGACTTTTTTTTTTGGAGTGGGGATTAAACCCAGGGGCACTTTACCACTGAGTTACAGCCCCGGTTCTTTTTAGTTTTTATTTTGAGACAGGGTCTCACTAAGTTGCTTCGGGCTTTGCTAATTTGCTGAGGCTGGCCTCCAACTTGCAATCTTCCTGCTTCAGCCTCCCAAGTAGCTGGAATTGTAGTGTACAACACCACACCTGGCTCATTGGAAGGTTTTGATCAGGGAGTGATGTGATCTCGTGTATGTTTGTTTAATTATTACTATTGTGGTACTGGAGAATTAAACCCAGAGGCATTCTACTACTGAGCTACATCCTAGCCTTTTTTATTTTTTGAGATAGGGTCTTGTTAAGTTGCTGACGCTGGCCTGGAACCTGCTGGCCATTCTTGAACTTGCAGTTCTCCTGTCTCAGCTTCCCAGCTCGCTGAGAATATAGCCATCTGCCACTGCATCTAGCTTGGTGTGTTTTAAAAAGTACACTGTCGGGCTGGGGATATAGCTCAGTTGGTAGAGTGCCTGCCTCGCATGCACAAGGCCCTGAGTTCAATCCCCAGCACCACAAAAAAAAAAAAAAAAGTACACTGTCTATAATGTTGACAATAAACTATGTTGGTGTAAGAACAAGTCAGTTAGGAGGCTACTACAGCAATCGAAGTGAGAGGGAGGTAGCAGCATTGGAGACAGTTATCTCCAATAGTTTGTGTTTGAGATTAATGTCTGAATACAGCATGTAAGAGTAAAAAAAATTCTTTAGTCAGACATGATGGCATACTCCTGTAACCCCAGTGACTCAGGAGACTGAGGCAGGAGGGTCTCTCTGGAAAAGCTAGGTATAAGGTAATGACATCGATAGAGACAAGGAAGAATTTGTTCAAGAAAGAGTACTGGGACTGGGGTTGTGGCTCAGTGGTAGAGTGCTTGCCTGGCATGGCTGAGGCACTGGGTTTGATTCTCAGCACCATGTATAAGTAAATAAAAAATAAAGGTCCATCAACAACTAAAAAAAAAAAAAAAAAAAAAAAAATCCCAGAGACTCGGGAGGTCAATGTGGGAGGATTTCATGTTTAAGGCCAGCCTCAGCAATTCAGGGAAACCCTCAGCATCATAGCAAGACCCTGTCTCAAAAAACAAAAATTAAAACTAAAAAGAGCTGGGGATATTACTCAGTGGTAGGGCACCCTGGGTTCAATCCCTAATACCACATACACAAGAAAGGGTACTTCAGGGCTATGGTTGTGGCTCAGTGGTAGAGTGCAGTGCTTGCCTAACACGTGTGAGGCACATAGCCACTGAGTCACATCCCCAGTCTTGTTTTTTTTTTTTTTTTTTTTTGGCGGTACTGGGGATGGAACCCAGGGCCTCGTGCTTGCAAGGCAAGCACTCTACCGACTGAGCTATCTCCCCAGCCAGCCCTGCCAGTCATTTTTTACATTTTATTTAGAGACAGGGTCTAAATTCCTTAAGGCCTCACTAAGCTGCTGAGGCTGACTGCTTTTTTTTTCTTTTGTGGTGCTGGGGATTGAACCCAGGACCTTGTGCATGCAAGGCACACATTCTACCAACTAAGCTATATCCCCAGCCCCTGAGTCTGGCTTTGAACTCATGATACTCCTATCTTAGCCTCCTGAGCCACTGGGATTACAGGTATGTGTCACCACACCCAGCTTATCTTCCATCTTTGTATCATTGAACCCTGCCCCAAATGCAGAACCCTCCCACTCACTTATACTTTCATCCTTGGACCCCTCATTTCTCTGATGTTTACCCCCTACCCCTCAACATATTTACAGTTAGGTTTCTCCTAGGAAGGACACTGGCTTATTGGCTGACCTAAGGATTCTCCCACCCCCTATATCAGAAAGTGGGGGAATTGAGATACACAGCCTCCTGGTATGATTTCTAGACCACTGTTCCTCCAATATGTTTATTTCTATATTTTGTGGTGCTAGGAATTGAACCCAAAACCTTGAACATGCTAGGCAAGACCTCTACTAAATTGCTGAGACTGGCCTTGAACTTGTGATCTTCCTGCCTCAGCCTCCTAAATTGCTGGGATTACAGGTGTGCACTACTGTTTCCAGACCACTCATAATCTTTTTGTTTTTGGTACTGGGGAATGAGCCCAGGGGCACTCAACAACTGAGCCACATCCCCAGCCCTTTTTTGTATTTTATTTAGAGAGGGTCTCAATGAATTGGTTAGAGCCTTGCTAAATTACATGACCCCAGCCCAAGCTTCAACTTTTACTTATTCTTTTTGCTCAGCCAACAAATATGCCTAACTCATTCTCCTCCTAAAACAATAAAATCTTCCCATATCACTCATTTCCACCACCCAGATTCCCTCAGCCAGTCTACTGAATTGGCCTCAAAAAGGTTAAATAAAACGGATACTCTGCAGGGCATGGTGCCGCATGCCTATCATCCTAGCAACTTTGAAGGCGGAGGCAAAAGGATCACAAATTCAAAGCCAGCCTCAGCAACTTAGTGAGGCCCTGTCTTAAAAAATTAACAAGGGCTGGGGATGTGGCTCAGTGGCTAAGCATCCCTAGGTACAATCCCTCATACAAAAAAACAAAAACCAAAAAACAAACAAATAAAAAATGATTCTTTTCAAGTCTTCCTTTAAAAAAAAAAAAAAAAAAAATATATATATATATATATATATTATTTTTATGTGGTGCCAGGGATCAAACTTAGTGCCTCACGTGTGATAGGCAAGTGCTCTACCACTGAGCCACAACCCCAGTCCCCTTCAAGTTCTCTTTCTAAAATTTTGTCATTTTATTCTTTTCAGAATTGAAGTTGTCTGCTGGGCATGGAGGCACACACCTATAATCCCAGTGACTTAGGAGATGAGGCAGGAGGATTGCAAATTCAAAGCCAGCCTCAGCAACTTAGTGCAGCACTAAGTAACTCAGCAAGACCCTGTCTCTAAATAAAATATTTTAAAAAAGGGGTGGGGATGTGGCTCAGTGGTTGAGTGCCACTAGGTTCACCCCTGGTACCAAAAGAAAAAAAGAAGCTATATGACTTGGGGCTTGGGAAAAAATTATTTTGCCTCTTTGTTTTTTCTTCTCTTAAAAGGAATTTTTTGTCTTAGTTTTCTCTTTTGTGTAATGGAAATAGTAAAAATGCCTACATTAAAAAAGAAAAAGGGTACCTACATCATAGAATTGTTGTAAGGATTAAGTAAGATGATCTAAATTAAGCACTTAGTATGGGACTTGACACATATTAAGTACTCCAAATATTCGGCCAATATTATTATTACACAACCCTATTCCTCTACATAGTTACACCTCCACTACCGCAAGTTTAACACTGTAATGAGATTGTTCTTGTGTGAATTTCCCACCAGAGTATAATCTTGAGTATAATCTTGAAGTATCTACATATCACTCACCTTGCGTTTTAGCATAGTGCCTGACATATTGTGGGCACTTATTAAATGATAACTACATTGTTTAAGTACTACCTACCTTTCAAGGACAAGTTCAATTTCTGTTTCCTCCACTAATATTTATCTAGTGAGTCCAAATGGATTTTCCCTTCTCAGAATTCTATTGCTTGACTAATCATATACTATCTTGTATTGCAAATAGTGTCCAATGAGGCTACACGTTCTGATAGGGTAGACAGTACCATCTCTTACTTTATCTACCCAACAACAGCTAACATTTTCAATTCAAAAGTGAGTATTTCAAAGTTATTTATAAATCAAAATATTCACAAGCATGAGAAGTTTTACTTATCTTTACTAACAAGTCATCCATCTCTAAAAACATATAGCTGACAACTCATTTTCCTGACTCTCTTACCTTAGCTTTTGGAACTACATTATTTTCATGCCAATATTTTCCTTTTATCCTTAAGGTAGATCCCAATAGAGTACACTGTACATGGAAGAGCTATTTGTGTAGATGCCACTGGCTCACTGTAGATAACCTTAATGAGAACTCAGTTATTATTTTTCTTTTTGTCTGCCTATTCTATGCCCAGGCTACACTAGCTTAAAACAATGCATAACAATGGCTCAGCTGAGAGGCTTGTCTGCACAATCACCACCCAATCATGCTGAAGTAGTAGAAGAGACCTTGGCTTAACTCTATGATCGATTTTTAGAAAACACCTAGCTAATATATCAAGTAGGAATGATTATTTGAAACTGTAGAATCCACTTTCCTGGGTTGCCTATCTCTGTAGTTTGAAGGAAAACAAATCTCAAGGTTTTTTTTTGGTACCAGGGATTAAACTCAGGGTGCTTAACTACTGAGCCACATGCCCAGCCCTTTTTTGTATTTTATTTACTGACAAGGTCTCACTAAGTTGCTTATTAGGGCCTCACTAAGTTGCTGAGGCTGGCTTTGAAGTCACAATCCTCCTGCCTCAGCCTCCTGAGTTGCTAGGATTATAGACGTACGTCACGGCACCCAGCTAGATGTTTTAAACTGAAAGTTTAAACTGAAATATAGATAGCCACAAACATTTATTGGTACCTAGGATTCCCAAAGCTACAGCTTAAAATTAAGGACCAGGAAACCCAAATAATACAAAAACCTAGATACTAACTCAGGCTCTTCAGCTAATATGCCTTGTCACTTTACAAACAACTTATTTTTATACCTTAACTCTCTCACATATATTAGAATGAAATTGCACTCTCTGAATGATCCTACAATCAGCTTCTCTGACCTCATTCCCCAGTCTATCCACTTGGCAAGCTTAACCCAGGGATAATGTACTCAGAAAGAAGTCAGGGGATTGAGAACATTCACCAACTCCACCATGATAAACAATAATTTGCATCCTAAAATATATAGCTTTAAGACTTGTTTATAACTGTTAAGACACTGAACTTTTTCACATATAATTTTCTTTCAGCTAGACAATAAACTTCACAATGACACAGAGTGCTTTTAATGTATTTTCATGCCACTGGGAGCAATGACACGTACCTGTAATCTCAGCAACTCAGAAAACTGAGGCAGGAAGATACTAAGTTCAAGACCAGCCTCAACAACTAAGTGGGGCCCTATGCAACTTAGCGAGATCCTGTCTTAAAATAAAGGTAAAAAGGAATGGGGATATAGCTCAGAGGTAAAGTGCCCCTGAGTTCAATCCCCAGTACCAAAAAATAAAAAATTAACATATCTTCATACCACCTTGCTCACTCAAGTATACAGCAAACTGTTTGGAAAGGCAGGTGCAGCCAGGTGTAGTGAGGCACTCCTACAATCCTAGGTACTCAGGAGGCTGAGGCAGCAGGATTGAAAGTTAAAAAGTCTAGCCTTGGCAACTCAGTGAGATAAGATCCTGTCTCAAAAAAATTAAGGGATAGGGATACAACTTAGTGGTAGAGTGCTTGCCTTGCACGCAGCCTTGGAATCAATCCCGTGCTACAAAAACTAACTAAATAATTGACAGACAGATGGTTAGAATGTATCACAATCCCCTGGCTAAATCAGGAGAGCAAGCCAGAAACACCCCAAGTAGTTAATCTTCAGTTTACAAGGTGCTCCCCCTACATCCCCAACACAGTGGGGATTTCTCTGGAATATCTATGTTTCCTAGACCTTGTTTATCTTCCTTGAAGCATAGACACTAGAGAAGCTAATCACAGTTGGGGAAATAACCATGATCAACTCTCCTAATCAAAGTTGGGCTAAATGGGCAAGTGGTTTCAATCTACTTGTGTCTATGGGACAGGTGGTGAGGAGAGAGGGGTGGATGATGTAAGTTTATTTCTCCCTTGCTAATGTTTTTTCAGTAGGTTACATTCACAAGCATCTTTTAACTCCTTTCAGTGCCAGGATTCCAGAAACGCAGGTTGGGTCATCATGATGAAACAAGTCGCTCTGCCTTCTACTGGCCACAAGCAAAAAGACAATTTCTTTTGTTTTATTACTAAGAGGACACATTTCTCTTTGATAGGCATGGGAATCTGCGAAGGAATGGATAGTTGAAAGGAAAAAGAGTAGTTTTCTTTTTTTTGCTGAGTCTAGACTAAGCTTTATGTCAACAAGCTATTTGAGTCATATACCTTACATCCTGCATTTTGTGAACCACAATCTGAGGTTGATGCATCTTAAGGAATGTACAGGGGTTAAGAAAAGTCTTATGCCAGCAGGAATGCACCCTCTTCCTACAGATGGAAACAGGCAGAGCCATCTCCCATATTAAAGGTCCCTGTGTTCCTTAGAAACTCAGGGACACAGACCAGCTTCTCCCCTGAACGGTGTTTTCACTCTGGTTTTCCTCCCACTCCCAAACCCCAATAAACACACCAACTGCTTCAGAGTATTTCTGGGTTGGGTTTTTTCGTGGGTCTTTTTTTGTTTTTTTATTTCAAATACTGAAAAAGTCCCCTGGGCTCAGTGGGGCTCCCCACGCTCCTGGCTCCTTTCCCCGAAATTCACTGCCCTTCTCTCCATAGCAAATCTATTTCAAGGCAGGATTTTTTTTTTTTTTTTAAATGAACAATTAACATTGAGTCTTGCTCTGCAGAACCAGAACTGTTTGCATCTGTTCCATGTAGATCAACAGTTTCTTTTATCCAACACTAGGTCTCCAGCCATTTTGAAACAAGGCATTTGTCTATAGAGCTGAATTAGAACCCCTTATCATTAGAATACTCCACTTTCTCCCCCTCACATTCACCCCACACCAGCTGCTGGGTTAAGAGGGAGGACTGTCAGGAATGTTTTCATCAACTCTAAACCCTAATTCATAGTCACCCAAATCTTCCACTCACCCTCTCAACCCCACCCGTGGGATTTCATTGAGATTTCTCCCAACAGTTATTTGGAAAAAAAGGTAAAACAAAAAAGGTTCAAGGTCTTGGTGCTCAGCCCGAGGGGCTCCATGTGCTGGGACAGCAATGGGCAGGGGCTTCTGCCTCTCCAGCCCGTGCCCAAGCCACCTCCTGACCCCTGGCTGCAAAAGCAGGGAGGGGCAGGAGCCAGCACAGGACCCAGGAGGGCAGCGTCTCAGGATCTGGCGGAGCCCCAGGCAGCATCATTCAACTTGGCCACTGCGGACGAACACAGAAGAGGGGGAAAAAACAACAAACAAAAAACACTGTCAAGTAATAGGGGAAAAACCTTGAATTCCATCCCAGTCTCTATCCCATGATTCTTCCACACTTAATCATGAGGCTACCCCATATATGCATTTATCTTACCCATAAGGGAGCTGGGGAAAAAAAAAAAAAAGATTTAACCTTCTCCTATCCACATCCTATTCACAAATAGAATGTTTCCTGAATTTTTGGAGATACTCATGGAAAATATAGAACAGTAATTCTTTGGACAAGATCAAAATAACTGGTTTCCAGGGGAGTAACAGCCTGGCTCAGAACAGGTTTGGTTTCAGAGGCATGGCCACAGTCACTCAGCTGCAATGGAGATTGACGCAGCACAGTGAAGAGGTGGTAGCTGTGTGGAGGTCAGGGTCAGAACACACACATGTTGTTCTGAGTGTATTTAATAATCTAGGTTTGACCAAAGCAATTTGCATGTGGGTTGTGAGATGACCCATACTTACTAATGAAGCTGTGTACTTCATAATATGTAAACAGGTGTCAAATATAGAAATGTAGCTTTTTAGTCTTCTTAATCTTGAAGATGATCAGTTAGAGAGAGGGTGAGCTAAAAGTCTGATTTCCCTATTCCTTCTATTCTTTCCTAAAATCCAGACTCATTGTGAACATCAGTCTCGAGGACTCAAATTGACCAATAAAGAAAGCAGCTCAGACAGAAAAGAAAAAAGTACAGAATCCGAGAAGATCGGAGATGAAGAAAACGTACAAAATTATATATATATTTATATATATAATAACATGACATATCTATGTACAACATGGCTGGGACAGTTGAAGGAACTATACAACGATGTTCAGCATTTTCCCCTTCCCACATGGACTTTAGATTAAGAATGACAGCATGAGGAAATGAAGCAAGAGACACAAAAAAATTATATACAATTACAAGTGACAGTCAAGGAGTTTGGGGTCCAGGGAATTCAGGGATCCTGCTCTCTCCCTTCCTTCCTCACCAACCTTTTCCTATCAATCTGAATAACAACCAGAAAACTTAGCAGCCAGTCAGGAGAGCAGTATATACCCACCTCACCCCCATGTACACATCAGCAAGTTCACCAGTTATTCTCAACAGGCCACATGTTTGGCATATTAGAATTTGTGAGGTGAAAGGGCAAGAGAGGATTACAGAATCCTGCTTACTTGAACAGTTAAGTCTCAGCCTGACCCTCTTGGTCACAACTAGCAGGTTGCATTCAGTAAGATTCAGGCTAAGCTATTAATAACCAGATTGAACAAGCTGGTCACCATAACCCTTCCACCTGTTTCTGAATCAGCACTGCTACCTCTCCTTTATCACATAAAAGTTGGGTTTCTGAACTCTAGGAAGGTCAATTTCAGTCTTCCTGCCTTAACCACTTTTCCCAGTTTCCGCCAAGGTGAATCATCTCCTAAGAAGCTGCTGCGCCAGCCCTGCAGTAGAACTAAGTCCTGGGGGAGGGGCTAGCTCAGTTTGTCCCTTTTTCTTTCCCTAATAATGCACCTGGCATCTAATTACTTCTAAAAACATGGGTCTCCAAATGGGCTTGACTGAACATGTTTCCTCAGGCCCATCAGCTCTGCTGCCAGAGCAGCATTTAAGCAGCTAAGGCCCAGAATAGGCAGGGAAAGTGGGTGGAATAGAGGTAAAAATCTTCCCTGGCTAGCTTCTTCTTCTTTTTTTTTTTTTTTCCTTGACCCTCAAGATCATGATACCTATAAAGTTCTGTTGCCTGAATAAAGACCTCAAATCTCAAACTTCCTTTTCATGTAGCCCTGAATAGTTCCCCTCTGTAGTATTTTCCCAGTAATACAAAGCAGAGGTTCACCCATGGGCCTTTCTCACTTTTAGTTTTATGATGAACTAGCATAAAGTTTTTCTGCTGGCGGATGCAGAATTTTAGAATCAGAATCAAACTTATACATATTTAACTCTACTTTACAGATGAGGAAACAAATGCAGCGAGGCTAAATGACATTACCAAGTTATATAACAGTACTTCCAAGACTGAGTGAAACTAGAACCCAAATATCTCTGACTCCTGAACCAGTGCTCTTAGATCCTCTATTCAACAAAACTTTCAAAAGTGACATGCTGGAAGAGAGAGAGTAGGTGCCCGTTTTCCATCAATAATGTTCATCATCAATGTTTACATTATTTGCAAGCCAGGGCAAACTGTAAGAGATACTAAATAAAGGAGGTAAAGTGGGCACTGTAGTTTTAGGCAAGCAAATCAGTTTTCCTTTTTGAGGGTTCTCTAAACCTTCCATAATGAAAACATGAAGCAATAGCAGCCTAAGGGACAAAACACTTAGAAGCACAGAAAACACATCTCATTCAATCTACCTTTCCCAACTATGTCAGGTTAGTCTTGGGATATTAAAACTGCCACATTATTCCCAAGGCTCAGCCTAACTAATGTGGAGACATTCTCTTTCAAAAAGGAGAAATCATATCTCCCCAGTTTCTCACAAAAGAAAGTTTGCAGCATTTCCAATCCTAGTCTTTCTTATTTCTGGGCCCCTACGTGGGCTACAGTGAGGGTATGGAAGTCTGAAACAAAGAAACAAACTCAGAGCCCCTCTTCAACCTACATTACCTTTCAGTAACCCCCAGCAGAATCTCAAGTCTTTCCTAGCTAGCAAGCTGAGAAGATCTGACTAGGTGCCCATTCCATCCCTGCCTACAATATATAAAGTCCAGAGGGTGAGGAAGGGGAAGAGGGGGACCCAGGTTACCCCGCAAGCTTGCTGGTGACGAGTGAGGACTTTCTCTGGGGCAGATCCTGTGGGGTGGGGATGTGGTCACCAGTCACCAGGTTCTTGTCTGGTCCTGCACTTGGCAGCTGCTTATTCTTCATCTTGGCTTTGGCCATGTTGTAGTCTCCTGAGTCAAAGTACTTTTGCTAAGAGACAAGAGGGAGGTTTAGGTGAGTGAATAGCTCTGGCATTCCTCAAAAGCAAGGAGATTCACATCTTCCATCCATTATAAACTCCCATCCACACTCAGATCTTTTAAAAAAGTCTCCCTCATGCATACACAGTTTAATATTAATAACATGTACTTAGGTCTTCTCCCCAATATGTTCTGACTTTTTTTTTTTTTTTTTTGCGGTGCTGGGGATTGAACCCAGGGCCTTGTGCTTGCAAGGCAAGCACTCTACCAACTGAGCTATCTCCCCAGCCCTATGTTCTGACTTTTTCAGGTATGTAAGCAGTTTCTCAGCAAGAATGTGTATTTTTAGAGCTGACGGACAGTCCTTCATCCTTTGTACCATAATTAGCACAGGATGGTTCAACCCAAATTACTTACTTCATTCATAAAGGCTGACTGAGGACTTTACTAGGTGCAAAGCAATAATGTGGTGCTAAAAAGAAAGGAATAAGATATATAAAGGGGTCAATCTGGGTTGATCCCAGCGATTAGCAAATCAACCTCAAAATAAAAAATTATTCTCTCAAGCCAAGGATAGAAACAGGATAATGTATTTCCCCCCCAATTCCTACCACTCCCACACATGTTCCATGGCTGTGACAACCTGCCTACGCCTGTCTCGCCTACAGCAAGGTAAACTGCAAATCAACATCACATTATCATCTGTGACTAAGACTCAATAATGGGGAGTCTCCACAGGGATATCTTTCACTTTCTTTGTCATTCACAGAGCACACTCTCATATAATATTGTAATTCCTCATCAGCTTAAGGTACCTCTAAGGGCTAAGAAACCTGGATTAGGAGGTAGATTTTCCCTTGGTGAGAAAGACCACTTGGAACAGAAAAAATAAGTTTCTTGAGGGATTATAGTTGATGGCTGGTGCTAAATTCAAGGGTCTATGAACAAATTGACTAATCATTTCAAGTTGATTTCCATATGACAAAGGGTTTGATCTTTTCTCTGAAATAATGTACCCCAAATTTATTTCTGAACCCTAAAAAGCACAGTCCTAAATCCCCTACCATCCAAACATGCAAATGCCCCTACTTTAAGTCTTAATTTTCTATATAGGAGATCAGAAGGGAACTGATACTATATCAGGTATGTACAATATATTTTTTTCCTCTTTTGAAGTTTCTTTTCTTTTTGGTACTGGGGATTTTATATCCATGTGTGCTTTACCACTGAGTCACATTTCCAGTCCTTTTTTTTTTTTTGAGTTTTGAGACAGGGTCTCACTAAGTTGCTTAAGGCCTTGCTAAGTTGCTGAGGCTGGCCTCAAACTTGCAATCCTTCTGCCTCAGCCTCCTGAGTCACTGGGATTATAGGTGTATACCACCAAAGCAGCTCTCTTTTGACGTTTCTAATTCCTCTCTTTTACTCCCCAGTGACAAAAATCTCAGGGAAAAACAACCAATAGAACCTCTACAGACAACATCCATAGAACCCCGTTTAGATCCAAGAAAGAGGGTAAAAGATTGTGTTCCATACCCCTTTCTGGAGTCTCTTCATGAGGAAGTCAGAGCCTCCAGGCTTTTGTCCTAGGCTTGGATATTTGGCCTTTAGCTTTGCCTCCTCAGCTCTCTCAGGGAGAATACCTTCTTTCTCTTGTGTGTCCTGAAGAAAACAAATGAGTCAAATAAAACTAAAAACCAAGAAATAACTGTTTCCAATATCTGATAACCCTACACTATCAACTTTTCCTGGAGATCCACCCAGGTATAACCATGCTATCTCTGCCTCTACTCTGTTCTTAAAGCTAGACCTTTGTTCAAACTGCTAAAGCTCAAGATGACTGTATAGTGAGAAGACAAGCTACTTCTCACACTATACCCAGGAAACCAACCCAGTGACCTGAGAGTATTGGGTTAAAGGTAATGTCTAAATACAATACTTGAATAAGAGTGAGCTCACTCAGCACAGATGAAAGACAAAGAAAAAAAAAAAAAAAAAAGCGGAGAGAGCAGTATGGTGATACAAGATGAGGAGGAGGGTTCTGTAGGCTGTCCTATAGGACCAATGGGAAATCAAAGGGATGAGTGAGTCTTTGAGATGGTCTCTCCTTATTTAGAGTCTAAGAAACCCATCTGGTAAATCTCCCTGTGGAGAAGGCTTAGCTATGCGGCTTACTCCAAAGATCTCCACCTGAGTAATGGCACAGCATTGCTTCAACATTTCTACAAATATCGTGGTAGGGAGGTGAAGTTAAAGAGATGAAAACAGCACTGTTTTTAATCTCAAGAAAATTAAGAAACAGTGGGTTCACTAGTACTCATCAGTTTTCACCAAAATAAATAAATAAATAAATAGAAACAGAAAGAGGGGAAAAAAAGCAATGCCTAACAGCAGGGCAAGTAATGAAGTTGGGGAAATGTCGAGAGATCAAAAGCCTCTGCAGAGGCTCTCACTGTTGTCATCTTCTTGTTTTTTTTGTGTGCCCTGCTGCTCTTTAGTGACATTTTAAAAGAACTTGAAGTCAGTGTGTGGCTCTTTTTTTAAATTAAATTTAATTTTTTTAGTTGTCAATGGATCTTTTATTTATTTAACTTATTTATTTATATACAGTGCTGACGATGGAACCCAGGGCCTCACACATGCCAGGCAAGCGCTCTACCACTGAGCCACATCTCCAGCCCCAATGTGTGGGTCTTTTTAGAGGATTTTCCCTTAGCTATAACACTAAGTGTATTTCATAAATACTTGAGCCCAGTAGTAAATGTTATAAGTGAAATACGAACTCCAGCACTAGTGTTTTCATCACAGAATCATGGATGGACTAAGTCCCACTGCCTTGAAAATATGGAGGAAGTCTTATAAAGACTCTCATCATTTTTTCTAGGTTTAACTTAGTACTCTTCTCCTTTTTTTTTTTTTTTTTTTTTTTTCCCCCTTATACTGGGGATTGAACCCAGGGGCGCTTAACCGCTCACTCATCCACATCCTTAGTTTTTTATTTTTTATTCTGAGACAGGGTCTAGCTAAGTTGCTTAGGGCCATGTTAAATTGCTCAGGCTGGCCTGGATCCTCCTGAGTCGCTGGGATTACAAGCGTGGTTAGTCCTCTTCAATCTTGTTTGGTCCTTACTGAAGGTGAACGACAGACCATCCCCAACTGTCAAAACAGGTCTCTTAAGAAAGTTACCAACTGAACTCGACATGGTAATAACTACTCTTCCCCGCCCCCAATGCTAGTTCTTTCTAAACTTCTTTACCTCGACTTGCATCTTTTTGCGGATTGAGGATGCGGGCCTCAGCCTGGCAGCTGGGTCATGTACCTCCACTAACGGAACAACACATTATAATCCGGACCACCAGCCCCTTTTCATGAATACCTGGTCTTTCCAAACACCCGCCTCCTGCCCAAGCTCGAGCAAATATAGCAGAGCTTCCACGGTTTGGGACCAAGGAATACTGGCCAATCAGAAAGGGTATGGCACTGACTGACAATGGACCGAACTAACCAACGCCAAAACAGCAGGCCGTATTGAAACTCGCCCTTCGTGACGCAAGATTTGACCAACCCCTGCAGAGTCTGAGACCATGGCGACCAATCCGCACTGGTGGAAGACTGTCTCCCGCCCCATCACGGTCGCCCCCGGCTCACCCACCCGCATACCCCTGCGTCTTTTCACCTGCTTCTCCTCGCCGGTTTCCTCCGCAGGGTTCTCTTCTTCTAGTTTCTGGGACATGACGGGACCGGGACTGTGGAGTGTAGGGGACCCGGAAAGTCAACCGGAGAAGGGAAGGGGGAGGGGAAACGGGGACAACCTGCGCTGCTGCTTCAGCTCCTGTCACTATGGTTGCTCAGTCAAAATGGCGGCCCTTGCCCGTGACGTTGCCACCGCCCCTTCCTATGAGAGCCAATGAGAATGGTATAGATGGGGCAATGACGTAACGATTTACCAATAGTTGCTGGCTAAAGGCGGGGTCTATGGAGGCGACGGGCAAGCTGGAACACCAACCTGGAAAGAGAGTGAGCCACAAGACCCAATTGGAAGCCTGTTGGGGATCTGGGGGTAGGACTGCTATTTCGGCACATTTGCTTCTTGGGTGGGCTCAGACTTCCTTCAGCTCCAATCGCCCGGTGCCTAGTAAACTGCAGAACGTCAAACTGTATTCTCAATTGGCGAAAATTAAGCTTTACACAATGTTAACAGGAAATTATCGATCTCCAGAAATAAAATTTAAAGACCAAAGTGAGTCGACTTTGAAATGACACTCAATAGTTTTCGACATGTCACTTAATTCTGTGGAATGGAGAAACTGAATCCCAACCGGAGTCGTTTTGGACCATCCCATGGGATTAAACTCCTTGAAACTGGGAGCAAAGTTCTAGGTACATTAAACATTTAGTGCCGAGCAAGGTGACTGGTGCCTATAATCCCTACTCCGCAAGCGAAACGGAGGATCGCAAGTTCGAGGTCAATTTGGGTAATTTGAGACACTGTCTCAAAATAAAAATTGAGAAAGGGCTTGGAATGTAGCTTAGTGGCAGAATTCTTGCCTAGCACGTGAAAGGCCCAGCACCAAAAAAAAAAAAAAAAAAAAAAAAAAAAGTATATATCAATATATATCATATATAGGTAATACTATATCATATCCAAAATCATAAACAATATCTTGATTGCATCTGTAGATGGTACTGTACTAGTTTTTCAGAGGACACATATAACAATATGGCAGTCCTTGCCTTTAGCAAGCTTAAGTTTAGTGGAGGTGAGGAAAGGCTTTGGAGTATGACACATGTAACACTGATTCTCAAGATTAATAAATAGACATCTTCCTGGAATGTTAATTAAAAAGTGTGGCATATTTATATTAAAAACAAAAATTGGGGAGAAGCTACGGCGCAGCACGGTGCGGCGCAGCTCCGGCTCCCCTTTCCCAGTTGCTGGGCGAGCGGTGTCTATGGGGCACCTGCTGCCGCCGCGGATACCGCCACCGCCACCGCCGCCGGGTGCTGCCTCTATGGCGAGGAGGAGGAGGAGGAGCGCGAGCTCAGAGACCCAAGTACACAAATAAAGGACAAAGTATTTTATGAAACATCTTCAATCAAATATAACATTTTGATGCTTGGCATCTAGACTCCCTTGTGCCCTCACTATGCCAGCAGCAACTGTAGATCATAGCCAAAGAATTTGTGAAGTGTGGGCTTGTAACCTGGATGAAGAGATGAAGAAAATTCGTCAAGTTATCCGAAAATACAATTACGTTGCTATGGACACCGAGTTTCCAGGTGTGGTTGCAAGACCCATTGGAGAATTCAGGAGCAATGCTGACTATCAGTACCAACTATTGCGATGTAATGTAGACTTGTTAAAGATAATTCACCTAGGACTGACATTTATGAATGAACAAGGAGAATACTCTCCAGGAACTTCAACCTGGCAGTTTAATTTTAAATTTAATTTGACGTAAGTGGGAATTATGTATATAACTCAAGCCTTTCTGTTTAGTTTTAGAAATTGATTTTCCTCAGGTGAAATTCTAAGTGAATTTTGGTGGAGTTATCATAGAAATACATTGTTTCAAAAATATAGATTTCTTTCTTTGTATGAGACCAATAAAATTGAGATATTAAAGACTTTAAAATTCAGATATGATTGCCAGCTTTTTTTTTTTTTTGAATCTAGGAAACTGTGGAATTTTTTTGTTGTTGTTAATTTCTGGTTCTGGGGATATATTTCAGGACCTCATTCATGCTAAGCAAGTGACCTAACACTTAGCTGCTTTCTCAGCCCAAAATCATTGGGTATTGAAAATACTTTTTGATAGAAAAAATAATCTTAGGACATTGTATTTTCAAACGTTTTGTGTGCCTTTTGAAATACAGATTTGTTTTTTATAATATGCATTCTTGTGAAGAGATTTTTTATTGCGGTCATATTCCAGTTTATGAGTAGATTTATGTCGAGTAGATTTATGTCAAGTGCCATAAGGTTATTTCTTGGAAAGTTGAGTGCATTTTCTTTTCAAATCAGTGTTATATAATAATTATGTTCCCTTGTCAACTCACAAAATCACTTAATTTGCATAAAGGAGAATAATATCCTTGAACCTGGTGATTCTTGTATATTAGAATCTGAATTCTATCTCAAGCCGTGGCTCTAAACTCAAGAGTCCTTAGTTATAATATTTCTGTATTATTGATAGAGGTGGTCTTGACAGCTTAAAGAAGTTTAAAATGTTTTGGGGGCAATGGCAGATTATTTATAAACTGTTAAGTTGAGGAAATAAAGTTTGTTAATACCTTCTAAAAAAAAAAAAAATTGGTCTAGTAACACCCAAGGTTCACACTTCACACTGTTTTAATTTTGCAGGGGATGGGGGCTTGAACTCAGGGCCACTCAACCCCTGAGCCACATCCCTTCCCAAGCCCTATTTTGTATTTTATTTAGAGATGGGGTTGCACTGAGTTTTTTGGCCCCTCACTTTTGCTGAGGCTGGCTTGGAACTCACCATCCTCCTGCCTCAGTCTCCAAGCTGCAACCCGCAAATTTTAATTTTTTTAGGCAGCTTCTTCTGACAGCTTTGGGGCTCCCAGTTCATTTTTTTATATAATTAGGTGTACTGCTAATGGAATAGTTTGAGAAACACTGGAATACACAAATTATTACCATAGTTTATTACCATAAAGCAAAATCTGGTGAGCATAGCAATAAAAGTGTTTAAAAGTTCTATAGAGGAGCTGGAGTTGTGAATCAGTTGCAGAGTGCTTATCTGGCACGTGAGGCAATGTGTTCAGTTCTCTGTACCACATATAAATAAATAAAATAAAGGTTCATTGACAACAAAAAAATTTTTTTAAAGTTCTATAGAGGTTCAAAGGAAGGTACATATTCAGTTTAGGGTCCCAAAAAATACTCCCTGACAGAAGTGGTATTAAAAATGAGCTTTCGCTGGGCACAGTG
The DNA here is from genome assembly GCF_902686455.1 of Sciurus vulgaris. Classification (NCBI taxonomy): domain Eukaryota; kingdom Metazoa; phylum Chordata; class Mammalia; order Rodentia; family Sciuridae; genus Sciurus; species Sciurus vulgaris. The sequence continues at coordinate 111,953,401 of NC_136461.1, forward strand.
GCATACACCTGTAATCCCTGTGGCTTGGGAGACTGAGGCAGGAGGATGGTGACTTCAAAGCCAGCCTCAGCATAAAGCGAGGTACTGGACTGGGGTTGTGGCTCAGTAGTAAAGCCCCACCTAGCACGTGTGAGGCACTGGATTCCATCCTCAGCACTGCATAAATAAACAAAATAAAGGTATATATTTTTTTAAAAAGCGAGGTGCTAAGCAACTTGGCAAGACCCTGTCTCTGCATAAAATACAAAATAGGGCTGGGGATGTAGTTCAGTGGTAGAGTGCCCCTGAGTTCAATCCATCAGGACTGAAGTTGGGGGAAATGAGATTTAAAGAATTTAGGCATTTGACAGGTAAGGACAAGGAAGGAAAGAAGGGCATTCCAGGACACAGGTATAGCATGAAGTTGCAAAAAACATAATTGAGGCCAGAACAAGGAGGGTTTAGAATGCCAGGGTAAAGAACTTGTGAATAGTTCAATAATCAATGAAAGATATTTTAAGCCAGAGAGTGGCAAAACAACTGCCCTTTAGAAGGATTAATTTGGTGTAATGAATTTTGAAAATATTCACAATTCTAAGCAGTAGGCAGCCTGGCCTGGACTTTACTGCAAACTTTGGGTGGGAAATAATTTAACTTAGAAATACTGTAGTTAGGAATACAAAACAGTAAACCTAATTGAGTGTGTCTACAACAATGGGATCTACAAGATAGCAGTTGATTGAACATAAAAAAGCTGTTTGCTTCAAAGTGATTATTCGTAGAAACAAATTAAAAAGGAGTTAATTTGGGATGGAACTGGAAGCAAAGAGAAAATGAGGTTCTCAGTTTTGAAAGCACTGATTCATTAAAAGACCATGACTTTTTTTTTTTTTTTTTTTCCTTTTTTGGGTGCTGGGGATCGAACCCAGGGCCTTGTGCTTACAAGGCAAGCACTCTACTGAGTGAGCTATCTCCCCAGCCCCCTAGACCATGACTTTTTGATGGAGATACTCAGACAAGGAAGGCTTAGGATACATGGCCTCTGCAATCTCTTCCATATCAAAAATTTTAGGGTTCTAGGAAATGTAGATGTAGACTTTGGGAGAAAAATAGAGGCTAAATGTGTATAAATTTTGGACTTTCTCACATAAATATTATAAGATATGGAAAATGACAAACCACAAAATAGTGTGGCCTGAGAAGAAGGCAACACATTGATAACATTGGTCCTTTCCCAACACATCCTTTCCCAGTGACAGGACAATCCCTGGGAAGGAGATATCCATCAAGCCTAAAATGGCAGTCTCTGGGAGGAGGCCAAAGCATTGCTCTTCCTTCAAATAAATCCTTTCCCATGACAGTACAATGGGATCCTGAAGGGAAAGAGATTAAGATAAGCACTGGATGCTGACCCCAGATTCTCCATCCTTCCCCAAGTAAAAATATTGTTCAGTAAAAACAAATTTCAAATTCTCACAAACCTGTTTCCTGAGTGCCCAAACTAACATGCTCTGTCAATAATTAAGTCATCGCTCAGTGTAACATATATAAGCTCAGATTCCTCTTTTGAACAGTGGCTCATTTTCCATCAGGACAGTGTGTCTACCAGATGCATGACTTCCCTGCTGAATAAAGGCTTTGCTGATCCATGAAGTTTGCACCCAGCTTGGTCATTTTGTGCTAATGAATATAAATAAAATTGTAGAAATAGATATGATCACAAAGGAGAAAGTTGAAAAAAGATCCCAAGACAGGAAGCCTGGGAAAAGTTGGCAAGTGACACAAAGACAAATGATCAGAGTGCTAAGGAGAGGAAACAAAACAAACAAACAAACAAACAAACAAAAACCCCCAAAAGCACTGAAAGCAAATGAAGAAAAAGAAGGGAGGTTGTCAGTGTTAATTGACACAGAAGTTTAAAGATGGAGAAGACAGGACTGGGGATAAAACTCAGCAATAGAGGGCTGGGGAGATAGCTCAGTCGGTAGATGTTTGCTTAGCAAGCACAAGGCCCTAGGTTCAATCCCCAGCACTGAAAAAAAAAAAAAAAAAACCACTCAGCAATAGAGGGCTTGCCTAGCATGTGTGAAGCTCCAAGTTTGACCTCCAGATCATGCCCCCTCAAAAAAGGGAGAGGTGAAAGGTCAATCAAAGGGGTTAAAGAATGAAGGGATGGAAGCAATATTGAACAGTAAATCAAAGGCTGGGTATATAGCTGAGGGGTAGAGTACTTTGATCCCCAGCACTACAGTCGGGGGTGGGGGGAAGCAAAGAAAGGAATTGGGCCAATGCTTTGAAGGCAGCAGACTTTTTTTTTTTTTTTTTGGCGGGGGGGGGGGGAGCTTAGACAGGACTGAAGGATGTTTTCAGAAAAATGAGCTGATTGAGAGAAAAAAACTAAAAATGAAAATGTATCTACTTTAAAGAGGAGATACCAAAATAATTAAAGTCTGAGAGGTCATTGGATAGGTAAGTCAAGAGGGAGAAAGGGAAACAGGTTGAGTTGCCAACTCTAAAGAAAGAGTGGGAAAGAAATATACTGAGAGGTTTTTAAGTGACTAAAAATGCAGGGAAGTCACATTGAATGGTCTTGTTTTCCTATGTAGAGCAATCTTTTGAGAACAGCAATTGTGGGGGGCAGGGCCTGGGTGCATTACTGTAATCCCAGTGACTTGGGAGGGTGAGGCAGGAGGATTACAAGTTAAAGGCCAGCTTCAGCAATTCATTGAGGCCCTAAATAATTTAGTGAGACCCTATCTCAAAATTAAAAAAAAAAAAAAAACACGTATAGTGGCTCATGCCTATAATCCCAGTGGCTCAGAAGGCTGAGGCAGGTGGATCTCCAGTTCAAAGCCGGCCTCAGCAAAAGCAAGGTGCCACTAAGCAACAGATCAGTGAGACTCTGTCTCTAAATAAAATACAAAATAGGGCTTGGGATGTGGCTTAGTGGTTGAGTGCCCCTGAGTTAATTCCTGATACCCCCTCAAAAATAAAAATGTAATAAAAATATATGTTTTTAAAAAGGAATGGAGATGTAGCTCAGTGGTAGTGTAACAGTGGTCCACTTTGTGCTTTGAATATAACCCTTGCTATTCTGCCAATGCAAATTATTGTTTTTTTATTTATACATATTTCTTTTAGTTGTTGATGACATTTATTTATTTATTTGTATGTGGTGCTGAGAATTGAACCCAATGCCTCACACATCCAGGCAAGTGCTCTAACACTGAGTCACAACCCCAGCCCCACAAATTATTTTTTTTTAAATGGACATGTTTCTTTCTCTTCCTCTCTTTCTGCTCCTCCTTGATCTCTCCCTCTCCCTAATCTCAGGGAAAACAGGATTACCTTTCTCACCCATCCTAAGCAGAGTTATCTGTCCCTGACTACACACCAAACATAAGTAACCCAGATTTTGGGGATGGTACCACAAGATCTTAGAAATGACTTAGAAATGTCCCAAATTAACAAATAAATTAAAACTCCAGACATGTGGAATGTACCCTTTAACTCATCTCTTTAAAATTAAGCCCCCAGTTCCTGCTGATGGGCAGAATCAGCCTCTGGGACAGGAGTTCCCTTGTGTTTCTCCTTTGCTAGCAAAGCAATAAAGCTTTTTCCTTTTTCTCAAAACTGTGTCCTCATTATTGGATTGGAATCGGGGACAAGGACTGAGCTTTTGACAACAGTAGAGTGCCCCTGGGTTCAATCTCCAGTTAAAACATAACAATTGTGAGGATAGCCAAGCTCAGTGGCATACCATAATCCCAGTGATTCAAATTCAAGGTCAGTCTCAGCAATTTAGTGAGACCATGAGCAATTTAGCAAAACCCTGTCTCAGAAGAAAAAATAAAGAGGGCTTGGGATGTAGTTCAGTGGTAAAGAGCCTGTGGGTTCAATCCCCAGTACCAAAATTTTTTAAAATCTATGGGAATGAGTTAGAGTATTTAGGAACAATTGATATTAGAAAGAGTCCTATAGAAAAGAGAAAGCTAAGTTACAAAGTGCCCCTGGGTTTAATCTCTAGAATTGTTACTGAAAACTAGGTTTTTGTTCCCAGTGTCAATCTGATAATGAGGACATGGTTTTGAGCACGAGGAAAAAGGTTTATTTGCTTTGCTAGCAAAGGAGAAATGCAGGGGACTTCTGTCCCAGAGGCTGTGATTCTGCCCATCAGCAGAACAGGGGACTTTTAAAAAGTTGATTCAAAGGCTACCTTCCACGTGTTCTTTGTTGGAGTTGTAATTCACTTGTTAATTTGGGAAATAGTCTTTTCTGAGATCTTCTGGTGCCATTCCCCAAATCTGGATTACTTTCTTCCTATGGTGGGTGAGTGCTCAAGGACAGATAACTCTGTCTAGGATGGTAAAAAAGGTAATTCTGTGTCCCCTGAGATTAGGAAGTGGGAGAGATTGGGGGGGGGGGAGGGAGGAGAGAGGGGGGGGGAGGGGGGAGAGGGGGGGGGGGGGGAGGGAGGGGGGCGGGGGAGAGGAGGGGAGAGAGGGGAGAGAGGGGAGAGGAGGGGAGAGGGAGAGAGAAAGGAAGAAACAGGTCCATTTTAAAAATAAGTTGCAATAGCTGAGCAGCAAGGGCTATATTCAAAGTATAAAGTGGACCACTGACGTAGAATGAATGAGTGAATGAATGAATGAATCAATAAATCCAAATAGCAAGAAAGATCTATCTGAGATTAGATAGTATGATATTGTAGTAAACCCAATCAACATGGTTTTGTGATTTTGATCAGTAGTTCCTGGCTGCCTTCTAATGGAAAAAGTAGCCTAAATTGATCAGGTCAAAGGACTGGGAAAGAAAGAACAGTAAACAAGGAGTGGTGGCACATACCTGTAATCACAGCAACTCAGGAAGCTGAGGCAGAAGGTTCTCAAATTCAAGGCCAGTTTTAGCAAGTTAGTAAGGCCCTAAGCAACTTAGTGAGACCCTGTTCCAAAATAAAAAATGAGAAAGGGGGACTGGGGGTGTGTCTCAGTGGTAGAGTGCTTGCCTAGAATGAGTGAGGCACTGAGTTTGAATCTCAGCACTGCATATAAGTAAGTAAATAAATAAATAAATGTTCATTGACAACTAAAAATATTTTTTAAAAATAAAAAAATAATAAAAAAGGGCTGGGGGAAGAAAGTAAATACAAATAAATAAGTAGGGGCTGGGGTTGTGGCTCAGTAGTAGAACGCTTGCCTAGCTTGTGTGAGGCACTGGGTTCAATCCTCAGCACCACATAAAAAACTAAATAAACAAAATAAAGGCATTGTGTCCATCTACAACTAAAAATATATTTTTTTATTTTTATTTTTAGATTTTGCTAAATTGTCTAGGCTACCCTTGAACTTGCAATCCTCTTGCCTCAACCTCTCAAATAGCCAGGATTATAGGCTTGTGCCACTATACCTGCTTCCAATATAAATGTTTAATTACACCTTATATTATGTAGAAACAACCATATGACACCAAATGAATTGCATTATTAAGTGTTCATGATTAAGGATAATTTCTGGCTGAGGAGGTTAAGGAATGTTTCAGAGGAGACAGAAGCTAACCCAGGACTATTAGGATGAATGGGAAGGTTGGAGATTAGCAGAGAGAAGAAAGGAAACATTTAGAGGACCACCTTATATATAAAAGGTCAGAGGGTGACCACCGACTGAAGATAATAGGAAAAGGAAAGAAAAACTATGGCAATAATAACAATCGTCTAAAGGAGTGAGATCCTGCTAGCCCAGCAAACTCCTTCTTTTATCCCCTAGAAAGAGCACTCATTATGGGTTATTGTGCTGGACACTGGTTGCAAAGATAAAGGACAGTGGTTCCTAGATGAGTAAGGATATGATAAGAGATCAAGATGATTTGCATCGGAAAGGGGTTTCGAAGGCAGTTTCCTGGAGTAGATGATGTTTGAAGGAAGTAATAGTAATCATTAAGATTAAAAAAAGAGGGAGGCATGGTTGGACATACCTGTAATCACAGCAACTCAGGAGGCTGAGGCAGGAGGACAGCAAATTCAAGGCTAGCCCAGCAATTCAGCAAGGTCCTAAGCAATTTAGTGAGACCCTATCTCAAAATAATGATGATGATGATGGTACTACTACTACTAATAATAATAATGGCTGGGGTTGGAACTAGGGGATTAAGTGTCCCTTAGTTCAAATCCCTGGTTGAGAAGCCCCTTTCAGGCACTCTTTCAGGGCCTGAAATGTCCATGTAATGAATTTTTGCATGATTGTTTTGCATGTGGGGTACTGCACCACTGAGCTATATCCTTAGCCCTGTTTATTTAGTTATTTTTAAATTTTGAGACAGGGTCTCAGTAAGTTGCCAAGGCTGACCTCAAACTTGAAATTCTCCTGACTCAGACTCTGGGATAGTCATGGGTCATTGCACCTAGTATTGGGTCCCTGTTTCACTGATTCTTTTTTTTTTCCTGTGGTGCTGAGGATTGAACCCAGGCAAGTGCTCTACATTGAGCCACATCCTCACCCCAGAATCCCTGGTTCTTAAACTTGATTTATTGAATGCTCTCAGGGAACTTTATAAAAATAGAGATTTCCTTGGCCCTATTTCATTGCATTAGTATCAGCAACTCTTGACTGGGACCTACAAATATGTATTTTTTTTATTTTTTATTTTTGAGACCGGGTGTGGCTATGTTGTCTAGGCTGGTCTTGGAACTCCTGGGTTCAGCCTCCCAATTGGTACTACAGGTGTGCACCACCGTGCCAACTTAGAAATATATATATATATATATATATACACATATATATGTATTATATATATGTATATATATATAATTATTTTTTTCTTACAGTGCTGGAGAATCAAAGCCAGGACCTTATGCATTCTAGGCAAGTGTTTCCACTGAGCTATATTTCAACCTGGAAACATCTATTTTTCAAAAGCTTCATAAGGAAAGTCTGAAGATAAGTCATCTGGAAACCTGTGTGCAGTAGCAATACGTGAAATTGTTCAGGTTCCTGGGGCCTGAAGAGGTTTGTAAGTCATGCTAAAGTATTAGGGATTTATGAAAGCAAGAGGAAACTCTGCTTTTAAGCAAGGAAATGTTATTCTTAGATTTGGGATTTGGAAAAGTTTAATTGTAGAAGTAGTGCAGAGATTGGACAAGAGTATAAAAGCAGACAGCTAGATCTCTATGACTGTGGTAGTCCCCTCAAGACTTGAGCAGCCTAACCAGAGGTGGAGACTGGGGGAATGAAGAAGAACCTGAGCAGACATGATAATGGATATGATAACAGTAAGGGGAGAAGCAATAAATCCTAGATTCCTGGGAGAAGGGTAGTAGTACCATTCACTGAAAAGCAAAGTAGATTGAAGGGTTAAGGAGAAAAAAAAGAACCTAAACTTCTTACATTTTTATTTTCAATCTTTTTGTTTTTTTCTTTTTTGAGGGCAGTGGGGGTACTGGAGATTGAACCCAAGGGTGATTTACCACTGAGATACATTCCCAGCCTCCCCCGCTTTTTTTGTTGTTGTTGTTGTTACCAGGGATTAAACCCAGGGTTTACTTAACCAGGAGTCACATCCCCAGCCCTTTTAAAATATTTTATTTAGAGGCAAGGTCTCACTGAGTTGCTTAGGGCCTCAATAAATTGCTGAGGCTGGCTTTGAACTTGTGATTCTCCTGCCTCAGCCTCCTGAGCTACTGGGATTACAGGAATGCACCACCACGCCCAGCTCCAGCCCTTTTTATTATTTATTTTGAGACAGAATCTCGCCAAGTTGATGAGGGTCTTGCTAAATTGCCCAGGCTAACCTCAAACTTGTGATCCTCCTGCCTTTCAGGCATGTGCCACTGCACTGGCCTTTCTTAAGTCTGAATTTTTTGAGCAGATTCTAAATTCTTGCAAGGCATAAGATGAAATGTCCATAAAATTCAAGCAACATCCTGCAGAAAAATGGCCATGAAAAAAGTTATGCAGCTTCAGAAATAACTGAATTTAAAACTTACACCATTAGTTCCCTCTGGTGGAGTAAACTGAGAATACAAGGAAATTAATCAAGCTCTGTCCTGTCCTTATCTCCGTAACAAATTTACACTTAGATTAGGACTTAAGTGTAGCCTGAGGAAATTAGCTTGCATAAATAATTAGAATAGTACCATATTAAAGATAAATTTCAAAAAAGGTAAAATCATAATTAATACAAATAAGAGAATAACATGTTAAACTGGTTCAAAAGAGAATCTGAAGACAGATGCATGCATAGGTAACTTAATGCTGAACTGATGCCATGGCTCAGGAGGCTGAGGCAGGAGGACCACAAGTTTAAGGCCAGCTTGGGCTACTTAATAAGACCTTGTCTGAAAAAAAAGTGGAGATAGGGATGGGGATGTAACTCAGTGGTAGAGAGTCCCTGGGGTTCTATTCTCAGAACAGGAAGGAAGGAAAGAAGGAAGGAAGGAAGGAAGGAAGGAAGGAAGGAAGGAAGGAAGGAAGGAAGGAAGGAAGGAAGGAAGGAAGGAAAGAAAAGCATAAATTAATTAATTTTCTAATACATGTGAAATTGGTGGATATGTAAAGATAGAAAGTGTAACATTTAAGTTCTGGGGGTGTAGCTCAGTTGGTAGAGTGCTTGCCTATCATGCACAAAGCCTTGGGTTCAATCCCCAGCACTGTGCCCCCGTAGCAGCAAAAAAAGTAACATTTATCTTTCACAGGGTGGAGATAAATTGTTTTTCACCTGACAGAATTCATTTGTCACCATGTACAAACATCATTTGCATTGATATCAGTTTTCTAGACAAAGTTAATTTAACTGCTGTTAACATCAGCTTACTCCTTGTTATTGTATTGTATTTTAAGAGCATTCAGAAGAGAGGTAAATATTAATCCCAAAAGTATCGATCACTAATGAAATTAAATGTGTTATCTAAAGGAGAGGGAGGGTTGAAGTAAAAAATTTTCCACCTTCAAATCGCATTAAATGGGGCTGGAGTTGGTGGGGAGTGGGAGAGAGACAAACCTAAGAAGTGTCACAGTTGGTGTCTGGGGCAACAGTTAACATGATTCTTTCTTCAAACTTCTACTTACTCTCCCTCCCTTCCCTTATTCTCTCTCCTTTTCCTCCTTTCTGTTCCTTTGCTTATTTTTTTCCTTTGATTGTTTTCCGTTTTCCTTCAGGTTTCTAAGAAATGCTTTTCCTCAAATGTTTGCCATCTATATCTTTTCCATTTATCTGCAAAAACTGTTAAGATAAACTGTGTTAAGGTAAAACTGCTAGTGTTGTTAGAAGTAAGGAGAACAGTTACTCATGGAGTGTAGTGACTGGAAGGGAGAACATGGGGTTTCTGAAGTGCTGGTAAAGTTCTGTTTCTTTATTTTGGTGCTCATTATGTGGGTGTGTTTAGTGTGCACTTTTCTATGTAGATTTCAATAAAAGGCTTAAATGAAAACAAACAATATAAAACAAAAAGCCCATAAGTTTAAATTTCATCTCCTTCAGGAAGTGAGTGGATTATAAAAGGAGGCATAAAAAACTTCATGGAAAAAAATTTTCATATTTTTGCCCAGTATCATCAACTTCTGCTCATTTACCAAGGTTTAGTAACTCACTCCAGTTTTGGCTAATTGACAAGGGCAGTGGCAATGGGAAGGGAAAGTCACAGAAGGATGAGGGATATTAAGAAAGATTGACAGAACTTGATAACTTGTTGAATGTATGGCAACAGGAAAGGGATAAAAGAAAGCAGGTTAAGTTTAAGACAAGTTACTTGGTAAAGAAAATGGAAACTATTGATTGAATACAAATTTAGGCAACTATGGTGAAAACATATTATGAGGGCTGGGATAGGTATAGCTCAGTGGTAGAGTGCCTGCCTTGCACGCACTAAGGCTCTGGGTTCAATTCCCAGTTTAAAAAAAAAGTGTGTGTGTACACACACACAAAATATGTTTATGAGTTTAAATATCTAAAAAAGAACAATTCTTTTGGAAAACATTGCCTAATGTAAGCTAAGAACTTTTTTCCCCGCCTTGGTTCTGGGAATTGAACCCAGGCCTCCTGCCTGCTAGCCAAGTGCTCTACCACTGAGTTACATTCCCCAGACCTTTTTATTTTTTATTTTGAGGCAGGGTTTTTCTGAGTTGCCCAGTCTGGCCTGGAACTTGGGATCCTCCTGCCTCGCCCCCAGGTAGCTGGGATTACAGGTATGCACCACAGGGTCCAATTTATTTATTTTGTTATAATTTTGGTTTTGGGAATTAAAACAGGGGTACTTTATCACTGAGCTACATCCCAGCCCTTTTTACTTTTTGAGACAGAGCCTCACAAAGTTGTTGAGACTGGCCTTAAACTTGCTATCCTCCTAACTCAACCTCCTGACTCTTGGATTACAGGTGTACGCCAACCACATCCAGCCGGGGCCCAGTTTAAGCTAAGAAACTTCTAATTCCAAACTCTGCGTAAGAGTAATGTAGGAGGAGTTGGGTGCAGTATATAAGGGGTTGGGGATGTAGCCCAGTGGTAGAGCTCTTGCTTAGCATGTGCAAGGTCCTAGGTTTCATTCCCTGCATTGCAAAAAGATAAAATAGAATAATGTGTAACAACTACGATTGCTAAGGGAATGATTTATTTAAATTACATATTTACCCTTTACATAGTTAGGAAAGAGGGAACTTAGAATGTAATAAAGCCAATAAAAAGAGAGTGGAGTTTCACAAAAACTTGCACAACATCTAGAGTACTGATTATTCTATTTGTGATTAAGTGATTAGAGTGATTAGGAAAGACCTGAGATATGTGAGTCAACATCTGGGTGGTATGTGATTCAAGCAGTTACCTGGAGGAAAACTGGTCCAGGAAGAGGGGAACAGGAAAAGCAAAGCTCCTAAAGCGGAAGCACATTTTTTCAGTGTATAGTTGTCCCCCATCCCGCTTATCTGAAGGGGGTATGTCTGAGCCCATTAATGGATGCCTGAAACTGAAGATTGTACCACACACTATGTGTGTGTGTGTGTGTGTGTGTGTGTATTCCCATAGATATATATGATAAAATTTAATACATTAGGCACATTGAGATTAATAAGCATTAAAATCAAATAATATACTGTAATGTAATTTATTTAAAATTTATGAAGAGGATGGGGATGTAGCTCAGTGGTAGAGTACTTGCCTTGCTTATGTATGGCCCTAGGTTCCAGTCCCAGCACTGCAAAACAAAAAACTTATGAATTGTTTATTTCTGGAATATTCCACTTAATATTTTCAGGCTGGGTGCAATGGCATCCTCTTGTAGTACCAGTTACTTGGGAGACTGAGGCAGGAAGATTGCTTTGGCTCAGGAATTTGAGGCCAGCCTGGGCAATATAGGGGAACCATCTCAAAAAAAAAAAAAAAAAAAAAAAAATCTGGACTACAGTTGATTATAGGTAATATGGCAAAACTATGGATAAAAGGGTGGGGCCCACTATTTTTGAGAAACAAAAAGAAAGTCAAGGGCTGGTGAGATAGCTCAGTTGGTAGAATGCTTGCCTTGCAAGCACAAGACCCTGGGTTCAATTCCCAGCACCACACACACACACACACACACACACACACACACACACACACACAAAGCCAATGTAGCTAGCTAGAATAAGAGGAGATATAGCCAAGGATGAGGTTGTTTTTGAGTTTTAGTCAGAAAGAGTTCCTTGTATTTTTCTTTTTGTGTGATGAGTAGCCAGCAGAGGATGTTGAGGAGGGCAGGGACACAAAATGAATTATGTATTAAATCACTTTGGCCTTTGCAACAGTTCAGGAGAGAGATGACAGTGACTTGGGCTAGGATATAATATCTATGGAGAAGGTTGAAAATGAATGCAAAATCTATTTTGAAGGTACTATCAACAGAATTTTCTGTTTTGAGAGTTGAGGATAATTTGGTTTTGGCCTGAACAACTTGGGGGAATGATATGTGGAGGTTTGAAGTCCAGTATGAGGTGGGGGCATATTTTGTTTTGAACACATTACATTCTCTATATAATTCATTTAAAATATCAAGTCCACAAATTGATAAATAAAATGTAGTATATCTGTACAATGGAATGTTACTTGGTAATAAAAATAAAAATAAATGAAGTACTGATATAAGTTCATCCATACTACATGGATGAATTTTGAAAGCATGCCAAGTGAAAGAAGCAGTCACAAAAGACCACATATTGTATGACTCCATTTATATGTCCAAAATAGTCAAATCTATAAAGAATGTACATTAATGTTTGCCTAGGGCTGTAAAAAATTAGGAATGACAGGGAACAGGTATGGGGTTTCTTTCTGAGTTGATGAAATGTTTGTAGTGATTGTGTGATGTATAGTGCTGTGAATGTACTAAATGCCATTTAATTATTCATGCTGGGCATAGTGGTACATGCCTGGAATCCCAGCAGCTCTAAAGGCTGATGCAGGAGGGTAATAGTTCAAAGCCAGCCTCAGCAACTTAATGAGTCCCTAAGCAACTCGTCAGATCCTGTCTCAAAATATGTAGTTTTAGGGCTGGGGTAATAGCTCAGTGATAGAGCACTTGCCTTGCACTTGTGAGGCACTGGGTTCGATCCTCAGCACCACATAAAAATAGATAAATAAAATAAAGTTTTTTTTTTTTTCTTCTTCTCTCTTCTCAGGGATGAAGATGGAGCTCAATGGTAAACTGCCCCTGGGTTAAATCTCCAGTAAACTGCCCCCTGCCTGCCCCCCTGTCAATAAACGAACATATTGCTTGGCTGAATTTTATTTCAATAAAGCCATTACAAAATGGCTAGTGCCAGTTATTGTGACATGTTTGTAATCTCAGAGGCTGAGACAAGAGGACTGCAAGTTTGAGGCCAGCCTCAGTAATTTATCGAGTCTCTAAGCAACTTAGTAAGACCCTGTCTCAAAATAAACAATAAAAAAGGCTAGGGGTTTAGTTCAGTGGCAAAGTGCCTCTGGAGTAAATCTCCAATAGCCTCCACCAAAATAAATAAATAAATCAGACTGGGGGTGTAGCTCTGTGGTAGAATGCTCCTGGGTTTAAACACCAGTATCTTAAAAAATAAAACAACATAAACAAATGGCATCACCTAGCAAAGCCATGCACACCTATAATCCTAGTGGCTTGGAAGCAAGGCAGGAGGATCCCAAGTTCCAGGCCAGCCTGGGCAACTTAGTGAGATCCGCTCTCAAAATAAAAATATAAATGGGATAGGGATGCAGCTCAGTGGTAGAGTACTTTTGGATTCAATTCCTAGTGCCACAAACAACAAAGTATTTGTTGTTTTAGATGTTCGTAATGTTTTTTAAAAAGAACAAAAAAATATTCATAATGTTCTTAAGGATTCAGTCAACTATTTTGTTGACTAAATATATTCTTCTTTCTCCAGTCTCCCTTCCACAATCATAAATACCTCTTCTTTCCTTCTTCATTATAGAAAGAAATCTAATGTGGATTATATAAATCAGTTTAAGATAACTTTTTGGCCTTTATCTGGGAGTTCCAGACAAGCTGAGTTACCAGAGCTGGGGAAAACATTTATTAAGGTTAACCCACAAATATTTTGAGGTATTAAGAGTTTAAATATCCATAAATCTTTGAAAAAGTACTTGTCTTCAGTTCAGGAGGAAAAATTTCAAATCTCTGAGATCCAAGAAATCTTTGGCTTTGAATTCCGCCCCCCCATAAAACTCAGTAAAATGATGTCCATCATTGTTAGGTTGACTCTATGTGGCAAACATGTGGATTCATTCATGGAGCCTGTCTGAAGGGGTAGAAACCCCAAGATTAAAGCTAAGTTTCTAAAAAAAGTTCAGAAAAAATATACTATTATACTTATGGAGGTCCAATTAGGTTAAGAAAAAATGATGGCTAAATTAGTTATATTCAAAGAAAATAAAAATCCCACATAAAATATGTCTATTTGAAGAGCTTTTCGAGAATATTTGCTCCCTCCTCTCTCAAGTTGAATCTCTTTTTTTTTTTTTTACCATCTAGAATGTAAAGGAAAATCAACAAAGCTGAGCTATTTCCTTTCTCGCTTGCTCTCTCTTTTTAAATATTCCAGTAGTGGGGATTGAATCCAGGGATGTTCTACCACTGAACTACATCCCCTTCCCCAGCTCCTTTTTAAAAAAATTATTTTGAGATGGAGATAGTCACAAAGTTGCCCAGGCTGGCCTTGAACTTGTGATCCTCCTGCTTCAGCCTCTCAAGTAAATGGGATTACAGGTATAAAACAGAGACTGGTCTGGTAGTATAAATGGGGAGGCATTATTATCCTCATGTGAAAAATTATTTTTCTAAAATAAATGAAAATTGCTATAAAACTATGTACAAAAAGACCAGAAAGATAATAATTGATCTTTATTATATAGAAATGTAAAGGCCATATAAATTAAATAAGAAGGTGCTTGGCAATGAACATTATGAAGATTTGAACTGAAGACATCCTCATCATATTGAGATACAATTTAAAATAAACACTAAAGAGTTGCAAAGAAGGAACTCAATCTACCCCACAATCAAACTAAAACTTTGGAAAACCTGGTTTCAATTCATGCTGAATTGTTAAATGGAAAGAAAAGTTACATCAGGTAGAGACAGTACATGACTAGCTTTTGTAATTTTAGAGAGGCTAAACTAAAGCTCTACTTAGCTTCTCATTTAAAATTTGTTTCACATTACAATTATATCTTTATGCACCTAAGAAGAGCCAGAAGTGAGTGTTGAGTTTGGGACTTTTTATGGAATTTTACATTTGAGGGAGGGGATAAAGTTAATCTTTAATTACTTCTGATCAAGAGGATGTGATGACAGGTCTGGGTTTAACAGTTTGTTTCTTCACAGTGGTCAACAGGAAGGAGCTAATGAAAGTATAATAAATGCTTGACATTAGTACAACTCAGTGCCTGTCCTTTTCATACCCCTCAATACAATACCTTACACATCAGTGTACTCCTGACACAAAATTGCCCCTTTACATAGGATCTTTATTAATATAGCTTCTCTTCACCCTCAGTACTGAAATGAAAAACATTTTAGAGATTTGGCTAGAATGGTTTAGCTCAATGGTTGCATTGAAATAAGACTGAAGACCAGATGGGTACCTGTACATTAAATATAGACAAAACTACTCCAAGAACTCTTAAATATAGGTAGAACTTTTTCAATTTGTGTAGGAACCCAAAAATAGGGAAAAAGAAGATGTGGCATTTAGATATACAGCCTGGACTCAGAGTGCTTTTTGGTAATTGAAACTTACAATTTCCTCAATTCAATCAGAGCAGAGACATATAAATACAAACATTTGTGGTACTGGGGATTGAACCAAGGCAAGCACTCTATCACTGAACTATTATTCTCAGATCATTACTTTGTGACAGAGTCTAAGTTGCCTAGGCCGGCCTTCAACTTGCCATCTTCCTACTTCAACCTCCTCAGCAGCTAGGATTGCAGGTATGTGCTACCATGTCAGGTTTAGAGCAGAACCATTTAAAGTAGTCTAGAGGAAATAGGACAGTCTTGTGCTAAAGGATGGAAATTCTCAGGCCACCTCTACCCTCTTCAAATTTTAATGCTGACTATAAGAAGGAGGTTGTTGTGACACATTTTTTCTTTTTTCATTTAAACTTTTGTCTTAATGAGTGAAGGAGCTTGATGATGCTAAATGAATATAGGATATATTTCTGGCTCTAGGAGTGTGAGATCCAGGTAATCAAATCTGGGACATTTTCAGTAGGTTAGAAAAAGAAAGATAAAAAAATCTGTAGCAGGACATACAATCCCAGAGACCATCTGCTTCAAAAATTAATTTTGTTTCCACTGCTGCTCATTTAAGGACAATTAATTCAATAAACTATATTATTCAGCAGAGCCTGAGACAAAAGACTCTGTAACATGTATTTAAGATAGAAAATAAACTTAGAAAAATATAATAAATGGTTTGCTTTTCATCTCATTCATATTTTGTTGTAGAACTTGAAACCCCACTTAGATATTCATATTTCTGTTTATCCAAAAGTACAATGGATGAAATTAAACCAAGAAATGGAAGAAAAGTATTTATTGGGTGTGTGTGGGCTCACCCAGTTTATTCATCTATGGAGTGAAAGTATAGGGAGAAACAACATCTGCTTATAATGATCAAGGCATATGGAGAAGCCCTAAAATTCCTCTCCCCAAATCATGAGTCTGACCCAAGAGAAGGAATAAAAAATGATGAAAATATTTCATGACACCAGACTCAGTGATGGGGTCTCAGAAAGTCACCAGCCAGCATGTAAAAAGAAAAAAACCCATCTGCTGGCTCTAGGATTTATTGAAGGCTGCCAGCACAGCCCAGATCATCTCTGTAGCATTGTGCTTTGTCCCCTCTACTTCAGGGTCCAGTTCTACTAGGTCCTTGGCTCTATTCATTGCCACATCATATTTGTCATCTGTCAGAGAGGAGAAGACATTCTCCAGCACATCAGAGGAGTGTGCTAGCACCAGGAGTGCTAGTGTTCGCCTGTCCATACGCTGAGGATCATTTACCCACCGCTCTAGTACACTATCTTGAAGTTTTTTCACTAGTCGCTGTTTCTCTGTTGTATTGGTCACTGGATGAGTAGTCATGTCAAACAGCAGGAAATTCTGCTTCTCAGTGGTTAGAATACCCTTCTCCACTAGGTTCTTTGCAATTCGCTCTCGTACATTTCTCAGCTGGTACTGCAATTTGAAGGGATTCCAGGTCTCACCTATGGGCAAAAGAAATAGGACATAATGACCAGAAAAAGGAAAACAAAATGAAAAAAGCAAATTAGTTATCTGGAACACTGAATGGTTAAAAATTTGGAAGTACAATTTCCACTTATTCATGAAGGAATAATTTTCCTTCCTCAGTCCATTCTATTGTTTGTCCTTTATACCACGGTTTTGATTCCAAGCATATTTCTCATTAAACAACCTTTTAAAAATGTCATCAAGGGGGCTGGGGAGATAGTTCAGTAGGTAGAGTGCTTGCCTTGTAAGCACAAGGCCCTGGATTTAATCCCCAGCACCCAAAAAAAAAAAAAAAAAAAAAAAAAAGTCATCAAGGACTTCCATATTGCTAATATTTATGGACTTCATTTCTATTTTTTTTTTTTTTTTTTTTGTACTGGGGATTGAACCCAGGGGAGCTTTACCACTGAGTTACATCCCTATTTTATTTTGAGACAGGATCTGGATTAGTTGCTTAGGGCCTTGCTAGGTTTCTAAGGCTGGCCTCCAATTTGCAATCCTTCTGCCTTAGCCTCCTAAGTTGAAGGATTATAGGTATGTGCTACTGTTCTGTTCTATATGACTTCTCTGTGACACTGTTAATCATTTGTGTCTTTTTGAAATCCTTTTAGGCTGGGTGCAGGGGTGCATGCCTATAATCCCAGTGACTTGGGAGGCTGAGGCATGAGGATCATAAGTTCAAGGCCAGCCTGGGCAACTTAGCAAGACCCTTTTCAAAAACTACTATCCAGGGGCTGGGGTTGTGGCTCAGTGGTAGAGTGCTTGCCTAACATGTGTGAGGCACTGGGTTCAATTCTCAGCACCATATATAAATAAATACATAAAAATAAAGGTCCATTGATAACTTAAAAATTATATATAATTTATATATATAAAATTTTATATATAGAGAAAAAAATTATATATATATATATAAAATTTTTAAAAATGCTACTAGTAATTCATCCAAGAATAGCACCTGGTCACCCAAGAGCTCTCATGGAGATGTACTATGAGATTAATGTTGTTTTCATGCTGACTAGGCTAATATAATATCCATTCTGAAAGCCTATGGATCAAAGAGTATTTAAGAATTATAATTCTGGGGCTGGGAGTATACCTCAGGGGTAGATTGCTTGCTTATGTGGGAGGCCCTGGGTTTGATTTCTAGTGCTGCCAAAAAAAATGAAATCCATTCCCCACCCCAACCCCTGTTTTTGTTTGTTTGTTTGTTTGTTTGTTGGTACTGGTGATTTGACAAAGGGGCACTTTACCACTGAGCTATATACCCCCAGCCCTTTTTATTGTTTAATTTGAGACAGGGACTCACTAAATTGCTTAGGCCCTAAGTTGCTGAGGCTGGTCTTCAACTTGCAATCCTCTTGTCTCAGTCTTCTGAGTGGCTGGGATTATAGGCATGCACCACTTTGCCCTGCTAGGAAAGGTATTTCATAAGGCTATAGCTGCTACAGATTGTGATTCTTCTGATGATCTGGCAATTTAAATTGAAAATGTTCAGGGAAGAATTCACTATTCTATATGCCATTAAGAACATTCATGATAGATGAGTCTGGTGGTACATGCAATTGGGAGTCTGAGGCAGGAGAACTGATAAGTTTGAGGTCAGTCTCAGCAACTTAGTGAGACCCTGTCTCAATATTTAAGAAAAAAAAAAAGTGGGGGTACAGTGGGGGATGTAGTTTAGTGGTAAAGTGCCCCTGGGTTAAATATCCAGTACCACAAAATCAACAAAACAAAAACAACAACAATAAGAAAAACAACTAATTCATGGGAAGAGACCAAAATGTCAATATAAACAGAATTTGGAAGAAGTTGATTTCTGTTGTTTTGTTTTTTTGCAGTGCTGGGGATTGAACCCAGGGCCTTGTGCATGCAAAGCAAGCACTCTACCAACTGAGCTATATCCCCAGCCCTGAAGAAGTTGATTTCTAATGAATGACTTTGAAAGGGTCAAGACTTCAGTGAAGGATGTTAACTGCAGATGCAGTAGAAATAGCAAGAGAACTAGAAAGTGGAGCCTAAAGATGTAACTGAATTGTTACAATTTCATGATAAAACTTTAATGGATGAGGAGTTGCTTCTTGTGGATGAGCACAGAAAGTAGTTTCTTCTTTAGCTCCCCTTTATTTTGTGGTGCCGGAGATTGAGCCCGGGACCTTACACAATGCTAATCAAGCGTTCTACCACTAAGCTAAACTAAACTCCCATCCCTCTTTGTCTTCTTCTTCTTCTTCTTCTTTTTTTTTTTTTTTGTGCTGCTGGGGATTGAACCCAGGGCCCTGTACTTGTGAGGTGAGCACTCTACCAACTGAGCTATCTCCCCAGCCTTCTTTTCCTGTTTTCATCTTTCTCTGTTTCTTCCTTTCTCTCTCTCCCAATTTCCCTCATTTCTTCTCTCTCTTTATTTTGGTACTGGGGACTGAACCAAGGGGTACTTTAGAACTGAGTCACATTCCAAGCCCTTTTTATTTTTTATTTTGAGACAGAGTCTCATTACGTTGCTTAGGGCCTTGCTAATTTGCTGAGGCTGGCCTCAAACTTGTGATCCTCCTGCCTCAGCCTCCAACGGTGCTGGAATTACAGGGGTGTGCCACCACATCCAGCTCTCTCTCTCTCTTACATGGGGTCTTGCTGTGTTTCCCAGGTTGGCCCTGCACTTCTGTGTTCAAGTGATCTTCCTGTCTTACCCTCCCAAGTAGCTAGGACTAATATGCCACTGTATCCAGCAGAAAGTGGTTTCTTGAAACTGAATCTAGTCCTGGTGAATATGCTATGAATTTGTTGAAATGACAACAAAGGATTTATAGTATGACATTAACTTAGTGGAGAATGCAGCAGCAGAGTTTGAGAGGACTGATTCCAATTTTGTAAGGGGCTGTACTGTTGATAACATGCTATCAAACAGTATTATACACTAATAGAGAAACCTTTCATGAAATGAAAAATTAATCAATGGAGCAAACTTTATTATTGTTTTATTTTAAGAAATTACAACAGCCATCCGAACTTCAGCAATCGTCACTCTGATCAGTTAGCAGCCATCAAGATCCTCTAGCAACAAAAGATTAAGTCTCAGATTATCATTAGCATCATTAGTGCTTTTTAGCCGTATGTACATACATACATACGTAGTGGTATACACACACACATACACACACATATATATCCCCCACCCCCCTCAGGGTTGAGGGATTGAGCCAAGGGTTTTGTACACACTAGGCAAGCACTCATTCATCATTTTTTTTTTGGACCAGGGACTGAACCCAGGGACATTTAGCCCCTGAGCCACATCACCAGCCCTCTTATTTTTTATTTTGAGACACGTCTTGCTAAATGGCTATGGCCTCACTAAGTTGCTGAGACTGACTCTGATTTGCAATCCTCCTCAGCCTGTTCAGTTGCTGGGATCAGAGGCATGTACTACCATGTCCAGCCCATAAAGTATTTTAAAATAAGGTATATAATTGGCTTTTAGACACAATGCTAGGGCTGGTGACATAGCATGGCCGTAGGTTTGATCCCTAACACCACAAAATAACAACAAAACAAACAGACATAATTCTGCTGCAAACATTTTTGTGTTTTTGTATTAGGGATTGAACCCAGGGTGCTCTACCTCTGAGCTACATCCTAGACCTTTTGATTTTTTTTTTTTTTTTAATTTTGTGATAGGGTCTTGCTACATTGCTTAGGGCTTCACTAGGTTAATGAAACTGTTCTTGAACTTTTGATCTTTTTGTTTTAACCTCCTGAGTTGTTGTGATTACAGGCATGTGCCATCATGACTGGCACGACTGCAAACTTACTAGACTATAGTATAGTGCAAACTTTTTTTTTTTTTGCGGTGCTGGGGATTGAACTCAGGACCTTGTGCTTGCGAGGCGAGCACTCTACCAACTGAGCTATCTCCCCAGCCCGCAAACTTTTTTTTAATTGGTGGTAATGGAGATCGAACCCAGGGCCTTGTACACGTTAGGCAAGTGCACTGCCACTGAGCAATACCCCCAGCCCAATAAATATAACTTTCCCTATGTGCTGGGAACCAAAATATTTATGTGACTTCTTTTATTATAATATTCAATTTACTGTGGAGGTCTAGAATGGAACCTGCAATATCTCTGAGCTAAGCCTGTACTAGAAAATGTCCATCTAATACAGAAAAAGATAGTAAGGGAGATATAGAAGAATAGACAGACATATGGGAGGAAAATGGAAGTTGTAAACTGAATCGTCTCAGTAATAATATGTGAATTAAAAAAAAAGATGTGAATAAATCAAAACACTTTAAGCAGCCAGATATAGAATACACCTCTGCTCAGTTGGCAGAGTGCTTGCCTGACATGCACAAAGCCCTGGGTTCAATACCTAGCACCACAAAAAGAAAACCAAAAAAACCAAAAAAGTGCTTCTATAGTTGGAAGAATATCTCTTAGCAATAAAAAGGTCAATTCCTCAGAAAGACATAAAAATTATAAATGCATGTGCAACTAATGACAGTGCATCCCAAAATATATGAAGCAAGAATGGACAGAATTCACAAGAGAGATGATTCAATAGTAATCAGAGACTTTGATACCCTACTTTCCATAATAGAACAATCAGGCAGAAGATCAACAAGGAAACAGAAGACTTGAACAAAAGTATAAGCCAACAAGATCTAATGAGACATTTTTTTTTTTTGGTGTATGGGTATGTATGGTGATGGGGATCAAACTTGGGGCCTCACACATGTCAGGCAATCACTACACCACTGAATTATACTCCTAGCCCCCTAGTGAGACATCTTCACAACATTCTACCTCCAACAAGACCTAAGTCTTAAATTGCATAACATTCTAAGCAATGAGATAAATTCTTGTCCCATTCCATTCCATCCTTCTGGGACATAATCATCTCTTTGTCTAGCATATCCATACTCTATATACCACCCACTCTATATACCACTTAATAGCCATTTCAGTTTCAGACTGACTTGAAGTATCACAGTGCTTAATGCTATGTCACAATACCTATGTCATGCACCTCAATTCATCTCATCAGGTGCATACTGTATTATCTCACATGATCCTGGTGAATGAAGTAAAAGATTTTTTTTTTCATTGTGCTGGGGATCAAAAGCAGGGCCTCAGGCATGCCAGGCAAATGCTCTACCACTAAGCCACTGCTGCAGCCCACAGTAAGAGACACATACCACATGTTCGGCAACTTAGTGAGAGCCTGTCTCAAAATAAAAAATGAAAAGGGCTGGTGATGTAGCTCAGTGGTACATGCCCCTGCGTTCAATCCCCATTTACTGCCAAAAAATCCAAAAATATAAAAAACCAAAAAATATCAAAACAAAGAAATGGACAAATTCCTTGAAAAAACACAAATCACCTAAACTGAGTCAAGAATAAAAAATCTCAACAGATCAATGGCAAGTAAAGAATTAGTAATCAAAAACCTCCTGGACCAGAAGGGTTTACCAGTGAATTTTTACCTAACAGTATAGTATGTTAGTCCATTTTTTTTTTTTTTTTTTTAGTTGTCAATGGACTTTTATTTTATTTATTTATATGGGGTGCTGAGAATCGAACCCAGGGTCTCACACATGCTAAGCAAGTGCTCTACCACTGAGCCACTACTCCAGCCCTGTTAGTTCAGTTTTTGTTGTTGGGACCAAAATACCTGACAAGAACAACTTACAGGAGGAAAAGCTTATTTTGGTTTGAAGTGTTTCGAGGTTCGGTCCATGGTCAGCTGACTCCATTGCTCTGGGCACAAAGTGAGGCAGAACATCATGGTAGAAGGGTGTGTGGGAAGAGCATTGCTCATCTCAAGGCATCCAAGAAGCAAGTAGAGTGGGGGTTGGGAGGTACCACAGGAACGATTAATCCTTCTAGGGAAGGCCCCCAATGACCCACCTTCTCCAGCCATACCTCACCTGCCTGTAGTTACCACCCAGTTAGTCCATTCAAACTAGGAAGGACTGATTAAATTATAACTCTCCTAATTCAATCATTTCACCTTTGAACATTCCTGCATTAACACAGGAGCTTTTGGGGAACACTTTATATCCAAACCATACAAAGAATTAACACGGGGGGGGGGTTGTGGCTCAGTGGGAGGGCGCTTGCCTGGCATGTGTGGGGCACTGGGTTCAATTCTCAGCACCACATATAAATAAATAAGTAATAAAGGTCCATCAACAACCAAAAATTATTTTAAAAAAGAATACCAATTTATAGAAATTAATTAATGTGGCCTCTCGCCTGTCCATCGACTACCTTACCCCTATCCATCACCCAACGCTCGAGGTTCACCTCCCGATTGTCCGGCAGCTGCCAGCAGACTGACTGCAGACCGCCAGTGGAGCACCAGCTGCCTGCTGTCGCCTGGAAGTTCACTGTCACAGTACCTGCAGGTTTGATTACACGTGGCTGCCGCCATTTTGAGACAACAGCCAGGCCCCGTAGGACCCCTGGCCGGACTGACTGAGCCCCATCTCCAGGATCCCTCAGGCTGACCGAACACTCCCTGCCTCTAGGGCCCTCATATCAACTGACTGCTCCCTGCTGCCAGGACCCCCAGACCAACTGACTGAGCCCTATCACCGGGAACCCAGACCGACTGATTGCACCCAGCCTCCAGGATCCCACAACTACACCAAACACACTGGACCCCCAGGACCCCTGCCGGACCAACTGCATCCCGTCTCCAGGACCTTCAGCTGCCACGTCCACCCCTGAGCTGCAACTCCCCATTTGCCAACACATTTGGAAGCCAGAGCAGCCATCTTGGATAATCCTGAAAGCCGTAGCTCCGATCTTTGGTGGGGCAAATCCCATCCTGAGACACCTGCTGGAGGCTTGAAGCTCATTGTCAGGTACCTCTCATGCATCAGGCTACTGAACACTGGGAGGTTTTATTAGTATATGACTGTTATACAGTAGATTTTCTTTTTTCTCCTTTTTTAAAAAAAACTTTTTATTTCTTTACTTTCTTGCTTTCTTTTCCTTTTGTTTACCTGTTCCCTCAGAGTCTCTTTCTCCCTTTTTTGCATGTTAACATCCGATTTCTTTTGATTACACTCTCACCCTTTCTATTTTCTAGAACTTCTGTATATTCTTTTCTTATCTTATCCCATTAACAGCCATATTCTACATCCCTCTGCATCCTCTTTGTCCTCCATTAGAAACTGCAGACCTTACTGTAAACCTGTTTGTTTTACCGAAGATAACATTTGAACTCATTTTGTTTATTATGACAATTTTGTTATTGTCCCCATAAGGGCTATTTGGTCTAGGATTGCATAGTGTCTGATTTGGGCACTGCTAATATTGATCTCCCCTTAAAGAAAGGGTTTTGGAAACCTATAGGGCCACTATAAGCCTATAGGGGAAATCTGCAATACCCTAGATCTGCACTGCTAGAGGGGAAGATACATGAACAACACGAAAAAACAAGGGAAGAAAATGATCCAAACAAATCTAGATTCTATGTTAATAGAATCCAATGACAGTATGTTAGAAGAAATGTCAGAAAAGGACTTCAGATTATACATGATTAAGATGATTCGCGAAGCAAAGGATGAGATAAGAAAGCAAATGCAGGCAATGAATGATAATACCAATAAGCTGAAAGAGCACCTGCAGGAAGCAAAAGATCATTTCAAAAAAAGAGATACAGATTCTCAAAAAAAAAAAAAAAAAAAAAAAAAAGGAAATCCTTGAAATGAAGGAGACAATAAACCAAATAAAAAACTCAATGGAAAGCATCACCAACAGACTAGACCACTTGGAAGACAGAACCTCAGGCAATGAAGACAAAATATTTAATCTTGAATATAAAGTCGCCCAAACAGAGCAGATGGTAAGAAATCATGAACAGAATCTCCAAGAACTATGGGACATCATGGAAAGACCAAATTGAAGAATTATTGGGATTGAGGAAGGCACAGAGATACAAACCAAAGGAATGAACAACCTATTCAATGAAATAATATCAGAAAATTTCCCAAACCTGAAGAATGAAATGGAAAATCAAATACAAGAGGCTTACAGAACACCAAATGTACAGAATTGCAACAGATCCACACCAAGGCACATTATAATGAAAATGCCTAACATTCAAAATAAAGATAGGATTTTGAAGGCCGTGAGAGAAAAGCATCAGATTACATATAGGGGGAGACCAATACGGATAGCAGCTGACTTCTCTCTTTTTTTTTTTTTTTGCAGTGCTGGGGATCGAACCCAGGGCCTTGTGCTTGCAAGGCAAGCACTCTACCGACTGAGCTATCTCCCCAGCCCAGCTGCTGACTTCTCAACCCAGACTCTAAAAGCTAGAAGGGCCTGGACCAACATATTTCAAGCTCTGAAAGAAGATGGTTGCCAACCAAGAATCCTATACCCAGCAAAACTAACCTTCAGATTTGAAGATGAAATAAAATCCTTCCATGATAAACAAAAGTTAAAAGAATTTACAAATAGAAAGCCTGCACTACAGAATGTTCTCAACGAAATATTCCATGAGGAGGAAATGAAAAACAACAATGGAGGTCAGCAAAGGGAGGAACTACCTTAGAGAAAAACTACTCAAAGGAAAAACCAAGCTGACTTAAAAAACCAAAAATAAGCCAAATGACTGGGAATACAAATCATTTCTCAATAATAACCCTGAACGAATGGCCTAAAGTCATCAATCAAAAGACATAGACTGGCAGATTGGATTAAAAAGAAAGACCCAACAATATGCTGCCTGCAAGAGACTCATCTCATAGAAAAAGACATCCACAAGTCTGTGGATGAAAAGGATGGGTGAAAGGATGAGAAAAAAGGTGAAAGGATGGGAGAAAACCTACTACGCACATGGACTTAGTAAAAAAGCGGGGGTTTCCATCCTTATATCAGATAAAGTGGACTTCAAGCCAAAGTTAGTCAGAAGGGATAAAGAAGGACATTTCATACTGCTTAAGGGAACCATAAACCAGGAAGACATAACGATAATCAATATTTATGCCCCAAACAATGGTGCATCCCTGTACATCAAACAAATCCTTCTCAATTTCAAAAATCACATAGACCACAACACAATAATTCTGGGCGACTTCAATGCACCGCTGTCACCACTAGAGAGATCTTCCAAACAAAATCCAACCAAAGAAACCATAGAACTCAATAACACATAGACATATATAGAACATTCCATCCATCAACGAGCGGATACACTTTCTTCTCAGCAGCACATGGAACCTTCTCGAAAATAGACCATGTGTTATGCCACAAAGCAGCCCTTAGGAAATGCAAAAAAATAGAGATACTGCCTTGTGTTCTATCAGATCATAATGGACTGAGAGTAGAAATCAATGACAAAGTAAAAAAAGGAAATTACTCCAAGACGTGGAGACTAAATAATATGCTATTGAATGAAACATGGATAACAAAAAGCATCAGGGAGGAGATTAAAAAATTCTTAGAGGTCAATGAGAATGATGATACAACATATCAAAATCTCTGGGACACTATGAAAGTGGTACTAAGAGGAAAATTCATTGCATGGAGCGCATTCCAGAAAAGAATGAAGAGTCAACAATTAAATGACCTAACATCAAAGCCCTAGAAAAAG
This sequence comes from Sciurus vulgaris, assembly GCF_902686455.1. Taxonomy (NCBI): domain Eukaryota; kingdom Metazoa; phylum Chordata; class Mammalia; order Rodentia; family Sciuridae; genus Sciurus; species Sciurus vulgaris. The sequence continues at coordinate 111,979,730 of NC_136461.1, forward strand.
AAGAACAGAATAACAGCAAAAGTAGTAGAAGACAGGAAATAATTAAAATCAGAGCTGAAATCAATGAAACTGAAACAAAAGAAACTATTCAAAAAATTGACATAACAAAAAGTTGGTTCTTTGAGAAAGTAAACAAAATAGATAAACCCTTAGCCACACTAACAAAGAGAAGGAGAGAGAAGACTCAAATTACTAAAATACATGATGCAAAAGGAAATATCACGACAGACACCACTGAGATACAGAACATAATGAGAACCTACTTTGAAAATCTGTATTCCAACAAAACAGAAAGTATCGAAGACATTGACAAATTTCTAGAGACATATGCTACGCCCAAACTGAACCAGGAGGACATATACGATTTAAACAGATCAATATCAAGCAATGAAATAGAAGAAGCCATTAAAAATCTACCATCCAAGAAAAGCCCAGGACCAGACATATTCTCAGCTGAGTTCCACAAGACCTTCAAAGAAGAACTCATTCCAATACTTCTCAAAGTATTCCAGGAAATAGAAAAGGAGGGTACCCTACCGAACTCATTCTATGAAGCTAATATCACCCTCATACCCAAACCAGGAAAAGACACATCAAGGAAAGGAAATTTTAGACCAATATCCTTGATGAATATAGATGCAAAGATCCTTAACAAAATATTGGCAAACCGTATCCAAAAACATATTAAGAAAATTGTGCACCACGATCAAGTGGGGTTCATTCCTGGAATGCAAGGATGGTTCAACATTCATAAATCAATAAATGTAATCCATCATGTCAACAGACTTAAGGATAAGAATCATATGGTTATTTCAATTGACGCAGAAAAAGCATTTGACAAAATACAACACCCCTTCATGCTCAAAACACTAGAGAAAATAGGGATAGTAGGAACATACCTGAACATTGTAAAGGCTATTTATGCTAAGCCCATGGCCAACATTATTCTTAATGGAGAAAAACTGAAACCATTCCTTTTAAAAATGGGAACAAGACAGGGATGTCCTCTTTCACCACTTCTATTCAACATTGTCCTCGAAACTCTAGCCAGAGCAATTAGGCAGACTAAAGAAATTAAAGGGATACGAATAGGAAATGAAGAACTTAAGCTGTTACTATTTGCGGATGACATGATTCTATATTTAGAGGATCCAAAAACCTCCTCCAGAAAACTTCTAGACCTCATCACTGAATTCAGCAAAATATCAGGCTATAAAATCAACACACATAAATCTACAGCATTTTTATATGCAAGCGACGAAACAGCTGAAAGGGAAATGAGGAAAACAACTCCATTTGCAATAGCCTCAACAAAAATAAAATACTTGGGCATCAATCTAACCAAAGGGGTAAAAGATCTCTACAATGAAAACTACAAAACATTGAAGAAAGAAATTAAGGAAGACCTTAGAAGATGGAAAGATCTTCCATGTTCTTGGATAGGAAGAATTAATATTGTCAAAATGGCCATACTACCAAAAGTGCTATACAGATTCAATGCAATTCCAATTAAAATCCCAATGACATACCTCACAGAAATAGAGCAAGCAATCATGAAATTCATCTGGAAGAATAAGAAACCCAGAATAGCTAAAGCAATCCTTAGCAGGAAGAATGAAACAGGGGGTATCGCAATACCAGAACTTCAACTATACTACAGAGCAATAGTAACAAAAACGGCATGGTATTGGCACCAAAATAGACAGGTAGATCAATGGTACAGAATAGAGGACACGGACACAAACCCAAATAAATACAATTTTCTCATATTAGACAAAGGTGCCAAAAATATGCAATGGAGAAATGATAGCCTCTTCAACAAACGGTGCTGGGAAAACTGGAAATCCATATGCAACAGAATGAAACTAAACCCCTATCTCTCACCCTGCACAAAACTCAACTCACAATGGATCAAGGACCTTGAAATCAGACCAGAGACCCTGCATCTTATAGAAGAAAAAGTAGGTCCACATCTTCACCTTGTTGGCTTAGGATCAGACATCCTTAACAGGACTCCCATAGCACAAGAAATAAAAGCAAGAATCAATAACTGGGATAGATTCAAACTAAACAGCTTTCTCTCAGCAAAGGAAACTATCAGCAATGCGAAGAGAGAGCCTACAGAGTGGGAGAATATCTTTGCCACTCATACTTCAGATAGAGCACTAATTTCCAGAATATTTAAAGAACTCAAAAACTCTACACCAAGAATACAAATAACCCAATCAACAAATGGGCTAAGGAAATGAACAGACACTTCACAGAAGAAGATGTACAAGCAGTCAACAAACATATGGAAAAATGTTCAACATCTTTAGTAATAAGAGAAATGCAAATCAAAACTATACTAAGATTCCATCTCACCCCAATTAGAATGGCGATTATCAAGAATACAAGCAACAATAGGTGTTGGAGAGGATGTGGGGAAAAAGGTACACTCATACATTGCTGGTGGGACTACAAATTAGTGCAGCCACTCTGGAAAGCAGTGTGGAGATTCCTAAGAAAACTTGGAATGGACCTAACATTTGACCCAGCTATCCAACTCCTCGGCCTGTACCCAAAGGACTTCAAATCAGCATACTACAGAGATACAGCCACATCAATGTTCATACCGGCTCAATTCACAATAGGCAGACTATGGAACCAACCTAGATGCCCTTCAGTTGATGAATGGATAAAGAAACTGTGGTATATATATACAATGGAATATTACTCAGCTATAAAGAATAATAAAATTATGGCATTTGCAGGCAACTGGATGAAATTGGAGAATATCATGTTAAGTGAGATAAGCCAATCTCAAAAATCCAAAAGAGGAATGATCTCACTGATAAGCAGATGATGACACTTAATGGGGGGTGGGAGGGGGACAAGAATGGAGGAAGGAGGGACTGTATAGAGGGAAAAGAGATGGGAGGGGTGGGGGAGAAGGAAAAAAATAACGGAATGAATCAAACATCATTACTCTATGTAAATATATGAATATGCAAATGGTATGCTGTTACTCCATGTACAAACTGAAACAAGATGTATCCCATTTGTTTACAATAAAAATAAATTAAAAACAAAGAGAAATTAATTAATGTTGTATTAAAAAAAAGAAATCACAAGTAAAGAAAAATAAAGATCAATAGGCCTAAAGGCTTATTTTATGAACTCCTTATTAAAAATATTAGCATGTGAAAAGGATTATTTCTAATAATCAAATAAAATCTATCATAGGAATTCAACATAATGAAAGAAAGTAATATATCACATTAATAGAACAAAAGGAAAAAAAAACACACACATACACAAAACACCCTTTCTTCATAAAAATTAGGAATGAAAAGAAACTTTTGGGGGCTGGAGATATAGCTCAGTTGGTAGAATGCTTGCCTTGTAAGCAGAAGGCCATGGGTTCAATCCCCAGCACCCCAAAAAAAGAAAAAAAAAAAGAAACTTTCTCAGCATGAAAAATGATATTTATGAAGAACCCATAGCTGATAGCATACTGAATGGTGACAGAAAGCTTTTCCCAAAGGTCAGAAAGAATACAAGGATGCTTACTTTTATGAGTTACTCAACAATGTAATAGAAGTTTTAGCCAGAGGCATTGGAAGATCAATCAATCAATCAATCAATCAATCAATCAATCAATCAAATATCGGAAAGGAAAAGGTCAAACTAGTTCTATTTGCAGATGACATGATTCTATATATAGAAAATCGAAAAGAAACATGGATCAAAGATTACCAGAGCAAATAAATTCAGCAAAGTTTGCAGGGTACAAGATCAACACACAAACTTCAATTGAATTCTATATAAGTTTACAGACACAGTCTCACTGAGTTGCTTAGGGCCTCACTAAATTGCTGAGGCTGGGTTTGAACTCATAATCCTCTTGCTTCAGTCTCCTGAGTTGCTGGGATTACAGGTGTGAGTCACCTGGCCCAGCTCACTTGGTGTTTGACAAAGCTGCCAATGAGGAAAGTACAATTTTTTTTCAATTAAAAAGTGCTGAGAAATCAGAACCAAGCTGATATCCACATGCAAAAGAATGAAGATGCACCTTTACCTTGCACCATACATATTAATTTTTATTAACTTAAAATGAAATCAGTGGGTCTGGTGATGTAGCTCAGTGGCATAGTGCTTGCCTTGCACACATGAGGTACTGGATGCAATTCCCTAGCACCAAAAACAAAAACAAAAACAAATGAAAAACAATGATCTCAACTTAAATGACCAAAATGTAAAACTCTTAGAAGAAAATAGGAAAAATATTCTTTATACTGAATTTAGCAATGATTTAATGCAGGCAATAAAAGCAAAAATAAATTTGACTTCATCAGAATTAAGAAGGGTACAATCAAGAAAATAAAAGATTGTCATCCATGAAAATACTTGCAAATTACACATTTGATAAAGGATTGATAAAAGAATTTCTAAACTGAGTATGATGGTGCACGCCTGTAATTCCAGCTACTTATAGGAGGCTGAGGCAGGAGGATCTCAAGTTCAAAGCCAACCTCAGCGAATCAGCAAGGCCCTAAGCAATTTAGCCAGACCTTGTCTCAAAATAAACAATTATAAAGGGCTGGGGATGTAGCTCAATGATTAAGTGCCCCTGGAAGGAATCAACTCCAAGTAAAAAAAAAAAAAAAAAAAAAAAAAAAGCTTGGTGCCGTGGGTGGTATATGCTTGTAATCCCAGTGACTAGGGTGGCTGAGGCAGGAAAATCACAAATTCAATCTGCCTCAGCAAATTAGCAAGGCCCTAAGCAATTTAGTGAGATCCTGTCTCAAAATAAACAATTAGTGGGATGAGATTGTGGTTCAGTGGTGGAGTGCTTGCCTAGCACATGTGAGACACTAGGTTCAATCCTCAGCACCATATACAACTAAATAAAATAAAGTTAAAAAAAAAAAAAAACCTGCCTAAAAAAAAACAATTAGAAAGGGCTGGGGATGTAGCTCAGTGTCAAGAGCACCCTTGGATTCAATCCCCAGTTCTGAAATAATAATAATAATAATAATAAATAATAATAATAGGGGATATAGCTTAATGGTAGAGTGCCCCTGGGTTCAATACCCAGCATCACATTAAAAAAAAAAAAAAAAAAAAAAAAAAAAGTAAAGTGCCCCGAAAACTCAACAACAAAAAGTGGAATAAGGGCTTGAATAGATGCTTTCCCAAAGAAGATAGACAAATCCAATAAGCACATGGAAAGATGCTCTGTATCACCAGTCATTAGTCAAATGCAAATCAAAACTATAATGAGATATCACTTTAAGCCTGTGGAATGGCTATAATAAAGGGTGGGGGGAACCAAAAAAATAAAAACCAGAAAAGAGCAAGTGCTGACCAGGATATGGAGGAATCAGAACCCTAGTACATTGCTGGTGGAAATCTAAAATGGGACAGTTCGGTGGTTTACCAAAGGTTAAACATACTACAGCATATATCAAAATTTCATTCCTCTTTAAGGCTGATTAATATCTCCTGGTATGTATTCATTCATTTTTGTTTATTCACTCATCAGTTGATGCACACTTGTGTTGTTTTTACCTTTTGGCTACTATGAATAATGCTACTATGAACATTGGTATTCAAGGATCTATTCAAGTCCCTACTTCCAGTTCTTTTGGATATATAGCTAGCAGTAGAACTGCTGGGTCACACAGGACACAGTGTCCTAATCATCCATCTATCACAAGTATTGTATGTTCATAGCAGCATTATTCACAATAGCTAAAAAGTGAAAATACCTCAAACATCCATCAACTGGTGAACTGATAAACAAATGTGGCATATTCACACAACGAAATACTATTTGGCAATAAAGAGAGTCAAGTTATAACTGGGAAAAATTCAATATTGGTGGACTGTATCAATGTCAATATTCTGGTTATCATCTCAATAAAAATATTAGAAAAATTTCTTGTGAAGAACACTGTTAAAGAGCTTTCAAAGGAGGGTGGCAGAAAATAAGATGAAGTTTTGTATGTATTTTACCCAGCATTTTTAGTTGTAGACAGATACAATACCTTTATTTTTATGTGGTGTTGAGGATCGAACCCAGTGCCTCAAACACGTGGCTCCTTCTACCACTGAGCCACAACCCCCACCCCAGCATGTTAAATTTCTGTACTTCTTATCTCAGACTTAATAGAAGGACAAAGATAACCAAGTGTGGAATCGTGAGTCATTTTGAGTAATTTTACCAGTGAGAAGCTCTATCCATGTTTGGACAGTTTCTGTGGGTTCAGTTGCTTTGATGTGTTTGAGAGTTTCATCCAGTAAAACATCACCTGTTGGGCTGTCTGACTTTAGCAGCACCTTTGAGGAAAGAAGAAACAAAGAACCTTGAGACATTCACTTCATTTAAGTTAAAATCTTTCAATATAGTAGCTAGGAGTTTCATAATACACTTTCCTTGTCTTGAAAAAAGTTTTTTTTTTTTTTTTTTGTACCAGGGATTGAACCCAGGGGTGCTTAACCATTGAGCTATATCCCTAGCCCTTTTTATTTTTTATTTTGAGACAGGGTCTTGCTAAGTTGCTTAGGATCTCGTTAAATTGCTGAGGTTGGCTTTGAATTTGTGATTCTCCTGTCTCAGCCTCCTGAGTCACTGGGATTATAGGCTTGTGCCACTGTGCCTGGCCTGAAAAAAGTTTAAAATGTAACATGAAGTGACAGTGAGAAGAAAAAAATAACATTTGAAGTGGGCCCTAGTGACAAAAGGAATATAAATAATAATGAAGGGAAGATTCAATAACTTCCTTGAGTCTGGATAACCACCCGTGAAACTGTTAATGAAGGTTGGAAAAAGCCAGGAAAGGAGTCAGTTTTGGGGAAAAGTTGATATGTTTTTTATTCTTATTTTTAATTTTTGCAGTACTAGAGACTGAACTCAGGGACTTGCTCATGGTAGGCAAGCACTTTACCACTGATCTACAGCCCTGGCGCAATAAATTTGGTTTTCTTATTCTTTTGGTACCAGAGATTGAATCTAGGGACCCTTAACCACTGAGCTACATCTCCATCCTTTTTTATTTTTTAAGACAGAGTCTTGCTAAATTACTTAGGGCCTAAGTTATTGAGGCTGACTTTGAACTTTCGATCCTCCTGCCTTTGCCTCCAAAATTGCTGGAATTAAAGGGGTGCACCACCATACCAGGCTCAATAAGCATGGTTTTAACTGATATTGGACAGTCAAGTGGAATTGTCCAGACAAACCAGGCATGGCAGCACATACCTGTAATCCAAGCTACATGGGAGGCTAAGGCAGGAGGACTGCAAGTTTGAGGCCACCCTCAGCAACTTAGGAAGGGTGTCTCAAAATAAAATTTTTAAAAATGGCTGAGGGAGCCAGGCAAGGTGGCGCACACCTGTAACCCTAGTGGTTCAGGAGGTTGATGCAGGAGGATCGCAAGTTCAAAGCCAGTCTCAGCAAAAGCAAGGCGCTAAGCAACTCAGTGAAACCTGTCTCTAAATAAAATACAAAAATAGGGCTGGGGATGTGACTCAGTGGTTGAGTGTCCCTGAGTTCAATCCTGGGTACCTCAAAAAACAAAACAAAACAAAAAATGGCTGAAGGCCTGGGACTGTAGCTCAGTGGCAGAGTGCTTGCCTAGCATGTGGGAGGCACTGGGTTTGATCTTTAGCATTGCATAAAAATAAATAAAATGAAGTCATACTGTCCATACACAACTGCAAAAAAATAAAAAGTTGAGGATGTAGTTCAGTGGAAGTGGTAGAGCACCCCTGGGGGGAGGGAGGGAGGGAGGGAGGGAGGAAGGAAAGAAGGGAGGGAGGAAGGAAGGAAGAAAGAAACAGTTTTGGGGGAAGAAGATGAGGATAAGGAAGAGGAAGGGAAGGAGGTGAAAGAAAAAAAGTAGTATAGTTCATTTGTTGGAATACCCTTGTAGTAAATAGAAGAACTAAATACAAAATAACCAAGGTTAAGCAAGAAAAACTGACCAACTCAGATGATTCCCTCTGCTATATAAAATCATATTTCTTAATGTTATAGCTACAGAAATGGAGAAATAATCAATACCGTCTTAAATGTATTCTTTTTAAAAAATATTTTTAGTTGTAGATTGCAACAATACCTTTATTTATTTTTATGTGGTGCTGATGATCGAACCCAATGCCTCACAAGTGCTAGACAAGCACTCTATCATTGAGCTACAAACCCAGCCCGCTATGACTCTTTAGACTAAGGATAGTTAGGTTACTTCCTCTGCTACAGGAAAATTAAATGTTTGGAAAATGGGATAGCTGAGTCAGAGACATTCATCATGTCATATTGTTCAAATCTTCTTATTCTTCCAAAAGATACTGTTGGTATTTGCCTTTCCATAAGTTAAGAAGATGTTTACAGAAGATGCTGTACCTTTCTGTCTAGTAGTCGCTTCTTGCGCATGGTGGGGGGTTCCAGAGAGATTCGACCCCGCATAGCTAGCTCTATCAGGATGCCCCCTCGCAGGCCAGATGATATGCAGTCATTCCAGAAAGATGTATAACCCTAGGAAAGGGGGAAAGAACAGAAACAGTGCTATGAAATGGGTACTGACTTCCAGCCAGCACCCTAAGTATAAGGTGTGGTTTTTGTGAATCATTTCATATCACTTGAACTCAATGCAGATAATTTAAACCTCCCTCAATATTATTTTCTGCCTAACTTCAAGCTCTTTAGTGAATTCTTACGGCGTGGCTGCAAATTGACTAGCTTGCTAAATTTTAACTTTTGAAAAGAATTTTGGCTTTTTTTTTTGTATTTGCTTTTGATACTGGGAATTGAACTCAGGGGCGCTTAACCACTGAGCCACATCCCCAGACCTGTTTATATTTTAACTTAGAGACAGGGTCTTGCTGAGTTGCTTAGGGTCTTGGTAAATTGCTAAGGCTGGCTTTGAACTCTCAATCCTCCTGCCTCAGCCTCCCAAGTTGCTGGGATTACACATGTGTGCCACCACACCCATGTATTTGTTTCTTTTAGAAGTTACCTGGTGACATTTTAACATGCATGATAATTTAAAATTAAAATAAAATCTAGCCAGGTATGGTGGCCCACATCCGATTCTCAGAGACTTGAAGACTAAGGCAGGAAGATCACAAGTTCAAAGCCAGTTTCAGCAATTTAGCAAGGCCTTAAGCCACTTACTGACACACTGTCTCACAATCAAAAATAAATAAATAGGGGTGTGAATGTGGCTCAGTGGTTAAGGGCCCCTGGGTTCAAACTCCAGTACCGAAAAAAAAAATATATATATATGTAATTTAATTAACATAAAACCTAAATGTTAAAAACTAAATATTTTTACCACTCTCCTAATTGCCCAATACTTTATCTTTCTTTACCCCACAAATTAGATATTAATGACCATCATTATTATTTTATATAGGTAGCACTTTAGATTTACTCAGACGATCACCATTTTCTTTGCTCACCATTCCTTCTTGCATCTCAGACCTCCTTTCTCATGCCACTTTCCTTCTTCCTAAAGTAAAATTTCCTTAAGTGAAAGTCTGCTGGAAATGAATTCTACTTTATCTGAAATGTCTTTATTTGACTATCATTCTTTTTTTTTTTTTTTTTCCAGGGCGGGGGGGGTACTGGGATTATAGGTGTGTGTCTGACTCACCTATTGGATTTCAATTTTGGTGTTTTGTTTGGGAGCCCTTGAAGATTACTTTCTACTTTGTAAGGCTCAATAATATATTATAAATTAAGTTTATTCAAGATTTAATGTCTGGGGGCTGGGGTTGTAGTTCAGTGGTAGAGCGCTTGCCTAGCATGTGTGAGGCACTGGGTTCAATCCTCAGCACCATATAAAAATAAAAATAAATAAAATAAAAGATTCATTAAAAAAATGTTTTTAAAAAAAGATTTAATGTCTGGGCTGGGGATATAGTTCATTTGGTAGAGTGCTTGCCTCCCATGCATAAGGCCCTGGGTTCAATCCCCAGCACCACCAAAAAAAAAAAAAGATTTAATGTCTGGTCTGGTCTTTCATAAGTGTAATTATATAATTCCTTTCCCCACATGCATAATTATCTTTCCAATGTTCCTGCCAATCTTCAGGATGAGTCCAAGAGGCATAGTTTAGTATTCCACCCGAGTGCCTGCTGTGTCCTCTCTTGTCTTTCCTCCATGACACTATGCTTAGATATCCTGAACTATTTTAAGTGCTCTTAATGCATTATTTTGCCTATAGGCCTTTGCACACCCTTTCTCTTTTCTAGACAAAAAAACTGGTCATCAATACTCTTTCTTCTCCAAGTCCTTCTTGTGCTTAAGGATTAAGTACAGAGTTACATCTTCCATGTAACTGTTAGGTTGGGACTTAAGCGACTGCATGTGAGGGAGCAGAACAACTAAGGAAGTGTGCAGCACACCAAAAAGTGACCAATCAAACTCGGACAGATAAACCCCACTGACCCTTACATCTACCTATCACTCAGCAGGACCCTGCACCTATTTCAGCCTATAAAGACCCAGGGCAGCCGGGGCCACATGCGATTTTCTGTAGCTGTCCACCCTGACCTTGTACCCTGGGGGGCTGGAAATTTCACCCGAGAGCTTCCACTGTTTCTGTCTGCTTTTGTTTGGACACCAGCCCTCGCCCTCTAGCTTACAGTAACCACTGTTTCTAGCTCCGCTCCACCCTCGAGGTGTGTCTATATATACTTTTCTCTCATATCATCTATTATATCACCTTGCAATCAACTGTCCTTACTAGACTATAAATTCCTTTAAGGAGAGAGTATCCTTTATGAAGACCCATAGTATCTGCTCAGTATCTGCTCAGTAAGTATCTTCTCTTTCTTTTTTTTTTTTTTTTTTTTTTTTGGTACTAGGAATGAAAACCAGGAGCACTTTACCACTGAGCTACATCCCCAGTTCTATTTATTTATTTATTTGAGGTGCTGGGGATTGAATTCAGGGCCTCATGCATACTAGGCATGCACTCTAATAGTGACCATGTCTTTAGCCCCTTTATTTTTTCAAGGCTGGCCTTGAACTTCAGATCTTCCTGCCACAGCCTCCTGACATACCACAGGCATGTACCACCATGCTGTTGTTCATAAAGTTATTTCTTGAATATATAAATGTATGACTGAAAGTAAGTGCCAGGCGGGGTGACACATACTAATCCCAGCAACTCAGAAGACTGAGGAAGGAGGATCTCAAATTTGACACCAGCCTCAGCAACTTAGAGAGGCCCTAATTGGTGAGACTCTGTCTCAAGATAAAAAAAAAAAAAAAAAAAAATTAAAAGGGCTATGGATGTGTTCCAGTGGTTAAGCATTCCTGGTACAACAAAAGAAAAAGAAGAAGAGAAAGAAGTTAAACTGGCAAAAGCTCAGCTTGAGCCATAAGCATCCCTAAGGCATCTCCAAATTTTCCTGAGGGCCTGAACTTAACACTGGGATTAGTTTCCTCTCCTGCCTGCCTAAGGGGCTGCTTGAAGAGTCATATTTGTGACTCCTCTTTCAGGGGGAGTTAGTTGTTTTTAGTTTAATATTTGATTTCATACAATTCAGCTGCCCAATTAAGGTTAAACTATAACTTACTTCAACACACAATTTATTCAGGCATATAACATACATAGTCTGGGTAACTACAAATTTCCACAGGTGTGCAAACATTTCAGTCAGTATTAAAACATTTGGAGGAAATTGTTTTTTCATTTTTTCCTGACACATAAAACTTCTGTTTCAGTGATAGTGATGTCAGATTGTCAACAGAACTGTAAATAAAGAAGCAGTGAAGACCAGGATGTAGAAACTATGATTTTGAATATTATCCCTTTGCCATCACAGCATCTTAAAACATGTAAAACTCTTCAAATGAATTTTCAAACTTCTTTTTGTTGAGTAATAGTCAATAAAAGAAAGAAGTATAACAACACATGTAGAGTTCAAAAAATAATTATAAAACAAATAACTGTACAAATTTAAGAGACAGAATTTAGAAAAAAATAATCACTAAGAAAGAAAGAGATGACAATACATGATTAGTAATGTTCCCATGTACTATGGCTACAGATGACCAATAGAGACTATGACATTGTCATCTAAGGTAACATCTTAGAACAGATTAATGATACGAATTCAGGTGTAGAATAGCCTGGAAATAATGGAAGATAAAGAGTTATTTATTTTTCTAGGGTCCTTTTTATTCTTTATGTGTCTAGCTTATGAATTCTCAAACTATTTTCAGGCACCCAAAACAGTAGTAGTTTTTATCAATTTCTTTCTTACAATCTGTTACTTAGAAGAAGGAATTTTCATTGTTATACATTGTCCAGGGCTATCTCCCTACAACTATTTAAATGATTTAAAATCTATTTAGATTCAATTAAGGGCAATTAAGGAGTCTGTTAAAGGGCCAATAGTTTGTTATATCTCAGCAAGAAGTCCTAGTACATACATACAAATATTTACCTTTCAGTCACTAAATTTCATTATCAGAAGTTATATACATGAGGAAAAAGTATATTTTAGGACCTACAGAAAACAGAATTGCACATTATCTCATGAGCAATAGAGGATCTTGGAAGATTGATAGAATGATATCTTTGGATAATGGATTTTGTTCTGTCCTGATTTAAAAAATATGACTATATAAAACAGAAAAAAAGATCATATTAGAGAATGTATAATTTATAAAGTGAAAGCTCCTGGAATCTTATGTCCTCCAGATAACTACTATAAATAGTTTATTTTTCCTAGATTTTTATATACATATTCTATTATATATTTTTATTCATTCAGATTATATGTAGAAATGAGATTACACATGATGGGTTTGGTGGCACACAGCTGTAATCCCAGCAACTCAGGAGGCTGAGGCAGGAGGATCACAAGTGAAGGTCAGACTCAGCAAGTCATGAGTTACTCAAGCAAAACAAAATAAAACAACAACAACAAAAACAAACTGGGATGTAGCTCAGTGGTAAAATGCCCTTGATTAAATCGCCAGTACCAAAAGAGATATGTGATTACACTGAGTGACAATATTTTTCACTTACCCATTATTTTGCATATCTTTCTCTTATTTTTACTTCATATTTTTCCCCACATTTTTCATTAGTGCATTATATTTGTACTATATTACATGTATTTCACATCAGTAAATACAAATGCACTATATTTTAGATGCACTATAATTTAGCTACCTAAGCTCCTGTTTATGTATATTTAAGTTACTGATAGTTCTTTGCTATTATAAAAAAATTCTATAAAAAATACTGTGTGTACTTCGATTGAATAAATTCCTAAGAGAAATTTTTTTGTTCAAAGATTATACATATTTAAATGTGTAATAATATCATATTCCTCTTGTACAATGTCAGGAAATGAAAGTTCTATGAATTGTGTCAGTCAACATTTTATACTGAATGCCTGTTCAGTCAAGCATTCAAAGTGTTCTTCCTTATTCGAACTTCCTTGAAGACACACCTTAGAACAACTGAACACACGATCATAAAGTTGGTTGCTTGGGGTAAAAAGGGGATAAAAAGCCAGGTGCAGTGGCAAATACTTATAATCCCAATGGTGAGGGAGCCTGAGACAAGAGGATCACAAGTTCCAGGCCAGCCTCAGCAACTTAGTAAGGCCCTAAGCAATTTAGTGAGACCCTGTCTCAAAATTAAAAATAAAAAGGGCTGGGGATGTGGTTCAGTGGTTAAGTGTCTCTGGGCTCAATCACCAGTACCATTAAAAAAATTAGTTTGCTACATTAAAAAACATGATTTTTTTATTCGTATAGTGCTGCACACATGTAATCCCTGATACTCAGAGACTGAAGCAGGAGGATTGCCAGTTCAAGGCCAGTCTGGGTAAACAAGCAAGATCCTCAAAATAAAATAAAATGGGCTGAGGATGTAGCTCAGTGGCGGAATGCCTTTGTAGCATGCCCTAGGCCCTTGATTCAGTCCCCAGCATTAGGAAAAAATACATATTTTTTTTCCTTTCGCTGAAGAGACTCCACAAAAATCATTTATTTTGCAGAGACAAAGGGAAGCAAAATCTGGAGAAAGTAGGGAGTTTCAATAATATACTTCAGCAACAAGTTAAAGTTAACTAAATTAAAGAAGCAAAAGCAGGAATGGAAAGGAGGAATCAAATGGAAAAGAGTGCAAAACTAAGAGTGCAAGAATCCTGTCATATATTTCCAAATCTGGACTTGTTACCAGAATCTGAATAGTTATATATAAAAGCAAAATACATTTTCCTTGAGCAAAAGTTTTTTTAGTTAATTATTTTTGTGTGTGTGTTTTCTTCTTTTCTTCCCATGTGAAAGAAAAGGCCTATTTAAAAAAAAAAAAAAAAAAAAAAGGCAGCAAAATGAACTAGTTTCCTTCCTTTATACCTCAGTAATTCATCTGAATTTTCTGTCACTTACAATTAATTCAGATACTGGGTTTCTATCTCCCATATTATATCCTGAAGTAAATTAGTTCTTTTGAGGTACAGTATACCATTCAAGTAAGAAAACTGTGAATCATCTTATTTATATATTTTTTCATTCTATGTGAACTGAAACATAAAAATCAAAGAATACTAAGAATGTAAATTATAAGCTCCCTTCCAGAAAATAGATTTTTCAGGGCTGTTGTGTTCTGATACTAGTCAGTCTATTGGTTGCTCAATTTTAAGAGCTGATTCAAGTGACCATTTTTAGGTCTAGCAAATTGGAAACTACTGTTTTAAAGACATGGCTGGGCTGGGTTATATGGTAGAGTGCTTGCCTAGTACATGTGAGACACTGGGCTCAATCCTTAGCACCACATAAAGATAAAAAAGGCATTGTGTCCACATACAACTAAAAAAAAAAAAAAAAAAAAAAAGAAAAGAAAAGACTTAAGGTTAACCTACAATGTTTATTTTAAAGAATGTAAGAGGCTATTTATGCTCAGCATCCAACTAAGGACTCTCTCTCTCTCTCTCTCTGGCGGGGGTGGGTAAACCAGGGATTGAACTCAGGGGCACTTGACCACTAAGCCACATCCCCAGTCCTATTTTGTATTTTATTTACAGACACAGTCTGAGTTCCTTAGCATGCCTTGCTAAGTTGCTGAGGCTGGCTCTAAACTCATGATCTTCCTGCCTCAGCTTCCTGAGCCACTGGGATTACAGGCTTGCACCATAGTGCCCAGCTTTCACCCTCTCTTTTTAAATATCTTTATTTTATTTATTTATTTTATGTGGGTGCTGAAGATTGAATCCAGTGCTTCACACATGCTAGGCAAGCGCTCTACCACTGAGCTACAACCATAGCTCCCTAACTAAGGTCTCTTTGACCATAAGAAAATTACCATTTGAGAGCTAAGCTTGAGTTTCAATGACAACGAAATAATAATAAGTTACTATATATTGGCCATTTATATTTACAGATTCTGAGCTTAAAATTCTATATAATTAGTTAATTTAATTCTTACAATAGCATTATAAAATCAATATTATCTCTATTAAATAGGAATAAAGTTTTACAGGACATAAAACGACATATAAAAATCAATAGCTTTCTTATACACCAATAACGAATTTGCTGAAAAAGAAATCAGGGGAGGAAAAAAAAAGCATAGGAGGTGAAACTATGCTTTTCTAACTATGAAGGTGAAAGACCTCTACTATGAAATTATAGGACACTGGGCCTAGGGTCAAAGCTCAATGGTAAAGCACTCGTCTAGCATGTATGAAGCACTGGGTTCAATCTTCAGCACCGCATAAAAATTAACAAATAAAATAAAGGTATTGTGTCTATATACAACCAAAAAAATAAATAAATAAATAAAAAGAAATTATAGAACACTGAAAAAAGAAAGAAGAATACATTAGAAGATGGGAAAACCTCTTATGTTCATGGACAGGCATAATTAATATTGTTAGAGGGCGATATTTACAATGTACAGATTCAGTGCAATCCCCATCAATATACCAATGACATTCTTCACAGAATTACAAAAAAAGAAGAAAAATAGTCCTAAAATTCATTTGGAAGATAGCGAAAGCAAATCAAAGTCAAATAGCAATGCTAGAGGCATCATAATTCTGCTTCAAATTAATTACTGAGCTATAGTAACAAAAGCTGCATGGTGCCAGGCGCAGTAACACATGCCCTGTAATCCCAGCAGCTCAGGAGGCTGAGACAGGAGGATCATAAGTTCAAGGCCAGTCTCAGCAACTCAGTGAGGCCCAAAGCAAATTAGTGAGATTCTGTCTCAAAAAACAGAAAGGGGGCTGGAGTTGTGGCTCAGTTGTAGAGCGCTTTTGCCTAGCATGTGTGAGGCGCTGGGTTTGATTCTCAGAACCACATGTAAATAAACAAAATAAAGGTCCATTGATAACTATTAAAAAAAAAAAAAAAAAAGGACTGGGGATGTGGTTCAGTGGTTAAGTGCCCCAGGTTTCAATACTAGTACCAAAAAATAAACAAAAAACAAAACAACAATAAAAATCTGCATGGTACTGGCATAAAAACAGACACATAAACCAATATAATAGAAGATAGAGAGCAAACCCACACAGATACAGTCATCTGATCCTTACTACAAATATTTGCTAGAGCTGGGTACAGTAGCACATGCCTGTAATCCCAGTGACCTGGGAGACTGAGGCAGGAGGATTTAGAGTTCAAAGTCAGACTCTGCAACTTAGTGAGGTGCTAAGCAACTCAGTGAGACCCTGTCTCTACTTAAAATACAAAAAAGGGCTGGGGATGTGGCTCAGTGGTTAGGTGCCCCTGGGTTCAATCCCCAGTACAAGAAAAAAAAACACAAAAATATATGTTGGAGAAAAGACAGACCTTTTAATCAACTGTGCTGGGAAAACTGAATATCTACATATAGAAGAATGAAACTAGATCTCTACCTCTTACCTTTCACAAATGTCAACTCAAATGGGTCAAAGACTTAGGAATTAAGACCAGTAACTTTGCCACTGCTGCAAAAAAACATAGGGCCAACACTCCAACATATAGGTGCAGGCAATGACTTCAATAAAACTTCTAAAGCCCCAATTAGAATGGCGATTATCAAGAATACGAGCAACAACAGGTGTTGGCGAGGATGTGGGGAGAAAGGTACACTCATACACTGCTGGTGGGGCTGCAAATTAGTGCAGCCACTATGGAAAGCAGTGTGGAGATTCCTTAGAAAACTTGGAATGGAACCACCATTTGACCCAGCTATCCCACTCCTTGGCCTATACCCAAAGGACTTAAAATCTGCATACTACAGAAATACAGCCACATCAATGTTCATAGCTGCTCAATTCACAATAGCCAGACTGTGGAACCAACCTAGATGCCCTTCAATTGATGAGTGGATAAAGAAACTGTGGTATATATATACAATGGAATATTACTCAGCCATAAAGAATGATAAAATTATGACATTTGCAGGCAAATGGATGAAATTGGAGAATATCATGCTAAGTGAGATAGGCCGATCTCAAAAAGCCAAAGGATGAATGATATCGCTGATAAGTGGAGGATGACACATAATGGGGGGGAGGGAAGGGTTAGAGTTAGGGTTAGGGAGGGGGGCAAGTATGGAGGAAGGAACTACTGTATAGAGGGTAAAGAGGAGTGGGAGGGGTGGGGGGAAGGGAAAAAATAACAGAATGAATCAAACAACATTGCTCTATGTAAATTTATGATTACACAAATGGTATGCCTTTATGCCATGTACAAACAGAGAAACAACATGTATCCCATTTGTTTACAATAAAAAATAAAATAAAATAAAATAAAATATTCTTTTATAATTAGTAAAAAAAAAAAAAAAAAAAAAAAAAAACTTCTAAAGCTTAAATAATACCAAGAATTAATACAAGGTATGGCATTAAATAAAAAAAGCTTCTGCACAGCAAAGGAAACAAGAATGTGAAGAAAGATCCTATAGAATGGGAGAAAAGCTTTATCCTATAGAATGGGAGAAAAGCTTTGTTAGCTACTCTTCTGACAGAGGATTAATATCCAGAATATATAAAGAACTCAAAAATTTACCACCAAAAAAAGCAAGTCACCCAATCAATTAATAAGCAAATGAACTAAACAGACACTTCTCAAAAGAATAAATGAAAATGGCTGAAAAATATATTTTAAAAAATCCAATGTCTTTAGCAACTAGGGAAATGCAAATCAGAACTACACTGAGATTTCATCTCACTCCAGTTAGAAAGACAGCCATCAAGAAAACAAATAATAATAAATGCTGTAGAGGATGCAGGGAAAAAGGGACATTTTTACACTGATAGTGGGATTGTGAATTAGTATAACTAATTAGTACAATTAGTGAAAATGGGTATGGATGTTCCACAAAACCACCATATGACCCAACTAAAAAACACTCTTCAGTATTCATCCTAAAGAATTAGTGTGCATAATATAGTGATACATGTATAACCATGTTTATAGCAGCACATTCACTACAGCAAAATTATGGAACCAGCCTAGATGTCCATCAACAGATGAATGGATAAAGAAAATTTGGTATTTATACTTAATAAGAGTTTTATTTAAGCATAAAGATGAAATCATGCCAACTGCTGGCAAAAGGATAGAACTGAAGAACACCATGATGAAAGTCAAAGGTTGTATGTTTTCTCTCACATGTGGAAGCTAGAGAGGAAAAAAGAGGGAGAGCTAATGAAAGTAGAAATGAGACAGGTGGAGTGGAGGGGAGCAGGAGAGGAGAGGTGCTGGGGAATGAAATTATCCAAATTATACATGCCTACAATATAATAGTATAATTACATTGTTAGTGGGATTACTGTACTAATTTACAAATCCACCACCAAAATAATTATACTGTTATATTGTGTGCATGTATGAATATGGAACAATGAATCCCATTGTTGTGTATAATTATGATGGACCAATAAAACTTAAAAAAAAAAAAAGAAAGAATAAATTTTTAAAATGTGGAAAGTGAGACCAAGAGATACAGCTGGTAAATGGGATTTGAAGATAAATATGTTTGATTCCAAAGCCTATGCTTTTAATCATTGTCTATAAGAAAACTAGAAAATAAAAAAATATAAACAGGGCTGGGGATGTGGCTCAGTGGTAAGGCCCCTGGATTCAATCCCTGGTACTTGGAAAAAAAAAAAAAAAAGGTGTTTAAATTAAAATGAAGTTATTAAAATGGACCCTAATCCAATATGACTAGTGTCCTTATAAGGGCAGAAGTTTGTACACAGAAAGATCAGGGATGCATGCATGCAGGGCTAAAAGTCTATAAGGCAAGGAGAGGAGCTTCAAAAGAAACCAAACTGTCATCCTTATCTCAGACTTCTAACCTCCAGAATTGTAAGAAAATTACTTTCTATTGTTTAAGCCACCAACCTGTGGCATTCAGACCTAACCAAGTAATATAATCATACTCCCACCGAGAAACCTAGAAGAGGACAGTTTATTCATTTGGTCTTAAGCTTAAGATGGAGGAAAAAAGGATTGGGGATATAGTTCAGTGGTACAGCATTTGCCTAGTATATATAAGACCTATGGCCCTGGGTTCAATCCTCAGCATCACTTAAAAAGAGAGACAGAGATACCTATCTATCCATATTTATCTTTTTTTAGTTTCCTCCTCACTCCATAAGGAGAATATATGTCATGAGCTCTAATTTATGGCTAAAAGTGAACTGAAGATAAAAATGAATGACTGGGGCTAGGGTTGTGGCTTAGTGGTAAAAGTGCCTGTGTAGTGTATGTGAAGCACTGGGTTTGATCCTCAGCACCACATAAAAAATAAATAAATAAAATGAAGTTATTAAAAAAAGACTTATTTCTATACTAGTCCATCTAAAGATATAGTTATAATTTAAGTACTGTTTACTGCCTTTAAACATTTTTCCTTTTGCAAATTGTGTTAAACTTCTTTCTTACTTGTCCTGTTGCCCTTTATGATTAGAATATCTTGTCTGAAGAAAGAAGAAAAATAATATATAGAAATTTCGTATTTCCTTCTTAATATCCAAAGTAACAGTATGGAATATTTGATGTAAAAATAAAACTAAAAAAAAAAAAAAAATCATTCAGAATTGTTACAATGATGCTTTCCCCCACTTCTCCCCCTTCCTTTCTACCTACTTTCTTTTCTTCTCCCTTTTTAAAAAAATTTTTTTAGTTGTTGATGGACCTTTCTTTTATTTATTTTTATGTGGTGCTGAGAATTGAACCCAGTGCCTCACATGTGCTAGGCAACCGCGCTCTACCACTGAGCTACAGCCCTAGCCCTCTTTTCCCTTTCTTCCGTACTGGGGGTTGAATGTAGGGGCATCTTACCAGAGAGATATATTCCCAGTCTTTCTTATCTATCTATCTATCTATCTATCTATCTATCTATCTATCTATCTATCTATCTATCTATCTATCTATTGGTGCTGGTGATCAAGCCCAAATGGTACAAAATGTTTTAAAAACTCTAAGTTATACAAATATAAAATATGAATAAGGAGACAAAAGAGATGAAAAGGCTCTCAGTTAAGTTTAAAGGCTCAGGAGTTACGGTCAAAGCCCAAATTTAAGTGGGTGGCTTTGTCTTGATAATCAGTATCAGATATTTTAGAACATCATACATCTTGGAATTGGGAAGAACAGGGAGAGGTTCTTAATTCTATAGCTTAAATTAAGTTTTTCTATTGTCAAAATAGGATTTAGGTCTCCCAATTTATTTTCTTTTGTACAATAGTAAATCATTCTTTGCAGTTATATGTCAGGATAAAATAAAAAACAATACAAATGTTCTTTTTGTTTTTCAACAGTTGAAAAGTTAAATAAAAAAACCTGACAAACGAGTCCTTCTGGTACATTTGCCCAGTTACAATGGCAATAATTACTTACAAGATTTATTATTCATATCATGAAATCAGGAAACTAAAAAGGTAAAACCAGGTAGCAACCTAAATTAGACTTTTAATCCTTTAATTTTAATAAAATGCATTAGGACTAACTCAATTTAAGAGGAGCAATTTCTTCATCTATAGGCAATAAGTGAGAACTATACTGACTTATTGTAACTTTTAGAACTTTTTGCTTCACTGAAATTTTTTTACCAGTTTAAAAAAGCTTTTATTTCTAATCTCCCATTGCTAATAAATGATGATGAATTATAGCTGATAGAGGATCATCAGTAGCTTGAAAAAACACAGCATTAACATACTTTATAATTAAAAGTTTTATTCAGTCTGATTTATCATTTTTTTCTATATATGAGTAGTGGCATTGTTTGAAAAAATGTAACTGACAAGCCCAAGGATATTATTAACAGTAGTGTTCATAATGGATTCCTAAGTGTCCATTAAGTCATAGAATAAATGAATAGAATTATATTAATATAATGAAACACTGCATCACAGTGAACCAGATTAAACTGTGTACTACAATATGGGTGAGTCTTGCAAACATACTGACTGAAAGAATATATATTATTAACCTAATAATATAAGTTTAAAAATAAGCAAAACTAAGTACATACATTAAAACTACAGGGAGGTGGGCAACATGTGATTAGGGAAGGAAGAAGGCACAAGAGGAGACTGTTCTACTGGTAGTTACATGAGTTACATATTTAAAATATTCATTGTTCATGAGGCGATAACATTTGTATTAAAACTCTCACCAAAACTTAGCAAGACCCTGTCTCAAAATAAAAAATAAAAATAAAGGGCTGGGGATGCACTCACTGGTAAAGCAGGGGACGGGGGAGAAAGATACCCAAAAAAACAAAATACCTCTTACCAAAAGCAACAATGATAAATAGGTTCCTGATTTCAACAGGAAATAAATCTATTTTATTTCAGTCAGGCTGGTATTAAATTTTCTCAGTTGAGGCCAGTAATTAAACCATGATAACACCTAATTTTAAATATGCCTGAAAGGTTAGAGTTTTCAAAGTATATTTAAGTGAAGGACTATGCAACTAACTATAGGTTCAGAAACAAAAAACTATTAGTATAAGGAAATTCTTCTCATGCTCCTTTCTTTTTTTTAGTTGTTTTTTTACATGCAGTGCTGAGAATCAAACCCAGTTCCTCACACATGTGAGGCAAGTGATCTACCTACCACTGAGCCACAATCTAAGCACCCCCCAATGCTCCTATCTAATCTCTAACAACCTTTTCCTCTCCCATTCCCTACACAAAAGTAACAGCTATCCTAACAACTATATTAATCCTTTCCTTGCTTTTCTTTGTAGTTCTACAACCTAAACATATAATACCAAACATAGTTTTTTGAATTTCATATAAATGGAATTATTCACTAAGTATTCTTTTATGTCTGATTTCCTTTACTGAACATTGTGTGAGAAATACAGATATTGTGTAACAATGTTCACTTTCATTCTGTATGGAAAACATATTTATAGGTCAGTGCAGTGGTATACATCTGTACTTCCAACTACTCAGGAGGCTGAGGCAGGAGAATCACAAGGCCAGCCTCAGCAACCTAGTGTGTCAAAATAAGAATTAAAAAGAGTTAAGGAGGGCTGGGGTTGTAGCTCAGTGGTAAAGCATTTGACCAGCACGGGTGAGGCACTGTGTTCAATCTTTAGCACCACATAAAAATAAACAAAATAAAGGTTAAATTCGTTAAAAAAAAAAAAAAAAAAAAAAGGGCTGAGGATGTAGCTCAGTGGTAAAGTGCCTATCCAGCATGTGTGAGGTCCTGGGTTCAAGTCCCAGTATTGTTTATTTCTATCCATTCTACTGTTGATGGACTTTTAAGTTACCTATTTTTAAAAATATGTACCTTTTGTATTTCTAGCTAGAAGCAAGTTTCTTGTGGTCAAGGACCTTATATTATATTATATATATATATATTTTTTAAATATTTTTGTAGGTGTTGATAGACCTTTATTTTATTCATACCCCCAGCTACCACCCCCAGCTTTACTTTAGTATTTTGAATAATGATAAGCACATAATGGGTATCTTCAATTACATTAAATATTAATTAAGCAAATAGACTAATAGTTTGGGAGATGAGTAGAAAATAACTAAATTGGAAATCAATTTAATATATCTAAAGATATAGTTATACAACCAGCATTGTAACTAGTACTACTTAAACAAATCAGGTTTGACCTCTCTTATTCATTTATACTTAAGTGTTTATCACCTCTGTTGGATGTGGTGGTGCACATCTCTAAACCCAGTAACTCAAAGGACTGAGAGAGGATGATCACAAGTTCGAGATCAGTCTCAGGAAATTAATGAGGTCCTAAACAGCTTAGCGAGATCCTATCTTGAAATAAACATAAAAAGGGTTGGGGATGTGGCTCAGTGGTAAAGCAACCCTAGGTTCACTCCTCAGTGCCAAAAAAAAAAAAAAAAAAAATTATCATCTCTTAGTCTTGCTAAGCCAACTGCAAGCTAAAATTTTTTCAACTGTCTACAAAGATAGCTCAGCTGGTAGAGTGCTTGCCTTGCAAGAACAAGGCCCTGAGTTTGATCCCCAGTACTGCAAAAAAAAAAATAATAATAATAATAAAATAAATAAATAAATAAAATTAGAGGCATTTAAATAGTGGTTAATTATTATCTTCCCATTTTGTATAATAAATCACCAATATGTTAAATAATCGCTATGGTCAATAATAAGTATAAAGTCTAAGAAACAAGGGTATTCCCAAGTCAAGAAATAAACGTAAACATCTCAAAATATACTCTACTGTCATGTATATACAAAAAAACAAGTACAGTTTTTTTAAAAAAGAAATAAATGTAAGGGCTGGGGTTGTGGCTCAGTTGTAAGGCACTTGCCTAGCATGTGTGGGGCACTGGTTTGATTCTCAGTACCACATATAAATAAATAAAATAAAGGTTCATTGACAACTAAAAGAAAAATTAAAAAAGAGAAAGAAATGTAAAAAAGAGATGTTACTAGACGTATGCAGCATTTTCTAGTTAAGAACAATTATTGAAGCCAAATTTAGTATTTTTCTATGTAAAGTAACATTTTAATTTTTTAAAAATTTTCAAAAGTGAGGTCAATAATAAATACACCCATATTTATGGTATTTACTCAAAATTTTCGTGGAAAGGAAAAAAATGTTTAAAATATTACACCAAATGCTTCTTCATGAGGGAAGAGTGATGGGAAAACATAGTAAGGAAAACATGGTAAAAAGTTAAATTACAAATGGAGGTCGGTACTAGAATAAAAGCCAGGAAAATTATTTTTTTAAATTTCTTCAATTGTTGACTTAACTTCTAAAGATCCACAGAAGAGAATGAAAAATACTTCCACTATAAAAAAAAACCTACTAGTCACTTATTTTTGTAAGATATCTAATCACACATGTTCCTTGTCTTTTCATTTAGAAATTTTTCTCCCCAGAGTTCAAAAAGATTTCAGCCAGGGCATGGTAGCACACACCAGTAATCCCAGACACCTAGAAGGCTCCAGTGGTAAACTGCCCCATACAAAAAAGGGATGTGTAGGGAGGTCCCCCCCAACAAAAGAAGAATGTGTGGGTTCTCTTTCTTATTTTAATAAAAGGTTATTATTTCACCAGCAAACTGACTTTTAAAAGTACAAGTACAAAACTTTACACTGTATTATGCTCTCCTGTATCTTCTATAATTTTGCAATTAAATTATACTTCAAGTAATTATACTTCTGGATTTTACTCTCCAACTATAGCAGTCATCAACCTACATTCCTTCCTTTCCAAGATGGCTAGAGTTTATTTCTAAGGCCAATTTAGTCAAAACATTAACAAAAATATTACATCAGATTACTTCCTAGCACATTCTACTATTTCAATCTTTGATACAACCTAGCAAATTTAACTGCATTACCTCTTTATCTTTAAGTCCCAGGAGCAATACTTCTTCCATAAGGGTGAGGCGAATATCCTTAGAGTCTCCAGAATCTTCGTTATCTGGAATTCTCTCTTGGTTATTATCTTCCTCACTTTCTACCTTCTTTTCAGAGTTCTTGTTTATTTCAGTGCGACGGGTCCGGTGAGTTAATGTAGTCATTCTCACTTGTTTCTGGAGGGAATAATGAAAAATATCCAAATATGTGCTTATGTAAATAAATACAGATATTCATATACACATACTAAAAATGTATATGAATAAGAAATATTTGTAAACTTATAAAGTAATGACCAGAGTAATTGGGTATAAAAACAGTATCTTTTTCAAGACTACAATAGCTTAGACTACACAGATGGCAATGACAAGAGATTAAATCAGAAATTCTAAAGTCTGTGGAAATGATCATCTTTTAAATGTGCTTATTTCTTATGTATAACCTATAACTCAGGAGTGAATGTCCACTGTTACTCTTCTTCCACAAGATGGATTCCCACATTCATAAGTCAAAAACAGCAAAAAAAACTAAGCATTCAGCACCAAAATTAACACAATAATTTAGGTAATATCTGAAAACATTCAATGATACTATATTATAAGACACAAATAAACTTAAAGTAAAAAATAAGAAAAAGGGACTGGAGTTGTGGCTCAGTGGTAGAACGCCTGCCTGGCATATATGAGACCCTGAGTTCAGTATTCCTCACCACATGTAAATAAATAAAAGGTCCATTGACAACTAAAAAAAAAATAGAAATACGTGTTTTAATCTAAACTCCAGTGACTCATTTCATGCACTTACTTTGGAGATCACTAGGCTAGAGAATTAACACTCAGGAAATCATGTACAATAATTTCACGTAGTCAGTACACTGAGTATGTCTAGCCCTAGTTAACCATCCTAAGAATACACAAATAGCTGCTAACAAAAAACACTAGCAATCCCAGCAGCTTGGGAGGCTGAGGCAGGAGGATCTCGAGTTCAAAGCCAATCTCAGCAAAACCAAGGCACTAAGCAACTTGGTGAGACTGTCTCTATATAAAATAGAAAATAGGGCTGGGGATGTGGCTCAATGGTCAAGTGCCCCTCAGTTCAGTCCCTGGTACCAAAAACAAAACAAAAAACAAAGAAAGAAACAAAATCCAAAACACTAGCAAAAATATTTATAAAGAGGTTGGAGTTGTGGTTCAGTGGCAGAGTACTTGCCTAGCATATGAGGCACTGGGTTTGATTCTCAGCACCAAATATAAATAAATGAATAAAATAAAGGTCTATCAATATCTTAAAAAATATTTTAAAAATGCTTAAAAAGATTAGCAAATTCTTTCTCATTTACAAAAAAAGAGGGGTTGGGAGATAGCTCAATGTTAGAGAATATACTAAGTTAGCAAGCTCAAGACCCTAGACTCAATCCCCAGCATTGGAAAAAAAAAAAAAAAAAAATCAAAGCACATGCCTTTTTTTTTTTTTTTTTAATACCATGCACTATAGTTGTTTAAAAATTTCAAATCATTTGTGGTAAAGTTTAGTCTATTTTATTTTATACAAATCTAGATTTCAGTTTTTAAGATGACATACAATAAATATTTTAAAACAGGCATTACATGAAAGTATCTTTCAGATCAAAAGAAAAAATAGTATTTAAGAATTGTTCTGACTAGATCTGGTTCTATCTTCTAGCAATATTCCCCAATACTCTTAATATGTGTTGCTGTCAAATCTTTTCTCAAATATGTCTTATGCTTTATTTCTGCCTCTGCTCCTTTGTCTTGCTGGGATTCTAAACCTTTTCCCTCTCTCTATATTTTACCCATTCTTCAAAGGCCTACTGAAGACCCACCAGGAAGTCTTAAGTGACTATCTCCATTACCCATATGCCCCATGGCCAGAATTGTTCTTTCCCTCCTCTGTACTTTCACAGAACTTTATTTATACTTACTTCCTTTAAAGTATTTAATATAGTCTTTCTTTTGGTATGGCTGTCTCTCAACTGTAAACTTCTCGAGGGCAGGAATAATGTCTTCTTGTGTTTTTACATTCTCCATAGCCAACTAGCACAAAGTCTTTAACGTTGTAACTGCTCAATAAATATATACTGATTAAAACGAATACTCAGAAATCCATGAGAACATTTAAAATAGAAATACAAATGAAGTGACTTACAAAAGATTCTTTGTACAAGAGTATATTTCAAATACAATCTTTGATGGGAGGTGAGAAGAGTAAAGAAAGAAGAGAACCATGAAATAAATGCTTTAGGGCACTTACTCTATCTGGCACTGAATTGGGATTATTAGTTCCTAACCCAATCCAAGAAACTTTAAACCTTCAGGGAAGAAAAATAAAGGGGAATTTTCTTTGAGGGATCAATTTTCCTCGAACATTTACTAGTTAAAAATCCTATATGAAAAAACAAATGGCCAAGAATAAATAAATGAATAAATATTTAAAACCATCCTTTCCCAATAAAATAAAATGAAAAAAATATTGACGTTAGGAAATATAATTTTCCCGTTGCTTACCTGATGTTACTCCTGGGTTACAGTTGGACGCAGGCTGCAGCTTGTGCTCTATTTCAGGAGGACACCTGTTTCCCCCACCCCACCCCCGTCCTACTAGGTGAAAAACTTCTCAGCCACGCAGAGAGCACAAACTTCCTGATCCTTCGATGCAGAAAGGGAATAACACATCAGCTTCCTCGGGATTACTAGGCAACCTACCTTGGTGTTTCTTCATTGGACCAATCAGAAACCATTAAGGTTGAGTCCAGCCAATCGGAGCTTACGAGGGGAGGCTCTCCCCAGGCTATTGTTGCGATCCAGACAAACATCACCAAAAGGAGGCAGGTTTGGGTTCAACCTGACAGCTGGTCAATCCAATGAAGGAACTTTGGTAGAACAGAGGAAAGAGAGCTGCGCTCCCCACACCCCCTAATGCGGCCAATGAAAGCTCCAGTGAGCTAACAAGAGCTGCCAATCGTAAAAGGTTTCTGTTGGTCATTTTCAAGGTAGCAGGTGTGTTAGTGTAGCAGCGTATACTGGGACCATTGGATGAACAGCGTTGGTATCCAAGCAATACAGCTAAAACCAAGTAAAACATTTTAAAATTGGTTGTTTCTGATCGCTTAACCCTAACCTGACTGTCCAGAAAAACCAGATTTGAGTCGCTTTGTAGACATTTGTTTTACATTTAACAGGTTGGGTACATTCCTACCATCGCTTATATATCAAAATTCCCTACACGGTGCTTGTTACTGACAAGCCCATAGCTAATCAGTGTTGTTGGAATATGGCCGCTGAAATTACACGAGGCTAACAGACCTAACTCTTCCTTTTCTAAGGGAAAAGAAATTGCAAGGTTGGAACTAGGTCCCAGATTTCTCATTAAAAAACAGTCTTTCACACTACTACTCAAAAGTTCTATGAAGTGTGATCAACTCTTGCAAAATAATATCTACCGAAATGATCTCAAAATTAGTACATAAGTAATTTCTAATTAAATAAAAATTGGAGCCATGAAAGAGCCTACATACTGAGCAACATTTTATTTATTTTTGTCTTTAAAAACAAGTCATCTTTTTTGTTTTGTAGTAAAAAAATGTAAAAAAAAATACGTAAAGTACCAAATTTTAAATTGTACATTATATATTATCATGTTAATACACTACATCAAAGTATTGAAGAACACTGTTTAAATAACAACACAATGACAAACAGTCGGTTAAATGGTATAGTTTTTAACATACATAAGAAGTGAATCCCTACAAAATTTTAATATGAAAATAAACATTATTTGCTTCAAAAAATGGCTTCAGAGGCTTAACAGTTAATATATATTTAAAGACAGTGTCCACTAACATGGAAGATAGATCAATATTGAGTAGATAAAAAACAGAATAGTTACAACATTTGTACTTTTTGGTTTTATTCAAAAGTTCTCTTGAATTTATCTCAGGTTTACTAAGATTAAGGACCACAATACAATAGTTGGCTAGAACTTCATTTTAGTAAATGAACTTCTGAGAACTACATATAAATGTTCAGAGGTAGGAAAAATACACCTTAAAATACTAATATAGTGTCTTTTAATTTAAATGTTGAGAAGAATTTTGCAAATGTGCAGAAGAAAAATAATTTTTACATATGTTCCTTTGGTTCACTAAATTTCCTCCTTTTTGGCACTGACTCTTGACTGGAAGAATCAAAGTGATGGAGAACCTGTCAAAAGAAAACAACTACTTAGAATACTTTCCAGTTTAAATCTCTTTATCTTTTGTTATGTCTCTAAAAAAAAAAATAAAAACCTACCATACCTACCATAACTATATAAGGATACCTAGGCTCTTTAAAAGTAAAGTAAAATTTATTACTGACTTATGTACATCTTTTTTCAGGGGGTTGGCTCCTAGGGATTGACAGGGTCTCTGAGCAGCTCAGGAGGCTGAGGCAGGAGGATGGCAAGTTCAAAGCCAGCCTCAGCAAAACTGAGGCGCTAATAAGCAACTCAGTGAGACCCTGTCTCTAAATAAAATACAAAATAGGCCTGGGGATGTGGCTCAGTGGTTGAGTGCCCCTGAGTTCAATCCTCACTAACCTCTGCCCACCAAAAAAAGACAGGTTCTCTCTAAGTTGCTTAGGGCCTTGCAAAGTTGCTGAGGTTGTCCTCAAACTTGGGATCCTACTGCCCTAGCCTTTCAAGTTGCTGATATTACAGGCAATTGCCATGGTGCCTGGCTCATATGTACGTCTTCTAATGGCTGCTGAAAGTATATACTTTCAAAGTATAAGATCTTCATTAGGGTTGTCATAGAGGTTAGAAGATAAATATAACATTATATTCTCAAGACAAACATTTTGGGGTGATGAGAAGGGAAAATATTTTAATTTACAAATAGAAAAATATTCTACCTTGGTACTTATGTAAGATTTAAATCATGTCTTGATTTTCTGTTACTTAGCAGTGCCTGCTAGAAATTAGACATTCAATATATTTTTTTGTGTGTGTATGTGGTGCTTAAAATTGAACCCAGGAACTCCAAGCAAATACTCTGTCATTGAGCTATATATACACCCTGGCCCTAGTGCACCCTTTTAAGGTGAACTAGGAAATTACTAATAAGAGTCCCCAAGTTATTACAGTTTGATTTGATGGGAAAGGTTGAACTGACTATGCATAACAAATTTGATTATGATTTTGCAAAAAAATTAGACAATACATTTGGAAAAACTGAAGAACCAAATATATTGTCAGGTTATTCCATTTCATTCTTAAGTTATGTAAGTTGAAAATAGAATATTTTTGATATTACCTTTTTTGTGTGTGTGGTACTGGAGATTGAACCCAGCGGTGCTTTTACCACTGAGTCACATCCCCAGTTCTTTTTATTTTTTAGGTAGGTTTTCATTAAGTTGCCAAGGTCTCATGAGGTTGCTAAGATTGATCTCTAACTTGTGATACTCCTACCTCAAGCCTCCTGAGTTGCTGGGATTATAGGCATGTGCCACTCACTGTACCCAGCCTTTAATATTAGCCTAATTTTAACATTTGATTTTTAAAAAAATAGTCTTGGGCCTGCTAGGTAAGTGCTCTACCACTGAGCTACATCTCCAGCCCCTTTAGTTGTCTAATTTTAACCTACTAATACTACTAAAATTTTTAGTTGAAAAAATATCAGCAAGTGTCTTAGAAAAGACAAATACATTATGTGATTTGGTAAAATAAGGTTCTGAATATGCACAACTATATATAATATAGATCAAAAAAAGTTTTCGTTCTCCTGAGATAATGTAAGATGCTATATTTTTGTATCTTTTCTTGTTTCTAGTTTAGTTTTGGCCTCTAGAAAGCTCAGATGAAATTTATGGTCCAATTTCAGTTCCACATAAACAACATGACCTGGATATTTTTTTTTTTTTTTTTTTTTTTTTTTGGTGCTGGGGATTGAACCCAGGGCCTGGTGCTTGCAAGGCAAGCACTCTACCAACTGAGCTATCTCCCCAGCCCAACCTGGATATTCTTATGTCATTTTTTCAATCTATTAACATTTTTCCTGATACAAATTTTTACTTATTTTATAAATTCCTCTAATAACTTTAAATCATTCATGGAATGATTTACATGGAAAAAATTAATAAACTGACATTGCATCTTATTTGATTATATATATATATGTATGCATGTATATATATATATATATATATTTTTTTTTTTTTTTCATACTGGTGATTGAACCCAGATGTGCTTTATCACTGAGTTACATTCCCATCCCTTTTTATTTTTTATTTTGAGACGGGTCTCTATAAGTTGCTTAGGGCTTCACTAAGTTGCTGAGGCTGGCTTTGAACTTGTGATCCTCCTGCCTCTCTCTGCCTCTGAGTCACCATTATTGGCTTGCATCTTATTTTAAAATCACCTCATTTTTATAACAAAATATTTTTTTTTTTTTTTTTTTTTTTTTTTTTTTTTTGTGGTGCTGGGGATTTGAACCCAGGGTCTTGTGCTTGGGAGGCAAGCACTCTACCGACTGAGCTATATTATATATATATAAATATTCTTGAACAAGATTTGAATATCAAAGCTCTGAGGTATATTCAGTGATATGACTGAATTTATTATTTTAATCTATAGTAGTAATATTTTGATAGTTGGCATTTTATTTAACATAGGTTGAATTTTATTCAAAATAGGTATGAACATTACCATAAGACTTACTGTTTTCCCAGATTCAGGTTGACTTCTTTTCCGATTTTCTTTAGATTTTACTGGTTGATTTCCATTTGTCTCCACAAAGATAGAGTAATTATTAATTGGTTATTTCTCAAAGAACAACCAACAGTTTGATTTTTCAACTTTATATCACTAGATGCAGTTTTTTAAAAAACAGCTTATTGAGATGTATTAAGATACTATGATTCACCTATTTAAAAGTATACAATTAAGTGACTTTAAGTGTATCCAATTGTGCAAAAGTATCACAATTTTACAATACTTTCATCATCCCCAAAAGAAGTCCTAATATCCTTCAGTTATTACTCTTCTATTCCTCTATTCTCCCACCAGCCCTAAGACTCTGTCTTAACAGCTTTCCCAATTGTGACTTTCATGTGAATGGAATCAGATGAAATGTGAACTTTTGTGAATGGTTTCTTTCAATTGGCATGATATAATCAAGGTTCATCCAAGTTATTGCATGTATGAGTATTTCATT
The DNA here is from genome assembly GCF_902686455.1 of Sciurus vulgaris. NCBI lineage: Eukaryota > Metazoa > Chordata > Mammalia > Rodentia > Sciuridae > Sciurus > Sciurus vulgaris. The sequence goes on from NC_136461.1 coordinate 112,011,775, forward strand.
TCTTTTTATAACTGAATAACATTTCTTTGTATGGATTTAAGATAATTCATTTTATCCATTCATCTGCTAATGAACACTTAAGATTTTTCGTACCTTTCAGCTATTGTAAATAATACTGTACATAGTTATTAAAGTAAATACTAATTAACTGACATAATACTATTCTCTAAAAGGACATATTTTCTCATGCCTGAAATGCTCTTTCCAATGATAACCTCCTTTATATATATATATATATATTATCAAATATTTTCATTTCTTAACATTTCCTAACCCCAATTCAGCCATGATTCTCAAGATCACAAGTATCCTAAGACTTCACCTCCAAAAACGTGGAATTTCAGATATGAATTTATGTCCAGAAAGTATCTTAATGTTATGTTACAAGGATATATTGCCTAATAATTTTGTAAAATGCTTGCCTCTCCTTATATCCTAGTAAAGGATACTCATCCTAAATGGAAGCTGGCTAGGAAGAACATTTTGTTGTTGGAAGTAGAAATTCTTGGCATTTTTTTGTTTCTTGCTTTCAATAGCATACTATTTTGAATGTTTGCCTTCTGCCAATTCTAACTTCCTATTGAAAATGTGGGGAAAAAAAGATCCCTAAAAAGGGCACCATAATCAGTGGTGTTCTGGTAAAGGTTTAACCACCAACTGTGCCAGAAACAAACCCTGAGGCATTTGCTGATTTCCATTCAGTCAGTACTTCCACCATGTCCAATTTCAAGCTAGCAACATGATATTACCAAATGAGGAGTTGGGAAAAAATGTTCTAGCACACCATTGATAGGGAGAGCAATCTGTTCCCTAATTTTGGATATACTATTTCATATTTTACAAAATGCTTTTTCTTTACCCTTAACCTTTGTGAGTAACTTAAAGGTATGTAATTTAAATTCAAATATGCATTTTTTTAAAATGGGGTTTTACTAAGTTGCCTAGGCTGAACTCAAACTCACAATTCTGCTTATCCTCCTGAGTAGCTGGATTTAGACATACATGCACTACAGTACCTAGTTCAAATGTAAATTCCTATTTAGTATAATTTAAATACAATACTAAAATAAAACTGATTTGTTTTGCTTAAGAACATGAGAACCATTTTGTACAAAATATATATGTATATATGATGTATATATACATATATATTTATATATGTGTATATATAATAATTTGTAATGTCATTAAAAATACAATCAAATTACAAGACAGAACATGGGAACATTCTGGTATTCTAGGAAATTCCCTTGGGATAGTCTGAATAAAAGAATCACTCTCAAAGCTTTTCTTGGATTCACCTCTCTAATGTACCTTCAGTAAAATTAACTATTCTTTCCTTTGTGCTTCTATGTAGCCTATTAAGACTTCTATAATAGTCCTATATCATTTCCTGTTTGCTCAGTTACCAAACTTTTTGCTAAAATTATGAACTATGTGTTAACCAGGTATATCCTGTACATCTAGTGAAGTACCTGCCATATAATAGGTACTTAATAAATATTCCAATAAATGAAACAGTAAAATAAACTCATATATGGGGGAAATTACAAGGTTAGAATGGAAAACAAACCTAAAACCTAACAAGGTATTTACCATTTTTTTAAAAAATATTTTTAGTTGTTGATGGACCTTTATTTATTTATATATGGTGCTGAGAACTGAACCCAGTGCCTCACACATGCTAGGCAACCCCAATCCTTACCACTTTATTCTGAAAGACTTTTCCACTTCTTGTTTTGCTTTCAGACACATCAAGTTCAGATGTTTTACTAACTAACTGCTCAACCTAGAAAATAAATTACATAAAATTGTATAACATAACATAACAAAATGCTTCCATATCATAATAAATAAAATGGGGTCTAAAATTCAATCACATAAAATTTAGGGTCTTATTATATTAAGTTAATGAAAATCAATAATTTTGACTTGGCTTATATTGTCACAAAGAGCACAAAAGTAAAGTTAATAAAATTGATGCTGTGCACAACTGACAATTCACTGAACTGCGACAGCTCAAATGATTGCCAGGTGCTACCCTTCCTGAAAATATGAACTTTAGCTCACTCCAATTTGAGAAAGGAGCTAGACAGAGGAATATGGATAATTAATCATCAATCCATTATTTCCGAGTTCATATAAATCCATTATTTCAGAATTTCACTGTATTTTACATGGAAAAGAAAATTAAATATGTTCTGCTCCAAAGCAAAAACAAAATGTATTTTACAGTACATTTGTAAATACAAAGGAGGGTGGAATTTATAATTGCATAAGATTCTACCTAGCTCTGAAATTCTGAGATTCTATGAACAGTATTAAGGTTTATTTAAACAAATTCATGTAATTGCCTCAAAAATTTTCAGCATATAACAGGCAGTTTTTATTAATAATAACAAGTTTTAAATACTTAATTGTTTTCTAAAAGATCCAGGAATAAAATCTGATAAATAATTAAAAATCAAATAGGCTTATAAACATCTTTAAAAATAAACAAGTTAAAAGTTAGATGGAACTTAATTTGTAAGTTTATACCTGAGAATGAGAAATTGAAAGATCTGGACTTTCTTTACACCTCATAATTTCATCTTCCTCACAAATTAAATTTGGTTCTATAAGGGAAAAAAATGTTAAAATGGTATAAAAATAAACTGATAGTTAACCTACACTTTTTTTTTTTGCAGCACTAGGGATTGAACTTAGGACCTTGTGCATACAAGGTAAACACCCTACCAACTGAGCTATATCCCTAGCCTATAAGTTGCATTTTTGTTAACTTCTTACCTCCAACTTCACAAGTTCCAGTGTTCTTTTTCTGCTCTTCCATTTTAGTTTCGAAGTCAAAATCATCCTACATAATTATGTGAAGAAAAAAAGGGACACATTTCAAAAAGAAATTTTAAAAAATTGAGTAGAAGTATTTATGAACAAATTTATTTTATGTGAAGGCTAAATATAAAAATACAACTATTTTGCTCACTGGAAATAAAAGCAGTCCTAGAATTTATATCACAAGGCACATTATGATCCAAACAATATATTTTTCTTCACTTTGTACTACTATTTTTATTTTTCTTTACTTTGTAAGATTGCTTTAAGGACAAATGATAAAAGTATACAACTTTCTCTAAAATGCACTATGATTCTAATAACCTTTGGATTTTTTACTTTATGTATTGTTTGAAGGCACTGAATTAGACATGTTGTACAACAAGCTATCACTTCTGTAGTTCTGGAATTTTCATACAAATGTTTGGATATACTCTGAATGTGCCTCAACTTTCCTCAGGAAGTTGTTAATGACAGATAAGCTCAGTCATGGTACAGTAGATATATCAACAGGTTTAACATCCAAATTATAATTATTGTTCTCTTTGTGACATGTGAAAGAGATTCAAATATTTTAAAGAATGCTATAAAAACCCCAACCATATTTGTGTGTAAAGCAAGACTAGGATTTAGACTTTAGGAAAAAGTTTTCTCCTTTGAATTGGTTGAAAATTTAATTTTCCATTTGTAAAGATGTGGCCACAGAGCCTACTTCAGAATAGTGATCCTTTGTATGTAAGTACTACAGTCATAATTTTGAAGGAAAGAAAACATGAGAGGTGAGATTAGACATATGATAATTTTTTAAACGAATAAAGCATTGATGACTTTCACATTTGCTGGGAATGAGGAAACCAAAAAGGCTCTTTTACATTTCTTCCATTCACTGAACTAATACTGAGAATGCAATCTAAGTGCTAGGCACCAAAGGATTATAAAATGTATAAGACACTTTTCCTGCCTGGCAGGAACTTCCAGGATGCTTCAAGGATTGTGACTTTACATGTTCTGGAGAAATTAAAGTACAGGTACTTAGTAGAAAGGATTATATCATTAGTTGGGGGACTGGACTAGTACAATGGTTTTGAAATTATGCCCTATAGTCCTGGGGGTTTCCTCAGAGTTAATTTGCAGGGTAGGCGAGGTGGTAAGTGGCTAGGCCTCTAAGACCATTCCTCACTTCAATCAGAATAGTGTGCTTTTAAATTCTAAGAATAATGTTTGGACCAAGGTTAAAAAAAAAACAATTAAAACTATAGGCCAAGACTTCTTTTTTTCATTTTTTTTTAGTTGTCAATGGAAATTAATTTATATGTGGTGCTGAAAATCAAACCTAGTGCCTCACACATGCTAGGCATGTGTTCTACCACTGAGCCACAGTCCCAGACCTTGACTTTCTTTAAGGTCCCTTCCGAACTTGAGTTTATAATAATAATACAGTATTTATGCAAATATTTTTTTGTGGAGCTAGGGATTGAACCCAAGGCCTTGTGCACACAAGGCAAGTGCTCTACCAACTGAGCTATATCCCCAGCCCTATACAAGTATTAATGAAAGCTATTAAAGTCCTTTCTCAGAATTAAGTCAAACATTTGTTACTATTGTACTTCATAACTCTTTTAACACTCACACTTATATAATGTTCCTGGTTATCTTCTATATCATCTTTGTCCATTAGAATTTTTTGAAGTGGTGTTTTTAATTGTTTTGGTGATAGTATAGCTGAATCAATATTTTCCATTCGTTCTTTCTCAGTGGTCACTTTTACTTTGAAGGTGTGAAAAGGTGTTGGGACTTCTCCCACATTTAAGTACATGGGCTCCCCTTCAAATATTACTCCTTCACAATCACCATCCTTGAAACCAGGAGGCTGGTAGTCTGGGGGTGTAACTGCAAAACAGTTAAGTATAAACCGTCCTGTTAACATAATTGAAGAAATTCTATTACTATTATAGAAACACATGCAGATTAAATTTCAAATAGCAGAGAAGGACATAAGCTGAAAAATAAAAATCACCCTCCTACTGTCCTCATTTTATTCCCTAAAGGTAACTTCTCCTTCCTTTCCTTTCTTCCCGGGACTGAAGGTAGGGGCACTCTACCAGTGAGATAGATCCTTGGTGGTATTTGTTTATTTATTGTGCTGGGAATCAAACCCAGGGCCTTATGAAGGCCAGACAAGCACCCTACCACTGAGCCACATTCCAAGCTCTTGTTCTTTTTATTTTTATTTAAGACAGGGTCTCCCTAAAGTTGCTGAGGCTGACCTTGAACTTGTGATCCTTCTGCCTCAATCTCTTGAGTCTCTGGGATCACTGGCATGGGCCACTGTGTCTGTGTGACCTTTAGCAAATTATTTATCATCTCTGATTTGGTTTCTTTATCTGCCAAATGAGGAAAATAATAGTACCTACCCTCATAAATTCATTGTACATAAATTAAAAAACTGTACAATGTTCAGAAGAGTACTGGCAGAGTTAGTATTTGCTAAATGTTGTTATTGTAGTTACCTTATGTTCTAGAAAACATTATGCATGTAATAAAATATACAATGTTTCATATTTTCATAGGTTTTAGGAAATGCACATGTCCTAAAAAAACAAATGAGATCATATCATTCTGTATTTAATTTTAATTTTTATTTTTTGGTACTAGGAATTGAACCTAGGGGTGCTTAACCACTGAGCCACATCCCCCAGTCTTTTTTTTAATATTTTCTTTAGAGATAGAGTCTCGCTGAATTGCTTAGAGCCTAGCTAAATTGCTGAGGCTGGCTTTGAACTCCCAATCCTCCTACCTCAGTCTCCTGAGCCACTGGGATTACAGGCATGTGCCACTGTGCCTTCTACATTTAATAATATCTCGTAGATAATTTACTGGAACATTCTTTTTTAACACTTGCACAGTGTTCTATTATACAGATGTACCACAATTTATTTACTCAATACCAAAGAAGGACACTCAAGTTAGTTACAGTTTGTTCCTATTTTAGCCAATGCTATAATGAAAATCCTTATATAGTATTGCATGTACAAGTATATTCCCCCCAAATTTTCTAGTTATAGACTTCTGAATTCAATTAAAAATTTAAAAAAATTTATAGTTGTAGTTGAACAGTATGCCCCTATTTTATTTGCGTATTTTTTTATGGTGCTAAGGATTGAACCCAGTGCCTTACACATTCTAGGAAAGTGTTCTGCCACTGAGCTACAGCCCAGCCCCTAAATTTAAAATTTTGATACTGCCAAATTTTTCTCTAAAAATGTTGCACCTATATGCATTCCCTCAAGAATAAAGTACCTGCTTTCCCACACCTTTGTCAATAAAGGATTTATAAACTTTACCAATTTGATAAGTGAAAATTGGCATATCACTGTTTTATTTCCTTAATTATGAGGCAAGTTATACATGAATATGTTCCTATCACTACAGAAGAGTATATTTAAAGATAAAGCTCATGCCTATAATTCCAGCAACTTGGGAGATAGACAGGAGGATCAAGGCCAGCCTGGGCAACTTAAGAGAGACTCTGTCTCAAAATAAAAATAAAAAGGGGCAAGGGTTATGGCTCAACAGTAGAGGGCCTCTGGGTTCAATCCCCAGTACCACAAAAACAAAAAACAAAAACAAGACTATTTTTCAAATCTTTCCTTTTCAAATAATGATATTAAATGTGAAATTTATCTTTTAAAAAAGCATGTAACAGGGCTAGGGAGATAGCTCAGTTGGTAAAGCGCTTGCCTTGCAAGCACAAGGCCATGAGTTTGATCCCCAGCACCACCAAAGAAAAAGTACATAACAATTTAAGTGCTAAAATGGTACCCAACTGTTTTAATAATAGTAAAACACAGAGGTACTGACAAAAACAGGACATATTGCAAATAGTACCTTCATCGTAGTAAAAAAGTTTCATGGTCAAACAAACATCATTAGGTAAAGGTCCCAGATTTTGCATTAGAATATAAATCTTGCGAATGAGGAGAATACTTGCTTTCTTGGTATCAGCCGATGACATGCTTGATTCATTGCTTTGATTTTTACTAGAAGAGAATCAGACATTAATTTCTTTCACAAAACTCGTGGCTTCTAATATCATAACTTTACATTTTAACTAATTGAGACTCATTATAGCATCAAATTGTTAAGTTGAAAGTTACTATAAAATGTGTTTTAACGTCACTATTATAAAAATTTTAATATCACTATTAATCTCATTCTTATTATAAACCAAAACTTAATTTTATGTAAAATGCATTCTATGTAAGGTGTTTAAAGGAAATTATGGATTTTAATTATATTTCTAATCACTCGAGTCTCTCTTCACAACTGAAATAGTATATAATTAGACCGGGCACAGTGGCACACGCCAGTAATCCCAGCAGTTTGGGAGGCTGGGGCAGGAGGATCATGAGTTCAAAGCTAGCCTCAACAACTTATCAAGGTCCTAAGCAATTTAGTGAGACCCTATCTCAAAATATTAAGGAAGGGCTGGTGGGGATGGGGTTGTAGCCCAGTGGTTAAGCACCCCTGGATTCAATCCCCAGTACATTAAAAAATAGATAAAATAGAAAATAAAAAAGAAAGAAATAGTATATTATTAACTCCTTGCAGCTACTCCAAGTCGCTACTCCATTTTGGATAGCCACACCTTGGTGGCTAATTAGGGGTTTGATGAGTTTCAGAATTAATGCCGAAATTTAGTTTTACAGCATTAATGAACAATTAATCTGAAAAAGAAAAAGAAAACTACAGAACGGTACCTTATAAAGTCCATGATTGGTCCATTTTTGGTGTACTTGAACTTAAATTGGTAACATTCTGAAATTGTCTTAAATAGAAAACATTGCAATTATGTAACTGATATATAGTTGTGGCTGCCAAATAGTTATATGCTGCTTTTGTATGACTCTTAACATTTAGTTAACAGTTTTTTTTCCAAAATGTTAACCCCTATTGGTCCATTGAGGCTCTCAAGTCCTCATAGTCAATTCCCAAGATCCAGATTTGGAGTTTCAGTCTCATTCCCCCAGTCATTGCAATGTATGTTATGAGTATCAAGTGTTAAGAACTCCTTAGTAGGCAGGCAAGAGATAATACCTCAGCAGAATGTGTTCCCAAAGTTCTTGCATTGAACACTTAATTCCCAATACAACAGTGTAGAGGTGAGACCTTTAAGAGGGAATCTGGTCCAGAGGGCATTGCTCTCCTGAATAGGTTAATGCTGTTATCATAGGAGTGAGTTATCTGTTGTGGCAGTGGGTTCCTGATAAAAGGATGAGTTTGGGCTTTTTCTTCCTTCTCTCTGTCTCTTTGTCTCATGCTCTTCTGCTCATGCTCTTCCACCTTTCACCACGGGATGATGCAGCAAGAAAGCCTTTATCAAATGCCAGTGGCCCCTAGATCTTGGACTTTGCAGCCTCCAGAACTGTAAGAAATTAATCTCTCTGTTCTTTATAAATTTTCCAATTTCAAGTATTCTACTGTAGCAGTACAAAACACTGCCATGGTCAGGTGTGGTAGCATATGCTTGTAATCCCAGTAATTTAGGAGGCTGAGGCTAGAGGATGACATGTTCAAGGCTAGCCTCAGCAATTTAGTGAGACCCTATCTTAAAATAAAAAATAAAAAAGGACTGAGGACTTGGTTCAGTGGTAGAGTGGCCCTGGGTCCAATCCCTAGTACCATATTTGAACATCTCTACTAGAACTCAGAACTCAAACTAAAATTTAATCCTCATCCTGAGGTATTAAGAGTGGGACCAGGAAGGACCTTTAAAAAGGAATTAGATTATGAGGCCTCTGCCTACATGAATAGATTGGTCCATTCCTGGGTTAATGGATTAATGGGTTAATAGATTATCTCCAGAGCTAGTCTGTTTGTCTCTTGCATGAGACTCTCTCTCTTCATCTGATGCCTGTACCACTTTAGGATTCAGCACACAGTCTTCAAAAGCAGGAAGGCCCTCATCTGATGTGGCCCCTCAATCTTAGATCTAAGTCTCCAGAATCATGAACTGACTAGGCCTTTATTCTTTTAAAATTGCTCCATCTTTGGTATTTCATTATAGCAACGAAAATGAACTAAGACACACTAAGAACAGGGTTTAAATCTTTACCATACTGTAACCATAGGCAACCCATTTGAACCTTGTTTTCCAACCTAAAAAAAGGGTTGGAGACTACCTAGCTAAATGGTGATGGTAAATGTTTATCAAATGGGATAACTGATAGAGCCTTTAATAAAGTTCCTGACATACTATTAGTACATCAATAAAGTTGTTTATTTACTGATAGAAAAGTGTACAACTATAAAACATGATAATAAACATTTTCTGAACAATTATTTAGTTTTCTGAATAGTCAACTAATTCATAGCCTTTGCCCAAATAATGTGCTTGTCACTATGGGCATATATTAAATATTGATAGCTAGCATGAGTATCAAAGAAAAGATACATTCCCAGTCCTCCTGAAGCTTGGAATACTTGGCTTTCTTTACATGTCAGTGCTCACATAAAGAAAGGGAAGAGTTCCCTCTTTGTTTTTTAAATCTGTTTAAATCTGCTTCTCCATGACTGGGTGGAAACATTGTATTTTAACACCTGTAATGTAATAGATAAGCACCCAGATGGTAAACTGGCCTTTCTAGGTTCAAATCCTGATTCTGCCACTTTTGCCACTGAGACCTTAGGCAAGAAAACTTGTACCTAAATTTTCTAGTCTGAAAAGTGGAAATGATAATGGCAATTACCACATGAAAGCTGTGATGAATAAATGAAAGATAATGCACACAAAGTCCAAGAACAGAGCCTAATATAAAATATGTATCAATCATTCCCTCTCGTTTCTTATATTCTTGCTTCCCCCTTTCATTTCTTGTCTTGCTTTCTTTCCCTTAATTATAGTAGATGTGCCTAAATTGGGACAAATACTAAAAGTTTAAAAATGACTTCATTTTCCTCAAACTTGTGTCCTTTGATAACTGCAGATAAGGAATATTGTAATTAATTAAGAGTCAGGCAATATAGGTCATTTATAACAGTTTGTAAGCTTTGTGGGTTAGGATGAGTTACATAATTTCACATGGTAACTGTATCTGTTTAAACATGATGATACAGGCCCTGCCTCATTTCAGAAGACCTTTACAAGGTTTAAACATGAAAATACATATGAAAACATGTTGATTAAAGCACAATTAAAAGCATAAAATATAAATATATTGTGGTTTTAGTTATTTTTTATATTAGAAGCATTTTTTTTTTTTTTTAACTAACTCAAGAAAACGCACCTGAGGGTCTTCTGGATTGGTGTATACCTATTTAAAAATAATTTACAGTTGAGTTGTCTGAGGCTAAATATTCAAGAAAAACTAAATTGGACATTTAAAATATTAAGTGAACTCAGTAAAGCAAAACAAAAACCAAAATGACCTCCCAAAATATTACTTTTTCCCCGTTGAACAGATCAGTTTTGTTTGAATAAAGTGACACAATCAGTTCATAGTTTTAGTGTCATTAATGAAGCAAGGCTAAATTGACAGTCTTTAAAAAAAGAACATACAATTTAAAAATACTTACAGCTAGAACGACCATCCTTAGCTGAAATATAACAAAAAACAAAAACCTTATTTGTATCCTATAGTTTTTCATGATGAATCACAAAAATTCTGTGTACTAATCAGGGACTGGGGGATGTAGCTCACTTGTAAAGCAAAAGCTTAATAATGTGAGAGGCTCTGGGTTCAATTTCTAGCATCAAAAAATCCAAATCACAAACAAAACAAAAAAAAAACTGTCCCATTTATTGAAGATACACTTCATATCAGGCATATGAGGCAATACTTTACATATGCTTCCCTATACTCCAAAATATCTTTCTGCTTGACTTACTGATGGTTGAAATTCATGTTGGCATAATATTTCAATGTTTTAAGCAAACAGGACATTACTGCCAGCTACACGAAAAATATATACTGTGAAACAACATGCCAGAAGTTAGCAACATGAGTATGATTTTTTTGTGGGATGCTGGGGCTCAAACTCATGGTCTCACAAATGCTAGGCAAGCACTCTACCACTGAACTATAACCCCAGTCCCTAATTAGTGATTTTGAAAAGAAAAAGTAGAGAGCTCAGGGCTCTATGCATTTAATAAAGGGGAGAGGCTTTGGAGATCATAGGAACAACAACAACAAAAAAATCACAAAATTATTCACATAAGTGATCTACCAAAAAATCTAGAATCATCACTGATTCTGATCTTTTCCTTATATTTCATAACCAATTCATCAACAAATCCAATCAGTTCTACACCCATATCTATTCTGAATCTCCTCCATCTTTAGTTCTCATCATTGCTACAGTAATATCCTAAGTGCTATTCCTCTTACTTCCAGCATTATTCTCCTTCTATATATATTCTCTAAATAGTAGACAGATTTTTTAAAAAATGTAAAACATAAATCAAAAGATGTTATATTTCTATTTAAAATCTTCAGTGGCTTTTCTTTGCCCCTGAAATGCAAACTCCTTACTTACAAAACATCGAATGCTCTGGCTCTACCTATTTTCTCAGGCTCATCTTACGCCATTCCCCCCCATGGAATAACTGCTCTCCAGTTACTGTTGCCTTCATTTTGTTCCTGTAGCTCCCCAAATTCCTCTACAACTCTTTGCTGCTCATCTAGGAATATTCTCTCCCAAAATCAATGTATGACTGATTTCTTCTCATTCAAATCTCAGTTCAAAAATCACCTCCTCAGAGAAGTTCCTCTGACTATCCCATCTAAATTTACTCTACCTCTCTATCACATACTTTTCCTAAAAATTTTAATGACATCTAACACTATTGGAAAATATCTGACTTATTGACTATTTTCCTACTATAAAAGGGACACTCTGTTTTGTTGACCACTGTTACCTTACCCTACCTCCTACCCAGAATATGCACCTTGCACATAGTAGGTACTAAATATTTACTATGCCTTCATGAGGAAGGTTAGGGAATATGGATAAATTCACCTTCACAATTTACTTGAATGGACCTTTTCATATATGTAGTATAAAATTATATTAAGTATGTAAAAAGGCTTAGTCTACTTTAAAAACTTCATTAAAATTTCACTAATTAGGTGCTGGGGTTGTGGTTCAGTGGTAGAGTGCTTGCCTAGCATGTGTGAGGCACTGGGTTTGATTCTCAGCACCACATAAAAAAATAAAGATATAGTGTCCATCTACAACTAAAAATATTTTTAAAATTTTTCACTAATTCAGAATTTGTGACAACTTAACCTAAAGCATATGGAAATTAATTATTTGCAGTACTGGGGACTGAACCCAGGGCCTTGTGCATATGAGACAAGCACCCTGTCACTATATCTTGAGTCCAAGGAAATTTGTTTCTGAACCCTAATTAAGAAATAATTTAGAGGGCTGGGGTTGTGGCTCAGTGGTAGAGCGCTCGCCTGGCACGTGTGAGGCACTGGGTTCAATTTTCAGCACCACATATAAATAAATGAATAAAATAAAGGTCTATTGACATCTAAAAAATATTAAAAAAAAAAAAAAAAAAAAAAAGAAATAATTTAGAGATCCAAGATGGCAAGATGGTGAACTAGAGGGAGGTAGTGTTCCTTGTTGCTCTGTAACTTGGTTTCAAGCAGAGGAAATCTGTGAGGCGGTCTTTGCTGCTTATGATCCCCTGCTGTTTACCCAATTTGTCCATCTTGATTACCCGCAGTCTGCCAGCATATCGACTACTGTTTGAGTGCAGATTGCTCACTGACTGCCACCTATCATCTGACATTTGCCTGTTTGCCTGCCTCTTGCCTGCCCATTGCCTGTTTTTCGTCTACCCATCACCTGCCACTCCAGGTCCACCAGCTGATCATCCTCCAGTAGCCCGTAAATCAACTGCAGACTGCCAGCGGATTGCCTGTTGCCTGCTGTTGCCTGGAAGTCCACTGTCACAATACCTGCAAGTTTGGCTACATGTGGCTGCTGCTGTTTTGAGACAACAGTCAGGACCTGCAGGACTCCAGCCCGAATGACTGAGCCCCACCCTCCAGGACCCTCAACCAGACTGACCACACCACACCTCCAGGATGCCCTGCCCCACCATGCCCAAGCCCCAAGCTGCTAACACGTTTGGAAGCCAGTATGGCATCTTGGATTATCCTGAAAGTGAAAGATCCCATCTTTAGGTGGGGCAAATCCCATCCTGAGATGCCTGCTGGAGACTGGAAACTCATTGTCAGGTATCTCTCATGCATCAGGCTACTGAAGACTGGGACATCTGAATAGTACATGACTGTTATAGTATTTTTTTTTTCTCTTTTTTGAAAAATTTTAATTTTTATTTCTTTATTTTTCTTGCTCTATTTTCCTTCTGTTTACCTGTTTCCTAAGAGTCTCTTTCTCCTTTTCTCATGCTAACAACCAACTTCTTTTGATTACACTTCCACTCTTTCTATGATCTAGAACTTCTGTATACTCTTTTCTTATCCCATTAACAGCTACATCCTACACCCCTCCCCATCCTCTTTGTCCTCCATTAGAAACTGCAGACCTTATTGCAAATCTATTTCTCATACTGTAGTTAATAATTGAAATCATCCTCTCTATTTATTATGACAATATTGTTAACATCTTCATAGGGACTATTTGGTCTGTACTGGGTGAGGCTAATATTGATCTCCCCTTTAAAGAAGAGGTTTTGGAAACCTGTAGAGTCACTATAAGCCTATAGGGGGGAAAATGTAATACCCAAGATCTGAACTGCTAGAGGAGAAGATACGTGAACAACATGAAAAAACAAGGGAAGAAAATGTTCCAAACAAACCTATATTCTATATTAATAGAATCCAGTGACAGCATGGAGGAAGAAATGTCAGAAAAGGAGTTCAGAATATACATAATTAAAATGATTTGTGAAGCAAAGGATGAGATAAGAGAGCAAATGCAAGCAATGAATGATCACTCCAATAAGCAGGTGAAAGAGCAACTGCAGGAAGCAAAAGATCATTTCAACAAAGAGAGAGAGATTCTCAAAAGAAACCAAACAGAAATCCTTGAAATGAAGGAAACAATAAACCAAATAAAAAACTCAATGGAAAACATCACCAACAGACAAGATTACTTGGAAGACAGAACCTCAGACAATGAGGACAAAATATTTAATCTTGGGCTGGGGATATAGCTCAGTTGGTAGAGTGCTTGCCTTGCAAGCATAAGGCCCTGGGTTCAGTCCCCAGCACCGCAAAAAAAAAAAAAAAAAAAAAAAAAAAAAATTTAATCTTGAAAATAAAGTTGACCAAACAGAGAAGATGGTAAGAAATCATGAACAAAACCTCCAAGAACTATGGGACATCATGAAAAGACCAAATTTAAGAATTATCAGGATTGAGGAAGGCACAGAGATACAAACCAAAGGAATGAACGACCTATTCAATGAAATAATATCAGAAAATTTTCCAAACCTGAAGAATGAAATGGAAAATCAAATACAAGAGGCTTACAAGAATATCAAATGCACAAAATTACAACAGATCCACACCAAGGCACATTATAATGAAAATGCCTAACATACAAAATAAAGATAGGATTTTGAAGGCTGCGAAAGAAAAGCATCAGATTACACATGGGGGAAACCGTTAACCGATGTCAGCAGATTTTCTCAGTCCAGATCCTAAAAGTTAGAAGGGCTTGGAACAACATATTTCAAGCTCTGAAAGAACATGGTTGCCAACCAAGAATCCAATACCCAGCAAAACTAACCTTCAGATTTGAAGATGAAATAAAATTATTCCATGATAAACAAAAGTTAAAAGAATTTACAAACAGAAAGCCTGCGCTACAGAACATTCTCAGCAAAATATTCCATGAGAAGGAAATGAAAAACAACAATGCAGGTTACCAAAGAGAGGAACTATAAAGGAAAAACCAATCAAAGGAGAAAACAAGTCAAGTTAAAACCCAAAGATAAGCCCAAATGACTGGGAATACAAATCATATCTCAATAATAGCCCTGAATTTTTTTTAAACAGGGAAAAAGGAATTTATTTTGTCAAATTCATTTGGCAAAATAAGGTGGTGAGAATGTTCAATTCACATGTTCACTTCCCATCTCCACAGAAAAGCCAAGATTGATCTCCTGGCATCTAGATGCTAATTATAAATGAACTTGTATGTTGTCAAAAGTAGGCATCAAATTTTTTTTTTTTTTTTAATCAAGAAACATGTTTCCATTCCAGCCTTTTCTTCACAGAGTGAACCCAGCAGCAGCCAAGTGTGCCAGGACTCAGTGCTGTAGTGAACCGCAGACAATGGCACAGATGGGCGACCAGACAACTAGACAGTTCCTGAAGACCTTTTGTTTAAAGTACTTTTCAATCAGGGATTTGAGCAGATACAGTGTTATTCACTATACTCTAGAGGTCCTTTCTGCCCTCTTCTGGAAGAATATGGAGCTTCTAAACATGTGGTACTAAAAAACCAGACTCCTGAACCAGAGATCCTGAATGCAACTATGCAACCAGCTTGATTCTGTGTTGCCACTTAAGCTTTCCATCAAGGCTGGACTCCCAGATGAGAAAAGACAGACCGGTCTTTCAAGAGTTATAGCAAGTGACTTAAAAAACAAAGACCCTGAGAGAGGCAACTATGCCTCCTTCACCGCCCCCACCAGGGCAGGTCTGAGGGTGTGTCGTGCAGCCTGTACCCCACTTTGCTAACCAGAGCCATTGTACCTGGCTCCTTGCCCTCTACTGGTGTGTGGAACAGTGCCTCATGTTCATAAGGGTCAAACTTGGCTCCAAGGGGGTCCAGCTTGAGCAAGCTGTGCTTTGGGAACACCTTCTGAATTTGCACCTTGGTCAGTAGTAGCCTCTTGTATGGGCTTTTCAAGTGAGGGTCGCCATCTTTAATTTCTTCTTTTGGAACACTCTGTGTTGCCTTCTCCAGAATGTCTGCAACCCCCAGCAAGTCCTTGCAAAAGCCTTGGATGCCATATAATTTTGCCTCTTCCACCAGTTTTTGGCTCCTCTGCCTCAAGTTCTCAGTATCTGCCAAAGCTCGTTTATATTTTTTCATGGTGTCTCTCAGCTGCTCTTCCAACCTGACCTTCTATTCTAGAAGGTTCTTGTCTATAGAGGGAGGCTCTGTCTTCTGCTCATTGTGACCCATGTCCTCTTCCAGGCGTTGGTCATTGTTCTTTTGTTTTGTAGCTGTGCACAACAACCAAGGAAAGGGCCTGAGAGAGAATGCCAAAGCCAGGAGATTGCGCCGCACTGGCCTAACACACCAAGCCACCATGACTGCCAATGTCCAACCCTGAATATTAATGGCCTAAACTCATCAATCAAAAGACATAGACTGGCAGATTGGATTCAAATGCAAGCCCCAACAATATGCTGCCTTCAAGAGATTCATCTCATAGAAAAAGACAGCCACAGACTGAAGGTGAAAGGATGGGAAGAAACCTACCACGCACATGGACTCAGTAAAAAAGCAGGGGTTTCCATCCTTATATCAGACAAAGTGGATTTCAAGCCAAAGTTAGTCAGAAAGGATAAAGACATTTCATACTGCTTAAGGGAACCATAAATCAAGAACACATAACGATCATAAATATTTATGCCCCAAACAACAGCACATTCATGTACATCAAACAAATCCTTCTCAATTCCAGGAATCAAATAGAACACAACACAATAATTCTGGGTAACTTTAACACACTGCAGTCACCACTGGATAGATTCTTGGTTGGCAACCATGTTCTTTCAGAGTTGGAACTATGTTGTTCCAGGCCCAAACAAAAACTAAACAAAGAAGTCATAGAACTCAATAACACAATCAATAACTTAGACTTAATAGACATATGTAGAACATTCCATTCATCACTGAGTGAATACACTTTCTTCTCAGCAGCACATGGATCCTTCTCTAAAAAAGACCATATGTTATGCCACAAAGCAGCCCTTAGTAAATGCAAAAGAAGAGATACTACTTTGTGTTCTATCAGATCATAGTGGAATAAAATTAGAAATCAATGACAAAATAAAAAACAGAAACTACTCCAACAATTGGAGACTAAATAATATGCTACTGAATGAAACGTGGATAACAGGAAACTTCAAGGAGGAGATAAAAAAAATTCTTAGAGGTAAATGAGAATGACAATACAACATATCAAAATTTCTAGGACACTATGAAAGCAATACTAAGAGGAAAATTCATTGCATGGAGTGCATTCAAGAAAAGAATAAAAAGTCAACAACTAAATGACCTAACATTACATCTCAAAGCTTTAGAAAAAGAAACAGAACAACACTAAAAGTAGCAGGAAACAGAAAATAATTAAAATCAGAGCTGAAATCAATGAAATTGAAACAAAAGAAACAATTTAAAAAATTGACAAAATAAAAAGCTGGTTCTTTAAAAAAGTAAACAAAATAGATAAACCCTTAGCCACACTAACAAAGAGAAGGAAAGATGAAACTCAAATTCTAAAATTCGTGATGAAAAAAGAAATATCACAACAGACACCACAGAAATACACAATTAGAAGCTACTTTGAAAATCTATACTCCAACAAAATAGAAAATATTGAAGATATCAACAAATTTCTAGAGACATATGATCCTCCCAAACTGAACCAGGAGGACATGTACAATTTAAACAGATCAATTTCAAGCAATGAAATAGAAGAAGGCATCAAAATCCTACCAACCAAGAAAAGCCTGGGACCAGACGGTTTCTCAGATGAGTTCTACAAGACCTTCAAAGAAGAACTTACATCAATACTCCTCAAAGTATTTCATGAACTAGAAAAGGAGGGAACCCTTCCTAATTCATTCTGTGAAGCTAGTATCACTCTGATACCAAAACCAGACAAAGACACAAAAAGGAAAGAAAACTTTAGACCAATATCTCTGATGAATATAGACGCAAGATCCTTAACAAAATTCTGGCAAATCGCATACAAAAGCATATTAAGAAGATAGTGCACCACGATCAAATGGAGATCATCCCGGGGATGCAAGGTTGATTCAACATCCATGAATCAATAAATGTAATTCATCACATCAATATACTTAAGGTTAAGAATTATATGATTATTTCAATAGATGCAGAGAAAACGTTTGACAAAATACAACAGCCCTTCATTCTCAAAACACTAGAAAAAATAGGGATAGTAGGAACATACCTCAACACTGTAAAGGCTATTTATGCTAAGCCCACAGCCAACATCATTCTTAATGGAGAAAAACTGAAAGCATTCCCTTTAAAAACTGGAACAAGGCAGGGATGCTCGCTTTCATCAATTCTATTCAAACTTGTTCCTGAAATACTAGTCAGAGCAATTAGACCAAAGAGATTAAAGGGATACGAATAGGAAAAGAAGAACTCAAACTGTCACTATTTGCCTATAACATGATTCAACAAATGGTGCTGGGAAAACTGGAAATCCATATGTAGTAAAAACTCAACTCAAAATGGATCAAGGATCCAAAAAACTATACCAGAAAACTTCTAGACCTAATAATGAATTCAGCATAATAGCAGGATATAAAATCAACATGCATAAATCGAAAGCATTTTTATTCGTAAGTGATGAATCATCTGAAAGGGAAATGAGGAAAACAACTCCATTCACAATAGCCTAAAAAAAAAAAAATACTTGGGAATCAATCTAACCAAACAGGTGAAAGATCTCTACACTGAAAACTATAAAACATTAAAGAAAGAAATTGAAGAAGACCCTAGAAGATGGGAAGATCTCCCATGTTCTTGGATAGGCAGAATTAATATTATCAAAATGGCCATACTTCGAAAGGCATTATACAGATTTAATGCAATTCCAATTAAAATCCCTATGACATTTCTCATAGAAACAGAAAAGGCAATTATGAAATCATCTGGAAGAACAAAAGACCCAGAATACCCAAAGCAATCCTGGGCAGGAAGACTGATGCAGAAGGTATCACAGTACCAGACCTTACACTCTACTATAGAGCAACAGTAACAAAAACAGCATGGTACTGGCACTAAAATAGACAGGTAGATCAATGGTACAGAACAGAAGATACAGAGACATGCCCACATAAGTACAGTTATCTCATACTACACAAAGGTGCCAAAAACATACAATGGAGAAAAGATAGCCTCTTCAACAAATGGTGCTGGTAAAACTGGAAATCCTTATGCAGTAAAATGAAATTTAACCCCTGTCTCTCACTCTGTACAAAACTCAATTCAAAATGGATCAAGGATCTAGGAATTAGACCTGAGACCCTTCACCAAACAGAAGAAACAGTAGGCCCGAATCTTCATCACATTGACTTAGGACCAGACTTCCTTAACAAGACCCCCAAAGAGCAAAAAATAAAAGCAAGAATCAATAAATGAGATAGATTCAAACTAAAAAGCTTTTTCTCAGCAAAGGAAAAGTCAATAATGTGAAAAGAGAGCCACAGAGTGAGAGAAAATCTTTTCCACATACACTTCAGACAGAGCACTCATCTCCAAAGTTTATAAAGAACTTAAAAACTTTACACCCAAAATACAAAGAACCCAATCAATAAATGGGCTAAGGAAATGGGCAGACACTTCACAGAAGATACACTGGTGATCAACAAATATATGAAAAAGTGCTCATCATCCCTAGTAATTAGAGAAATGCATATTAACACCACCCTCCAATTTCATCTAACTCCAAATAGAATGGCTATTATCAAGAACACAAGCAATAATAAGTGTTGGCATGGATGTGGGGAAAAAGGCACACTCATACGTTGCTGGTGGAGTTGCAAATAGGTATAGCTACTCTGGAAAGCAGTATGGAGATTCCTCAAAAAACTTGGAATGGGCCCACCATTTGACCCAGCTAGCCCACTCCTCAGGTTATAGCGAAAGGTATGTTAAAACCAGCATACCATAGTGACACAGCCACATCAATGTTCATAGCTGCTCAATTCACAATAGCTAAATTGTGGAACCAACCAAGATGCCCTTTAATTGATGAATGGATAAAGAAACTGTGGTATATATACACAATGGACTATTACTCAGCCATAAAGAAGAATAAAATTATGGCATTTGCTGGTAAATGGATGGAGTTGGAGAATATCATGCTAAGTGAAATAGGCCAAGCCAAAAAAACCAAAGGCTGAATGTTTTCTCTGATAAGTGGATGACGATACATAACGAGGGGGGGCGTGGAGGGGGTAGAGAAAGAAGAATGAAGGAACTTTGGATGGTGTAGAGGAAAATGGGGTGGGAGGGGGTGGAGGAAGGAAAGATAGTAGAATGTGATAGACATTATTACCCTATATATATTTATGATTACATGAATGATGTGAGTCTACATTGTGTAGAACCATAGAAATGAAGTTATACCCCATTTGTGTACAATGAATCAAAATGCAGTCTGTAAAAATAAAAATTAAAAAAAGAAATAATTTATTGTGATGGGTTGACAGATCGGGCTCCATGAGAATGTTATAGGCCAGACAAACTCCATTTTGCTCTGAGACTCCATGTTATGTAGGAAATAAGCTTCTTCCATGGGAACACCCCACCTCTGTACCCATCAACAATTGCTTAGCTTCTCCCATGGGAACCCCCCCCCAAAAAAAATCATCACTTAGTGTGACATGTTTAAACAATACAGAAAGACAATTCCTATGTAAAGAAGAATTGCTCTTTTTTGATTCCTATTGCTTCTAAACAATGTACCATGTGACCAGTGACTGTGTGGATGTTAGCAACCATTCTTTAGTTTGTCCCTAGGTAAGGATCATTTTGACCCACTTCTCCCTCCTGTTGATCTCATGATGTTAGTTTGTAATTTTGAATCATAGCAACAGACACTTATGATTGATGTGATTTTTGGTATAAGAACCCCTACAATCCTATGGTTGGAGCTATTCTCCCAATAGCCATTTTTTGGGGGCATTGTGTGAGACAGTCAGTGGCCGGCTTAATAAAGACTCTCAAATTTGGACTTCTCAGTGGTGATCAGTCTGTCCTTAAGTTGTGCCCCATAACATATATTAATGTAAAAAAAGATTGTAAAATGCATGTGAAACTAATAAATGAACTATTAGTTCATTAATCTTTTAAAGTTAGTTTGTGCTATTATTACCAATAAATATTAATTAACAAAAACTAGCTTGGTAAAATTTGTTTAGTCTTAATGGCATTAGACTTAAGTTGGAGATTAGGCTTTAAAATATTCAAAAGTTCAAACTTTTTAGTAACTCTAACTGGCCTATGCCCAAATTAATTTGTTTCACTACATGGCAATTCCTATTAAATTTGTAGAATATAAAGTATAGAAATAAAGTTATACTGAAAGACTTACATATTTTTTCTGTAAAGCATCATAGCATCCTAGCATCCTAAAAAAGCCAAAGATTCATTTTTAGATTAAATGCATTTCCAGATAGTAGATCTTTGCTTAAATCTCTGTTATCTCATTACTAAATAATGACCAAATTTCTTATTAAAGTACTCCTCCCTCTTTTTTTTTTGGTATTGAGGATTGAATCCACTAACTTACATCTTTGCCACTAACTTACATCTCTAGGCCTTTATATTTTTTTATTTTGAGACAGGTTCTCACTAAATTGCTGAGGCTGGTCTTGAACTTGCAATCCTCTAGAGTCGCTGGGATCAGCCGTGTATGTCACTGTGCCTAGCAAAGCACCCTTCTTATCAACTAGGTTAAAACAAAATTAGAAGCTGGGTGGGTGCCTGTAATCTCAGTGATTCAGGAGGCTGGAGGCAGGAAGACTGCAAGTTCAAGACCAGTCTCAGTAATTTAGCAAGATCCTGTCTCAAAACAAAAAATATAAAAGGCTGAGGATGTGGCTCAGTTATTAAGAGCCCCTAGGTTCAATACTTGGTACCAAAAAGAAAAAACAAAACAAAACAAAAACAAAAAATCAAGATAACATAAGAAACAATATAGCAGAAATATAAAATGATGATGGAGATGGAAGGAAACTATAAACTATCTGACAGCTATTTGTGAGAAGCAATAACGGAAAAATAAAGCCTACTCATTTGAGGCATGAAATAAAGGAAAAATTCATTGCATAAATCCAAAGATCTGCAAAAGTGATAGCCAGTGTTGGGGCTGGGGTTGTAGCTCAGTGGCAGAGCACTTGCCTAGCATGTATGAGGCACTGGGTTCAATCCTTAGCATCACATAAAAGTAAATAAAATAAAAGCATTCTGTTCATCTACAACTACAAAAATTTTTTTGAAAAATGATATCCAGTGTTAACAGATGAATCACTAAAATTTAGTTAAACAGTGAAAGGTATTCAGTGTACAAAAAAATGTAATTTAGAAAAATCAGAATTTTCTATCTTGAGGAATTTTTTTTTTTTTTTTTTTGACTTACCACTTCACTAACTGTGTAGATCCTGGACAATTTTTATCTTCTCTCAGAATTTTGACACAAAGATCTAAATACAAAAACAGTGAAATAAACTGAGTTACAGTATAAACTGGCATGTTATTTTTACTTCCTTAAAATAGTACCAGGCTAACCTTTAACTTGTGATTCTCCTGCCTCAGCCTTCCAAATTGCTGGGATTACAGACTTGTATCCCTTGTATCCCAGACTTGTATTACTACGCCTGGACAAAATATTTTTTATCTATTTACTTCATCACTGTAAATGTAATGTCAGGTGAAATTACACTTGAGAAACTGAAGAGAATTTTTACAAGTAAGTGCTTTCAAAGGTATTGAATATACTTCTTTAAAACCCACTTAGAGGGTTTGGGGCTGGAGCTCAATGGCAGAGCAATTGCCTAGTATGTGTGAGGTATGTTCATCCCTGCGCTGCAAAAAACAAAACAAAAACCATTTAGTTGCCCAAATAAAAACCTGAACATGAATGTGGTGTTATATAATCACAACCAAAGAGGGGAAACGACCCACATGTTCAACTGATATGGTTTAGACACTTATAATAACCACTTACATAGCCACTGAATAATGGAAGATTATTCAAGAACTTGAGGGATAAAGTACTAACACATGCTACAACATGTGTGGACCTCATAAACATTAGGTTAAGTGAAAGAAGTCACTCACAAAGAACCATAAATTGTATGATTCCTTTTATAAGAAATGTCTAGAATAAGTAAATGCATAGAAACAGAAAGGAGATTGGTGGTTGCCTATGACTGGAAAGGCTGAGGGAAAGACAATAGGGACTTAATGGGTATGGGGTTTCTTTTCAGGGTGATGAAGATGTTCTAATATTGACTGTGGTGATAGTTGCACATTGGTGAATATACTAAAATTAAGAAATTGTACAGTTTAAATTTGTGAATTGTTGGATATGTGAATTATATTTAATAAAACTTCTACTAAGATCACAATTTCTGTTTTTTAAAAATATTTTTAGCTGTAGATAGACACAATGCCTTTTATGTTATTCATTTATTTTTATGTGGTGCTGAAAACCGAACCCAGTGCCTCACACATGCTAGGCAAGCACTCTGCCACTGAGCTACAGCCCCAGCCCCTAAAATCACAATTTCTAATCAGAA
Source organism: Sciurus vulgaris (assembly GCF_902686455.1). NCBI lineage: Eukaryota > Metazoa > Chordata > Mammalia > Rodentia > Sciuridae > Sciurus > Sciurus vulgaris. The sequence continues at coordinate 112,035,177 of NC_136461.1, forward strand.
GTTACAGTTATAAGGACTGGGGCTGAAGCTCAGTGATAAAGTGCTTGCTTAGAATGTGTAAGGCACTGGGATTAATCCCTAGGACCAAGAAAAAGTTAGTTAAAGAGCAAGCCAAGGGGACTGGGGTTGTAACTCAGTGCAGAGCGATTGCCTAGCATGTGTGAGGCACTAGGTTTGATTCTCAGCACTGCATATAAATAAACAAACACAGATCCATTGATAACTAAAAAAAAAAAAGAAAAATTAAAAGACAAACCAAAACAAAATCTTTTTCTTTCTCTTTTTGGTACTGGGGATTGCACCCAGAGGTGCTTTACAACTGATATACATCCCCACTCTTTTTTTTTTTTTTCTTTTTTTTGTGGTACTGGGGATTGAACCCATGGCCTTGTGCCTGCAAGGCAAGCACTCTACCAACTGAGCTATATCCCCAGCTCCCCACTCTTTATTTTATTTTTTAACTTTGAGACAGTGTCTCACTAAATTGCTGAGTCTTGCTGAATTGCTGATGGGGGCCTCAAACTTACAATCCTCTTACTTCAGCCTCCCAAGTCGCTAGGATTATAGGCTCAGCCAACATTTTTAAAGAAAGTCTTAATATTACATTACCATCTAGATATCTTGTTCCATAAGCACATTCTGGAAATATTCCTCTCAAATACGTGATGCAGGATACTGAAACTGCTAAGAGTCTCTTCACTAATACCAAAGACTGCTGCTCAGTTGATATCTTACTGGGAAATACCAATGCACTCTACAATTCAAAGGAAATTAAAACATCTTATTTACATTTATTAAAAATAAAGCTTCCCTGCACTTAAGAGTAATCTAATTTTGCATAAACATGATGTTCTCCCAAAGAATTCCTCCCCATAGTGTTTAGTAATCCTGAGAAAATTGGGAAAGGTTTATAAAATGTGAGGATGTCTTTAGAGTAACAATGCGAAGGTAACATGCAAAAAGTGCTTAAGAATCTCCTTCCAAGTTAAATGTGAATGTATAATACATGGATAGAAACGTTTTCTCTTTAGTCACTGACTAGGTTTAACATATGCTAACTGTAATACATCCTCAAAATGACAATTTTATATTTGAGTCATGAATATTTTCTAGGAGTGGACTGCTATGAACAATAATTTCATCAAAGCAGTTGAACAGCATTCATTGATACCTAATATAAATTAAATTTGAGCCAAAATGTAATGTAATACACCAAATATCTCACAGAATTCTACATTAGTTGAAAAGTTTACTAAATTTCTTCTATTTTTTTTTTTTTTTTTTTATTTGTAGGTGGACAAAATACCTTATTTTTATGTGGTGGTGAGGATTGAACCCAGGGCCCCACCCTGGCTAGGTGAGTGCTCTATCAGAGCCACAAACCCACCCCTATTTCTTCTAAAAACACAGGGTTTCCTGGTATTATTAAACCCTCAAGCTGTTTCAAAAATAAAGTAGCTAAGATTTTAAGAAACAATAAAATCCATGTGTTTATGTTTATACACACATACCCACACATAGAAATAAAAGAACTCATACCATGGAAGTCCTCTGCAATTGTGCAGTGGCCATCTTCTGACAAAATATTTTAATTCAACCCTGTGACACAAATATTAACTAACTTCAGAATTTTTTTTTTATTTCTTACATTCTAAGTCAGAATTTTATTTGAATAAATTTCAGAATTTCTTAAAAGGAAACATAGAAATTCATATTGTTGTATAACTATTTTGATTTTGAGAAGGTCCTCATTTTAAGACATTTGATAGTAACTCTCACATAAATGGATTATTAAAATAATTTATTTTTAAAATTTTTTTGGTGCTCGGTATTGAAACCAGGGCCTCATGAATGCTAAGCACTTGCTCTGCCAGGTGACACCCCAGCCCAAGAACCTAGGTGTTTTTTGTATGCTTGTTGTTTTTAGGTGCGTCTCCCTATGTAGCCCAGGATGGTTCTGAACTCCTGGGATGAAATGATCCTTTTGCCTCAGCCTCCCAAGTAGCTGGGATTATAGGCATACACCGTCATGATTGGCAAATAGAAGGAAAAAATTTAGCCTTTTTACTTTTTATTTTTGAGACAGAGTCTCACTAAGTTGCCTAGGCTGCCCTTGAGCTTGCGATCTTCCTGCCTCAGCCTTTCCGGCACCTGGGATGACAGGCAGACGCCACAGCGAACCAACTAGAAAATTTTAAGAAGGTACAAAAATTCTGATTTTTCTTCACTGTACAGTATTCAAGCATTGACGATGTTGCTAAAGTTGTATCAGGTAATGAAAAACTCTCTGGGAAACCCTTTAAAGTTTTAAATTTAAAAAATGCATATATAGTTTCAAAATATTTGAAATAGGTGACTCTCTTTCAATAGGACTCTAGAAATAAATATTGTCTACTCTGAGGAATAGCTATAAAAGAGCAAGAGAAAAATAGTCTAGATTTTTATGGCTGATTTTGATTTCTCAATTATAATCCTGGCATAAGGATGGAAATTTCAATCTTGTTTGGTTCCAATTTCACTTTTCTTTATCAGACAATTCAACTAGAATCACCAAACTTCACAGAAGGGTCTATTTACTAGAAAAGTTTAAATTTATGCTAATTAAGCGTGGAGTTCAGCTACCAGCGTTCACACTATTTTAGGTACAGCTTCTGAAAAATTAGCAGGTACACATTTTTTCCCTAAGTATTTCGCCATTAAAACCTCAAGAAACTTAAAAGTAGGCGGAAGGCGACAGGAAAAAAGGATTAAAAGGTAAAAACAAAACCAAGAACAAACATATATACATATATATATATATTACGTAACGTCTGAGGGTAGGGCGCCGGCAACCAGAACTTCACCAAGCGGCACGCGCTTTGACCCATGCGCATGCGCTTTCCTTCAACGGTCACCCCAGCCGGGTCAAAAACTCCGGAGAGAGGTCACCTTTCCCGCCAAGAGTTGCGCAAGGCGTTCTGGGAGCTCTGCAAGCAGGAAGTCTACCGCGCCAAACCTCAGTCTCACCAGCTAAAGTCCAGGGACCAGTGTGGTGAGATTAACTAATTGCACGTGCAAAGCCTTCCCAATATACATAGCTTTAATGCAGTGGTCAAAGTGATCCCGTTTAAGCTACGGTTTAATTCATCCTCTCCATTTCTGATTGTTTTCTGAGTTGATTTTGTTATCGGATTGCATTTCCACCTTTCGGTTTCTTGTGTCTTCAGGAAAACAATTGCCTTACTTAGATTATTTCTACCGTGTTATAACTCTGAGGACGATGGATAGCATTTGACATAATCTGTGTCTCATTTAGAAACAAAATAAAGTCAGAACAGGTAATTGGAGACTTTCCAGTAGTACAAGCTACTTACTTTCAAATTGCTACATATCCAAATAAATTGTGTTGGTATTATAAACATCATGATTTTTCATAAATTTTGATGTCTTCATTATGGAGGAAGTGAGCACCTCAAACATGAAAAGATGTGTACATAGTCATTTAATTAGGGAAAGAAGACTAGAATCTTATTTTCAGGATCAAAAGTAGTGAAGACCTTGGTCAAATAATTATTTTGCCTTATATTTCTCTCATTTATTTATGTATTTGGTACCAGGGATTGAACCCAGGGGTGCTTAACCACTGAGCCACATCTCCAGTCCGTTTTTATTTTTTGTTTTGAAAAGGGGTCTCGCTGAGTTGCTTAGGGCCCCGCTAAATTGATGAGGCTGACTTTGAATTCGAGGTCATTCTATCACAGCCTCTTGAGGGATTACCATTATGCCCAGCATTTCTTTCACATTTAAAGTTTACGAAAAGTTTTAATGGTCACTATCCTATTCTTAACCTTGCTTGTTACAAGAACCTTGTGAGGAAGACACTGGTATTGTCCTAATTTATTCTTTTTTTAATTTTTATTTATTATTATTTTTTTAGTTGTTGATGGACCTTTATTTCATTTATTTATTTATTTATTTATATGTGGTGCTGAGAATCCAACCCCGTGCCTCACACATGCTAGGCAAGAATTCTACCACTGAGCTACAACCCCAGCCCCTAATTTATTCTTTTCCTCTTTGTTCCTTTTTTTCCCTTCCTACCTGCCTTCCTTACTTCTTTTACCCCTCTTTTCTTCTACCCTACCCCTACTAGGAATTAAACCTCTTTTAAAAATGATAAAACAGATTCAGGCAAATTTGATTTCCCAAGATCACAACAAACTTTGATGTTATCAGAGGGGGCCACTACACCATCTAAAGATGTCATATTAAATTTAAGATATAGTGCTGCATATTAAATTTATTTATAGTTTTCATTAATAACTATAGAAAAAAGGAAAAACAGTTCAGACATCATTCACAGAATCATAACAATACAATCACGATTTACTGATTTTTATATCATTAACTATTTTTGAGGATGAGAGTGTCGAAATGGGTAATATTAGTGCAAGATATCTGAAACTTCAGTTATCATAGAGTAAGTCTACACATACTGTATAAAACCAAGAGTCAAAAAATGTTTATATATATATGTATATATATGAAACCTGAAGATGAATTCCAGAAGAAACAGCCAAAATAATTATTGTTGATTTGAAAAGATTACTAATTTTAAAAATATTGGTTAACAGAATGGGACATCATACAATAAACTTATAATACGCTTATACATCATGCAATAAACAACTGTCCATTATGCATAGTTTTAATTATAGTACCATGTTGAACGTGCCTCTGAGTTCTTTAATGACTTCTAGGCACTGTATTGAACATAACATTTCTACTGTATAGAAATCAGTAAATTCTTGGTTGTTTTATACAAGCACTGGCAAGGTGCACATACATCTATTAATTATGGATCACCTCCTCATTTGCTATTTGAAATTAGTGTTTATAACATGTTAAGGCCCAGGGATGTGGCTCAGTTAGTGGTAGAGTGCTTACCTAGCATGTGTGAGGCACTGGGTTTGATCCCGGCAACACATAAAAATAAAACAAATATAATAAAGGTATTGCATCTATCTACAACTAAAAAATATTTTTTAAAAAAATGTAACATGTTAAAATTTGGTTGAATACACATAAGAAATTCTAGAAATCTATAGAAAAACTAATAGCAGTGGTTACTTCTAAGGCGTAGGGATCTGAGTCTATAAGGGAAAGTAGTGGGATAGAGATCTTTCACCTTTTCTTTTTTTAAAAAATATTTTTAGTTGTAGGTGGACAAGATATCTTTATTTATATTGTATGTAGTACTGAGAATCAAACCCAGTGCCTCACACATGCTAGGTGAGCACTGTACCACTGAGCCACAATCCCAGCCCCAGATTTTTCACTTTCTTTTATGCATACCCCCACACACAGAAACACAGACAATCCATATCATTCACAAATCTCATATTTGTGAATTTACCCACTTATTAAATTTATTTATAAGCCCCAAATTAGTAATAAATTCAATGACTTTTTCATCACTTGCAGACATGTTCAGAACAGCGAAAAAATTGAGTCTAACTACATGAATCTCACACAACATAAGGTTTAACATGATTATACTCTGCCCTTCTTGTTTCAGCTCTTACTGTAAACAAGCATCTTTTCTGAGTGCCAGTTAGTGCCACACATTTTGTATTTTTGTGCTTCGTGCATCATGTGTGTGTGTTTGTGTATGTGTGTGATATTTTGCTGTTTAAAATAGTTTTGTGCTGGGTAATTTTCTTAATTGTAAGGAGGTTGCGATGTGCCTTACAGAGAAAACACGTGTTAGATAAGGTTAGTTTAGGCATGAGTTATAGAGCATTTGACTGTGAATTCAATATTAATGAACAATACGTATTAAATATATTGTTTTTAAATAGAAACACACACAAAATAAGGTTGGATACTGATTCAGTTGATGAAAATGTGGTGACCAGAAGCCCATGAGAACCTATCCCTGTATTATTCCTTGAAATAATAGTTCAGTATTTGCTAATTCAGTGTTCATGGTTATTTTCTAGACCATGACTAGTGCAAATAATGAGAATTAACTATTATATACTTTTAATTTTTGAGCCATGTGAATATAATAGCTATACTATGAAATAATCAAATTTTAAAAACATTCAAGAACCGATAGTGACTTGACTGTTATATAATTTTCTCTTACCATTTTATTTAAGCAATATCATTAGTTATCTTTATCTCAGTGAAGCAGAAAAGAAAGGAACAGGAGCAGTGTGAAGAAGAAGAGGCGAGAACGACCCCCGGACCAACTAAAGCCGCGTGCCACTGCATCCCCGCGTCCAGCGCCTGCGTGCCACCACCATCGCCACCATGCCCAAGAGAAAGTCTGAACCACAGAGAAGATCATCAAGGTTGTCTGCTAAACCTGCTCCTCCAAATCCAGAGCCCAAGCCTAAAAAGGCCACTGCAAAGAAGGGAGAAGAAGGTACCCAAAGGGAAAAAGGGAAAAGGCAACGCTGACAAGGATGGGAATAACCCTGCAGAAAATGGAGATGCCAAAAGAGACCAGGCACAGAAAACTGAAGGTGCTAGAGATGCCAAGTGAAGTGTGTGCATTTTTGATAACTGTGTACTTCTGGTGACTGTACAGTTTGAAATACTATTTTTTTTATCAAGTTTGTTAGCACACAGAACACTTCATTATTGTTTTCAGGGGAAGCAGCGTACATCACTAGTAGAATGTCTCCAAAGATGGATTGCTGGGGGGGGGAAACACCTTCCCCTGCTAGTTTTGAGAGACTTCCTCTTGGCTCCCAAGAGGAGGGATTCCCTGATGTTGGCACACATAGCCACCTTGGCACAAATGCCTGTGGTATGGAAAAACTCAAATTCATCTTATGTTCTCTTCTCCTTCTCGGCCATTGGCATAGACTTAACTCCCTAAACTCAGACCTGTTGGGACCTGTCTCCCAACAATTGGTTTTTACCAGTGTGTTGGAAATCTGGACTTCCCAGTGTCATCACTGAGACATTGTCCCTCAGAAGAGCAACAGTTCCTTTTCTAGATTGTGGATCTTCAGATTAATAATTTTTGCCATTTTCATTTCATTTACTGAAAGTTGGGGTCAGCTTGTGAAAAGTTGTTAAACAACATGCTAAATGTGAAATGCCAACCCTCACTCTAAACTTTCCCTATCCAGAGCATCAAATGAAGATTTCATTGGGTTTTATAGTGGCTTTCTGATTTTGGTAGTCCATCGAAGAAAGGAGTTTGAAAGTTGTTGTATACTGTTAACGATTGTCTGCCCATATCCTGCCTGAAATACCATGATTGTTTATGGAAAGTTTCTTTAATAAAGCTGGATACAGTTTGAAAAAAAAAAAAAGAAAAGAAAGGAACAAAATTCAGATCAAAGTACAGGTCTCCAAGGGACCAGGGAGAGAGTAGGAGAGACAAGTTTTATTTTCTATTTATTTTTTACTGTGATAAACAAACCCAGAGCCTTGTGCATGCTTGAGGTAAGTGCTCTACTACTGAGCAACATACCAAGCCCAAGAGAAAAGTTCTGCATAATAATAATTTTAAAAGGAGTTTAAAAATAGTATCTAATATTTAGATTTCCATTATTATGAAAGAACTATTAGGACATTTTGACTTCTAACCCTTATAATATGCTGGTCATTGATTTACATTCATTCATTATTTCAATTAATAGTGGTTGACTGTTTATTTTTTTTTCTTGTGATGCTGGGACTTAAGCAAAAGCAAGCACTCTACCACTGAATGATAACCCCACCACAACAATCGAATACTTTAAAGCAGGCAGTATGCTGTGATCTACGTACAAAGTGGTAAACAAGACTCATGGTTTCTGTTCCCACTGGGTTTACAGTCTAGTGAAGGAGATCAATGTTATATAAATAAGGCATAAATACATAAATAATTACAACCTGATAGGTGTATGGGAAAAAAAGCACTGAATTCATTGAGAAAGTCAAAGTTACAAAAACTAACTTTAGATGGGAAGATGAGTCATGAAAGTCTTCTCTAAGGAAATGACATTTGAGTTACAACCAGAGGATAAGTAGGAGTTATTAGAAGAAGATGGAGAAGGGAAGGGAGATGGTGGCAGAAGTATTTTGGACAGAGAGAACAACACTTACAATGGGCCTAAATTAGAAGTGTTTCAAAAATTAAAGGAAGAACTGTTGAGAACAGGGTGATATCTGTGCAGCTAGCTGTCTTAATTACCAGGATGCAGGCAGTTGCGACTGCTCCCTCAAAAGCCAATACAGCACAAACAGGACTGCTGGGCCCCCATGCTTATCGAGGTTGTTAAGAAATATTTGCCTGAGAAATGTGCAGCTGCCTAGAAACCTTATCTATCAAGGACAGGGGGGCCTAACTGCAACTCATCTCCTGCACAGTTCACCCCTTCCCTCCTCCCTTCTTCCTCTAGGACTGTTCAGTTCTGGTGGGACCCAATGAGAATCAAATAGATTGGCAGGACCCAACCAGAGGAGGACTAATGTTTAGCTGTTCAAATGTTAACCAATTAAAAAGAACACTGTAAAACTGTTTGCCTTTCATTATAAAAGCCTGCTGAACAAAGGCTCAGGGCCTCTTAGCGTCACTGGTTACCGAGTGCGTGGAGGACCAGGCTCGAGCTTGCTAATAAATGACTCTTTGTTGCTTGCATTGATCGTGGTCTCTGGTGGTCTTTGTGGGGTCTCGAGCCACTGGGCACAACAGAACCGAGTACGGTGGTACATGCCTGTATATCTGACTGAGAAGGTTGAGGCAGGAGAATTCCAAGTCCAAGTCCAGACTCAGCAACTTAGCGGGACCATAAGTAACTTAGCCACACTCTGCTGCCTGTTCAGAACCCACCTGTTAGTCTAGAGAGTTGTGAAGAAGATTCATCAACTTAGATAAAAATATGAATGATAGAATATTTTTAAAGAAATGCAATTTGGTTATTTTTTTCACATTGGCTCAATTATTTACCAAAAGACGGTCTTGGTCAGCTAATTGATGACTAGATAAAAATTATTTGAATTGTTATATTAAATTGTTGATCTTTTGAAGTGCTTGAAAACAGACTATCTTTTAAGTATTTGTCTTCTTTAATATCATTTAATTCCTAAAAATTTATTGAATCCTGTTATATGCAGAGATAATAATTTGAGCCCTCAGGATATTTGTAACCTAATATTCTCTTTTATGGAAGTTGGCATAACCCATCACCAGCATACCACAATTAACATTCCCATGATAGAGTATGATAATTAGCTAAGAATAACTTGAAAAGAATGATATGTAGTGAAGCCAGGCATAGTGGCACATGTCTATAATCCCAGCTACTTTGGAGTCTGAGGCAGGAAGATCACTTAAACCCAGGAGTTTGAAGCCAGTCTAGGCAACATACTGAGATCCCATCTTAAAAAATAAAAATAAATAAATAAAATGACATGTGGCAGTGATAGAAATTTGAAATAGATTTATTAAGCATTTTTAGACCATCAAGTTTTAAAAGACTGTTAAAAGAAAAAAAACAAAGAGTGCAAAATAAAACAAGGACAAACTTAACAGATTGTCCTTGGTGGATCAATTCTCATACAGTGACATTCATTTACTTTACAAACTTTCTTCAGAAACCTGCAAAACTTTATAAAGTGAAAAAGCAAACTGTTCTAATTAGTAATGGTAAATATATATTGATGATGGTACATTTCATCTTTATCTCTACAGCAGGCAAGATTAAGAGAAAGCATTTCATCTTCTTCACTTGTTATAAAACGAAGAGATCCTCTAAATTTCTGGGTAAGAGGAATAACTGGCAATCCCACAATGATTTTTACTATTTCTTGCCATCCGAATATATCCTTGTTCACCGAAGTAGAGGCCCCAGCTTTAGAAAAAGAAATGACACAAAATTACAAATGAAAACAATCAAATCATATTATCAACTTTTTATCTGATTGTCTTTATCCTAAAATGATTATATGTGAAAAAGTATAAGACAATTAGGATGAAATAATATAATAATTTCCCCTGAGATATTAGGCAATTTTCAAATGATAGTTTGGAAGGCTTTAATTCTACAGTGTTGGATAGACTTAATAATTAAGGAAAATGATAAAAGTTTCATCCTACTTTGTAAATATGCCTTCTGTAGGAAAAGAGTATTATTATCCTTTATAAGGCTTAGTCTCTAAATTTGTATAGTAGGATCATGGGTGATGATTTTCTATCAAATTGAAATTCATCTGGAGAATGTCTTTTAAGAAATACTTTTCAGCAAATACTGTAAAAATGTCAGGACAGGGAATTCTAAAGTAAAAGATAAACAGTGCAATTCTGAAAGAGCTTTTTTGGTCTGGAAGTGAATGTGAGATAAGACTTTATCATAAGTAAAGCTATAAAAAGTGATATGCTACTCTATGAGAAGGTGAGCTCCCTGGCACTTGTTCAAGCAGAAGTTTGTTGCCTAAATTAGAGATTTGCAGAGAGAATTTATAAATCAGTTAATGGTTAGAGGAAACCAGTGGTTCACTCACTTTTTGGTTCCATGGAGACAGAGGATTTAAATTTTTTTTTGCAGATTGACATAAAGATACCAATTTTTAAATTGGCATGTGTGAACAAAAATATAATCTGGCCCAGAGTAAGAATTCCAATAAATTGTGGCTATTGATATTAATACTATCTTGGCAAGAGTTTCTTGTTACTGCTTTTGCTTATCAAAGTAGATATTGAATAATGCATTCATTTACAAGCGGTGACAATGGGGTTTGAATTTTAGTGTAAAAGATTTTTAGTGTAAAACCATTAAAGGTTTTTAAGGAGGGCATGACAAATAAGTAAAAGGAAGAAGAAGAAGGAAAAAAAAAAGGAGCCCATGAAAGTATTTGAGAAGGAATAAACAGAGAGACCAAAAATATCAGGACATAGTAATGTCTTAAAGCCAAGAGAGAATTGAGGTGGGAATAGGCTACTGTATTAAATGATACAGAGATTAAAAATAAGACCTGAAAAGTGTCCAGTGAAGACTGATACAAAGGATATTTAAAACCTCTTAAGGTACAGTTCCTTTAAATTATGCTGCTTGTCTTTCAGCAATAAAGCAGCACTTCTTAGTCTCCTCTGCATATAAAAGCATGATCTTCCTTGAATCCCTGAGCAAAAAGTTTGCAATAGCTTCCCTTGCCTACAGAATTGAAGTTTCTCAGTTTGCTATTCTAAGCTATTCACAACATGGCCCCAAATCAACTTTCTATCCCCCTCCCAACTCTTTCATTGATGATATCCAATTTTCATTTCAACTAAATTTCTTGCTGCTTTCCCAATACATTAGGCATTTTCTCAATTTTATGCATTTATTCTGCCCAAGTTATAGCATTTAATCAACATCCTGTGAAGTATCATCACTTGCCAAAAGTCACATAGATGGTAAATTGTGAAGCCAGGGTTCAAATCTTTAGTTGTTTTATTCCAAAGTCAAGTCTAACTATACAATCCCTATCCCTGTATTACCACTGTGAATGAAGTAGTATAGGGAATGAAATTGAGACCTGAACATTCAGGATCTTATGTAATTCGTGCCTTACTATTTGCTGCCTTTAAAACTATGTAAAATAAATCACTTCATATGATCTGAGTTTGGACCTGCATTCTGGTAGTGAAAACTAGTATATACTGTTATGGTCATATGCCACATAAAAATGTTTCAATGAGCAATGGACCACATATACAAAGGTGGTCACATAAGATTGTAACGAGCTGCAAAATTCTATCACCCAGTGATGTTGTAGCTCTCATATTGTTGTAGCACAAGGCATTATGTGTTTGTGGTGATGCTAGTGTAAACAAACCTTCTATACTGCCACTTGTATGAAAACAGCACAGGGTTGGGAATTTAGCTCAGTGGTAGAACATTTACCTAGCATGTATGAGGCTCTAGGATTGATCACCAGCACCCCATCACCACACAAACAAATTATATAGCACATACAATTATGATGATAACAAACAACTATATTACTGGTTTATATGTCTATTAGACTTTTGGGGGGTGGGCATTGGGGATTGGAACCAAGGGATGCTTTACCACTGAGCCATATCCATAGACCTTCTAATTCTTTATTTTGAGACAGGGTCTCACTAAGTTGTATAAGGCCTCACTAAATTGCTGAGGTTGGCTTTGAATTTGGCAATCCTCCTGCCTCAGCTTCCAGAATGACTGGAATTATAGGTATGTACCACTGTGCCAAGCCTGAGGACAAGCATTTTCTTACCTTCAAAACTCAACAAGGTATGCTCCAAATGTTCATTTCAGTTCTTTCAAGTTATTTTTATTAATTGGGAATGAACAAAATTCAATCTTAAGAGATCTAAGAGAATTTGTTCAAACGTATCCTTTTTGGGGCCTGGAATTCTTGTGCACATTCAGTCTCTTCTTATTAGGACATAGTGTCAGCAAGAATTGTGGACTTTTCATTGTTTGGTCCCTGTGTATATTGCATCTCTCTAACAGGCACCTAATATCACATCCTTTAGAAAAGTACATGCAGTTTCCTTAATTCATCTACTATGTCTTTCTTCTCTTGCACATTTAGCTTTCTCTGCTCTGATTGCCATTGTGCACTTGTTTAACACTTCTTGTCCCTCAATATTTAGTCAAATAACCTAGGTAAAAGACCTTGATGATTACCTAGGCTAGTCTTACTAATCTTTTTTTATGCTTCCTTAGTAACCAGTGCATACCCCTGTTTTAACATTTGTTACATTCTATTGCAATGATCTGTACATGTACGTATTTCTTGACTCTTAGATTATAAGTACTGTGAGGGATGGTAGATAAGCTGTATTTCTTATTGCCAAATACCCAGTTCCTGGTTAAGAACATGATAGGTACTGAGTATTTATTTGCAGAATCAATGTATGAGTGAAGATGCAAAAATGAGCAAAATACATTCCTATCTTTAAGAAGTGTACGTTCTGGGTTGCCAAAAATGTTGAATATGTTTTTCTTAAAACATGGAAGATTTTAGAAAATATGTTAAGCCACATGGTGAGGGAAAACAGACTAGTAAGATCTGTGAACTTGATTTTGTGGATTAAACAAAGCCACGTAATTAAAATGATTCGTTTATAAAATGCTAATTATGTTATTATAACTTGTTTTTCAGTAGGTGGTGTGAGTGGGGAAAGCCTTCCATCCTTCATTGGGTTAGACATGTATGATGAAGAGCCTAAGAGTTCATCAAGCTCATTATTCTGGAGCCCACTGTGCCTATGTATAATGTCTACTCATGCTTTTAAGACCTCAGCTCTCTAGACATATTTGACCCTTCTAGGGAACACACAGGATAAAGGTATCTAGTGGTATCTACAAATGGCTCATGTTCAGAAGAGTGATCATGAGCTAACAGAGCAATCACAACTACGGTCTGGCTAAAACGACAGCTGTGCATGCCACAAGTTACAGACTTCTAACTGTGATTTCAGAGGAAAGACTGAGCTTCTTTCCCCCTAAATATCTTTTCCATTTGTGTGTAACAGTGCTTGGCACATGTTATACCCTTAATTTTAGTTGGAAGGTATGGTTAATGTTTGGTGAATATGATCACAAAGTTTGAAGATCCAAGAGTGTTGAACTAGGTAGAGATAAGAATAAACTTTTCTTTTCCCCAAGGGAGGGGAAAAAAAGAAATGTACGTTCTAGTGAATGAAGCATAATTTAGAGAAGTGGTTACAATACAAGGTACATACATTAAATACTGTAATAGAATTTGCAAAGCATTATTGCTGAAACTTAGAAATTGGAGAAGCAGCTGGGCATGGGGGTACACATCTGTAATCCCACTGGCTCAGAAGGCTGAGGCAGAAGGATTGCAAGTTCAAAGCCAGCCATAGCAACTTAGCTAGGCCCTAAGCAACTTAGCAAGACCCTGTCTAAATAAAATAGAAAAAAGGGGTGGGATGTGGCTTAGTGGATAAGGACCCCTGGGTTCAATCCCTGGTACTGCCCCTGCAAAAAATAAAAAAAAAAGCAAGCAAGCAAGCAATAAATTGTAAATTGGAGAAGCAATTCTGAGTTAATGAATGGGGTATGGAGGAGGTAGCATTTGAGTTAAGTTTTGAAGAATAAATAGGATTTAAAAATTTTTTTTCATTTTCAAAGTAATAACTATTTAAGGACAATTTTGAAAATATATAGACAACCATTTGGTATAATCAAATTACACTAAATAGCTTAGTGTAAGATTCATGAGAGAAGTTGGATTTACTATTTTAAACTTAATACTTAAAATTATATTTTTCTATTTAAACCTATATCTTGGATATTTTATTAGGTTATAATTATTACAATTATTATTTTGAGATACTGGGGATTGAACCCAGGGCCTTCCAAAGGTGCTAGGCAAGTGCTTTGCCACTGAGGTACATTCCCAACTCTTTATTAGGTTGTTAATAATAGTCTTAATAATTCTAATTCATGGAGTTTGTTATATCATAGTTCGTTTAATCTTATTTCTATTGTTAGGCATATTTGGGTGCTTTTAATAGTTTTCACTATTAAAGAATAATGCTATAATACAAATTGGGTGTGAAGGTTTTCCCATATTTGGAATTATTATGTACATATGAATTCCAAGAAAGGAAGATAATATGAACATTTAAGTTTCTTTTATTCATATCGTCAAGCAGCTTTCAGGAAGAATTGTAACAATTTACTTTTCCATCAGACTTATAAGAGTAAATTCCCACTTCGCCATCAACAGGTGGGATTTAAATATAGACAGAAATGGACTTCAAGGACATTTCAGAAGATTAAACAGCATATGTTAAAAAAACAGAGGTAGGTAGTTATCAACTTAGGGGATAATGAGTACATAGTTCATTGAGGTTAGAGTGTGAGTGTGGGGGTGTTAAGAATATAGTGGAAAAAATGTCTAGAAAGCTGTTGTAAGAAATGCCTGGTGAGAAGTTTGGACTTTATAACAATGGTGAACTATTTAGAATTTTTGAGAAGGGGTTGACACAAACTATATTTTAAGAAGATACCTGTATAGTGAGGTTGGATGGAATCTGAGTTAGAGTGGGACCACTGGAAATGGAAAAGAGAAAATAAATATAAAATATGATTCAGAGGTTAAATGGAAAGGACTGTGTAGTTTATAGGAGAGAAAAGGGGAGCCCAATTTGATACCAAGGTTTTAATGGTCTAAAGATAGTAATGTAAACCCCAAATGGGGAATGGCTTTCTGTTGAACTTGTTTTAAATCCTTTTTCAGGGATGGGAGATGAAGGAAGAGTTGTGATATATAAAGAGAAGGAATTTTTAGAATTGTTGAGTGTGAGCGTGTGCGTGTTGTATTGTGAGCAGTAGTATGTTATATGGGAGATTTGGATTTTTCAAGCAAGCTGCTAAATTGGAAGTTGGATAGAGAAGTCTGTTGTATAGCAGAGAGGTCATTTTAGAGATTGCAAACTGGGAATCATCTACATAATGGCAACTTAAGGAGCAGTTGTGAATTTGCTTTGCTGTAGCAAACTTGTGTAAGGGACAGGCAGAACATAATCTAAAATATGAGGCTTAAGTTGATATACTGAAATGAGTCAAGATAATGCTGTATCATAGATGTTGTAGAGTAAATGCAGTGGAGCATTTATAAAGCAGAGAAATCTTATACATTTCTATGCCATTGTATATGTTTTTTGGGTCAGTGGACAACTTCCCTATTTCTAACACAATTTCCTTCTCTAACACGTGAGCATTTCAGTTGTGGAAATTTTAATGCCAATGGTATTCTTCATGTGGAGGTTTAGGTAGTTAAGTATGTCCTCCTCTATAGTCCCACAGCCATTTGGTCATATGTCACTATACCATGATGTGTTGTCTTGTATTATTTTTAAAATATATTGAATTCCATTTGGGTTGTGAGCACTTTTAGGAAAGAACTATTTATTAATTTTTGTATCTCTAGTGCCTACATAACGGCCATCACATTGTAGTACTTAATAAATGCTTGTTGAATGAATGAGGGCAGGGAATAGGTTATGAATTCCAAGACTAAAAGATACAGATAATCTTCAAGAAGAACAGATTCAAGAGAGAAGGGAATTTATAATATTTACTAGGGAATCCATAAGAATGTGAGAAAAAATATTGTTTCATTTAAAAAAGCTGTCACTGGCTAGGAGTGGTGATGCATGCCTGTAATCCCAGCTACTGTGGAGTGGGGGTGGGGTTGAGGTAGGAGGATCACAAGTTTGAGGCAGCCTCTTCAAATTAGGGACACCCTGTCTCACAATTAAAAAAAAAAAAAATTTAAAAGGGCTGGGGATGCAGTTCAGCAGTAGGTAGAGCACCCTTAGGTTCAATTCCAGTACTACCAAAAAAAATAGCTGTTACTGGTTTATACCCAAGCTGATCAGCTGATCAGGGCTGTGAATGAGCTGTAAATGAACCAAAATATTGACTCCCTCAGCTACTTTCTCAATGGACCATACAAAATATACCCATCTCCAGGTGTGCCACAGCATGAAAAAGGTAAGAGAGCATCTTTTTGTTTGTTCATTTTGGAATTTTAGACTATGCACTTCCAGGAAAGGTTCAAAAAGTACTATGGGTTCAATTGTGTCCCCTCAAAATTCATGTTAGTACCTCAAATGTGACCTTATTTAGGAATAGGTAATTGTAGATGTCATTAGTTAAGTTAAGACGAGGACGTTAGGTAGTCCCCAGTCCAACTGATGACTTCTGAAAAGGAAAAATTGAGCTGGATGCAGCAGTGCATGCCTGTAATCCCAGCAGCTTGGGAGGCTGAGGCAGGAGGATTTCAAGTTTGAGGCAATAATAATAATAATAATAATAATAATAATAATAATAGTAACAATAGTAATAAAAAAGGGGAAATAAAATAAAAATGGAATATTAGACATGGCAAACGGAGAATGTCATGTGAAAATGGAGGCAGAAATCAGAGTGATGCTTCTATAGGCCAAGGAAAATCCAAAGCCAGCAAACCTTCAAAAACTAGGGGAAAGGTGTTGAGCTTTTTTTTTTTTTTTGCGGTGCTGGGGATTTGAACCTAGGGCCTTGTGCTTGTGAGCATTTTTTAAAAAAACAAAGTATATTTAATTAACAAATATATATATATATTCAGGGTATACAGTGTGATGACTTTATGTATGTATACATTGTGCAATGATTATCACAATTTAATTAACACATCTATTACTACCTATACTGTACATTAGATCTCCAGAACTCTTTCATCTTATAACTTAAAGTTTGTACCTTTTGGTCAACATTTCCCAATATTCCACATCCCTACCTCCTGGCAACCACTGTCCTGCTTTGTTTCTGTGAGTTTGACGTTTTTAGATTTCACATATAACTAAAATTATATAGTATTCTTTTTGTGCCTGTGAACATTTTCTTCCTCATAAACCTTAGAAGTAATTAACCCTGATAACATCTTTATCTCTGACATCTAGGCTTCAGAACTGGGAGACATAAATTTTTGTGGGCTTGTTTTTTTTGTTTTGTTTTGTTTTGGGTACCAGGGATTGAACCCAGGGGCACTTAACCTATGTGCCTCATCACCAACCCTTTTTCATATTTTATGTAGAGATAGGGTCTCCCTGAGTTGTTTAGGGCCTTGCTAATTTGCTGAGGCTGGCTTTGAACTCACAATCCTCTTGCTTCAGCCTCCCAAGCTGCTGGGATTACAGGGGTGTGCCACTGTGCCCAGCCTAAATTTTTGTTTTTAAAAAAGACAATAGATTTGTGGTACTTTGTTATAGCAACCCTAGAAATCTAATACAAGAAGATACTTCAAGTGTGTGTAAAAGTCTTAACTCTTCCCATGCCTTCCCTTTTATCCCTCTAAAAGTCACATTCCTTTTGTTTATGAAGTATATAGGTAAGATTTCAGTATGTGGGGCTGGGGAGATAGCTCAGCCGGTAGAGTGCTTGCCTTGCAAGCACAAGGTCCTGAGTTCGATCCCCAGTACCGGGAAAAAAAAAAAAAAAATTCAACATGTGTACTGAGGGGCCATTAGGTGCCACTCATACTTTGCTGAGGGTAAAAGAGAAGACATAATCTCTACCCCAAAGGCATATACAGAATATTGGAATGACAGAGAGGAAAGTTAAACATAACATACAGCATGCTGTGTTCCACTATCCATAGGACAAAATGTCCTATGCATAGAAAAAAGACATTTTACTCAGCACAAGGATTCAAAGATTTTCTGGAATAGATAATGCCTGAGCTACTTTGGAAGGAAAAGGAAGAATTAATCAGAAGACATGAAGACATGAATGATAAAATGGTAGTATGAAAATTATGACTGCATACAGTTCAATGTAACTAGAGTGGAAAGTATGAGACAATAAATGTCAGGACTTGAGACTGGCAAGACAGGTAAGGATTACAACATAGAAGACTTTTCAATATGCCGAGAACATTAATTTTACATTGAATAGTACTAAGTAGAAGCATTATAAGTGAAGACTCATATCTTAAATCAGTTTGGCAACAGTAAGAAAGATGAGTTTACAAGTGAATGAGATGAGTTAAAAGGCTACAGCAGTAATCCAGGTAAGAAATGTCTAAACTAGAACAGTAATAGAAGTGGAGAAGAGACAGAACCAAGGATATATGCAAGGTAAAATTAGTTTGACTTGTTGCTTGATTGGAACTGTAAGGGTCTAGGATGGTTCCATGGCATCTTATTAGGTGACTGTGACTGTGTTTTGTGATGTTGCCATTTGCTGATAGGGGAAATTCTGGAGAGAATAGTATGGTGGAAAAGGTACTGAGTTCTTAGATTGAGTTTGGAGAGACAAAAATATAGGAAAAGTGTATATGACCAGATCAGTCTGAAGTTCTGGGTAGATGTCAGAGCTAGAGATAGAGACAGAATAGCTATCATCACATAGGTTATGGTTAGTCATAAGAACGCATGATGTAGAAAAATGTAGAATAAGAAGAGTAATGGGGAGATGGTGGAGCTCTGAGGGAAATATCAACACTTAGGGGCTAAGTAGAGGAATGGATGTTTATAAGAGGGACTGAAAAATAATAATTAGAAAAGTATTTTAGAAGATAAATAATGAAAATGAAGAGATGGCAAGATAGTAAGTAGAGAAATGGCACTAAGTAATTCAGAATATCTCTGTGAGAAGCTATAAATGTTCATCATTGTCAGTATCATGATTAGCATCATAATCACAAGAGCACATTTATTGAGGCTCCCTTGAATTCCTGATTTAATTAAATATACATTAATGTGTAAATATATTACCTATTTTTCACAAGCCAGTAGTCTTTCCCATCAAGGTTACCATAGCCAACCACTAGTACACCATGATTCACATTCTGAGTACAGGATGGGTCATAGTAGACCCCTGAAAATAAAATATGGGTAGAGAAAGATAGTTAATGATATATTATAATAAAGGGCATTTGAAAATTCTATTATTTTTATTAGACTATTTTGGGTATATGGCAGGGTTCATTAAAACATTAGGAATGGGCTGGGGATATAGCTCAGTTGGTAGAGTGCTTGCCTTGCATGCACAAGTCTCTGAGTTCAACAAGTCCCTGGGTTCAATTCCCAGCTCAAAAAACAAAACAAAACAAAACAAAAAAAACCACATTAGGAAAGTATGTTCTCATGCTTCAGCTATGTGGCATGAAATAGCTTTGCAATCAAAGCTGTATTTTTCAGAGTTTTGGCACCAATCCATTGTTCCCTCAGAAACCTTCTCTGATAATCCAGCACCTTTTTCTAATTATTTAAAACTGATATATACAGTTATATTTCTTTGTATATATGTGTGTGTGTGTGTGTGTGTGTGTGTGTACATATATATATATATATATACCTAAATTGCTTCATATACTTTGGTTCTTTATTAAATTTGATGTTCTTTAAGATAAGGTTAAAAATATATTTTTATAAATATATTTATATAGATATAAATAGATAAAATATATTTATAAAATATTACACATTAATATACACATTAATGTATATTTAATTAAATCAGGTTAAGAATATATTTTTAATCTTAAATATACATATTATATTTTAAATCTTTAAATGTATATATCATATATTTTAAATATATAGTATAGCCTTCTACTTTGTATAATACAATGTTATACCTTTAGCGGATACTCAGAAAATATGTTATTGAGTTTTGTATGATTGTATATTTTTTTTAAGTATTAACTTAAAAAATAGTGTTAAGTGCCCTCCTTATACATTCCTGTGCTACACCCACACTGCAAAGTCTCTGCAGTGATTGAGCACACAGACTTGGGAATGAAGTTGAATAGTTTTTGTTGTTGTTGAAATTCTTTATATTTAAAAATTTAGATTTATTTTAACAGATACATAAAAAATAAAATTGTACATATTTATGGGAAACCATGTGATATTTTGATACACATCATTATATAATGTCTAATCAGATTAAATGTATCTGTCTCCTCAAACATTTATCATTTCTTTATGGACAAAACATTCAAATTCTTTTCTTGTGGGTTTTTGAAATATGTACTACATTATCATTATCTTTTTTAAACATTATCATTATCTTAATGTGTTATATTATTGTGCAATAGCACACCAGAAACTTTACTTCTTTATCTTTTTTTTTATTGTAAACAAATGGGATACATGTTGTTTCTCTGTTTGTACATGGCATAAAGGCATATTATTTGTGTAATCATAAATTTACATAGAGTAATGTTGTTTGATTCATTCTGTTATTTTTTCCCTTCCCCCCACCCCTCCCACCTCTGTTTTCCCTCTATACAGTCCTTCCTTCCTCCATACTTGCCCCCATCTCTAACCCTAACTCTAACCCTAACATTAACCCTTCCCTCCCCCCATTATGTGTCATCATCCACTTATTAGCGATATCATTCATCCTTTGGCTTTTTGAGATTGGCTTATCTCACTTAGCATGATATTCTCCAATTTCATCCATTTGCCTGCAAATGCCATAATTTTATCATTCTTTATGGCTGAGTAATATTCCATTGTATATATATACCACAGTTTCTTTATCCATTCATCAATTGAAGGACATCTAGGTTGGTTCCACAGTCTGGCTATTGTGAATTGAGCAGCTGTGAACATTGATGTGGCTGAATCTCTGTAGTATGCTGATTTTAAGTCCCTTGGGTATAGGCTAAGAAGTGGGATAGCTGGGTCAAATGGTGGTTCCATTCCAAGTTTTCTAAGGAATCTCCACACTGCTTTCCAGAGTGGCTGCACTAATTTGCAGTCCCACCAGCAATGTATGAGTGTACCTTTCTCCCCACATCCTCACCAACACCTGTTGTTGCTTGTATTCTTGATAATCGCCATTCTAATTGGGGTGAGATGTAATCTTAGGGTGGTTTTGATTTGCATTTCTCTTATTACTAGAGATGTTGAACATTTTTCCATATGTTTGTTGATTGCTTGTAGATCTTCTTCTGTGAAGTGTCTATTCATTTCCTTAGCCCATTTGTCGACTGGATTATTTGTATTCTTGGAGTAGAGCTTTTTGAGTTCTTTATAGATTCTGGAGATTAGTGCTCTATCTGAAGTATGATTGGCAAAGATTTTCTCCCACTCTGTAGGCTCTTTCTTCACATTGCTGATAGTTTCCTTTGCTGAGAGAAATCTTTTTAGTTCGAATCTATCCCAGTTATTGATTCTTGTTTTTATTTCTTGTGCTATGGGAGTCCTGTTAAGGAAGTCTGGTCCTAAGCCAACATGTTGAAGATCTGGACCTACTTTTTCTTCTATAATCTGCAGGGTCTCTGGTCTGATTCCGAGGTCCTTAATCCATTTTGAGTTTAGTTTCGTGCATGGTGAGAGATATGGGTTTAGTTTCATTCTGTTGCATACTGATTTCCAGTTTTCCCAGCACCATTTGTTGAAGAGGCTATCATTTCTCCATTGCATATTTTTGGCACCTTTGTCTAGTATGAGAAAATTGTATTTATTTGGGTTTGTGTCCGTGTCCTCTATTCTGTACCATTGATCTACCTTTCTATTTTGGTACCAATACCATGCCATTTTTGTTACTATTGCTTTGTAGTAGAGTTGAAGATCTGGTATTGCGATACCCCCTGTTTCACTCTTCCTGCTAAGGGTTGCTTTAGCTATTCTGGGTTTCTTATTCTTGCAGATGAATTTCATAATTGCTTCCTCTATTTCTGTAAGGTACGTCATTGGGATTTTAATTGGAATTGCATTGAATTTGTATAGCACTTTAGGTAGTATGGCCATTTTGACAATATTAATTCTTCCTATCCAAGAACATGGAAGATCTTTCCATCGTCTAAGGTGTTCTTTAATTTCTTTCTTTAGTGTTCTGTAGTTCTCATTGTAGAGTTCTTTCACCTCTTTTGTGAGATTGATTCCCAAGTATTTTATTTTTTTCGAGGCTATTGTGAATGGGGTAGTTTTCCTAATTTCTCTTTCTGAAGATCCATTACTTATGTATAAAAATGCGTAGGATTTATGAGCATTGATCTTGTAACCTGCTACTTTACTGAATTCACTTATGAGTTCTAAGAGTTTTCTGGTGGAATTTCCAGGTTCCTCTAAATATATAATCATGTCATCAGCGAACAGGGATAGTTTGAGTTCTTCTTTTCCAATTCGTATCCCTTTAATTTCTTTGGTTTGTCTAATTGCTCTGGCCAGAGTCTCAAGAACGATGTTGAATAGAAGTGGTGAAAGAGGGCATCCCTGCCTTGTTCCAGTTTTTAGGGGGAATGCTTTCAGTTTTTCACCATTTAGAATGATATTAGCCATGGGCTTAGCATAAATGGCCTTTACAATGTTAAGGAATGTTCCCACTATCCCTATTTTTTCTAGTGTTTTGAGCATGAAGGGGTGCTGTATTTTATCAAATACTTTTTCTGCATCTATTGAAATAATCATGTGATTCTTGACTTTAAGTCTATTAATATGGTGAATTACGTTTATTGATTTCCTGATGTTGAACCAACCTTGCATCCCTGGGATGAAACCCACTTGATCATGGTGCACTATCTTTTTAATATGTTTTTGTATGCGATTTGCTAAAATTTTGTTGAGAATTTTTGTGTCAATGTTCATTAAGGATATTGGTCTGAAATTTTCTTTCCTTGATGAGTCTCTGTCTGGTTTAGGTATCAGTGTGATATTGGCTTCATAGAATGAGTTTGGGAGGGTTCCCTCCTCTTCTATTTTATGGAATACTTTGAGAAGTATTGGAATGAGCTCTTCTTTAAAGGTTTTGTAGAACTCGGCTGAGAACCCATCTGGTCCTGGACTTTTCTTTGTTGGTAGGCTTTTGATGACTTCTTCTATTTCATTACTTGAAATTGGTCTATTTAAATTGTGTATGTCCTCCTCGTTCAGTTTAGGCAATTCATACATCTCTAGAAACCTGTTGATGTCTTCGAAATTTTCTATTGTTTTGCAGTATAGATTTTCAAAATACCTTCTAACTATGTTTTGTATTTCACTCGTGTCTGTTGTGATATTTCCTTGTTCATTCCGAATTTTAGTGATTTGGGTTTTCTCTCGTCTTCTCTTTGTTAGTGTGGCTAAAGGTTTATCAATTTTGTTTATTTTTTCAAAGAACCAACTATTTATTTTGTCAATTTTTTGTATTGTTTCTTTTGTTTCAATTTCATTGATTTCAGCTCTGAGTTTAACTATTTCCTGTCTTCTACTACTTTTGGTGCTGTTCTGTTCTTCTTTTTCTAGGGCTTTGAGCTATAGTGTTAGGTCGTTTATTTGTTGAGTTTTACTTCTTTTATTAAATGTGCTCCATGAAATAAATTTCCCTCTAAGTACTGCTTTCATAGTGTCCCAGAGAGTTTGATATGATGTTTCTTTGTTCTCATTTAACTCTAAGAATTTTTTAATTTCCTTCCTAATATCTTCTGTTATCCATTCATCATATAATAGCATATTGTTTAATCTCCAGATGTTGGAATAGTTTCTGTGTTTTACTCTTTCATTTATTTCTAACTTCAATCCATTATGATCTGATAGAATACAAGGTAGTGTCTCTATCTTCTTGTATTTGCTAACATTAGCTTTGTGGCATAATATATGGTCTATTTTAGAGAAGGATCCATGTGCTGCTGAGAAGAAAGTGTATTTGCTCTTGGTTGGATGGTATATTCTATAAATGTCCATTAAGTCTAAATTATTGATTGTGTTATTGAGATCTATGGTTTCTTTGTTCAATCTTTGTCTGGAAGATCTGTCCAGTGGTGAGAGAGGCGTGTTAAAAATCACCTAGTATTATTGTGTTATGGTCTATTTGGTTTCTGAAATTGAGAAGGATTTGTTTGACATACATGGATGAGCCACTGTTTGGGGCATAGATGTTTATGATTGTTATATCTTGCTGATTTATGCTTCCCTTAAGCAGTATGAAATGACCTTCTTTATCCCTTCTGACTAACTTTGGCTTGAAGTACACATTATTTGAAATGAGGATGGATACTCCAGCTTTTTTGCTGAGTCCATGTGCATGGTATGTTTTCCCCCATTCTTTCACCTTTAGTCTATGGGTATCTTTTTCTATGAGGTGAGTCTCTTGTAGGCAACATATTATTGGATCTTTCTTTTTAATCCAATCTGCCAGTCTATGTCTTTTGATTGATGAATTCAGGCCATTAACATTCAGGGTTATTATTGAGATATGATTTGGTTTCCCCGTCATTTGGTTCATTTTTTAAATTTTATTTATTTATTTATTTGACACGACTAAAGGAATTTGACAATTCCTTTAGGATAATTCCTCTCTTTGCTGATTTACTTCTTTGTTTTTCATCTCTTCCTCATGGAATATTTTGCTGAGAATGTTCTGTAATGCTAGTTTTCTTTTTGTAAATTCTTTTAGCTTTTGTTTATCATGGAAGGATTTTATTTGATTGTCAAATTTGAAGGTAAGTTTTGCTGGGTATAAGATTCTTGGTTGGCATCCATTTTCTTTCAGGGCCTGAAAAATGTTGTTCCAGGCCCTTCTAGCTTTTAGGGTCTGGATTGAAAAATCTGCTGATATCCGTATTGGTTTCCCCCTGAATGTAATTTGGTTCTTTTCTCTCACAGCCTTTAAAATTCTGTCTTTATTTTGTATGTTAGGTATTTTCATTATAATGTGCCTTGGTGTGGGTCTGTTGTAATTTTGTGTATTTGGAGTCCTATAAGCCTCTTGAACTTTATTTTCTATTTCATTCTTCAGATTTGGGAAATTTTCTGATATTATTTCATTGAATAGATTGTTCATTCCTTTGGTTTGTTTCTCTAGGCCTTCCTCAATCCCAATAATTCTTAAATTTGGCCTTTTCATGATATCCCATAGTTCTTGTAGATTCTGTTCATGATTTCTTACCATCTTCTCTGTTTATTCAACTTTGTTTTCAAGGTTAAATATTTTGTCTTCAATGTCTGAGGCTCTGTCTTCCAGGTGTTCTATCCTACTGGATATGCTTTCTATGGAGTTCTTAATTTGGTTTATTGTTTCCTTCATGTCAAGGATTTCTGTTTGGTTTTTTTTCAATATCTATAACTCTTTATTGAAATGATCTTTTGCTTCCTGTATTTGCTTTTTTAACTGTCGATTGGTGCGATCATTCAATGCCTGCATTTGCTCTTTCATCTCATCATTCAGTGCGTGCATTTGCTCTTTCATCTCATCGTTTGCTTCCCTGATCATTTTAATTATGTACATTCTGAACTCCTTTTCTGTCATTTCTTCTGCCATGCTGTTATTGGGTTTTATTGATGTAACATCTAGATTTGTTTGTGGCATTTTCTTTCCTTGTTTTCTCATATTGTTCAGGTATCAGTGGACCGCTGAGATATTGCAGATTTCCTCTATTGACTTACAATGTCCCTGAAGATTTCTATATATATCCCCCCTTAGCCTTCAGTAGGCTGAAGTCTTGGAGGAAGTTGATAATGCGGTGCTCCACAAGGAAGCTGCCTCTCTAGGAGTAGTGGCCTTCAGGTGGGATATATTCCCTGCTAGTGGGCAGAGGTGCCTCCACTTGTTGACCAATGGTCATCCAAAGGGGAACTAGGCTGCGGGCTGAGGCAAGGCCTGTTTGGGCCTGTGTCTGTGGTTTTACCGTCCTTGTGGGGAAACCTCACCGGCAGGGAAGACTCACCCGGTGGGGAGGTCTCGCTGGTCAGTTCCCCTCCCAGAGGTTCCCCTCAATTTACAGCTACTGCCTGGGCTGGGCTGCCTTCCTCTACAAAGTTCCCAGGGGCCCGGCCCTACCTCCTGGGCCTGGAAGCCTCACCCTTCGCAGATGAGTCTCCTTAGGCTGCCCCACCTGAGATAATCTGCCTGCAGTCCTGGAACCTTCGCTCTGCCCCTAAGTGTGTCTATGTGCGGCTCTTCCACCAAGAAGCCTCCTAGATCCTGGGACCCTGCTCTGCACCTAATCACCTGGCTATGCGGCCCCTCCTCTGAGCAGCCACCTGGGGCCCCGTACAATCGCTCTGAGTCCCAGAGACCTGCCCAGTATTCCGGTGCGGTCATCAGGAGTCCAAGCAACTCACTGCGCACCTCCTCCTCCCACCAACCGCCCGTAGCCCTGGGCAATCACTCCGAGTCGAAGTGACCCGCCCCGTTCCTCCTCCTCCTCCAGGTAACCCCCCGGGTGTTCAGGAGCGGTTGCTCTGAGTGGCTCTGAATCCACATGACCCGCTGCACGCCTCCTCTGGGCAGCCGCCCGGAGCTCTGGTGCGGCCACTCAAGACCAAGTGACCCACCACGCTTCTCCTCCAGGCAGCCCCCCTGTGTTCAGGAGCGGTCGCTTCAAGTCCAAACAACTCACCAATTGCCTCCTCCTCTGAGCAGCCACCTGGAGCTCTAATGCAGTCACTGGGAGTCCAAACGACCTGCCGCACTCCTCCTCCTCCTCCTCCTCCTACTCCTCCGGGCAGGCCCCGGGGTTCAGAAGTGGTCGCTCTGAGTCCAAACAGCTCGCCGCGCGGCTCCTCCTCTGGCAACCGCCTGTAGCTCTGGTGCAGTCACTACGAATCCAAGCGGCCACACTCCTCCTCCTCCTCCTCAGGGCAGGCCCCGGTGTTCTGAGTCCACACAGCTCTCCTCGCTGCTCCTCCCCTGGGCAGCCACCGGAGCCCCAGTGATTGCTCCGAGTCCCAGCGCTGTGCTGAGCGGCCTCCTCTACGACGCTCCCGGTTGTCCGAGTTCACTGCTCCAGCGGGGGGAGGGGTGTCTCTCCGGCAGCTCTACTTCACAAAGTTCCCTGCGTTCCGGGACGACCGCCCCATCCGGGACGCCTCCCCAACGGGAGAGACTCACCCGGCTCCCAAGTCTCTCAATATCTCCTCATTTGAATCCTGAGTCCTGGAGCAACATGAAATGCAGCCACCCTCTAGTCCGCCATCTTGAAACACTCCAGAAACTTTACTTCTATGTAACAAGTTGATTCCCTTGAATCAACTTGTCCTCATCCCTCTCACTTCCTGCTCTCTAGTCCCTATTAACCACCATTCTATTCTCAACTTCTTTTTTTTTTTTTTTACAATTTTTTAATTTATTTTTTTATTTAAAAAAAATTATTCTCAACCTCTACGAGATCAATTTTTTTATATTCCACATGAGTGAGATCAAGTGGTACTTGTCTTTCTGTGCATTATTTATTTTACTTAGAATAATGATTTTTAGTTTCATTCATATTGTAAATGTCAGGATTACATTCTTTTTTATGACTGACTAGCATTCTATGTTGTATATATGTACCACATTTTCTTAATCCATTTATCAGTTCATGGAAACCTTGGTTGTTTCCATTTCTTTTCTATTGTGAATAGTTCTGCAATAAACATGGGAGTGTAGATGTCTCTTCAACACACTGATCTCATTTCCTTTAAATATATATCTGTAGTGGCATTGTTGGATCATATGTCATATGGTAGTTTTAATTTTGAGGAACCTCCATACTGTTGTTTTTTTTTTTTTCTTTTTGCAGTGCTGGGGATTGAACCCAGGGCCTTGTGCTTGCGAGGCAAGTCCTCTACCAACTGAGCTATATCCCCAGTCCCTTACTGTTTTCAATAATGATTTATTAATTTACTTTTTTTCTGCTACCAGGGCACTTAACCACTGAGCTACATTCCCAGTCCTTTTTTAATATTTTATTTAGAGACAGGGTCTCGCTAAGTTGCTTAGGGCACTGTTAAATTGCTGAGGCTGGCCCAATTCTCCTGCCTCACCCTCCTGAGCCACACCTGGCAACTGTATTCATTTATATTCCCACCAAAAAGTGTACAAGGATTTTCTTTTCTCTATATCTTCACCAGCACATGTTATCCTTTGTCTTTTTGGTAATAACCATTTTTATAGGAGTGAGGAGATAGTTCATGTAGTTTTGATTTGCATTTCCTTGATGATTAGTCATATTGAGCATCTTTTTTCACATACTGGTTGGTTATTTGTTTATTTAGGTCTGTTGTCCCAACCCTCAACCCCCATTCTTTTGAGGCAAGGTCTCCCTATGTTGTATAGCTTGGTCTTAAACTTGTAGGTTCAAGCAGTCCTCTCTCCTCAGCCTCCCAAACAGCTGGGTGGTAGGAATGCACCACTGGGCCCAGCTTGGATTGCCCATTTTCAAATCAGGTTTATTTGCTATTGAATTGTTTGAGGTTCTTACACATTCTGAATATTAACCCCTTGTCAGATTAAAGTTTTCAAATATTTTCTCCCATTCTGTAGATTATCCTTCCATTCTGTTGATTTCACTCCGCTTTCCTGAGCAGAAGCTTTTTAGTTTGATTTGATCCTACTTCTCTATTTTTGCCTTTTTTCTCCTTGTGCTTTTGAAGTCTTATCCAAAAAATCTTGGCCAATTCCAGTGTCCACTGGCATTTTCCCTGTTTTCTTCTAGTAGTTTCATAGTTTCAAGTCTCATGTTTAAGCTTTCAGTTCATTTAAAGTTGATATTTGCAACACATTAGAGATAGAGGTCTTGTTTCATTCTTCTGCATATGGATATCCAATTTCCCACCACCATTCATTGAAATGACTGTTTTTTCTCTAATGTTTGTTCTTAGCACCTTTGTCAAAAGTTAGCAAACTGTGAATGTGTGGGTTTACTTCTAGTATCTCTATTCTGTTCCAGAGGTCTATGTGTTTGTTTTTATGCCAATACCATGCTGTTTTGATTGTTATAGCTTTGTAGTTTATTTTGAAGTCTGGTTGTATAATACCTCCTGCTTTGTTATTTTTGCTCAAGATGGCTTTGTCTATTCTGGGTTTTTTGTGGTTCCATACAAATTTTAGGATTTTTTTTTCTTTTCTTTTCTTTTCTTTTTTTTTTTTTTTTAGTTCTGCGAAGAATGACATTCGTATTTTGATAAGCATTGCATTAAATCTGTAGCTCACTTTGGGTAGTATGGACATTTCCGCTATATTGATTACTCCAATGAACATGGGAACACCAGATAGCTTTCTTTCTTTCTTTTTTTCTTTCTTTTTTTTTTGTATGTTCTCTTCCATTTTCTTCATCAATGTTTTATTTTCATTATAGAGATCTTTCACCTCTTCAGCAAAATTTATTCGTAGGGTGGTTTTTTTTTTTTTTTGGTAATTATTGTAAATGGGATTGCTTTCTTGATTTCTAATTCAGATAATTGGCTATTTGATATATAAAAGAGCAACTGACTTTTGTATGTTGACTTTGTATCCTGCAACTTTGCTGGATTTGTTTATTAGTTCTAAATTGCATAATTTTTAATCCCAGTTCAATCACTTTCAGGTTATGTGAATTTAGGCAACCCCCCCTAGTGATTTTTTCACCTGTAAATTCGAGTTATTGTGAAGATTAAATAAGATAATATACATAAATGATTTAATATAGTATCTGGCTTATAGTGTTAATAAGTTTTAATAAATATTTCTTTAACTAATTAAAACTAGATATAGATATAAAAGACATATGAAGTAAAGATTTTGTTTAAGCTATCTAAACACTCAAGAGGTAGACAGATGGGGAAGAATAATCTTATACAGTACAAGGGCAGCATAAAACAAGAGAATAGCATATCTTTACCACTTTTGTAGAGGAAGAAAGAAGGATGACTTGCATCTATAGCAACAGACACGGGTCCTTTATTGGCCACAGCTTCCTTCAGGGCATCTTCATCACCATAGGGAAGTTCCGTGTACTTTGAACATGTGGCAGCACGATTTTTTGAGTCATAACGGCACTTTTCATCCTGCAGAAAAGAAAAAAAAATGTATAATTCAGGTAAAAAGTATATTTAACTTCCTTTATAAATCACTAATATTCTGAGTCTGGGTTTCACATGTTTTTTTTTTTTTCTCTCTTACTCTCCCCCCCTCAACCCTCCCACCCCCCCCCCCCCCCCGATTTGCAGCACTACCCAGTGCTGAACCTATGGAACACTACTGCAGAGTTATGTTCCTAGCCCCTTTTTACTTTTTAATTTTGAGACAGGATCTGGCTAAGTTGCTTAGGACCTTGCTAAATTGCTGAGGCTGGCCTTGAACTTGAGATCCTCCTGCCTCAGCCTCCCAAGTTGCTGAAATTATAGTAATCCACCTATGCCCTGTGAAATATGTTTTCTTTGCTCACTTTAACCTTTTAAAGTGTCTGAGAATGCTTCTTATTTTAAAGAAAGAAAACCTAAATTGTCTGAGTCCTAACAGTTTCAGATTTCACCAATACAGAGGTAATATAGAATTATTCTATGGTTTTAAATTGTGAACATCTTCATACATGCAAAACTTGCCAAACAATGTCTCCTTAGACTTTTAGGTGTATTGTAGGATAATACTACACAGAGATCATAAACTTTAGATTGGAACCTTAAAGTTTTTTTGATGAAATAATGCCTGAAAAATGATCTGCAGTTAAAATGATGGTTTAAAAGAGCATATACTATGGACAACAGTATATTTTAAGTGGGAAAATGGAGGTTTCGAATTCATGGTTGTTGTACACACAACTCATTTTTTAAGTGCTTCACAGGAAAAGAGTTTGAGAGAAATGAACCAAAATAAAAGTAGTTAAGGTAGGATGTTTTTTAGTGATATTTCTCTTTTCTAAATTTTCTGCAATACGCCCATGACTTATTTAAAAAAAAATATGTAACAAGCTTACTAGGAAAAACAGAACATTATTGAGTTTCTTAGTAGGTAGAAGAATGATCTGGTCGATGGTATGAGAATAAGGTTGACTATGTGAGGCTCCAGAAAAAGAAAGTTTAAATATTAGGCAAATACACAAAGCATTTTTAGGATGGTTTGCTTAAAGCCTGTATAAGTTTAGGAAGACTCGGTGAACTACATTTTTAGGTGTTACCATTAGGTGTTACTATTACTTGCTGTTTAAAAACATTGTGCAACTGAGAAATTAAGAAGGTTACTGCATAAAGGATGGGGATGTAGTACAAGGTCCTGGGTTTGATTCCCAGCATCACTAAAAAGAAAAAACAAAAACCAAAATGGTTATTGCATAAGAAAGAGAAGTCTTGAGAACTTGAGGGTTCCTTATTGGAGTTCTCTTTCTTTGACACCCAACACTGCTTCTCAAGCAGTTGACTTGGTAGTGTAGTCAGTTCACAGATAACATGAGATCATGAGGCAGCACCAAAGTTTGCTTGTGACACACCATGGCTTTGTAGGGATAGGAAGCTTCTGAATCAATGCCATTGTTATCAATGATGTATTGGAAAGCCTCTGTCATGAAGCCACCATTGCAGCCTTTATTCCCATATTTTTCAGTTGAACAATCCACCAGATTCTGGGCACTGAGAGATATCAGATTTCCTGTTTTCAACTTCAGTTGTGCTTCTAGGGCTCCCACAGCACTGAAAGCCCAGCAAGCACCACAGGAACCCTAAAACAGAGAAAAAGTCACAAGACAATAATAGAAAGTCAGTAAGAATGGCTTCCATAGTACAAATTGGCAACTCCAGGTTGCTCTGTCAGTTAGCTCTGTCAGTTGTTTCCACGAAGGGATCCCCTACTTTAATTTCCTTCTCTCTTAGACAAAACAGGAATGAAGGCTAAATATTTGTTTGTCTTCTATGTAAGGACCAACCTTGATGGAGATTTACAAATGTCTGAGCTAAGGACATAATGGAATGAGTATTCACTGAGCATGTGCCAAATTTCACCTATCTTTACCTAAGAGGAAGGGAATAGATGCCCTCAGTAAAGTGATTTTGAGAGGAGATGTGATGATTTTCTTGCCTTAGGGTATCCTCCCTCCTGCCAAATAATGCCTAAAACCAAGACCTTTAATCCTAAATTAACATTTTATATTATTATCCCTATAAATTTTTTCAAAAGCTATTTTTTAAGGTGGTATAAACAAACAGAAAAACACAAATCTGCTTTTGTTAACAAAAAGTGTCGAGGGTACAGACTTTCATCATAATTGCTTCTCTTTCTCTCTTTTTTTCTCCTCCTTCCCTCTCTCTTTTCTCCCTCCTCCCTCCTTGATGTCTACCCAATATAAACAGATTGAAATTGCTTTGGGTTAAAGCTAATTTGGTCATTAAAATGCAAGCACACAGATAAAGGAGCTCATGCTCAGAGTTAACACCTAAAAATGTAGTTTACTGTGTCTTCCCAAACTTCTATTTTAAGAGAAGTTTGAATATGAAGTCCAAAACTAGTTGAAATGAAAATGTGGGAGAAATGAATGGGAGAAATACCATTTTCTTCTTGATAAATTTTTACATTCTTCATTTTTCACTAGCTGGGGCAACTGCTTAGAATACTCTGTTTCTTTTACCCTAACTTCTAAGGTGACACATATGTTCTACCCTTAGTTATCTATGACTAACTTAGGATTTTTGTAGCACTTTTATAAAACAAACTAAAGGAAAATACAACATAGGAACAACAATTTAACAAAACACACATTTCTTAGTTTTAACAACGTAAGCCTAATGAATTAACTTGATTGTACAATTTATAGGTCAGTCTAACTCTAGCTCTTCCCTCTCCTTCAACCTGAAATTCATAAGTTAGATGGACAGAAAAGCTTCTTGATTTGGGTTTTCTCACACTCATGGTACTTCTCAACCAAATGGCCTGATGGTAGGTCTAGTGCAGTCAGTGGATATCATGAGCACTAAGAGTTTGTCTGATAAATCTAATTATATAGTTCATAGTTTTTGTCTAAGATAGCTGTATTACTACTGGCGTTTGTGCTGTGGGAACAACAAATAGTAAGTGACCCTTGACTTCTGGGAGCTTAAATTTTAGTTGGGGAAATAGGAACAAAATTAACTAGGTCACATAAAAGACTTTGAGAGTCACTGCCAGTTTGTGCAACTAGACAGAAAGAGAGATCTCTTGAGGGGCAGAGGCTGGGATGGTAACACTCACCTGGTATTTGACTTCAGTAACACACCCCTTCTCTCTCCAGTCCAGAGAGTCTGGCAATTTCTGATTAGGGTTTGACTTATAAGTGCCATTTCTCTGCCATTGACTGGGAATTCTCAGGGAACTCATTAAAGACACCACTTCTTCACTGGTCTACGAAGCAAACAGATGTCCCCTTTTACTTAATCCTTCTTTTTAATATCCTATAAACTATAAATATGAATGTATTTTCAAACTGATAAAGATCACTAGTAGTAGTGACCAACATAGGTACTGCTGACCAGTAGGGTGAATCATCTGGGTTTTTGGTCTTGCACTTTACATTAGCATCCCAGTTAGTTAAGCACTTGCATTGGAAAGAAGAAAAAGAAAATGATAAAAACTGGAAGTTACAGAAGTCTTAGTTTTGGTTCAAACTAAGGCATAATTTTATAAAAATGCTGTCCAAAAAGTGGGCCAAATTGGTTTTTCTTGTGAGAAAGCATTATAAAGGAAAATTCCTGCATTTAAATAGGAATTTGGTCTATCAAGGGTGTCCTTCCAAAAAGTATTGTGATTCTTAATTCTGACCAAAATGGTAGTCTTCTAAGGTAGAACAGAAGCTAAAAACTAATGGGAGGGCAGGGGAGGTAACTCAGAGTGCCTACTTAGTATGCACAGGGCCCTGGGTTTGGTCCTCAGCACCACAAAATATAAAAAATAAAAATCTAATAGGAGATTATTTGTGATATTAAGTTCTCACATGCTCCCACTAAGAAAGCAAGGGATCATATTAAATAGTCAATTTAGACTTTCATAAATATGTTAAGTTACTAAAGAGACTGAACAATCTTTAGAAAACGCTTTCTAGAATCCATAAAAAAAAAAAAAAAGCCATAGTGGTCTGGGGTTGTAGCTCAGTGGTGAGTGCTTGCCTAGCATGGGTGAGGCACTGGTTTCTATCCTTAGCACCACATAAAAAACAAATAAATAAAAAAAAAGGTTAAATTCTTTTTGTTTTAAAGGTTAAATTATTTTTATGGTTATATAACTATACAACCCATAAAATTTTATTAAAGATCACCAATCAGTGCACTTAAAATGAACAATTTTTATGTAATATAAGTGGTTCCTAAATACAACTGCTAAAAATATTGATTAACCTCTCGCAAGACTGACCAAGAATTTTTAAAAAAGAAGAAGTTTATGAAGGAAAGAGGGCTATCAGCAAGAGCCTACAGTCATTAAAAGGAAAAGAAAATACTATATATAAATAATTATGCCAATAAAATCAATTATTTAGATGAAAGGAAAATTCCATGAAAAAACAAATTTTAACAAAACTGACACATGAAGAAAACCTCAACAGTCCTATATTTATTAAACAAATTAAATTTGTAATTTTAAAAACCCTCTGCAAAGGAAATTGATAGCTCCAAAGGGCTTCATTGATAAATTCTGTAAAAAATTTTAAGGAAAAAAAACCCACCAAAATTACACAAACTCTATGAAAATATAGAAGAGGAAGGTATACATCCCAACTTATCTTGAGGTCAGTAATATAAACTTCATACCTAAATCTGACTAAGCCATTAGAAAAAAAGAATATTGCAATTTTCCATGAACTTATCAAAAGCCCTTACAAAATACTAAATTGAATCTTAAAATATATAAAAAGGATAATGCATCATGACCAAATCATAGTTATCCCTGAAATGCAAGATGAGCCTAATATTTGAAAATCAACATATTTCATTCCCCATGTTATCACAAAAAAATGAGAAAAATGATATAATCAATAGAAGAAGGAAAAGCATCAGACAAAATTCACCACTCATTCATTCACTGTAAATTAGAAATAGAAAGGAAATTATTCAGTCTCATAAAGTGCATGTAAGAAAATCTACACCTGATATAATATAGTAAAATATCAAAGATTTTCCTTCTAAGATTGACAAGGTAAGATTTCTGTTCTCTTTTCTATTCAGCATTGTACTGGAAAGAAAAATAAGAATTGAAATAAATACATGAAATAAGAAGGTTAAAGTCTTAAAAAAAGAAAGAAAGAAAGAAAAAATCATAGCAGTCTGTGAGTTTAAAATTCTTCTAAAGAAGAACTTGGTTACCGAGAGTGGTCAAAGTAGTACTAAATAAGGAATGTCTGTACAAATTCCTATGTCCTTAAATTTTACTGTTTTCAAACTTTGAATGCATGTGACTATATCTCTTTGGCACTTTTTTTGTTGTTGTTGAAGATTTATTAACAGCTACTACAAACAGTAAGCTAGCTCAATGAGATTACCAAGTATGAAATCAACATACAAAAATCAGTAGTTTACATATATTCATACAACCTTTTGGAAGGTTTAATGGAAGAAAAGATTTCATATATAATAGTAACAAAAATATGTTTGTCAATAAAAATGTGAAATCTATTAAAAAATTAAAATACCACTGAAGGCAAAAAAAAAATAGCCTTTCTACAAATAGGACCATATTATTGTGTAAATTAATTTGTAAATTTAACAAAATCTCAATGAGAACTTAACAATTTTAAACTATATCACCTGATGCTAAATTTAGTGGAAAAAAAAATAAAAATGGAAGTGGAACCAGCACTAAAACTCTTTTGCACCTGTTTTTTTTTTTTTTTTTTAACAGAGCTGGAGATTGAATCAAGGGCCTCATGCATGCTGTGCAAGAGCTCTACCACTGAGCTACACATCCAGCCCTGGCTATACTTGCCGTTGTGATTGTTTACCTTCAAATTGCTTTTGGACAGACAAATTCTGCTTATCTGCACATGAAAGTAGGGTTATTTGTAATTTACCTACCATGTCTCCCAGGTGGTTCATGCCTAGATCATATGAATGCATTCCCATTGAATGCTCCAGGTTGTGAAGCATCACAAACTTGAGATTCTTTTCCCAGATGAGGCGTCGTGCTGCTTCTTCATTCTAAAATACAAGGAAAAGAACATAGTTATACTGCATCCTGGACAAATAAGTGTTCAATAATGAAAACAGAATTTTACAAATCATTATACTAAATGTGGGTCTGTTGAGGAGCACACAAATAAATATATTCAACATAATTGTTAAAATGACTTAATCATAATTCTTGTTTTTATGATTATTAATATTATCTTGTGGTTTACATTATGAATTTCTCCTTAATAAAATGAAAATGTTGTTTCTGAAAACTGTTGTTTTTTGAAAAATATCCTTTATAAGATATTTTTATCCTAAGTGGTAAATATTCTTAAATGGTAATATCCTTGAGTGGTAAACTCTATTTTATTTTTTTTATCTATGGATCTTTATTTTATTTATTTATTCACAGCACTGAGAATTGAACCTAGTACCTCACACATACTAGGCAAGTGCTCTACCACTGAGCCACAACCCCAACCCATCACTTAATCTTTATAAAATATTTTTTTTTACTCTCATTCTTGAAAACAAGTTTAGCTGATTATAAATTTCTAGCTACTTCAGCTATTTGAAGATATTTTCCCATTGTCTTCTGGTATCTATTGTTGCAAATGAAAGGTCTGTTATTCTAATAATCGTACCTCTGTTTTTGTTTTTGTTTTTTTGTTAATGGACACAATACCTTTATTTTATTTATTTTTATGTGGTGTGAAGATCGAACCCAGTGGCTCACACTTGCTAGGCAAGCTTTAAGCCCCTGAGCTACAGATACAGCCCCAACCTCTATTTTTAACTCTGGTAGTTTTTGTGATTTTTCTCTTTCTTCTGGGTCTGGTCGTGGGCTTCTTCATTTACCTTCTGCTGGGTATTCTTGATTTGACGACTTGGGACTTTTTATCATATCTGGAATTTCTCAACCAGTATCTTTTCATTTATTTCTTCTCTACCATTCCATTTAGTTCTCTTCAAAAACATCCATCAGATGTATTTTGGAGCCTCAAATTCTCTTTTATCTCTCTTTCTTGAATTTTCTTAGATTTTTTTTTTTTTTTTTTTTTTTTTTTAATTTCTGTGAGCTGCTTCCTGGGTGAATGTCTCAGTATTGTCTTTCAGATTACTGATTCTATCCATCTGTTTCCATTCTGGAGTTTATCTCATTGATTGAGAATTTTCATTCTAAATAACTTTTTTTTTTTCATTTCTAAGACTTCTCATTTATTTCATAATTTAATGTTTATTAGTATGGTTGTTTTTTTCTTTTACAAATAGTTTTAAAAAGTGATTTTTGGTTCTAGTATTTAAATTGTTATTTTTGTTTTTGTTTTTGGTGGTAGTGCTAGGGGTTGAACCCAGGGCCTCATGCATGTTAGGTAGTTACATCCCCAGCCCTAGTTCTATTATTTTAATTTTATCCAGAGTGAATTGATAAGCTGACTATTGGTTTTCCTGGCCTCCAGGAGATTCACATACATAGAATAAAATATGCATAAAATACAATATACAATGTACTTCCTAGAATAGGTGACATCCTTCACCATCACCAAAGCCAGAATAAGCTATAGTCCTAGTAAGCGGTCAGTAATACCTGTTATGCCTCATTTCATTGAGTAGGGTAAACCCAAGGCCAGAACTGATTTTAGGCAGTAAGTCTGGATGCAGCTCCGTCTCATTTGGCACATGTTTTTGTTGTTGTCTCCTTCCTACCTTCCTTCCTTCTTTCCTTCCTCTCTCTCTCTCTCTCCCTCCCTCCCTCCCTCCTCCAGCCCCCACATGTGCGCACTTTACCACTGGGCTATATCCCCACTCCTTTTTATTTTTGATTTTCTGACAGTGTCTCTCTAAGTTGCTCAGGGCCTCACGAAATTGCTGAGGTGGTCCTCAAACTTGGAATCCTCCTGCCTCAGCCTCCTGAGATGCTCAGTTTGTCACCTTTAGATTACTTATAATTCCTAATAAAATTTAAATGCTACGTAAATGTTTTACTGTGATATTCAGAGAATAATGATAATGGGGGAATGTTTGCATATATTCATGGTAGATGAAATTTTAAAAAATATTTTTTATTTAAGTTTGTTTGAATCTGTGGACATAAAACCTTTGGCTATGGAGGGCCATCTCTACTGAAATCTATAAAAACATTGATTAAAGAAAACTGAGGGTGGGGCTGGGGAGATAGCTCAGTTGGTAGAGTGCTTGCCTTGCAAGTACAAGGTCCTGAGTTCAATCCCCAGCACCGCAAAAAAAAACAAAAAAAAAACCTGAGGGTAACAGATAAAGGAAAGACGATATATTCATGGGTTGGAAGAATTATATTATTTGAATATTCATACTACTCAGAAGAATCTAGAGATATCAATCTAGAGGTAGCAGTTCTTACCAAATTCCAGTGTCACTCTTCACAGAAATAAAAAAGCAGTCCTAAAAATTCATATGGTCAAAGGATACAAAGTTCAGTTAGACAGGGGGAATAAATTCTAGTGATCTCATGCACAGCATGATAACTATGATAAGATATTATATATTTCAAAACTGCTAAAAGTAGATCTTCAAATATTCTTACCATAAAGGAGATAAGTACATGAGATGAGGGATATTTTAAATAGCATGATTTAATCATTCTACAATGTATACAAGTATCATAACACCACATTGTAAAACATAAATATCATCATTTGTTAATAGTAAATGAATAAAAGGAGGGAGGGGGAAATGTAGGAGAGTGATATTGGCCAAATTATATTGTCATATTATGGGCATGTACAAATATGTAACAACAAATCCCACCATTATATACACATATAATGCACCCATTAAAAATGCAGGAAAAAACAGTAAATGAAAAAGTAAAAAGAGAACTTAGAATGCATGACCTACTAAGAGTATCATTTTTATACAAAGCAATACATCAAATAAATATCCTAACTTACAGAAATGTTGCATATTTATAGGACTTAGTTATTTGAAGCAATACAACTAAGATTCTAAAATAAATCAACAAATATGCTTTGAAATGTAAACAAAAGTACAAAGTGGGAAGTGAGAGTTAGGAAACATTTACTAGCAATTCTAAGTGCCAGAAACTGGGTAATTGCAGTTTTTAGAACTTTTTGTTCCTCAAACATACCAAACATACTTCTTCCTCAGAACTTTGCATTTATTTTCCCATGACTTGAAACCTTCACTCCAATATCTATTTTGCTTGCTCCCTGGCTTCTATATCACGTTATTTGTGAGGATTTCCCTCACCATCCTAAACACATATCACTGTCACCACCCAAGTTCCCTTCAAATCCCCCATGCCTTGCTTTATTTTTCTCTCTGCACTTATCACCATGTAACATACCATATATCTGCTTGTTTATTTACTTATTTCTTGTCTCTCCCACTATAATATAAGCTCCATAATAACAGAAATTTCAGTTTGGTTCCTGCTGTATACTACCAAAAAGAGTATCTGGCAAGAAGTAATTGCATAATATTTATGGGAAACATGGTTTGTAAAGAACATAACTTTGAAAGGGAGAAAATGGGATACTTGTATAAAAGCATTTTGCTCAAATGACAATCCCATCTACCTTTTCTTTGTATTGTTTGCCATAAGTTTTCTTCCAGAGATCCCAGTGGTGATCCAGGGCAGGATCTTTATGCAGCTGTGCCATTGCAGAGGCATACACCAGGGTCAAACAAACCAGCCATTTCATTCTGTTTAAGGGAAGCCTCTGTGTTAGCTACATATGTTGTGACCATATATTTTCAAAACAGAAAATAGCAATGCAGAGTCTACCAAAGGAACACACTCATATAAATCAAAATTATACAGGCAACTTCCTGCAGTATACAGTCAGAAGGAATACATGTAGAATTATGTCTGAAATACTAGTTCAAATGCTTAGTTGCACTTTAAAAAGTGATTCTCAGAAATTCCCCAATATCTGATAAACCAAACACACTTAGGGGTTAAAAAGCAGGGAATTTTTAGGATTTCCCAACAAAACTAATCAAGACAAAATTTTTCTCTTCCTTTCCAAAACAGATAAAAAATCATGCTTAAGAGGAGGATAAGGGCTGAACACAGTGGTGCACGCCTATGATCCCAGCAGCTCAGGAGGCTGAGGCAGGAGGATTACAAATTCAAAGCCAGCTTCAGCAACTTAGTGAGGCCCTAAGCAACCCAAAGAGACCTTGCCTCTAAATAAATTATAAAAAAGAGCAGGGGATGTGGCTCTTAAGTACCCCTGGGTTAGATTCCTGGTACCAAACACGAAAGAACCAAACAGAAAAGCAAAACAAAAAGAAGAGGATAAGGGCTGTGTGTGTAGCTCAGTAATAGAGTGCCTGCCTAGCTGCCAAGCATGTTCAAGGCTCTGATTAGATCCCCAGCGCAACAAGGAAAAAAAAAAAAAAGGCTACACCTCAAAAAATTAATTTATCTTCTAAATTTTTGAATACATGAGCTCATCTTAACTTCTCTATTTAAATATCCACAACCCAACCCAGTGTATATCTGTATCAAAACTTCAGATGGTATACCATTAATGTGTACAACTTGTATGTTTTTAGTATCAGTTAAAAATACATTTAATTAAATAAGTCAGGCAGGAGGATCACCAAGTTCAAAGCCAGCCTCAGCAACTTAGTGAGGCCCTAAGCAACTTAGTGAGACCCTGTCTCTAAATAAAATATTAAAAAGACTGGGAATGACTGGGTGCAGTCACCTGTAATCCCAGAGGCTCAGGAGGCTGAGGCAGGAGGATCATGAGTTCAAAGCCAGCCTTAGCAAAAATGAGGACCTAAGCAACTCAGTGAGACCCTGTATCTAAATAAAATACAGAATAGTGCTGGGGATGTGGCTCAGTGGTCCAGTGTCCTGAATTCAACAGCCCCCATAACCCCCCCACAAAAAAAGACTGGGGATGTGGCCAGTGTTTGAGCACCCCTAGGTTCAATCCTTGGTAGCTAAATAAATAAGTAAACAAAATACTCAAAACCTTTAGAGATAGTTAAAAGAGCTCTCCCATCTATTGGTTTCACATCCTCAGGGCATTTTCCTTTTTTAACTTTTTCAACAATCAAATATCTATTTCAAAGAAGTAATTATGTACTCTTTAAAACACTATTACTGTATTTAATTCAAAGAACTTTAACAAATTCAGTGATTAACTGCCTCAAACTGGATTCTACTTTATTTCTTTTCTTTTTAAATTCAAAACAGTTGGAATTTTAACCACGTGAACCTTCAAATTTTATTACACAAAGAAAACTAGGTTTTAGATTCAAGCTTGGATGTCCAAGCAAATATTAACTTCAAAACCAGATTATTTTACATCCAGAAAGACCAGAGGCTGAGCAACATGGTTTTTTAGTTTACTTCCTGAAACCAAAGATTTAAAATCAGGCAGAGCAAACTAAAGAGCAAACTAAAAACATAAACGGGAGTGTTCAAAGACCAAATGGGAGAAAAAGAACAGACTACATACCTGATAGAATCAGCAGGTGCTCCCAATAGTAAGAATTCTTGAATTGATGTGATTGCTCCAGAGATTTCAAAGGTAGCAAGGAGACTTCAGTTAATTGACTTTAAACAGAAATTGGAACTTGTCACATGATACATCCACACTGAGGAAGTAAACTTTGATTTCAGTTTCATTTAAAAAATCTTATAAGATCAACTACCTCTAGCCTGCTCCCTATGGTCTTGGGAACAAAATGGGAAGAAAGCTATCAAGAAGAGCCTGAGGCTGGGGATATAGCTCAGTTGGTAGAATGCTTACCTTGGGAGCATAAGGGCCTGGGTTCAATCCCCAGCACTACAAAAAAAAATGAGCCCCAATAAAGGAGGTCAATAAAACAAAACTCAGTAAAGTAAGAAAAGCAGTACAAATTTACCCTTTATTTTTTGTTCATGTCAACTTTTCCACATGAATTTTTGAATCCGTTACCAAGTTCCCTGAAAAATTCTGACAAGTAATATGTTTGAGAAGTCTGAACATAATCACAGTATTGAATCTTCTCATTTGTAGTAGACATTTTCATGTTTGTGGCCATCTAGATTTTTCTTTTAAAGATATTTTATTATGGAAAAATGTAAGCATATGTAAAAGTAGAGATAATGGCATAATGAACCTCCATGAAACCATATTTTATTTCAATAATTATCAATACATGACAATTTATATTTATTTATACTCTATTCAGATTATTTTGAAATAAATCCTAGATACCATATCATTTCATATGTGAATGTTCTCATACATGTGTGTCTCTAAAGGTTAATTTTGTTTTTCAAAGAGCCTCAAACATGATAGGCAAGTACTCTTTAACTGAGCTACATTCCCCAGAGCCTCTAACAGTTAAAGACTATTAAATTTAATCACAATAACATTATCAGATCTAAAATAAATGAACAACAAATTCTTTTCTTTTCTGTTCTTTCTTTCTTTCTTTTCTTTTTTTTTTTTTTTTTCTTTTGTACCTGGAATTGAACCCACGGTCAGTAAATCACAGAGCTATATCCCCGGACTTTTTATTTTTTATTTTGAGACTGGGTCTCACTAAGTTGCATAGGGCCTTGCTAAATTGCTGAGACTGATTTGGAACAAATTTCCTGCCTCTGCCTCCCAAATTGCTTGCATTACAGGTGTGAGCCACCACACCCAGCTGTCTCTCTTTTGAAACATGGTAAATATCTCAGTTCTCTAAGATACCAACAAAGCACTCAATTTATCCTGTAATATTTCAGAATAACAATAACAAAGCTGCCATCAATAAAATTACTGAGAACAATTTTCAGATTCTATATCCCATTAAGGATGTAAGTCAATAACTATGCTTTAAAGTCACTTAGAATAGTTTCTTGTACATTTATGCCACACCTCTATACACAGGTCATTTTGTTTCCTTTTTATTTTGGATTTTTAGGAATTCTTTTACATGTTGTAACTTTATTTTATTATTTTATTTTTTGGTTTTTGGTACAGGGTTGGAATCCAGGAATGCTCAACCACTGAGCTACATCCCCAGCCCTTTTTATTTTTTTTTTATTTTAAGACAGGGTCTCACTGAGTTGCTTAGAGCCTAGATAAATTGCTGTGATTGATCTCGAATTTGTGATCCTCCAGCCTTAGGCTCCCTAGCCACTGGGATTATAGGCATGCGCCACCGCGCCCAGCATTAATTTTATAATTTTGTAAGACATTTATATAGACCTTAATAAAAATCAGCAAAATAAGGTATATTCAAAGAAGTTTTATCTGTATTTCCATCCTCTCTGCACCTTTCCCTTTCTCCTTTGATAACCTTTAAAATATTCTTCTTTCCATTAAAAAATACAAATATGCATATGTATTAATATCCCTCCTTTCTTAAATGAATAACATTACACATAATTTTTTTCTTGTTTTTTTTTCACTTAACATTATGTTAGAAAAATGATTCAATACTTAGAAATAGTCATAAGAGATTATTAGATATCCTTTTAGTGGAGTGCTGGGGCACTGTCTAGTGGACACCTGGGGAATCGTTTTTCAACTCTGAAAGGGTAGAATTAAATTGTAAAACGTTATAACTAGGCAAATGATTCCTGTACATAGTAATGCAAACACTTTTGTCTATATTTTACTGAGAATGTAAATCTGTCACTAACTTCTTATTTAAACCAGTTTCATTCTCTCACTGATTCCTTATTAATAAATTGCATAAAATCTTTTACATATTCATTGTATATTTATACAAGAGTCATATTCTCAAACTTTTTGGAAGCTATATTTTAGCAATTAAATCCTGAGATAGCTTTACAATATATATTTCTAATTTATTTTTATGTCCTCCTAGCATCTTTTGAATAATCTTCCTATGTTTGAAGAATTTCCCACATTATAAATTTTGCTTCTCCAAGTTGAAGCTAAAACTCTATCTCAAGGTTCCACTGCAGTTAAGGAAAGACATATGTTCAGCCTTTATTAATGAGACACACCTGTAAGACATCTTGGTGGCCAGGTGCAGTGGCACATGTCTGTAATCCCAACTCCTTGGGAGACTGAGGCAGGAGGATCGAAAGTTTGAGGTGAGCTGAGCAACTTAGTGAGGCCCTATCTCAAAATAAAAAATAAAATGGGGGCTAGGGAGATTGCTCAGTTGGTAGAATGCTCACCTCGGAAGCACAAGGCCCTGGGTTCAATCCCCAGCACCGCAAAATAAATAAATAAATAAGATAAAATGGCAGAGGATATAGCTCAGTGGTAGAGCACCCCTGGTATGACCCCCAATACTTCCAAAAAAACAAAAGGCATCATTTTGGGAGTGGGTATGTAAGGAACTAGACCCATATTAGTGAGGAATATCCCCCAGTGGAGATATACCTCGGCATCAGCGGTAGCAGCTGCTGCAGCAGCAGCAGATCTAGCATCTGGTTCCCATGTCACCTATATAAACCACAGTGCTTATGTCAAATATTATGTGTGTTCAGTGATATCATAGGATGAGCAGCCAGTCCACTTGATAAGGTTTGGGTTTCTGGTTAACTAACCTCCAAGCCTGACTGATTCTGGCCTTTCAGAGATTCTGGGA
Organism: Sciurus vulgaris; assembly: GCF_902686455.1. NCBI lineage: Eukaryota > Metazoa > Chordata > Mammalia > Rodentia > Sciuridae > Sciurus > Sciurus vulgaris. The sequence goes on from NC_136461.1 coordinate 112,080,016, forward strand.
ATCTCCCATAAGTTCTAAACAAATTATAGTACTCAGATAAGAACCCGGTAATGACATGCATGGGAATGTTGAATTTGGAAAAACAAAGGCTGAGTTTCAGAGGACTGATTGAGAAGGTGATTTTCTCAGGCTGTGACAGAAGAAACTAAAGAAGTCTATTGTAGAACTCTCAAGAACTTCAGATTGTCTTCTGCCTTCTTTTACACAACTGATTTTACACCTAATTTTTTTTTTCCTTTTAGCCTTGATACCTTAATATGTATTTGTACCCTGAAATATATATGGTTTAACTTCCTTAATGAGGAAATGAACATAAAACAAATTTTTTTCATTGAGATAAACATTGTAGGACTTTGCCTTGCATGCACAAGGCTCTGGGTTCAATCCCCAGCATTCCCCCCCCCCACACACACACACACAAATTGTAGAGTTGAGGTTGTGGCTCAGTGGTAGAGCACTTGCCTGGCATGCGTGGGGCACTGGATTCAATTCTCAGCACTACCTGTATATAAATGAATAAAATAGAGGTCTATCAACATCTAAAAATTATTTTTTTTAAAATTGCAGACTTGTTTTTACAAGGCACCATGTGTTTTTCTTGACATATTTCTCTGCCTGACAGAGTTTATAAACTTACACTTAGTACAGAGCATAAATGTGGTAAATGGGCAACAATGTATCCTGTGTACCACAAAAACAAAAGCAAAAAAGCCTCTGCCTCCATTATTGGATGTTGCTTAAATGGAATTGTGTATGAAATTATTTCTCCAGCTATTTCAGAAAATCCTGTACCAAGTTGCAGGGAAAATGAGCAGTTTAGTTAGTTTTGTTGTCCAGTGGTGTTCTACATAGGAGGCAGAGCCGCAACTTCCATTTAAATGTCTTCCCAGGCTTATTTCTAAAGCTATAAATGAGGGCTGGGGATATAGCTCAGTTGGTAGAGTGCTTGCCTTGCAAGCACAAAGCCCTGGGTTCAATCCCCAGCACCAGGAGGGGGGAAAAAAAAAAAGCTATAAGGAATAATGGATTTATCCTGAAAGATGAGTTGGTCCCAAAGTGAAACAGGCCACTTCTTCCCCACCTGCCTACCTTTGGATTCAAGAATTAAACAGAGGAAAAAATGTGGGTGTGATGACACATTCCTATAGTCCCAGCTTCTCAGGAGGCCAAGGTGGGAGGATCACTTGAGTTCAACAGCTAGAGGCCTATCTGAGCAACAAAGAGAAGAGACCCTGTTTCTAAAAAAAAAAAAAAGAAGAAGAAGCAGAGACCACACTTATTATTTCACTTTAATATTCATGAATGAATTAATGTCATTAATATACATATGAATTAAACCCTCCGAAAAGGAGGCCGCTCGGCACAGCGCTGGGACTCGGAGCAACCACTGGGGCTCCGGCGGCTGCCCAGGGGAGGAGTGGCGAGGAGAGCTGTGTGGACTCAGGACACCGGGGCCTGCCCTGAGGAGGAGGAGGAGGAACGTGGCCGCTTGGATTCGGAGTGACTGCACCAGAGCTACAGGCGGTTGCCAGAGGAGAAGCTGCGCGGCAAGCTGTTTGGACTCAGAACGACTGCTTCTGAACACCGGGCTTTGCCCTGAGGACAAGGAGGAGGAGGAGCGGGGCCGCTTGGATTCGGAGTGACTACACCAGAGCTACAGGCAGTTGCCAGAGGGGCTGTGTGGCGAGCTGTTTGGACTCAGACCACTTCTGAACCCCGGGGCCTGCTCGGAGGAGTAGGAGGAGGAGGAGGAGGAGCATGGTGGGTCGTTTGGACTCGCAGTGACTGCATTAGCGCTCCAGGCGGCTGCTCAGAGGAGAAGGCGAATGGTGAGTTGTTTGGACTTAAAGTGACAGCGCCTGAACACAGGGGGGCTGCCTGGAGGAGAAGCGTGGTGGGTCGCTTAGTCTTGAATGGCCGCACCAGAGCTCCGGGCGGTTGCCCAGAGGACCCGTGCTGTGGGTCACGTGGGTTCAGAGCCACTCAGAGCGACCACTCCTGAACACTCGGGAGGTTATCTGGAGAAGGAGGAGGAACGGGGAGGGTCACTTCGACTCGGAGTGATTGATTGCCCAGGGCTACGGGTGGTTGGTGGGAGGTGGAGGCACGCAGTGAGTTTCTTGGACTCCTAGTGACCGCACCGGAATACTGGGTGGCTGTCTGGAGGAAGAGGCGTGTGGCGGGTCTCTGGGTCTCAGAGCGATTGTACGGGGCCCCATGTGGCTGCTCAGAGGAGGGGCCGCATAGCCAGGCGATTAGGTGCAGAGCAGGGTCCCAGGATCTAGGAGGCTTCTTGGTGGAAGAGACTCACAGAGACACGCTTAGGGCGGAGCGAAGGTTCCAGACCTGCGGGCAGATTCTCTGAGGAGGGGCAGCCTAAGGAGATTCATCTGCGAAGGGTGAGGCTCCCAGGCCCAGGAGGTAGGGCCGGGCCCCTGGGAACTTTGCAGAGGAAGGCAGCCCAGCCCAGGCAGTAGCTGTAAATTGAGGGGAACCTCTAGGAGGGAACTGACCAGCGAGACCTCCCCACTGGGTGACTCTTCCCTGCCGGGTGAGGTTTCCCCACAAGGACGGTAAAACTAGAGACTCAGGCCCAAACAGGCCTTGCCTCAGCCCGCAGCCTAGGTCGCCTTTGGATGACCATTGGTCAACAAGTGGAGGCACCTCTGCCCACTAGCAGGGATTATACCCCACCTGAAGGCCACCACTCCTAGAGAGGCAGCTTCCTTGTGGAGCAGCGCATTATCAACTTCCTCCAAGACTTCAGCCTACTGAAGGCTAAGGGGGGATATATATAGAAATCTTCAGGGACATTGTAAGTCAATAGAGGAAATCTGCAATATCTCAACGGTCCACTGATACCTGAACAATATGAGAAAACAAGGAAAGAAAATGCTGCAAACAAATCTAGATGTTACATCAATAAAACCCAATGACAGCATGGCAGAAGAAATGACAGAAAAGGAGTTTAGAATGTACATAATTAAAATGATCAGGGAAGCAAACGATGAGATGAAAGAGCAAATGCAAGCATTGAATGATCGCACCAATCGACAGTTAAAAGAGCAAATACAGGAAGCAAAAGATCATTTCAATAAAGAGCTAGAGATATTGAAAAAAAACCAAACAGAAATCCTTGACATGAAGGAAACAATAAACCAAATTAAGAACTCCATAGAAAGCATATCCAATAGGATAGAACACCTGGAAGACAGAGCCTCAGACATTGAAGACAAAATATTTAACCTTGAAAACAAAGTTGAACAAACAGAGAAGATGGTAAGAAATCATGAACAGAATCTACAAGAACTATGGAATATCATGAAAAGGCCAAATTTAAGAATTATTGGGATTGAGGAAGGCCTAGAGAAACAAGCCAAAGGAATGAACAATTTATTCAATGAAATAATATCAGAAAATTTCCCAAATCTGAAGAATGAAATGGAAAATCAAGTTCAAGAGGCTTTTAGGACTCCAAATATACAAAATTACAACAGACCCACACCAAGGCACATTATAATGAAAATACCTAACATACAAAATAAAGACAGAATTTTAAAGGCTGTGAGAGAAAAGAACCAAATTACATTCAGGGGGAAACCAATACGGATATCAGCAGACTTTTCAATCCAGACCCTAAAAGCTAGAAGGGCCTGGAACAACATTTTTCAAGCCCTGAAAGAAAATGGATGCCAATCAAGAATCTTATACCCAGCAAAACTTACCTTCAAATTTGACGATGAAATAAAATCATTCCAGTATTACATACATTCTGCACATGATTCCAGCCAGTGGTCTGGGCCTTAGTTCTAATATCTACATTTTGGTTGGACTGTATCATTCATTCACATTTAATACTTTTCTTGATATGATTGTATTTTATACACCTTATTTGCACTTAACAATAAAAACAATATTTAGATACATATGGATTTACCTAATTTTCTCTATTTTGATTTTGTGGCACTTATATTATCAAAATATTATAATTTTATAAAATATATTAGTATCAAGTAGTGATAACTGGTACTTTGTTTTTATATTTCAGACAGTTCTTAACTAATATATATGTATAAAATTTCTGGAGAATTTTGGATGCTTTTGCATTGTTACCTTATTTAATTTCATTGAGGTTTTATAGTTGACTTGGAGAAAATGGTCATCCTTATGATAGCTTTACCATTTATACATAAGGTGAGTAATTGGTTCTTTGATGTGCTTCTGTGTATTTTTATTTTCTCAAATTCTGCACATTTTTAAATATTCTTACATATGAAATACGATATTCATGTGACAACTTTATAATATACACATGGTGTTTTTTAGTATTTGTCAAACTGAATATGACAAAAATGTATCTAGCTTCTAGAGCTATTATTTTTCACAGTTTATTGTTTATTTCTTCCTAAATATATATCCCCTTTAACCATGCTCCTGGGTTTCAACTCAGGATGAATATGGTTATGTCTTCATATGTCCAGGTGTTGTGATTTCAGTCTCTGTTTCTGATTGTGATGTATCATGTATATTTGATTAAAAATAATTCTGCACATGGATAATAGCAGTTTAAATTATATCTTTTCATTATGAGAATGGCTTTCTTCCACATTTTCATCAATACTGTTTAACTTTGTGTGTATGATGTGATTTTATTTTATATTACTTAATTTCTAAAGATGTTTAGTTTTTCATGTTTATGGAACACTTAGATATTGCCTATTTAAAGTGACTGTTCAAATCTCTTGACTGCTTTTCTTTTTACAGTCTGTATGTTTTTTCTTCTAAGTGTTTGCTTATATAGTAGGCAATTAGGTAATTTGTCCTTGCACCATTTCATGGAATCATTTGATAAATAAAATTTTTATTTTAATACTAAAAAAAAAAAAAAAGAGAGAGAGAAAGAGAAAAATAAAACAGGTGGGTCAAAAATGACACCAAATGAACCTGGACTTAATGAGATTGTCAGACTGAATAACAAAAGCAAGATAACAAGAAAAACATCTTAATACAATAAACTATGCCAGAGGTGGTGGCACACACCTGTAATCCCAGTAACTTGGGAGACTGAGACAGGAGGATCGTAAATCCAAGGCTACACACAGCAATTTAACAAGGCCCTAAGCAACTTAGACTGTCTCAAAAAATGAAAAAGATCGAGATGTAGCTCAGTGGTAAATTGCTCCTGGGTTAAATCCCTAGTACCAAAACAAAACAAAACAAAACAAAACACTGAAAGGTTGAACATAATAGGAAGGTAAAAGATGATATAAATGCTAACCATAACAAAAACCCGGTATATAAGGGCTGGGGTTGTGACTCAGTAGTAGAGCACTTACCTAGCAAATGTGAAGCACTGGGTTCAACCCTCAGCATCACATTAATAAAAAATAAACAGCTGGGCAAGGTGGAGTACACCTGAAATCCCAGCAGCTCAGGAGGCTGAGGCAGGAGGATCACAAGTTCAAAGCCAGCCTCAGCAAAAGCGAGGTGCTAAGCAACTCAGTGAGACCCTGTCTAAATAGAATACAAAATAGGGCTGGGGATGTGGCTCAGTGGTTGAGTGTCCCTGAGTTCAATCTCTGGTACCCACTCCATAAATAAATAAATAAATAAATATAAAGTTATTGTGTCTGTAAGCTCATGGTCCACAAATGACAGAGGCAGGAGATGGGAAGCAAACCTCGGATCAGCAAGCTTTCTTTTATTCTGCAGCGAAGTCCATTGATCAGGCTGGAGTGGGCCATTTTCTGGGTATGGAGCTGGCCCCCAGGTTACAGAAGGAGTCTGGGTTTTATAATCTCATTGGAGACTCCGGATGTGCAGTTTGGACAGTCCAGGGCTAGTTATACAGGTTAGAACTTTTAACTTAGGAGGGTAAAAAGGTTGAAATATTATTACAGGAGTCCAGATCCTGAGGGATGAGTACTCAAATCTTGCCCATTGTTTTACTTTCTCTGGTATCCAGTTTCCCAGAGTTTCCATATCTGCTGTACCTCCATTTAGGACTAATTTATGAAGGGGAAAGGTCAAAGTTCAGGGCTCAGCATTCAGTATTTGCCTCCTTCCTTCAAGATGCACTGGGATTGGGAAGGGGTAAATGTTTGCTTTTGGTGGAGATGCTGCGGAGGAACCTGGGACGGGATGAAAGTTTGCTTTATCCCTTCAGGGCCCATTGTTATTGGGAAAGGGTGCACTGGGAGAGGTTTAATGTTTGATTAGTTTCCCCTCCCTCCTCCTGAGTCACACTGTCCCTCTGTTTTTCTTCAGGGGCTATCTTGCAGGAATATTATTTTCCTTAACCCTTCAGTGTCTATCTACACGTAAAAAAAAAAAAAAAAAAAAAAAAAAAAACACTGGTATAGTTATTCAAACATCAGTCAAAGTAGATTTTAAAATCAGAAGCATTACTAAAGAGAACTTCATAATGCTAAAATAAACCAATAACCCCCGAAGAGATTATAATCCTAAATCTGTATGCTTCTTAAAAGAAGTCCTCAATGTATATAAAGCAAAGATTGACAAAACCAAAAGGAGAAATACACAAATCTGCAATCATAGAAGCTTCAAGAGACCTTTTTGATAGCAGAACAAACAAGTAAAGTAAACCAAAAAAGATAACAGAAGATCTGAAGGACACAACTAACAAATTTGAGTTTGTTTTTTGTTTTGTTTTGTTTGGTACTGGGAATTGAACCCAAGTGTGCTTAACCCCCCTGCTATACCCCCAGTCTCTATTTATTTTAAATATTTTTTTGGTTGTCAGTGTTAGGTGGGAATTTAGGCGACTGTAGAGGGCAGAGCAGAGCAGCTGAAACAAAGACCAGTCCGCCAAATGGTGACCGATCAAGTGGGCTAGAAAATTCCACTGACCCTTAACATCTACCTGTCACTCAGCAGGACCCCCTCCCATTCTGGCCTATAAAAACCCTGGGCAGCCAGGGCCACGTGAGATTTTCTCCAGGTCCCTACTTGAGCTGTACCCCGAAGGTCTGGGAATTTCACCAAAGAGCCAAATCCCAATAAAGCTTGCTTGGACCACTTTCTGTCCGATTTTATTTGGGCGCTAACTATCCCACCGAGCTTACAGTCAGTGAACCTTTATTTTATTTATATGCGGTATTTAGAATTGAACCCAGTGCCCCACACACGCTAGGCAAGTGCTCTACCATTGAGCTACAGCCTCTCTTTTTATTTTTTATTCTGAGACTGTCTCTGTAAATTGCAAGTAACTGAGTCTGGCTTTGACTTCATGATCCTCCTGCTTCAGACTCCCGAGTCACTGGGATTACAAGCGTGCATCACCACACGCAGCAACAAATTTATCTTAATTGAGATACATAATGTTCTCAACAACAAAGTTATACTTATTTATAAGGGCACATGGAATATTTACCAAAATTGACTACATATGTGTTGGGCCATTAAGTGATGAAATTATTTAGTGACCACGGTACTAGGGTACCAGTAACAAAATGATAACTAGAAAATCTCCCATTTAATTCATATACTTCTTAATAACCCATGGGTCAGAGAAGAAATCACAATAGCAATTAGAAAACATTTTTTAATTTATTTTAACTGATACATAAAAGCAAAACAATTATACACATTTATGGGGTACTGTATGTTTCGATACTTGTACATCTTGTGTTAATGTTTAAATCAGGATAAATACATCTATCTCCTCATTTATCATTTATTCATGATAAAATATGAAAAATCATTTACTCTAGCTTTTTGAAATATACATTATTGTTAGAAAATATTTTGCACTGAACAATAAAAATGTAACATTAAAATGCATGTGATACAGCTGAAGTTGTGCTTAGAAAAAATTTACAGCTTTTCAGTACATGTATTAGAAAAGAAGAATGGCTGAAAATCAGTGGAGTAAGGTGCCAATTCAAGAAGCAAAGGTTTTATGGGTTTGTTTTGTTTGTTGACAGTGGAGATTGAACTCAGAGCCTCATTCATGCTAAGTAAACACTCTACACTAAACCACATCCCTAAAGGATATATATTTTTAAATTTCTTTTGGATTAAATAAAGATTGTTGAACTACTTTAGCAGTACTCTTTTTAGAAAAGAAATCACAGCAAAATTGATAGTGCTTTCTGGAAACCATATTAAATTGGCTTTCTTCTCTCAAAATGTTATTTTCCCTTCAAATATGAACCTATAAGTGGGAAGTGCCAAAGTGGACATATTTTAATGAATTACAAATAGATATTATGCATCTCCTGTATCAGGCAAAGTACAAGTCACTGAAGCTATTTCCTGCAAACAATTTGATCCTCACAATGACCTATAATGTGGTAGAGGTAGCAGGAATATCCATAGTCTAAGAATGAGGAAACTGGGACTTGGAAAGGCTTAAGCAAGATCATTGTGGAAGAAAGTGGTGGAAAGATGGGCACTATGACAGAGACATTAGAAACAGGATACATGAGCACAGATCCCATCCTGAGAAATCAACTTTCCTTCAAATAATTTCTCCTTTTCACATTCTCCCAAAACTGGTAAATCAGTCACAACCAAGAGGCAGAGAATGGAAAGGTCCTTAAAGTGCTGTTAAGGCTATACATGAATGATAACAGCTTCATTTTATTTGTGAAGTTCAAATGCAGGAATAGTAATACCTTTCTTTAACTCAGTGTCTTTTAGGTCCTATCCATACAGTTTACGACTTTAAAAAAAAATGTGTTCTAAAAGACATTGTAAGGCGGTTGTTTAGAATCAGAATATACTGTCCTAAAAGAGGTATTAGAATGGGTGACTAGTGTCTTAGATACGCCAATAAAAGCCTATCTAATCCATAATGCAGCTGGAAAACTAATACAAGGAAGAACAGTACAAGAAATACTATTGTAAGCTTAATAGACTCAACTTCAATTATTCCTGTTCCCACAGCTCCTTAGACTCAGCCTCCATAGACTGAAGTTTGGATCTGAATTTCATTCACATGAATACAACAGTGGTAGCAAACTCTGGCATTATTCAAAGTATTTTACATACATTAACTCATTTCATCATCATAAAAGTTCTGTGAATTAAGGATTATCATTTTCCCTATTTTACAACTTCCTAGTCCTAACCAATTGAATGGAAAAGGCAGGACTAAATGACTCTTAGCCACTATATTGTTGCCTTTCACTAAAATACAATTGGCTTTTATCATTACTAATTTTTAATTCAATAGAGAGGATAGGAAAAGTAATTGACTCCTGAGGTTGTTGGTGTGGCAGGCAAAAACACTTAGTGGGATTGAACCCAGGACACCTTACCCACTGAGCTACATCCACAACTTTTTTTTTTTTTTTTTTTTTTTTGGTACCAGGGATTGAAGCCAGGGGTGCTTAAACTCTGAGTCACATTCACAGGAAAGAAAGTTGAGGGGACAAGGATCTCATGAAAATCAAAGGGAGATCTATAGAGGAAAGAGACCAGGGAGTTGTGGAAATGGGGGAAGAAGAAGGAAATGCTGGGAAAGTTATTGGCCAAATTATATTATTATTATATTGTGTACATGTATGAATATATAACAACAAATCCCATCATTATGTACAACCATAACACACCAATAAAAAATGTGGGAAGAAAAAATAAATAAATTGCCCAGGCTGGCTTCACACTTGTAATTCTCTTGCCTTAGCCTCCTCAGTTGTTGGGATTATGACCATGTGCCACCGCCCTGCAGTGAGAAAACATTTCTTAAGCTAAAACAAAGACTGGTATAGAGGAGATACTAAAAATAGTTCTTGATTAAATGCAAGTGATAAATTATTATTATTCTGTGTGATGGAAAACTTAAGGATTCATTTTTGTAAGTTTACAATAGCTACAGTGAAAAAATATTGTACAGAAAGATGGAACTTTCTACTGGGTCTGGGGAGGTGCTGGCCATCCCCTGACTCAATATCTTATGATCACTATTCAAAAGTGTAATGCCATTCAAGTTTTTGTTTTTTTAAATGTTTTTATTAGTTCATTATAGTTATGCATAATAATGAGGTACCATTCAAGCCTTTAATCTGTTTCAATTAGTCCGCTCTGCTCTTTTAGGTCTCTGAGAACTTTTTACATTTTTATCAAGTTTTTCTACTTGCCCTCAATGTGCAGGCTGGTCTGAATTACCTAGTTCACTATATTGTAAGGGCAAATTTCTGAATGTCTGATTTACTATTTTATAATCCTCTACCATTTGTAGAACAGTACTATCCCATAGAAATATAATGCAAGCCAATTTTAATTTCAATTTTAATTTAGGCATAAGCAGTAAAAGAAAAAAACAATTAAAATTAATTTGTGCTTTCCCAACAGTGTCATTTTGTCTCCCACTCTCTGGAATTTCCTTCTTTCACCTCTATATCTTGAATCCTGTTCCTCCTTCACGGCCCATCCCAGAAAACACCTCTGAAAAGCCTTTATCCCCTACTGGATGTCACTCTTGAGCCTTTATAGTGCTTTGAGGCTTTCTTCTAGCAGACTCATAGACTCTGAGAACAGAAAAATTATTCTCTTAATTTTCTGCTCATATAATTATTTGTTCCTTGACTTACATATCTTATGCATCTATTAGCTCTTTAAGTACCAGAGATATGTTTATCTTACTCATCTTCTTATCTTCCACAGTATAAAATGAAATGATGCTATAGGCACTCAATAAATATTTGTTGACTTGGTTTATTTCAACAACCTTCAATTCTGTTTATTGTGCAATCTCATCCTGCATATTTCAGCCAAATTGTTTTCCTAAACACATTTTTGTCCTGTTATTTTCTACAAATGCTTTCTGTTGCCTGCTGCATGCAAGTCTGATCCTCTGTGTCTCAAGGTTCTTTCCCCACAATCTGGCTTTTCTTGAACATTGTACTCAATTTAGAGCAGTGGTTGGTTGGTTTGTTTTTAACTCTCACTCTCTCCTGTAATCGTGCTGGTCTAAGGGGCTTTCCACCTTTCCTCCTTCCTGTAATGGCTTTCTCTATTCCTTGGCCTCTCTATCCTGAATGATTCACTTCAAAAACTTCTTTGCAGACTTTGCCTCTTCCCTGACCGTCCCACCAATCTTTCCTCCATCTGTACTTGCATGATCCTTACAAATTGTAACTTGAAGTTTTAACCATATTCTCTATTTGTATCACAAAAGATAGTTAAATGCCAACTAAATTGAAAATACAGGATCCCATCTCTCTTACCTTCATATTCTTCTGTGGCTTAACACGTTTGAGCAACAACTAAAAATATTCCTAGGATTAATTTTCCTGATTATAATATTCTACATATTTTATCCTTCCTTCTGATTCATTGCCACTTGACAGTGGCTTCTGAGGCTCTTAACCTTAGATTTCCCTGCTTCTTTTAATCTCCTCCTGGTATGTAAAAGTTTGTTTAAAAAAAAAGAAAAAGAAAAAGAAAAAAGAAAAAAATATATATATAGTATTTGAATAGATGTATGGGAACATATCATTAGATAATCCATCCCTATGTCCAAAGTATTTTATAAACTTAAAAATCATGCTATGCTGGGTGCAGTGGAACACACTTAAGGATATTCCTAATCGAGAGGCTGAGGCAGGATTCTACAAGTTTGAAGCCAGTCTGGGCAACTTAGCCCCTGTTTCAAAATAAAAAGGGCAGGAGATGTAGCTCAATGGTACAGTGCCCTGGGTTAAATCTCCAGTACAGCAAACAAATAAACAAACAAAAACATCCTGTAATATTCTAAAGCTGTAAATTGGAACTCCCTGAAATGGGGCACATTTGCTATTCAAAACTTAGAGAGGTTAAAAGCAAAAAACAAAGCAAGTCTCAACAGCACAATACTAAATCTTATCTACAGCACTGGCATCCTTCATCAAAGATGAGGAAACATTTCCCGAATGATGTGAGAAAAGGGAAATGAAAGCAGAATAAGGAAGCTTTGTGTCTGTTACAGTTGTGTCTTCTCTTATTTTTAATGCCACTGTCTTTTAGCTCATGCACCCTGAAAATCAGTTGCTTCAAGTTTCTGAGGAACTATTTTACTTAAACTTTAAAGAAAATGACACTGATGCTAATTTTATTCTTTGTTAAGCTACACAAGTGTGCTGGAATTTCATAACAAATTATTTTTATAGTAAAACAGCTTTCTTATTACTAATATTTCCACCAAGAAATACACAAAGGTGAGGTGAAGACTTAATAGACTGAGGAGAGTAGGGAACTTAGGATACTTTTAACATAAAGTTACTTGAGTTGTTGGGGGAGCCTTCTCAATAAACTTTTGTGCTTTTTTTTTTTTTTTTTCAAAGAGGAATAAAGTTTATTTCAGTTCACAGTTTCAGAGGTTCAGTTCATGGTTGGCCAATACCATAGCTTTGGGTCTGAGGTGAGACAGAACATCATGGCCAAAGGGTGTGGCAGAGGAAAGCAGCTCAGGACATGACAACCAGGATACAGAGTCTTTTGGACTTCCTAGGTTCCCAACCTGTTTCATTGATAAAGTTGAGTAGTTCCTAGACAAGGCATTTCCCTTTGCTCATCTCTGGCGTAATCATGGAGGATAAGAGACAGGTTTTTCCTCTATTAGGAAGAACCAGGAACCATGGTGAATAATAAGGAAGGTTCCCCACAGAGGGTAAATGTGGAGGTTCCTGGCTAGTCAAGGAATGTACTCTATTTCCAGGGAGGAATTCTTCCATATTCTTGTCCAGAATGATACAATATGTGTTATGAACCAATAATGATCACGTGCTCTTCTTCATCTATTTTCCTTTTTAAGAATTATAGTTATCAGGGCTGGGTTTGTGGCTCGGTGGTAGAGCACTTGCCTAGCACATGTGAGGCACTGGGTTCCATCCTCAGCACCACATAAAAATAAAGTAAAGGTATTGTGTCCATCTACAACTAAAATATTTTTTTAAAAAATTAGTTTTCATTTAATTACCCTGCTTCTTTCTCTAGTATTCACCAAAATACAAGTTTCATGAAGTCATGGATTTTAGACACAGTAGAATCTTCAGAAAAATATCTAGCATATAGTAGATATTTAATATTGGTTAAATAAATGAAAATATAACAGGATTTTGTAAGAGGAGTGATGGGAACTGAGCAGAAAAGAATAGACTAGTGTGAAGTGTATCATGGGAGTAGGGAAGATGGAAGATTGTTAAGAGACGTTCAAGAGGAAATGATAGAGACTGGATATTCATAGTGCAGGTAGAGAGAAGTGGCCAGATTTATATCATATTTTTAAGGAGAGACAGAATTTCCTAATCTGGACTATAACAGAAGTAAAGACAAGAATAACAACCAAATAATGATTAAGTAATGTTTAATTCAGAATCATATAGTTGGATAAAAAAAACTTTGAATAGTCACTAGAACTATTGGTTCTCACCATAGTTCATGGTTCCTCGTTCTCTTATTTACTTCTAAATATTTTAAATGTGGTAAAAACACATAAAATTTACCATTAACCATTTTTAAGTGTAAAATTTGGTGACATCAGGTATACTCACGATGTTGTTGAAAAGGTTGTGTAATGTTATTTCCAGAATATTGTTTAAGCCTATTTTTATATAGGCTTATCCAAATCAGACAAAGACACGTCAAGGAAAGAATATTTTAGACGAATATCCTTGATGAATATAAATGGAAAAATCCTTAACAAAATCCTGGCAAACCACATCCAAAAACATATTAAGAAGATAGTGCAACATGATCAAGTGGGGTTCATCCTGGCAATGCAAGGTTGGTTCAACATCCATAAATCAATAAATGTAATTCATCATATCAGTAGACTTAAGGATAAGAATCATATGGTTATTTAAATTGATGCAAGAAAAGCATTTGACAAAATACAACACCCCTTCACGTTCAAAACACTAGTAAAAATAGGGATAATAGGAACATACTTCAACATTGTGAAGGCTATTTATGCTAAGCCCATGGCCAACATCATTCTTAATGGAGAAAAACTGAAAGCATTCCCATTAAAAACTGGAACAAGACAGGGATGCCTTCTTGCACCACTTCTATTAAACATCATCCTGTAAATACTAGCCAGAGCAATTAGACAGACTAAAGAAATTAAAGGGATATGAATAGGAAAAGAGGAACTCAAGTTGTCACTATTTGTTGATGACATGATTCTATATTTAGAGGATCCAAAAAAATCCACCAGAAAACTTCTAGACCTCATAAATGAATTCAGCATAATAGCAGGATATAAAATCAACATGCATAAGTCAAAAGCATTTTTATACATAAGCAATGAAACATCTGAAAGGGAAATGAGGAAAACAATTCCGTTCCTAATAGCTTCAAAAAAAAAAATACTTGGGAATCAATCTAACCAAAGAGATGAAAGATCTCTACAATGAAAACTACAAAACATTAAAGAAAGAAATTGAAGAAGACCTTAGAAGATGGAAAGATCTCCCATGTTCTTGGATAGGCAGAATTAATATTATCAAAATGGCTGTACTTCCAAAGGCATTATACAGATTTAACACAATTCCAATTAAAATCCCTATGACATTTCTCATAGAAACAGAAAAAGCAATCATGAAATTCATCTGGAAGAACAAAAGATCTAGAATACCCAAAGCAATCCTGGGCAGGAAGAGTGATGCAGGAGGTATCACAGTACCAGACCTTACACACTACTATAGAGCAATAGTAACAAAAACAGCATGGTATTGGCACCAAAATAGACAGGTAGAACAATGGTACAGGAATAGAAGACACAGAGACATACCCACAGATAAGTACAGTTATCTTATACTAGACAAAGGTGCCAAAAACTTACAATGGAGAAAAGATAGCCTCTTCAACAAATGGTGCTGGTAAAACTAGAAATCCTTATGCAGTAAAATGAAATTTAACCCCTATCTCTCACCCTGTACAAAACTCAATTCAAAATGGATCAAGGATCTAGGAATTAGACCTGGGACCCTTCACCATACAGAAGAAAAAGTAGGTCTGAATCTCCATCACTTTGGCTTAGGACCAGACTTCCTTAACAAGACCCCCAATGCGCAAGAAATAAAAGCAAGAATCAATAAATGAGATAGATTCAAACTAAAAAGCTTTTTCTCAGCACAGGAAATAATCAATAATGTGAAAAGAGAGCCTACAGAGTGGGAGAAGATCTTTTCCACACACACTTCAGACAGAGCACTCATCTCCAAAGTTTATAAAGAACTTAAAAAAACTTTACACCCAAAATACAAAGAACCCAATCAATAAATGGGCTAAGGAAATGGGCAGACACTTCACAGAAGATACACTGGTGATCAACAAATATATGAAAAAGTGCTCATCATCCCTAGTAATTAGAGAAATGCAAATTAAAACCACCCTAAGATTTTATCTAACTCCAACTAGAATGGCTATTATCAAGAACACAAGCAATAATAAGTGTTGGCATGGATGTGGAGGAAAAGACACTCATACGTTGCTGGTGGAGTTGCAAATTGGTACAGCCACTCTGGAAAGCAGTATGGAGATTTCTCAGAAAACTTGGAATGGGCCCACCATTTGACCCAGCTATCCTACTCCTCGGTTTATAGTGAAAGGACTTAAAATCAGCGTACTACAATGATACAGCCACATCAATGCTCATAGCAGCTCAATTCACGATAGCTAGATTGTGGAACCAACCTAGATGCCCTTTAACAGATGAATGGATAAAGAAAATGTGGTACATATACACAATGGACTATTACTCAGCCATAAAGAAGAATAAAATTATGGCATTCACTGGTAAATGGATGAAGTTGGAAAATATCATGCTGAGTGAAATAGGCCAAGCCCAGAAAAACAAAGGCCGAATGTTTCCTTGGATAAGTGCATGACAATACATAAAGAGAGGGGTTGGCGGTGGTAAGAGAAGAATGAAGGAACTTTGGATGGTGTAGAGGAAAATGGGGTGGAAGCAGGTGGAGGAAGGAAAGATAGTAGAATGAAACCGACAGTATTACCCTATGTGTATATATGATTACATGAATGGTGTGCATCTACATTTTGTACAACCATAGAAATGAAAAGTTGTACCCAAATTGTGTACAATGAATCAAAATGCGGTCTGTAAAAACAAAAGATTTTAATAAAAAAAGAATATGTAATATAAAAATATAACACTTCCCAGGCTTTTAATAATGCCTGTATAACTGAAAGTTGAATAGCTGTCATTTGTATGTTTTTAGTTCTAGCCCACATCTATGAAGAATAGTGAGAAACAGTATAATGAAGTAATTGAGATAAGAGCATCAGGACAGTGGATTCAGAAAGAGGAAGCAATCAGACAAATCCATTCTACTGGACAGATAATCTAGTTGATCTGTAAAATTGATGATGACGAAAAAAAAGTATGTATTTGGGAGCCTGGGAACAGTAAAGGTGACTGTTAAAGACTACAGTTGACTTAGTAACCATCAAACGCAATGTGTAGGGGTGGGACGATAGCTCAGTTGGTAGAGTTGTGCTTGCCTTGCAAACACAAGACAGTGGGTACCACAAAAAAAAAGTAATGTGTAAAACTGCTTGGATGCTGACTTAAATAAACTAAGTGAAAAAAGAACCTCTAAACGACTGGAGAAAATTAAAAGTGGATTAAATCTTATATAATATTATGAAACAGGTGTTTATTATGTGTACTGATGGCAAGGCAGATTTTTTTGTTTGTTCATTTGTTTTCTTTGTTTTTTTGTGTGCTGGGGATTGAACCCAGGGACAAGCACTCTACCAACTGAGCTGTATCCCTAACCCTGGCAGTTAAGTTTTTTAAAAACTCAGTTAAGAAAGTATGATCAAGTATTTATAAACTAAATGATGTCTGAGGTTTGCCTTAAAATATTTTTAAACAAATTTTTTTAGTTGTAGATGGACACAACACCTGTATTTTATTAATTTTTTTAAAGTTATAGATGGACACCTTTATTTTATTTATTTATGTTGTGCTGAGGATCGAACCCAGTGCCTCACACATGCTAGGCAAGCATTCTACCATGGAGCCACAAACTTCTACTACTGAGCTGCAACCCCAGTCCCTGCCTTAAAATATTTTTTAAAATGGGGGAGGGACAGATGAAACTAGGTAAGTAAAATGTTGATAACTGTTGAAGGTGGTTGATGAGTAACCCTGGTGCTTCATTATACAATTCTACTTTCTTTGTATATGCTTGAAATATTTCATAAGATAAAATTTAGAAAAAAAAAAATGGGTCTGAATCCTGGCTCAGTTGCTTACTAGCTGGATTATCTTGGGTAAGCTCTTTAATATCTGTAAAATGGGAATGACAAGGGATCTGAGTGGAAATCACTTAACATAGTATAGGCTGTAAAGATCAATAAATGTTAGATAATATCATTATTAGGAATGAAATGTAAAAATTAAATAACAGATTATATTGTATAATCATTTAAAAATATCTTAGTGTCAAAATAACAACAATTAATTGCAGGGGCTAGGGTTGTGGCCCAGTGATAGAGTGCTTGCCTGGCACATGTGAGGCACTGGATTCAATCCTCAGTACCACATAAAAAATAAACAAATAAAATAAAGGTAACAAAAAACAATTAATTGCAATATTATATATAACAGAACACTAAAAGCAGCATGTGCACTTAATGGGGACTGATTAAATAGTTATGTACATCTTTACAGTAGAATTTCATACACTTATGAAAATAATCAGGTTTCTAAGTGAGGATCTATTACTTAGCATCATTTTGGAGGAATTATCTGATGCAAACAGACAAGAAAAAAATCAGAGGTAAAAACTGGAAAAAAAAGGCATAAAATTTAGTTCTGTGTATCATGTACTTAAATGCTAAAAAAAGTAGAGAATCAAATGAAAAATATAAATAAAAATAGGATTCAAGATAAAAGAGCTGAGTATAAAATTAACATAACAGAAATCAATCTTTTAAATATACAAATAGATTCAATTATAAGATGTATTAGAAATGATCCCATTTTCAATAAAAAAAGATAACAATAATAATAAATCACAAACATACTAGAAAAATGCTTATTAAGAAATGAGCAAGGGCTGGAGTTGTGGCTTAGTGGTAGAGCACTTATCTGGCATGTGTGAGGCCCTGGGTTCAATACTCGGCACCACATATAAATAAATAAAAGATCCATTGACAACTAAAAATATATTTTAATAAAAAGAAAGAAAAAGAATAAATGAACATGAGCCAGGTGTAGTAGCACACACTTGTAATCCCAGCAGCTTGGGAGGCTGAGGCAAGAAGATAGCAAGTTCAAAGCCGGCCTCAGCAACTTAGTGAGGCCCTGAGCAACTCAGTGAGAACTGTCTCAAAATAAAAAAATAAATAAATAAAAAGGACTTGGGATGAGGCTCAGTGGTTGAGCACCCCTGATGAACTCAGGTATTGAAGAAAGGAGAGGCGGGGGGAGAGGGAGGGAGGGAGGAAAAAATGAAATGAGGAGCAAGACCTATAGGAAGATCATAAAAGACTACTTGAAAAAAATGCAAGGGCATGGTTTATTCTTAGTGTGTAGATTCAGTTTGACCTGACTGCAGCTATCTCTGAGTAATAACCACCATGATTGCCCCAATAAGCCTTGTCTGTTTCCCCACACACTATTTCTAGCATACAACAAATAAACAAAACCCTTAGACTGGTATGTGGAGCTTTAGGACTGGACCCAGGAGCCATCAGCACCAAGAATGTGCCTGAAGCCTTTGATAGCTTGAAATAAACCAGGTACATTCTAGCTTAGATGAGGTCACTTTTGTTCTAACCATTAAATATGTTCTTACTTATGATTCAGATCACAGGGATTCACTGATCTTGCTGCTGCCCAAGACATTAAGTCTCCCAAAAAATTATACTTGGTATAATCCTGAATCTGTCTGCATTTTCCTGTGGTCTCAGGACACCTTGGGGCCAGTGTTGTTCTGGAACAGATAGGAAAATTCAAGAGTAGGAAGAGATCAATTTTCCTCAATTAAGATATAAATTCAGTGTGATCCAAATAAAAATACAAGCAGGATTTTTGATAATTTGACAAGTTAAATTCAAGAAAAATTATAGAGAAGGAAAGTAATGACAGGAAGACTAACCCTACTAGACATGAAAACATTATAAAACTCCATTAATTAATACATAAGTCTAGATATACATATTACTGGACTGAAATAAAAAACCTTTAATTAAACCCAAATATGTTTAGGAATGAAGTAAATGTGTTTTCTACATATATGCACAAAAGGAAATACTAAAGAAATGTTCTTTAGGCAGAAGGAGGAAAAAAACCAGATCAAAGTAACAGAACTCTGTGTAGATTTGCCAGTGGGGAGTCATATATCCTTTTAGATTGTCTTTAGTCCTTTAAAAGTTCAACAAAAAATACTTGCAGATTGCTGAACATGTATGTTCTCTTATGCCTACACTATTTCACTATTTGTTGGGTCTAGAATGGCATTTTCTTTTATCTCCAAACTGATACTCAAGATTCAAAAAAGTTCTAGACTTATTCTTCTGTGCACTATTCTTTCTTTGAGAAGCAATAGAGTATGTATAGTTGCCTCCTAAACCTTGACTTTTCTCCACTTTCTTGCATCTCCATTTTGTTTATCTTTCTTTGTTTTTTACACCATTGCCAGAGGATTATTACTAAAATGTAGATCATCTTGCTCAAAAATAGTTGATGCCTATTAAATGCCTATTGTGTATAAACAATTTTATTGTTCATTTCAGAAACATCTAGAGAACCCATTTTAAACTGCTCAACTTTTTCAAAGAATATTTTTGTAGTTGTCAATGGACCTTTATTTTATTTATTTATATGTGGTGCTGAGAATTGAACCCAGTGCTTCACATATGCTAGGCAAGTGCTCTACCAGTGAGCCACAATTCCAGTCCAAAATTGCTCAACTTTTTAACAGTTACTAATTTTTTTTCCAAGTGCTAGGGATTGAATTCAGGACCTCACACACTGAATTACATCACCAACCCTTTTTATTTTTTTGAGACAGGGTCTCACACAGTTGCTGAGGCTAGCCTTGAACTTGTGATCAGTCTTCAAGTAGCTGGGATTACAGGTGTGTACTATGATGACCAGCTCTCAAATGGTTATTAAGATTTTTGATTGGTCTTTGAAACAGGGTCCCACCAGGTTGCCTAGGCTCAAATTCCTGGGCCTAAGTGATCCTTCTACTTAAGTCTCCTAAGCAGTTGGTACTACAGGTATGCACAATCATATCAGGTAGTCTATAATATTCTTGAAATTAGGGTCATGTCTTACTAATTTTTGTCATCCTCCCAGCCTCAATACATTGCTTTTCACATGTTAATAAATATTTACCAAAAAAAAAAAAAAGTAATGTTTGCATAGGATGAAATAAGAATGCCTGAACAGGATAAATATTCACTAAGTATGAAATTTTTTCTTTTTTTTTTCCTGCAGTACTGAGGATTAATACTTGGAATAAAGTATTTATATCTTGCCTACAATTTAATAAACAGCATTTAGATCACAATCACATCAGGGATGATCTGTCACTGAGTCACATCCCTAGTTATGTTTTTTTCTTTTAATTTTTTTAGTTGTAGGTGGATATAATACCTTTATTTTATTTTTATGTGGTGCTGAGGATCGAACCCAGGGCCTCATGCATGCTAGGTAAGGGCTCTACCACTGAGCCACAACCCTAGTCCCCCAGTTCTTTTTATTTTAGTAAGTTGCCCAGGCTGGCCTTAAAATGAGATCACCTGCCTCAATCTACAAAGTAGCTACAATTCTAGGTACAAGCCACCAGGCCACAGAAATGTAAACTCTTTCTAGTGGTAATAATAGATGCTTGATTAAACATTTTATGAAAAAGAGGAAAACAAGTTGGGCTGATATATTCTACTAGAATTAACACTGATTGGAACTATTAGTAAAGAATTTCAATTTCCAGGGACTGAAGTTGTGGCTCAGTGGTAGAGTGCCTACCTCACATGTATGAGACACTAGGTTCGAGTCTCAGCACCACATATTAAAAAAATGAATAAAATAAAGGTCCATCAACAACTAAAAAACTAAAAAAAAAAAAGAATTTCAATTTCCAGTCAGGAGCAGTGGCACACACCTATAATCCCAGTGACTCAGGAAGGCTGAAGCAGAAAAATTGCAAGTTTGAGGCTAGACTCAGCAACTTAATGAGACCCTGTCTGAAAATAAAAAGAAAGGACTAGGAATGTATCTCAGTGGTAAAGTATCCCTGAGTTCAATCTTGAGTACTGGAAAAAAAATTTTTTTAAGGAATTTCAATTTCCTTTTTTGGTGATAGTGAAAGTTTAGGGTATTGAACCTCAGAAAGAGATTTGACATTTTTTCAAGACTCAGGTATGTGTTTCACTTAATACTACCTGTGTTGCCCCATAGGTAGTATTAAATATTGGGATCTCCTCAGGTCCATTTAATCCCAGAAATTTAGTACAGTTCTTGGCATGGAGTAACTACTCAATAAATGCTGGCTAAAGGAATGAACAAATAAATGAGCTGGAATGAATTATGTGATATTTTTTCCAGTCAGACTGTGAGTACATATTTTGGGAACATATTTTGGTCTCTAGCACCTAGTACAATACCCATCACAAAATGAATGTATTCTAAATGCTGTTTATTAAATTGTAGGCAAGAGAAAAATACTTTATTCCAAAAATCCAAGGAAGAAAAAGAAAACACACTTTTTATATCATGTAAACTTGTACCAAAGACTTGTGAATTGGAGTAGAAAACACAGAAATTTCTGCCTTAAGGATATAAAAGAACTTGGAAACTAAGACGTCAGGTCACCTTAGTCTCCATGATAGTTAAAACTAACTAGTCTCAGTGAATGAGAACTTAGCCTACTGAAGATCACCAGCCTCTATTAGCACAGCATCAGCTCTAGACAACATAGTCAAGGCAGGTTGTGGTCACCTCTCTTAGTCTAAGAGTATACATTCCTCCAAGGGAAATTTTTTCTGTGGCCACAAATAAAACAGCCTTGGGTGGAGAAAAAGAAAGTAGTAGGGTTGTCACTTGAAGCACTGAGTAGAATAATTAAAACAGACAATCTCAGCATCACAACATCTGCTTCAAGAACGGTCCACCTATTCCCTTCCAAAGTACATCATTATATTGCACCATTATAGAAGGAATGAAAGAACAGGATGAGATTGGATGGTTGAATCACATCTTGGGGAAGCTGGCCAGGTTGGCAATTCCACAGGCATTGTTCTTATTCCGAGCCATGAGAATATAACCTTTGTTTCCCCAGTTCTCTCCCCAGCTGTAGGATCAACAAGAAAAATACTTATTACCATCAGTTTATTCTTTAAAACATTTACTATATTGTGCTAAGTACTTGACAATGCACAAAAATAAGTAAGATGGTTTTTACCTTTAAAGATAAGTTTAAAGTTAACAAGTGGAGGAGATAATATTATCCACCTCAAAGGTAGAATAGATTGCTTCTGATCAAGAGGATGAAAAGGGTTTGATATAAGAGGTGGCATTTGAGGCTGTGCTAAAAACCTTGATAGAATTTGGACCTGTGGGAATGTGTTGCCAGTGGAGGTGTGAAACTGACAGTAGAGACAGACAGGAAATATGTTAGGATCATGTGACTGAAAAACAAGAGTACCTGACAGAATGTAGTGGGAGATAGATCTGGAAAAGTGGATGGAAATCCACTTTTTTTTGATAATTCAGGTTGAATTATCAACTGAAAGTAGAGTGAGATTTACTCTGTGTTAAGAAAGGCTGAGGCCAGTGATCTTGAATTGGGAGAAAATTCCAAAGACAAGATGGATGAAACTACAAGAGCAGATGAGATTACTAAGGAAGGGAGTTGGTTCTTTGTGCTCCTTTATGTCATAGTTAGTTAAGTTGGTCTTTTATATTGGGCTGAGAGGTCATTGAAAGCAGACATTTACTCATTTGTGCATGTGATAAGCACCTTGCACTATTCTCTGGCCATCAAATGTTAGCTTCAGAATTAAGAATCTCTGAGAAGGTAGAACTGAAGAACCTGAGATAATTTTCTATTTATTTGGGAGAAATAAAGGAATATCCAGAAGCTGGAGGTTAGTTTGACTATCATAAGGGCAATTTAATAACAAAGGTAGTATCCCCATCATTACCTGTTTTTAATTATCCAGTGCTTCTTTCCCTTCTGGATCCCGTATCCCACTGCCAAAACTGCATGGTTCAGATTATCACTATTGCAGCTTTCATCGTAATACACACCTAGGAAACAAACTATCAAGATGAGACTCTTGCAATCCAACAGTTGCCCAGTGGGGTCTTTTAGTCTAGGAGACTCCTAGGATTCTGTCCCAGTCAAAACAGTTTACAACAGAGATGGCTTTACACTGTGACAGATGTCAGTTTTTCTCTAGCAGACTGAGCCTGAATATGAAAACTAAGTACTAAAAATGTTCAGAGCCCTTCAAGAAGTCATCATGCCCACATCATAAAAGAGAATGTTCTATAGGCACTGCTTCTTACCTTTGCTGTAAAATTGGAAGGAGGTCAAGCTTGCATCAATGGCCACAGAAATAGGTCCCACTCGGGCCACTGCTCTCTTCAGGGCTTTCTCATTCCCCACAGGGATCTCTCTGTACCCTCTGCATTTAGCTGCCTTGCCTGTTGGGTTGTACATACAACTTTCATCCTGGAACAAACAAGGTTGTAATAGGACTAGGACCAAGCATTAGGCAATGATTTGGAGAATGAGAAACTTAACTAATGTTTTGAGTAATGTCGGTGAACTAAGAGGGGAAGCAGACTAGAGTTTCTAGGTCTATTCCTCCTTACCATTTTAGAAAACTATGAAAAGTAGATTCCTACTTTCTACCACTCACAAAAACCAACTTCTAGGTAGTTTAAAGACATAAGGAAAAACTGTAGAACTTAAG
The DNA here is from genome assembly GCF_902686455.1 of Sciurus vulgaris. Lineage (NCBI taxonomy): Eukaryota > Metazoa > Chordata > Mammalia > Rodentia > Sciuridae > Sciurus > Sciurus vulgaris. Next base: position 112,103,929 of record NC_136461.1, read on the forward strand.
AAAGAGAAACTGTTTTTATTACACCAGGGTAAGAAAAGATTTCTGAAATAAGATGACGATGATGATGTTGATGTTGATGATGATGATGATGATGATGATGATGATTTGGAGGTATTGGGGATTGAACCCAAGGACATTCTATCACTGAGCTACAATACCCAATTCTTTTGAGTTTGAGATAGGGTCTCACTGCATTGCCTAGGCTAGCCATGAACTTGAGGTCCTCCTGCTTCAGCCTCTCGAGTATCTGGGATTATAGGTGTGCACCCACCATACCCAGCTTGAAATAAGATTTTTAAATTTTATTTCAAATACCAGGGATTGAACCAAGGAGCACTTAATCACTGGGCCACATCCCCAGCCCTAAGATTTACTTTTTATAAAGCACAAGTCATCTTCTGGCTGTGTAGTATGTACGAGCCTCAGGGTACAGGAAGTACTAGCTGCTCTATGAGGAAAAGGCCAAGACTAAAGCCCAGCTAGGGGGAGGACCTGGGCCCTCTGCATCTGTATCAGGAAACCTAATGTGAGGCAGAGTTTTGACTAGACCCTTGTGCTCTCATCAGAGACAGATATTAAAAAAGCATATAGCATGATACTAAACTAGGTTAATAAGTTAGCATTTTAGTTTGTAACCTTCCAACACCATACTTAACCACAATTATAGAGTCTAATGGCAACATATCTTCCTATAGACTATTCCTTCAAAACCTTAAGGTTACAGCTATAAGAAGAATACATTATCTATTAACAATAATGGGAGCATTTGATATGATATTCTAAGATTACAATGGTCCAGTGGTGCCTTAATAATTTATTGAGAGCCCTTTGTTCCCTGCCATGTGATCCAAATCCCTGATGCTTCCTGGTGTCAAAATTGTGCATATTAGGCTAGGAATGTAACTCTGGTAGAGCATTTGCCAGCCTGCATGAGGCCCTGGGCTCAATTTCCAGAACCACAATTTACAAGTAAAACAGGATATTTTGATGTGAACTCCAAAGGATATCAGGTGATGGTATACTAAAGTCAGAAAAGTCTGCATTATAACTGGAATAACTTTATGTTATTGTCCTTTTAAAATATTCTTATCTGGCTGCTACCCCATCAAATCACTTCTTTTTAAATTTTTTTTACCTCCCTCCATTCATTCACAAGCTCATCTGAGAAGAAAAATTCCTTCGGTTTTGGACAATAACTCCTTTTAGAAACTATAAAGTTGAAGGAACAGTCAGTCTATTAAAAAATGGAATATGTGCCTTGTCTGGCTAAGTCTTCATTTTAACTGATAAAAAGGCCAACTTTATTCCACATTGCTCTAAAATGCTGAAGAAATTATTTGAGGGTGCAGGGGAAGTCAAATGTTCCTTTCATTCCAAAATAGAGTTTCAAGTATTTTATAATTTTCATTTAAATTATTTAGAACAAGCCATTCATTAAACTATTTCTCAACAAACTGATTAATACTGTAATGTAAATGATGCTAGTTTTCAATGGATGAGTTATCAACTATTAGTTCTGGTAGTATTTATTTGTTTTTAATATTGGTACACACACCTTTACATTAGCTGTGAATTATAAAGATGCAGAGAATTATGAAAACACATTTGTTTTTTGCATACACCATTAGGACTTATTTCCTTTCTTCCTTCCTCTTTCCTTCCCTTCTTTCTCTCTCTTTCTCTCTCTCTTTTTTTTTTTTTTCCACATGGGATTTGAACTCAGGGGCACTTAACCACTGAGCCACATCCCCAGCCCTTTTTTGCATTTTATTTAGAGACAGGATCTCACTGAGTTGCTTAGCACCTCACCATTGCTGAGGCTGGTTTTGAACTCACAATTCTCCTGCCTTAGCCTCCCGAACTGCTGAAATTAGAGGTATGTCCCCATGGCACAGGCACCTCCTTTCTCTTTTTTAATATTATAAGAGAACAAAAAGTTAAAGACTGTTTTTTACCATGCACAGGTTATCTCACTAATTGATATGATGTATTCAGAATTAAAAAGCTAATCTGTTAGGGTAACCTTAGTATGCTTTGCCCTATATGGCAGTCTGAGTTCATATATGGACTTGGTTGGAACCTATCAGTTCTGAAAATTATATATGGATTAAAGACTTTATTTTATTATTATCACTATTTATTTATTTTATTTTATTTTAAAACTTTTATTTCTTTGGCATATTGGGGATTGAACCTAAGACCTCACACATGCTAGGCAAGCACTCTACCACTGAGCTATATTCCCAGCCCTTTTGGAAATTTTATTTTGTGACAGGGTCTCACTAAATTCCCAGGCTGACCTCAAACTTGAAAATAAGCTAATTCTTTTATCTCTAAAATAAATATGAAGCAACTTGTTTTTTTGTCTCATGTTATATGCTAGTGTGTTAACTTACATAATTTTCGTAAAACTCCACTGAGATCATACAAAATAAAGTCACATGATTCATAAAAATAGCATGGTAGGTTTGTGGGTTTGTTGTAGGAATGGAGAATTTAGCAGAGGGTTATAGAGACCTGTTCAGAGTTTTATGGGATAACCTATCCTCTTTTTTCTCCAGGGCAGAAAGATAAAAAGCTAAGCTCCCAAAGTTCTCCCATATCATAGGAATCTTCTTGGCCTTCTGTGGGAAATCATCCCATTAACTCATTAAGTTGCAATCTTCCAATTCTGTGAATATTTCAACAAGATTGACACAGGTATATTAAAATAGTTTAGAAATAATAATGTAGAGCTTCTATATTATTATATAAACATTATAATATAACCACTATATTATAATCCTATTATACTTAATTATATAATCATTATATACTGTATTTTATACTATATTTAAGTTTTTATAGGTATTCCACATTGGGGCCAATGTGACAAATGGGTTAAGAAAGCAGAATAGAATAACAAAATACAAGATTTCTGGAGTTGTTTCCAATAAAAAATATCATGCTAGAGAAAAAGGAACCATTACAGAGCTATACAACTGTACAGAGCAGTCTCACCTGTCCTACATATGGGTAGGCATCTTCAGAATCAATACCCCGGTTCTTCTGCACGTATTGGAAGGCGTTGGTCATATAGCCCCCTCCACAGCCATCATTCTCAGACACACAATCCACCAGGTTCTGAGGACTCAGGTTTAAGAGTTTGCCAGTTTTCTTCTTGAGTTGACCCTCCAGGGCACCCACAGAGCTAAAAGCCCAACAGGAACCACACTGACCCTGAGAGGCATATAGAGCAACTATGAGTCATTCCTGTCACACATTCTGTATTGTCTATCTACCTGCCTGATGAAATTCCATGCATTTCACAAATTCTGACACAAACATTGCCATTGTTGTGAGGTGTTCCTATTCCTCTTCATTTAACATTTGTTGCATTATTTTATTGCTATTGTTGTTATTGATAACTGTTATTATGGTTAGCTGATATAGAACAGAGAAAGTAGAGTACTGGCTTTGGAGGCAGGTCTCCTAGGTTCTAACCCTGGCTTCGCACCCACCAGTTATGTGACCTTGGGTAAATTACTAAACCTATATGTGCCTCAGTTTCATTTGGAAAATGTGCACAATAGTATACTTAATGGAACTGTTACAAGGATTAAGAGATTTAACACATAAATAATTCGAAAGTTCCTTAAATGTAGCAATCTCTCAGAAAATACTAACTATTATTAGTGTTTGTTCTGCTAGGTTATAGTTCTTCTTAAGATAATTTCTTAAGGACACAGCTTGTGTCTTGGCCATCTTGAATCTACTGCCCAGCACAGTATTGGATAGGTTCCAGGGGGTGGTATATGTTAAATGAGTATTAAGTCAATTGTTCATCTTATTGATACAATCCTCTGTTCAGGTTATAGGAAAGCTGGTGTTTTCGTGCTGATGAGAATGGAAGATTGTAAAAACATTTTTGGAAAGGATTCCAAAAATTGTGACCTAGCAATTTCAATTTTAGGACTTATTTTGCATAACTATTTCTAACGTGCACAAAAATATATGCACAAGAGTGATTATTGCAACACTTTATTTTTTTAATTTGTTCTAATTGGTTATACCTGACAATAGAATACATTTTGACATATTATACACAAATTGAGCATAACTTCTCATTCCTCTGGCTGTACTTGGTGCTCAGTCACATTAGTAGTTAAATAATTCATGTACATAGGGTAATAATGCCTGTCTCATTCTACCATCTGCAACACTATAATAAGCCCCAGAAGTAACCTAAATGTACAAAAATAGGTGATGAATTAAATAACAGAATAGGCCACTATCTTAGCATGCAATATACCTTAATTCCTTGTTCCCTCTTCATGTTGCCCTCCTATCTTGACAACAAAGCAGGAGAAAAAGGAATAGATCATGCTAGATTACTTACACATATCCAAAAGAGAGTACCTGATTTTTTACAGGAGTGACATAACCCTTCTTTCGATAGTCAATGGAGTCTGGGGCTCTGCCTTCCCAGTCTGGGATGTAAAGGGTATCATTACTTTGAGAATGAGATGGGGGTATTTTGAGTCCAGTCATCTTCTGAACCACTTCTTCACTGGTCTGAGACAAAAAAGAAAGAAGCCAGGCTTTAGCAGGGAATTAAGGTAAAAATTCTAGGTGGGCCAGGAGCTGAGACTCAACTCACCATATCCCCCAAGTGGTTCATGGCCAGTTCATATGTATAGACACCAAGTGAGGCCTTAAGATTATGCATGGAAATATACTTCAGGTTTTTTTCCCAAATTAAACGCCGAGAGATTTCATCCACCTAAACAGAGCACAATCAGTACGTGCATAGACCGTATGCAAATTTAGGTGATACTATGAAGAAAAGATGCAACTTACAATCACAAGGGGTTTATAATGTAGTTGGGGAACTAATCATGAATTATTAGAGCATGCTAAAAGTGAGATGGGAGCAAATACAAATAATACAATACAAAGCTATGGAGAGATCTACAGAAAAATTACTCAGATTAATAACATTAATCTGACAAGTCTTCTCAAAAGACAAATATAAGACAGTCACACTTTTTTTTTTTTCTTGTGGTACAGGGAATTGAAGCCAGTTATAAAGTTAAAGAAGGATAGGTCTTGATAGATGGTGAGTTGAGGCACAGAAATGAAAACCATGTTAAGAATTAGGGACAAATTTGCTTGATTGGAGTAAAGTGCTGTATTTGGATTGAAGAAGGAAGTCTGGAAGCTAAGATTGGAGATCTCAGGTTCCAGCTCTCCTGCCATGCTCCCTTTGGGTTCCCAGGCACCTTGCCATTATACTGCTTCCTGTAGGTCTTCTTCCATAGCTCCCACTGGGTGTCCAGTATCTCCTCAGGATACAGAGCAAAGCTCACCATGGGTAACAGCAGAAGCTTGAGCCCCCACATCCTGGGGAAGGGAATAATTAGGGGAGACACTTCCATTTGGCATAAGTTCACAGCCTGGCTTGGAGTGAGAAAATAGCTGAAGCCATATTTACACAAGGTGGCTTAACCTTATATAAGTCATAGATGACTCCTTTGAGGAGCTAATAGAGTTCTTCTCAGAGGAAAAATGCATGCACACACAATAATCCTAGGGGATTCATGAACCCAAAGGTACAATCCCTTCCTCGGAACCATGGGGCAGCAAGGAATTGAGAGTGATCTGTATATGTTAAGACAATGATAGGAAGAGGCTGGATTTCCATCAGGTGCTGGTACATCTAGTTCTAAATATCCTGACATAGGGAGACTCAACCAACACTCACACGCACACTTGTACAATCAGAAATGGAATAGAAATTGGATGAATGGGTTCAGCACTTGTCTTCGTCATTGTCCTCTTCAAGTTTCAGGATGGACAAAGTAAGTGCAAAGTGAGAATAGGTTGGAGAATAAACATAAAAGATATTTCCAGCTATATTTTGCTTCTTAATGATTTCTTCAAGGCATTAATTTCTTACTTGCCTTACTTCTGGTACTTTTCCAGATCTTGTCAGGATAGAACAAGGGAAAAGTTGATACCATTTTCTCATTTAACAATGTTAACTGCCTCCTCACTCCCCTTATGCATTTCTTCCTTTCTCATACCCCTCCCTCCATAGACCGGAAACTGCCCTAATCTTAACCAGATGTTTGTGAGTAGGTTTTCTTTTCTTTTTCCAACAACAAAAAACCTCTGTGACTACCTCACAGGGCAAGAGCCTCAGAACTGAAGTTAGAATGCAGGATGGAAAATGATTAAATTCACAGCATTTCAGAAGTGAAGTTTCACTCATTTCTTGAATTGGTATAATTGCAGATTCTTCAGTTTTAAGAACAATTTGCAGTCACTCTAGTAAGTCTAAGACTTGCACGAACTAAATGTATAGCCTTTTTTTTTTTTTTTTTTCTTTTACAAACCAGTGTTAAATGTCTAGCAGGACATTTAATAGCAGGAGTGTTAAAAAGTTTGATGTCTCAGAACAGAAATACCCAGTTACCACCTAGTAGTACCACTCTTCCTCCTCCTCAGTAGTCAAAACAAAAAACTCTAGAGGCTACTTTTGAGGGATGGGTAAGAATTCCCTGTTTTTTGCTTTTAGTAACAACCAGGTGTGCATATGTACAAATCATACAAGGAATCCTGAAGATATTCAGATTTTGTTTGGCCAGGAAAGGAACTAAGAAGGGCATGTTTTCATATGCAGACCCTATACAGTTTACTTTGACCCCCAACTCACTACATCCCTAATACTCTTAAGATAGAGAGCTAAAAAAATCTAGTAAGTAAAAAATATTACCTGCTGCTGGGAATCTTGTCTGGGGTCCTTTCAGACAGGAAGCAGGCTAATGTGACCAGAAGACTAGGAGTGCTAGATTTATTCCATTAGGATTGCGGAAGTCAGCTCCAGCGGTTGGCTGGAAAATTTGGATGAGGGAAGGAGGCGGGGAAAAAATGTTGAGAGAAGGGGGGGTTAAGGTGGAAGGAAGGAGGCAGCAGATTTGCACAATGTTTCTGTGTGCAGTGTAGTGTGCTAGAGAGAGAGTTACTAGGTAGGTGTTGAGTTTCACATGACTCTTTGGAGGCAAAAAAAAAAGATATCAGTACACATTACTGTAGATGGGGCTTACCTTTTCCTTTGCTGGGGAAAGGGCTATATAGCCCCAGACTTCCCTCATCCTTCTTTAAAATCCTTTATTATAATATCAGGGGGAATGCATCTTTCCATACCCTTTTCTTATTAATGACCTACCTCCCTAAAATCCTAACAGTGAAACCTCAGTTTTCAAATTTGTGTCTGATCCTCACCTGTGGGATGATGGAAGAAACACAAAAAGCTAGAGATGAGTGACATAAGACATAAGCTCCAAAATTGCATTTTATGATACTATTGATTAAAAGTTGTCATGGCTTTAAGCAGGGAAATAGCTTTTCTAGCCTAATGTCGTTTTGCAGAGGATCTGCCCAGAAAGTCTAGATGAAACTGGTTCTAAAAGGCAACAGAAACTGTACTCCTGTTTGTTTAAAACACTTGAATCAATGGACTGATGGACTCGCATGTGACTCTATTGCTAACACTATCAGATGGTGGATGTCTGATGAGCATGTCTCAATTATTAAAATCCCCAATCTAGGTCCAGTCACATGAGTTTCTCCAAATGCTTCCCCAAAATCCAGGCATGTGACAGATCATAAGAGTCTAATTCAGTTACCAAACCACACCCCCAAGATCCATTTTCTTCCATAAACAGATGTGGGGAAAGAGGGTCACTGGAAGAGAAGGATTAATACATGGGATTCAGATTCAATTCTGAGTTGGATTCCAGGCTGGTTTTTAGCTGAGTTCTCAAGAACTCAGGTTTATTGTGTGTGCCCCTGGATCTTAAGAGTGGCTAATGAATCATATGGTCCTGGGTGAAAACCAGGCCCAGACTTCAACAGTTTAAATTTCCCAGTTTCTCACTCTTTTTAATTCAAAGAACATACTGGGAAAGGCATCCAGATGTGTGCCCTAATGTTTTCAAGTCCTAACTCTTCCCCTTTCTCCTAAAGGCTTGGACAACCCCACCTCCACCCAATGTGGTCAGAATGTCAGTGATGAATGTTACTCAGAATGTGTCAGGATCAGGAGGGCAAATGAGGAGGAGAGGTGCTGAGTGATCAGGGCCCTATGATTTCTGATTCCTGAAATTAAAGACTCACATTGTGCTTTATGCTTGTGTGTTTGAAGCTCAAGCAGTGGATCCCTTTAGTTGTGGGTGTCTGTTGATTTCTGACCAGAAAGGAGTAATAAAAGCCGCAATCAATATCACACAACACAAGAAATTTTTACAAAAGGAAAAAATATTTTGTTTTAAAATCTTTGCTACATGTTGTCATTTTTGCCACTGTAAGGCTTAGCACAGATGCCAGCAATACAGAAATGGCCAACAAGAAAAAAAAACAAAACAAAACAAAACAATCAAAAATAAAACCCTGAAGGAAAAGCAGAAACAAAACCCCCAGAGCATCTTCTCCCTGCCCTCCCCTACCCCCAAGGCCCTATAATAACTGTACAATATTATAGTCCTGATCACATTTAAAAACAGTCAATTATTAAAAAACAAGGATTCCATTGGAAACTCAACTTTTTGGTTTTGTAAATTGTGATATAAATATATATGTATACTGTATGTGTGCACATAGAATAAAAAAATAAATTGTCTCCTTTCCATTCCACTATCTGGCACCAGACTGAAGACAAAAGGGAGGGGAAACCCAGGAAATGACATTTCCTCAGCCTGTCCAAGGCCACCTGTTTTCCTTAGTCCCCTATGAATACATTTAGTATGTCTTCACTTATTAATTCCGTCTTGCACTTAGATACCAGCCGAAGCCAATTAAAAAAAAAAAAAAAAAAAAAAGGCTGATATATATAACTTACCTGAGGAAGGCAAAGGGTGAGAGTAGTAACTTGTATTTATATGGCTATAATTACCAACTGATCCTGCTGGGATGGGAATCCAGGCCCCACCTAACACATGGAGTTATTATGCTTGCATTCTTAAGCAAAACCCAATCGCAAGATTGGAAAGGGAGCAGAGAGGAAAGAACTATCGGCCCAGGAGGAACTTAAATTTGTTTTGTACTGTACAGAATATTTTGAGGATGAAATGAAAGAGGCTATTTTACAAGACGGCTTTGTATTTGGTTTACATTCTAACAGTAAGGATTTTCACTGGGACTGCTAATCCAAGAAGTTGAGTTTCCACGCAGAAAATAACCTCCATAGAACACACATAATGTGTGATTCTGATAGAAAAATGCAGCATTATCTGTATGGCCAAGTCTGGGGTTTCTCCAAGTATTTGTCAGCCTATTTCGGTAATGTTTGCAGATCTTCCAGATAAGGCGAGAGCACCAAAAGTGGGAGTGATCCAGCTTTATCACTGAATGTGTATGAGAGACCAACCATATCAACAGAAGACTTTGCCTATAGTTGCATATTAGCTGAGCATAAATACAAGTGCAGCAAAGACATTTATTTAAACACTCTTTGGCTGCAATACTAAGTGGAAAATACTTGGAAGATTTATCTTCTTAGGACTCTTTGAAGAGCACACAGAAAAGACAAAGATAAAAATCTGTGACAAATTTTGCATAACTCCCTAATAGGGAGAAAGAAATACAGAAACGTGCATGCCACACACATACAGACACACACACATACACAAACGCTCACTCAGTCTCACGTTTCTTTCCAGAGGAATTGCTCACAGGTAGCAGAATGGGCCTATGTTCACTTCCCAAAGCCCCATATATACCTACCATGTTTCATGATCCTCAAATATGAGGACATATCTCCTCTCCTCCACTCTATTCACAATTTCTTTCCAAAAAAGTCATAATGTATCCAAGGCAAATAATGGACATCCGGTTCTAACCTGCACTTTAACCCTAGTACAAATCGTTATTGTTTAACTTCTGGTCAGGAGACATAAGAAAAGGCATTCTAACCTCACTAGCCTCAAATTTTCAAAGGGTCATAAAAAGCCTTGGGGATTCATTTTGTTTCTTCTATAACTGTTACCTTGAAGAGGCAAGGGGAGGGGAGAGCAAGGAAATCCCAGAAAGGAAAGGGGGTATGCTTTAGGGGTGAGGGAAGGGAAGGGAGAGGAACTTTTATTCTGTTTACAAAAGTTTTGCTTTTAAAAAACAAACAGTGATTTTTCTCCCCCACCCCTTATCCTCACCCCAATAGTTCTATTCTGAAAAGGAGGGAAACATAGTTAGATCAGGAAATTCTTCATTGTTGTAGCTGTTGCTCTGTTCTCCCAGCATGGACAGCATCTCCTAAGGAGAGAAAAAAATTAAGACTGGGTCACACACCCTTACATTTACTGAGTTCCCTCCCAACATTCCCCAGCACCCCATCCCCGACTCTGAAGAGTCTCTGCTATGCTAAGCTCTCAGTCTTCCTTACTCTCAGCAACTGGCTCCTTTAGATTACAGTCTTTTCCCCCTTGCCCCTTCTCTGTCTTCCCTCTATAGTTGCACATTTTCCTTTTTCCAGTCTTTGATATTTTCAAAGGGAGAAAAATATGCTTGTCACATTTCATATACCCACTAGAGATATATAATGAAGTATCTCTTATCCTATTTGTTTTCCACCAAAAGCTGTTTTGTCTTCTTTCAACCTGTGTTTTACACTAGACCTCCTTTGTCTGGTCTAAAACTTCACTCACTCTGCAGAAATAGATCTTTATAGCTATATTCAATATTTCCATTTCATACACTTTAAAAAACTGTTCTGCCTATTTTAAACCCAAAGCTACTATGAAATAAAGATATGGATCTTTATGAATGAGCTCAAATAACTTTCTTCGGCATCTCTGCATGGAGCCTCATATCACTAACTTTGTCTAGTCTGTTTAAAGGGCAAGAGTTCAAGGATGTTCTCAACTACTAACATTAAAACCTCTGTCCTCTCCCATACACCCTCTGGCCAAGGCATGTTTCCTTCTCTATCTCTACATCTTGACCCTCTCTCTCCTAGCTTCTGATTTTCTGACATCTTTATTCTCTTACCTGGAAGACCTCAGGCTGGCTAGGTTGTTGTGCTGATGGCTGCTGAACATGTTGCTCGCTAGCACTCGAACGATGATGAGGCTGCTGGCCTTGCCACTGTGGCCAGACACCCACACCCTCTGCTGTCCGTGTCTGGAATTGTCCTGCAGTCTGTCCAGTCTCAGGAGCTAGAAATACCGTAAGAATAAACAACTTCTATCTACTAATTCCACTGGAGAAGAGAAACTAGTACATAGCAAAACACAAGTCAACAATTTTACCTGGATTACATTCTGCATCAATGCCTTTTCTATTTCAAAACCCAGTCCCAAATTAACTTTTCTTCTTTAGATGACTCTTTCCAAAGAGCACTTTGGCTATTTAAATATGCATGCCATTAAATACACATGCTTTTTAAAATTTTTATAGTAAAATTTGTGTAAATATTACAATATTTTGTATGCTTTTGTTATATGTGCTAAAGTATTTTTCATGTGGGTAGGCAATTAGGTCAGTATACCAAGACACATGCAAACTATTTTAACTAGAAAATCCTTTCTCTTTAGTGGTGTGATTTTCCTGTCATCGTTCTTTTGAGCTGAACTTACCAAAATTGGATCCACGATTGGCCAGATTAGGATAGGCAGCAGCACCGGGTGAAGCAGTGGGAGCACCAGGAAGAGACATAGGACTGAAAGAGGATGAAGTCTGAAAGTTGCCCACACCAAATTGGGAAGAACGAGTTTTGGCTGTAGCCTGAGTAGCCACCTGCTAAAGAGAGAAAGACATAGAGAACAACAAATGAAATGTTTCTATTATTACATATCCCATTTCTTATGAGTCACTACCCTGCCAAAACTATATTCATACTTATTTCCAATTGTGAATTTCTTCTAATTAACTCTCAATCTCTCAACACTACTTTTTACACAGCTGAGATAAAAGTGCAAAAAAGCAAAGAACGCTGCATTTAATAAAAGTCTTGAAGATTAAATAAAAGCACTTTATAAACTGTAAAGTTAAATAAAACAAGGCATTAATGAGTCATATATACACATAAAAAAATTTTACATCCTTTTATTATTCAGTCTGTTCCCTACACTTATTCCTAATATGTTTTGTTTTTTTCAGTGCTGAAGATCAAACCCAGGGCCTTATATGTGACAGGCAAGTGCTCTATCAATGAGCTACATGCCCAGTTCTAAACATTTTTTTTTTCCCCTCCCCAGAACAGTAATGCACATGCACTGTGGAATATTTGAAAAAAAAAAAGAAAAAGAAGAATTAATCAAAATAAGAACCATAATTCTATCACAAGAGAGCCACTGTTAACATTTTTGGATAATTCCAGTTTTTCTCTTCTTTTTTAAATATTTGTTTGAAGTTTGTTTATCAAGATAAACTATTCCTTAGCTCACATATTCATGTTTCATAGTACTGGAAAACAGATCAGTGACAAACTTTGCTTGTTTGCTTTTTCGCAATGGGGAGTGAATCCAGGGGTGCTTTACCACTGAAGCCAAATCCCCAATCTTTTGAATTTTTTATTTTGATACAGAGTCTCAGGTCCTCAAATTGGCAATCCTCCTGCCTTAGCCTCCTGAGTCACCAGGATTATAGATGTGTACCACCTCACCTAGTTCAGAGACAAACTTTGTGAAACCCAGCCAAAGAAGTTATTTATTCCAAAATTATTGCACTCATTACCAGTTTTCTTCATTTCTTCAATATCTTTCATGTAATCACATTATCTGCAGAAACCTTCAAATACCATCTTTCCTGGTTCTGTCACAGCAAACTTATAGAAAGCTGCAAACCCCAGGAGATAATGAAGACTCCAATAATATGACATCTCAGAGGCGTGGCCTTCTTGGTTTCATCAAAGTACTGAAAACTGTGGTAGTGATTATCCTCAGTAACAATGTCCTTGGCTGATGGAGATGGCTTCCTGTACATATTTTATACAGTTGAGATCATGTTGCATGCTAGAGCTCTAACGATGATGAGGCTGCTGGCCTTAGGGTTAGGGTTAGCAGTCTAACCCTAAACCTAACCCTAACCCTAATGCAAAAACAATTTTGGAGTCTGCTTTTAGATTTGATTTTTTTTACTTTATTAAAATATTACACAATATAAAGACTTTTCCTTTTTAAAAATAGATATCACCATATAAAATTAGCAATTTTCTCCTTTGTTCCTATATTATGTAGTTCTCAACAAAGAAAAAACTTCTTAGAATTTACTCCAAAATCTGGAAATCAAACCTGCTCTAAATGTTCTACATGAACAATTCCAATTTAAGGTAAATATGTGAAAACTATGAACTCTAATGAGGTTTTTGGATTATCTGTGTTTTCATTATCTAGCTGCTCTTAAGAAAATTAGAAGGTGTGCTAATCCCAGCAGCTTGGGAGGCTGAGGCAGAAGGATAGCAAGCTCAAAGTCAGCCTCAGCAATTTATTAAGACCCTGTCTCAAAATAAAACATAAAAAGGACTGGGGATATGGCTCAGTGGTTGAGCGCCCCTGGGTTCATTCCTGGTCCCCAAAAAAGGAGAAAATTTTACATATGGAAAAAAGCTCATCTAACTAAACAAAAACAAACACATAGGGACAGAAAGATGAGAAGATTTACCTGGGCAGAGAAGCCTGGGCGGGTGCTAGGGGTCCAAGTTGGGGCTGCTCCCTGGGTAGGGTTGGAGTGGCGGGAAATCTGGGCTAACATTTGCCCTGCAGAAGATGATGGCTGGACAATGGTTACAGGAGGGGCCAGACCACTATTCCTAAGAGTGAACAAACAATGAAGTAAAGTATTAAAAGGATGGGTTTATCAGATAAGGTAGGAAGCAAAGGAAAATCTAGTGCTATTTCTAGATACCCTTGACTTCCTTGGAGGTGAGGAGAACTCAATAACAGAATTTGGAGAAAACAAGGAAGACTGACAGCTGTGACATACTGACCAGAACACAAAGAGATGGAACCTAGAACATGGCAATAAGACAGGTGCAAAGAAACAGGAGGAAGAAAAGCAGCTTCTTTGCCTCACCCTAGGCCCTAAAAGCTCCATTGCTTTGTCTGAAATAACCAGAGAAAGCAAGGAAAGAATAAAACTTGGATTCATCAAATGAATCCCTCAGGGCCCTGTAAAGCAGCACACACATATGGGGCTCACCTGAAATTCTCTGCCGGCCGGGGGGTAGGAGGGAATGAGTTGCCCTGGGAGAATAGCTGTTGGGTAGCAGGGACAGTGCTGGAAGAGATGCCTTTACTCTGATCTGTGGACCAAAAGGTGGGGGGAGGGCCAGTCAAGGGGCTGTAGTATATAGTTCAGCAAGTTCCTACTTACTTATGAAGTATTATGATTACATGGAAATATGTTGGAAGATTACAGATCAGGCAGTTGCAGGTCCATCAGTAAGTGATCAAAATGAGACTTTAAAAAGAGGACTAAGGAAGAAACATACCTGCACTGATGTTGGAATATATTTCTGAGTATCTTGGATCTCTATCCTGGGTAAATAAACCATCTGACTTCTCAAGAGGCTTGCTGTGTTCTGGCCCTGTAGTTGTCACAGGCTGCACAGAAACCTATGGAGTAAAATGATAAAATGATAAAATAATCATTAAAGGTTTAACGTGACAATTCAACTATCCTAAAATTCAAATAAGATACACATACAGTCCAACTGGCAGTGGGGGACTTGTTTTTAAGGAAATGTTCACTGTCCTCCTTAAGAAAGAAGAGACACTTACCTGGGAATGATTGTAGCTGGCTAGACCATCTCTTCCTGGTACCACATCCAATTCTGTTTGCTGTTGCTGCTGCCTATATGTTCAAGTCAGTTAGTGGAGAAATGGGAAAAAGATTTTTAAAAAGAACCTGGTGTTGACAGGTAATGGCCCATGCCTGTAAGCTGGGCAGCTTGGGAGGCTGAAGCAGGAGGACTGCAAGTTCAAAGCTAGCCTCAACAACTTAGGCCCTAAGCAACTTATGACCCTGTCTCAAAATAAAATATAAAAAGGACTGGGGATGTGGCTAGTGGTAAAGTGCCCTGGGTTCAATTTCCGATACCAAAAAAAAAAAAAAAAAAAAGACAGTCTGGTCTCAGGCTTAGGAGGTCGAGGCAAGAGGATCTCTGAGTTTGAGGCCAGTCTCAGCAACTTAGCAAGGCCCTAAGCAATTTAGTGAGACTGTTTCAAAACAAAAAATAAAAAGGGCTGGGGATGTGACTTAGTAGTTAAGCACTCCTGGGTTTAGTCCCCATTACCAAAAAAAGAAGAGAACCTGGTAAAAAGGACTTAAAAAAAAAAAAAAAAATGCTGGGCACAGTTGCATATACCTGTAATTCCAGTGGCTTGGGAGGCTGAGGCAGAGGATGGCAAGTTCAAAGCCAGCCTCAGCAACAGTGAGGAGCTAAGTAACTCAGCGAGATCCTGTCTCTAAATAAAATGCAAAAAAGGGTTTGGGGATGTGGCTCAGTGATTGAGTGCCCCTGATAACTACCCCACTGCAAAATAAAAGCCATTTAACAAAAAAAAAAGTGGGATTGCAGATGGCTAATACACCTAGCCTAGTGACTGCTCAATACTTCATTATTTTACTCTTTCTTACCTGGGTGCCAGTTGCCCTGGGCCCATTTCTAGGGTTAAATTAGTTGTGGGACCTAGTTGTGATCTCTGGATTGTGTTGGAGAGTGTAGGCCGTGGTTCCTGGCTAGAATTCCTGTGAAAATAAAGTAGACAAGAGCAAAAAAAAAAAAAAAAAAAAAAAGATATCTGATTCTGTTGTATCTCTAGGTGGGGCAATCACTAATAGATCTCCTTTAAAGTTTAATCTCATAGGTAACTTATGACCTCCCAGCTTCAGCAAAAAATTCACACTATGGACAAATGATCGAAATAAAAAATAGTCCTAAGGCACAAGGGTTTAATTCATCCTGTTTAGTTTCTAACTCCCCCGAGATATTCAATATTTGGTTGTTGTAGGTGTGTACATAGTTGGTTGTTGTAGGTGTGTACATATCTATATACTGTGTTTTAAAACTCAGGTAAAAAACTGAAAGTACCTGTACTGAAATATTACCAAAGATTATGTAGAAAGCAAGAAATATTTTTTCATTCTCTCTATATTTTTCAATAACCTCCAAATTTTCCATAAATAATATTTACCAGAAAGAAAAAAAAAACTGGAATATTTGTTTTTAAAAAAATGTATTAAAAACTAAAATTAATCATGGTCAGGAAAATTGTATGTAAAAGAGGGAACACAATTATTTCCTAAAACTCAAGTTCTTAAAAGGACTTAAAATTTTCAATATTTGGGGCTGTGGGTATAGCTCAGTGGTAGAATGCTTGCCTAGCATGTGCAAAACCCTGTGTTTGATCCTCAGTATTGCAACAACAACAAAAAAGTTCAGAAAAAAAATTTCAAAATTCAAACAAAATAGAAACACAAAATAATGGCTGTTTTGTAATACAAAGATGCAAGAAGAAAAAACTAATGATCATGACCATACATATGCTTGATTCTTAAATTTATAAAATTTTATAACTCAATACACTGTTTTACTAAGTTAATTAACAAGAATTAAACTTTACAAGTTCTACAAAATGAATTGGACAATACTATTATTATAGCCAGGGATAATGTACACTTGGAAATATAAATAACCCAATGTCTATCAACTGACGAACAGATAAAACTTGTTAAATCCATACAATGGAGCATTATTTGACAATAAAAATACTGATACATGCTTACAACATAAAAGACCCTTGAAAACATTACACCAAATGAAAGAGTTCAATCTCAAAGGAACCACATATTCTGTGATTCTACCCATATGAAATGTCTAGAACAGGTAAATTTATAGAGATAGCAAATTAGAGGGTGCATAGGGCTTTAGAGGGAAGGGGGAGAATGGAGAATGACTGTTAGTTGGTACAGGACTTCTTTTAGTGCGGACGAAAATGTTCTAAAATTAAGATTGTTGTAATAGTTGTAAAACTGTAATATAAAAAAAACACTTATATACTTTAAATGGGCGAGCAATGATACTTGAAATGTATTTCAATAAACTGTTTTTAAAAAACTGAGAAAGAAATCCCAAAGAGAGGAATAGAAATTTATGTAAGAGTGGAATATAACTATGCCCTGAGGCAAACCATGGTCCATAGACCAAATCAGTCCATTGCCAATTTTTGTAAATAAAGGTTTATTAGAACACAGTCATGTTCTTTCATCATTTCTCTATGACTACATTCACACAAGAGCAGAGTTGAGTAGGTGCAATAAAAACTGTATGGTCCACAAAGCCTAAAATAATTACTATCTGGTCCTTCAAGAAAGTATATGCCCAATATGCTCATGATCAAAATCATGGCAGACTAAAGCAATAACCTAATGTATGAAAAAAAATCCTTTCTAGAAAGGGTTGATAAAATTGAAATATAAACCTTTTCATCTGAAGATACAAGTTTCTGAACTATTGCTTATTAAAATTTTATTCTACCTTATTATTTGATCAAATACATCAAATCCTGTAAGAAGGTAGAAAAATCTGGAACTTCAAACTAATGGTGTTTACTACTGGAAACAAGAAAGAAAAGGAGATGTCTTAATAAGACTAAGTAGACTGGGCCATGAGAAACCCCAACATTAGAAAAGGACTAAAGGGTACATACTTCACATTGGTGTTGGTACAGATGATGTATTCAATTTCATCGGAGTAAGGGTTCTGGAAAGTAAAGGAGCTGGTTCTCATCCAGAGCCACTCTCGGTTCTTAGATCGAAACCGGAACATGACAGACAGCACCTGGCCTTTTAACTTCACTACCTGAAAAGGTTTTCATGCCATCAGAAGAACTCAGAGATAATTGTTTTCAGAAAATTAAAAAATTTTCCCATTTCTATAGTCCTAAGATTCTTTTGTTGCTGTCCTACAAACACTAATCTTTTTCAATGTTAAAATAATACAAAGGATTGAAAACGAAGTTACTAAATAAGGAGTTTATCACATTTTCTCCCAGATTCCCAAGCTATCTAACCACACTAGTCTAAGTCAATCAACAATAATATAATAATATCGACAATAATATAATTAGAATTATTTCCAGGAGAGAAATACTATTTCCCCAGTTTCCTTGAAAGTTCATGAAAGATAAGATGAACTAATTTATAAATCTACAACAGAAATATAAGTTTAATGACACTGAATGTAGCTTGTATACTGTTCGGCAAGCCCAGTTTTAACTCCCAAATCTGAGAATTTATTTTCATAGTATCTATAAAGGTTTCTATATTTAAAACCAAGTTGGCTTTAGTCTTGTTCTGTTTGTGTTTTAAAAGTTAAGCCCCACCCCACCAAAAAAGAATTCAGTTATTTTAGATTATTTTAATTTCTAGTCTCATGGAATAGAAAATAATCTTTTGATTCTCCTTCCCTAACAATATAAAAGCCAGTAATATTAGCAAGTTAACGTTTTGGAATTATTATGTGTCAGGCACTGGGCTATCCCTTATTTGCATTTTCTTGTTTAAAATATTCCCAAAGACCCTCGGAATTTAATTAAGTACTATTATTGCGCATAATGTATTTATAAGGACACTACTAAAATTTTAAAAATTAATGGTCTAATATAAAGTGAGAATCAATACCTAAAACCAAGTCTAAATTCAAGTATTTTCAGAAACTTAAGTCTATAAATTATAATTAAGAATCACAACTCAGTAAACCCTCAATTACCTATAAAAGAACTCTGTCAAATAAATTTTCTACTACAATCTACAGATTAGTGAAACTTAAAATATTTTAAATAGTTTGAAGACAGTTTCTTGTATACAGCTAATTGGACACAAAACAGTAAAGAACCAAAACCAAATAGAAATACCTTTGACATTATGTAAAATTTCAAAGTATTATCTCTTTCTATTTCTTAAAATAATAGGTTAAGGACTGGGGTTGTAGCTTAGAGGTAGGGTGCTTGCCTACTATGTGCAAGACCCTGGGTTTGATCCCCAGTACTCAAAAAAAAAAAAAAGTATACACACACACAGGTTAGTGCAAAGAACATAAAACTATAGTGCCTATTATAGTGTTCAACTAATTAGTGGACAATAAGCATGAAGTAATGTGATAAATAGATTAAAAAATGTGTGTGTGTGTGTGTGTGTGTGTGTGTGTATTCAGACCCAAACCAGAAAAAAGTTACCTGTTGAAAGCTATCTCTTAGAAGCTGTTGATCTTCAGGATGACAGAATTCTACAATATTCTTTCCTAAGAGTTCCTGGAAGGGAGAAAGAAGAGTAAGATACACACTTTTATAGTCACCTAACTTTCCTGGTCCATCAGCTGAGGACTTGGATTTTATTCTTCTGTCTTTATCTTAAGATGATATATAAGTATGAAGGATATAAAAGTAAAAATTCCTTTGAGAAAAGACCCTGGATGCACCCTGCTTACACAGGGAGCCTAGGAAGTTGTTTCACCTTGCTCAGCCAATCAAGCACTCAGAGGCTACCCCAGAAGGCTTGGCAACTGTTTGAGATGGCTGCAGACCTTGGCATCAACCAAGTGGTGCTGGTTCTGCAAGATTCTAGAATTAGGGGGTCAGGGAGACTTCCACTATGGTTTCAAAGGAAGGCCTGTGAAGTCAGGAAAAGTAAAGCAAACTCAGAGTCCCTGCAGCCAGCCCCTGATAGGGTGATTTGAGAAAACGTAAAAAGGAAAAAGGAAGCTGCAATGGAGAAGCCCGAGATTAAGAGACGCCAGTGTTATGGGATATCTGCTGAGGAAAACTGCAGAAATTGAGCAGAAACAAGCCAAGGGAGAGGCCAGGTAGGTTACAACCACCAAGCCATAGGGGAAAGAACTACACAAGCCCTCTGAACAGAATGTCATGATGCTATGTGCCCCAGATACTGGACATGGAACTACCAAACTAATTTGCCCATCTGGATTTTGATCTTGTTTTGGTCCATCCCTTCTTTCTATGCCCCTATTTTCTTCCATGTGGAATGAAAATGTTTACTCTGTGCTATTATGTAATATATATATATATATAAAAAACTTGCTTTTGATTTTTATAGGGACTCACACTGAGAGTTTGCCTTCAGTCTCAAGAGACTCTGGACTTGGACTTTTGGGTAATGCTGGAACTATTAAGACTGTGGGTACTCTTGAAAATGGACTAAATGTCTTTTGCATTGTGAGATGGGCATGCGCTTTAGAGGTGAAATGATTAGATTATGAGTTGTGGATTAGTGGATTAATTAGTGGATTCACCCACTGATATGGATTAACTCTGGGTGGTAAATGTAGGAAGGTAGGGTATGACTGGAAGAGGTAGGTGACGGGGGAGTGCTTTGGGGTTTATATTTTGTCCTGGTGAGCTGAGTTTTTTCTCTGATTAGTATTGCTAAGTGTTAAGCGCTACTTTCCTCCACCATGTCCTCCTGCCATGATATTCTGAGTCATCTCAGGCCTACAGCAATGGAATGTAGAGCAGTGGTCAGTAATGACCATGGACCAAACCTCTGAAACTGTGAGTTCAAATAACTTTTACTCTTCTAAAACACACACACAAACCTAAATAAAATGAAATAAAAAAACATGTAAATTGGTTCCTATAGGAAGCATAATAAATAGGGAGCAAAATAATAGGGGAATTAGGGAGGAACTAAACTCTCCAAGGGAAGGCCCTCAAGCTTAGGATGAAATACAAATAGGACATAAATTTAGTAATCTACCAATGGTTTTAGGAAATAAATATGTAATTTCTGTACAAACAGGGAAATTACTGTTTTTACATAGTATTTCATTGAAATTTTATTAAAATCTTTTATTTAAAAAAATAAGGATGAAGGAAAAATTTTAAAAGATGGAACCTGCTAAGCATCTGGCTTCTAGCACATTTCTCCTTTTCATTTAACAGCAGTAATTACAGATTTCAGGTACAGTTCACATTTATAATTCACCTATTCTAAATGTATAGTTTGATTCCTAATAAATTTATAAAGTAGTACAATCATTACCACATCCAGTTTTAGAACATGTTCATTGCATCAAAATATTCTCTTCTGCTAGCTGTAAGACACCCCTTAGCCAACCACTGACCTGCTTTCCAACTCTTTAGTTTTGCCTTTTCTAAAAATTTCATATAAATAGAATTACATAATATGCAGTTTTGGGTTTGGCTTTTTTCACTTAGCATATTTTTGAAGTTCACCAACATTGTTGCATCACCATTTCACATGTCTATCAACAACTTATGAGAGTTTTAGCTTCTCTATATTCTCAATAACACTTTTTGATTATAGCCATTCTAGTGTATATGATAGTACTTCATTGTGGTTTTAATTTGCACTTTACTAATGATTTTTTATTTGTTCTTTTTAGATATGCATGGCAGTAGAGTGTTTGTTGACATGTTACACATACTCAGTATAACTTATTCTAAATGGGATCCCATTCTTGCAGTTGTACTTGATGTGGAGTTTCACTGGTCGTGTATTCATATATGAACATAGGAAAGTTATATCCAGTTTGTTCTACTGTCTTTCCTATTCCCATCTCCTCTCCCTTCCACTTCATTCCCCTTTGTCTAATGACTAATGATTTTGAGCATCTTTTCATGTGCCATTCATATTTCTTCTTTATTGAAATATCAAATCTTGTGCCCTTTCACTAGTTGTTTATCCTAAGGAGTTGTTCATATATTCTAAATACAAATTGTTTTTCAGATATATGACTTGCAAATATTTTCTCCCAGTCTGTGCCTGGTCTTATCACCTTCTTCATGCCTTCCTTGTAAGAGGGTGAATTTTAATTTTGATTAAACTCAATTTATCAATATTTTTCTTTATTGAATCATGCTTTTAAGTATTATATGAAAAAAAAATTTTTGCTTAATTCAAGGCCACATATATTATCTCCTAGAAGTTTATTCTTAACTTTAGCTCTTACACATTTAGGTCTTTGGGTTGATTTTTGTGGATAGTATAAGGTAATAAGGTCTAAGTTATTTTTGGTTTTTATTCATTTATTCATTTACTTTTTTTTTTGGTACATCATATGGACATCTTTTCACTTTTGTTAGAAAGACCTCTTTCCCCCACTGAATTATCTTGGCACATTTTTTGAAAATTGGTTGAATATAAAAATAAACTTTATTCTGGTGTACATATCTATTGATCTATATATATCTTTCCCTTCACTAACACCACATTGTTTTGATAACATTAGCTTTAAGTTCTGAATCAGGTAGTGCAAACCTCTAATTTTGTTCTTCATTTTCAAGATCTCTTTTTTATTAACCATTTCACATATAATCAATCATAGCCAAAAAAAACTCCCTGATATCAACAGCTTTGAAAATGTATGTAAGTCAATTCAGGGATAGTTAACTGGTTTGTTTAATGAGTAAATTATAATAACTGGTACTAAATTTGTATAATTTATGGACTATTTATTTCTTTGGATAATTACATGAATTATCTAAACAAAGGTAGACATACTAGTATAGCTAATTAAAATTAGTACTTCTGAATTGTATCTGTATTAATATCAACAACAAAAGATAAATAACATTTGTACTTAATGCTCCCACCTGGTTTCACAAATCATTATTTCTCTAGATACTGATAGGTTTGTTAAGAACCTGAGGGTAAATTTAGCTACTGATAGAATAGGATCATCTCTTTTTCTGAACTGGAATTGACATGTTTTGGCTATCTCTGGAATACGATAACTGTATAAAGCTTAACAATGGCAAGGGAAAACACAGGCCTAAGCATCAGTGTAGTAACAGCTTCAGCTCCTCACCTGTGGCTGGTAGCCAACAGTAGCCACACAACGATGATCTACAAAAGTGAATATCCCCTCAATGTTGTGTCGGGAGATGAACTCAGTTGGTTGGCAAACATTACTCATGTCTGCACAGTTGGGAGAACTAGTTACCTAAGAGTAAAAAGATAAAATTGAGGTAAAATGATACCATTCGTTGCAGACAGATTCCTAATCTCCTCATGGGTATTGCATAGACATGAGACTCAGTTTTACAAACTTCCAAACTTTTACCTCTCATCAAGAAAGGAAAAAAATGGCAGAGAGAGCATAAAATCTAGCTCTACTCCAATATATGTATTATATACCAAGTTAGTAAAGTAAGTAAAAAATGAATTCAACATAAAACCCACTTTATTTTAGCAATTAGGTTGTGCTCATTATTCAGATAGGAAAATTAGGATCTAAGAAACATTCTATCCTTGTGAGAAGAATCAAAACAATTCTATTTCTCTATTGTTAGTCATGTAATAATAAAATGAAAAGGATCTTTCCTCTTTTGTTCAGGGGCAAAGGAAATTAATTGTGCATAGAAAATTCAGCATTGTAAAGCTTAAAATAAAAAAGATAAGGGGAGCAGGTTGTGGTGGTATGTGCCTATAGTCTCTGTACTTAGGAGGCTTAAGATAGAATATTATTTGAGCCCAGGAATTTGAGATCAACCTGGACAACACAGCAAGATCCCATCTCAACAACAGTAAAAGAAAGATAAAAGGGCTTGGGGGAATGTGGCTCAGTGACAGAATGCTCACCTAACATACACGAAACCCTGAGTTCAAACACCAGCACACACACCCCTGCCAAACACACACCAAGTACAAAAACAGATAAGCGGAAAAGATTTCCCTCCATCATACTCTTCAACTTTTGCTAAATCCAACAGTAACAATGTTTATTAGGAATGCCAAGCTTCTTCAAATTTTTGGAATTTTATGGAATTGTTCATTTGGCTCGGTGGTAGAGTAAAAGAAAATTAACATGAACAAATACTGAAGGAGATTTCTTCTAACTGAAAAGGAACATAAATGTGGAAAATTCATACTTGCCTGCAATCTGCCAATGGCCACTAGGCAAAACTTGCTTCCTTGGCCAGCTTCTGGGTCATCATCTGGGAGGGAAACACCTTCAGAAGGTGAAATAAAAAGGATTTAGAGATCTCAAACTCAAATGCTTCAAAATTCAGATAAGGAATGATTAAAAATATATTAAGATATGAAGATCTATGAATAAAGCAATAGAGAGCTGCACAATTACAGAGAATTTACCATAAATGCCAATCATTGTTTCAAGTGTATATATGTACGTGTACATATACTAATTAATATATTTATCCATACTAATTATACTTAACTGGAAAGTATAAGTCTCACCCAAAGTAATAAAAAAAAATACATATTAAGGCAATCATTCTGTGATTATATCATTGGCAGAGAACAGATGTCTTGCCTAATCTGTGACTTTTAAAGTAAATGAACAATGAAAATTGAGTATAACAAACACCAATAATTATTTATGTCCCTTGGAAAAGAGAAAAGCCAGTGTTTTACCTGGAAAGGGAAGAAGAGTACAATTCCCCCCATTCTTTGCAAGGTTATCTTCTATTTATCCAACAAGTTAGTATTTCCTTAATAGTTACATGGAAGTATGAAATATCACCACATAACTTAAATGTATGATTTATACAGTATGTAGACTAAAAAGTACAAACATTATTACCTGTATTACTTAAAATTAACTTTAATTATATGAAGTAGCATTTATTTGGTGCCTACCATATGTCACACTCTGAGTTGAATGCTTTCCTTATATTAAATCTAATCTTCACAATAAACCTATGTAGCATATGTCATCTCCAAATTATAGATGAGAAGACTAATATAAGTGTCAAGCAATTTACCCTAAGTTATACTGCTAATAAATAGCAATGCTAGAAATCAAATCCAGGTTTTTCCAAATTGAAGTTTAATTTCTTCCCAAAATATACCACCCTGCCTCTCTCTCTTGTCTCATAGTTTCCGTTTACCCATCTGGCAGGGAAGGAATGAAGATAATATGATTTGGAAAGTTAATTTGAAAACCCGATCCCTGTACCCCAACCACCTTGGTCATATTTCATTTGACCTTAAATTCAAATAAATCTACTTTACTCACAGTCTGATTTAAAGGCTTTGCAGAGACTATCTAAGTTATTACATTTTCCCTCTGTTCCTCAAGGTCTTGCTCCTATTTTACAAAGTTTTCCCAATTAACTGCATAAAATGCCAATGTTTCTTTGCAACAATTACTTAGAACATAAGTTTCTCCAGTATACAGTCTTATGAATTTGCACATTTAAAAACTACATTCTTGAACCAGAGGGACTAGTGCATGCCTGTAATCCCAGCAACTTGGGAGGCACAGGCGAGCCTCAGTAAATTAGTTAAGTCCCTCGGCAACTTTGTCAGACCCTATCTCAAAAAAAAAAAACAAAAAACAAAATACCAGACTACATTCTAGGTGGGTCACACCTGTAGTCCCAGCTACTCAAGAGGTTGAGGCAGGAGGATCACTTGAGCCCAGGAGTTCAAGGCCAGCCTGAGCAACACAGGGAGACCCTGTTTCAAAAAAAATGAAACACATACACAAAAACCAACTACATTCTGTAACATAGTCAATAATGAGTCATTTTCAAATTTGAGTAATTCATCTCCCCAACTGGAATATAAACCAGAATGGGAAATAGTCTGTTCCATCTGTCCTATTATCTTTCAACTTATAACAAAATACATTGCATATACCAGATACTTAATATATGTTAATAACTTTTTTGAACTCTTGGAGGAACAGTGCACCAAGGGAGAAATCACTAGCCAACTTTCTTACCTGCTGGAGGCCAGGCCTTGATATAGCCTGTGCAGTGGACCACAACAAAATGAGGCTCCCCATCCTTCACAGAGCCAAGTCCATTCCTAGAACAGTTAGAGAAGTCAGGAGGAAAACCTTACAAAGTAAACCTTAAATAGCAATGCCTTTAAATTAGACTCTTGGGTGTTCAGAAAACAAGATAATAAGTGCTTGGACCTTGTCACCAAAAAGTGATCACCATAATTTTAAGCCTTGCCAAAGCAGAACAATTAAAAGGTACTGTAGCAAGAGGAAAATAGGTAAAGAAGAAGGCAGCTTCCTATTTTAGGATGAGCAAGTGAAGCTTTAAACGTTCAGGAAATTACTGCCAGCAAAAAAGTAACTGGGAGATGAGGGAGAAGGGTAAGGGCTACTGAAGAAAGGACTATGTTAAGTTGGGTGAAAAAGTAAAGCTCTATCATCCCTTTGGTCTTCGCTGCTTAGGACCTCACCTGCATCTGTTTCTCACAAAGCTCAATCTATTCATGGAGACTGAGTCCACAGAGCTACTGCCACACCTGTTTCAATGAACAGAAGATTAAAAGCAGTCAGGCTGCATGATTGATTAACTTTCCATAGTAACAGCAGGATAACAGGCTCTAGATACAACCAAATACAGAAAACAGGTAAGAATGCTCTTAACAAGAAGGATGGATAAAGATAAATCAGGTTTGGTATCTCTAAAGCTTATAACTATCTGAGCATTTAAAGTAAAAAATGTGTCATGTTCTTCAAATATGAAGATTCTCTATATCAAAGCAGTGAACCTTTCCTACAAAGAACCAGATTGTATCTGGGCACAGTGATGCATGTTTGTAATCCCAACAACTCTGGAGGCTGAGGCAGGAGGATCACAAGTTCAAAGCCAGCCTTACCAACTTAGTGAGGCACTTTGCACCTCAGCAAGACCCTATCTCAAAATAAACAATAAAAAAAGGTCTGGGCTGGGGTTGTAGCTGAATAGAAAAGTGCTTGCCTAGCATGTGTGAGGCACTGGGTTCAGTTCTTAGCACCACATAAAAATAAAATGAAGGTACTGTGTCCATCCACAACCAAAAAAAAAAAAAATTTTTTTTTTTAAAGGTGGGGTGCTTGGGATGTGGCTCAGCGGTTAAGCATCCCTGGGTTCAATCTCCGGTACCAAAAAAAAAAGAATCAGATAAATAGTAAATATTTCCAGGTTTGTGGGACATACATCTGTTACAACTAATTACATGAAAGCCACCAAAGACAATATGTAAACAAATGGGCATGCTATGTTCTCATAAAATTTTATTTACAAAAAAAGGGCTGTGGTTTGCTGACTCCTGCTCTTCATTAATCACAACCTAATCTATTTACTACATTTCATTATTATTTACCTTATTCCTGCCTATGTGTTTGCATTAGCCATGTTCATCATGTTGGGAAACTCCCTCCAATCCTACTTTCCCTCTCATTTCTATAAAATAAAAACAATAAAACTTACGTAGTTTAATATGTTCCATGCTCTATTCTAAATACCTTTACATATATTAATTCATATAATCTTCATAACAACTTTATGAGGTCAGAATTAATATTACCTCTAATATTAAATGACAAAATTGAAGCACAAAAATGGTAATTTCTCTGAGGTTTCAAAAGATAGGGTCAAAGCTAAAATTCAAATCCATAGAATACTTTGGATTAGAACAAAATCTAGTAGTTCAAATCTAGAGGTTACTTTAAACCATTAAATTATATAATATTCAATTTTATACTTTCCCTGGGAAATCTTATTTAATATCCTACCCATCATTTCTACTAAGCATCCTCTCAGTACAATTGTAGTTCATTTCCATTATAAAACCTGAACTTTGTGTCTTGAAGAGATGCCTTTTGGGGCTGCAGAAATAGCTCAGTTGTAGAGTACCTAGCACTAAAGAGGCCCTATGTTTGATCCCCAACATCAAAAAACAAAAAACAGAAACAAAACCAGAACAGTCTGAGTATATGAATGTTGTGATATAATGGAAAAAAATATAGGTTTTGGAGTCAGGCTGCCATGGATTAAACAAAATTCTGACCTAGGGAATGTAGCTCTGTGGCATTTGCCCAAAAATACTCGAGGCCCGTGTTTCAATCCCTAGTATAACCAAAACAAAAACAAAAACAAAATCCTGTTAGCAGACCTAAATATTCTTGGGAAGTTAATTTCTTTGAATCCATTTTTTAAACAGCAAAATGGTAACCATGAACCTTAACCTATAGGGTGACTGTAGGGATGATACAAGATGACAGACATAAAGCACCGATCATAGTGTCTGGCATAGAAGGGGTTCAGATAATTCAGATAATGTTAGTTCCCTTACCAAATACTTTATTCTATGTTGTAATTCACTTAGGTCTTGAAGAGTTAAATTTAATACACCTGAAGCTTGGATTTAAAATATCAACATCCCTGACAGAAAAAATTAAAAAAAAAAAAAAAAAAAAAAAAAGCCTGAGCTCTAGAGCTCTTGAGGCTATGCCAAATTGTGATCCTCATCCCAACACTCACCTCATTCGGCAAATGAATGATCTCCTTGAACCCATACACATTCTCATAGAAGACTGTTGACCTTCCTTTTTCACTGTTCCAGTCTTTAGATCCAGGATACGCCCTGAAGAAAAATATGAAAAACAATCTGGAGTGCATTATTTTGAGTGGAAAAGGGGAGAAGAGACACTAGAAGCAAGTGAAAATTCTATTCATGCCCTCCAACCTCCTTGCTTATAACAGAATAGACCAAGCAGAAGATGGATTTTTTTCTAGTCTAAATTATTTCAATTCTCATCTATAAACCTAAATACAAGTTCAAAGGCAGTACTGAAAATAACTTTGTGCAAGAGAAGGCAGGAGTGGAAAGTAGTGATACAAAGCAAGAGGCAAGGCTACACTCTCATGCCTGATTATACACACATACAAAGTAAATGTCATTGGTTTAAAAGTATGTAATTTAATATTCTTCATAAACATACATCTGTCTCAAAACAAAATTCTCTCCTTTACCTATAAAAACCAAGGGCAATGTTTAGGGAAAAGGAAGAAATTTAAAAATTTAAAAAAAAAAAAAAGAAAGAAAGAAAGAAAGTAAAAAGAAATTCATAAAAACCTAAAAGAGGGGGCTGGGATATAGCTCAGTTGGTAGAGTGCTTGCCTTGCAATACACAGACCCGCGCACATGCGCGCACACACACGCACACACAAACAAAAAAAATAAAAAATAAAAACAAAACAAAAAAACCAAAAATCTTAAAAGAGGGGAAAACTAAAGAACAACACTAATATGATTACTTAGTTATTGTTTTAGATTTTAACCACCAGTTTTAATCTACTTTTAAATTTTTCCTGCAGTTGCTCAGGAACAAATGTGACTTTTTTCTTCTAGCCAAACTTGGGCAAAAGGACTGAATAGAATTAAAGTGGGGGGATGGATGTGGGGGAAGGGAACAGCACGGATACAAACAACAACAACAAAATACTACTTTATACAATGACCAATACCAACTCCCCTATAAAATAAAAATCTGTTAGCACAGAACTATCACAAAGTCAAGCACAAGTGGGTAGAAAAAAAATACCATATCACACAAATGATATAGAGGCAAAGATGACTCTTTTAGTGTGGGGGATATTTTAAGTTTAGATTTTACTGTTTTATTTACAATAACATTAAGGTAAAAATAAACTTTTATATGTGCATAATCACTAAAGAAACATTTCCTAAGAATGAAGCACAAAGTAGATAATCTGCATGTGGATAAAAAGCACTGATTACATTCATTAGAGGAGAAAATACTAGAAGCTTTGCCAAATCCAACAAATAAATTTAAGACCTTAAGTACCTGTTAAGCCTCAGAAAAATAAAGAATTCCCACTTACTTCCCATCCATGTAACTCTCACCTGTCAGGGCATTCTCTGATGTGGAAAGCTGCTCCCGAAGTTTATCCACATCATCTGGATGCACCTGATCATAAAGTGTGCTGCCAAACCATTCAGACTGTGGCTGGTTCAAAACAGGAGTCACTGAATCAGAGACATATACCACCCGGCCTGTCTCACAAGAGACAATGAACAGAAAGCCATCTGCTGCCTCCAAGATCAAATGTTTCAGTTCCTAGCCAAGGAAAAGAAATATTAATACTTTAATATTCAAAATAAAGCTAATATTGAACTCTGAAAAACAAAATATTCCTATAGAGAGGAAGAAGTAATATACTTCACACCATATATATACTTCTACAAGCAACTGCTGGCTCATACCTGATCCACAGCCACAGGTTTCCTTCCACCCTAAATGAAATTACCTTCATTGACAACAAAGATTTTTCAAAAAGCTATTTCTTCAATTATTGCTACTACTTTTCTATGTTGCTATCCACCTCTTCCTTCTTATCTCAGGACTTAAGAGGGGAATAAAAAGGTTTACTACCAACAATAACTGACTTCTTAATCCATGCCCTCTGGTCTCTTTTTAGAATCTTCTCAGCAAACATACCCACTTTCTCTTCCCCTTCAAGTCTATTAACACAATGTTTCCTCAATTCTATATGAATCTTCCCTCAAGCTGGTCAAAATGTTCACTGCCAAACATACATGTACTAGGAATAATGCTACACTCAACGACTCTATTCACTTTCAATTATTTCTCAATCCCACTGCAATAATCATTCTAAACTACTATATTAATTTTTTGAAGGAGTTTACTAATGACCTCCTAATTGCCAATTCAAGTCCCCTTTCTGGGTCTTTGTCATTTTCAATCTCTCAACAGAATCTGATGGTGTCTGTTCTAACCTATAAATTTTATTTTTCCCTGGCTGCTTCTGAGATTACATCCAATTTTTGTTTCTTAGTCTGCTTAAGACCCTGTCCTTTGTTCAAGTCTTCCCCCAACCCTTTGGTACCAGGGATTGAACCTAGGGACACTTAACCACTGAGCCACATTCCCAGCCCTTTAATGTTTTATTTTGAGACAGGGGCTTGCTAAGTTGCTTAGGGCCTCACTAAGTTGCTGAGGCTGACTTTGAACTTGGAAACCTCCTGCATTAGCCTCCCTAACCCCTGGGATTACAGGTGAGTACCACCATGCCTGGCTCAAGTCTTAAATGTAGACATTTCCAAGGTTTTATTCTCTACTCATATCATTGTTTCTTCTTAGGAAATCATATCCACTCCTCCCCACCATGAAATGATACTCAAAGTCTACATCCCCAGATAACCCCTGACCTTTTTATTTATTTATTTATTTTTTTGCGGTACTGGGGATCGAACTCAGGGCCTTGTGCTTGCAAGGCAAGCCCTCTACCAGCTGAGCTACCTACCCAGTCCCCCCCCCCTTTTTTTTTTTACTTGAGCTCTCAGTAAATGTAATTTCCAAGTATCTGTTAAACATTTCCAAGTAGATGTAACAGCAACTCAATGTCAAAATTTCAAAATCACAATTATATCTGTGTCCAAAATATAATCCTCTGTACTCGTCTAGCATTCCTTTTCTTAATAGTATCCTCCCAGGCTAGAAACCTCAGAGTCTACTCTCCCTCACATTCCAGTTTTATCAATTATACTTTCTAATACTATATCGCTGTCCTAATCATCTTATGCCAAGACTAATGTCATGGTTTCATTGCTTTCATTCTCTCCAATCCATCCTTAAAATGCTATAGATACATTAGTGCATTTTTTATGGCTCCTCACTGCCTAACAATTGAATTCTAAATTCCTTAACATAACAACTAAATATTCCATCATCATGTCCAAACCTACCAAAAGCTAAACAACTTGACTTTCTTTTAATAACTCACTTTCACACCTTTAAATTTTTGTTCAAGTTATTCCCAAAATCTATACTACTACTACCCTTCTCTTCATTTTCTTCATCTCTTTTGCACAATCCTTATTACTAGACCTTTATTATAGAACATGTTTTGTGTTTAAGATTTATTTGCATGTCTTATTTCCACTGGTGACTATCTCCTTTACCATTCTTTTTATTTCTCACAGCACAAAGCACTTAGCTTGCCCACAAAAGATGCATAACTATAGTTTGCTGAATCAATATTTGCAAATTACCAGTATTTGTGTACTGACAGAGCTAATTACTTATTTTAATGAACATAGTATAAAATGAGCTTATATGTGCTTTCAAACTGGCCACCCTGTTTGCAGAATTCTTAAATCCTTTCTCCCAAACAACATTCCTTCATTCTTTCCAATTCTTTGGTTAAAATGGTGGCATTACGGGTAAATTTGTTCTTATTTGTACTTTCTGTATTTTCTAAAATGATCATCTATTATTTTTAATAATCAAAATAGAACATGTCTTCCTTAACCATCCCACCCTCATTCAAGTCTGGCCATTCTTACCACTTCATCCATCCCTCCAGTATAAATTTATCTAGTCACAAACAAATTATTAAGGAAAAAAAGACCATTTCTTCTCTGTATGTATCTTCCTATCATAGTTCACTTGTGTGTGTTTGCTGCTACGCACATATTTATATTCTGATTTAGTTCATAAAAGGCAGGAAGTGTTTCTACCTAATTTTTCTCATACTGCATCAAACGTAAGAGAGCACATCCCTGAGCAGCAATGACTGCCTAGCCAGTGACCCACACCTATAACCCCAGCAGCTTGGGAGGCTGAGACAGGAGGATCACAAGTTCAAAGTCAGCTTCAGCAACTTAGAAAGGCACTAAGCAACTTAGTAAGACCCGATCTCAAAATACAAAATAAAAAAGGGCTGGGGATGTTGCTCAGTGGTTAAGCACACTTGGGTTCAATCCCTGGTACCAAAACAAAACAAACAAACAAAAAATTATTAAACTCTATTACTAAAACTGAAAACTGCTTCAGGAATGAGAAATAAATTTCTTTCTCCTCTACAACCCTAAAAACAACTGGTTCCATGGACATGGTAATTCCACTGTTTCTTTAACTTACAGGTTGTATTTATGATTTGAGTTCTGAAATGCCCTATAAAGTTGGGTGTGGTGGTTCATGCCTATAATCCTCGCAGTTCAGGAGGCTGAGGCAGGAGTATCACAAGTTTAAAGCTAGCCTCAGCAACTTGGCAAGGTCCTTAGCAACTCAGGGAGACCCTGTCTCTAAATATTGGCTTAGAGGCTAAGCACCTCGGGTTCAATCCCCAGTATCTAAAAGAAAATAAAATACCTACAAAACTTGCTAGATAGTTTTCACAACTTTTCTCTGCTTTTCATTACCCTGATGCTTACTAATGCTATAGCCAAGGACTGAAACTCTTTTTCCCATGGTCTGAATTTTTCCTGAGGAGCTAAATTCTTGTCCAAATGAATCAAAACTTTCGACAGGTTCAAACAGATTCCAGACTCTCTTACAGTTCTAAGTCCCAGAGACCTGATCAGTGAGGAAAGATGGCTTGTAGGAGCCATCAGTGGATGTGTTGCCAGTTCCCCTCAAGGACTTCATGTGAGAAACTGCCATGCGTAAGATGGTTAGCTTGTCTGGTTTTCGAGCCAGGGCACTACAGGTGGGTACCATGTCTGACAGTTCAGTGATGTAAGCTGTCATCTTGTTCCGGCGTCGCCGTTCAATTTCACTATGATTTTCCCTGCATGAAGAAAGAAAGGAGAAGCCCCATCCAGGTGGTCACATCTGGTCATTTGGTAGCAGGGAAAGTAATATGGATACCAAGTGAGCTGCTGAAGAATGTCTTATTTTAGTTTAATGATGCTCAGAAGTTAAAATAAGTTTTGCCAACCTCATGCAGAGCAAGCATGGTACAGAAATTACAGAGAACAAGCAGATACCAAACTCCTCCCTCTATCTCTTGGGAACATCACATCCTATGTATATTACCACTCCCTTGGAATGAAAATGTTTTAAGAAATGATAGTATTTATAAATGTTAATTTCATTTACTTAAGTTCCCAAATGACAGTTTGGTTGATTACATATTTCCTAATTTAACTTTTTAAGGGCAGGAAAAAAATGACCAATTTTTGCCAATTCAAGTATATTTGCTCAATAGCTGACATAAGAAATAACAACACATATCATGAGTCTATAAAATATTACCTTGCTATGTGCTTCTCTCTTAAAACATTAAAAGACAAAATTGGGAGATTTGAAGTTTTATTTGTCCCACTTATGCACAAAAGTCCTATCTTCTTTATCAGAGTGTGGTGCCAGTGCACTAAACTTAAGACACTGGCAAATACCATGTGAGTTCCCATCTTGGACAAAGTGAGTTGGGAAGGGAGATGCTTAAAGGCCTGAAGACAATTTGGATCTCATCATGGTAAGTAAACCATATGCCTAAAAAATGATTCTTAAAATTGGGACAGGATGATTTCACTGTCAAGAGGAATAATTCAGTAGTTTTCAAATAGGGATTCTGAAAATGTCCAGGAGGTTCCTCAGTGTCCTCAATGAAGTTATCTCAAGCAGAGAACCAAATTACATACTACATTCCTGCTTCTACTTGAGAAGTTTTGTTTAATCACCTTTACATTCTTTTATTACTACTTAAGGATTCTATTTGAACAGAAGTTACTTTTCAAAAAAAGAAAAACCTACTAATCTAACAAAAATTTCTTTTTTGTGAGGTGAGTAAACTGAGATCAAGTGACTTTCCCCAGGGCAACCCTCATTCCCAATGCAGTGCTTTCCTCGCCACATCATGCTGAATCAGTTTTCTAGAGGGTGAAAGTATTAGTAGGAAGCATGGTTTGAAATGGTAGCAAAATAAGTCTGTGGCACAGCTTATAGAGGTAAATGACAGAAGGGGAAAATAGGAAAAATAGGTGTTTGTAACAATGACCTATTTCCTACTAAGGCATCCCAAATCAAAGAGACCAGAACAGAAAAGTTTGGGAATATATCTTCTGCATTTTATCTATGTTATAGATGACAGTCTCAAAAGAGAACTAGAGTTTTTTTTTTTCCAAATGGCAAAAATATCTCACCATATAGGTTTGCATATTTGTTTGTTTGTTTGTTTGGGGGGAGGTACCAGGGACTGGACCCGAGGGCACACAACAGCCAAGCCACATCCCCAGTTCATTTTTTAAATGTTTTTCTTTTGAGAAAGGGTCGTGCTAAATTGCTCAGGGCCTTGCAAAGTTGCTGAGGCTGGCTTTGAACTTGAGATCCTCATGCCTCAGTCTCCCGCCATGCTGGGATTACAGGCGTGTTGCACCACACCCAGCTAGGTCCACTTCTACTTACTTTGCCTGAGACACATAAAATATGATTCTCAATTTTCCCTGTATGGGAAAGATTTCTGTCAGTAAGTCCAGAAACCTGATTATTTAAATAGGCACGAGGGAGTTAAAACTTTTTGGGGAAATCACAAGTAAGAATTTGATCACCAAAGCAACACCAATATGTGACACGGTGATCTAGGGTATGAATCTACATAAGTAAAACAAGTGAGTTTTCTAGAGAGATGTAGAATAAATGTTGAGACCTATACTGGGGGACGGCTAACGACAAATACAGGTATACTTATGGTTTTCTGATTTTAAAAATAGTATATCCTGCTAAAGAACCAACTAGCACAGCTGCATTATTTCTAAATCCTTTTGATTCTGTGAAATTTTGTGCTGAGATAAAGAGGAAAATAGAAGACTTAGAACTAATAACAATTAAATTCCTAGGTAAAATTCCCTCAACTCACCCACTTTCTGATGGGGGAAGCCAAAGTTCCTGTTACACTCAAACTTCTAAAAAATCTTGTCCTCTCTTGCCACAGATAAGGAAAAATACAAAGAGAAAGGGGAAGAAAAGAGAGTAAGAAAAAGGATAGGAAAGCAGCATTATCTGCTTCATCATGCTAAAAGACACTGTTCTCCTACCTGGCAAGTCTCTCTTTATCCGCAGAGCTCTGCTCATCATCCGACCTAAAAACAGAATTAATGAACTAAGCTAAAATTAAAACAAAAAGGATGGAAGAAAGGAAGGAAAGAAAAAAGAAGGAAGGAGGAATGGAAAAGGGAAAGGAAGGAAAGGAAAGAAAGGAGAAAAGAAAGAAGAAACAAAACCCATGTAGAGAAGTGGAGGAAATGGAAATATGGGCCAGAACCTTGCCTGCGATCTACAAAACCATCTGTTAGGACAGAGAAAAAGTAACTTACAAGATAAATATCAAAATAAAAGCAATGTCAATATATATTATAAGTTAACATGATCTGAACACAGAAAGCATTTTGTAAATCAATCTCTAAAGAGACCAAAGATAAAGAGTTTGAACAAAAAACAATAAAGGGAATTCAGGAATATGCTTCTCAAATATTGCTCCCAATCTGGAAAAAAAATTATACCCATACTAGCTATTTTATAATGGAAAAATTAAAGACAGAATAAATTGAAGATGAGTTGTCAAAACAAGTGATCTCAAATAGCCTCCCCCAACACACACACATACACTGAGACAAAATAACCAATCATATCTGAGTGAAGAAATTATGTAATTAAGACCTAAGTTTCTGGCACATCTTTTATCATTGATATGTTCCTAAAGTAATTCCTAATTTCAATTTAGTCACTTTACCATTTTCCACAGAACAGTCATAACATGGCTAGATCCTCAGTATCAACTCTTCCTCTCCCGGAGGAGGACAAAGAATTATCACTAAATTTTTTCAGAAAACAGATACTGTAAGAGAGGGTGGAAACTGAAAAAACATTGAGGTACTGGCAGGTCAGTGTATCTGTACTCAACTCTATTCCAGAAAGACAGATAAGTCTCCAGCAAAATGTCTAAGTATTGCATATTAACAGGCTTAAATTTTTAGTTATTAAAAATGACTGTGACTATGGTGCACACTTGTAATTCACTCTTACTAAGGAGGCTAGGGTAGGAGGATCACTTGAGCCCTTGAGCCCAGGAGTTCAAGGCCAGCCTGGGCAACATAGCAAAACCCTATTAAAAAAAAAAAAAGACAGAAGGAAATGACTTCAGCAATATATGGGGAAATTTCTAATGAGATGGTCAGTAGAACAAAAGACATACAAAATAACATAGTAACAATGAGAACCATATAAAAATTATATTATTGATGAGAGAAAGGTTATAATAATGTTAAGAAGTTTAGAGTTTTATGTTCCTTCAGCTATTACCTGTAGACAGCTTCACGAACCACATTTTTTCAAGAAGTTGAGAAAAGTCACACTTGTTCAGTTTTTCAAGACTCTATTGAATTCCCAAGGACATGTGAGGTCAACCACCTTAACACATCATGTCTTAAAGGAATGAATGTTTGAAATGAACATGTAAATTCCTATTACTACAGAACTGCAATCCCAATATTTCTGAATAAGATATATGAATGTATAAATATTCACATTTGGGCTGGGGTTGTGGCTCAGTGGTAGAGCACTTGTCTTGCATGAGTGAGGCACTGCATTCAATCCTCAGCACCACATAAAAATAAATAAATAAAGGTATTGAGTCCATTTTAAAAAATATTCACGTTAAGCACTACAAATAAAAGCTAAAATAGTTCGTTTCAGGTTTTCATGACTTTTGAGAATTTCAATCAACAGACTATGGACCTGTACCACCCATACTAATTGATGGCTTGACTTTTTTTTTTTTAACCAGGGATTGATTGAACCCAGAAGCACTTAACCACAGAGCGACATCCCCAGTCCTTTTTCATATTTTATTTAGAGACAGAGTCTAAGTTGCTGAGGCTGGCTTTGAACTAGCAATCCTGCCTCAGTCTCCCGAGCTGCTGGGATTACAGATGGCTTAACTCAGTTTGAAAAACTATTCCCCAAACATCTATGTTTATATTCTCATTTTAGAAGTGGTTCACAGCTGGACACAGTGGCACATGCCTGTAATCCCAGAAACTCAGAAGGCTGAGACAGGAGGATTGAGCGTTCAAAACCAACCTCAGCAACTTAGTGAGGCCCTAAGCAACTTAGAGAGACCCTGTCTCTAAATAAAATATTTTTAAAAAGGTCTGGGGATGTGGCTCAGGGTTAAAGTACCCCTGAGTTCAACCCTCCATAAAAAAAAAAAAAAAAAAAAAAAAAAGTGGTTCACATTCTAAAGACTTTATAATTAGCTACTTCACGTAGGATTTGTTTTTTAAATAATTATTTATTTTTATGCAGTACTAAGAATAGAACCCAGGGCTTCACACATGCTAGCCAAGTGCTCTGCCACTGAGCTAAAGCCCCAGCCCCTCAAGTAGGTTTGATAAATAAATTATTCTTGAAAAACCTCTTATATTCATTTTTTTCCTATTGCTATTGCTATAACTCTGCCGCAGACACTCATGATTTTACAGCTATCTTATTATTTCACCAGCTTCTACCTACCTCCCTGACTACAGTCCTTCTGTTTAATCAATCCTATATACTATCACAAAAATATCCCTACCAAGTATTTTATATGACATTCTCTAATTCAAAACATATGATAGCACCTTCCTGCTTCAGAATGTTTGAAATTATTCTGCCTGGTATTTCTAGTTTTCCAAATGATTGGTTCTCACAGTGATCCCCAGATGGGCAGCATCAGCAATGAATAAATACTAAGTGCTCAGTTAAGTACTACACTTTGAAATAGTAAAATTTTAATTTTTCTGAGGTGGCTACAAACAATTTTTTAAAACAGAAATAACTGACTGCTTAATAATATATAATATGAACTTTCTAAAAGAAAAACAAATATCTGAGTTGAGAAGGATTTAGTGTTTAATAAAAAGTAAGTACACTTCTTCATCGTGATAGGTAAATTAAACAAATTTAAGTTTATTTTAATCAAAATTTCGGTCTCTACAAAAAGTTTTTTCTCTATCACTCACTTTTTAAAGAATGAAAAACATTTATACATACAGATTTTTCCAGCATCTGTATCAATTTAATAAAAAATGCATACAAATCCATAGTTTGTGTTCTTGTGGACACCTAGTAAGAACACTCCTACAGGTACCACATACATAGAAAAGTACTATATAAAATATACCACTATCATACCACTATTGAAGCCTGAACCATATCATAGTTACATTACTAAGTTTTACCACCTTTCAGAATAGGAAATTCACTCTCATTCAGATGAAATTAAAATTCAGTATGGATGGACTGCCTACTCCTACAAAGAACAAAATGATCTACTACATTACCTGGCAAACCGCTCCTTATCATTAGACATCTGATCATCATCACACCTGAAGTAGAAAAAAAAAATGAATTAATTCAATACTCTTGTCTTACATCTATTTCACTCTGAAATGAAAACTAGTATGGAATAAAAATAATCAACAGAAAAAAAGTCAATAGAAAAGTAGAACTAAAAAACCTGTGACTACATTTCTCAGGTTTCTAATGTCTTCATTACCTTTAGTTTATCAGACCCACCAAAACATGATGATGGAGGTGGGGGCTGGAGCTGGGACTCAGAGGCAGA
Source organism: Sciurus vulgaris (assembly GCF_902686455.1). NCBI lineage: Eukaryota > Metazoa > Chordata > Mammalia > Rodentia > Sciuridae > Sciurus > Sciurus vulgaris. The sequence continues at coordinate 112,143,072 of NC_136461.1, forward strand.
GTGCTTGCCTAGCATATGTGAGTCACTGGGTTTGATCCTTAGTACCACATACTAAAACAAGCAAATAAAATGAAGGCAAGCTGTCCATCTACAACTACAAAAAAAGAAAAAAAAATTTGAAAATAAATAAATAAATAAATAAAAGATGATGATTGCTGGGCTGGGCGTAGTGGCACTACACCTTAACCCCAGTGGCTCAGAAGGCTAAGGCAAGAGGATCACCAAGTTTGAGTCCAGCCTCAGCAACTTAGCAAGACCCTGTCTCAAAATAAAAATAAAAAAGGTTGGGGATGTGGCTCAGTAGTTAAGCACCCATCGGTTCAATCCCTAGTGCCAAGAAAAAAGATGATCTCATGAGATGCAGCTGACTACCATGTCATCACCACTTTAAAGTTAGGGATAGGTGGGGTTTTGTATATTTTTAAATCACAGTTAAAAAAAATCATATAAAATTTACTAACTAGGGCTGGGGTTATAGCTTAGTGGTAGAGCACTTGCCTAGCACAGGTAAGGCCCTGGATTCGATCCTCAGCACCACATAAAAACAAATGAATAAAATAAAGGTTAAAGGTTAAATTCTTTTAAAAAATAATTTACTTTTAAGTTTGGTACCAAGGATTTTCTTCATTCATCTACAGATGAACACTTGGGTTGCTTCCACCTTTTAGCTATTGTGAAAAATAGGGCAATGGATATGCAAATAACTCCTCAAGATCCTGCTTTAAGCTGGGCACAGCAGTGTGTGCCTGCAATCCCAACTATTTGGGAAACTGAAGCAGGAGGATCACTTAAGCCCAAAAATTGGAAGCCAGTCTAGGCAACCTAACAAAAGAATGCCTCAAAAAAAAAAAAAAAAAAAAAAAAAAAAAAATGTTTTTAATTCTTTTAGATACATACCAGAAGTGGGATTGAGGAATCATGTAGTAACTCAGTTTAATTTTCTGAGGCACCACCATTTGTTTTCCATTGTGGTTGCACAATTTTACATCACCAACAACAATGTACAAGAGTTCCAATTCCTCCACACCTTCACTGGTACTTTGTTGTTGCTGTTTTTTTGATAGTGGCTATTCTAATAAGTGAAAAATGACTTCTTATTAGAGTTTTGATCTGTGTTTCTCCAGTAACTACTGGAACATCTTTCATGTGCTTATTGGCCATTTGTGTCTCTTCTTTGGAGAAATGTCTGTTCAAGTCCTTGACCCATTTTTTTTTGAACCAGGAATTGAATCCAAGGGTACTTAACCACTGAGCCACATCCCACATCCCAGCCCACATTATTTTTTATTTTAAGACAGGAACTTGCTAAGTTGTTCAGGGCCTAAGTTGCTAGGCTAGCTTTGAATTTGTAATCTTTCTGCCTCCATCTCCAGAGGTGCTGGGATTACAGATATACCACCATGCCTGGCCCTTTGCCCATTCTTTAATCAGGATTTTTTAATTGCTGTTGCTGAGATGTAGGAGTTCTTAGGTATTTCAGATGTTAATTCCTTCTAAAATACATGATTTGCAAGTATTTCTCCTAATGCCATAGGTTATCTTTTCATTGTGTTGATTATTTCCTTTAATGTACAGGATTTTTTAGGGATAGTTTTATTTTATTTTATTTCTTTGCGGTGCTGGGGATTGAACCCAGGGCCTTATGCTTGCAAGGCAAGCACTCTACCCACTGAGCTATATCCCCAGCCCACAGGGATAGTTTTAAATTACGATTTAAATAATGCATTTTCTCTCTTTGACCAAGGAAATTCATTCCACTCATCCCAACTACTTAAACTCTTAAACTTTAGGTAGGTAAACTCTTTTCTACTACACAAAGACACACTATACAAAGATATACTGAGTGAAGAAGACTTAATTCCAAAAACACTATTCTCTGTTTTGTTGTACTGGGGATCAAATCCAGGGGCTTACACATACTAGCACCACTGAGCTACATTCCCAGTCTAATTTTTCTTCTTTAATGAGCACACTCTGCTAGGTGCAGTATATGTACCTACTATGTCAGCTACTAGGGAAGCTGAGGCAGGAGGATTGCAACATAGAGATATGCTGTCTCAAAATAAAAAAAGGGATGGAAGTGTAGCTCAATGAATGAAGTACCCCTGGATTCAATCCCCAGTACTGAGGGGGGAAAAAAAAGGGAGGCACACTTTATTTTTTTTCACACTTTAAAATAATAATAGAGGTTAGGGATATGGCTTAGTGGTAGAGAGCTTGCCTACCATACAAGAGGCCTTGGGTTTAATCCTTGGCACAGCAAAATAAAATAAACTGGACATGGTGATGCATGCCTGTAGTTCCAGGAACCTGGGAGGCTGAGGCAGGAGGATCGGAAGTCTGAGGCCAACCTTAGCAATTTAGCAAGATACTAACTCAAAATAAAATAAAAAGGAATAGGATGTAGCACAGTGGTAAAGCACCCCTGAGTTCAATCCACAGTACTGTAAACATAAAAACAAATAAAATAATGAAAATTGAAATAAATACATAAACATGTAACAGTCATTCATTACCAAGTGTTATGTACTGTACATAACTACATATGTAATACTTTCCCACAACTAACAACACACTAGGTATGTTTATACCAGTAGCACCACAAACATCTGAGTGCAATGTAATAATGGTTATAACATCACTAGGCGATAGGAATTTTGCAGCTCCATTATAATTTCATGGGACCACTGTCACATAGTAGTCTGTTGATTACCAAAATGTTATGCAGAGCACAAGACTGTAGTTTCTGACTATTGGAATTTATGGAACCAACAACTCAAGGATAGATCTAATTGATTGGAATAAATAGTATATTAGTGATTAGTGATTACCTATATACAATTCATAAACACAATTCCACTAATAGCATCTATCTATAATTAGGAATTCTCAAGAGATCCTTAAAAACGTCTTTCATTGGCAAAATGGAAATTTCTTTCCTTCTTCTCATGTATTGAAACCCACTAATTCTCAAGAGACCTCTTGGAGAATTATTTTAATTTGTAACTATATTTTATGTGCCCCCATTCAGTTATTTTCAAGAGTATCTAGCAAGGTTCATCATTCAGTCAATAAGCAGAAATGTAATTCTTAATGTTACATATTACTATAAAGTAATATATAGATGTTACTGGTTATACTAAACATAAAACTAAACAAGGGCAAACAATTCACAATATAAATATCTTCTGCATAAAAATGAAAAGCAGAGAGATGATGAGTGTGTACACACATACGCACTTATAGATGCTAATATATACACTATTTCTAGAAGGATACTCAATAACTATAAAAATCTAAGGGGAAGGATTCAGAAGGTCAAGTGAAAGGATGATGTACTTTTATTGTTAATATCTGAAAATTTGCAATAAACATATTACTTTTCTAATTAAAAAACTTATTTAATAAAACAAACTAGTAAATGAATGAGTGAAATGTAGGCAGCCACATGGCTAAGTGATTTTTTTTTAAACACAGCTCCTTTAATTTACTTGTCTAGAACCGAGTAACGGTTGCTAGACAATGTAGAGACTATGAGGGTAATATTTTCAACTTCAGAAAGAAAAAAGGAAGGCTCCAATCACAGTTATCCTCCTTTCTTTAAGTCTTACTGCTTCTTTACATGAAAACAAGTCAAGTAGTGATTTCTACTCAGCAAAATTATCCTTCCTTTCTGGAAGAACCCCTTCATTAATGTATTGAAAAGTCCATTTTCAATGCTCCAGAGAATCTAATACTCAGGAATACTAATTCCAATTCCTGCTGCCTCTAGGAGTAATCAATAGGTATCAAACTGTACAACAGACCAGCACCTTAACAAATTATACCTTCCAATATTCACTTCTATATGCAGCCATCTCCAACACTGATTCAAGACATGAAGATATGGTTTGTTTTGGCTAATGGGACATTAGCAAATGTCACAGAAGCTGAGATTTGTTAATCACCCTGGGACTTGCCCTTTGTATTACAGCCATCACTACATGAAGAAGCTCAGTTTCACCTCCTTGAAGACAAACAAAAACAGAGAGATACATAGCCATCCCAACTGAGTCTCAGCTGACCAAAAGGCTAAATGCAGTTTTATGAGCAAGTGTAGGCAATATCAGTAGAATAACCATGCAATACACATAATTATGAGACATAATAAACTTGTTCTTTTAAGCTAAGCATCAACAGAGGGTCTTATAAATTCTCTGAACTCTCCTGAGGACATGCCTCTGACATTATAACAGAATTGCTGAAAATTTTCTGGACATAATAAATATGAAAATGTATAACTTTAGGATGAAACACTTTCATTTGTCCTAAGTACAAAAATATTACAAGTCAGAAGTATAAAGATCATCAACTAATTTTTAGTATCAGAAATCTAGATAAAGGTTTTCAAACTCTTACCTCAAAAATTTATTGTTCCCTTCCCCATCATCATCAAAATCCAGCCTAGGGAAAGCCAACGAGAAATACTGTAAGCCTACTGATAACACAAAACATTAAGAAAATAATATTTCTCAACATACCTACCTATACACTTATCCAAATAGAAAAAAGGAAGTGAAAAATCAAGCTCCATAACCTCTTTCTCAAAGTGCCAAATTGGGCAAAGAAGTTGGACAATAGAAAAAGGGTACCTACTGCTGAGGAGAATCCTGGGGTGTACCAGGTATGGATCCAAGGTATGGACTGGGCTTGAGCACAGAACACTGGGCTCTCATCATGTCACATGAGAACACTCTGTGATGACCCAATGCCTCTTGGGCCTCCCTGGTCCCCAGTAGAAGTCTGCTCTTCCCTGTAGTACAGTAGTGTAAACATGTAACCTGAGCAGTGCTGGCTATCTCATTAAAATAATTGGTTCTCACTTCATATATAAACTATTGCACTTCCTGAATAAATTGAGTCTGCGTCACAGAACCTGGCTCCCGGTGTCTGAGCAAAGGGGCACCGTCGCACTCACTCCCTTCCCAAGAGGCCAACCCACATCTGACAACATACTGCTACCTCAACACTTCCCTAAAGTGGCAGCCTATCTTTGCCAAAAGTTTGCATCAGAGTACAACCTCTACAAAAGGAATAGGAGCAAGGTATGTGGTGGCTCAGCTGTAATCCCAGTTGCTCAGGAGGCTGAGGCAAGAGTATGGCAAGTTAGAGGTCAGCCAAGGCAACAAGCCTATCTCAAAATAAGAAGGAGTGGAGGAGTAGTTCAATTGTAGAATGCTTGCCTAGCTTCTAAGAGTTCCAGGTTCAACCCCCAGTACTGCCAGAAAATGTTGGGGGGAGAGGAATCCACTCAAAAAGGACAAGAAAAAATTAATATGAATAATTCAGGGTTTTTTTGTTTTGTTTTGTTTTGATTTTTTGGTGAGGATCTAAGGATCAAACTCAGGGCCTTGAACATGCTAGACAAGTGTTCTATCACAAGGCTACAACTAGTGCCTCGGGTCTATTTTTTATTTCTATGGTCTACTCTAAGCCATTTCATCAGCTTTCTGAACATCTTACAAAACAGTAATATTACATAAGTGACTTTGTAAGATAAGAAGTTGTTGGTATATAATATACATTACACTCAAGACACTGAATAAAAACAAAAATCTTGCCCGAAAGAGGATTTTTGTCTAGACAAATACAAACATAAAACAAGTGAAAATGGGAAAGTGCCATCTAAGGAACACAATCAACATACTATGAATATTCAGTGAAAGAAGAAGCAACTTTCACTTCAAGGGACTAGGGAAGATTATAGGTAACAGAGTAGGCAATCTTCTATTAATCTCCATAGCCTATAAAACGAAAATGTTCTCATGTTATGACTTTAACCCAGAGATCATTCTTAACATCTCTATATGAATTTTGAGTGTGTGTGGTGCTGAGGATCGAACCCAGGGTCTCATGCATGGTAGGTGGGCTCTCTACCACTAAGCCACAACCCCAGCCCTATTTGTCACTTCTAATAGCTATATAGTATTCCATTTTAAAATATAACTTTCTCAAATGATGCCCTAATTTTGATATTTACATTTCTTCTGATTTTTTTGCTACCTTGTATAATAACAACACATTGTTCAAGAGAGTGAATGCTAGTGCTAAACTCCTAACATTCACATCTTAGCTTGATATTTTGTTTAGGAATTTGTTTATTCATCCCATGCCTCAGTAGAGTTAAAATGTATAAAATTCTTGGACATATAGCAAGTCTTACTATGTTATTCATTTCACTACTAGACTCAAGGACCACTCTTGCATTACTATTGGTAGTAAGTAGTTATAATATTAACTACATTCTTCCTTTCTTCCTTCCTTCCTTCCTCCCTTCCTTCCCTTCCTTCCCTTCCTTCCCTTCCTTCCTTCTTTGGACCAGGGATTGATCTCAGGGGCACTCAACCACTGAGTCACATCCCCAGACGTTTTTTTTAAATATTTTATTTAGAGACAGGGTCTCACAGAGTTGCTTAAGGACTTGATAAGTTGCTGAAGCTGGCTGTGAATACTCAATCCTCCTGCCTCAGCCTCCCAAGCTGCTGGGATTACAGGCATGCACCACTGCATCTGGCTATTAACCACATAATTTTTAAAAAGAAAACAAAGAAAAAAGGAAATGGATACAATACTATCCATCATTCCTGGCCCTTTTAAAGCAATCTCCTTTTTGATGCTTTTTCTATTTATCAACTAAATACAATATTTTCATACACTAAAGAACACTGCACTTGTTTCTTTCTTATAAAATTTGGTGTAATCTCTTATATTTATGTATGCAATGATTAACCCTGTCAGAATTCAAACAACTTGGAAACAAGGAGTTTATCTTATTTATTGTTGGATCCTACTAGCAATCAGTACAATGTCATATACTAATGAGGCACTTAAGACATTTGGAACTGAAAGGGCTCTGTATTCCATATCACAGGAAATATCAGTAACTTAGAAAAGAAATATTCCAGAGTTCAGCATTCTCTAAACTCAAAAAAGAAGTTTATCAAAATGAATTTAAGAACAGATAAAAAGCTTAATGAAACAGCAAACAGTTTTCTTAGCAACAGTGAAATCTCTGTGCTTAGCCACAGTCCTTCACCTTGTAGATTTTTACTTCAAAATAAATTTATTTATAAGAAACTTAGATAAAAGCATCAATTCTCTAAAAGGAAAAATCCAGGTACTGAGGAGATACATGACCACAGTGTAATACGTAAACAGTTGAAGTGAGAGAGTTAGGAAGAGCCAAGTGGATTCATCAACTAACTAAATCAGTGTGATTTATAGGAGAAACATTCATGACACTATACTCAAATTTACCCTGGTCGCCGCTTAATAGCTCTCTGGACAATCGCTCCTCCACCTTGCATCCCAGGGGCAGGGTTTCCAGAAGCAATAGCTGGACCTATCGATGGTACATCTGATGTCATTTCTGTCATAGAAAAACATTGAAAAAAGTTAAGATTTCTGCTTATCATCACTATCATCTGTTGGTTCAACGAAAGATTCAAGCTATGGATAAAATCTTAATAGTTTACTAGAGCATCCAAATAATCATATGCACATTGGTCTCCTTGAATTTTCTTTAAAAATTTTTTTTTTTCTTTTTAGTTATAGATGGACACAATCTATTTATTCATTAATTTTTTTAATGTGGTGCTGAGGATCAAAACCAGTGCCTCACACATGTGAGGCAAGCACTCTACCACTGAGCTACAGCCCAAGCCACTCCTTGAATTTTCACACTGGGAAATGGTTTCACTATATTTGTTTTCCCTACTTAGTAAAGTTTAGAATAAGGAGTATCATATTCTATAGTCTTCACTTTTAAAAAGCTTTTATTATTTAGGTATCAGGGATTGAATAGGGATGCTCAACTACTGAAACACATCCCTAGGCCTATATATTTAGAAACAGGATCTCACTTATGTTTCTTAGGGCCTTGCTAAGTTGCTGAGGCTGGCTTTGAACTCACAATTCTCCTGCCTCAGCCTCCCAAACCATAATAAGCTTTTAACAGTGATATAATACTAATTTAAAACAAACACATAAACAAATTGATTTATACTTTTATTCATGCAACAAATATAATTTAATTACTTTTATATATTTTTATTGGGAAAGCAAACTGAAAAGCCTGAAAGTAAAAATCACCTAAATTCCAATACATAAAATTATATAGAGTAAAACTGAAGTTGGGCATGTTGGCACAAGCCTGTATGCCCAGCTACTTGGGAGGCTGAAACAGGACTGAGAACTCAAGGTTAGCCTGGGCAACATAGTGAGATCCTGTCTCAAAAAACTAAAAAAATTTAAAAAGCTACTGGGTGATGCACACCTGTAATTCCAGCTACTCAGGAGGCTAAGGGAGGAGGATCATAAGATCAAGGCCAGCCTGTGCAGCTTTGTGACAACCTGTCTCAAAATAAAAAATAAAAAGGGCTAGGACCGTAGTTCAGTGGTAGAGTGCCCTTGGGTTTAATCCTCAGTACTGCAAAGTAAGTAAAAATTTAAAGAAAAAGAAAAAGAGTAATATCTCTCTTGCCTTCTCTGTACCACTCACCTCTCCTTCCAATTCAATTTCATCTCCCCGTAGTAACTACTGCTAACAGCTGGGTACATTTTATCTCTGATAAATTTTCTCTTGTTTTATATATATATATATATATATATATATACATACATACATATCTTTGTAATAAATAGATGCAGCCTTTCTTTTTTTATTTTTATTGTAAACAAATGGGATACATGTTGTTTCTATTTGTACATGGAGTAACAGCATACCATTTGCGTAATCATACATTCACAGAGGGTAATGAGGTTTGATTCATTCTGTCATTTTTTCCTTCTCCCCATCCCTCCCACCCCTCTTTTCCCTCTATACAGTCCCTCCTACCTCCATTCTTGCCCCTGTCCCACCCCTCATTATGTGTCATCATCTGCTTAGCAATGAGATCATTCGTCCTTTGGTTTTTTGAGATTGGCTTATCTCACTTAGCATGATATTCTCCAATTTCATCCATTTGCCTGCAAATGCCATAATTTTATCATTCTTTATGGCTGAGTAATATTCCATTGTATACATATACCACAGTTTCTTTATCCATTCATCAATTGAAGGACATCTAGGTTGGTTCCACAATCTGGCTATTGTGAATTAAGCAGCTATGAACATTGATGTGGCTGTATCTCTGTAGTATGCTGATTTTAAGTCCTTTGGGTATAGGCCAAGGAATGGGATAGCTGGGTCAAATGGTGGTTCCATTCCAAGCTTTCTGAGGAATCTCCAGACTGCTTTCCAGAGTGGCTGCACTAATTTGCAACCCCAACAGCAATATGAGTGTACCTTTTTCCCCACATCCTCTGCAACACCTATTGTTGCTTGTATTCTTGATAATCGCCATTCTAATTGGGGTGAGATGGAATCTTAGTGTAGTTTCAATTTGCATTTCTCTTATTACTAAAGATGGTGAACATTTTTTCACATTTTTGTTGATTGCTTGTAGATCTTCTTCTGTGAAGCGTCTGTTCATATCCTTAGCCCATTTGTTGATTGGGTTATTTGTATTCTTCATGTAGAGTTTTTTGAGTTCTTTATATATTCTGGAAATTAGTGCTCTATCTGAAGTATGAGTGGCAAAGATATTCTCCCACTCTGTAGGCTCTCTCTTCGCACTGCTGATAGTTTCCTTTGCTGAGAGAAAGCTATTTAGTTTGAATCTATCCCAGTTATTGATTCTTGCTTTTATTTCTTGTGCTATGGGAGTCCTGTTAAGGAAGTCTGATCCTAAGCCAACAAGGTGAAGATGTGGACCTACTTTTTCTTCTATAAGATGCAGGGTCTCTGGTCTGATTTCAAGGTCCTTGATCCATTGTGAGTTGAGTTTTGTGCAGGGCGAGAGATAGGGGTTTAATTTCATTCTGTTGCATATGGATTTCCAGTTTTCCCAGCACCATTTGTTGAAGAGGCTATCTTTTCTCCATTGCATATTTTTGGCACCTTTGTCTAGTATGAGAAAATTGTATTTATTTGGGTTTGTGTCCGTGTCCTCTATTCTGTACCATTGATCTACCTGTCTATTTTGGTGCCAATACCATGCCGTTTTTGTTACTATTGCTCTGTAGTATAGTTGAAGTTCTGGTATTGCGATACCCCCTGTTTCATTCTTCCTGCTAAGGATTGCTTTAGCTATTCTGGGTTTCTTATTCTTCCAGATGAATTTCATGATTGCTTGCTCTATATCTGTAAGGTACGTCATTGGGATTTTAATTGGAATTGCATTGAATCTGTATAGCACTTTTGGTAGTATGGCCATTTTGACAATATTAATTCTTCCTATCCAAGAACATGGGAGATCTTTCCATCTTCTAAGGTCTTCCTCAATTTCTTTCTTCAATGCTTTGCAGTTTTCATTGTAGAGATCTTTTACCTCTTTGGTTAGATTGATTCCCAAGTATTTTATTTTTTTTGAGGCTACTGCAAATGGAGTTGTTTTCCTCATTTCCCTTTCAGCTGTTTCGTCGCTTGCGTATAGAAATGCTTTAGATTTGTGCGTGTTGATTTTATAGCCTGCTATTTTGCTGAATTCATTGATGAGATCTAGAAGTTTTCTGGAGGAGGTTTTTGGATCCTCTAAATATAGAATCATGTCATCAGCAAATATGCATCCTTTCTTAATAAAAATAAAATCTTGCTCTGCAACTTCCTTTTTGTCATTTAAATATATATCATGGATATTTTATGTTATAAATAATATACATAAAATCACACATATACCTCATTCTTTTTTATGACTTTACATTGTTTAAATATGTACCACATATGTATGTGTGTGTGATTTTTTTTAAATTACAAGGCAAATTTTAACATTTTAACATTTATGCCTCACAGGAATAAAAAAATACTAGGATGAAGTAAACCCCTCACTCCCAGGGGAAAGAGATGAGAATGCCAACAATGCTGAGACCTAAACAATACACAAGGAATCATGAGCATGGTGGGGCTGACTCCAGGTTCGTAGATGAAGGGCAAAGGAATTGGACACAAAGTCATACAGCTGTTTGGACTCCTTTTTGTTTGACTATTTTAGTTCAATGGCATGATCTCCAAGTCCCTTTGCTTATGTGGGCAGCAGCAGAAGCCCATCATCTTGACCATTTCCCTTAAGAGTTGCACTGCTTTTTCACATTGGGTCAGGTTCACACTGTTTACCATGGGCCATGGCTACAGCAGCAGCTCAAGACTGCTTTAGTTATGTCGACTCATTCTGTCTGACATTGCAAGCCTCTAAATGTACCATATTTTATTCAACCAGTCTCCAACTGACTGACATTAAGGTTGTTCCCAATTTTTTACTATTATAAATAATGTACCAAGAACATTTACATATAAAGTTTTAAGTAATCTTGCTATTTAAGATATATTTCTAGAAGTAAAATTTGTTTCTAAGCTTATAAGCACTTAAAATTTTGATGGTTACTACTAAATTACATTCTAAAAAGGCTGCTATACTACATATTTCCACTAACAGGTATCAGAGAACCCATTTCGCTCATTGGTATTGGATTTGGACTTAAAATTTGTAAAGTGAAATGTTTCAAAACTCCAAAATTTTGTGTGCCAACATGATAACACAAGTAGAAAAATCTCACACCTGACCTCAGTGTAATGAGTTGAAGTCAAAACACAGGCATACTAAAAATACTTTATGAACTTACCTTTAAGCTATATGTATAAAGTATATATGAAACATAATATATTTGGGGTTTAGACTTGAGTCTCATCCACAAGATATCTATCTCTCTATACATGCAAATATACCAAAATTTAAAAAAAAAAAAATCTGATATCTAAAACACATCTGGTCCCAAGCATTTCAGATAAGGGATACTCAAACTTTTTTATTTTTACCAAATCTTACAGGTAAAAATAATACATTTGTTTTCACTTGCATTATATTTCTTTTTAGGTTTGGAAGTCATCTGCAGTAAGAGCTGACTCTTCATATCTTTCATATTTTTATAATGACTGATGTGTGCTATGAGTTGGATATTATTTAGTTAATATGAGTGTCCCCGCAAGGGTCCACTATTTTAAAGGCTTGATCCTCAAGGTGGCACTAGTAGAAAGTGCTGTGGAACCTTTGGGAGGTGGTGTCTAATGGAAGGTCCCTAGGTCATAGGAGGCACACTCTTGAAAGACAGTGTAGAAACTCACCCATCAAAAACTTATCAAGACCTTGTCTCAAAATTTAAAAAAGTAAAAAGGGCTGGGGATGGGGCCCAGTGGTTAAGGCATCTGGGTTCAATCATCTCTGGTACAAAAAAAAAAAAAAAGAAGCAAAGTGAGAACCTCAAATTCTATCTCTACCTAGCAGTATCTAGGAAATGCTTCCCTTTCCCCTGCCAAAGAGATGTCAGTAAAAGGCAGCAAAAATAGAAGGTTTAAACATCCAACAGCACGTAATAATGCAAAATTTTCCAGGTTTTAATTTAAAAAATCATTTGTCATCATTTTCAGATTGGTTTATTTCACTGAAGTTCGAGGTTTTTAGTCTCTTTCAGGACTACAGTTTTCTTTGTTTTTTGTTTTTTCCTCCCAGGCAACCTCAGAGCAACATTTTTGTTTTTGGTTTTGTTTTTTGGGTTTTTTTTGTTTGTTTTTGCGGTGCTGGGGATGGAACCCAGGGCCCTGTGCTTGCAAAGCAAGCACTTTACCAATTGAGCTATCTCCCCAGCCCCTCAGAGCAACTTTTTAAAGGCTCAGTTCGCCTCCCACTGCAAATGGACCCACTGCAAAAATTTAACCCAACCTTGACTCTGGAGTATTTTCTGATGTCTGAAAAATGAAGAAAATTTCCCTAAAGATTCAGCGGACTCTCATCCAGTCAGTTCAGAAATACTAATAAAGCAACTTCATAACTTGACTCTGAATCCTAGTGCTAAACGCCCTTTCCCTCTGCCAGAAGATCCACCCCAACCACAGGACAGAAGTGAGAGGATCTTATGTGAGGTCAGAAGTGGCTTTCCCTACAGGCATCAAGGAGTCCAAACATTGTTATCTGTACGGAAAGAACATGTGGCAAAATGGAGATATCTCCTAAGTGTATGATTTTCCCAGCTTGAAAGAGAGCAACCAAGAGACAACAATCTTAAGGGAGTTCAAAGTGAATCACAATGGGTACCAATCAAATGTACCTGCAGTTATTGCATATATCATAGATGGGATCCTTCTGAGAATGCTAGAATATAGTATGATTACAACACAGTCAATATAGGCAGAAATTGTATCTTGTTCTTCATGATGCTAATTTTAGGCAAGATTTTCTATGCTTACATTGCATACCAATGATTTTTGAACAGCTTATGAGTTCTGATGTCTTTATTCTTTTCCATCTACTGTGTGTGTGTGTGTGTGTGTGTGTGTGTGTGTGTGTGTTGGGGATCTCTTCATGCTTTAATGCCAGTAATTTATAAGGAATCAGTGCCATTAAAATGTACATAAATGATTTCAAGTAAGCTTTAGTTTTACTTTTCCCTTTGACCCAAGGAAGTACCAATAGGTCTCAAGTCTTTCTGTGGATTTTATAAGCCTGAAATCTGTGAAATAAAACTCAGGAACTGGAAGAGTTGTAAAGAGAATATTGGATAGTTTGATTAGAGTGTAATAATTAGAGTAGATAATTAGATTTTCTGTTTTTTAAAAATATGAGTTGCAATAAAAGGAAATTTTGTGCTATTTTAATTTTCAGTGGTAAATAAACGTGTACATGGAAAAAAAATCACTTGTCATATCAAGAATCAGGAAGATTTCAAATTGAATGAATGGGTGACAACACTGAGATGACACAAATGTTAAAACTAACAAACGTTTCTAAAGTAGCCATGATAAAAATGCTTCAAAAGCACCTAAAAACTCATTTGAAACTAATGAAAAAAGGATTTTTCAGCATGGAAACAGGGATTATAAAAAGAACTTAGTGGAAATTTTAGAACTGAAATATATAATAACTGAAATAAAAACGTCATGGTGATCTCAACAACAGAACATAGGACATAAAAGAAATAATCTATGAAAAATCAACTTAAAGTGGATCAAACATTTAGGCACTGGAACAGAGGCCCTAACAGAAGAAAAAGTAGGCCCAAATTTCATCATGTCAGCTTAGGACTGACTTCCTTAACAAGACTCCTAATGTGCAAGAAATAAAATTAAGAATCAATAAATGGGATGGATTCAAACTAAAAAGCTTCTTCTCAGCAGAGGAAACAATCAACAACATGAAGAGAGAGCCTGCAAAATGGGAGAAAAATCTTAGTACACATACCTCAGGTAGAGCATTAACCTCCAGGATATATAAAGAACTCAAAAAATTTAACACTAAAAAACCAAATAACCCAATCAATAAATGGGCTAAGGAACTGAACAGATACTTCACAGAAGAAGAAATACAACTGATCAACAAACATGTGAAAAAATGTTATCATCTCTAGCAATTAGAGAAATGCAAATCAAAATTAAGATTTCATCTCACTCCAGTCAGAATGGCAATTTTCAAGAATATAAGCAATAATAAGATTTAGCAAGGATGTGGAGGAAAAGGTACATTCACACATTGCTGGTGGGACTGCAGATTGGTGCAACCACAATGGAAAGCAGTATGGAGATTCCAAAGAAAACTTGGAATGGAACCACCATTTGACCCAGCTATCCCAATTCTCAGTTTACACCCAAAGGACTTAAAATGAGCATACTTCAATGACACAGTCACATCAAATATAGCAGCTCAATTCACGACAGATAAACTATGGAACCAACCTAGGTGCCTTTCAACAGATGAATGGATGAAGAAAATGTGGTACATATACACAATGAAATATTACTCAGCCTTAAAGAAGAATGAAATTATGGCATTTGCAGGTAAATGGATGGAACTAGAGAATATCATGCTAAGTAAAATAAGCTAATCCCCCAAAACCAAAGGCCAAGTGTTTTCTCTGATAAGTGGATGCTGATCCACAGTGGGGGTGGGGGTATAGGGAAGAATAAAGGAATTTCCATTCATGCAGAGGGAGTGAGGGGAGGGTAGGCAGTGGGGATGGGAAGGATGGTAGAATGAGGCAGACATCATTACCCTATATACAGGTATGATTACACTACTGGTGTGACTCAGCACCATGTACAGTCAGAGAAATGAGAAGTTATGCTCCATTTGTGTACAATGTGACAAAATGCATTCTACTGTCATGTATAACCAATTAGAACAATAAAAAATAAATTGTTTTAAAAAAGAAATGGAAGACAGAACAATAGAAATTACCTAACCTTAACTGAGAGAAAACAGACTACAAGAGAAAATAAACATGAAAATAAAAAATTAACAGAGCCTAGGGAACAATGGCGCTAAAACAAAAAACGTCTAACATTTCTATCACTGGAATCTTGGAAAGAGAAGAGAAAGAAGGCGGGGCTGAAAAGCTAACAGCTAGAAAATTACCAACTATGGTGGGAGATAAAAGCCTGCAGATTTAAGAAGTTGCAAAAACCCCAAAAAAATCCATTAAAACACAGATCATAATTAAACTTCTGGAAACTAAAAACTAAGGAAAAATCTTGAAAATAGCTACAGAAAAATGACATCTTAATTACAGAGGGGAAACAGTTGAAATGACATCTAACTTTTCATCAGTAATCATGAGAGGCCAGAAGTAAGTGGGATGACAATTTTTCCTAAGTATGAAAGAAGAGAACTGCCAACCTAGAATCCTACACTCAGTGAAGATACCATTCGGAAATTAAGACATTCTCCAATAAAATTTGCCAACAGTAGACCTATCCTAAGAGACTGGTTAGAGAAAGTCATTTAAACACAAGGGAGGGCTGGGGATATAGTTCAGTTGGTAGAGTGCTTGCCTTGCAAGTGTAAGGCCCTAGGTTCAATCCCCAGCACCGCAAAAAAACAAAACAAAACAAACAAACAAAAAAAAAAAACACAGGGGAAATTATAAAAGAAGGAATTCTGGAATATCAGGAGAGAAGAAAGACCACTGTAAGCAAAATTCAGGTAAAATCAATAGTTTTATTTCTTTTGTGTTTTCTTCTAAATTATGTTTAGGTAAAAACTATAACAGTATGATGTGTTTCTAATATGTAGCCCACATATTTAATTATATATGAGGGATAGGCATATAAACGCAGGTAAGGTTTCTACACTTTACTCAAAATGGTAACATGAAGACACCACTGGATAATGTATAAGATATATAAGCATATATAGATATGATATGATGCCTAAAACAATCACTAGAAGGCTGTCCAATTAGGTACACTATAAAACATTACTGGTAAAATGATTGACTTACAGAAAGGCAAGAAAAAAACAGAAACAAAATCCAAAACAAACAGAAAAGAAAAAATAAAAGTAGCAGACTTAAGCTTTCACAAATCAATAATTTTACTCAATGTAAATGATCTAAATATACCAATTAAAAGGTGAAGATAGGCAGAAGCAGAAAATATGACCCAAAAAAACACGCTATTTACAAGAAACTCACTTCAGGGCTGGGAGTATAACTCAGTGACAGAGTGCTTGCCTAGCATGTACAAGACCCTAGGTTCAATCCCCAGGAATACAAAAACAAAAACCCCAAGAAACTCGCTTTGAATAAATAAGTAAAAAGTAGAAAAAGAGAAAAGATAGAAAAAGATATATCATATACATAATAATCAAAGGAAAGTAGGAGTGGTTATATTAGCAATAATCAGACAAAACAGACTATATAAATCAGATAAAATAGCAAATAAAATTTATTAAAGAGCAATAGATTTTAAAATAATAAGGCAATCCACCAAGAAAACAGCAGCCAGACACAGCGGCACACATGTAATCTCAGCAGCAAGGGAGGCTGAGGCAGGAGGACTTTGAATTCAAAGCCATCCTCAGCAACTTAGCAAGGTCCTAAGCGACAAAGCAAGACCCTGTTTCAAAATAAAACATAAAGGGTTAGGGATGTGGCTCAATGGTTAAGCACCTCTAGGTTCAATCCCTGGTACCAAAAAAAAAAAAAAAAAAAAAAAAAAAGAAAGAAAAAGAAAAAGAGAACACAGCAATTTTAAATTTGCATGCACTAAACAAAAAAAAATTGCAAAATATATGAAACAAAAACTGACAACTGAAAGGAAAAAACAATCATAGTTGTAGACTTGAAAGTGCCTCTCAACAAATGACAATTAGAAAATCAGCAAAGATGGCTGGGGGGTTTGTATCCCCAATACCTTTAAAAAAGAGAGAGAGAAGGGCTGGGGTTGTGGCTTAGTAGTAGAGTGCTTTCCTAGCATGTGTAAGGCACTGGTTCAATCCTCAACACTACATAAAAGTAAATAAATAAAATAAAGGTATTATTTCCATCTCCAACTACAAATATTAAAACAGAGAGAGAGAAGAAAAGAAATCCATAAAGAAATGGAGGAAATCAATATCATCAACCAACAGGGTCTGATTAACATTAATAAAAACATCCCATCCAACAACAGAAGATACACATTCTTGGGCTGGGGAGATAGCTCAGTTGGTTGAGTGCTTGCCTTGCAAGCACAAGGCCCTGGGTTCGATCCCTCATACCATAAGAAAAAAAAAAAAAGATACACATTCTTTTCTTTCTTTTTGGGAGGTTTCTGGGATTAAACCCAGGGTGCACTACCACTAAGATACATCCCAAGCCCTTTTTATTTATAATTTTGAGACAGGGTCTCACTAAGTTGCCCAGGCTGGTCTCAAACTTGCAATGGTCCTGCCTTAGCCTCCTAAATCCCTATAATTATAGGCATGTAGTACCACACCAGAGATATAAGTGTCCTGAAAAATTATACCAAGGTAGACCAGATCCAAGGGCCATATAACAAATTTCAATAGATATTTAAAAAATGAAATATACATCTCACTATCCAATCTACAAGGGAGTTAAACTAAAAATCAGTAACACAGTGGGATAATCTCCACACACTTGGAAACTAAACACACTTAATCAATTTGTCACAGAGGAAGTCTCAAAGGAAATTTTAAAATCACTGAACTAAATGCAGATGAATATACAACATAGCAAAATTTGTAGGACACAACAAAACTTTACTCAGGGAAATTTATAGCACTAAAATGCTTATATTAGAAAAGATAAAATATCAGCAGGGCACTGTAGCACACACCCATAATCCCAGAGACTCTGGAGGCTGAGGTGGGAGGCCAGTCTTAGTGATTTAGGGAGACCCTATCTCAAACTTAAAAGAACATAAAGAGATGGGGTGTACCTCAGTGGTAAAGTGTCCTGGGGTTCAATCCCCAGTACCAAGGGAAAAAAAAATTCAAATCATCTAAGACTCTAAATTCAAGAGACTAAAAAAAAAAAAAAAACAAAATTAACTCAAAGTAAGCAAAAGGAAGGACATAATAAGGCACAGAAGTTAATTAATTTAAAAACAGGAAAACAATGAAAATAACACAGCTAGTTCTTTAAACAGATCAATAACACTGACAAACACCAAGTAAGACAAATTAAAAAAGAAAAGACATAAACTATCAACATTAGGAATGAAAACATTATCATTAAAAACTATGAATACATCAAAGGAATAATAAGGGAATATAAAAATAACAAATTTGAAATTAGATAAAATAGACCCATTCCTAAAAAAAAAAAAATAAAAAACAATAAGAACAACAACAACAAAAAAAACTATAACTGACCCCAAACTAAACAGATTATTTTAATGGCCCCATATATGAAGGAAATTGAATTCGTAATTTCAAACTCCCAAAAAAGAAATCTTGAGTCCAGATTAATTCACTGAAAATTCTATCACAGTTAAGGAGTGGGACACCTCCCAATTCAATTTATGAAACTAGTAATAACCATATATCAAAACTAGATGAAGGGCTAGGGATATGACTCAGTTGGTAGAGTGTTTGCCTTGCAAGCACAAGGCCCTGGGTTCAATCCCCAGCACCGCAGGAAAAAAACAACAACAACTAGAGGAAGACATTAGGAAAAAAAATTAAAGACCAATATACCTCTTGAATACAGGTATAAAAATATTAACCAAATATTGGCAGATAAAATTCAACAATATACAAAAAAAAATTACATATGACCAAGAAAAGTTTATTTCAGGGATGCAGACTAGTTCAGTATTTGAAAATTAAGCAAGAGATTAATTTTAAGGAGAGCAAGTGGGCTGGGGAGATAGCTCAGCTGGTAGAGTGCTTGCCTCACAAGCACAAGGCCCTGAGTTCGATCCCCAGTACCGCAAAAAAAAAAAAAAAAAAAAAAAAAAAAAAAGAGAGCAAGTTTGAGACCAGTCTCAGCAATTTAGGTATCTACCAAATTATCAGGCTAGTGAAGGAAAAAAAAAAAAAGAAATCACATGATCTAGCCTGTTGCAATGGGACACGCCTGTAATCCTAGCTACTCAGGAAGCTGAGGTAGGAGGATCACCAAGTTGAAGGCTATCCTGGGCAACTCAGTGAAAGACTGTCTCCAAATAAAAAACAAAAAGGGTTGGGGATATATATCTCAGTGGTAGTGTGCCCCTGGATTCAATGTCTACTACTGAAAAAAAACAAAACAAAACAAAACAAAAACACATGATCACAAGAACAAGTTCATAAAAAGCACAGGACAAAACTGAACATCCATTCTCAATTTAAAAACTCTCTGAAAAAAGTAGGGATACAAACACCCACAGCTGGGGACATAATTGGTTGGTTCTAGCATGCCAGGTCCTGGGTTCAATTCCCAGCATCACCAAAAAAAAAAAAAAAAAAAAAAAAGATGGGGTGGGGGGTAAACAGGGAAATATCCACACTCTGACAAAATAATCTGTATGTGTGTGTGTGTGTGTGTGCACGTGCACGTGGCATGCGCACACTGGGGACCACCGAGTCACAGCCTCAGCCCCTTTTTATTTTTTATTTTGAGACAGGACCTCGCCAAGTTGCTTAGGGCCTTGCTAAGTTGCTGAGGTTTGTCTCAAACTTGTGATCATCATACCTCAGCCTCCCATATCACTAGGACTACAGACATGCACCACTGCTCCTGGAGGACAAAATAATCTTTAAAAATATATATAGAGAAAATATTATACTTATGGTGAAAAATAATGCTTTGTTTTTCACCTAAGACTGAAAAATGCACAAGAATGCCCTATTTCACCACTTACACAAACAGCGTGGGAAGCCAAAGGAAAACTCTAGAAAAGAAAAGGTATACAATTCCAAAAATACCCTGCAAAAGACCCCATCAGAGGATGAAAAGACAAGTTACAGAGACAGAAAATATTTGCAAATCATATATCCACAGAAAACTAATATCCAGGGTATAAAAATAACTCTCAAAACTCAACACTAAAAAAGCAAATGGTTCAATTATAACATGAACAAAAGACATGAAGAGATAATAATGAGAAAAGTGAAGCAGGAGGCATCATAATACCAGACCTTAAATTATACTAGAGTTATGGTTACAAAAACAGCATGGTATTGGCACCAAAACAAACATGAAGACCAACAGAACAGAAGACACCGAAATAAACCCACATAAATACAGTTATCTCACACTAGACAAAGATGCCATAAACATACATTGGAGGAAAGATAGCCTCTTCAACAAATGGTGCTGGGAAAACTGGAAATTCATATGTAGCAGAATGAGATTGAACCCTCCTATCTCTCATCCTGCACAAAACTCAAAGTGGATCAAGGACCTAGGCCTCAGACCAGAAACCCTGAGCCTACTAGAAGAAAATGTAGGCCCAAATCTCCATCATTTTGGTTTAGGAATTGACTTCCTCAACAAGACTCCTAAAGCCCAAGAAGTAAAATCAAGAATCAATAAATGGGATAGTATCAAACTAAAAAGCTTCTTCAAAGCAAAGGAAATAATCAAGAACATAAACAGAGAGCCTACAGAATGGGAGAAAAACCTTTCTACCTGCACCTCAAATAAAGTATTAATCTCCAGGATATATAAAGAACTCAAAAAACTTTAACATTAAAAAAAAAACACAACCAATAAATGGGCAAAGGAACTGAACAGGCACTTCACAGAAGAAATACAAATGGTCAACAAATACATGAAAAAATGTTCAACTTCTCTAGTAATTAGAGAAATGTAAATTAAAATTACACTGAGGGGCTATAGCTCAGTGGTAGAGAGATTGCCCAGCATGTGTGGGGCACTGGGTTCAATCCTCAGCACTGAATATGAATAAATTAAATTTTTTAAAAAATACTACACTGAAAATCCATCTCGCTCCAGTCAATATGGCAATTATCAAGAATACAAGTACCAATAAATTGTTGGTAAGGATATGGAGAAAATGGTACACTCATACATCACTGGTAGGACTGCAAATTGGTGCAACCATGGAAAGCAGTAAGGGGATTTCACAGAAAATCTGGAATGGAACCACCATTTGACCCAGTTATCCCACTCCCCAGTACATTCCCAAGGGACTTGAAATTAGCATACTACAATTATGCAGTCACACCAATGTTTATAGCAGTTCAATTAACAATAGTTAAGTTATGGAACTAACCTCGGTGCGCTTCAACAGATGACAGGATAAAGAAAATATATACACACAATGGAATATTACTCAGATATAAAAAAGAATGACTTCATAACTTTTGCCAGTAAATGGATAAATCTGGAAACTATTATGTTTAAGTGAAATAAGCCAATCCCAAAATGCTCTCTCTGATATGTGGATGCTAACACATAAGTGAGGGGCAGAGGAAAGAACAGAAGTTCACTGGATTAGACAAAGGGGAATGAAGGAAGGGCAGGGGATGGGACTAGGAAAGACAGAAGAAGGGATTGGACATAACTTTCCTCTGTTCATATATGAATACACCACCAGTGAAACTCCATATCATGTACAATAGCAAGAATGAGATCCTATTCAGAGTAAGTTATACTCCATGTATGTATAATATGTCAAAATACACTATTGTCATGTATATCTAAGAACAAAAATTTTTTTAAAAGACATGAAGAGATACAACAGGGACATACACAAGATAAATAAGCATGTATAAAAATGCTCAACATTATTAGCCATGTGAATTAAAACCACAAGGAGACACTCTTACACATGGAATGGCTAAAATAAAAAAAAAGAATACAAACAAATATGGGGAAGGATATGAAAAAAGTAGATTACTCACATTGCTAGTGAGAATGTACACTCTAGAAAACAGTTCGATGAACATGCAACTAACAATTGAGTAAGAAATGGTTAGCAATCAGAAGTGATGGGCCCCAATTGAGGGATTGTTCAAATGCAGAAGCCACACCAGGAGAAATATTAATGGGCACCACTAAGGCCTATTTCAAATGTAAAAGACCATGAGGTTCACCTGTTCACCTGGGAACACTGGAAGCTCTTTTGTCCAAGAGAGGCTAGGAAAGTGGAAGGTGAGAATGAACCCAAATGGGAGTTACAAGGATTAAAATTCAGGCTAAAGGACACACCAATAGCCTTGATACTGTTCAATGACTGTTTAACACAGATTTTGCTCCGTGTTCTACCCAAAAACACATAAGCCCCTAACCCAGCACACAAAAATGGGTTTTTCTGCTACCTGGCCTCCTCCTATTCTCTCTCTTCTCACTTAAATAAATCCTACTTTGTTTATTTTTCCCTTCCGTTATTGTCTGTGGATTTTATTCTTCAAAATTGGTGAAGCAGGGAATTTAATCTCATCTCATTCTGATTTTAATCACTGAGCCACATCCTCAGTCCGTTTTGTTTGTTTGTTTGTTTTTTGAGACAAGGTCTCACCAAGTTCATTAGGGCTTCACTAAATTGCTGAGGCTGACTTTGAATTTGTTATCCTCCTGTCTCAGGCTCCAGGACCACTGGGAGTATAGGCAGGCACAAGGTGACTGGCCCAGGCATTTTTCCTAGGAAAATGGAAGACCCAACTTTGCACAAAACTGTGTACACAAGGGGCTAGGGTTGTGGCTCAGTGGTAGAATGCTTGCCTAGCATGTGTGAGGCACTGGGTTCAAACCTCAGCACCACATAAAAAGAAGATATTGTGTCCACCTACAACTAGAATTATTTTTTAAAAAAACTGTACACAGAAGTTCATAGTAGTTTTATTCATAATAGCCAAAAACTGATTTTTTTAAAATACAGGTATCTTTCAACAGAGGAACGGTTAAACAAACTGACATATCATTATTACCACTGAATACTACTTAGCAATGAAAAGAACTATTGATATACACAACAATCTGGGTGAATTTCCAGAGAAATCATGCTTAAAGAAACAGGCCAATCACAAAAGATCACATACTGTATGATTACATTTATAAAACATTGTGTTTTTTTTGTATTGGAAACTGAACATAGGGTACTGTGAGTACTAACCAAATGCTCTACTACTGTACTATATGCCCCACCCCTTTAGATTTTTTTTTAAAACAGATGCATGACTGCATGGAGTTAAAAAGGTTGGGGGGGGTAGGAAAAAAGTGGGTGGGGCTACCAAAAAACAAGCACCTTGAAAGATTCTTGTGATAATAAAAAAATTCTGTACCCTGACTGTATCAATGTCAAAATCCTAGTTCCCTTCTAATGGACATGGAAAAAGACAAACCCCAAAATAATGTGGCCCAGGGAGAAGGAATGAGAGAGTCAGTGTCTTTCCCGGTGACAACACAGGTCCCAGGGAGAAAATTTCCATCAAATATGAAAAGACAGTTTCTGAGAAGAGGCCAAAGCATTGATCCCACCCTAAACTGCCCACACCCTCCATCTGGCCCAGTAAAGATAGCCCAAACTGACATGCTCATTAGTTGAGTTACCTCTCAGTGTAACCTATATAAGCTTGAGCACCCACCCCTTTTGGCCGTTGGTCCAGAGGGACCAGAGGGATGGGTCCATCAGAGGCAGCACTCTGTTCCTGAATAACAGCTGTGCAGAGCTGATCCTTAAAGTTTGCGTCTAGCCCAGTCCTTTTGTGCTAACACCCTCCCCACTGGGGGGAACCACTTAAAAATATAGGGGATCTCTGTATTGTTTTTCATAATACAATTCCAATGATCATCAGAATTTCTTAATTAAAAATATTCAAAAACATTTTTAATGTTATACACTTCACCTTCCTGTTGAATTTTTAAAAGTCTGTATAAAGTTCTAACCACAAATTCAAAAAAATTTATGAAGTCCTGGGCATCGAGGCCCATAACTCTAATCCCAGTTCCTCTGTAGGCTGAGGCAGAAGGATCCCAAGTTTAAGGTCAGCCTTAGCAACTTAGCCTGGCCAAGAACCTTTCTCAAAATAAACAGGGATAAGGATATACCTCAGTGACAATAGCCCTGGGTTCAATTCACAGTACCAAAGGGAAAAAAAATTTCTTTTAAATCATGAGTTATTTCAACTACATTATTAATTTTGAAAGAACAGTAAATTTATTTATATTGTAAAATTTCCCCATCCAGAAATATGTTATGTTTTTCATTTATTCAGATCTTTTTTAGTGTCTTTCAATGCAATTTCCTACTTGTCTTCATATAGCGTTTATATTTTTATTTTTTCTACACCTTTTTAGATATAGTTTTTTTTTTAATTTTTTTTAGTTGTAGATGGACACAATATGTTTATTTTATTCATTCTTTTTTTTTTTTTTTTTTTTGCAGTACTGGGGATCAAACCCAAGGCCTTGTGCTTGCAAGGCAAGCACTCTACGGACTGAGCTATCTTCCCAGCCCCTTATTCATTCATTTTTATGTGGTGCTGAGAATCAAGCCCAGTGCCTCACACATGCTAGGCAAGCATCCTCCCACTAAGCCACAACCCCAAACCCTAGTTTTCACTATTATTGTGATTAAGATCACTTTTCTATTTCAACTTCTAACTGGTTACTGCTAGAATAAAAGAAAACTATCAATTTCCACATATTTATATGGTACCTAATAACTTCACTAAATTATCTTACTGGTTCTAAAAGTATTTAGTTAGTCAAATCCAGTGAAGCATGCCTGTACTGTAATCTCAGCCACTCATTAGGCAAAAACAGGAGGAATGCAAGTTCGAGAACAACCTTAGCAACATAGCAAAACTCCATCTCAAGTAGAAAATAAAGCTGGGCACAGTGGATCACAACTATAATCCCAGAGGCATGGAAAACTGAAGCAGGAGGATCCAGAATTTAAAGCCAGCCTCAGCAACTTAAAAGGCCCTAAGCATTCTGCAAAACCTGTCTCAAAATAAAATATAAGAAAAGGACTGGGGGGCTGAGGCTGTAGCTCAGTGGCAGAGTGCTTGCCTAGCATATGTGAGGCACTACATTCGATCAACATGAAAATAAACAAATAAAATTACTGCATTCTATCCATTTACAACTATTAAAAAAAAAAAAAAAAAAACCCTTTTTTAAATGTTAGAAAAAAAAGGGGGAAGGCTGGTGATGTGGCTCAGTTGTTAAGGACCCTTTTGTTCAATCCCTGGTACCAAAACAATAAATAAATAAAATAAAATATAAAAAGGATAGGGGATGTAACTCAGTAGTAAAGGGCCCCCTGTGCTCAAATCTTGGTGCCAAAAATAAATAACAGTATTTAGCTTATGTAGTTTTATTAGTGTACAAGCACATCCATCTTCAAGGAATTATTTTAACTATCCCTATTCAATATTTACTTATTTGATTTTCTTCTCCTACTGCATTATTGCAAGGGCTCTTATTCTATGGGTCAATTCAGGAGAAAGGGATTCACACCTAAGATGAAGAAAACTATAATTTCATTCATCTGAGTTTTTTTTATCAATCCTTTATCTTTTTAAAATTTTTTTAAACTTCATTTATTTTTCAATGTGGTGCTGATTGAACCCAGTGTCTCATATGCGTTAGGCAAGTACTCTACCACTGAGCCACATGCCCAGTCCCTCATCTCTGAGATTTAACATTCAATTACTTATGTAGACAGTAAACCACAAAAGTATTAGCAGTATCTGTAGCTCTTGTCATCAACAGAAGTCAGATATTTTTATCACATGACAGTTAATGCAAATGTCCAGAATTATTGTAATGTTCAACACTACCTCAAAAATATGATAATTAAGCTGGGCATGATGGCGCACACCTGTAATCCCAGTGTCTCGGGAGGTTGAGGCAGGAGGATCTCAAATTCAAAGTCATCCTAAGCAAAAGCAAGATGCTAAGCAAGTCAGTGAGACCCTACCTCTAAATAAAATACAAACACTGGGCATGTGGCTCAGTGGCTGAGTGCCCCTGAGTTCAATTCTGGGTACCCATTAAAAAATAAAAAAAAAGAAAAGAAAAGAAAATTATTGAATTTACCATTACATGTTATTTATTACTCTACTGCAATTTAATATTTAGACAATTATACTTTAATATAATCTTAAAGGTAACATTATCTACTACCATCTTATGTACTAAATAACGTTCTTTTTTGGGGAGGGTACCAGGGATTGAACCCAGGGATGCTTTACCACTAAGCCACATCCCTAGCCCTTTTTTATGTTTTATTTAGAGACAAGGTCTTGCTCAGTTGCTAAGTGCCTCCCTAAGTTGCTGAAGCTGGCTTTGAATTGTGATCCTCCTTCCTCAACCTCTCAAGTCCCTGGGATCACAAGCATGTGTCACCACACCCTGCTACACATACTAAATAATATTCTAAGAGTTCAATAGGTGTCTCCAAATTGCTAGAAGGGTTCATAACATACAAAAGATTAACAAATTTGATCTAGGGGTTGGGGTTGTGGCTCAGTAGTAGAGTACTCACCTAGCACCTGTGAAGCACTGGGTTTGATCCTGAGCACCACATAAAAATAAATAAAATAAAGGTATTGTGTACATATACAACTAAAAAATATTTTTTTAAAAAAACTGATCTAGGGCTGGGGAGATAGCTCAATTGGTAGAGTGCTTGCCTTGCAAGCATAAGGCCCTGGGTTCGATCCCCAGTACCGCAAAAAAAGAAAAAAGAAAAAAAAGAAATACTTCTGTAAAACATTTGTTAACAAAATCATATATTTCGTTTGTTAATGATATTAATACACTCCAGCCCTTTTCATTTTTTAAATTTTCCGACAGGGTCTCTCTAAATCTCTGAGACAGGCCTCAAACATGCATCCTCCTGCCTCAGCCTCCTAAATTACTGGGATTACAGGTATGTACCACCAACTACTAGCTACTCTGAACCATTTTTAGTTCCCGGAACAACCCAATTGAAAATAGTTATGGGTTGAATGCTGTAAAAATGCATGTTATCCAGAATCTCAGAATGTGTCTTTATTTGGAAATAAGGTCTCTCAAGATGTAATTATTTGGGCTGGGGTTGTGTGGCTCAGTGGTAGAGCACTTGCCTGGCATGGTTAAGGCACTGGGTTTGATTCTCAGCACCACATATAAATAAATGAATAAAATAAAGGTCTATCAACATCTAAAAACTATTTCTTAAAAAAGATGTAATTAGTTAAGCTTGAGGTTACAATGGATTGGGGGTTAAGGACTTTAGATCTTTTTATTTTTTTAAGGAAAAAGAAAAAAGAAAAAAAAGGAGATTCAGGTAGAGACAAAGAAATTGGAATGGTTAGTCTACAAGCTAGAGAACAGGAAGAGATTTCTCCTTCAAGGTCTTCAGATAGAACCAGCCTTGCCAACATCTTCATTTCAGATCTTGAGACTCTGGAACTGCAAGAGAATTCCTCCAGTTTGTGTTGTTTTAGCAACCCTGGGAAACTAACACAATAACAATGTATGGTTCATTTAATATACTGCTGGATTTGATATGCTAAGATTAGTTCTATTTATTATATTCATTCATTCATTCTGGAGATTAAACCCAGGGCCACTGATGGATTAGCTTCATTAAAATAGGGGGAGAAACTTCATGCGACATTAAGGGCAACATAGTTAAAGAATATTTTTAGTATGTTGAACTCAAGTACCTTCTATAAAAACCACAATTTAGCCAGACACCGTGGTGCAAGCCTGTAATCCCAGTGTCTTGGGAGGCTGAAGTATGAGGATCACAAGTACAAGGTCAGTCTCAGCAACTAAGCAAGGTCCTAACTCAAAAGAAAAAGAAAAAGGGCTGGGGATGTAGCTCAATGGTAAAGTACCGCTGGGTTCAATTCCCAGTATCAAACACACACACACACACACACACACACACACAAAATCTGACAGAAATTACAGCAACATATTTTAATCAATCAACATATTCTTCCAAATTTACAAACTTACTTCTAAATATAACTAGCTTTTCTGAGGTCTGGGGTGTTACCTCAGTGGTACAGTGCTTGCTTAGCACATGTGAAGAACTGCGTTAGATCCTCAGCACCACATAAAAATAAATAAATAAAGGTATTATGTCCATCTACAACTAAAAGAAAAACCTGCTTTTCTGAAACAGGAAAAACAATGTAAGTCACTGAAAACACCTAAGAGGAAAACAGGAATGATAAAGGAAGCATTACAAAACAGATAATAAAATGTTCAAAAAGAAATGAAGAAAACAATGATTCATGATATGCCTAATTTGTGTAACAAATGAACCACTTAGGATTTTTTTTTTCAATTTTTATTTTTAAAAATCTAGCTTCATTATTGGACATGGTGGCACACACCTATAATCCCAGCAACTCAGGAGGCTGAGGCAAGAGAATTGCAAGTTTGAAGCCAGCCTTAGCAATTTAGCAAGGCCCTAAGCAACTTTGTGAGACCCTTTCTTAAAATTTAAAAAGTAAAAAGGGCTGAGGATGTAGCTCAGTAGTTAAGCACCCTAGGTTCAATCCTAGTATGAAAAAAAAAAAAAAATTCCTTCAAATTATAACACACTGTACCAAACCCTGAACACAAAACACATCTTTAATACAAGAGTCAAGTGTATATAATTATCTTTAGTACATATTCACTTTAATACTGGATAGAGAGTATTTAAAAGGCTGGGGATGTAGCTCAGCCTAGCATGCCTTGGGTTTGATCTACAGCACCACCAGGAGCAGCACACTGAAATGCCAATATTAAAATAGCAATACGTCTGTAATTTTGTATATGTGGGGTTTTTTGTTATTTTCTTTTTCTGCAGTGCTGAGATCCAACAAACCTGGGCCTTACACATATTAAGCAAACACTACTGTTGAGATACATCCCCCAAAGTAATAAGGCACTGCAAAGCTACGATCATCAAAACAGTATGGTGCTGGGCCCAGTGGCTAGGGAGGTAAGACAAGAGGATCCTGAGTTCAAAGCCAGCCTCAGCAAACATGAGATACTAAGCAACTCAGTGAGATACTGTGTCTAAATAAAATACAAAATAGGGCTGGGATGTGGCTTAGTGGTCAAGTGCCCTTGAATTCAATCCCTGGTACCAAAAACAAGCAAACAAACAAAAAAAAAAACAGTATAACAGTATGGTCCTCACATAAAGACAAATACACAGATCAACGGAATAAAACACAGCAAAGAAAGGAGTCTTGGGGGGTGGGAGAACACCTCACAGATATGGTCAATGAATTCTCAACAAGAGTGCCAAAATCATTCAGTGAGGAAAGACCAGTCTTTTCAACAAATGGTGTTGAGAAAATCAGATAGCTACATGCAAAAGAATGAAGTTGGACCTTAACCTACTCCATATAATAAAGTTGAATCAAAATGGATCAAATACCTAAAGGTAGGGGCTAAAACTATGAAATTCTGAGAAGAAAATACAGAGGGACATTGGATTTGGCAAAGAATTCTTAGAAATGGTATCAAAAATCCAAGTAGGGCTGGCCTGAGGTGGTTGTGGCTCAGTGGTACAGCGCCTGCCTAGCATGTACTGCAGAGTTCAATTCTCGGCACCGCATATAAATAAATGAATAAAATGAAAGTCCATCAACAACTAGAGATATGTTAAAAATTTTTAAAAAACAAAGTAACAGGGCTGGGGATGAATGGATAGAGAGAATGTGGTCTATACATACAATGGAATATCATTCAACCTCAAAAAGGAAGTTCTGACACATACACAACATAGATGAACCTTAAAAGATATTATGCTAAATGAAATAAACCAGTTACTAAAGGACAAACACTGTATAATTTAATTTATATGAGGTACCTACATCATTCATACTCCTAAAACAGAAAACAAAATAGTGGTTGCCGAGATTAGGTAAAGGGAGAATGGGGAGTTACTATTTAATGGGTATGTAGTTTCAGTTTTCTGAGATGAAGAAAGACCAGGAGGTAAATGGTGACAATGGCTGTTCAGATATATAAATGTATTAAATGTCATCAAATTATATACTTTAAAATGGTTAGGATGATAAACTTAATTATGTATTTTTCTGCTATAAAAAATTTTAAATATATATACACACACACACACACAAACACACACACACACACACATCTCAGGCATAGTGGGCACACATGGAATCACAGCTACTCAAGAGGCTGAGGCAGGAGACAAGGTTAGCCTCAGCAACTTAGTGAAACTCTATCTCAAAAAAATAAAAAGGACTAAGGATGTAGCTCAATGGTAGAGCACTTGCCTCCCATGCACATGGCTCTGTGTTCAATCCATAGTACAGGGGGTGGAATATTCACACACACACACACACACAAAGCAGGTGTGGTGGCATGCACTTATAAACTCAGCTACTCAGAAGGCAAAGGAAGGAGTACTGAAGTTTGAGTCTACCCTGGAGCAACACAGCAAGACTGCATCTCTAAAAACAAAATAAAACAAAAACAAAACTTCCAAGTTGTCCTATATTAATGAGATAGAAGGTTAACCACTATAGATATGACCATGGCAAAAACAAGTTACAGCTGGGTACAGTGGCACATGGCAAATGTCTGTAATCCTAGCAACTTGGGATGCTTCAAGCAGGAGAATCCCAAGTTTGAGGCCAGTCTGGCAAACAGCAAGACCCTGTCTCAAATTAAAAAATAAAGAGTACTGAGGCTATAGCTAAATGGTAAAGCACCAAAACAAAAACAAATTACAGAAAAGTATATTAATATTATTCTTTTAAAATTTTTTTAGTTATTGATGAACCTTTATTTTATTCAATTATTTATATGCAGTGCTGAGAATAGAACCCAGTGCTTCACATATGCAAGCCAAGTGCTCCACCATTGAGTCACAACCCAATTCCTTTAATATATTATATTCAAAACCAAAGTCTAGAAGGTCTCAAACCTACTATGCCTACTATGTTACAGGCCCTGGAATAAATCAATAGACAGAATAGACAAAAATTCTAACCTTTATAAATCCTTTAATGGTGACAAGATTTAAATGCAAATTATAGAAGGAGGGAGACAAATTAGGCTCATAAAAATTAAGCAATAAAGGTCAACATGAGAATGGCAAGATGAAAAGATAAAGGTACTTCTAAAATAAACTTATTTATTAGTTCATTCGTTCATTACTACTGGGGATTGAACCCAGGGGCACCTCACCTCTGAGCTACACCCCCAGTCTTTTTATTTTTTTATTTTGAGACATGGTCTTGCAACTTGCTGAAGTTGGTTGCAAATTGCAATTCTCCTGCCTCAGCCTCCCAAGGCATCTGTATTACAGGCATGCACCATCATGCCTGACTAAAATTTTAAACTATGTGATTTCTGAATAAGATAGTGGATTACATGCACCTACTTTTACTCCCTCTTCTCCTCACACACTCAACAAATATATGTGTGTATGTGTATATATATATATATATATATATATATATATATATATATCCTTTATAAAGATAACCACAAGGATGGAAAGAATAGAAGAGCAGTTAAGTTGGAAACTAGATATCAAATGGAACATTGATCTAAATTCTAAACCAATAAGGGAAAAGGCAGAAAATCAACCTAATTTACACTATGGAATTCCCTAAAGCCTCAGGAACTCATGGCTCCAGGTACCAGTGGGTTTGCAGGGCAATGAGAATGAAAGCTAAAAGGACAACTAGTCAAAGTGTTCAAGAGAGATGTGGATTCTGATCCTATTCTCCATTCTTTCTGGCCTGAACAAGTGCCCTTTCCTCACTGTTTCAAAAGATTTTTTAATTCCCACCCAGTAGAAACCAAAGATTTTGTCTGGAAAAATCAGGCAAAGGTAAAAAGTGATAGTTCCACAGTAAAAAGAGAGAAACTAATATTAATGGATACATATTGAATGTTTCACTTTTCTTCGCTGTACAGACTCTTCTCTATTACATGTTTTCACTTTCTCGGTCTCCTTTCTCTTACTAACATAGCATATCCTCTACAAGGTTTCTGAGAAAGGATATAAGGGAGACCTTGAATATATAAAACAGCTTTCTTTTACTTTATTACTGAATACTTTGTCTAGGAATGAAATTCTAAATTGGAAATTATTTTACTTTCAGAATTTTGAAAACATTGTACCATTGTCTTCTACTTTCTAGTGTAACTATCAAGAAGACCAAGTTAATTCCTGATTCTTTTTTGTATTGTTGTTATTGTTGATTCCTAACTCTTTTGAATGTGACCAATTTTTTTCTCTCCGAAGCACACAGGATATTATGTGTATGTACTTAAATTTCAGCATAATGTGCTTGATGTGGGTGTGGTTTCGTCCACTGGTCTGGCCCCTTCCACCTAGAAATTCATGTCCTTTATTTCTGGGATATTTTATTTAAATGAAAGCAAAAAGTCCTGCAAAAAGAAATAAAAACAAGCCAGGTGTGCAGTGACACATCTGTAATTCCAGTGACCAGGAGGCTGTGGCAAGAGGATCTCAAATTCTAGGACAGCCCTAGCAACTTAGTGAGGCTCGAAGCAACTTAATAAGACCCTGCCTCAAAATGAAAAATAAAAAGAGCTGGGGATATAGCACAGTGGCAAAATATCCCTGGATTCAATCCCCAGGAACTCCCTAAAAAAGGTTGGAGGGTAGCTCAATTGCCTAGCAAGCACAAGACCCTCGGTTTGATATCCACTACCACATACCAAAAAAAAAAAAAAAAAAAAATTAAAATGGGGAGAAGGGAAAATGAGGAGGAGTATAGAGGACTGCTATGTTTTGTTAACAAACCTATAAAACTACTTAAGTCTTTACATATATGCACATATGATTTTGATTAAAATAACTTTAAACTTGGGTTGGGGGTGTGGTTCAGTGGTAGAACACTTGTCTAGAATGTGTAAGACCCTGCCTGAGTCAACCCCCAGTACTGAAAAATAATTTTTTTTTTTTTTTTTGCAGTGGTGAGGATTGAACCCAGGGCTTTGTGCACACAAGGCAAGCACTCTACCAACTGAGCTATCTCCCCAGCCCTGAAAAATAATTTTTAAACTAATGTATATGTGGTATCAACCAAGATGAACACATAAAAAGTAGAAATTATTTAAAAACACTTTTAATTGTTCAGTTTGTGCAATTAGAAAATGTGTGCTTGTCATGAAAGATACAGAAAAGTTGGAAAGGCAGAGGTTTAAAGGAAATATTGATGAGGAACTATGTAGTACATTAAACATTATTCAAACAGAGATGTGATTTTTAAATATTCTTTAATTTTTTTTAGTTGTAGAGGGACACAATACCTTTATCTTATTTATTTTTATGTGGTGCTGAGGATCAAACCCAGTGACTCACACAAGCTAGGCAAGCGCTCTACCACTGAGCCACAACCCCAGTCCAGAAATGTGTTTTAAATATATAAAAATATAGAAAAGTAAACGCTGAACAAGGTAGGAAGGCAAGCATCAGTTTAAAAAAAGGGCAGGTAATAGCTGGGTACAGTGGCACATGTCTATATCCCAGTGGATCAGGAGGCTGAGGCAGGAGGATCAACAAGTTCAAAGTTAGCCTTAGGAACTTAACAAGGCTCTAAAGAACTCAGGGAGCACTTGTCTCAAAATTAAAAAAAAAAAAAAATACACACACACACACACACACATATATATAGATATATATATATATCACACACACACACACATATATATATATATATATATATATCACATGTATATACGTATAAAGGGCTGTGGCTCTGATTCAGTGGTTAAGCGCACGGGGTTCAATCCCTGCTAAAAAAAAAAAAAAAAAAAAAAAGGCAGGTAGGTAAGCAAATAGGTAGAAATGAAGGAAGTTCTCTGGCTTACTATCTAGTTAGGAGTTCTAATCCCAGAACTGAAAGAATAACAGAAGCATACTGAACAAAAAAAGAAAATGAATAGGTAAAAGGGATAAAAGTAGGGGACAGTCAGTCAGAAAGAACAAGCAATGACATATTTCTTTCTGGTTTCTTTTTGTACCAGGGATTGAGCCCGGGTACTTAACCTCTGAGTCATAATCTCAACCCTTTATTTTTTTTTTTTTTTTAATATTTTTTAGGTGTCAATAGACCTTTAATTAATTAATTAATATGTGGTGTTGAGAATGAAACCCAGTGCCTCACACATGCTAGGTGAGCGCTCTACCACTGAGCCACAACCCCAGCCCTATTTATTTATATTATAAGACAGGGCCTTGCTAAATTGCTGAAGCTGGCTCTGAACTTGCAATCCCCTTGCCTCAGGCTCCTGGGCTGCTGGGATTACAGGCATGTGTCACCACACCTGGCAAAGCAGTGTTTCTAAAACCAAGTTTCAAGAAGCAGCTCATCAAAACAGTACAATTATGCAGTAAAAGAACTCAGAGAAGGATTCCAATATAAAACTTAAAAGTTACTGAAAGAGCTGAAACACAGAACTAGGAGAAAATATAGGAAGTTACACAAAAGATTTTAGGAAACTGAACACTCTTTCAGCTCCTGTTCAGCACCCTGCACTCACTTCTCCATCCCAACTAATGCTGCGCCCTACGGGTTGCCTGTTGTGATATTTCACCTTCTTCATCTACTAAATACAGGATACTGGGCCAGGATGTAGCTCAGTAGTGGCATGAAACCTGGGTTTGAAATCCCAGTACCAAAAAAAAAAAAAAAAGTAATATCCTGCCCTCCATTGTAGTACATCTCAGTGGTAATGA
Organism: Sciurus vulgaris; assembly: GCF_902686455.1. NCBI lineage: Eukaryota > Metazoa > Chordata > Mammalia > Rodentia > Sciuridae > Sciurus > Sciurus vulgaris. Next base: position 112,178,071 of record NC_136461.1, read on the forward strand.
TACCAAGATACAATGAAAAAAGTCTTGTAAACTTAGCAATTAAGAAGGCTGACTATGCTGGAGGAAGTGAGATTATGCCTGTAAAATCCAGTCACTTAGGAGGCTGAAGCAGGAGGATCTCAAGTTTGAGGTCAGCCTCAGCAACTTTGCAAAATCCCATCTCAAAAAATAAAATGAACTAGGGATGTAACTCAGTTGTAAAGCACTGGATTCAATCCTCAGTAACCCCACCCCCCAAAAGAGTAAATGAGACCATACATATGAGGATTGAAATAGATAATACATTTAGAACAACTACCATACTTTAATAAACTTTAGCAATTATTATAAAAGTATTATAAGTGAATTCTTGATGTCAATGGCTTAATCAGTGTTGTTCAAAAGGTATTTTCATATTAACATATGGAATAAACCACCAATGCTGCGTTTTATATTCATTCATTTATTCAACAAACATGTATTGAACTCCAGTCCTATGTATTAGGCATTACTGTAAAAACTGGCATACTATTGTGAACATGGAAAGCAAAAGTGCTCTCATAAAACATATCTTAATTACATTATTGAAACCATAAAATTTATTTTGTCCATTCTAACTATGGTGAAAATGTGTAGGGAAAATACAAAAGAAAAAAAGGAAGAAATGAGACATAAATTTAGAAAATTTATCTGAAAAGATGGAGATCGTTTCTGATGTAGAGACTAAATAAAAAATGGGAAAGTGTACTCTGGAATATAGAAGAAATTAATAAAGGTTTAATAAATGTGCCATTCCTTCCTTTGGGTTTGTTTTCTTATGAATGAAGGAATTGTCTTGTTTGACAACTATCTTGTTTCCAATTCAACACTGGAACATTTGCTAATGCTTACTTACTAATATCACATGGTATGAGGCAGCATTCTTAAAAACACGTGGAGTGGGCTGGGGATGGGGCTGGGGTTCAATGGTAAAGTGCTCACCTAGCATGTGTGAGGCACTGGGTTCCATCCTCAGCACCACATAAAAATAAACAAAATAAAGGTATCATGTCCATCTACAACAACAAGAACAACAACAACAACAACAAAAAAAAGATGTTCCTACAAATAGGTGTGTGTTTTCAAAAGGGTCTTAAATGTGTTCTTTTATTGTTACATTCCAAATGAAATAAACTATATAACCACAGAAACACCGGACAGACTTGTTACTCTTGTACCCCTTTACAAGACTGTAACACTACAGAATTAACATTTAAAATAAATATGTGACTATTCTGGGGCAAAAAAGATGGCTCCAAAGACAGTTTCCACAATGGAGGATTTGAATTTCATTAGTTTTGGAGTTAAGCAATTTCAAGTTGTTATGACCTAACTCAAGAAAAAAGAATTTTTTCTTTTACTGCACTGGGTAGAACCTGTAATGTACAAAGCTGCTCCCCCTGACCTTTCCGATGCAGCCATTTTCCCCGCCTCCGTTACACTTGTCAATCTGTGAACATCCTAGCTAGCTATTGGTTCATCAGTCAGCTTGGAAGTATCCTTCTCCAATATTGGTCCCCTGTTAGCCCAGAGGAATTCAATTGCTTTACTGTAGCTACCCCGTCATCTTTTCTCATCCTTCTGTCTCTCCTCCTCACTTTCTCTATCCTCCTGGCTTTCACACTCTCTCTAGCGTGCACCCTTTCTCATTCTCTTTCTTTTCCTCTCATTTTCTCTCTTACCCTGCAGGGAGACACTGTTTGCTTAATAAACTCCCTTATGTGATTTCCCGTGTCCGGTGTGGTTTCCGTGGGATTCCTTACAGAACCCAGGGTCTTATACATGCTAGGTAAGTCTTCAATCACTGAACTACATTCCCAGCAGGTTTCATTTTCCCGAGTATTGCAATTTAGTTTTTGAAGACCAACCACCACTTGGCATGTGGAAATTCTTGTTATTACTGTCTTTGAAGAAAGTCATCCATACAGAACACACAGGATGTGGGAGCAATCTGACTGTGACATATGTCACCCCATTGATCCCCAGGCTTGATTTAGTTGAACTGGCTGGGCAGGTGGGTGGGTGTTCCCTTCCTCTCTCACCACTCTATGTGCTTCCCTCTTAAAGCTGCCCACTCGGTCAAAGAGGACAACTTTCCCTGATAGAGGAGGACTGTTCTTCAGTCAACCTACTATACAACTAGCTGCCCTCCCCATTAGAACCTCCAAACAAGCTCTCAAGGTCCACAGAGAACACAAAACATTTTCTTAAAATACCCATAAAACAACATATTATTGTCATCTCTTTTAACTATTTGAATGGGGAGGGGGGGATTAGCATGCCAAAACTAAGCTGAGACCACTATTTTCAAAGCAACAAAGAAACTAAAGTTCCAAGAATGCAGAAATATCTACTTCTTAATTTCTAAGAACATACAGTATATTCAGGATGGTGCCACCAATCTACTGCATAAAAAATAGGCAGATTGGGGTTCTTTTTCAAAAATGTTAATTGTACTTCAATTGCTGAATTAGTAAAATACACTTAATGAGTTTTTGAAAGTTCTTTGCATTTAATATATTTTTAAGTTTGGATTTTTTGTTTGTTTGGGCAGTACTAGGGATTGAATCCAAGGCTTCACAGCTTCACACATGCTAGACAGTGCTTTACCCCTGGGCTACATCCCCAATACTCCTAAAAAGTATCTTGACATCTTAATTTTATGCTGCCTGAATTTTTATTTTCCTATATCTGAAAAAAGCAAATAAAGGTAATGGATACTTTTAAAACTAGTGGTTAGAGTGCTCACCTAGCATGTCTGAGGCACTGGATTCGAGTCTCAGCACCACATAGAAAACAAATAAATAAAAGAAAGGTATTGTGTCCATCTACAACTAAAATCTTTTTAAAAACTACAATTATAGAGGTGAAATTACACTAAAAGAACATTTTTTCCCTAAATGTCAGCCTTACAAAACCAAACTGCATTCTTCCTTTTGTTTTCTATATTTTCCATCCACAATAAATTGTGAATAGAACATAAAGATTTTTCTGCTAATGAGAACACCAGAAATCGAGAGGAAAAACCTACACTTACTACAAACTAGTTCACATCTCATGTTTGAATATTGAATTGTAAATCAAATCAAAACCTAATACTTTCCCAACTAGTCCGTAAGTGCACTACAAACTGCATACCCAATTTAAAAAGTGTTCCTCAAATCAGACATAACTTTCCCATGTTCAAATATGAATACACAACCAGCGTAACTCCACATCACGTACAACGACAAGAATGGGAAGTCATACTCCATGTATGTATAATGTCAAAATACACTCAACTGTCATGTATAACTAAAAAGAACAAATAAAAAATTTTAAAAGTGGGGCTGGAGGTGTAGCTCAGGGTAGAGCGCTTGCCTAGCATGTGTGAGGCACTGGGTCGATTCTCAGCATCACATATAAATAAATTAAATAAAGGTCCATTGACAACTAAAAAAATACATTTTAAAAAAATTTTAAAAAATTAAAGTAACATTTAAAAAAAATTTTTTTAAATAAGTGTTTCTCAAAATTGTTAGCAATCCATACACAAAAAAGACTACCTGCCACTGGTAAGGAGAATTAATGAAAAATGATAAAGTATGAAAAATTATCAATTTATACAGAAAAAAAGTCATCCTTACCTTAAAACTATCACTTCAACACAACACAGAGACTACAAAACATCTTATTATTCTGATTCAGGCCCATATTGAGATGAAGAACCAGGTCCCTTGAAGACTGCCACAAGCAGTCTTTCAATCAGAATAAGTGGGTTGGGGATGTGGCTCAGTGGTTGAGCATTTATTTGCCTATTATGCACAAAGTCCTGGGTTCAATTTCCAGCACTTTAATAAACCAGAATAAGTACAATTAACATCATCAAGAGTTGTTATTAACCCTAATTAAAGATTAACTTAAATAAAGCTTTAAGAGAAAAGAGAATTCTTTTTTGGAGGGGGCCTGGGGATACCAGGGATTGAACTCGGGCACTGGACCACTGAGTCACATCCCCAGCCCTATATTGTATCTTATTTAGAGAAAGGGTCTCACTTAGTTGCTTAGCACTTCGCTTTTGCTGAGGCTGGCCTTGAACTCAATCCTCCAAGTTGCTGGGATTACAGGCACCACCACAGTCGGCTGAAAAGTGAATTTTTTAAAAAGTCTTTTGAGCTGGGCACAGTAGTGCACGCCTATAAGCCCAGTGGTTCAGGAGTCTGAAGCAGGAGGATGGCAAGTTTAAGACCAGCCTCAGCAAAAGTGAGGTGCTAAACAACTCAGTGAGATCCTGTCTCTAAAAAAAATGCAAAATAGGACTGGGGATATGGCTCAGTGGTCCAGGGCCCCTGAGTTCAATCCTCGGTACCCCCCAAAAAAGAAGTCTTTTGAAAACATATAAAACAGAACAAGAACCATAGGGAAACAACCAGTACTCAACTCCAAAAACGCAAAGTATGAAAAAAAAAAAAAAAAATAGGTATGATGATTGGGACTGGGGTTGTAGTTCAGTGGTAAAGTACTTGCCTAACATGCGTGAGGCACTGGGTTCTATCCTCAGCACATTAAAAAAAAAAAAAAAATGGGGGGCTGGGGCAGTAGCTCAGTGGTAGAGCACTTGCCTAGCATTACTGGGTTTGCTTCTCAGCACCACATAAATGTAAACAAATAAAAGTATAAAAAATACAATAACATTTTAAAAATGAATAAAAAATAAAGGTATTAGGTCCATGTACAACTAAAAATATTTTAAAAATTAAAAAAAAAAAAGAGGTATGATGTCCCTGCTCCCTAAAATGGTTCTAAGAAAAGAAGGAATGACAATGCAGCAAAGGATTCTAACCAGAAAATAATTTACTTTCTTTTCACTGAGCACAGCACACTTCTACCCTATGTCCCTCCATTCATGGATCTCATTTTCCAAAATTCAACAGGCTACTAAAGAAGTCCACAACACATTCATGATCTCCACCTTTTGACAGAAGGGGGAAAAGGGAAAAATGAAAAAAAATAATAATAATAATAATACATTTTCTGATTTAATTATCATGTATTGAACATGGAACTGATAACTTAGAAGAGATGGAAGAATTTTTTTAACATCAAAAGAGACTTCTAGGGGCTGGGGTTGTAGATCAGTAGTACAGCGCTGGTCTAGCAGGTGTGAGGCACTAGGTTCGATCCTCAGCACCACATAAAAATAAATAAAATAAAGGTAATATGTCCACCTACAACTAAAAAAAAAAATTAATTTTTAAAAAGAGACATCTAAAAATTGCAGAAAAAAGCAAAGAATAAATAAAACCATGTTTCATTAATGAGGGTCCTGAACCAAAAAAATGTTCTGTGATAAGAGACTGAAGCTGCTATTGATCAGTTAATGAAAATACAATCAAGAGATTGTTATTCTTGTGTGTATTGTTTAAAAAACAAAACAAGGGTCTGAGGTTGTGGTTCAGTGGTAGACCTGCCTAGCATGTGTGAGGGACTGAGTTCCATTCTCACCCCCACCTATAAATAAAAGAATAAAAATAAAGGTCTATCAACATCTAAAAATTTTTTAAATATTTAAAATAAATAAATGAATAAATAACCAAACAAAATAAACCAACCACACCCACACAGCTGGAAAAAAGCTTCTGACATATGCACTAACACTTGTTTACCCAGGCCACTTAATAAGAGAAATACTTTGCAATTTGACTAGGTTATATAAGGATTTTGCTATGTGTAATCAGTTTGAAATCTTGTTTATTTGCTCCCTAGTTCACAGATAAGTTATTTCACTCCAAGGTCAGATTTTCCCTAACAGCATTTGCCAGTTGTAATAGCTTCATTCCATCACTCAGCACTTTCTTCAACAGAATTTTAGTCATTAATTTTATTGCCCTTTCCTGAAAAATTTTTTAAAGATTAAAAAATTAATATTGATATGTGACATACCAACATCTTTAAAAAGCTCTGTTCCCAGCATTGTGAAAAAGACAGTAAACTTCGGTGTTCCAAATGTTAATATCAAAACCCGGATATTGCAAAATAATACTGCCTTTCAGAGACATAAAGAAATTCAAATTTCAATTTCAACAGTGGGTGACAGCAAGGAATCCTTCCTCTTCCAAACGCCCCCCCTCCCTTTTTTTTGTACTACTGGAGATTGAACCCAGGGGCCCTCTACCACTGAGCTCTACCAGTCCTTTCCTTTTTATTTTGAGACAGGGTCTCTCTAAGTTGTGAAGCTAACCTGGAACTTGTGATCTTCCTGCCTCTGCTTATGGAGAAATCACACCCTGTCAAAAATAAAGATTTCTGGGAAAGGATGTATTTTACTTTGCAAGAGAATGGCCAAAGTCATCAAAGTAACTACGTCCCCTAAAATGAAACATTTCCTAGGGAGAAATAGCTGTAATATTATGAAAATTGGGATTGGGAGTAAAACTTTGAAGATTTGAACTCTCTAGACCTGCATTACAACCTACTCCATTCTCTCAGACATGGCCGGTTAGATTTTAATTAATGTTCATTGAGAAATGGCATGGAACTAAACTTTTTCTGAGAGAATGGGAACTGTCTCAACCCCGTTCTAATAAAATTTAAACCTGGAATTCTGTACCAAAGACATGTGCTGAACCCCAACCATTACACAAACCTCTGCCCTCAGCAGCTGAAGACAAAAACTATAGGCCCTCGTAATACTTAAAAAGCAAATTTCAAAATACAGCCCGAGGGGGTGGTGGATAAAGCCTAGAGTTCCCTGAGTACATATTCAAGAACTTTAAAAATTTTTAAATTAAAACTAAAATCTAAAAGCAACGCCTCAGCTAAACAGCAACGTGTATCAATGTTTATGAATACAACTACTCTAAAAGTAAACTAAGCCACTCTACCTACAGTTATACGGCACCAGGCAGCTTTAACCCGCATAGGGTTAAAAGAACACATCACAGACCCGAACGACGCCAAAAAAGAGTGGAGGCCGGCCAGGCTGCTGCCTCAACAGTTTGAGTCAGGGAACCCCCAAGTCCACTCGCCGGCTCTCTCTGTCCCACTCGTGTACTCCCTGTGCCCCAGGATCGGCCCCTCCCCCACGTCACTCCCTTCCCCCACCGCCCCCTAGTCGCCCCCGTCCGCCCCAGCGCGTTCAGCCCCAGCTACAGCAGCACAGTCCTGGGTGTCCTCAGTTGTCAGCCCCTTCAGCCCCTCCCCCTTTAGAGGAGCCCCAGTCCTCCGTCTCCTCACCGGGGTTAGCAGTCGTCGCCGCCATGGCCTAGATGCCACCGCCGCCGCGCCACCCCCCTCCGCCAGTGGGAGGAGCTGCCGCCACCGAGCCCGAGGAGGGAGGGGAGGGAAGGGCCACTCCCCAGAAGCGGCGCCCCCCTGCCGCCACCGCTACCGCGGAACCCAAGATGGCGGATGCAGCAACCCCCACCACCCGGGCCCCCGGGTAGAGAGGCCCCGCCCACGTGGTGGGCGGAGTCAGGTTACAGCCAGCCTCTTTGGGACTTTGGGAAAACTGACCAATGGAAACGCCAAATTGACTAGGGGGCAGGGCTGGTGACTGCGCCCGCCTGTCCATTGAAGGCAGGGCAAGGAAGAAGTCCAGCTGTCTCCCTAGACACACCTTCTTTGCGTCAGAGGAAGGTCAGTGACCAGTTGACGTCAGTGAAAAGCAATGAAAATGAGTATTTCACTAAAAACTTTAACTTTGTAGTCTGTTCGACCGGGTGTTCTCCCTGCAGACGATTTATTTTGTAAATCTTCTTTAGGTGTTCTAATATTTAAACTTCAAATGGTGACGTCCTTTAGTGAAAAAAAGTTCAACATCTAATTTTTGAATGTCTTCTAATGGATCTGATAGGATAAAATGATCTGGGCACTTCTGATCTGGTAAAGGAGATAGTGACAGCCAAAACCAGAGGCAATGAATGAACAAGTTATTTTTGACTAAGAAGGATGAGGTGACATCTTTTGGTCAATAATAGGGACAAAGTGACAAGTTTTCAGTAAGGAAGTGATAAGATGATGACTGCATAGATTGATTTTCTAGTAATTGGAGGCATTGAGCACTTTGGATTACTTATGTCTAGTCAATTTTTACTTTGCAGATAAGGAAATAGAAACAAAGAGGTTAAGCAAGGAACATTCAGCGAGTGGTGTGGGAAGCAAAATGAAGACGTCTGAGACTAGAAACATGTTCCACCCATCCCCTTGTTCTGAACTCTACAAATTTAGCACTACAGGGTACTACTACCTTTTCATGTATCTTCACAAATTGTTTAATATGGATTTAATTAGAATTTTAACAAAAATCCTATTATGAGTTGTTATGTGTACTACAAAGATTACATTGATTCACTTATCTCATTTAGCTAAAAGCCAATACATTTTAAATACTTTGCAAATTAGTTACATTTGTTAAAATTTCATTTTATTTGTTACCATTTTGTTTTTATGCTTCTAATTCACCAAAAAGAAATACATCATCCACTTAGCTGGATTCAGTGGCCCCTGCAACTCCAGAGACTGAGGCAGAAGGATGGCAAGTTCTAGGCCAGCCTTGGTAACTTAGACCCTTTCTCAAAAGAAAAAAGTTAGAGGCATAGCTCAGTGGTAAAGTGCCCTGGGTTCAATCTCCAACACCTACAAAAATAAAATATAGAAAGAAGTACACTAACGCATAAAAAATAGTAATGAAAAAAGTAACAAGTACTTCAATTTAAAATTACAATTGAGTTTAATTAAGCAAGACTCGAGTGCAGATATAGAATGTAAAATATGTGTCTTTAAATACATTAAGTTTAGACTGGGTTTGTAGCTCAGTGGTAGAGCACTTGCCTAGCACATGTGAGGCACTGGGTTGGATCCTCAGCACTACAAAAATAAATAAATAAATAAAATAAAGGTGTTCCGTCCATCTACAACAAAAAATATTTTAAAAATAAATAAATAAATGTGGTAAATTCATGAAAGCAGCCAAAAAATTAAATGTAACTAGGAAGTACAACTATGAATATCTAAAAATTGAATTTTATTGGACCAGCAATTAATTCATTTGTCCTTTGCCTGCTACACTTTTCCTGTTAGGAAATTTTTCAGTCAGTGATGTGGAAAGCATTGAAGTATCGGGGTTGGGCAGAAGGGAGGGAAAGCGAGGGTATAGGAGAATGAGAGTGATCAAATTATGTTCTGTGTAAGTTCAAATATAAAAATTCCCACTATTACATATAATTTTAATGTACCAATTAAAAAAAAACTTGACACTTTCAAGATACTTTTAAACAAAATGCAATAACTTCTCTACTGAGTAAAATGTATTTTTTCAGAAAAAAAATGCAAAACTATGTTTCCTAGTGTGACAGGAATGAATTTTCTGGATAAAAGAGATGACATTTACATCCTTTATAGAAAAAAAAAATTGGTAGAAGTCATTTTGTTGGGGCTGGGGTTGTAGCTCAGTGGGAGAGCTCTTACCTGGTATGTAATAGACCCTGGCTTCAATTCTCAACACCACATATAAATAAATATGTAAGTAAAACTAAAGGCCCATCAACAACTAAAAAATATTTAAACAAAAAAAGGTCATTTGTTACATAGATGTTTGTACAAATAGCTACAAAGTTAATAACAAATACCTAGCTTAAAGAAAGTATAACAAACTATTGGTAAAAATCTTTATCAGACATTACTCAGAATCAGGGTATATAACTTGAAAGGTCAGTATCAGCCCCGTACTCGCTAACAAAAGTTTACATAAAGAGTGAATGCCATTGGATACAACATGATGGCAGTTCCATTGCAGATGGTAAGATTGCAAAACCTTGATTTTTAACTTTAAGAACAAAATATCAGCTGGGCATGGTGGCACACACCTGTAATCCCAGCAGCTCATAAGCCTGAGGCAGGAGAATTGCAAGTTCAGAGCCAGCCTCAGCAACTTGGAAGGCCCTGAGAAATTTAGTGAGACCCTGTCTCAAAATAAACTATAGAAAAGGGCTGGAGATGTGGCTCAGTGATTAAGCACTCCTGGGTTCAATCCCTGGTGCCAAGATGGGGGAAGAACAAAATATCCATATTTTGCAATCATCCATCATATGCAATACATGAAAAGAAATGCCCTGAAACTTCCTGCTTAGTTTATCATTAAAAAATTCAAGTTACAGTGAGTTTGGTGGCACACTTCTGTAATCCCAACTACTTGGAGGCTGAGTCAGGAGGACCACAAGTTTGAGACTAGCTGGGTAAATTAGCCAGACTCAATCTCAAAATTTAAAAAGGGCTGGGGATATAGTTCAGTGGTACAGCTCTTACCTAGTGTATGCAAGTCCTTGGATCCATTCTAGAACTGCAAAATAATTATAATAAATTCTAAAATAAATAAAATTACAGAAGACATTTTTCACTTAGATAAGAATTATTTTGTAGGCAGTCTGAAAAAAGTCATCTTGGGATCAAAACTGATGGAGCTATACTTTGATGCAGAAAGGATCTTGTTCCTACAAGAAATATTTATCCTAAATTTTGATTCAACATAGAACAAATTAGTACAAACCATAAATACAGTAAAATAGCAGACAGTGAGGAAAATCTTAGAGAATAAGAAGGTAAATAAGTATTTTTCACAAAGAAGTACAGATACCAAGAATAAGTAAGATGCAGTTATAGTTTTTTAAAAAAATATTTTTAAAGATGTTGATAGACCTTTATTTTATTCATTTACTTATATGTGATACTGAGAATTGAACCCAGTGCCTCACACATGCTAGAAGTGCTCTACCACTGAACCACAACCCCAGCCTCAGATTTTTTTTTTTTTGCGGTGCTGGGGATTGAACCCAGGGCCTTATGCTTGCAAGGCAAGCACTTTACCAACTGAGCTATATCCCCAGCCCTCAGCAACTGAGCTATATCCCCAGCCCTCAGATTTATTTTTAATAATGACTAAAGGAGCCAGGTGCAGTGGCACTTGCCTGTAATCCCAGCAGCTCAGGAGGCTGAGGCAGGAGGATCAAGAGTACAAAGCCAACCTTAGCAAAAGCGAAATACTAAGCAACTCAGTGAGACCCTGTCTCTAAATAAAATATAAAATAGGTCTGGGGATGTGGCTCAGTGGTCAAATGCCCCTGAGCTCAATCCCCAGTACCAAATAATAATATTAATATTAATTAATAATTAATTAATAATAAAATTATTATTATTAAAGGAAAAATTCCTTCTTTTATGTAAATAATACTAACAGAAACTATTTTTATTATTTCAAGTGTACATACTCAAAAAGCTTATCTTTTTTTCATTAACCTGAGCTTATAACTTCAAATTCTAAATGCCATGTGTTATAGTTTGGATCTAACATGTCACCCAAAGGCTCATGTGTTAAAAGGCTTGGTCCTAACTGATGGCATTATTGAGAGCTAGTAAGGTCTCATGGAAGGAAGGAAGGTTACCAGAGATATGGCCATGAAAGGGATAGTGGAACCCTGATTCCTCCTCTCTCACTCTGCCACCTTGAGGTGAGCAGCTTTACACTGCCCCTCATTCCCATCATAGACCCAAAGCAGTGGGGTCAACTGACCATGAACTGAATCTCTGAAACCATGAGTCAAAATAAACCTTTCCTCCTTTTAATTTTATCTTCTCAGATATGTCATAGCAACAGAAAGTTTGCTAATATACCAACCATGGTTGCTTTATTCTTGTTATTGCTGTGGGGTTTTGTTTTTGTTTTGTTTCATTGTGTGTGTGTGTGTGTGTGTGTGTGTGTGTGTATGTGTGTGTGTGTGTGTGTGTGTGTGCGCGCGCGCATGCGTGCTGCATATCAAACCCAGGGTATCACTTGTGCAATCATTCTGCCTTTGAGTTACATACCATCCTCAGTCCACCATGATTATTTTTTAGTGCATATTTTTTATTAACCTATGCACAGTTACTTGTTTTCTGTTTGTGGAAGTAATGGGTCAAACAACCACCACTAAGTCCCAACAGAAGAGAAAGAGTGGCTTAGCATGCATAAGGTTCTGGGTTCAGTCCCCAGCATCAGTGTATCCAGACTCCTAATGTTGTTCTCAGACAAACCACATCTATCTGCCAATTGCTTGCCAGCAAAAAATCAGTCTTAGCTGATCAGGAAGAATTACTACATTACCTGAAAGACATTTACATTTTCTATTTATTTTACCAGGGAATGTAGGACTTCCATATAAGAGTTTTTTTGAAAATCTGCATGTTAGTGGAAGTTCCACTAAAGATGGTTACAAAATCATGATTATTAATGTTAGAAACAAAGTACCAGGTGATAAAGTGCTTGCCTAGCATGCACTAGGAACTGGGTTCAATCCCCAGCACTGAAAAAAAAGAAAAGAAAAGGTTAAGGATTTTGTAAGAAGACCAGACTATAATTATGATTCAGATGCCTTGACTGCAAACTTTATTATTTCACAAAACATGATTATTTATTTATTTAGTTATTGATATCGGAAATTGAATCCAGGAACATTTTACCAGTAAGCTACATCCCCAGTCCTTTTTTTATTTTTTTATTTTGAGACGAGGTCTAGCTAAATTGCTGAGAATGGCCTCAAATTTTTGATCCTCTTGCTTCAGCCTTCAGAGTTGCTGGGATTATAGGCATGTACCACCCACCACGTGTTTTCAATGTGCAATATTAAAAAAGTTAATATTACTACTATAATTTTTAAATTATATAAATTCTATTATCTTAACCATTATGGCAAACCATCTTCTTCTTCTTTTTTTTTTTTTTTTTCAGTGTTAGGATTAAACCAAGGGTCTCACACATGTGAGACAAGCACTCTTATCACTGAGTTACATGCCCATCGCAAAGCAATTTTTTATTTATTTAGAACAGTAATATGCAGATGTGCCAAATTTTTTTTTTAAGTATCCCTGAATAGAATTGCCAGCTTTAGCCAATAAATTTCATAGGACAGGTCAATTTGATTTTAGGATAAACAACAAATAATTATTTAGTATTTTTTTTTGTGATTGTTACAACTTCTTTTAATTTACCTACATTTCTTCCTTCCAGCATTGCTCAGAGAGGCTGAGAGAAGGTGTTGCCCTTCTTGTTTTTATTTTTTAACATTTTACTTTTTAATTATTGATAGAATTTTATTTTATTTATTTATATGCGATGCCAAGTATTGAACCCAGTGCCTCACACACACTAGGCAAGCGCACAACCACTGAGCCACAACCCCAGCCCTCTTTTTTTACAAAATTTTTTATTTGTTCTTTTTGGTTATACATGAGAGTAGAATGTATTTTGACATCTCATACATACATGAAGTATAACTTCCCTTCCTGTGGTTGTACCTGATGTGGAGTTACGCTGGTCATGTATTCATATATGAAGATAGGACAGATGTCTGATTCATTTTACTATCTTTCCCATTCCCATCCTCCCTTCCCCCCACCCCCATGGTCCATTCTGGAGAACCTCCCCATCCTACTATTATGAGTCAAAATCCATATATCAGAGAACATTTGCCCTTTGGTTTTTTGGGACTGGCTTATTTCATTTAGCATAAGTCTCCAGTTCTAGTCATTTAGTGCCATGTCATTCTTCTTTATGGCTGAGTAATATTCCGTTGTGTATATGTATTATTTAGTACATTTTGAATGTTGCATAGGACAACTTGCACTAAAGAATTTTTATATTTTATCTGACAACCCTACTTTTGGAGGATAAAATTTTAAGGCTATTTGGGGGAGGAAAAAAATAGAATCAGGAAATCCACTTAGGTAAGTAGCTACTGCAGAAATCTAGGACAGAATTATAAGAACTTGACATATTCTATTTGTTATGGGGCACAATTTAAGAACAGACCAATCACCACTGAGAAGTCCAAATTTGAGAGTCTTTATTAGGCCGGCCAGCTGACTGTCTCACACAATGCCCCAAAAAATGGCTATTGGGAGAACAGCCCTGACCACAGGGTTGTAGGGGTTCTTATACCAAAAATTACATTATGATTCGAAATTACACACTAACATCATGAGATCATCGACAGAGGGGGAAATGGTTCAAAATGACCCTTACCTAGGTACAAACTAAAGAATGGTTGCTAACATCCACACAATCACTGTTCACATGGTACATTGTTTAGGAGCAATAGGAATCAAAAGCGAGCAATTTTTTACTACAAAGGAGTTGCCATTGTATATTATTAAACATGTCACACCAAGTAACTGATGATGGGCACAGAGGCAGGGTGTTCCATGGGAGAAGCTTATTTCCTATATAACATGGAGTCTCAAAGCAAAATGGAGTCTGTTTAGTCATTTCCCTTAGAGTCTGGTCTATAACATTCTCATGGAGTCAGATCTGTCAACCCATCACATATTGAAACTGAAAAGAAAATTATTTCCATAAATACTGTTGTTACAGAATAATCAACAAGACCTACCATATAGTTAAATACGAAATGAAAGACTTGTGATGACAAAAGCTTTTGGATATCAATAACAAAGACAAATTCTGAGTGAAAGTTCACATTTGTTTAGTTAAAGTATTAGCTGGTGGAACAGTCAGGTAAAAATGCTTATAAAGCATAGGAAATCATAGGACACCTAACCAAAATACAGGTGGGGTCTAGACCTAAACTTATGCATCACCTGTAAGAGACTTATTGTTGCAAAGAACATCAGCACCAAAATTAAAAGAGATAAGAAAATGGATTTTAAAAAAGAAAGAAAGAGAAAGGGTTGGGGATGTTACTCAGTGGTAGAGTGCTTGCCTGTCATGCATGAGACTCTGGGTTCAAGCCTCAACATCACAAATAAATAAATAAGAAAACAAAGAAAAAGGAGATTATTTTAAAAAGGCAATAAGAAAAAGAACACCTAAAAAATGCTTATTCTAGAGTGTAGAAGAAGGTAAGAGATAACCTGTTAAGAATCAGACAATAGAAGCTAAAGGAATTTCAAGATAAAAGAGTTTGGGCAACAGAATCATAAATCCAGAGAGAGTAAGGAAAATAAGGATGAATAAGTAAATCTAAGGACTGGAAATCAGATTACTAGTGGTAAATAAATAAAAGTAGCTCGTTATCATAGATCACTTTTTCAAGAAGCATGGCAATGAATAGCAAGTAGTTAAATGGTATCTCAGGTAGAGATAGGGTAGCTGGGGAAACAGTAAACAATGTCTATAGACTAAGCCTGTGAAAAGGGGCAAATTAAAAATGCAAGATACTGGGCACAGTGATAAAGACCTGTAATTCCAGCAGCTTGGGAGGCAGACGAAGGAGGATTGCAAGTTGGAGGCCAGCCTCAACAACCTAGCAAGGCCCTAAGTAACTTAGCCAGACCCTGTCTCAAAATAAAAAAATTTAGAAAGGGTTAGGGATGTGCTTCAGTGATCAAACACCTCTGGGTTCAATCCCCAGTACAAAAAATAAAAATAATAAATAAATAAATATGCAAGAAAATGTGTCTGAGAAAACAAGACTAATCTAAGGGAGATAAGGAGATAAGATTACAACTGTGTGTGGAAGTGTTACTCTCAGGAAACCAATGTAGACATTTTGCCCTAGTAATTAGAGAAATGCAAATTAAAAACACCCTAAGATTTCATCTAACTCCAATTAGAATGGCTATTATCAAGAACACAAGCAATAATAAGTGTTGGCATGGATGTGGGGAAAAAGGCACACTCATAACATTGCTGGTGGAGTTGCAAATTGGTGCAGTCACTCTGGAAAGCAGTATGGAGATTCCTCAGAAAACTTGGAATGGACCCACCATTTGACCCAGCTATCCCACTCCTCAGTTTATACCCAAAGGACTTAAAATCAGCATACTACAGTGATGCAGCCACATCAATGTTCATAGCAGCTCAATTCACAAGAGCAAGATTGTGGAACCAACCGAGATGCCTTTCAACTGATGAATGGATAAAGATACTGTGCTATATATACACAATGGAATATTACTTGGCCATAAAGAAAAATAAAATTATGGCATTTGCAGGTAAATGAATGAAGCTGGAAAACATCATGCTAAGTGAAATAGGCCAAGCCCAAAAAAACCAAAGACCAAATGTTTTCTCTGATAAGTGGAGGATGATATATAATGAGGTGGGGGTGGTGGGGGGAAGAGAAGAATAAAGGAACTTTGGATGGTGTAGAGGAAAATGGGGTGGGAGGGGGTGGGGGATGGAAAGATAGTAGAATGAAACAGATAGTATTACCCTATGTATATTGTGAATCTACATTTTGTACTACCATAGAAAAGAAAAGTTGTACCCCATTTGTGTACAATGAATCAAAATGCAGTCTGTAAGTTCTACAAGACCTTCAAAGAACTCATTCCAATACTTCTCAAAGTATTCCAGGATTGACAAGGAGGGAACCCTTCCAAACTTATCCTATGAAGCTAGTATCACCCTCATACCCAAACCAGACAAAGACACATCAAGGAAAAAAAATTTTAGACGGACATCTCTGACGAATATAGACACAAAAATCCTTAACAAAATCCTGGCAAATCGCATACAAAAACATATTAAGAAAATGTAGACATTTTGAAGTGGAGGAAAAGAAAGCTTAAATAACCTGTGTTGACTTTGGTTCTCAAAGAGTTGGTGAAACTTCTGCTGAGAATAATGTAGAAATGGAGTTGGGCACACCTGTACAGTTGAAATTCTATTCGAGAAGTCAACCAGGTATGAATAAAAAGAAAAGATTGTCAAATGCTCCCAAAGTTAAAAGGCATACATGTTCATGGAACTGTGAAGCATTGTTATTACTTTCTCTGTCAGTTTTCAGAGGCCTCTGAGAGAGCAAAGAGAGCCATTTTCCCAGAATTGGAGCTAGACAAATAGACAAATTAGATCAATATCTTGGGAATGGAAGATTCTAGAGCTGCAGAAGCAGCACAGTTTAAAAGTCTTTGGAAGAGGCTGGGGCTGTAGCTCAGTGGCAGAGTGCTTACCTAGCATTATTTATGAACATGTATAATAACTAATAAGTGAAATCATTTTGACTTTTCTGATCCAAATGTCCCCAGTAAATTCTTTTGAAGAAAGGAGGAAAGATTTTAAAGCTTTACTGATGCTATTGACAAGTAGTTCTCAAATTTGAGCATACATCACATCACATAGAGGAATTGATTAAAACCCAGAGACCATCACCCCTAAGATTTCTTATTCATTAAGGTTGAGATTGGGGTCCAAAAATTTGCATTTCAAGCAAGTTCCAAGGTGAGCTATTAATCCAGAGACCCATTGCAAAGACCAAAAGGCTGGCTACTGATCCATCCTCTACCACTCATGTGAAGTACCTAGAAGGAAGTACCTGAGTTATTAACCTTGGTTTTCCTGGCTCTGACAGAGTTGTGGAAATATTCCCCCACTGATCTAGGCTCCAGTTTAATCTAGTGGGATCATTTTCTCACCCACTATGGGAGTGTCTGAAACTTGATCCAATAGTTGCAGTTGAACTATTCATGAAGCTTCTGAGTTCAGTGTGGGAGTCGGAAGAGAGTGAGCCACCAACCTCTCCTTTTGTAGGAGGGGGTTGATGAAGAGAGGAAAGGCTGCCAAGAGATGTGCTTGAGTAGGAGGAGACTGCCCTGGCAACAGCCAAATCCAGCCTTGGATAACTCTCTGAAAAGGTAAATAACTACCAATATTGCCTTCCTGGTGTTGTTTTCAACTGGGAAAAATTCCAACAATCCTGAGTTTAATAGCACCTTCCTGTGAGGTTGGGCAATATGAGGGAAATGACTGGGGGAAGTAAAGAGCTTTGTTTTGTTAGAGCTTTTTTGGAAAAGTGAAACTTACACCTGAGGGGATGGTCTTGGCCAGGGTCTCTTTTCAAGGTAAGTTGGGGAAACCACTGATTAGTCATATTAGTCAGAGACTGTCTGATTTTAGGAATTATAGTAAGATTCATTATTGTGTTTCTTCACCAACACTTCTCCTTTCAAACTAAATCTAGGACCAGGAGAGAAATGCTGGGTCTTTTCAGTTTGGGAATGTTTTTTAAAAATGATTTGGTACTATTTGGTAGGAAGAATGACGAGATTAGGGAAGAGACCACATGGAAAGGAAAAGTGTGATTAATATTTTTGGAAGTCAGAGAAAGTGACTTTGTTAAAGATTCATAAATGCTATTTTGTGTCTTACTCTAGCAGGACCAGATTTAACATAAACCAAGAGTCATGCCCAACCTTCTTTCCTCCCCCCCCCAACCCCCCCCACACCAGTCCTGAACGGTGCTGCTACTTGTGTCAAACAAAACAGGAACCTTAAAAGTCCCTTTTAGAAACATTTCTAGGACAGGACTTCTCTTCGAAAAGCATATTTTGAATCTGCCATTTTTGGTAGTGTATCTGTCAAGAAAACCTATTTTAGCCTAAGAGATCTCAAAGAAAAGAAGCAAAATATCCAAGTCTCTGATAATTTGTTGTGACTTTTTTCCATTCAAAAAAATTGGTTCTTCGGGAATGGTGGCACTTGCCTGTATTCTCTACTTAGGAGGTTGAGGCAAGAGGATCACAAGTTCAAGGCCAACCTTGGCAACTTAGCAAGACCTTCAGCAACTTAGCAAGTTCGCTTCAAAATTAAAAAAAGAAAGAACTAGGGCAGTAACTCAGTAGTAAAGCATCCCTTGGTTCAATCCCCAGTATTCGAAATAATAATAATAATAAATTTAATTTAATAATTAAAAATATAAAAATTGTTTAGGAAATTTTATATTCAAAATCTTGTATTCTTTTTCTTGAAGAGAGATTTATAAACTTCTGGTTGCATAAAACCTGGATCCCTGCATATGAAAAGAAGAGACAAGATTATACATGGACAAAAACAACATCAGCTTTTTTATTTTCTTTTTTTTTCCCCCTAGTAAGAAAGTATTTTACTTTTGGAGGGGAAGAGAGGAAAGTTATGAGCCTAACTGGAGCAAAGGTAGCTTGTTGGAATTTGGCAGCTATGGGCGAAAAGTCTGGATCAGCACAGGACCTTTGATCAAGGTTCAGAAATTCAGATTTAACTAGATAAAGAGAAAAAGAATCAAAGGTGACTTGATGCTTTCCAATTTCCAGATACTGAAGGTTTTCAACCTCTCTGGAGCATATGAGCCTATCAGCAAATCCCCTCCTTCAAATTCTTTCATTGTTTCAATTCCACAACCCTCCACTTTCCAGTTTCTCCTACTTGTTGCTTTTTTTTTTCTTTTTTTCTCCATCTGTGGCTTTTTTACCTCTTTCCTCCACCACAAATGCAAATATTTTATTGTCTCTAATTTTCCTTTGATCTTCTCATCTACTATGATTTTAATTATCCTATAGTTGGGGACTCTCGATTCCAAAGATCTTGTTCTTTCCTCCTAAATTTCAGTCCTGTATTTCTGTCTCCTGATCATGTTTTGTCAGTACCTTTAAATCAACCTACCCCAAACAGAATTCATTACGGTCCACTAAAATATCTGCTATTCCTGGGCTGGGGTTGTGGCTCAGCGGTAGAGCACTTGCCTACACCACTCACCTAGCATATGTGAGGCACTGGGCTTGATTCTCAGCACCACATATATATACTAAAATAAAGGTCCATCAACAACTAAAAAAATTTTTTTTAAATATCTGCTATTCCTAAAATAATTATTATTTCTAATTTTCTAATGTCAATATTTTTCTTTCAATTTTCCAAATTTAAGTTCCAGAATTTATTTAGCACTTTCTTCTTCCCACTATACCTCCATTCAATTCCTAAGTGGTTGCAAATCTTTTCACAACCTCATATTCATATCCATGTTTCCCTTCTATTACTCTATTCCCCTAACCCTTGTTTCCTCTTGACACTGCTACAACTCCTCCCTATTTTTTCCTGTTTTGTTGTTTTATATTTCCAAAACCTTTTACACATTTCTGTCAGTTATACTCCTAAAGTATGACTTTGATAATTTATCTTCCTTCATTCAACAAGCATGAGTTGTACACACACAATGTACCAAGTACTGATATGAATATTAATTCACTCATGTGGGTAAATTAAATATCCACAGAGTGCCAGACCTTCCCTTACACACTGAAGCTATACCATGGACAGAACAGACTCCTAGAACTTACATTACAGTTGGAGTCAGTGGGATACAGAGTAAGATATGGCCCCTTCTCTCAAAGTGTTTATTTGCTCAAAAACCTTCAATGGTTCCCCTGTGCCTGAAAGAATAAAACTTAAATTCATTACCCTGAATTTCGAGTCTCAAGATTTTCAGAAATTTAAAGGTAGCTGCCAAGTACTTATTGATGATTCCTTAATAATTTCTCAGAGGATATGGTCTTTCTATTACTTTAGTTTTTGCCCACTGAAGGTTTTATAGTGTGTCCATATCCCTTTTAAAATTCAGTGTCCACAAGTGGGGCATGGAGGGACACGCCTTTAATTCTAGCTACTTGAGAGGCTAAGGCAGGAGGTTAGCAAATATGAGGCTATCCTCAAATTTGAGGCCAGCCTCAGCAATTTAATGAGACACTGTCTCAAATTTCAAAAAATAAAATAAAGAACCGGGGGCGAGAGCTCAGTTGGTGGAGTACTTGCCTCACAAGCCCAATCCCCTGGGTTCAATCCCCAGTCACTGCAAAAAAAAAAAAATAATAATAATAATAATAATTAATACAATAAAAATCTGGGAGCATAGCTCAGTAGTAGAGCACTTACCTAGAATGTGTTCAATTCCCAATACTGCAAAAAATAAAATAAAATGTGCTATTCAATATGAAATACAAGACCCATGGAAACTCAAGATTATTCATCTACATGCTAAATATTTTTTTTCCTAGGAGGTTGGGTACTAGTGATTTTACCAAAGGGTGCTTTAACACTAAACTACATCCTTAGTTCTTTTTACCTTTTACTTTGAGACAGGGTCTTAACTAAGTTGCTATGGCTGGCCTTGAACTTGCAATGCTCCCACCTTAGAGTTGATTTGCTAGGATTACAGGCGTTTACCACTGTACCTGGCTAGCTGCTATACTTATATTGATTATAATAGGACCATTCTTAACTGTAGTGAAGTGATACCTCATTGTGCTTTTGAGTTGCATTTCCCAGATGATTAGTGATGTTGAACATTTTTTCCATATATTTTTTGGCCATTTGTCTTCTTTTGAGAAATGTCTATTCAGGTCTATTGCCCACTTATAAATTGTATTTTTTTTTTTTTTTTTTTTTTTTTGTAGTGCTGCGGATTGAACCCAGGGCCTTGTGCTTGCAAGGCAAGCACTCTACCAACTGAGCTATATCCCCAGGCCCATTGAGTTGATTTTTGTAACTGGCAAGAAACAAGGGTGTAGTTTCATTCTTCTGCATGTAGATATCCAATTTTCACAACACCATTTATTGAAAAAGACTGTCCTTTCTCCAATGCATGTTCTTAGCATCTTTATCAAAAATCAGTTGGCTGCCGCTCTGGAAACTGAGACAGAAGGATCACAAGTTCAAAACCAGCCTCAGCAACTTAGCAGGGCCCTAAGTAACTTAGTGAGACCCTGTCTCAAACTTTAAAAATATACTTTAAAAAGTATAAAAAGGGCCGGGGAAGTAGCTCAGTGGTAAATTACCCCTGGGTTTAATCCCTAATAAAAAAAAAAAAAAAAAAAAAAAAAAAAAACAGTTGATTGTTGATGTATGGATTTACTTCTAGCTCTCTCTACTTTGTGGTTTATGTTTTGTCATTTTATACCAAAACTATGCTGTCTTGATTACTTCAGCTTTGTGGTATATTTTGAAATCAGATAGTGGAATGCTTCCTGCTTGGTTCCCTTTCATCGAGATTGCTTTGACCTTTGGATTTTTCATTTGTTTTTGTCATTCCATACAAATTTTAGGATTGTTTTTCCTACCTCTGTAAAGAAAGTCACTGTTATTTTGATAGGGATTACATTGAATCTGTAGGTCACTTTGGGTTGTATGGATACTTAACAGTATTGAAAGCTGGACATGGTGGTGCAAGTCTATAATCCCAGTTATTCTGGAGGCTGAGGTAGGAGAAGTGTATGTTCAAGGCCAGCCTGGGCAACTTAGTGAGACCCTACTCCAAAATTTTAAAATAATAATATTGATTCTTCTAATCCATGAACACAGGATGTCTTTCTATTTTTCATGTCCTCTTCAATTTCTTTCATCAATATTTTATAGTTTTCTTCATAGCACTCTTTCCCCTCTTAATAATTGAGAATATGTTGACTATCTATTGTAATAGCGACTTTTATCAATGTCTTCCTTATGTTGTTTTTTGTTAAGCTGTTTTATTGATGTATACGATTTAGAACTGTTATATCTTTCTGCTGAACTGAATTCTTTATTATTATTTATTAATTCTCTATCCTTAATAATGCTTTTTATCTTAAGGTCTATTTTGTCTAATATTAATATAGCTCCTCAGTTTTCTTTTGGTTAGCATTTACCTTGTGTACCTTTTTCTATCCCTTTTCTTTTCTTTCTTTTATTTTTTATCTATTTATTTTATTTATTTGTGTGTGTGTGTGGTGCTGGGAATTGAACTCGGAGCCTTGTGCATGCAAGGCAAGCACTCTACCAACTGAGCTATATCCCCAGACCCCCTTTTATTTTCCACCTTTCCATGTCTTTACATTAGATGTGTCTTTTTGTTTAAAGAGCACTTAGCTGGACTGAGGCCAAAATCAAAAAAGTGGATATTTGTCATTTTTTGTTTGCTCAACATCCAAAATTCCTTCCTATTGGGGAAATCTTCCTATATATGAATCTGTGGGAGACAGAACCTCCTTCCCACTCTAGAAACCTTGAGAAACCAAATATTCCCTCTTCCACACCCTGGCAGCTAAGGTGCTGGTGCATGACTTGGCTGTGACCAGTTGGATGCTCTAACCAGGGACTAGAATATTGAGTGACACAAAGATGACAAAATTTATAATTCAGGCATGGCAGAGGTAGCAGTATCCAATGACAGTAGCAACAGTGCTCAACAACAGCAATGTCCGGTGGTAGTGATGTCTAGTGCCAGCATTGCCCTAACCAGACTTTTCCTGTGCTGACCTTGGCAGGGTTTCTGTTGGCTGACTTCTGTTAATTTCTGACTTTAAAAAAAAAAAAATGTGTGTTTATTTGTTTGTTTTGTGGTACTGGGGATTGAACTCAGAGGCATTCTTCCATTTTATTTTTAATTTTGAGACAGAGACTCTAAATTGTTGATGCTGAGCCAGGCGCGGTGGCACACGCCTATAATCACAGAGGCTCAGGAGGCTGAGGCAGGAGGATTATGAATTCAAAGCCAGTCTCAACAAAAGTGAGGTGCTAAGCAACTCAGTGAGACCCTAAATAAAATGGGGCTGGGGATGTGGCTCAGTGGTCAAGTACCCCTGAGTTCAATCCTCGGTACCAAAAAAAATTAAAATTAAAATAAAATAAATAAATTATTGAAGCTGGCCTCAAATTGTATTCCTCCTGCCTCAGCTGAGATTGCAGGTGTGCACCACAGTGCTCAGCTTGTTGATTTCTGAGTTTTTATAACACTAGTTCTCCTTATGAGGGCTACCTGATCTCTTTCCAATAAATATCTTTTCTGTTTAAGTAAGAGAGACCATTTCTGTGCTGACAGACAAGAATCCTGACTGATATAAAAACGTTCTTTTTCCTTCTGGAATGGAGGAAGGAGAGATGTTGTGTAGGGGTTACATGTGAAGTCTAGATTTCCTGGACCCATTCTTGATACCATAAGGGAAGTCAATCTGGGGATAAAAACATAGAAGAAAGGCAGGGGCAGGAAAAGCTATCAACATATAAAGGCAGATCCCTGGTGACACCTGGACTCTGGATCCAACCATTTCTAAAGTTAGTTTTACTCTAGACTTGGTAGTCTTATGAATCAATAAGTTCCATGGTGGTTTTGTTTTGTTTTGTTTTCTGGTGCTGGGGATTGAACACAGGTCCTTATGCATGTTAAACATGTGCTCTATCACAGAACTATACCCCTAACCCATGTATTTTTAAATATCACTTGATTGAACTTTCCTGTCACTTGCAACTAAAAGTACCCATCCTACCTGATACCCTTCTATTCTACCTTTGAAAAGAAATCCCTCACTTGATTCTGCAATAGGCTTTCAGCTACTATTTTACTTCTCTTCTTTCTTTCCTAGTTGAATGTCTCATTAATTATTTAAAATCTTAGTATCTTTATTTTCTCTCTGCCCTTTCCCACTTTATTCACTGAAGTTTGGATTCCTTCTTTATTATTCTCCTGACATTATTTCCAGTAGATCACCAGTAGTCTTCTTCTGTCTTAATTCAATGCTGCATCTCAAGGTCATTTATTCATTCACAAAAATTCCTTCAACAAAAATTTTTTCATGCCCACTTTAGCAAGATATAGTGCAACACTGATTCATTGAACAAATATTTATTGAACATGTAATATAACCTAGACTTTTAGAATAAGAAACAAATTAGATATGGCACATAATCTCATGTAGGATTACTATTTTATCAGAGAATGTAAACACTAAGGTAACGGTAATTAATTGGTGAAGATTGTCCTAGGAAATTGATATATTTAAGCTTAGGCCTAAAAGTTGAATATAGAGGGAGGAGAAAAATGCAAAGACAGTATTAGTTTAGAAAGGTTTAAAGGAAAGAGGTGGTCATGCAAAATTCATGGAACTATGAGAAATTCAGTACTCCAAGATCAAAAAGTGTAAGGGGAGAAAGTGGCAAGAAACAAGCTTAGACCAAATTGTGGAGAGGCTTAAAGAGCCCCATTAAGAAGTTCAAAGACAATGGGAAGTTGCTGGAGGATTTGAATCAGAGAACTGATCGATTTACATTTATTAAAGATCACTTTGTGGTTTGGAAGGGAACAAGAGTGTTTTCAGGTAATCAGAGAGAATTTTTAGGAGTCTGGCATTGATCGTCTAGATTAATAGTGGGGATGATGAGAACGGAATTGATTAAAGAAATATTTTGGAAGTAGGCCCAAAAGGAAATTAATAGATGTAAAAACTGAGAAACTATTATAATTTTGACATGAAAAATCATATGGTCTTGCTCTAATAGAGCCCTATAGAAAGGATAAGACACATGAATAATGTCATATATATGTAAATAATAAATACATATTGAAACTTGTACAAATAGCTACTAGTCTTCCTGCATTTTCCAGCCAATAGGAGGAGCTCCAGACCAGTTTTCTCTCATCCTAAGTCTTAAGACCATTTTCACTGCAATTCTCTAGCGAGGTATGACTCTGACCACAGCTCTTTTGTGTGAATGCACGTGTGGTGTTGTGAATTTAACCCACAGGCACTGAGTTAACATTTGTGCTCATTTTTTGTTTTGTTTTGTTGAGACAGGGTCTCATTAAATTACTGAGAATCTTCATTCTTGACACTATATACTAAAATAAACTCCAAGTGGATCAAGGATTTAAATGAGAAAAAAAAAAAAAAAAAAAAAAAAAGAGCTATATAAATAGTAGAAAAGAACATGGGTGAATTCACTAACATGGATGAGGGGAAATTTTTTGTAATAATGACTCACAATTCAGACATGATGAAAGAAAAAAATTGATAAATTTCACTATGATTAACAAAAAAACTTATATGGCAAAAGAAAAGAAAAACTGCAAATAAAAAGAAAAGACAATTGAAAAGCCAGGAGAAAATATTTACAATATATGTCACATCTGAAGGACTAATATTCCTACTATATAAACAACATGTAAAAATTGAGGCTAGATAAAAGGACAAAAGACACTAACACACAATTTACATAAAAGACATAACTATTAGGGTCTGGTGCTGTAGCTCAGAGGCAGAGCGTTTGCTTAGTTAGCATGTGTAAGACACTGGGTTTGATCTTTAGTACCACATAAAAATAAACAAACACATGCTACAACTACAAAAATAATAATAATAATAATAAAGATACAACTATTAGCCATTAGCCAGTGGGATGGTATGCACCTGTAGTTTCAGTTACTTGGTAGACTGAAGCAGGAGAATCACTTAAGTGAATGAGTTCAAGAAAGTGTGGGCAACATAATAAGACCTGTCTCAAAAAAAATTATTAAGAAAACAATTCTTTTTTTTCTTTTTTTTTTTTTCCAGCACTGGGAATTGAATCCAGGGGTGCTCTACCACTGAGCTATATTCCCAGCCCTTTCTGAGATAGGGTCACACTAAGTTGCCCAAACTGGCCTCAAACTTGTGATCCTCCTGCCTCAACCTCAAAAATAGTTGGGATTTCAGGCATGCACAACTGTGCATGGCAAAATACTTTATTTAAACTATCATAGGTAGCACATACCTGTAATTCCAGTGACTTGGAAGGCTGGAGTAGGAGGATTTCAAATTTAAGGCCAGCCTAGTCAATTTAGTGAGACCCTGTCTCAAAATGCAAAAATTAAATAAGGCTGGGGCAGAGGTGGCTGTAGCTCAGTGGTAGAGTCCCTAGTTTCAATCCCCAGTAATACACATACACACCCATCCCCCAAAATAAAATAGGTCCATGGGTGTAGCTGAGTGGTAGAGTACTTGCCTAGCATGTGTATTCAATCCCCCCATACTACAAAAGTAAATAAATAATAAGTAAACAGCATAACATAAAAAAGAATAAAATAATTAGGAATAAATATAACAACATAATCGCAAAATTCTCTAAAATCCATAGAATATTGTTACATTGAAAAGATTTAAAGAAATGGAAAGACATTCCCACGTTTATGAATCAGAAGAGTATCTTTAAGATGACAATAATCTTCAAATTGTCAATGTGATCTGTACCCCAGTGGGCTTGTTGTGAAAATTGACAAGATGAAAAGAAAAAAAAGAAAATTGACAAGATGGCTCTAAAATTCATATGGAACCTGGAAAAACAGAGCACATCTGTATTCCCAGCAACTTGGAAGTCTAGGCAGGAGGATTCCAAGTTCAAGGCCAGTCTTGACAAATTAACTAACCCCTGTCTGAAAATAAAATATAAAAAGGACTGAGGATATAGCTCAGTGATAGAGTTCAGTCCCCAGTACAGCAAAAAATATTTAAAAAATTTTAAATGAACTAAAATAAAATTTTACATGAATGGTGTGAATCTACATTGTGTACAACCATAGAAATGAAAAGTTGTACCCCATTTGTGTACAATGACTCAAAATGCAGTCTGTAAAAATAAAAAAGATTTTAATTAAAAAAAAATTCCACTCGTTGGGCTGGGGCTATAGCTCAGTGGCAGAGCACTTGGCTAGCATGTATGAGGCATTGGGTTTTATCCTCAGCACTACATAAAAATAAATAAAATAAAGGCGTGGTGTCCAAAAAAAAAAAAAAAAGTATAGCTACAGATAGATAAATCAATGAAATAGAATTGAAGGTTCAAAACTGAATCTATGTTTCTATGATCATATGTTTTTCAACCAGAATTTTTAAAATATTCAATGGCAAAAGAGTATTCTTTTCAGTAAATCGTACTGGAAAAACAGAATATCCACAGCAAAAGAATGAAGTCAGGCCTTAACCACACATCTTATACAAAAATGAACCCAATATGGGTTAAAGAACTTAACATAAGAACAAAAGCTATAAAGCTCTTAGCAGGAAAATTAGGGATAAATCATTGTGATCTTGGATTTGTTAATGGGTTCTTATATATGACACCAAAAGTACAAGCAACCAGAGAAATAGATAAACACTTTTGTGTTTCAAAGGAAATGTCAAGAAAGTTAAAAGAAAATGCACAGGATAGGAGGAGATTTTTGCAAATCATTGGACAATTTGGTTTTTTAATTATTGGTGTAAAACATAAAGAGAGTGAAAGTGAGACAGAGATATTTAAGTGATAACTCTATGCTTAACCTTTTGAGGATCTACCATACTGTTTTCCAAAGTGGTTGTACCATCTTACATTCCAACCAGCAGCGGTGGAAGGTTTCAAGTTCTCCATATCCTCACCAACACTTATTACCTGACTTTTTAATCCTTGCCCTCGTAGTGGGTGTGAAGTAGTATCTGGTAGTTCTTCAGATGATTAAACATAGAATTCCCACAAATAATTCCACTCCTAAGTATATACCCAAGATAAATGAAAACATATCCACACCAAAACTTCATGTTTATAGCAATATTATTTATTTTAGCCAAAATTCAGAAACAACCCAAATGTCCATAAACTGATAAATCAATAAATAAAATGTGGTATATCCCTGCAATGAAATCTTATTCAGTCACAGGAAAAAAACAAGTACTGATACACGCTGCAACCTGGATAAACCATAAAAACATTTTGCTAAGCAAAAGAAGCCAGTCACCAAATGTATATGCATATATGTGTGTATATGTATATATTATTTTAATATATATTTTAAATTATTATTTATATATATATATATATTTTATTTTTTTAGTTGTTGATGGACCTTTATTTTATTCATTTACTTACATTCGGTGCCGAGAATTGAACCTAGTGCCTTACACATGCCAGGCAAGCATTCCACCACTGAGCTATAACTCCAGCCCTTTGTTTTTTTTTAGTTGTTGGTGGACCTTTATTTTATTCTGTATACATATTGTGTGTGTGTGGAGGGGGTGTAGGTGTGTAAAATAGAAAGCCAATTAGTGGTTGTTTAGGACTGGGGTAATATGGGGTGACAAGGGGAATATTGTGATGATTACACATTTCTGCAAATGCACTAAAAAACCAGTGAGGTAGGGCTGGGGTTGTGGCTTAGTGGTAGAGCTCTTACCTGCCACATGTGAGGCATTGGGTTCGATCTTCAGTACCACATAAAAATAAATAAATATAAAATAAAGGTATTGTGTCCATCTACAACTAAAAAATATATATTAAAAAAATCCACTAATGAGTACACTTTTGAAGGGTGAATTGTATGGTGTATGAATTATATCTCGAGTTGCTACAAAAGAGTGATGTAATGTAACTGACTCTTAAATGTATTAAAAGATCTTCAATATCACTCAAAATAAAAGAAAGGCAAATTAAAACTATACTGGCTGGCATGATAAAACTTCCCACATGTGTTACAGGAACTAGGCGGCTATATGCCTAAAGGAGGTCAGCCGACCCTCCAGTACTCCACAGCCATTATCTCCTTTCCCCTGCCTACCAGACCATCCCACTCACAACTAGAAAGTTTGTAGCTTTGTTGCACCATGCATTTGGGCCCTCTTCAGCAGTGATGACGGCCTTTCTGTTCAGTGTCTGAGTGCTATGCAAATTGTGCACAGGGGTCCAGATGCATTTCATTTTGAGAATGTCAATGGATATATCAATTGCTGCTTTGGATTTCACTGATGGGTGGTGGTTGACCCAGTATGAAATGCAGCCAGTTCGACTGAAGAAATACCCTAATTTGTGGCTCTGTTATAATGGTGAAATCTACAACCACAAGACACTGCAACAATGATTTGAATTTGAATACCAGACAAAAGCGGATGGTGAGCTAATCCTTCATCTGTATGACAAAGGAGGAATTGAGCAAACCATTTGTATATTGGATGGGGCATTTGCTTTTATTTTACTGGACACTTCCAAAAAGAAAGTGTTCCTGGTCAGGGATAACTATGGAGTCAAGACCTTTGTTTAAAACTATGACAGAAGATGGATTTATGGCCATGTGTTCAGAAGCTAAAGGTCTTGTTACATTGAAACACTCCACAGCTCCTTTTTTAAAAAGTGGAGACTTTTCTTCTGGGACACCATAAAGTTTTGAATTTAAAAACAAATGGCAAAATTGTATGTGTTGCAGGGATGAGCCTCTACATGTCCTCTTTGTCAGTGTGGAGAAACTATTCCCAGCTTTTGAGATAGAAACTGTGAAGAGCAACCTCTGCATCCTTTTTGACAATGCTGTTAAGAAGCATTTGATGATGGACAAATGCCTTTTATCAGGTGGCTTGTACTCCAGTTTGGTTGCTGCCACCCTGCTGAAGCAACTGAAAGAGGCCCAAGTATAATATGTTCTCAGACAATTGCAATTGGTATGGAAGACAGTCCCAATTTCCTGGCTGCTAGAAAGGTGGTAAATCACATTAGAAGTGAATATCATGAAGTCCTTTTTAACTCTGAGGAGGGCATTTAGTCCCTGGATGAAGTCATATTTTCCTTGGAAATTTATGACATTACAAAGATATGAGCATCAGTAGGTATATATTTCATTTCCAAGTATATTTGGAAGAACATAGTGTGGTGGTCTTCTCTGGAGAGGGATCTGATGAACATATGCAGGGTTACATTTATTTCCACAAGGCTCCTTCTCCTGGAAAGGCCGAGGAGGAGAGTGAGAGGTTTCTGAAGGAACTCTGACATTCTCCACACACACTGGAGTCCTGCTGTCCACGGCCTTGAACTGAGAGTCCCACTTCTGGATCATGGCTTTTCTTCCTATTACTTGTCTCTGCCACCAGAAATGAGAATTCCAAAAAGTGGGATAGAGAAACATTTCCTGAGAGAGGTATTTCAGGACTCCAACCTGATACCTAAGGAGATTCTCTGGCGCCCAAAGAGGCCTTCAATGATGGGATAACCTCAGTTAAGAATTCCTGATTTAAGACTTTACAGGAATATGAACATCAGGTTGATGATGAGATGATGGCAACTGCAGCCCAAAAGTTCCCCTTCAACACTTCTGAACCTAAAGAAGGTTATTATTATTTTTTTTATTGTAAATAAATGGGATACATGTTGTTTCTCTGTTTGTACATGGCATAAAGGCATACCATTTGTGTAATCATAAATTTACATAGGGTAATGTTGTTTGATTCATTCGGTTATTTTTTCCCTTCCCCCCACCCCTCCCACCCCTCCCACCCCTCTTTTCCCTCTATACAGTCCTTCCTTCCTCCATTCTTGCCCCCCTCCCTAACCCTAACTCTAACCTTAACACTAACCCCTCCCTCCGCCCATTATGTGTCCTCATCCACTTATTAGCGAGATCATTCGACCTTTGGTTTCTTGAGATTGGCTTATCTCACTTAGCATGATATTCTCCAATTTCATCCATTTGCCTGCAAATGCCATAATTTTATCATTCTTTATAGCTGAGTAATATTCCATTGTGTATATATACCACAGTTTCTTTATCCACTCATCAATTGAAGGGCATCTAGGTTGGTTCCACAGTCTGGCTATTGTGAATTGAGCAGCTATGAACATTGATGTGGCTGTATCTCTGTAATATGCTGCTTTGAAGTCCTTTGGGTATAGGCCAAGGAGTGGGATAGCTGGGTCAAATGGAGGGTCCATTCCAAGTTTTCTAAGGAATCTCCACACTGCTTTCCAGAGTGGCGGCACTAATTTGCAGCCCCACCAGCAATGTATGAGTGTACCTTTTTCCCCACATCCTCGCCAACACCTGTTGTTGCTCGTATTCTTGATAATCGCAATTCTAATTGGGGTGAGATGGAATCTTAGGGTGGCTTGATTTGCATTTCTCTTATTACTAGAGATGTTGAACATTCTTTCCATATGTTTGTTGACTGCTTGTAGATTTCTTCTGTGAAGTGTCTATTCATTCCTTAGCCCTTTGTTGATTGGATTATTTGTATTCTTGTGTAGAATTTTTTGAGTTCTTTTAGATTCTGGAGATAGTGCTCTATCTGAATTATGATTGGCAAAGATTTTCTCCCACTCTGTAGGCTCTTTCTTCGCATTGCTGATAGTTTCCTTTGCTGAGAGAAAGCTTTTTTAGTTTGAATCTATCCCAGCTTATTGATTCTTGCTTTTATTTTCTGGTGCTATGGGGTCCTGTTGAGGAAGTCTGGTCCTAAGCTGATTGTGTTGACGATCTGGACCTACTTTTTCTTCTATAATCTGCAGGGTCTCTGGTCTGATTCCGAGGGTCCTTAATCCATTTTGAGTTTAGTTTCGTGCATGGGGAGAGATATGGGTTTAGTTTCATTCTGTTGCATATGGATTTCCACTTCTCCCAGCACATTTGTTGAAGAGGCTATCTTTTCTCCATTGCATCTTTTTGGCCCCTTTGTCTAGTATGAGAAAATTGTATTTATTTGGGTTTGTGTCCGTGTCCTCTATTCTGTACCATTGATCTACCTTTCTATTTTGGTACCCAATACATGCCGTTTTTGTTACTATTGCTTTGTAGTAGACTTGAAGATCTGGTATTGTGATACCCCCTGTTTCACTCTTCCTGCTAAGGATTGCTTTAGCTATTCTGGGTTTCTTATCCTTCCAGATGAATTTCATAACTGCTTGCTCTATTCTGTAAGGTATGTCATTTGGATTTTAATTGGAATTGCATTGAATCTGTATAGCACTTTAGGTAGTATGGCCATTTTGACAATATTAATTCTTCCTATCTAAGAACATGGGAGATCTTTCCATCTCTAAGGTTTCTTTAATTTCTTTCTTTAGCGTACTGTAGTTCTCATTGTAGAGGTCTTTCACCTCTTTTGTGAGATTGATTCCCAAGTATTTTATTTTTTTCGAGGCTATTGTGCATGGGGTAGTTTTCCTGATTATTCTTTCCAAAGATTCATCAGTTATGTATAAAAATGCATTAGATTTATGTGCATTGATCTTATATCCCGCTACTTTACTGAATTCACTTATGAGTTCTAAAAGTTTTCTGGAGGAATTTCCTGGTTCCTCTAAGTATATAATCATATCATCAGCAAATAGGGATAGTTTGAGTTCTTCTTTTCCTATTCGTATCCCTTTAATTTCTTTGGTCCGTCTAATTGCTCTGGCTAGCGTTTCAAGGACGATATTGAATAGAAGTGGTGAAAGAGGGCATCCCTGCCTTGTTCCAGTTTTTAGGGGGAATGCTTTCAGTTTTTCACCATTTAGAATGATATTAGCCATGGGCTTAGCATAAATGGCCTTACATGTTAAGAATGATCCACTATCCCTATTTTTTCTAGTGTTTGAGCATGAAGGGATGCTGTATTTTAGCAAATGCTTTTTCTGCATCTATTGAAATAATCATGTGATTCTTGACTTTAAGTCTATTGGATATGGTGAATTACGTTTATTGATTTCCTGAGTGGAACCACCTTGCATCCTCTGGAATGAAACCCACTTGATCATGGTGCACTATCTTTTAATAGTTTTTGTATGCGATTTGCTAAAATTTTGTTGAGAATTTTGTGTCAATGTTCATAAGGATATTGGTCTGAAATTTTCTTTCCTCAATGTGTCTCTGTCTGGTTTAGGTATCAGTGTGATATTGGCTTCATAGAATGGTTTGGGAGGGTTCCCTCCTCTTCTATTTTATGGAATACTTGAGAAGTATTGGAATGAGCTCTTCTGTAAGGTTTTGTAGAACGCGGCTGAGAACCCATTCTGGTCCCGGACTTTTCTTTGTTGGTAGGCTTTTGATGACCTCTTCTAGTTCATTACTTGAAATTGGTCTATTTAAAATTGTGTATGTCCTCCTCGTTCAGTTTAGGCCAATTCCATACGTCTCTAGAAACCTGTTGATGTCTTCGAAATTTTCTATTTTTTTGCAGTATAGATTTTCAAAATATCTTCTAACTATGTTTTGTATTTTACACTCGTGCTGTTGTGATTTTCCTTGTCATTCCGAATTTTAGTGATTTGGGTTTTTCTCTCGTCTTCTCTTTGTTAGTGTGGCTAAAGGTTTATCAATTTGTTTATTTTTTCAAAGAACCAACTATTTATTTTGTCAATTTTTTGTATTGTTTCTTTTGTTTCAATTTCATTGATTTCAAGCTCTGAGTTTAACTAGTTCCTGTCTTCTACTACTTTGGTGCTGTTCTGTTCTTCTTTTCTAGGGCTTTGAGCTATAGTGTTAGGTCGTTTATTTGTTGAGTTTTACTTCTTTTATTAAATGCGCTCCATGAAATAAATTTCCCTCCTACGTACTGCTTTCATAGTGTCCCAGAGATTTTGATCATGATGTTGCTTGTTCTCATTTAACTCTAAGAATTTTTTAATTTCCTTCCTAATATCTTCTGTTATCCATTCATCATATAATAGCATATCGTTTAATCTCCAGGTGCTGGAATAGTTTCTGTGTTTTACTCTTTCATTTATTTCTAACTTCAATCCATTCTGATTGATAGAATACAAGGTCGTGTCTCTATCCCTCTGTATTTGCTAACATTAGGTTTGTGGCATAATATATGGTCTATTTTAGAGAAGGATCCATGTGCTGCTTGAGAAGAAAGTGTATTTGCTCTTGGTTGGATTGGTATATTCTATAAATGTCCATTAAAGTCTAAATTATTGATTGTGTTATTAAGATCTATGGTTTCTTTGTTCAATTTTGTCTGGAAGATCTGTCCAGTGGTGAGAGTAGGTGTGTTAAAATCACCTAGTATTATTGTGTTATGTCTATTGGTTTCTGAAATTGAGAAGGATTTGTTTGACATACATGGATGAGCCACTGTTTGGGGCATAGATGTTTATGATTGTTATATCTTGCTGATTTATGCTTCCCTTAAGCAGTATGAAATGTCCTTCTTTATCCCTTATGACTAACTTTGGCTTGAAGTCCACACTATCTGAATGAGGATGGATACTCCAGCTTTTTTGCTGAGTCCATGTGCATGGTATGTTTTTCCCCATCCTTTCACCTTTAGTCTATGAGTATCTTTTTCTATGAGGTGAGTCTCTTGCAGGCAATATATTGTTGGATCTTTCTTTTTTAATCCAATCTGCAGTCTATGTCTTTTGATGATGAATTCAGGCCATTAACCATTCAGGGTTATTATTGAGATATGATTTGGTTTCCCAGTCGTTTGGTTCATTTTTTAAATTTTATTATTTATTTATTGACACACATGGTTCCTCCTTTATTTGACAATTCCTTTAGGATAATTCCTCCCTTTGCTGATTTGCTTCTTTGTTTTTCATCTCTTCCTCATGGAATATTTTGCTGAGAATGTTCTGTAATGCTAGCTTTCTTTTTGTAAATTCTTTTAGCTTTTGTTTATCATGGAAGGATTTTATTTCATCGTCAAATTTGAAGGTAAGTTTTGCTGGGTATAAGATTCTTGGTTGGCATCCATTTTCTTTCAGAGCTTGAAAAATGTTGTTCCAGGCCCTTCTTTTAGGGTCTGGATTTAAAAATCTGCTGATATCCATATTGGTTTCCCCCTGAATGTAATTTGGTTCTTTTCTCTTACAGCCTTTAAAAATTCTGTCTTTATTTTGTATGTTAGGTATTTTCATTATAATGTGCCTTGGTGTGGGTCTGTTGTAATTTTGTGTATTTGGAGTACTATAAGCCTCTTGAACTTGATTTTCCATTTCATTCTTCAGATTTGGGAAATTTTCTGATATCATTTTGTTGAATAGATTGTGCATTCCTTTGGTTTGTTCCTCTAAGCCTTCCTCAATCCCAGTAATTCTTAAATTTGGCCTTTTCATGATATCCCATAGTTCTTAGAGATTCTGTTCATGATCTTACCATCTTCTCTGTTTGTTCAACTTTGTTTTCAAGGTTAAACATTTTGTCTTCAATGTCTGAGGTCTGTCTTCCAGGTGTTCTATCCTATTGGATATGCTTTCTATGGAGTTTTTATTTTGGTTTATTGTGTCCTTCATTTCAAGGATTTCTGTTTGTTTTTTTTTTCAATATCTCTAACTCTTTATTGAAATGATCTTTTGCTTCCTGTATTTGCTTTTTTAACTGTCGACTGGTGTGATCATGCAATGCCTGCATTTGCTCTTTCATCTCATCATTCAGTGCGTGCATTTGCTCTTTCATCTCATCGTTTGCTTCCCTGATCATTTTAATTATGTACATTCTAAACTCCTTTTCTGTCATTTCTTCTGCCATGCTGTCATTGGGTTTTATTGATGTAACATCTAGATTTCTTTGGGGCATATTCTTCCCTTGTTTTCTCATGTTGTTCAGGTATCAGTGGACCGCTGAGATATTGCAGATTTCCTCTATTGACTTATAATGTCCCTGAAGATTTCTAGTATATCCCCTCTTAGCCTTTAGTAGGCTGAAGTCTTGGAGGAAGTTGATAGTGCGGTGCTCCAAAAGGAAGCTGCCTCTCTAGGGGTGGTGGCTTTCAGGTGGGGTATATTCCCTGCTAGTGGGCAGAGGTGTCTTCACTTGTTGACCAATGGTCATCCAAAGGGTAACTAGGCTGCGGGATGAGGCAAGGCCTGTTTGGGCATGTGTCTCTGGTTTTACCGTCCTTGTGGGAAAACCTCACCCGGCAGGGAAGACTCACCTGGTGGGGAGGTCTTGCTGGTCGGTTCCCCTCCTAGAGGTTCCCCTCAATCTACAACTACTGCCTGGGCTGGGTTGCTCTGCAACGTTCCCAGGGCCCCAGCCCTACCTCCTGGGCCTGGGAACCTCACCCTTCGCAGATGAGTCTCCTTAGGCTGCCTCTCCTCAGAGAATCTGCCCACAGTCCTGGAACCTTTGCTCCGCCCCTAAGCGTGTCTCTGTGCGGCTCTTCCACCAAGAAGACTCCTAGGTCCTGGGACCCTGCTCTGCACCTAATCACCTGGCTATGCGGCCCCTCCTCTGAGCAGCCACCTGGAGGCCCGTACAATCGCTCCGAGTCCCAAAGACCCGCCGCACACCTCTTCCTCCAGACAGCCACCCGGTGTTCCGGTGCGGTCACTAGGAGTCCAAGCAACTTACTGCGAGCCTCCTCCTCCCGCCAACCGCCCGTAGCCCTGGGCAGTCACTCCAAGTCCAAGTGACCCGCCCCGTTCCTCCTCCTCCTCCAGGTAGCCCCCCAGGTGTTCAGGAGCGTTCACTGTGAGTCACTCTGAGTCGCTCTGAGTCCACGTGACCCGCTGCACGCCTCCTCCGGGCAGCCGCCCGGAGCTCTGGTGCGGCCACTGGAGACCAATCGACCCACCGCGCTCCTCCTCCAGGCAGCCCCCCGGTGTTCAGGAGCGGTCGCTTTAAGTCCAAACAACTCACCACTCACCTCCTCCTCTGAGCAGCCGCCTGGAGCTCCAACGCAGTCACTGCGAGTCCAAGCGACCCGCCGCGCTCCTCCTCCTCCTCCTCCTTCTCCTCCTCCTCCTCCAGGCAGGCCCCGGTGTTCAGGAACGGTCCCTTTCAGTCCAAACAGCTCGCCACGCAACTCCTCCTCCGGCAACCACCCGTAGCTCTGGTATAGTCACTCCAAATCCAAGCAGCCACGCTCCTCCTCCTCCTCCTCAGGGCAGGCCCTGGCGTTCAGGAGTGGTCGCTCCGAGTCCAAACAGCTCTCCTCACAGCCCCTCCTCTGGGCCGCCGCCCGGAGCCCCAGTGGTTGCTCCGAGTCCCAGTGCTGTGCTGAGCGGCCTCCTCTCCAATGCTCCCAGTTGTCCGAGTTCACTGCTCCAGCAGGAGGAGGGGTGTCTCGCCCGGCAGCTCTACTTCACAAAGTTCCCTGCGTTCCAGGACTACTGCCCCATCCGGGACGCCTCCCCAACGGGAGAGACTCACCCGGCTGCTTTGAGTTGGTCCCAAGTCTCTCAATTTCTCCTCTTTTGAATCCTGAGTCCTGGAGCAACATGAAATGCAGCCACCCTCTAGTCCACCATCTTGAAACCAAGAAGGTTATTTTGTTTTTTGTTTTTTGTAAACAAATGGAATACATGTTGTTTCTCTGTTTGTACATGGCATAAAGGCATACCATTTGTGCAATCATAAATTTACATAGGGTAATGTTGTTTGATTCATTCTGTTATTTTTTCCCTTCCCCCCACCCCTCCCACCCCTCTTTACCCTCTATACAGTACTTCCTTCCTCCATACTTGCCCCCCTCCCTAACCCTAACTCTAACCCTAACACTAACCCTTCCCTCCCCCGCATTATGTGTCATCCTCCACTTATTAGCGATATCATTCGTCCTTTGGCTTTTTGAGATTGGCTTATCTCACTTAGCATGATATTCTCCAATTTCATCCATTTGCCTGCAAATGCCATAATTTTATCATTCTTTATGGCTGAGTAATATTCCATTGTATATATATACCACAGTTTCTTTATCCACTCATCAATTGAAGGGCATCTAGGTTGGTTCCACAGTCTGGCTATTGTGAATTGAGCAGCTATGAACATTGATGTGGCTGTATCTCTGTAATATGCTGCTTTGAAGTCCTTTGGGTATAGGCCAAGGAGTGGGATAGCTGGGTCAAATGGAGGGTCCATTCCAAGTTTTCTAAGGAATCTCCACACTGCTTTCCAGAGTGGCGGCACTAATTTGCAGCCCCACCAGCAATGTATGAGTGTACCTTTTTCCCCACATCCTCGCCAACACCTGTTGTTGCTCGTATTCTTGATAATCGCAATTCTAATTGGGGTGAGATGGAATCTTAGGGTGGCTTTGATTTGCATTTCTCTTATTACTAGAGATGTTGAACATTTTTCCATATGTTTGTTGACTGCTTGTAGATCTTCTTCTGTGAAGTGTCTATTCATTTCCTTAGCCCATTTGTTGATTGGATTATTT